>NC_064563.1:22480000-24880000 GCF_937001465.1 Orcinus orca
TTTTCTTGATCCATTTTAATGTTTCAGCTGGCTTTTCTGGGCAGGCTCGCTATTCCTTTCTTACTGTTGAACAATAACAACATAAAATCACAAGGGATTGGATGTGAACACATTAGAAGTGATTAACAGAATTGAATTGAATCAGTAACCGGATGTCTAATGGTCTCTCATTAGAAGCGACTAGTTTGGCTTAAAACTGTTTTCAAAACCCATTTCTATGGATAGAGCCATTTAGATGGGCATATAATAAAGGAAAATCATGTCATAAAACCAGGAGAAAAAGTTTCAAAGTACTTGTCTATGATGGGATGGATATATTGATAAAATATTAAAGGGGTAATTAGAAAGATAGAATTTATAAATTTCAATGGCTCCAGTTGTAGTTTGGTATTCTCAACAGAGAACACTTCAGTGCAACGTTCCATGAACCAAATCTTCACCTTATGCTTGAAGACAATTTTCAATAGTATTAGTTTTCTAGAATAAAGAAAAACTACAATTGACTTCCATATTTCATGTATAATTCCGAAACGGCTTCTCGTTTCCACACTGGTCTTGACTACAGTGATGGTGATAAATGAGTAGTTTAGGATATAAGTATTTCTTTGAATAAAAAGATTTTAGTTTTAATTCACAAAAAAGATTTGCTTTGTATAATACTCAGTGCAGAATCATGAACATAAATTATTTTCCCTCCTCAAAAAGAGAAGGGAGTCACTTTTATCTGCTGGTTTCTTAACGGACTCATCTGTTGGTATTGAGAACTCTTCTCAACTCAAACAATATATTTCATTTGTTTATTTTTCTCTTCTTCCCTAATCAAACTTAAAGCTTCCACTGAAGAAAAAAAGAGTTGTTTAGAAGAGATCGCTGGGCCTTATCCAAGATCTAGTAACTTAATCTGAGGGATTGAGGCCTGGGAATTGGCACTGTAAACAGTTATCCTAGGCAGTGCTATACTGGCAAATGTTTAATAACTTGCTCCATGAAAAAATGTGTATTTATATATATTATTATTATTATAAACTTTATGTAAAGACTATATATTATACAATTTAAAAATAAAATATACCACATTCTTGATTGTAAATTCCACATAGCCAATTTATTCACCCAGAATGATTTCTTTAATTTTTTTTTTTTTTTTAATGCGGTATGCGGGACTCTCACAGTTGTGGCCTCTCCCGTTGCAGAGCACAGGCTCAGCGGCCATGGCTCATAGGCCCAGCAGCTCCGCGGCATGTGGGATCTTCCCGGACCGGGGCATGAACCTGTGTCCCCTGCATCGGCAGGCGGACTCTCAACCACTGGGCCACCAGGGAAGCCCGATTTCTTTAATTTTTGCTAAACTCTTTCACCTGTAGCCAAATATGGTTGCAGCTGATGAATGCATATAGTTCCAGCATGAATCTTGGTTGACATTGTTGTTTATGGTATGACGAAAATGAACCAATGAAGAAAATATTGGAACTCACTTGTTAGTCGATGGTGTCAATAACTTTTTGCCAAATAGGATAAAAGTTTTCAAATTTTGGAAGACTGCTTCCTCAATGTTATGTGTTATTCACAATGTAATGGATATAGACACGACACAATTTTAAGTTTAATCTGCATTAGACCGAATAGGCAACAAAAGCAACACAATATAAGGCCTGTTTTGTGGCATTCTTCAAATTTCATGATGTAAACACTCCCACCTTGACAATGTCACTTTACCAACGTGATGCAGAGCTGGGAAGGGATGCCAGTAGTGCACAATTATGTATTTCTACCATAGTGGTGTGATGGATGTAAATGACCTGAAGAGCAAGATAACAGTAAAATGTGGCAAATAATTAGGAAGTGATGAATTTTGAGTATTTATTACCTTTAAAGATAATTTATTTAGATAACTTAAATATATTTAAGATAATTTATATTTAAAAACAATTTAATTTGTAATAGTGACTGCATTTAATAACTAACAATTTAAAAATTAATTTAAAAATTATAATCAGAAATATTAGAAATTTCTCAAGACAATAGATATATAGACAGATTACTTTTAAAATGGATTGAACACAGATTACGTACATGGGCATGTGTACGTTGCTGTGTATTTGTAATAACATCAAACTATAAAGAGTAAAGTGTTTACCCAGTGCCCTGAAGGCACTTACCTTTGTGCTTATTGTTGTGGGAAATACAGAAACTTAAGACATTGTTTTAAAAACTCAGGTCCTTGTAGTATATTTGCATGAAAATGTTAAGATACTAGAGTGATCAATGCAGAATGAAGTGTTAAAGTATGGGGGCAGACTAGCAGCTCTGTGATGACTGTAAATGGTATGGAGAGTATCTTGAAAAGATGGAACTTAATTGGGAACCTAAAAACAATCGTTAGTCAAACCCAGACATTGGTCTCATTTCATAGAGGAAGGAAGAGCATAGCAAGCAAAAAATTTAGCTGAACAAACACAAAATTCAGAATAAGTTTTTACCAGTTCTTTTCTTCAGATTTCAGCAGTATAATCCAATCCATGCACAGTTAGAAGGTGTTAGGATTTTGTGTCTGCTCACAGGATCCTTACTTCTAGTCTCTTGGGGTGCATCTTTCACGTTCTCCATCAGATCTGTTTCCTCAAGTTCCTCCTCATCTTGGTCCTTTAAAATCTTTGCTTTTCCCTCACATGGCATCACTCGCTTCTGTAAAAGTTGGTCCACTTCTGCCCCTTCCAGCTGTGTTGGGCAACAAACCTTAAGTCCTGTAGAGTCAGCAGAGGGTGAATTAGGTTTTGCATTGTTCTGTTTCATAACAAATTTTTAAAAATTTGTGTGCTGCAATCAAAGGTCAGAAGTCAAGCTGGAGGGAGGCTACACCTTCTCCCTAAGTGAGTGTACTTTTACACGAGGTAGAGACATTCTCATAGAATGCAGATAAAGCAGGCTTTAATGAAATGACCCACCACCCAAGATGTAGTAGAGAGGACAGGGGAGATTCCCGACTCCTAGGGAAGGAAGGTTAAGGGTCATGGTTTCTTAGCATGCCAGGCAGCGTTTATCACACAGAGGAAGGTGTATGTGTGTCAGGCATTGCTCTGACAGCCACATAGTTTCAGAAAGATGTGTCCTTGTTTATCTGGCCAGATGAGACTGTCTTAATACTCATCCTTCAATTTATCAAAATGTCATGTTTCCCGTATTATTTTCACTACGTAAGTATTGTTCACTCTTAAACCAAGTGGTACCCTATGATTACACTTTAAAATTATATAACTTTTTTTCCTGGAGTGAATAATTGTTTTACTGTTCTATTTGTTTAATTTATTTGTACCTCCAGCCAAGTCATCTGATGCTGTATAAAAGCTCTGTGTTTAGGGCTTCTGTTTTTGAATCTTTATTTACCTCAATCTTGATTTATAGCCCCATTTTAGTAGAACGTATTCTCCATTAACTTGTTGAGAAACTGTCCAAAGGAATAAATATATTTGGGAATTTGCATGTGTGAAATGCTTTTATTCTATTCTCAGGCTTGATCATTATTTAGACTGTATATAGGACTCTGGTTGGAAATATCTTGATGCTGTATATATTCCATATCACTTGTGATTTGTATTTTTTTAAAGACCTTATTACTAATTAGAACAAATTACTAATATTATAAAATTTCACAGTGTACAACTTAATACTTCTAAATTTATTATAGGGTGTAGTGAAAGGCATCTCAAATTCAACATATTCAAAATAGAACTCATTCTTTTCTTTCCTGCTCCACTCCTGGTTTTCTCATTCTTAATGAATGGTATCACTGTTTATCTAATTATACCTGTCAGAAACATAACCCGTATATGCCATTTGTCATTAATTCTTATCAGCGTTACTTCTGATATGTTTCTTTCCCTGTTATCTCTAGCATACTATTCCAAGGCATCATTCCCTTTCACCCCCCAACATTTCCTAACTGATCTTCTTATATTCACACTTGTTTTCTTTCATGTTATTCTCTTCACTACAGCTAGATATATCCTTCTGAAATGCATATATGATGATATCAAATTCTTACTTAAAATTAGTCTTCAATGATTCCAATTAATCAAATTTATCCCAATAGATAAAGACCAAGACCTAGAAGACCTTGTGTGACCTAGCTTTGACCTACATCTCTAGTCTCCTTTGGCAACATGATTCCATGACACATAACCATTGTTTCAGTTCCTTTATCTTACCATCTCCAAAGCAGCCACTGTGCCTTCACACATGTTCTTTCGTAGGGACCACTGCTTAACCTTCTCCTCCTTGCCTGCCCCATCTAATCTTTAATTCTTAGTTCTACTTTTACTTCTTCAGGACACCTTACCTAACCTCCTGTTTTAAATTTTTATAGAAAACTCTTTTTACCATGTACCACAATTGTAATTTTTGTATCCTTTGTATCATTACTTCAGTAATATCTGGCTTCCTAATTAGATGAAAAGCTCCATGAGGATAGAACTCTTGTCTATTTTCATTCATCACTGCATCCCTTGCATTTACATATGTCTGACACATAGTACACTATAATTAAATATTATTGAAGAAATGAATGTTTTTTCCCTTGCCTTCTCTTTTCCCTTGTCTTCCCTTTCCTACTCTATCATTCCATCTATCTTTCTTTTTCTTTCATTCTTGCTCTTTTTTGGGGATGTGGCCATGAATGACAAATAACATAAATTTTATTTGGAATAATCAACAAAACAAGCCAGATAAAATCAATAAAATAATTATTTAAAAATCTCTTTGAATTTTCAAGTTAATAAAATGGTTACAATTACAGTGGGCATTGTAACAGCAATATTTAATTTTGAAGTATATTTACTTGGAAGTTTACATTCCAAAATATATTAGGGTTATAAAAAAAAGAAACTAAGGGTGTTATGAACTTTAACTTGGCAGCATTTAAAAAATATTCAAGATATTAGTTATTTTGCTTAAAAATAGTAAACACACTCAACCAAGAATGATCCATTCATTCCATGAGATCATTTCTTACTTCCTATTTCGTAATGAGATTTCTGTTCAGTTTATTTTAGGAAACCATCTACGTAACTCATGATTTAACAAACAATTTGTTTACAGATACATATAGGTGTACTTTAGCTTTCTACTTGGGAACTATGGATAGCATAATGTAGTATGCCTGGAAATGATATTTTGTGTGCTTCCTTATGGGACAACAGTTATAATCAAGGAGACCAATCTTTAGTACCTCCACCCACATTTTATTTGTGACTATTTTATTTTCTCATCTTTAAAATCCTGATTCACTGTCTATTGAATCATAGCTTTCGGAATCAGACTATGGATTGTGCTCCATTCCCAAAAGGCAAATTTGTGAGTTTTAGATAAATGTCACGTATTTTTTTGTTTAATTATCTCAAAACATATAATACAGCGGGGTGAATGACAGCTGCATGAGGATGTATATATGCAATAATCCTCTTGCTGGTTTTTGGCACAGCCTGCTGTAGTTCCAAGTCTCTTTGTTTACCATGTGCAAAAGACTGGATCAACTTTCAAACACTTTATTACGGTTTAATGGGGGAATCATTAGTAGATGAGTTTAACAGACCCAAATGCTGGAGACTCAGTGGTTTATTTTTCAAGATTAAAATAATGTCTGTTTCTAACCTTCCCTAGTTTAAAGCAAATTTGCATACAGCTGTATCCAGTTAAGTGCCTTTCAGACTTCTTGTTACATTAAGAATGTACAAGCATTAAGAGTGCTTGTAATACAATTGACTTTAGGCTGAATTTTACATTAATGGCCCCCTTTGTTATTTAGCTGGCATTAAAGGCTTAAGTACAAGAAAATCCATGTACAAAGCATATCGTTTTTATTTTAATTTAAACTCCCAAGAAATTTAGAGACTAAAACATCCGTTATGCCATTTGGAATGATTTTTTCCCCTAAAGCTCTTTGTAGCAAAAGACAAATGTTAGCAGAATCCCGAAATGCACAGTTACCTCAGGTTTGCTGGACAAATTGATAAAGACGACAGTGATACAAATTGGAACCACAATGGCCAGGGGACACAAAGCTGATGGGGTTTAGGCCTCTCTTAGGATGCTGTTAGGAAAAGGGCCATTAACATTGGCAAATAGGAAAAAAGCTGTGAGTAGGACGCTAACGAGTACAGCAAGGGAGATGGCGCAGGCTACCAGAACAGGAAGTGATTTCAACCAATCTCTAAGGGAAATCTTTTGGATAATTTTTCTTCAACAAATATCTAGAAATTATGCTATTTATGTGACATCTACTTGCTTATTAATAGCTTTAATAGGAACTATTCAGTGTTAATAAAATCTCTACTTCTCTAGAAATGTTGGAATATCCTTGGTAAGTGAATTTTATGATTCACTTTAATGTTACGACCCTGTAAAATATACTAGTCTGCATTTGATTCTATTCATCAAAAATTAGGCCATTACTA
The DNA here is from genome assembly GCF_937001465.1 of Orcinus orca. Lineage (NCBI taxonomy): Eukaryota > Metazoa > Chordata > Mammalia > Artiodactyla > Delphinidae > Orcinus > Orcinus orca. The sequence goes on from NC_064563.1 coordinate 22,486,450, forward strand.
TGCACAAGGCACTAGGCCAGGCGCTTTCCTTTCTTCGTATGTGAGAAATGCATTGAATATAATTGTGCATTTCTCTGATGACCTGGGATCTTGTAGTGCCTCCTGTTGTCTCCATTCTGAAGATTTATTCTCATTGAAAATCAGTTCAGAAGGGGATGGAAAAGGTGAAGGAGATTGTACTAGACTGCATGATTGCCTCTGGAAATATATACCTTTGTGTTTGAAACTTTATTATCTTTTATTTGCTTCTTTTTCTTAGAAGTAAAGTGCTGAGAAAAATGTGATTAATTGAGGGAACTGGATAGTTGAGCTCCAAATAATTGAGTATTTATCACAAACTCATCCTCTCTATATGTCTTTGGTTATTCTTTAAAAAGAGGGTTTCTTGAAATCAATCTATCTGCTATAATTTAAGAAGTGACTTTTCAATGCCTAATGGATGAAAGATGAAAAAAAAAAAAGATGGGAAGAAACTGAAGTTTGTGATTATACCTGTTAGCTGGGTAAGTGTACTACCAAACCACTACTGCACTATAAATCCACTGGGAAGCAAATGAGTATCTGGAGAGTATGGCCAAAGAAAACATCTAGTAGAACAAATAAACATAGCTGGGACCTCCCAATAGGAGGGTGGAGAATAGCAACATGGGAAGCTAGCCTTGCTTGGAGATCCCTGTGCTAGAAGTGTGAAAGGATGACACTTATTTTGGAAAATATTCCAGAAGGGCTGGATATCAAGATGTAACCACAAGGGACTTCCTTGGTGGTCCAGTGGCTAAGACTCCATGCTCCCAATGCAGGGGGCCTGGGTTCGATCCCTGGTCAGGGAACCAGATCCCGCATGCTGCAACTAAGAGTTCGCATGCAGCAACTAAAGATCCCATAGGTGGCAACGAAGGTCCCGCGTGCCGCAACTAAGACCTGGCACAGCCAAATAAATAAGTAAATAAATAAATGTTGAAAAAAAGATGTAACCACAAGAAGCAGAGCAATGATTCACTCCTCATAATTAGACACAAAATCAGGGCTGGATCTGAAGGATAAGGTAGAAACCAATATCTGGGCTTTCAAACTTACAGGACTGCAGGGGGTGAACAGAAAATGCATATGAGTGAATTTGAGTGATGGAGACAGCAGCACACGGAGAGCTCATGCCTTGTCTACCAAGTGAAGAGGTTATCTACTGTCTTCATGTGGAAATGCAGGCCTGTGTGGCCAGATCTTACAATTTTTAGAGATATCAAAAATATAAAATCCTGACTTGAAAATGTTATAATTCATGTACAGAAAAAAAAAAAAAAACCAGAAGGTAGGAGTTTCAAAAAAATTGATAGGCCAGATTTACAAGTCTTCCATATTTCTACTGTATTCTCAGCATGACCTGCAAGGCCCTTACTCTCCTCACCTCCCATTGTGCTATCCCTTCATCACTTCACAATAGCAGTACTTGTCTTTCTTAAGTTCTTCAAGTGATTTTGCTTCAGGAGTGCTCTTCAATCATCCTTTTTTGTTTGGTTATCTCTTATTCATCCCTGAGATCTCAGCAAAAATGTCACCTACCTGATAACCCGCCATCCCCAATTCTCCAAAGTTTTGTAAGGATTCCTTTCTTAGAACTTTGAACTTTTTGTTTATCCTACCTATCCAGTTAGTATTTGTTATTTTTTGGTTGGAGAGCAGGGTTAGTGAGAGAGTTCAGTTATTTGTTTAATGTCTACTCTCTATTGAATTATAGCATCACAGTTTTGGGAACTTGTCTGTTTTGTTTAATGTTGTTTCTCCAGAACTTAACATAATGCCTATATAGAAACTCAGGACATATTTACTGAATGAACCAGCAAACTACCCCCTGGGACAGCAAAACGCATATATTTCCTGTGGAAGGGCACGTGAGATCTCTCCATGGTCCTGAAAACTATTTGTGAAAAGACATGGCCACTTGATTGAAACATTTTAGGTAGGGGGAAGTATGGCACTAGCAGCAATTAATAACTGACCAAGAAAGGAGAAAAGATGAGAGAAGAAAAGAGGACTAATATAAGAAACTAATATTTATTGTGACTTTTTTACATATGTGATTCTCTGCTTTACATACATAATCATAATTAATCCTCACAACAGCCCAGCAGCATAGATATTTTTACCCTTTTTTTTTGCAGTACGCGGGCCTCTCACTGTTGTGGCCTCTCCCGTTGCGGAGCACAGGCTCCGGACGCGCAGGCTCAGCGGCCATGGCTCACGGGCCTAGCCGCTCCGTGGCGTGTGGGATCTTCCCGGACCGGGGCACGAACCCATGTCCCCTGCATCGGCAGGCGGACTCTCAACCACTGCGCCACCAGGGAAGCCCTTTTACCCTTATATTGTGGATGAGGAAACCAAGGCTTAAAGATAGTTTTCAGAAGTCCCAGTTCTCAGAAGTGACTGAAATGATATTCCAACAAAAGTTTGTTGGACTCCAAAGTTTCCTTCATTAATACAGGAAGCTGGGTCATGTGGATTGATAGAACTTAAATGCTTCACGCCTAAAGGAAGGATTAGTTTTATAAATTCATATAAGAGGTTAAATCTGTATGTATGGGAGAAAAAGGCAGAAAAATTTGTGAATCAGCCTGGATCTATAGTATGTAGCAAACAATTGACAACACTTGTTTTTCCAGGATGAGTTTTGAAAGATAATAGCTTCTTTGTAGTAAATAATGAACATACTGCAGTAACATTCATTATTGAAAGCAAAAGATGTGTCACTCTTTGTATTCAGCCGTCACATTTTGACAAAGTCTAATCCTGAGAAGAAAAAGTAATAATCAACTTCATGATTGTAGGTTTTTCTTTGTGTTAAAAAGCACCTAGAAATGTCTGAGAGGTGTATTTTGTACCCTAATGATCTTAATTATCTGAATTATTCCCCCAAATATCTTTATTCTGGAACTGGTGATGTACTACTTGTAAGGAATAACCACAATGCCAAACATGTATTTATTTGCACTTGCAGAGTGAACTGTTTAGCTGTGCACAAGGGACTCCTTTGGTATACTTATGAGTGGAGGTGGGGATGGGCCTTTCATGAATGGGTTCAGGTACAAGACCACTAATCTCAGAGGGGTGGAAGAGAGAGAAAAACATGATGTTGACCCCAAGCTGAGCTAAAAGTGAGTCCCAGTAACTGACCCAAGGACATAGGGGAACCCTACAGTCACACCTACAACTTCCAATCATGGGAAGGTCAGAAACAGGAGACAAATGTTCATGCTTAATGCTCCATGCATGTAACATCACTCTTCTGGGTTGTCGGGATATTATAGGTAAACATCCCTGCTAGTCATTCCCTTATATATTCTTTCTCCCCTTTGGAGACCTCCACCTCAATGTATCCAATTGCTGCTCCCTTCCAGCTGCAATTTTATGTACTGCATAAGAATAGAAACTGACTTAGCCTGGACTCTGATTATTGCTGGGAGTGGAGGAATCATAGAAAACACGGGGGTACTTGATAGTATCCAGGCACACTTAAAATTTTTAAAAAGTTTCTACTAATGAGTAATAATAAGCTTCCCTCATTTAATACACCATGAGACTGTTCAGAGAATCTATTAAATTGTTCTTATTTCTCACTTATTTTAGAACACACACACAATTTAGACTTCAAAGGACTAATTAAAACATGGACGAATTAAAACATGGACTAATTAAAACAAAGGACTAATTAAAACATGGACGAAACCTGTTAATATATTTAAGTTTTCCAGAAATAGCAGTTTCTTTGTGTCTCATTATGTACTCATTTAATTCTGCAGTTTTTGCTTAATTTCTGTCCAATGATAAAGATGTAAGCCTTATAGGCATGAAATTATGGTCTCTGTGTTAGGATTCTAACAAATAGCTATTAATTTCATGGCATAGAAGGTGAAGAATATGACATAATATCTTATGTTACCTTCTGCTTATTTCAATCTGTGCAAGGTAATGAATATGGTATACTTTTAAAGCAGATTGCTTTTCAAGTAGATTTGACTGTGGAAAATGAGACGTGATTTCCAAAGTTGCCATTCTAAACATGGCATGTTCACAAACATGATCTAGAGTGAACATTAGGGTAAGGTAACTCTGGGGCTTTAGAAGTAATGCATTAGAGAAACAAGCAGTGTTAGCGTAAGCAAAATAAAATCTGTCATCCTTCTGTGATTTAGACCTGTTATAAATAGAAACTGTTTAAAAGGTGTTATTTAGTAGTTTCCATTATGCAGCTGTCTATTTAAATCATTTAATTTTGGCATCTAATCGAACTCCCAGTCTCCATCAGAGATAAATAAGAAACCATATGTGAAGGCATCTGTGGAAATCTTCCTTTTATTTATGACAACATTAAAGTAAGACTCTGATGTCAGTTACTTAACAATAATAGACGTTCCTTTGCACCTATAGCGCTGAGTTCCTTGGGCATATCCCTCAGTGGTATCTTATACCTACTGCTGTTTGCTTCATTATATACAGATGCACAGCAGTGGAGACAGTAATAGTCTTTCTTAATTAAATAAAGCTAAATGTTAATCAGTTCAAAAAAATTGATTTATTTTTAGTGCCTGAAACTTTTCATACTGGGCCTTTTGCTTTTAAAGAACAGGTTGTATCCTCATTTAGAACTTTACATTTCCCCCCTTTATTTTGGGTTTGTATGTGGAGTCTTGTGGTGGGCTCTAAGCATCATAGAGAAATTATAGGTCTACAGATGTTTTCAAGATGTTCCTCTGTCAGTAGCAGATTATCCCCTGTAGCAAAATCTCATTAAAGTGCAATTTACAGAGCTCTGCGGATGTTGCCATCAACCAAAATTAAAGGCATTAATTTTTCAAAGTTCACAGAAGTCCTTACATAAATGGTGTAGCAGTTTGCAAGAACAATTTACAGAAGTGTTATTTGCAGAATTAACCTACATTAACAGAACAAATGTTGTAAGGGCAGAAGAAAGGTCTGGGCAGTGAAATTGCAGCTGTTCCCATTTTATATTAGGTGCTTGATGTAAAGAAGTGTTGAAATGTAACAATGACTGCTTGCTGGGTGAAAAGTTGAGAAGGGAAAACAGGAATTTGAACGACCTCACTAAAAGAGTTAAGCTTAGCCAGAGTGATCACCCGTTGGAGACACCCAGTGAGACCTTAAATTCTACTTTGAAACATCTGTAGTCAATATCTTTTAAAATATTCTCATTTAGAGAATGAGTTTATGTAGCTCATGGTGTGAGTATTTCTCTTCAATAAACTGCTAAATGTCTGAGAATTTATTATCTGTACCTCAATGATCCTAGCTAAGTTATATGTATGGTGGTGTTTGTGGCCCAAGGTATGGAGGTGGGACTCTTTCCTGGTAGGAGAGGTATACTTTTTTCTCTCATTATTGTATATCTTTTCCCTATGCTTGATTTTCTCTAACAAAATCTCGATGACTGAATTTAAAATATCACAGTTGAAACTTCAAAAGAATTAGAAATTTCAGAGATGAAAAACAGAAAAAAAAGACTACTCTTTGGAAGTGGTAACTATTTGCTACCACATTTGTTTCAGAGCAGAGGGTACAGTTCTTAAAAGTCATTAATCTTTACTAGTCTTTTCCCTTTCACTACATTAGTTATTTCAGCCTGGATTGGAATCTCATTGTATAAATGAGAGGACTCATCAATCACACCTGGTCTCAGCCACGCTTTCTCTGTAAGGCTCATTCTTTCCCAACATCTCAGGGATGGGCTTACTTTATTTCAGGAAGTCTGGGTGATGCTTGGTGATTAGAGTGAACTGTTGGGATGATATCTGTGCTGGTGCAAGGCTGGTTTTGACAGTTCACGTCAATGGCACACACAAGCTGTTTCTGTTTAGTATCCAGCCGTTGAATGTGAAATTGTAGTCCCGGTGAACAGGTGTGCATATCATACAATTGCCCCGCAAATGCTCTTACAGCCTTATCAATTCTTGTGGTTTGACTTTTTCATGCATGCCAGGCTCTGTTTGCTTTGTCTGAACTCTGTCTGGATGTACACCCGATTTGATTACATAGTTGTTTTTTTCCCCCTGTGAATCTCAATAAGTTCATGGACTTTTGTCAAGAAATTCACCTCTGGGTGAGTTAGTGTGATAACTGTGTCTTTCAGAAATCTTAAAAAATATTCAACAAGCAACCCAAATACAAAATTTTAAAATATAATTGAAAGGTATACAAAATGAGAATACTGGGGGAAATTTGGAAGGGACACATTTGCTCTTGGTGGATATGAAATTTAGGAACTTGTTAATAAATTCTGTTGTTTGGGAAAGTTTCCTATTTAGAAATGACAGTTCCTTAAGGGACCAGGTGGAATATATGTCCATTGGCCTTTCTGTTGAGATTTTCAAAGAGGATATCAATTATGTTCCAGAATGATGAGGCCATCTGTTAACCACGGGCTGATTTCAAATCATCAGATATTGGTAGGAACATTAAGCCTTGCTAATTTGCATAGTATCATTATCTCTAATACAAAAAATACATTTGGGAAAAAATGTGTATTCTCTGGTCCATTCAAGTATGAAGATATCCACTTGGGTATGGTGCAAACCCTGTAATATTTACAACTGGGAAAGCCTACAGAAATTACTCATATCTGCCTTGACACAGTGAAGGCAGCAATCGTTACTTTATTATCTTTTGGACAATAAACGTGAGAAACACACACAGATGGACTATGAATTTGATTGACAGTCCTAAGTCCTAGTCAAAAATATTCTTGAATTTTACTCTAATTTTTCCTTGATTATATGTCCCTTACTTTGTTGCAATAATCTTCAATTACGTGGTAGATGATTCCTTTTCTGTAATATTAGTAAGATAATTTTCTCACTTACACAAGGTGTTATACTTTGCTTAATGTGACTAGTCTATAGAAGTATTGTTTGAATAATTTATTTTCATGTGTATTTTATAATAAATTTTCCTTACTCATACAGGATCTCTCATTTAAAGAAATAATTAACCAACAGAAATATTAAGAACTCTGACATGATCGGCGTATTCGTATTTATATTTGTACATCTAGTGCATAATAATTACATAGCATCAGAACAACTGAATTAAAATTTCAGATATTGGTAGTTTTATGAATGATTTGAGAAAGAGTACATACAAAAGTAATAGTAATTAATGAAATAAATGACTTTTAAAAAGTTCCAATCAACAAAGAAAACACTGATAAAAGACTTACAATTTTATTGGACATATTGAATGTTAATTTGTAATATTACTAAATATTGATTCTAGCCTTTGTTTTTTCCTTCATAAGTGGAGAAAAATTGTTTTTTACACTTGATTGGTCAAAACTGAATTTCCCTTAAATAGATTCTGGAGGCTCTATATTTAAGAAAAGGTCATTTGATCTACTTCTAGCCTTAAGTGATAATTTGGACAATTGTTAATCCCTGTAACTTGTGCAGTGTGACCCTCAGACTTCCTCACAGGGGCAGCTTGCATAGTAACTCAGCAACCTTGCTGTTGGTCTGAGCTGGCAACACCTCACTGAGTTCGCTCTTACCCTAAATTTGGCCTTTAACTGACTTCTTTCCAGGGACTCAGGTTCTTACTGCTATGTTCCTGTTCAGAAGCTTCCTCTGTCCCATCTGTCTTCCTGAATATTTCACCTTAAGATAGTCAACTAAGTAGCAAAGGGAACTCAATATGTATTTCTTTTGCCAAATTTAGTCAGAATCAGCCCATACCTTTGAAAATTATTGTGGAAGAAATGGACATACTCATGTTAAATGAGGAGAATATGTTTATTTAGGCAACTGGTTATTTTTCATAATCTCTGGAAATGATGCATTCACAGTGGGAGGCACCATAATGCAGTAGCAGACAGACTTGGGTGGAATCCTCTCTTGCCCCAGGACCACCCACATGAGTTTAAGGAGTGACTTAACTTCTAAATGTCTGTTTCCTGTTTGTAGAGAAGATAGTATTTACCACATGAGGTTGCTGTGAGGATTAAGTCAGAATGGTGCCTGACATACAGCAGCCACTCAATGAAGGTTAGCCAAAAAATTCACTGGCTATACTCCTTAGATATAGAAAAGTAAACACAAGTAGGCAAACTTTCCAGGTCATAGCTTGCAAAACCAGAGTGAGGAACTCAGAAGAATATGTAAAAAATGTTAACTTCCTCCTTTGGTTTCACACATGCATGATCTATACTACCTTTTGAAAATGTCTAGTTAACTTGCTTTCATAATGTGCACTATAGAGAATAGTACACTTTGTAAAAACATGTTTATTCTCTGCTATTGGAGTTCAGAAAAATGGATAAAACCTCTATTCACCATTCAGTGAACTTCAGGAATAGCTTGGGTTTTTTGGTTATAAATTTATTTATTTATTTGTTTTTATTTTTGGCTGTATTGGGTCTTCATTGCTGCCTACGGGCTTGCTCTAGTTGCGGCGAGCGGGGGCTACTCTTGGTTATGGTGCACGGGCTTCTCATTGTCGTGGCTTCCCTTGTTGCAGAGCATGGGCTCTCGGCATGCAGGCTTCAGTAGTTGTGGCACACGGGCTCAGTAGTTGTGGCACACGGACTTAGTTGCTCTGCGGCATGTGGGATCTTCCCAGTCTACGGATGGAACCCGTATCCCCTGCATTGGCAGTCAGATTCTTAACCACCGCGCCACCAGGGAAGCCCAGGAATAGCTTATTTTTAAACTTGATATCTGGAATGAATTCGACACATTGCTTATCTGTTTGCTTTTGTTTAGAGAGTCTTTAAAAGCTTAATGATGATAATATCCATCTAAATCTTAAAAATTAAAAAAGCTGTTTTTTAATAATGAGACTTTCTCCAAACCCTCCTTGCCCTCCACCACAGGTATCAGTTTGTGGGCCTGAGAACAGTCCCTTGATCTAAATCAAGGTTGTCTTTTAGAAAATTATTATACTCCATGTCAGTTCATTCAATAAATGTTCGTAGTAGGGGCAGTGCTAAAGATGGTGGTACCCAAAAGCCAATGAGGATCGTCTCCTTAAGGAAAGGGGAAACTGACATGTGCATAAGCAGAGATTAAGCAAAATAAGGAGATCGCATCAGAGAGGTGGAGCAAAGTACTCTGGGATTGCAGAGAGGGTCTCACTCACTTCAGGAAGTGATGGCAAGTGAGGGGGGCATGGATGGGAGCATAGAATTTCGTCAGGGGGAAGGTCAAGATGGTAGGACCTAGAATAAAGATGCATAAAGGCACATGATGAGTTTTATAGGATTATAGATAATAAAGATTGAAATTATTATAAAATCATAAATACATATGTAAAATATACTTTGAGGCATTTGACCAACACTAAAATGCTTTGTTCCTTCCCCAAATACTTTATCTTATCTTGCTTGGGTATGTAAAATGATCATATATCCAAAATCTTTATGTTGTAAAAAATAATATGAATCAGATAGTGTTCCTCAGTCTTTATAAATTTTCTTGTTTCCTATTATTCATAAAAATTTCACAGATAAATAATATATTGGTCATAAGAAAAACCATCAGGTATATATCTTCTTCATATATTAACATGCAGGTATTCATGAGAAAGAAACAGAGAAAGCAATTATTTTCTTGGACAAAGTGAAGCTACTTTGTTATATGCGGGGAAATAATATAGGTTAAATTTACTAAACTTTTAAAGGAGATTCGTTTATTTGAAACATTTTTTTTTATTTAATGAAGTCAATTATCTCCTACAAATCCATTAGAAATTTGGAATTTTACAATTACTTTACCTCTTAAATATAGCAAAATTTGTATGATATTTTAAAATCTCTAAGAAAGAAGTAATCTATTGTAATAAAATTACCTAGCATAATTTAAAATTAAGCATGCTGTCATCTTTAGAGTGTATGTCAAAAACCAAATTTTATAGATGTAATATAACATTCATTAGTGATGAATACACTACTTTACAAACTATTGCTTTTAGGAATATTCCAGGAAAACTATTTCAGGAAAAATATCTCTTTCAGATATAAAAGCTGTTTAACATGCTTCATTGTATACGTAAGCCTTCAAGCAGTAAATGTTTTTACAGAAAATGCTTAGAATTGACCACTAATCAAGGCACACTACATTAACTGCTGGTCACTCCCAAGTTGAGCAGTGCTTTTTCTTTCCTGTACGATGCTGACTCATGTAGACAATTTCTTCCTCTCTTATTTCTATAAGGTGCTTTGAAATATAAATTTAGGAAGTCTTTGCTGGTCATAATTTATAAAAGCAAATATTTCCCCATTTAATTTAACTTTTAGATACTGTGAAAAGCAAGACTGTCACTGACAACGTTTCGGGGAATCATCAATGGTTGTAAGACCATATGTAAATCAAGCAGCCATTTTGTTGCTTTCACGTGAAACTGGAACAAAATGGTGGGAGGGGATACAAATGTTTTAGGTACAAATACATAACATAGATAATTGTAACACTTTTGGGGTGCCTGTCTTAAATTTAATTTTTCTTTGAAATTATCTTATCATTTAATATAACAATAGGAAACATTTATCAAGTAATGACAAATAGAGGAGACTTGTTTATCTGAAATACTGTGAACTGACTGTAGTCAGAATGGTGCCTCCCGGGCTCTGATGTTGGTCAGCGTTGTCCAAACCAGGCTCTACTCTCACTTGCTGTGTGAGAAGTGGCAAGCTACTTACTTGCTCCCAGTTTTCTCTTGTAAAATGGGTATAACAATAGATCTCACTTCATAGGGATTGTGTAATAATTAAAATAAGATAACACAGGTAAAGAACTTAGCACAGTGGTGTTTGGTAAACATCCAGAAATGTTTTAATTAATATTCATATGAATAATAAAATAAAGAAATAAAAATTGATGATAGAAAGTAATATGAATAAACTAGTATGAAAAATAAAGCTAGTTTTAGAGTAGTATAAAGGTTAAATAGACTGGGTCACATTCCTGTTGTAGATATAATAATCTCTGAGTACATTATTATTCAATAAACACATAATTTAAATATAATTGATCATAATATAGGAAAAAAACTTCAAGCTGAAAAAAAATTCCACAACTAGGCTCTGAAATCAAGCCTTTTTAGCCAAGAATGTTTGACACTAATTCTATATATGTTATGTTTTTAGTTATATATGGTTATATAGATACATATGTGTATATATACATATATGCTTATACATATTTTTAGGTGTGAGTAAACAATTCATCCTTAAAAATAGACCAACTGTTGAAAAGAAAAGCATTTATAGCACAATAAAAATGAAAGTTTTATTAATACTCAGTTGTATATCTGGAATAAGATTGTCTTATCTGTAAGAATTCTTTGCTTCCGGTAGGGCGTTCTTGTGAGATTAAAATTGGCCTATTAATAATCAGTATGGCGGGCTCTTCATTACCGTAGAGGTAGAATTTCAGTCTTTAGACGTGTAAGTAGTAGTACTGGGTACTATGTGTACATACATTTAAAAAGCAGGCACATGCCACTTTTAAAGAATAACCTAGCTCTATCTCTTTGTATCTATAGCTCTGGATTTTAAAGAATATCTGGATCATTATATATAGAATATGTAGATCTTAATATATATCATATATATCTGTATATCTATAGCTATTCTTTAAAATCCAGATCTATAGATATCTAGATCTCTATATATGATCCAGAAATATACCTACATCTATATCTATTTACATAGATAGACATCCAGATATATATCCATACCTATCTATCTATCTATTATTTATCAATATAGAGATATGTAGATCTGGATCATATCACCATAGACCTCTATATCTATATATTCTTTAAAATCCATGTAGATATATATCCATACACTTTTACAGAATCAAGTAGTATATGTGTGTGTACAGACACATAGTCAAAAAAATTTTTTATTTGTTTATTTGGTTGTACCAGGTCTTAGTTACAGCAGGCGGGCTCCTTCATTGCAGCACGTGGGCTCCTTAGTTGTGGCTCGCGGGGTCCTTAGTTGTGGCAGGCATGTGAGATCTAATTACCTGATCAGGGATCGAATCCCGGGCCCCCCACATTGGGAGCGTGGAGTCTTAACCACCACCCGCGCCACCAGGGAAGTCCCACACACAGAGTTTTATTTTAGCCTTCCTTCACCCTCTCTCCACCGCGTTGCTGACAGTAACTCTTCTGCCTCGTGACCAACATGTGGCTTCTGTGAGCTGTGCCTTCACTCAGCTGGGGAGAGTGGCCAGACAGAATGAACTCAAGGGATGCTTCCTGCTTCCTCCTCTTTGTGCTTTTTCCTCCTTTTCCCTTTCCATGACCTCTCCATTGCTTTCCTCCTATCCTTTCACTTTGGCTGCCCCATTTTTTGGCAAGGGAGTGTTCAATTCTGCATGTTTCCTGCTTCCAATCATTTTCAACTGTGTTATTAGTAAGTAAATCGTTAGGAGGGTAGCACATAACACAACAAACAAGGGTGTGACTCCTGATCCACCTCTGTTCGCTCCCTTCCCAAGCTGTATGGGATGAGAATTTGGTTAGTAACAGCCTTGCCTACACTCTGTGTAGTGTGACTGTTGTGTGGCAACAGTAGAGCCTCATCAACTGTGTGGCTTTCTGTGCTGGGTAACATGCTGAACACTTTATACCATTAGCTCTATTTATGCACCTAACTCCACATGTAAGTATTATTCTCTTCTTTTTAGAGATGAGAAATCTGAGGTTTACAGAAATTGATAATTTAATGGTGGTGTTGGGAGGGGTACTCGGATTTGAACCCATGTCTGTCTAATTCCAAAGTCCGTGGCTGTAACCACTAGGCTTACTGCTTCAATTTTGTTTTATTTAAAAGTCTGTATTTTTCCTACATAATAACTTAATGGCATCAGGATAGGTGAAATATGCAACTTTAGCTTATGAGAAACAGATGTTTGAGGTACATGACCAAATGGCAACTGGAAGACTTATTTCCCTCCACATTTTTCTTTAGTGAGATATCATTTGGGAAAAAAAACCCCACAACTTTCTCACTTTATTTCAGTTGAGAACATTTTAAAGATTGAAATGACAGAACATGCTTGTGACAAAGGATTTACAATAGAGAAAGAAGCTAGTCTTCAGAAAATTTAGGTTACAAATGAATAATAATAATATCCCAGTGCCTTTCCTCTGAGCAGACCCAGATGATTTATAAAATGTGAGGGTAAACATCATTTCACTCCCACCCCAACCAGAGCAAACAGTCAAAGCAACAGTGTACAGCTTGCTGTAGCCGTGCTCTCTACAGAGCCCCGGAATATTTGAGAGCTTTGTGTTGCAGATGTCAAAACTGATTTAGTAATTAATCATTTAGGGAATAAAAATCTAGGTTCTTGTTCTGCATTTAGAAAAATACTGATTCAATAAAAAACCGTAAAGGTTTTTATTTTCACTTACCTGGTCTCTACAGAAATTAAAATCTAGTATTCTATTTGTTCAAAGCTGCAGAAGTGCATGTACACACCAGTTTAATTTGAATGAATATGGGTGTAATATTATGTGCATGATTTGAGGGTAGGAATTTTTATTACAGGAATAAATCTGTTAGTTTTTCGACAAAAAGAGTTTTGTTTCAGGAACTGTTTAAATTTGGTTTCTTTCCCAGCGCTTTCTGACTGGTGCTTCTGAATAAAAATAATGACTAATTAGGGTGAAATCCTGTTTGAATGATAGGATTTCTGGGAAAAGAATTACCAGATTATTTTACATATCCTAGTCATTTGTAAATTGTTGTGTATGATTCCCTCAGAGGGATTCATTTGCTCAGCAATTCATTATAAAAATTTGGACAAGGTTTTACTCTTAATCTTTGAGATGACCTCTAGGCCTATGGTGGCTTTTGCCATAAGTCAGGATGTGCATATGAGAACTTCTTAAAGGACCATGGGAAGCCAGGATCCCACCCTGGGGTGGAGAGAGCTTTGAAGCCACATCTGCATGCAGGTGACTCCAGGCTACACAGGAAATTCCTAGGGAGGGCCTTCTCTTTCCTGCCACCCTATATTTATATTCTTTCCTATTCATTCTCAGCTCTTGAAATCTTTTCTGTAAATAGGATTTATGGAAACACTTGTGTACTGTTCAAACCCTAATCCAACACCCAGATTTTTCTACCCATTAAGGAGGCTGAGTTAGCTTTCCTTGTAGCTGCAAGAAAAATACTGCCGGTTTCACCATACTGGAATCATATTACTTCACGTGTAAATAAGAGGCAAGAGGTGAGTTGGAAAAAACAAAAGCCTGGACTGCGGAAGAACTAAGTTTTAGTATTGGCTATGCTCTTAGCTAGTCCTAGCCTGGTGACCTCGAGCAAGTCACTGAACTCGGTTCAGTGATGCCTCCATTCTCTCTTTGTGAAATAGAATTTCAGAGCTGGAAGAAATCTTGGATTAGAGCAAGGATCACAGACTCAAGTGTCTAGCCTGGGGAGCTATAGGTAACGTACATATTGGGCTGGATGTAAGATAATAAAAGTGATGATGAGTGTGGTCCACTAGCGATCCAATGCCCAGTGTAGGGGAGGCAGCAGCTCACAGCTGATTGTTGACATGGGAGAGCCTGCCCAAACTTGACCTTTATATGTTTTAGGAGAAGACCATAAATCCAGATTTGCTGTGAAATCCTTTGATTTCTAAGTGTTCGTAAATATTTGAAAAACAAAAACAAACCCACGCATCTACTGGGGGGATTTGGTGTGCAGGTGGTCAGTTAGTGACCCCTAGTAAGGGAGGTAGGGGGTCCCCACAACCGCCTTCAGCTGCCAGATGAGTCCCCTTGAGATCGATGCTCAGTGCAGACCACTCTGCGGCCGTGGAGGGGGCTGCTGAGGATATATGTTGTTTTTCTTCACCTAGTTTGTAGGACATTTGAATTTTGAGTCATGTTTCCACTAGACCTAGAGTAGTTGTGCCAGCAGAGGAGAATTTCCAGGACCATATTTTTCTATTGAAATTCCATGCAACTCTTTCTGGATTAGTAACATATCCAACAAGTGAACCAACAGCACAGGCAGTGTGCCAGATGACTGGTGTTCAAATTGTACCGTTGCCCAGAGTGGCTGTATTGATAAGAACACTGTCTTGGTAGCAGGCACCTGGAGATTGATACCCCTGCACATTAGCTGTTAAAAATCTCTTCAAAAAATCTATCTAAAGAGGTTTCAGGGTAGTCCTTTGGAAAATCTCTGTTTTACATGCAAAGAGGCAGTATAGCAGTGTCTTGAAGAATTCTGTTTTGGGAAGTTAACGTCTCTTAGCCTCAGTTTCTTCATTTGTAAAATGGACATTATAATAGCAGTTTTAAAAATTGAAGTATAGTTAATTTGCAATGTTGTGTTAGTTTCAAGTGTACATCAAAGTGATTCAGTTATACATATATATATATATATACATTCTTTTCAGATTCTTTTATAAGTTATTACAAGATAATTGAATATAGGTCTCTGTGCTATACAGTAGGTCTCATTTGTTTACCTATTTTATATATAGTAGTGTATATATGTTAATCCCGAACTCCTAATTTATCCCTCCCCCGACCTGCAACCTCTATCCCCTTTGGTAACCAGAGTTTGTTTTCTATGTCTATTTCTGTTTTGTAAATAAATTTATTTGTATCATTTTTTTTGATTCCATATATATAAGTGATATTCTATGATATTTGTCTTTGTCTGGCTTACTTCACTTAGTATGATAATCTCTAGGTCCATCCATGTTGCTGCAAATGGCATTATTTCATTCTTTTTTGTGGCTGGGTAATATTCCATTGTATATATGTACCATATCCTCTTTATCTATTCATCTGTCGATGGACATTTAGGTTGCTTTCATGTCTTGGCTATTGTAAATAGTGCTGTAATGAACAGTGCGGTGCATGTATCCTTTTGAATTATAGTTTTCTCTGGATATATGCCTAGGAGTGGGATCGCAGGATCATAGGGTAGATCTATTATTAGTTTTCTAAGGAACCTCCATAATGTTCTCCATAGTGGCTGTGCAAATTTCCATTCCCACCAACTGTGTATAAATAATACATACATAGCAATATTAACACCTACGTTACTAGAGTTGTCATGAGGATATGATAAATGAGATAGCGCATGAAAAGTGCTTAGAAAAGTGCCTGCTTCCTGAGCACTGAATAAATCTGAGTTACTCTTTTACCTGCTCCCTACACCATCTCAGACTTAGCTCTACTTGTCCAGCCTGAGGTAGTATTAAGTGTTGCTCTGTGTAGATTATTCAAAAATATAATGAAAACATAGACATGTATCTGCATTATGACTAATATAAACTGATGAATGTCTATAAACGATTAGCAAATTAGTGAGCTGGGTTTGTGTTAACGTTGTTTCCTACCTGGTGCTTTGTGGGTTTAAACTGAGGATTGTATTATGGAATGTCTGCATATCAAAATAGTACTGATGATACTATATTAATATTTTCCTTAACTAGACAATATTACTGACATTTAAAAAATATTTAATGTTACAAGTGCCCATAATTAGTAGAGCAAAGTTCAGTTAAATAGTGAAATCATTAGGTTGAAACCTTAAATGTCAGCAGAGGCACAGTCTCCTAATTTGGGGCAATTATCTGGTTCACACAGATATGTCATGATATATATATATATATATATATATATATATATATATATATATATATATATATATACAGGGTAGGGCTTAGAGAAGACAATTTAATTAGTTTTTTTTTCATTTACTCTTTATTACAACTCCCAGTAGTGAAAAATTAGGCTGATGAAACTGTTGCTCTGAATTACCAAAACGTAAAAACATGATGAAATGTTTGTGCAAAACATGGTATTTGTTTTAGAAAAGCAAATGAAGACTATTCTTTTCCTAGAAGACACACCAACATTGTTAATTTTAACATTCAGAAATGTAGTAATCACATTGAAGTGTTTAACCTGGTACATTAAAGTCAGATATCCTAAATTCTATTGACTCCAATTTTGAATTTTTAATAGTATGAATATCCTTCTATGAATGGAAATACTATAGAGTAGCTTGTAAATAAGTTTAGTGGTTTCTGCAAATGTGGATTCAATTACTTCTAAATTAGCCTTACATCAAGAATTTAGAATACGGTTCAGTTTGTAATCAACTTTTCAGTTATAAAAACTATTTCAGGGCTTCCCTGGTGGCGCAGTGGTTGAGAGTCCGCCTGCTGATGCAGGAGGACATGGGTTCGTGCCCCGGTCCGGGAAGATCCCACATGCCACGGAGCGGCTGGACCCGTGAGTCATGGCCGCTGAGCCTGCGCGTCCGGAGCCTGTGCTCCGCAACGGGAGAAGCCACAGCAGTGAGAGGCCCACGTACCGCAAAACAAAAAACCAAAAACCAAAAAAACCCTCTTTCATTATCATTTGAAACCACAAAAACTAAACAATAACCCATTTTTCCATCTTAATTTATGTTTTTGTTTAAAAATAAGCAGTTCTTTAAACGAAGTTAGGAACATAACTGAGTACTAAGAAGCAGGTATAATTACACACATGCCATTCTAACTCTTCTTATTTTAGTTTAATACCGAGAGGGAGGATTTGCCACAACTGGTTGCTTCTCTTCATCAGCATCTTTCTGTAAATTTGGTGGGTACTCATCTCACTCAATTATCCAAGTACATATGAATAAATCTATTTTTGAAATAACATTATTAGGCAATTATTACTTGAACATAATTTAATTTGTATTTCACATTTTATCATTTTTCCATCAATTATGTTTTTTCACTAAGATAATTTATAGCTCAGGAGAAGAGTAGATTATAAGGGAAAGGGACTATAGGAACTGGAAATGAGACCACATCTATTTGACATATAGGGATAAACATATGTGTATTTGGCAAACAAGATTGGCTTGGAAATCAAGTCCTTTGGAAATGTTGTCAATGTTTCAGATTGCTGATCTGTGCCAAAAAGAGACTAAGACTATGTTTGTAATGGCATATTTTGAGAAATTGATCTCTACTATAAACTAGTTTATCCATTGCCACCTATAAAATGTGTGGCTGTCAAGAATTCAGCGCTTGTGCTGGACTGCAGTCTCCGTGAAGGTAGGGATCACCTGGCTCCTTACCTTGGCCCACCAGCCCTGCATGCCCGGGGTCTTCCCTCCCTCACCAGCCTCACCTTCTGCCCTTCCGCTTGCTAACTGCACGTGAGCCGCGATGACCTTCTTCAGCTCCTGGAATTCTCTCTGTTCCTTTCTGTGTCAGAGACTTAGCTAACTCTTGCGTGTCCTAATCTGACCCCAGCTTAAGATTCATTTCCCTCGCGTGTGGCTCTCATCATAATTGTCTACTTCCCTTGTAGGAATGTGAGCATGGCGAAGACAGGATGCACATTTTCCTTATTCACGGCTCTATCCCACTGCAGGGCATAGTATCCTGCATGGGGCAGAAGAACAGTGTACACTTGCTGAATGAATGAAACCACTGGCAATGAATTCTTGGAAAATCATATACCAAAGTTGTTATTAAGCCAATATATTGTTTCCAACAATTTTTCCAGCTCTAAAATTCAAACTATTTTATATAATGTGTACTCAGGTACAAATGTAATTATATTTATTTATATTTACATGCTTACTCTGAGCGCTTAGAGGGCACAGTTAAATGTTCAGGCGCAAATGCTAGCTTTGGTGTATTTGCTGACTGCATAGATTTGAGCAAATTACTTGAACTTTTATTTTTATTTGTTTATTTATTTATTGGCCGTGACCTTGCAGCATGCGGGGATCTTAGTTCCTTGACCAGAGATCAAACCTGTGCCCCTTGCAGTAAGAAGCATGGAGTCTTAATCACTGGATCATGGGGGAAGTCCCAAATTACTAGAACTTTTAAAGTCACCTTCTGTAAAACGGAGATCATAATGCTCCCCTTCTAGCGTTGTGCAGCCTAAATGGGATAGTGTATATAAGGTAGTTCTGGCGTGTGATAAGTACGGAATATATGTTAGCCTTTTTAATTTTTTTATAAAGAATACTACTAACAGTAGAATCCCTAGCGCCTATGTAAGCAGCTACAGTCATCATGGGCAGATTTGCTTCTTCTGTAGTATTAGACTTTCTTCAGAAATGGTATTTGTATCTTGTTGTGAATCCTAAGAAGGAAGACCTCATGTTGTTGGAAGTGCAGCATGAGACTGGGCTTGTGTGACTTGAGTTACTAGGCGGTTGTGTGACTTTGGCAGAGTTATATAACACTTCTGGGGTTCTAGTTGGCTGTACAAAATGCTTGGACAAAGTAATCTCAGAATGGAAATTCTCTGATCGAAGCTCAAAGACCTACAGCATTGTGTGGAGGTTCAGCCCCTCTTCCAGATTTTAAGATCTGTGGGTGTAGTGACTGGCTTGCTTTTGACAGTTGGGGGAAGGAAGGAGATACAGGGGGATTGGCTCTAACACTACCAATATTTTACCCAGGGAAATGTGGGATAAATAAAGCTTGTGGCAACCTGAAGTCTAAAACACCTCATCTGTGGGGGAGTTCCCTGGTGGGCTAGTGGTTAGGTTTCTGGACTTTCACCCCACAAGCCCTGTAGTGCAGTCAACAAAAAGAAAACCAAAAAAAAAAAAAATTTAAAACACCCCTTTTGAGATATATATATATTCATTTTGTATATATATCGCCAAAGCTCATTGTTATGGATAGAAATTCGGAATACAATCCGGTAGTGAACTGATCACACCACCTATGTTTTTCTTTCTCTCTCTTAGTCTATAAATAACCTGAACTTTAGAAAACAATTTTAAATGCTAAGGACATCTTTGATATAACATAAAGTAGTTCCCGATGAGGGTTGCTTGTTCCCCCCCATAACAAGAAACAGCCCCCCTCAGCCACTTCATTTCCTATTCATTGTATGAATGTGTATATGTATAAATGAAGAAGCAAAAGGAGATGTTCACAACCAGAAAGTAGCATTTGATACAGAAAGGGAGGGTGTACCCACACACATAAGCAAAGGAAGGCAACTAATGAATAAAACATCTTTTTAGAAGTGCAGAAAAGTCAGTTGCACCATGTTAAAGCCGTTGCCAGGCAACATATCTTTTCACAATAAACACTTGTGAGTCAGATAACTCATGGAGACATTGAATTGGCAAATGTAACTGCTCTCAGGCAACTTCTGCAGGGTAGAGAATGCTCACAATCCTTTGCACAACATCAGGAATGCATCTCTCCTTGTAACAACTTCTCCTTTGAACCACATCATTTGTTTTCGTCTCTTCATGGGAATTCCCAGTCTTTATGCCCAATCCCTCTTTATCTTGCAGGCATCAGGATGCACATGCAGATCAGGAACACATTCTTCACGGTCTAGGGCTGGGAGAATGCAGGCATCCCACCTCAGGTGTGGAATGTGCAACTTTTGCAGAGGAGTTTAGAAATAGGGAAAGCCAGGGCTATGAAGAATCTCTATTGGCTCAAGAGAAAATTAAAACAAAACAAAACAAACACCACGCACGTTTCTTTATTAAATCCATTCAGTGAGAGAAAGAAAATACCCCGAAACTTGGTCACTGGGAAAGATGCAGGACACATCCGGAATAGTGATTGTCTTTCAGAGGATGGAATGAGCTGACCTCAGGACCACCCACCCTTGTATTAGCAGAGCAGACGGAGAAAGCAGATTTTCAAACAGTAACTTGCTATCTGATATTCCTGGCAGAAATACAAAAACATACTTCCAGCTCAAATTTATGGCACTATAATATATTCCCTCTGAGCTTTCCAGATCGTTCCCGTTGCCAAATGTCACCAAAACATAATCACAGCGACTAAACAAATTAAATGTTCGGTTAAAGAGAAGCCCGAAAAAAGAAAATGAGTAAGGGAAAGAAAAGCCCCCAGATTGGTAATAAATTAATGCCATATCAGGCTTTTTAGTCAGTGAGTTTAGAGCCAGGATTTTACAGTGCTGCTATGGTGTCATGTGACCAACGTAGGGAGAGTTCCTTTCCTGCCGGTTGGGCTACACTGCACAAACCAGGGCTCCATAGGTTCTGCTTTGTTTAAGTATTGCAGCAACAATGGCCACCTTTAAAAAAATAATTTTAGATTATTCTCACTTCATGCTTCAAAGCATATCTCATTTTTTTGTGATAGCAAGGTAAGTAACAAATAACCTTTTGTTACTTTAAGAGAAATATGAGTTCAATATTTCCCATGTTTATTGAATGAGAGATTAAACATTTTATCGCGGAAATTCCCTCCCCCACATGCTAAAGGTTAACATTTGTACACATCCTTCCAGATACTTTACTATCCTCCCATTATCCATTTTTTGGTGTGTACAAAATTTCAAAATTTGATTGTGTTGAATAATATGACAGTTTCCTTTGGGGGAAAAATGAATTAAGGTAACAGAGATCGAAATGCAGCAATTCTGGAAAAAGAAATTTAAGGCTCTTTTGTATATTTGTACAAATTTTGGAGCTGGGTATGGTCTTCAGAATTTACATATTCCAATCATTTTGTGATATAGTTGTAGAGATCAAGAATCTGGAGTCTGAAATGACTTACTTAAGTTCATCAATCTAGTTTGTTAGCTGACTCTAAAACTCAGAAAGTGGGCTGTTAGAGTTAGCAATACTTTCTTACGTATTATTTCTGCCTCTTCCTTATAATGAAATATGATATGACTTCAAAACACAAATGAAGGAGTATTATCTCCAAAATTTAGAAAGGAAACGAATAAAACCGTAATGCCATTTTGAAATAGTTATCTATATTTCATAATATGTTTCTTCACTTTTAAGATCAAAATTTATTGAGGTGAGAACTCTGTCTAAACATGTGTCTTGAATATATTGGTCAACCAATGTCAAGCACTTGTGTTGTGTAGCAATTTATGTGGATATTAATCACTTTAATAAGAATGCCCATGTCTACTCATTAATTTTTTTCTTTTAGAAATATAAAAACAAGCAAATTATAGGTCATTTAAGAAAGACTTGAAATACTGTTAGTGTATTAAAATTGATTGTCCAATTCTATAGTTGGTATTGTAGACTTAATTGTCCAATTCTACAAGTCCATATGTGTTTTTCTTAGAACTAAATATTGTCACTTTATTACATACGTCAAAAATTGTACTGTGGGGGGCTTCCCTGGTGGCGCAGTGGTTGAGAGTCCGCCTGCCGATGCAGGGGACACGGGTTCGTGCCCCGGTCCGGGAAGATCCCACATGCCGCGGAGCGGCTGGGCCCGTGAGCCATGGCCGCTGAGCCTGTGCATCTGGAGCCTGTGCTCCGCAACGGGAGAGGCCACAACAGTGAGAGGCCCACGTACCGCCAAAAGAAAAAAAAAAAAAATTATACTGTGCACCTGCCATATATGTTAGTCATCTTAATGCATTAGTCTTGGACAAGATACTAAGCTTATTCACCCATGAGACAGAGATAGTAACACTTGCTGTAAACATTCACACAGGGACAAAATGAAATCACAAATAGGAACTTATTATCTATCGTAAAGCACCATACAAACATAACAAAGTATATATTTTATTCCTTATATACAAATATCAGGAACAAAAGTACAATATTGAAATTTCCTTGTATTGTCTCAAAGGGCAAATAATTAGCAGGAAATTAGTGTAGCAAAGAGATACTCTAAGTAGGTTAACATGCAAGTGTCTTTGACCTTTATGACCAACTGGGTGCTTGAAAGTATGGGAAAAATATGTTTGGCCAATGGGTTCTTATTATATGTCCATGAAGGTTTTCCATACATTTGTCAAAGTTTTAAAAATAATAAGACTTAAAATGTTTATTCTGAATAGACAAATTTTTACTACAAATTATGTTACAATTGAAATAATTAATTTTGTTAGAGAAATTCATATCAAGTTGTAATAATTTCAGCCTATCTTTTGTAACTTCATGTTTCTCCTATCGCTTTAAAGCTAATTTAGGCCACATTATATACAAAATTAAATCTTACTTTCATAGCTACACCCTTGGGGTTCAATGAAAAGGCTTTATGAGCTAGAAATTAAAAGTACTGGTTGAAATACTATTACATTATACCAGCTATTATTAAGGCAATTTACAAAGTTGGTGCTAAAACTATGCACATTTTTCATTGTCAGCCCTCATATATTTAATAAGCCCATGGGACTGTTTGGTATATAATTTGACAAATAAAATCAATTGAAAAGTAAATAGCAAATCAATGGCATTTATCACAAAAGAAAATTACACTATACCAACAGCAGCATTTACTTAACCCAATATTGTTATGAATTAACACATTTATACTAAGTGATTCCAGGAAGATATTTGGGTGCTGCATTCCTTGACTATGAATAAATATGGTTTCATCCCGGCAATTTCCTCTTTGAACATGGGAAAAATAATGAAATTTATGAGAGTATACTTTCAATAAAATATACTTCTGACTTTTTAAGACTCTCATAGTTTCTCTACAACAGTATGCTGTGATGTGTACATATGATTATGTTGTATGAAAGTCCGATGGTCCTCAGAAAATTTAAAATATATTTCATAATTTGAAAGAATTATTATATATATAATTTTAAGCTAGATAATAGACAGCTATAAATTATTCCTTTGAAAGACTTGAAAAGATTAGTAATATTTAAATCACTATAACATAAGCAAGCATGTGCAAAGGTGTGATTTTTATCATCTTTAGTCTTGTGTGTTAAAGTGGTTTACAGTTATTCCATATGACTGTATAAGTTCTTATGAAAAATGTATAAAACAAAAGACACTTTGAGACATTTCTGAACTTATTTTTTAAGTACATCATGAAATTTTTGGTATGTGTTATGGTATTTCATAATGAAAAATCTTCTCTATCAAGAGAACAGTATTTGACGGCTTCCAGTACAAACACAAAATGGCTATTCGTGTTTTCCGTTGAAGGAAAAACAATTTAATGTTCTACTTGATAAACAACTGACATATAACACCTCTTTTAATGTTAATGTTTCATTTTAATGTTTAATTTTTGTATTCTTTTGCAGTAATAAGTGATATTTCCACATGGCGGTGTATCTTTTTGTTTCTTCTATTCAGTATGGCTGATACTTTTGAACAGGTTGTGGTAACTACATTGTAGATTAATAAAAGTAATGTTGTCTTCATACTGTGTCAACCGTTAGGTTTAGGAAGAAGCAGGGGATAATTTTAAGATCTAAAAGAAGTGACTAGAAAGGTTAGAGTGAAAACAATGGAAAGTTTTCTATTCAGGAGAATCCAATCTTTTTTTGAGAACATGATACTTGTCAGGCCAAAGCAGGGGTAACAAATCCAAATATCTACATACACCTGTCACTGTGTGAATTGTGCCAATATACGACCACAGAGAATGGTGGTCTTGGAATGAACTAATGAGCAAGGGCATGCCTGCTTAGATGCAAGCAAATTGAGAAATTTAAAAACCACTATGAGACCAAAGTAAAGACTTCTGAAGGCTGAATTTGCCCAATAGGGTTATCATTTAGCAATCTCTGAAAATTTAACATTACTCTGTGTGTGTGTGTATGTGCGTGCGTGTGTGTGTGTGTGTGTGTGTGTGTTTTCTCAGTTTCTAGTCATGAAGTCCCTAAGGAGGTGGAGAGTGGGAAGGGGTACAGTAACTGGTTGAAACCGTTCCACAAGGAAAATTCCACTAGATTTCAAAGAGACTAATATGTTACAAATAGTCTAGAAATATACCACATATATTGCAGACACTTGAGTAGATTTTGGTTGACTACTAGGTAACTCCTGGTGAGGGCAAAATAAAGCATATGAATGATATATGTTAAATTAGTAAATTATCTAAAATTTATACTACTTATTAGGACAATTTCCATTTTGTCCAAAACACGAGGAAAATGGATTCATAATTGTTTACTTGGAAAAGCTGAAAAATGTTGTTTTTCTGAATTTCCATATTCATAACTCCAGCAAATAATTAACGTAACTAATTTGATTGCATGGAAAGTAATTTGATTTTATGATGTCTACAACAATTAAATTTATCAAGACCCATAAATTATGAAAATAGAAAAAAGCATAATAATGTGTGAAATTTCAACTATCGAAAATGTTTCTATAAGAGGAGTTTTTTATATATTAATGCTTAGATTATTTTATAAACACTTGATTTTTAGTTTAAGAACTGAAATTTGGATTTAACCTTTGAATAGTGCTACATTGATGTTAATAATATATATTATTTATTTAAAATATTCTGAGTGTTCCTATTTTTGCAACCATTCATTTGGGGCTATTAAGCCAGAAATTTGTTTGCTCTCAATAAGATTGAAGGTCAAAACTCTATATTTATGATGAAATAGAAGATAGCCATAGAATTAACATTTAATTCCCTAAACAGTTCACATGCTTTTCTGGTGTCTCTAAATGAATGATTTTAAATATGACTAATAAGTAAATGGGGGTAAAAGACTACATTACTTAGGAATTTTATTAGGCTGTCAATTTAAATACTCATTCCTCAGGCAAAGTGCAACTTCACATTTAAATAAATGTATATTAAACACTTTAAATTGATAGCACCAACTCTTCCCTTGGGTATGAATCATTTAGACTTTTCTAGTACACTGTTGTAAAGCACAACATTATACTACATTAATCTAGTATATTAATATCTTTGATTATAAATTCACCATTAAGAGGTAAAAGTATGTCTGATGATTCTAATGAAGTTCAAAACTACTACACAGAGGCAAAATTATTATTGTTTATGTTCCATCAAGAAAAAAAACCATTAGGTTTCAACTGTATCAATTATTTTAAAGCCAATTATTAAAACAACAAAACCTCCAAATTTGCTCCGTTAAATGGTCTTCAATTCATTAGCCAATTAAATTTGATTATTTATTCACACAAGAATTCACAATCAAAATGCATGTGATTTTGTTCCCTATCCTTGGTGTTGTTAGGATATAAACTATGTTATTGTTACAGCAGATCATTTTTAGATACATCAGAATTATGAGAGAAAGTTGAAATGAGATATTCAATTTGACATACTGTTCTTTTCTCTTGAAAGCCCAGATTTTAAAATTTCAGATTATACTGAACCGATTTGTTGGTTTCAAAGCTTGTCTGACACTCACACGTTTTAAACTGATAGGAATAGTACAGCACCAAACCATTCCTGGTGTGCAGGAATACATTTTACAAATTCAACAACGGTGAACTCTTTACTGTATAGATAGATAACACGTATATTGTTAACTGATAAGAACAAATATGAAAATATCATTTAAAGATGAACTAATGCTCTAACTGAAAGCAAATTATTTAATTTTAACTTACTGTATTTGAAGATTGAGGAAAATTGTATTGTTTGTTTAAAATGTTAATGTATCATTTTCTGCTTGGCCTTTTAAAAATCTGGGTAAAGTGAATACTTAAAGTGATTTTGGAGATTATCTACTAATTTACCTAGATTATTTGTAACCAATAATATATTAATATGTTAAGTAAAAGGATTGCAAGTAAAGAAATTACAGATGAAATGTTCACAAATATTTTAAGTGAGTTAAGTTCCAACTTTATTTTTGTAAACCCTTTCATGTTCATAAATATATAATGGCTCACCACGTCTACTAAGTGTTTACTTTGATTCTGACAGCTAGCCAATCCTTCATTAATTAAATATATCTATCCAAGTTGGTTTTTTAAAGACATACCAATGAATTCAAATTAGTTTGTGAAATGTTAGGCAAATCAAATTTCGATTCCCCCTACTTTGAATATCCACTTGTCTAGATTCTTCCCACCTGCTGTCATGTGTTAATTTTTTTTTTTAAAGCTTCATCTATTTGCAAGAAAAGAAAGAAATTGGTATTGTCTTGTGTTGTTTCATCCTTAAAGCAAAACCATTTGCAAGAAAATTATAGGTCCCTAGTGTTGAGCTTCTTTGCATATTAATTTTGTTAGCCTTACCTCCTGTGGTCTTTAGTTCTGGAAGGTCTATTAGATAATACACAAGATAAATTTTTCCCTTGTATCTCTGAGCTAGTAGAAAATACATCCATTTTCTCTTAAAACTGAAATTTGCAGTACTAGTCACGCATATTTTCCCCTATTTTACAAATAGAGATTTATTTAATTAAGCATGTTAAGCACTGTAATAGTCAATATTAGTTATATTCCTGTAACCCAAGTTCCTGAGAATACATATTAATGTTAAGTAAATATAAGTATTGCACAGCGTTCCAAACTAGTCAACATAATATCACTAAATGTGAACTTTGAATAAAAGCCTGAAATCATAAGGATTACTTTTTACTATAAATAAGTATAGTTCAAACAAGTGTCGAAAGCAAATCATTCATGCACATTGGAAATATAATGATACAAAAATAATCTATTTTAGATGGAAATCATCCATTGCTAGTGACACAAGTATATGAGGATTTTATGAAAGAAGGACATGTACTTATCACTTTTTAAAATTCCAGATATTATTTCTTCATTTCTCTCTTTATAACATTTCACTAGAATCTAAAATTAGCTTGCACTGTTTAGGTTGATCCTATTCGAAAGCTAGTATTTTGAACATTCCTAAATTTAACGTAGAAGTATTGAAACCAATTTAAGAGATTAAATATGACAATGAAAAGAGAATATAAGAGAGTGAAATAGTTATCTAGAAGTTAGACTAATTAAGAATAAATAATGAAGAGTGAGTTTGAGAAATCTTTCTCTTTAAAAAAATTGGCACTACGTTTTTAGTCAGAGCATCGAAACTGTGCCGGCCGATAAAGGCAAGTGGTGGGATGTACTGGGAGATTGGGATTGACATATATATACTAATATGTATAAAATGGATAACTAATAAGAACCTGCTATATAAAAAAATAAATAAAATTAAATTTTTAAAAAAGGCAAGATGAACATTGTTTGCTGTTGAGAAGAGGCTCAGGGACTTACAGTCTGAGAATTTTATAAAATTCCTGAACAATTTTACTTTTTGGAATTGTCTTCCTATCATAGAAAGGAAGCAATAAAAATATTACCAAAATCAAAAAAGTAATTCTTCTGTATGTTATTTAAAACAAATCAATGATAATTTGTACTAATGGAAAAAAGGTTTAACAAGAGATTCACTAGATTTTTACATTTGTATATTTTTTAACATTATGAATTTATAGATATATATGAGGGGCTAACACTAGGGAGGAATCAAAGTGCTTCAATATTTAAAATGATATATCCAATATTGACAATTTAAAAAATAGGGTTTATTATTAATAAAGCTTTCTTCAAACTCTTAGAACTGTCGAAGAGTTGACACTCTTTGTAGTCTAAACAGATCAAAGTTAAGAGAAAATAGAAATGATTGGTGACCTAACCTCTTCATCTGAATCTAGCATCATGTTACTATCACCTTCTGAATATATTTACAAATATTATATGATACTGAAGTAGAGATTAAAATGGATTTTACAATATATGAAATCACATTTCAAAAATCCAACAAAATATTTTGATGGGAACCAGGAAACCCTTACTTTTATATCTAAAACATATATTTTTTAAATCCATCTCGAGTAGAAAAATCACAGAATATATATATTTCAGAGGTAAACAAAAATGTAGGATAAGTAATATGTTTAAATGAAGTTCTTATTTTAATTAGGTATTAGAATTAAGTTTTAAGGTAAATATGAGCCAAACACTTGAGGAATGAAAATTATACCATTTGTGTGTAAACCTTTTTTTTTTTAATTAATTAATTTATTTTTGGCTGAGATGGGTCTTTGTTGCTGCACGTGGGCTTTCTCTAGTTGTGACGAGCGGGGGCTGTTCTTCATTGTGGTGCACGGGCTTCCCATTGCGGTGGCTTCTCTTGTTGCGGAGCACAGGCTCTAGGTGTGCGGGCTTCAGTAGTTGTGGCCTGCGGGCTCAGTAGTTGTCGCTCGTGGGCTCTAGACTAGTTGTGGTGCACGGGCTTAGTCGCTCCGCGGCATGTGGGATCTTCCAGGCCCAGGGCTCAAACCCGTGTCCCCTGCATTGGCAGGCAGATTCTTAACCACTGTGCAACCAGGGAAGCCCTGTGTGTAAACTTTTAATGTTTTGTTTTCTTACTATCAAAATATTTTGTTTTCTATTACGAAGCTCAAGGATATTAAAATTATAATAACAGTTTAATAATATGTTCTTCTATGCTTCCTAATTTTATTGCTTTGTTTATATAACTACTGAGGAAAACATTATCCAGAAAATGATTTTAACCTTTAGGTATCTGATCAAAGTATAGAAGTCTGAAAGTAAGGCCATCTTATTAGAAATAGTCTTAAGAATGTTGGATAGGCTTACTTAGCTTCCTGGCTCGTGTCTTATGACAACAAAAATGTTGGAGCAGTAAGATAGAGAGTGACGTATGGTGATGTATTCCCCTAGAGAAAAATGGTGACCCCAGTCCTCACTACTTTGACTTCTTTCACTGCAGTTAAGCTTCAAAGCAGCGAACAATTTTGCAATTCTAAATTAGTTTAGATTCCTTAATTCATTTGCTTTCTCAATGATTCTAACACTGGGGAAATTGCACGAAATGTGTGATGTGGTCCCTTGTTTTTTGGTAATAAGGAATATGTATATTTTTGATACATAGAAAGATAACCTTGTCAAATAAATCATTTTTTATTTTTAAAATATTTGTTTTATTTAAATTTTAAAACTGCACATTTTAATTCAGTTATTTACTGCACTAAAGCAT
Source organism: Orcinus orca (assembly GCF_937001465.1). NCBI lineage: Eukaryota > Metazoa > Chordata > Mammalia > Artiodactyla > Delphinidae > Orcinus > Orcinus orca. The sequence continues at coordinate 22,516,215 of NC_064563.1, forward strand.
ATGCTTCTTAATTCTTTATCCTAAGAAACCTAAAATTCTGCATCTATCAAGTTTCCTCAGATTTTACAATAACTGTGATATTCTGATTCTCTTCTGAGCTACTCCTTATAAGTCATGCTCATTCCTAACTCTTTTCATTAGGCTCAGTGTGTTTGAAATTTTCTCTCATTTTCTCTCACCAAGACTAAGTCGTTGCTTTCCTCAATGCCCAGCTCAAGCCAGTCAGTGTTCACTAAATACTAACCATAGTATCATAACGTCTTTATGCACCAAAGATACATACAGATGTTATGACTATATGTATGCTGCTTCATGGGGCTGGGTAGCTGTTTTATCTAGTCATACCTTACCTCCTCAATTTAAATGTATGTTTCTTGAAAATAGGGACCTACTCATAAAATCTTTAATTAACAGGACTTAAAATCAAAATGAAACCTCATATTTCCTATTTTTATTGTCCAGTGTTTTTTTCACTTTATCATGATTTATGATATTACGGTGGCAACAAAAAGGTTTTTTTTTTTTAGCACCCATTGCTAATTCACTCAAGTTTAATTGTTAAACATCCAACCAAATTAAAATGTGACAGCATGCGTATATGTCAAGGAAGATGAGTTCCTTTACGTATGTATGTGGCAGCTACTAGAAGTCTACAAAGTGTCTTGAATGAAAAGTTCAAGAAACTTGAATAAATCTTCTATTTATTATTGCCACAATGCTTGACAGCAGTCTGGACATAAAAAATAATGTTAAAAAATTATTAATGCCAATGTAGTTATTAATTCACTTTATGGATTCTTATTACCTTATATTTCACTTGTTTTAAAAAAGCAAAAAATACTAGATTACTTACCTCAACAATTATGTATCTATACTTGATTTACTTTTATAGAAGCATATTTATGTCCTTCAGGTATATCTAAACATCATTAGGTATGAAAGCAGCAACTAACACACTATTGTAAAGCAATTATACCCCAATAAAGATGTTAAAAAAAAATCATTAGGTATTTATTGACTTGAAATATTAGCACTGTATTAAAAATAAATTATCAGCCTAGTCTATAATTCAGATTATAGAAAAATATAAGATAATGTTAACATTTCTACCCTTAAAATTAATATAATTAAAATCCTGTTTTACTGAATATATTTACATTATACATTTTTTCTCTTAAAATATAAATGAATACATTTAAACAGTTTTTCTAACAATAATGCATTAGAAAGCTATTTTTTATTCTATACTGTGTAGATATTATAATTTTAAGTGAGAAAAGTCTTTAAAAAAAAGCTACATTAGCTTTCTCTTCCTCAGCGAGTTTCAGTTTTGATGATTCTTGGATTTTAAAAGGTACATTTCAAGACATTTTCTTTCTTTCTCTCATAGCCATCTCAAAATATAATTACTTTCCATAGAGTATAGAAAAGCTGTCGGGGCTCTTTATATTTTATAAACAAAGAGATCCCATTCTCTTTCTAACATAGGAAAGCAAGGAAAATAGATGCTGAAATCAGGAAATGGAAAACTGCAGGAAATGAGGTAGACGCCATGCAGAAAAAGAAAAAAGGAACCCCAGATGTAGTTCAATAAAACAGCCGCTCAGGAGTATCCGCAGGAGTCTCCTCTCTCCCCCAAACAATCTACTTCCACTAGAAACACATTTGCCTGATACACGTTGCTCTCAATCCTCACTTGATCAATTTGTTCTTGGGTTTTTAAGTGACTTGAATGTGTTTTTTAAGTTGCTTTCAGTGTTTGACTCAAACACATTCATATATTGAACAATTAAAATTTCCAGTGATAAAATATTTTCAGTTGATCTGTGATGTTTTATTTTAAATTTGCGAGATGTATATATTTAAAATAAGTACTGAAAAACGATGTCAAATGTTAATTTTGTGAGCTTTAAAATGGTAAAAAGGGTTTTATCATCACATAAATTCTTGGCCACATTTACAAACAAAAATTGTTTTAAATATGCGACAGAAAAAAAAATTCATTTGTTGGCCTGAACAAGTAAAGGGTCTTTCACATGTAATTTGTAACATTATGTTTTATGCAGGGGCTGGTGCACAAATTCCACTGTGGGTAGTCAGGATTAGGGAGAAAGAACTGTTTCGTCTCTAGATTTAATAGCTGGAAGCATAAGAAAGTGTAACAGAATCTTTTTCCTCTAATTTTTCACTTACTTCCCCAGGGAATTTGTTTTATGGGTAATGTAGAATGGCATATACCTTTTCCCCACCATCCTAAAATATCTCAAATATTAGAAAAGCATGCTTTCCCAAATTCCATGCTTTAATAAGCCATTTATGGAACAGAAGACTCTTTGTAATCCACGTTACACACATGAACAAATGTTTGATATGAAGACTTCATGCTATGCCTGGGAAACCCCAGCTGACCTTTGTTTGCCAAAAAACTTTCACTTTCATCATGTGCAAAAGTGTCCAGTTTTTAAACAAGTCATTTGACAACATGGGACTCTGATGTAACAATGCAAAACTAAACCCTGAAACTCAGCAGCTTGGGGTAATAAAAAGATGAAGGGCTAGGAAAGCTATTACACAGAGCTAGGTGTGTGTAGAAGGGAGACATCCAGAGAAAAGATGTTCCTGGAACCCATTTCAGAGCACACAAGGCCTACTGCTCGCTTCTCAGCAGGACTGGTCCTGAACGTGGTATCCAGAAGATGCCAGCTCTTGGTTTTCCATGGAAGTCTATCACATCACACCAGTGCTTGCAATTTGGAGAAGATGGTAGAATTCCTGGATTGCATGAATACGGGAATTTATTACTTAGGTTTTAATAACTAGGGAATGAGAAAGGTGCAGGGCTGTAAACATTCATATGCAGAAATAACTAAAGCATGAAATTAGCTACATGTTAGTCTGAGTTTGACATCTGTCCTTGAAGGTATATGGATCCTGTAACCTGAAAAAGCTCTGGAAACTATAGGAACTGTCAGGCCCTTAGAGGTCTGAGGGTCATACTAAAGGCCCAAGAGGAGCGGCTCTGTTTCTATTGCTTGGATGACCTGAGGGAGCTAGATGAGTTGAACTTTGAAGAGTGCAATAGGTTTGGAGTACTCCCGAGGTTGGAAAAAAGAGAATTGTGGCCCAAGCACTAAAAGGTCACATATTCTGGAATGAAACTGATATAACCCCTATCTGTATCCTTTGAAGCATTCTCAGGAACATCAATGAAAGAAACCTATTATTTGAGGTCAACTGACCATAATATTTGTGGCAATTTCATTTTCTTTTGCTTATTATTTCATCAAATACGGTTATTTGATACTTCAGCACTATTTTTGAAAACTACTACTACTATATGCCAAGGTCTGAGGTATTTGCAGAGAGAGATAAAGATATACATGCCATAAACTTCACTCCATTTAATATCTAGTTAGGAAGATAAAGCCAAAATATAGGAAAAGTTTTACAACAATAGAAACAAAGACAACACATGATAAGTTTGGAAATCAATGAACACTCTTTTTGGTTTGCATGGCACCCTGACCACTAACAGAAAAAATATGTGCTTATTCTATGTGTTAAAAAAATAAAATACTAGATTTTAGACTGGTATTCAGAGACAGGACCCAGGATCACTTCTAAGTTTTGATTGCCTGTTGCTCCTGGTTAGTCATTTGTAGCAATACAACGAACTTTCTCAGCTGTATAGTTTGTCTTCACAATCGTTTATTTACTCACTCAACAAATATTCTTTGAGTGTTTACAATGCAAATGGAAATGGAACTAAACAAGACATATATGGTTCTTCCTTCCTGGAATTTGAAGTCTAGTAGAGAAGACAGATGTGGAAGAGTTAATTTCAAATGTAATCAGTGTTACAAAAAGAGATGTACACAGTGCTATGTAAATACATGCCAAGATCTAATCTAGTCTGAAGGCATTAGAGAAGAGAAATGCCTTTTAAATCAAGATAAAATAGTAGGAAACTTTTAGTTAAGAACATGGAAGTAGAAAGAAGTAAACGGATTTTAGGGATACTGAAGAGACATAAATGACAAAGCTTAACTAGTCTCATGCTTGAAGTGTGACACCCACTTCTCTGCTTAAATGATTAAAGGGATGACAGTTTTGCATTTACAAATAAGGAGCCTAGAGTTTGGAGTAATGTGGGGGTCAAGAAAGAAAGGGAAAAATGCATTCCCTGCCTGCGATGTGAAACTTCCAAGTAGGTGGTTAACTATTTGGATTTTGAGGTCACAAAGTGGTTTGCTCTGGCTATATGTGCTTGCGGGTCACTGTTATACATTATGGAGCCCCAAGGAATGACAATATTAATAAAGAAGGGAAAGGCAGCAGGAGAGCAAGAAAAGGACAGAGGAAAAGAAAGGGAAAGAAGTTTAGGAGAAGGAAATGTTCAGTCAGAATAAATACCCAGAAAGGTCCAATACATGAGTATTGAAAAGATTCTGTGTTACTTAATGTACTGTACTCTTCTAGTTATCTGTTGTAACAAATCACACCAAAACTTAGTGGCTTAAAGCAGTCATTTATTATTATTTTTCATGGTTTGGGGGTGAATTGGGCTCAGCTGCTCTATCAGATAGCTGCTGCCGTGGAATCGTCTGAAGGCTCGATCAGATAGGACAGCGAACATAGCTTTCTCCCTCACGTGCCCAGTACCTCTCTCCAGCAGAGGAGTTTACACTTTGCAGAAACTGCCAGGAGAGATAAGAACTACACCTAGATATGATACAGTGTTACTTTTTTTCTAATTCAATTTTTATTTCATGTTGGAGTATAGTTGATTTACAATGTTGTGTTAGTTTCACGTGTACAGCAAAGTGATTCAGTTATATGCAAGCATACGTCCATTCTTTTTCAGATTATTTTCCCATATAAGTTATTACAGAATATTGAGTAGAGTTCCCTGTGCTATACAATAGGTCCTTGTTGATTATCTATTTTATATATAGTAGTGTGTATATGTTAATCCCAAACTCCTAATTTATCCCCCCTACCTTTCCCCTTTGGTAACTGTAAGTTTGTTTTCGAAGTCTGTGAGTCTGTTTCCATATGGTGTTACTTTTGATGTTTTTGGGCTGCCTAGATTCGTGAGTTGCAGGCGTGTGAAAAATAATTCTCTTGATGGAGGAGTAACAGGGACTTATGGCAGAAGAATGTGTGTGATTGGAGATATTGTTATGGCGATCTTCTGAAAGTACATTCTGCTCTAAGTAAATTACAGTTATTTATTGCATATTCTGTACAATGCGATGTAGTAGAAACTTTATATACATGATCTCCAAAGTTTACAGCAAAACTTTTAAGGTGGATTTTGTTATCCTTTTATTACTAAGTGAGAAAATTAGCTCAATGTGGTTAAAACACTTGTCCAAGGTGTCATAGCTAAGAAAATAGCAAATACCCACTTACGGTCATGACTTCTTACCTTCAGTAAACCACTGAACTTATAGTGCTTTTCTATAAATTTTTTGAAGTACAGATGATTTACAGTGTTGTGTTAGTTTCAGGTATATGGCAAAATGATTCAGTTATACATACATGTATGTTTGTGTCGATTCTTTTTCAGATTCTTTTCTATTATAGGTTATTACAAGATAATGACTATAGTTCCCTGCACTATACGATAGGTCCTTGTTGTTTATAACTATTTATTTTATTTATTTTTTTGCGGTACGTGGGCCTCTCACTGTTGTGGCCTCTCCCGTTGCGGAGCACAGGCTCCGGACGCGCAGGCTCAGCGGCCATGGCTCACGGGCCCAGCCGCCCCGCGGCATGTGGGATCTTCCCGGACCGGGGCACGAACCCGTGTCCCCTGCCTCGGCAGGCAGACTCTCAACCACCGCGCCACCAGGGAAGCCCTATAACTATTTTTAAGTGGTAATTACTAAGCAATAATTGTCTTGTTGGCAGCGGACAATATTCATTTAAGAGGGAGGAGAAGGAAAAGAAGGAAGAGGAGGAGGAAGATGGAGTGCGAAAAGAAAGAAACGAAAGCTCCATGGAGATGGCCAGATGCAGGCCGTGTTTCCTCCTATACCTCTAGTGCCTTGACTAGTGCTTAATACATACATGTTAAATGATTTAAAAAGTATTTAGCTATTCCCATTTTTTGAAAATTATAGTTAACCCTCCAAATAATCCCTCTCTATATGGTACTTTCCCTTGAAATAATGCTTATTGAAAATTTTTGGGAGCATATTGCTAATTAATGTAGACTTCATACTTGCCATCACCAGCATCGTCATCATCACAGGGCATTAAGTTACTAGTTTCTGGTATTATTGAGATGCAGATTTTGTCCTCAAAACGCTCCTCGTGTCAAAGAAAGGAGAAAAATACAAAGACATTAAAAAATCCCCCTAAATGTACATGCCAATCTATAATAAGGAGGTTCCAAATCAAAGTTAAATGTATGTATGAAAAGATAAGGAGTGTATCATGAGTTTTATGTTTCAAAAGAAGTTTGGGAAAATCTTTTGGTTAGCATGAGAACATTTCATAGGATTTCACTGGTTCTTTGAATAAGGAAGACTTATTTGAATAAGGAAAAATCAGTGGTCATCCACAAGAGTATGCCCTGTGCTCCATTATTTCTGAGATTCCAGAAAGGCAAGCATCAAGAGAGAAGACCACAGGGGCAAGGAATTGGTAGGAGAATGCTGAGCATTTGTGAGCAAAACTTCTCTTTCTAGCTTCAGTGCCAGCAGGTAGCACCTTTTGAATGCTGCCCTTTTCCTTTTTCAGTTTTTTCTCTTTTGCTCTTCTGTTTGATCTCTTACCTCCTGAACTTGACAATCACTGTGCAGGCACCCTGCCCTGCACCTGAAGTGCTAGCTAAGCTCAGTGAAAAGTATTTAGGGACTGGTTGTAGAATCTTTGGTGTTTTAGGGACTGCCAAACCTTCCGCTGTCTCTAAGAGGACAAATGGCTTTGAACAAGCATAATTCAGCTATACGGAATGGCCTTAGATGAACTCATGTCTGGTACTTCTCCACAACGATGGTTAATATCTTGACCACTGATAATATGTAAAATAATTTAATAGTTAGAAATGATAAGCCTGGGTTTTAAAAATCATAAAGGTCAATGTAAAGCCTATAATTTGGATCCTAATAAAGTCAGCAGTGTATTTTTATATTGATGAGATCTGGTCAAAGGGATTTAGTTGACTTCAGTTTCAATATAAACTAACACATAATCCTTTCACCACCACCAATAAGACTGGCATAACTTGAAGATTTCTTTTATTAAAAGTTAAAAGTACAATGTCTGGCATAAGGAAAGAAATAGAATCACTATACCCATTCTAATTAAACCACAGCTGTGTTACTGAATTTAGTTCTGATCGCTGTATTTTATAAGAAGAAAGCACTTGGTGTAATAGTGTCCGAAAGCTATCTCAAAGGATAAATATTAGAAGTTACTAGAGGAAAGACAGGAAAGGAAAATGTTAAATGGAAAGTACATAATATCCAAACTTGCGTAGAGTCATCTGGTGGGGAAATCAAGGTTCAGCAAAGTAGATTAATTTCCTTATCTGCAAGTAAGGAACCTATATTCATTCATTCTTTGAATAGTTATTGAGCTCCGCTATGTGCCAAGCATTGTACTGGGTGCTGTTGATATGGAAGAGAACAAAACATACAAAAATTTCTATCTTCATGGAGCTTGCATTGCTTTTCTTCATCTTGAAATGTAAAAGTTCAGAGTAGATTTCTAACTTTAATTCTAAGCTAAAAATCTTAGCAATATGTTAGTTAATACCATTACTGGCAACAAAAATGCTGCAGAAACTCTTTATGCGGGGTTTTAGATCCCTGCTATGTGGACACTTCATCTGCCTTTAAAATTAAAGACAACACAGAACACATGATTCCATCATGTGTTCATGGGTAAGTAACTAAAGAAAAAAAACCCACAGTGTGAACTTACTCAACAAGGGCTAACAAAAATATTGAGTCTGTAGAGGTTCATCTGAAATCATACAACTCACCTTTCTCAAACTTTGATTTCAACTTTCACATGTGCATTCACGCCATGTATCGTATGGGTCAGTGGGCTGAAACCACATGGTTTTTAAGGCAGTTAACATTATCAAAGGAGCATCTGGAGGATGTTCAAGGTTAATGAGAATTCCATCCATGAACGTTTCATTGAACTTTGGGAGTTCCTTCTAAGGTGTCTAGATTCAGTGTTATCATTTTTATCAATATGAGCTAAAATTTTGCTTATATTAACATTCTCGTTTCACAAATAAAATGTCAGAAATGAATAAACAGCACTCTCAAAATTTCCCCCACTTAATATATAAAAGGTTGTAGACTTATAAGCAACCAGCCACATATATATATATTATATATTATATATATATATAATATATATACAAGCACACATAACACAAAAGCAAGTAATGCAAATATGGTCTCAAAGTAGCTTTCTACAAAACACAGATATTTGATTGTATTGCAGCACATTTAAAATAGTCTATTTTTATTTTGAGGTACATTTCTTATGCCCAAAATTGTTTTTTCCTTTTGTTTTCTAAAAAAGTTCACTCGGTATAGCCTGTGGCCGGTGAGGGCACTGGGGCTGAGAAGGGTGAAGTGACTTCTCTAAAATTACACAGCTTGTAAAGGGATGAGTCAAGATTGGTTGAAATGGGTGATCCTCTGACTAGACGGCCCACGTGTCTCACTCTTTAATTCTGGCTTCTCTGGTTGTCCTGACCTAATTTGATTTTTTAAAGTGTTTTTTTTTTTTCTGTTTTCTGTGCATTAATGTTGTAAGATAATAGAACAAAGAGAAAATTTTCAGGAGTGGAACTCTGATTCTAATGTGCACACACACACACACACACACACACACACACACACACAGGTACTGATAGTTCTCCAGAGGAAAAGTAATTTCAAAGAGTTAGGTCTTAAAAAAAAAAATCAAAAGCCTGCCTGCAAAATGATTTGATCAATTTTTTGATTTGATCTTACTCTTTTCACTATTTTCCAAAGGAGGTGTGGTGATATTTAATATGGTCCAGACATTTTTATTTATTTTTATTTAACTATAGTTGATTTATAGTATTGTGTTAGTTTCAGGTGTACAGCTTCAGATTCTTTTCCATTATAGGTTATTACAAGATATTGAATATAGTTCCCTGTGCTATACATTAGGTCCTTGTTGGTTATCTATTTTATATATATTGCTGTGTATCTCTTAATCCCATATTCCTAATTTATCCACCCCCTTCCCCTTTTCCCTTTGGTAACTATAAGTTTGTTTTCTATGTCTGTGAATCTGTTTCTGTTTTGTAAATAAGTTGATTTGTATTATTTTTTTAGATTCCACATATAGGTGATATATATAATATCTGTCTTTCTCTGTCTCACTTGCTTTGCTTAGTATGATAATCTCTAGGTCCATCCATGTTGATGTAAATGGTAGTATTTCATTATTTTTTATGGCTGAGTAATATTCCATTATATATATGTACCACATCTTCTTTATCCATGCACCTGTTGATGGACACTTAGGTTGCTTCCATGTCTTGGCTATTGTAAATAGTGCTGCTATAAACATTGGGGCACATGTATCTTTTTGAATTAGAGTTTTCATCTTTTCTGGATATACGCCTAGGAGTGGGATTGCTGGACATATGGTAACTCTAATTTTAATTTTTTAAGAAACCTCCAGATTATTTTCCATGGTGGCTGCATCATGGTCCAGACATTTTTGAAGGGGAAATCACAATCCATGTATAAATGCAGTAGTGATACTTCCTCACTCAAAGATGGCAGTAGTTCTTAGTTGAGTTGTTGAGACCTTTATTGAAATATAACATACATACAGGAAAAAGTACACAAATTACAACTGTGAAACTTGACTCTTTATGAACTGAACATACCCATGTGAGCAGGACCCAAATCAAAAAAGAGTATATCATCAACAACCAAGAAGACCCTGCTGTGTCTTCCATTCTCATGTCTCTCCAGTGATAATCACTATCTTGACACCATAGATTAGTTTTGCCAGGTTTCTAATTTCATATTAAATGAAATTTGCAGTATATATATACGTACAATGTTTTCACTCAACATTTTGTTTCTAAGATTTTTCCATTTGTGTTATGTGATTGCAGTTTGTTCATTTTCATTGCTCTATAGTATTCAGTGAGTAAATCACAACTTATTTATGTATTCTACTCTTGATGGACATTTTGGTAGTTTCCAGTTTGGGGTTATTATATATGTTATTGCTATTAACATTCTTTTGCATATATTTTGATGGAGATATATATATATATATATACACATACATATACACATGTATATATACATTTCTGTTGGGCAAATACCTAAATGTGGCATTGTCCAATACATTTGGAAAGGTCACTCTAATTTTGGCATGTACAAAATAAAGGTCTATGTAAAGAGACATTTCTCTATCTCTACATGTATTTAAATTGTTGCTCCATGTGCATATAAAAATGACCTTTATTAAGTTGTGTTGACAAATCTTGAAAAATAAGGAAAAAAATATGATTGCTCATATTATTCATCACCTAGAGGTAATAATCACACGTAGTGTTTTTTAGAGCCTTTAATGATGTGATATGCATCTATATTTACATAGCTAAAATTATATCTACTCAACTTACTTTCATGTAGCAATATATTATTAGAATGTTCTCATGCCATAAAAAGAAGGATTGTTTGGAATGGTGGGGTGAAGGTAACCAGTGGTGTTATAGAGGCAAAGGGTGAATGTTTTAAGATAAAGTAGTCAAACACTGGAGTGAGGCCAAGAAAGGAAACATTTAAAAAGAGTCTATTGGATTTAGCAACTTGGAGATTATTGGTGACCTTGGTGTAACGACTTAAGTGGAATAATGGAGTAGAAGCCAGATTGCAGTGGCCTGACGGGTGAATGAGAGGTGAGGAAGGGGAGGCTGAGTGCTCACTAAATTTGGGGGAAATTTACTTTTCCTTGGAAGGAGTTACATGGGGACACATTTTACAAAGGTCTTTTCTTCATTTGCTTTCTTTTTTTTGTTTTTTTCTTTCCCTTCCATTTTTTTCCATTCCCTTCTCCCTTTCCTTTCCTTTTCATCTTTTTGTTGCTTTTATGGGCAATAATATTACAGTAGTCCCTCCTTATTCACAGGGTATATGTTTCAAGACCCCCAGAGGATGCCTGAAGCCTCAATAGTACCAAACCCTATGTATTATGGTTTTTCCTAGACATACACACCTATGATAAAGTTTAATTTATAAATTAGGCATGGTAAGATTAATACCAATGACTTAATTATAAACTAGAGTAATCATAATAATACACTATAATAAAAATTACCATAGGTCTTAGCAACCTTAGCATATAATATTTTTTCTTTCCTTATTAAGTTGAGAACTTTCACCTTTTCACTTAAAGGAGACAATTTACCACTTCTCTTTGGCATATCTGAATTGCCAGCATCACTACTCTCATGCCTTGGGGACTTTATTAAGTAAAATAAGAGTGACTTAAACACAAGCACTGTGATACCATGACAATTGATCTGATAACAGAGATGGCTACTAAGTGCCTAAGAGGTGTGATTTGCTGGACAAAGGATGACTGCTGTTCCAGGTGGGATGAAGCTGGAGGATGAGAGATTTCATCACGATACTCAGAACAGAGTGCATTTAAAACTTATGCATTGTTTATTTCTGAAATTTTCCATTTAATATTTTCAGACCGTAGTTGATCTTGGGTAACTGGAACCGAGGAAATCGAAACCTCGGTTAATGGGAGGACTACTGTAATACTGTAATTCTTATCACCCCTTATGACCTTTTTGACACTTCAGCCAGAGCAAAGTGAACAGAGAAAAGAATTATGTAAGGTTAAGAGATGTGAAATTTGCTCGACTCGGGATTGTAAATGGAGTTTGGTTATAAAATGATTCTAATATAGATGTGGCAGGTTCAGACCATGTTAGCTGGCTGAGTCTCCAGAGCTGTAAACTCCTTTGGTCGTATTAGCTCCTTACCCACTCTACAAACAGGTTGTTGGTGAAAAGTTGTCATGGCACCTCTGCAGAAATCTTTCCCCAGGGTTTGGAGGGAATGTTGTTGGTCCAGAGCAGCTTTGAGGAAACGGTCTCTTAAATTCAGCATGTGTATTTTATTTATGATTTTTATTCTTTAAAAGAAGTAGTACATATGCATAATAGAAAATTTTTTTATTAGTAAGTATACCATTTCATTGGATGGTCTGATCAATAAAATAAATTTCATAATTTGGATCCTTGAGGGAATTTGGGGAGTTTAATTATTATTTAGAGATGCCAAGGAGGTCAGTGGGTGTCTAATAGGGGTGGGTGATGAGTTGCAAATAGAACACACATATTTCAGAGGTTTGTCCTGCCGCAAACTGACAAGTATATCTCTGATTCTCATCTCTCAGCAGTAAGTGAATAAGGTTAAAAGGCAGAATTTACTGTGCTTTCCTAGTTCATATTTATCTAGAATTCTATGATCTCTCTTCTTGAAGTTGCTGGGTTTTGTTAGATGTAAGGACGATGATAAATTTGCTTAATAATAAACACTATAATTCTCAGAGGAATTTGACATATTCAAGTCACTTCTCAGGGAGGATTTAATGATGAGTATACTGAGGGGCTTTCATGCTTTTAAAGCTAACATCCTTTTGAAAACTAGGAACCAGCTTATTCTGAAGCATTATAATGAATGACAAATTACCCTTGTCAAAATAGTTGAAAGTGTAAACATGTATTGATTTGCTAGTCCTTGGCTATGTATATATTTGTGTGTGTGTTTTCCGTTCTGAGCCTCAAGGGTTAATGCATATTTATAAAGGGATATTTTTGCTACTAGAAATTAAAAGGTTTTATTAAAAAAAGAGAAAAATTAAAAAAAAAAAAAGAAAAATTAAAGGATGGTGTATACGTTTCTTGTTGCTTGCCTAATAAATTACCACAACCTTGGTGGTTAGAACAACAAAAACTTATTCCCTCACAGTTCTGGAGGCCAGAAGTCTGATTTGCAGGTATCGGCAGGGCCACGCTCCCTCCAGAAGCTCTAGGTAATATTCTTTTCCTTGCGTCTTTCAGGTTCTTTTAGCTCCAGGCGTTCCTTGGTGTTTCTTGGCTTGTAGCCAGCATTCCAATCTCTGCAGTCTTCACATTGCCTTCTCCCATTCTCTGAGTCTCTCCTTTGTCTTTTATAAGGACTTGTTACTGGATTGAGGAGCCATCCAGATAATCCATGATGATCTTAACTCAAGATCCTTAACTTAATTATATCTGCAAAAACCCTTTTTCCAAGTAAGTTCAAATTTACATGTTCTGGGGTTTAAGGCATGGACATATTTTTGGGGGCCCACGATTCAACCTACTCTAGATGGCTATTCCGGTGTTTCACTGGGGCTTGACTAGATATGTTTAAAGTTAATTTTGCTTCATAAAATGTAGGTTTTGGCTTATGTATCATTTAGGATTGGTCATATATTTAAATAACTTGCTGAAATAAATGTAAAAAATGTAAATAACTTGCTGAAATAAATGTAAAAAAAATGATCTTCCAAAATCAAAGCTGGCATGAATTATAAACTGGGTTTATGCTATTTTCTTATAAAGTGTCACTTTAACTGCTAAATGGAAACGTCCACCATCTTTTTCAGTATCATGTGAAACATGCTGTAGTTTATATATATCAGAAATTCTGTAAATGTTTTTGGCAACTACTGGGCTATGTTTTTTTCTGTTTTCAATTTTTATAATTTAAAATATTTATAGTTTCTTATAGCACTGTCTTCAAGTGTTCCTCAAATGGTGGCTTGCTCTGGTGCTGAAAAATGGGCCTGAAAATCAATAATACTGGCATAGAATTTCATTTGGATAAAACACTGTGAGGAAGGCCAAACAATCATGATCTTACTCAGTGCTGACATTTTGGAGAGAACACTGAGAAATGTAAGAGATAAGCCTGAAAATGTGAAAGAAGCATATGGTAAAAATATGCTAACATGACTGTAGATGTACATATTCTGTAAATTCATCACTCCATTGACATTTATTTTTATCTGAAGGGTTGTCTTGAATTTTGTGTGGTGTTCAGGAAATTATCCCTAACATAAAGTACAATTGCCTTATGTATATAATTCTGTATTCCGTTTTTTCTGTGATATTACATCATTAGCTTTTTCATGTTATTTTTTTTTTAAATTATTTATTTATTTTTAATTGACGTATACTTGATGTACAGTGTTATATAATTTACAGGTGTACAATATAGTGACTCACAATGTTTAGAGGTTACACTCCATTTATAGTTACTATAAAACATTGACTGTGTCCCCTGTGTTGTACAATATATCCTTATATCTTATTTTATACATAATTTCATGTTATTTTGAATAAATACATAGTATTCTTCCATTTCGTATGTATAATTTACCTCACCAATTTCCCATGTTTCATTTATGTTCCTTCTACTATTTTTATCATTATGTGTAACACAATAATGAACATACTTGTGATATGATTTTTCCGTATTTCTCATAATGTAGTCATATTAGACCCGAAGCAGAATATCATCAAAGAACATGAATATGTTTGAGTCTTGTTAATACGTTACCAAATAATTTTCTAAAAAATGTTAAAATATTTTCATTTTCACAAGCAATATATAAATTTTTCCCCAGTTTTATTAAGATATAATTTACACACAGCCCTGTATATGTTTAAAGTGTACAGCATAATGATTTGTCTTACATATATTGTGAAATGGCTACCACAGTAAGTTTAGTTAACATCCATCATCTCATATAGATACAAAATAAAAGAAAAATTTTTTTTATTGTGGTGAGAATGTTAGGATTTACTCACTTAACTTTCAAATATACCATACAGCGATGTTAATTATAGTCACCATGTTGTACATCATATCCCTGTACTTATTTAAAATTGGAAATTTGTGCCTTTTGACTACCTTCATCCAATTCCCTCCCCACCACCTACCCACCCCCCACCCCCCACCTCTGATAACCACAAATCTGATCTTTTTTCTATGAGTTAGGTTGTTTTATTTTATAAAGATTCCACATATAAGTGAGATCATACAGTATTTGTCTTTATCTGATTTATTTCACTTAGCATAATGACCTTAAGTTCAATCCATGTTGTAGTACAATAAATGGCAGGATTTTCTTCTTTTATGTGGCTGAAAAATATTCCACTGTGCGAAATATTATACCACAACTTCATTATCCATGCATCCATCAATGTACACTTTGGTTGTTTCCGTGTTCCATATTTTGGCTGCTATAAACAGTGCTGTTATAAACATGAGGGTGTAGATATCTTTTTGAGTTAGTATTTTCATTGCCTTTGGATATATTCCCAGAAGTGGAATTGCTGGACTATGTGGTAGTTCTATTTTAATTTTTAAAAGGAACCTCCACACTCTTTTCCATAGTGGCTGTACCAACTTACAGTCCCACCAATAATGCACAAGAGTTCCCCTTTCTCCACCTCCCTGCTAATATGTATCTCTTGTCTTTTTAATGATGGCCATTCTAACAGGTATGAGGTGAAATCTCACTGGTTTTGATTTTTATTTCCCTAATGAATAGGGAGATGTTGAGCACCTTTTCATGTATCCATTGACCATTCATATGTCTTCTTTGGAAAAATGTCTAGTTGGGTCCTTTGTCAATTTTTTAATTGAATTGTTTGGTTTTTTGCTATTGAGTTATATGAGTTCTTTATATATTTTAGATATTAATCATTTATCAGATACATGGTTTGCAAAATCTTTTTCTCATTCTGTAGTTTTTTTCATTTTATTCATAGTTTCTTTTGCTATGCTGAAGGTTAAATAGCTTGACGTCATCCCACTTATTTATTTTTGATTTGTTGCTTGTGCTTTTGGTGTCATATCCAAAAAAATTATTGCCAAGACCCATGTCAATGAGCTTTTTTCCTATGTTTTCTTCTGGGAGTTTTATGGTTTCTGGTCTTATATTTAAGTTTTAATCAATTTTGATTTAATTCTTCAGAGTGGTTTAAGATGTTGGTCTAATTTCACTCTTTTATGTGTCAATATCCAATTTTCCCAGCACCATTTATTGAAGAAACTGTCTTCCCCCCCCTGAATATTCATGTCTTCCTTGTCAAATATTAGTTGACTATATATACATGGATTTATTTTGGGGGCTCTCAATTCTGTTCCATTGAGCTATGTGTCTGTTTTTCTGCTAGTACCCTACTTTTTTGATCACTATACCTTTCTAACATAGCTTGAAATCAGGAAGTGAAGTGCCTCCCACTTTGTTCTTCTTTCTCAGGGTTGTTTTGGCTATTTGTGGTCTTTTGTGGTTCCATATAAATTTTAGGATTGTTTTTCTATTTCTCTAAAACATGCCATTGAAATCTTGATAAGGATTGCATCAACTCTATACATGGATTTGAGTAGTATGGATATTTTAATAATATTAAAACTTCCAATCCATGAACACATATACCTTTCCATTTATTCGTGTCTTTTTAAATTTCTTTCATCAATGTCCTGTGGTTTTCAGTGTAAAGATCCTATACCTCCTTGGTTAAATTTATTCCCAACTATTTTACCGTTTTTGATGCTATTGTAAATATGTTTGCTTAATTTTTTTCCATATAAGTTGTTGTTAGTGTATCAAAGCATTACTGATTTTTTTTTTTTTTTTTGCGGTACGCGGGCCTCTCACTGCCGTGGCCTCTCCCGCTGTGGAGCACAGGCCCCGGACGCACAGGTTCAGCGGCCATGGCTCACAGACCCAGCCGCTCCGCGGCATGTGGGATCCTCCCAGACCAGGGCACGAACCCGTGTCCCCTGCATCGGCAGGCGGATTCTCAACCACTGTGCCACCAGGGAAGCCCAAAGCATTACTGATTTTTGTGTATTGATTTTGTATCCTTCAACTTATTGAATTAATTTTATTAGTTCTAACAGTTATTTTGTTATATATAGAAAACAGAATTTTCTATATATAAAATCATGTCATCTGTGAATAGAGCCAATTTTACTCCTTCCTTTTCAATTCTGATGCCTTTTGTTTCTTTTTCTTGCCTGATGCCTTTTGTTTCTTTTTCATGCCTGATTGCTTTGGCTAGGACTTTCAGTACTTTGTTAAATAGAAGTGGTGAGAGTAAGGACTCTTGTCTTGTTCCTGATCTTAGAGAAAAACCTTTTCAACCTTTCACCATTAAGTATGAACTTAGCTGGGGGCTTGTCATATGTGACCTTTATTAAGTTGAGGTATGTTCCCTCTATACCTAATTTGTTGCATTTTTATTACCTAATTTGTTGTATTTTTATCATAAATCCATGTTGAATTTTGTCAAATGCTTTTTCTATATCTGTTGAGATGATCGTATTTTTTTCTTTCATTCTATTAATCTGTTACATCACATTGATTGAAGTATATGGAAACATCCCTGCATCCAAGAGATAAATCCCAACTGATCATAGTTAATGATCCTTTTAATATGCTGCTAAATTTGGTTTGATAGTATTTTATTGAGAATTTTTTGCATCTATATTCATCTGGGATATTGGTCTGTAGTTTTCTTTTGTTGTAGTGTCCTTTTCTGGCTTTGGTATCCAGGTAATGCTGACCTTGTGAAATAAGTTTGGGAGTGTTTCCTTCTCTTTGATTTTTTGAAAGTGTTTGAGAAGAATTGACATTAATACTTTAATAGTTTGGTAAAATTCACCAGTGAAGCCATCTGATCTTGAGTTTTTCTTAACTGGGAAATGTTTGATGACTGATTAAGATACCTTACTAGTAATTGGTTTGGTCAGATTTTCTATTTCTTCCTGATTTAGTCTTGGTAGGGTATATGTTACAAACATTTTTTTTCTATTTTTTCTAGGTTTTCCGGTTTTGTTGGTGTATAGTTGATCATAGTAGCTTCTTATAATCCTTTGTTATCTCATTTATAATTTTGTTGATCTGGGTGTTCTCTCTTTTTTCCTTGGTTAGTCTAGCTAAAGATTTGTCAACATTTTTTATCTTTTCAAAGAATCAATGCAAGTTGATTTATTTTTCTATTTCTTTTCTGTTCTCTATTCCATTTATTTCTGCTCTTATCTTTATTATTTCCTTCCTTCTGCTAACTTTGGGCTCAGTTCTTCTTTTTCTAGTTCCTTGAGGCATAGAGTTAGGCTTTTTATTTGAGATCTTTCTTGTTTCTTAATATAGACATTTATTGCCATGAACTTCTCTCTTAAAACTGCTTTTGCTGCATCCCATAAGTTTTGGTATATTGCATTTCCATTTTTGTTTATCTCAAGATACTTTTTTATTTTCTCTTTACTTTCTTCTTTGATCCATTGATTGTTCAAGAGACTGTTGTTTAATTTCCAAGTAGTTGTGAGTTTTCCAGTTTTCTTCTTGTTATTGATTTCTAGTTTTATCCAGTTGTTATCAGAGAAAAGATTTGATATTATTTCAGTCTTCTTGAGTTTGCTAAGACTTGTTTTGTGGCCTAAAGAATGGTTTATTCTAGAAAATACTTCATGTGCTCTTGAGACTGATGTGTATTCTGCTGTTGGCTGATAGAATGTTCTATATATTTTTTTATTTTTTATTTTTTTTAATTTTATTTTTTTGTGGTACGCAGGCCTCTCACTGTTGTGGTTTCTCCCACTGTGGAGCACAGGCTCTGGACGCACAGGCTCAGTGGCCATGGCTCACAGACCCAGCCACTCCGCAGCATGTGGGATCTTCCCGGGCCGGGGCATGAACCCATGTCCCCTGCATCGGCAGGCAGACTCTCAACCACTGTGCCTCCAGGGAAGCCCTAGAATGTTCTATATGTATCTGTTAGGTTCATTTGGTCTATAGTGTCATTCAAATATGCTGTTTCCTTATTAATTATCTGTCTGAATAATCTATCCATCATTGAGAGTGGGGTATTGCATTCTCTGACTATTACTGAATTGCTGCTTATTTCTCCTTTTAATTCTGTTAGTTTTTGCTTTCTATATTTAGGTGCTCTAGTGTTAGGTGCATAAATATTTATAATTGTTATGTCTTCCTTGATGGATTGACCCCTTTATCATTCATAATGACCTTCTTTGTCTCTTTTTATATCATTTTTATTTTAAACTCTGTTTTATCTGATATAAGTATAGCTACCTTTGTTTTTTTGGTTACCATTTAGTTGAAATATCTTTTTCCATCCCTTCACTCTCAGTCTATGCTTGTCTTTAATGCTAAAGTGAGTCTCTTGTGGGCAGAATATCATTAGATCTTGTTTCTTTGTCCATTCTATGTCTGTGTCTTTAATTTTATTTTTTATTTTTTTTTGTGTGTGTGATTTTTGCAGTAGGCGGGCCTCTCACTGTTGTGGCCTCTCCCATTGTGGAGCACAGGCTCTGGACGCACAGGCTCAGCGGCCATGGCTCACGGGCCCAGCCGCTCCGTGGTGTGTGGGATCCTCCTGGACCGGGGCACGAACCCATGTCCCCTGCATCATCAGGTGGACTCTCAACCACTGCACCACCAGGGAAGCCCCTATGTCTGTGTCTTTTGATTGAAGAATTTAATCCATTTATAGTAGTTATTGATAGGTAAGGACTTACTATTGGTGTTTCTTTAATCGTTTTTGCCTTTTTTTGAGATCCATTGTTCTTATCCTGCTATCTTTTTTTGTGTTTTGACATTTTTTGGTGGCTTTGGTTTTTTTTTTTTTTTTTTTTGGGTGCTTCTCTATATATTCACAGTTTAATGCAGCTAGTGAGTATTACTTTTATGACTAGAGAATGCTGTTATTTAAAATATTAAAAAGAAACCAACATATTTCAGTTCTCTGCATTAAGTCAATAAATTGCATAATCTCTAGATCTTTGGATGAATTTTACTATCCTTCTCCCCCACATGGCACCCCCCCAAAAAAACCCACAAAGCTACTTTGAATGTGTGAGTGTGTGTTAGAGTTTATGTGTGTAGTACATATTGTGTATAGACATAAACTTCATGAAACACATGACTTAGAAGTTTTCTAGAATCTTCATTTAGTCAATTTGTATAAATTGCCTGATTTATAAGTGTTTGCATGTGTGTGTGTATGTCTGTGTATGCGTGAATTTGTTAACCTGAAAATAAGACTTTGAAATCTAGGAGCATTTCTAAAACCTTAGTTTGTTCATATGGAAAAATTTAGTATGTGTTACTTGATTTTTTTCTTTTATTACCTTAGATTTCATTCTGAATATATTGTCTGGATGTTCTTATGCTGTAGTCATTGCAAGATGTTATGATCACCAGTGCACATACTACAAAGCATAATAGTTTGTTTTACATAATTATGTGATAAAAATTTCAAGGAAGATGCTTTAAACACACACACACACACACACACACACACACACATGCATGCATATATGAAAAACACCAAACCTCATGAATCCCTCTTGTGCAATAAACTAATAAGGCCTATGGCCTGCTTTCCTTGGCTACATGCTTTTATTTTGCATTTTTCTGAATCATAGAATATCCTTTATATCTCAGGGTAGTCAAGAGAGAACAAACACTCTTTTAGTGATTTTTAAGTCTCTCCTTTTCTGACCATAGGCTTTTTTTAAAAAAATAGATTTATTTATTTATTTTTGGCCGCGTTGGGTCTTTGTTACTGTGTGCAAGTTTTCTCTAGTTGCGGCGAGCAGGGGTTACTCTTTGTTGCTGTGCATGGGCTTCTCATTGTGGTGGCTTCTCTTGTTGCGGAGCACCGGCTCTAGGCACGTTGGCTTCAGTAGTTGTGGCACGTGGGCTCAGTAGTTGTGGTCCACGGGCTCTAGAGCGCAGCCTCAGTAATTGTGGCTCATGGGCTTAGTTGCTCCACGGCATGTGGGATCTTCCCGGACCAGGGCTTGAACCCGTGACCCCTGCATTGGCAGGCGGATTCTCAACCACTGCGCCACCAGGGAAGCCCTGACCGTAGGTTCTTACTCAACTTGTCTATTGTGCATTCTGGATTTAAGCTCTCAAAAGGAGGCAATCTTAATTTTATAATCAAATGCTTGGTTAATGTAAATAATCTATGAAGGCTAAAGCTAATGTATGCCCAATATTTGGTTTGCTACATGCCAAGAATATTATGGTGGCCCATACTTAAAATTTCTAAATGTAAAAAAAGTTCTTTGTCTTAGTAGAGTAAAATACTACCATGAAAAATATTTATCCTCAAAAGTTATAGAATTATATTTAGAGACCAGCTAGGAGTAGGAGGTATAGGAATTAGGTTCTCATAGGTTCACCCAGATCGCAGGGCCCCATATTGATTGGATTATTTCTGTGTCAGAAATTATTGCTTAAGTTCACCCATGACCTCAGGAGATGATTTACCTCCTGAGGCATTGTTTTGAATAGCAGAAAGACACTCACGATCAGTAATAGCCTGGAAAGGACTTTGGGTTGCCAAAGATCTTTTCCAATTCACCTTCTTGCTCTTTGTAAACTGAAAAACAGGTATATACTAGTTACAGTTTCCACTTAGATTCTTTTCTACCCTCTGCCCTTCTTTCCTTCTTTTTCACTCTATTCAGACAACAGAATAAATCAATTGTTTGGTCTGCAGGTTCCCCATCATAGAAAAAAATTAATGGTGAGGAGGAAAGAATTTCCACTCTGAGTAGAGCCTGGCTGTTCCACTAGATTCCAGAGTGACCCGAGTGAGCAGGTGATTGCTCACAAAATGCTCTTTTTGGCTGAGAAACTGACTTCTTAAAAAATGCATTTATTTATTTATGACAAGCAAACATTCCAACTTTAATTAAAATTCATGTATATATATTTGACATTTTACACAGACTAGAGTTTTAGTAAAACTGTAAAATACTTCTGGGGGCAAGGTTTGTTTAGGATATAGCTCTGTCTGCAATGACAGCCATGCTCTCATCTTGCAGTATCCAAAATAGAGAACACAGATTTTGGAAAAAATATGGTTAATCTGGGAAGTGTGATTTCTTAGGTGGATAGTTATGCTTTTGTCACTTTATTACACATAGTAATATCTTTATTACACCAAATATCCCTTTCCAGAAAGTACAGGGTAGTTTGCATTTTAGAGAACCTGATTAGAA
Source organism: Orcinus orca (assembly GCF_937001465.1). Lineage (NCBI taxonomy): Eukaryota > Metazoa > Chordata > Mammalia > Artiodactyla > Delphinidae > Orcinus > Orcinus orca. Next base: position 22,538,348 of record NC_064563.1, read on the forward strand.
CATTCAAATCACATCCTCCACTGGTGGTCACTAACATAATAGTATTCTCTGAGGATTTTGGTAATACTGCCTCTCCATGGCTCTCTTCTCTCTCTCTCCACAAATGCTTTGCATGTTGTTACTACGAAAATCCTTTCAGGTACCAGAGTCTTAAAGAAAGATCCTTTTGTGTTACCAATGATGGAAAAATGTGTAGAAACCCTTCTAAGGGAGTGTTCTTTCAGAGATAAAAGCACCTTAAAAAAGTTCTACCTCAGCAATTAGAAGTCTAAAAGATTTCATACTGGGGACCTGTCCTAGTGTTTGAAGTCTTGATGATAAAAAATGCAAATAGAGAAATTTTTTTCAAGAAAAATACCTGCACTTATTACTTTTTAAAGAATTTTATGAAATGGAGGAGACATACATTTGCTTAACCTCTCTACTAGTATTTTGTCAACTCATGCTCTTCTTGGAGGAGATATTATTGAAAATTTCACATGCTGATATTTCTAAGAATTAATGTAAAAATAAATGTATCCATATATGAGATGATATTCAGAATATAGAACATCATAAAAATAAAAAGATAATAAGAAACTAAATAAAAATTGATTCAGAATCTCATATTCAGTTGAAAAAAGGGGGCCAATTAGAGAAGTAGTGGTAATTGAAACCATCAGGGAAGCTGCTGCTTGGTTACAGAATCAATCTCTGGTGTTATGCTGCCTGAAACATCATTTCCATACATAGACTGTGGATCTTCCTGTACCCTTTCCGCAGAGCAACTGGAGCGTTTTGGTGATTACCCACCAATTGATCATGAGGTAGGGTCAGCAAGAAAAGCCTGGAAGATGTTATTGCTGATGAGAACTTAATCTGGGTTAGTGCTGGAATGGACAAAGCCTATAGCTAAAAAGGGGGCCTCCACCTTCAGGCCTGGCTTCCCATTTCACTTAGCATGATATTCACACTCCTTACAATGGTATTCATAGCTCTCCTTAATCTGCCATCTATTTACTTCTGTATCATTTCATTCCATCCCTTGTTCCCCACCACTGCTCTCCAGACAACCTGGGCTTCTTTGCATCTTCAGATATTGTGTGTTCCTTAAGGCCTTTGCCTTTGCTATTCCCTTTGCTTGGAATTCTCTTCACCAAGACTTTTCCAGAGTGGATTTCTTATTGTCACATCAGACACAGCTTAAATATCATATCACCTTATCAGAGATGGCTTTCCCAAACACCTTAGTTGCCTCACTGCCCTGTAATTCTATCACAATAGTTTATTTGATTTTTATGGCTTGTATCATGATCTATACTTTTATATTTCTGTGCTTACTCTTGCATTTCTCTCTCTCCCACTATAATATAAATTCCATGAAAATAGGATGCATACCTGTCTAATTTACTGTTATTGCTGCAGCATTGTCAAATAAATATTGTTGAATGAGTGGTTTTACATAGTAAGAGCAATAAACCTAGTCTATTTTAACAATAAACTTGATTTGAGAATATGGGGTTCATCAGGACCCCAAAATAAGTGAATTTGAGGTATGTTAAAGAGTAGTTTTTAATGCACACAAGATTTTAAAATTATGAGTATCCTACATTAAAGTTTTAGTCAATATCCAAGGTACCAAACGTAACTGTGCTTTGACCTATTGATTCTCAGAACTGTTCAAACATTAAATATTTTCTATTAAAATGACCACTTGCATCATTTTTATATTGGGAGGAGATAGAAGGCAGAAACTTTCAAGACATAGATTAAAGGGAAAATTTCCTAAAGGATATTATTGGAATTAGTGTGCTGTGAAGTGAGTCATATTGAATATATTTAAATCATATACTCAGTATATTTTAGCTCGGAATATATTATTTCAAAATATAAATTAATAATTTGTACTGGTTTCACACAAATACTTTAATAATATTAGTTAAAATTTGTTAAGCCAGTTATAATTAGGCCTCTGTTTCTTTTAGTAGAATGTAAGGAGAAGCAAACATGTAAGAGATAAATTCTGCTTGTGATGAGAGGTGAGACCTCACTGGAGGTGAGATCTTTTGGTTCCCATGTGCTTCCTCCTTGAATAGAACCTGAAATCCTGTCTGCCTCTTATGCCTTTCTCTCAAATGAAGCCTTGAAAGGGGTGCAGCTGGGCCAAGTTATGGTTCTTGAGGGGCCAGTAACATTGACTCCATTGCCCATCTCGTTCTTCCTAAGACAGAGGATGTCTGGATGGGGACAGTGTTCTGTGTTAGGACCAGAAGTGGGTACACAAGGAGAACGGACCTTGGGTCAGGATTAAGATACTATTTTCTGACTTATTCATTGTATGCAAATAAAACCTAGGAAAAAAATCAGAAGAAATTATATTAGTTAATGTATCAATTAATTGCTTAGCAATTTATTTATCATTTTGAATACTTATTATATGTCAGGGACTTTCCTAGATACTTTCACATACTTCATAATCTCTACTACCATGAAATATATATTTATGATAAACATGAAGCAGTTAAGATCCATCTACCTGTCTCACTTTATGACTAGGAACACAAATTCACAAAACATCCAGCAGATCTAGGGGTATGCTTATGTTCACAAACGAATCAAACTTACGAATATAGTTCCCTTAGCAGCGTTCTCTAATCTACCATTGATAAGAACAGCCAGTGACACACATTGAGAAAGATGGAGGGGAAAAACAAAAGCAACCAATCACGTTAGATCTGGACCTACTCTGCACCCAGGGAAATAAGAGACTATCTACCATCACATTGGAAGGATGTGGGAAAGTCCTCTAACCCCAGTGTATCTGCCACATTGAAATGTCACAATGTCAGGCAGCCTCAGCGTTAAGTACTTCTCTGGTTAAATTCTGAGGGTCCTGTTTGAAATGAGTTGATCTGGGACTGACTCACATTAAACAATCATTTCTCTTTGATACTTTTGCATAATTTAGTCAATGATTTCTCTAACAAAGAAGGACATGGGGTAGGGAGGAGGGTAGAGTGTGAAGGAACAAAAATTCATATGCCTTAGCTTATTATGAATATTAGAAAAAATAAAAATACTTTGTAAACAATAATACGATAGGTAAAGTAAGTTATCATAATTGTTTTCTACTACAAAGTGTTGCCTATGGTGGATCCAGAGCATAATTATTGAGTCTGATTCAATCTGTTAACAAAAGTGTCCTTATAGTGAGAAGCCAGACACTTTAATATTATAGAGGACATTAGTCCAATGATTTTTATACTACTAATAATTTTTACTTGAATGAATACTTCCTTACAATTTACAAATACCATTTGAAGTAACTATAATAACTAAGTTGGATATAATTTTAAAACCAGCTCTGTTGAAGGCCAAATGTAACAGACAGAAATACAGAACAAACACAGAATTGTTTTTTTGTGATAAATTTAGAAAACCAAAGAAATAATTGGTAATGAATAATTTTAAACATATGGCTTATTTTTTATCTTAATATTCTTAAAAAGTTTTGAATTTCAGAGGGCATGTAGTTGAAATTATTCAAAATAAAACCTCTTAGGTCTATGGATCTAGTAAAGTTGGTTTTTAAATCATTTGATCAGGTCCATAGAAAGCAAAGGTTATGGATTTCCTCCTAATTATTTTTGGAACTTACTGGATATAAACTTTCAGATATGCATAGGTACCTCACACATCTTACCATTTGTCTACAGAATTAAGGGCTCATGATCACCTTAAAATACTACATTAAATTTGAGGGGATAGAAGTAATTTCAAAGATCAAGTTTTAGCACTTCTATTTTATGAATCACTAATTTTTCCTTAAGTTATATTTTTGATCATTAGTCAAAAATGTCAAAAAATCAAATGATTTGTCAGGATTATTTTCGTAAGTAATTCAGAACATTTTAAGAATAAACTGGGGGGAATTACATACATAATATAAAACTAAAGTGTGGTTAAAAAATTTAAGCATACTCTTTTGACTAAATTTTCATTGAACATATCTATATGATTAAAAAAGATCAAGAAGAAAAGGGAAAAGATTATTCAAATACAATGACTTAACACTGTTTACTCAACTGTCAACATTTTTATATTTGGATATCTTTTCTCTGCTTTTTCAGAGCATTTGGTGATATGTTAGAAAACATATTAACTTTTGGCTATTGTGAATTGTATTTCTGTTCTTAAAACCATACCCAAGGGGTATTTCGTTACAACATATTACATTTCAATTAAGCAGATTTCCATGTAATTGTCTTGTGTATTTTGCCGACTGTCGAATAAATATCTTAATCTTTTCTCTGAAAGTAATTAAACAAACTATTACATTACTTTTATATTAGAACATCCTTATTTCAACTAATTGGATTTATTGGATTGATCTTGACTTACAAAATTTCTCTCCTACATTTTCAGGTATTAACATAACATAGGAAATGCTGGTTGTCATTAAATAACTTCAGTGATAGTGTTTCAATTTATTTTTTAGGTAGCATAATTGTTTTCTCTGTAAAAATCTTGATAAAGTTTTACTTTTAAAAAATTTCCTTTTAAAAAATTTTTTTAAAAAAATTAAAAAATTTAAAAGTTTTACTTTTAAAATACTTTTAAAATACTTTTAAAAAATTTTAAAAATTTAAAAAATTGCTTGCTATTTTAGTTATTCCTAATGGTCCTTTATGTATAATATTTTATTAAAATAATTTTACTCCATGTCTTTATTTTATTTTTGTTTACATTAAAACACATTTTAAACAAATTGATAACCTGTCTTGTTAAGAGCAGTTACCAGTATAAACAGACCATGTTTGGGTCAGTGTTAATTTTGAGAACTTTAAAGTCTATTATGAAATGAAAAATTTATGCAGCTAAACAAACAAATATTACATATGTGGATGGAAAGTATCAGTAAAATGACATCAAATACATTTCATAAGATAGATGTACAAATGCATTTCAGTTCTTTTCTCATCAGTCTCCTTTTTATTTTTAGACAGTCTTTATGTGAATACAATGACTTCAATATCAAACATTTTAAATGATGCTTGAAATATCAGTCACTTGACTTTGATGTCACACACAATTAAATCCAACCCATCTTCTCTCAGTTAATAACAGCAATCTCACCAAGTTTAGTGCCTAATTAATACCAGCTATTTGTCACAAAGAGGTGACACATGTATATCAGAAAGCTTGAAATATTGTTTTGTGCTGAAGTGTAGCCAGCTAGCCCTGCAATATAGAATCTGTCTTATGTGTGATTGGCTTTAAAGATTTCAAAGGCCCCCCGAGTTTAGTGTGTTCAAGCTGGGATGCAACAGCGCATAGAAGGTGTTACTGATGTGACGGGTCCCTTTAGGCTGCTTAGTAGGAAAGTATTTAGAAAAAAAAACAGCTTTCTCTGAAAGGTTCAGACTTGATCATTCACTTAGGTAATGGCCAGAATTAAGAATAAAGTCCCTATCGTCATTTGCTTCACCTGTAGTTTGTAAGCTACGTGTCAGAATACACAATTATAAATTATATTATTTTATTGCAAAAACTTTTCTGCTTCCATCAAAAACTCTCTTTACCTATGTTGGTCTATATACAAATAAATTGGTATCTGTCAAAGAAGTAATGCTTCTTCTTAAATTCATTTACAGACTCTAATAAGAGGTTGACTTACATTTAAATAGTAATTACTAGTCATCAAATTAGGTGAAAATGTTTGAGGTATATACAGGTAGAATATAAACTATACAATTCTATGAAAAACTAGAGGGAAAAGCAGGGGTCATTTGTTGATTGGGTACTTATAAACTTATTCATACACATTAATATTTAAAATTCAGATCAAAATGTATAAGTTATGAAAGATGTCTTTTAAAATGTGCCTAACCATAACCAAAGAGCTACTACCTTTCTGTAGCTTAGAGTTTTCTGCTAATATATAAAACTCTCTATTGTGATATAGAGGAAAATTAAGTGCGGCTGAAACATTGTACTGATATTAAACAAGCATTCTCTCTTCTTTCTTAGAAAAGGAAGGAGAGAAAGACCTAGAGGAGTTGCCTGCTGCAGATTAACTGTAGTTCTGGAATTTTCCCCACTACTCCAGTTTTTCCAGCTTACTGTCCTTACAGTCCCCCCTCTACTCCCCATCCCCAGAAGGATGTTTAACCTCAGGTTTACTAGTCAAGTAGTAATTTTTACTTCTGCTCACTTATTGAAATCAATGGGGAGAAAGTGCTGACTGTAGTTGAAAAAAAAGAGAAGAGTTACAACAGTGCTACAAAACAGTGACTACTAGAAAATGGAAATGCTTTAGAAGAATGGAGAGATTCTACCTCCCTCAATGGTTAGAAGGCTCTAAACAACTACTTATTTGAGGCAGTGTGGTTTAAAGTAAACAATGCTTGTGGCCACCAGGGAAGTGCCCAGTGGCATAGTTTCATTCTTTTCAGGCTAGCTCAGTTTTCAAAGGGTACCAAGTCCAGGTCTTTTTTTTTTTTTTTTTTTTTTTTCTAGGTGGAGGTTTAACGGAGTGTTTCTTCAGATATAAAAACAACTGCAAAGAAGAAAAAAAAAATCAATAGAAACCCTGAGGTTTCTTAGATATGCGATGCTAAATGAATGATTGGACCATTGTGATTTTTCACTAGCTTCATATATAGACATAGCACCCCTCTCCCCAGTTTGGAGCATTTCTTTTTCATCTGCCTTTAACTAAATTTAGGATACTTGTTCCGTTAAACAGTCTCTAATTCCTAGACAGGTTTTGAGCCTGGAAAAAATAGCCGTGGGCTTGTGTGTGTTTGGTGTCTGAGGCCAAGGCTTCTATGTTGACTCTGACAGGTCCTGGGTGCTCTTAGAAACTAGAGAGCCATCCCACAAGGGACAGTGGCACATTCTCAAGTTTGTAACGTGGTTGCTCATACAGATGTTGCAGCAGCTTCTGTCTGTGACCTCCAGATCCTCCAGCAGCCTTTCAAATGCCACGTCAGCCAGACTATTTCCAGGTGCAGAATGCAGCCCCAGCCCTGTATCATTCCAAGATCGAACATCTTAAGCCAGATTGGGGCATTGGAGAGAGGGTTAGGGCGCCCCCCTGAGTATTCCAAACGCAGTTCTGGGCGGTTTAGGCCAAGCAGGCAGGAGATCCAGCTGGGCAGATAAAAGACACCAAATGATTTCTCTCGTGAGGGAATTATCTTTTTGTTTGTAACTGCATTTTTGGTTCCTTCTCTTTTGTTTTGTTTCTTCTTACACAAACGCTACGATTCTATTTGGAATTAAGTCAAAATATTAAAGGAAATACAAATTAAGCTTCTATTCTGGTTAAGATACTGTGGTAAGCGTTTGCCAGGTTGAAGGGAGAGAATCCACTAGTCCTCTTCTTCTTTGCTGACAACGGCTCCTGTTTCCTGGGGGAGGCATTTCACTACATCTTCTATTCAGTGGCTGGTAGTGTGGTGATTGGCTCCCTTTAAAGAAGACACTTTAAATAATTGGCATTTCAAGATTTGTAGGAGCTTATGCTTTCAGAAGGAATTCATGGGATGAAAGAGGTGAAGATAGAATTTGATTTTCACAGAGTTAGAAATCTGGCTGGTATGAGGGTCACTGAAATACACTCTTGTTTCTTGATGGGCACTTCAAAACATCACCATTTTATCAGAATGAAGGTTGACATTATTTTCTCACAGAACTTCTGTGCTTATCTAGCTTGCAAATAAGTATTCAGAATATACTTCAGAGTGGTTCTGAAATGACCCTTAGTTTTTTCATCATCTTTTTTTTTTTTTTTTTTTTGCGGTACGCGGGCCTCTCACTGCTGTGGCCTCTCCCGTTGCGGAGCATAGGCTCCGGATGCGCAGGCTCAGCGGCCATGGCTCACGGGCCCAGCCGCTCTGCGGCACGTGGGATCCTCCCAGACCGGGGCATGAACCCGCGTCCCCTGCATCGGCAGGCGCACTCTCAACCACTGTGCCACCAGGGAAGCCCCAGTTTTTTCATCTTTTTATACCTTGTTTATCTGTCTGTGGTTGGGCTTTCAGTTGTGTGCATGTGGACCAGCAGGACAATCAGGACACAGAGTTTGGGGCCCTGAATTTTCTGAATCAAGATCTGTCAAGGAGATGTACAATAACTCATGTGATTTAAACATGGATTGTTTCTGGACTTCATATTTTTTGTCGGCTCCTTTAAACTGCAGTTATTTACAGAATACTGCTCAGAAAGTGCTGGAATGTGTGATGTCTAATTGGTTTTATGAACCTCCATGGGATTTATGAATATATATAATTTTTATTCTTTGGAGTGCTGAATATGCAAAATTCACCTGGAGCTTGCTGACTGATTTCTTGTAGGTCTTAGTTGATTTACTCTGTGAACTAGCTTCATGTGATGATTACTTGTGGTTAAGTTCAGTTACTTAACCACAAGTGGCATTTTTTCATTATGTGTATTAAAAATACAGGAACATTTAGTTTGCAATTACACTACATAACAAACTTTGATTGATATGCAAAGTCAGGTTAGTTATAATTCTTGGCCAACCAGTGGAATTTTATCTATGCTTTAATTAAAATTTCACAATGTGACACCTTCATCCCACATCATATTTCCCAAAAGGATGCCACGTGAAATGAAGTTTTATTATGTCTATTTGTTTATTAGGAAAGAAATTTCTACTTTGTCTTTTCATACAAATCTTGTAGTTTGATAGCTTAAGATAAATAAAAGGAAGCTAATTTATATGCTTTGGAAATACACAGTTGATTCTCTCAGGCTTAGTAGATTTTGAAAATAAAACAGTCTTCAAAATTTAACTCTTCTTGATATCTTCAATTTACTGATGACATATATATATATAGTATATAAAGGTATATGGTTTACACATAGTTTAAAGATCTAGAAACCTTGATATACCAATGGAATCTAAAATTTGTGAAGGGATAGGCTAGCATCATTCCTTCTTTTGTGGAATAGGTTGGCTAAGGTATAGGCCAAGTCACAAAAATGCCAAAGCATCAAACACAAGTGGTCAAGGATAGAGATTTGGTTGTAGAAATAGAGATTAAGACCTGGGATACTGTAGACAGAGAAAACAGGAAGCAGATCAGAAACAGAGCAGAACATTAGAATCAGACTGCCAGGTCAAAGTCAGGCTTACCACAGAGCAAAACCAGGTTGGCAAACTAAGGTCAGGAAACCGGGAGGTCAGAGTCAGGAGGGCAATGGGAAGCACCATGATTCAAACACACAGACTGGGACAAGGTGGGGCCAGAGAGGCGGATCACCAACTGGGAGGTGATGCCTGGGGTTCTCTAACATCTGGTTACCCCTGCTGATTTCCATTCCTCTTTACCCTGGCTCGTAGGTTAACCCCTGCGTGCCTAGTGTGCTTACTTCCTGCAGAGTTCTAAAATTTAATTTTAATATAAAGTTGAGTGACATCAAAGGCAACCTCATGGCCTGTGTTTCAGTAGCCTCTTGTTTGTTTTTATTGATGAGGCATTAAGGAACATACTCATATATAATGTGTTCTGGGAAAATTATTTCCAGAAACAAAATGTAAACACCTAAATAGCTGACAGTTCTCTTCAAATGCTTAGTGTGTGAGAAATAGATACATGCATACATACTTAAATGGAAGACTTAATGCCTTTGAAAGGGCTGCCCATTATAAATAATTGTTAATTCTTGTCAAAACAAATATAGCCTTTACTTGAGGTATGCTCCAGAGGTGGTGCCAATAAGTTTTTCAAAAGGAAACGAAAGACCAAGTCTTCTCTGATTTATATTGTGACCTATGAACTTAATTTTCCCATAATCCAATTTCTTTGACCAAGAGTTACTTACCCTTCTTTAATGGAGACTGAAATAGGCATTGACATTTGTTTCAGTGCTGATTTAAGTGTTCATGATACATTATTTCATTACATTTGTTATATTTGCTCTATATAAATGCTTAAATTTAATTTACATATGACATACCCTTTACATATGAGCCCAATCTGTTGCCTTTCAGTGTATCATGAAATAGGAAAGTAGGAAATATATCTATAGAAGAACTTCCTTTCAGAAACTTCTAAAATATTTTTATTATGTAATACTTCCAGCTCTTTATAGAGCTATCTTCATCAACTCTCCTTATAGTCAAATGTTCCAGCACATAACTCAATAAGCAGTCCAAACTACTTCCTAAGAAGTTAATGGAGGAGTCTTTCTGGGTTTGCAGACTTAGTCATGTGATGAGCTAAAGCAATGAACTAATGAAAGTGATAATGCCATTTTGCAAACTGAGAACCTATAAAACAAGTAAATAATCTGTGCCGTCTACTAAATTTGTCTTGATTTCTCTAATAAAAAAGGCTCTTATTTGAAATAAAAGTGAAGGGTTGCTTTGTTAAATATGAAATTCTAGAAGATTAAAAATATAATTTCCTTTTCTTCTCTTGGTATTTCCTTTATCCTATTGCATGGCATTCTTGGAAATCACCATTGTACTGTTTATTTTTTAAATTAAAATGCTGTAACAACTGCAGCGTTTTTGCATTGTATGAATATTTTATTGCATGATGAAAAAGAATCATTGTGAAAGCCTTAAAATCCTCAATTTTTCATTTAAATATTTTACAAGGAAAACCCTACTGAGATACATCTTCTTTTCATGGGTGCCCTGGTGGTTCTCACAGAAGGAAGATGCGATATATATAGTTCTACAACCCACTGCATTTAAATTTCATAAAACAGAGGGACAAGATGGCTTTCTGTTTTAAGTGAAGTACTAACATCTTATCTTGGTGTCACATCTCAAACCCAAGATTCTGCTGCTTCCACTCAGGTAAAAAATGACTGATCTGTTTTCTTTTCAAGGTGCCCAAAGCCCTCTGCTTTGCAGGTATTAAACTGGGCAGAATGATAATGGACAATGTCTTTTGTTTATGCACATGAGAGGGCTTGATTTATAATATCTTTTATTTCCAAGTATTTCTTTATAAAGAAAAAATACATTTACATCTCGGATGTACATCTCACTTTTTTTTTTTTTTTTTTTTTTTTTGCTGTACGCGGGCCTCTCACTGTTGTGGCCTCTCCCGTTGCGGAGCACAGGCTCCGGATGCGCAGGCTCAGCGGCCATGGCTCACGGGCCCAGCCGCTCTGCGTCATGTGGGATCTTCCCGGCCGGGGCACGAACCCGCGTCCCCTGCATTGGCAGGCGGACTCTCAACCACTGCGCCACCAGGGAAGCCCTCATGCCACTTTTATAATCATTGAGTAAGTTTGTAATATCATTTTCCTATAAATTTCAAATACATTAAAAACCTGACATGGAAAATGGAATAATTAAAAATTCAATTGTAATTATTCCCCTCCCTCAAATTACAAATATTTGGGGGATTTTTGGTGTATTTTGAGGTTTAATAACAGTGTTTACAGCCATGACACTGTACAGGCAATTTATATGTATAAAGTAAATATAGGTTTAAAATGCTTTGTTGTAGTACTAATTTTTGATGAATAAAAAATTATTCAAAAGATATTTTCCCATGGAAAAATTAATTTAACTTAAAAGTGAAGGAATATGATATTTGAGACTCTGGGGGTGAAATAGCCAGAATTTTACAGGATTAAAAAAAATGAATACAAGGGGAAAATGGTTAAAAAAGAAAACCTTAACCTGTTATATGGATAGAATTTAAAAGTGCTTAATGCCTTTCAAATTTACTAATTATTTCACAAAATCCTTATCATCATGAAATATTAGTAAAAATTATTTAATGTGTTTGAATTTTAGTAGTGTGGGAACAGAAGCAAATGGAAAAAATTGTTAGCTCTTGAAATCGTTGCTTTCACGTTGGATAAAAGGTTTAACTTCTAGTATTTGTCCTAGTATAGAACTCCAGAGATTCAGTTGATTTGGTTATTTCAGTCAAAACGTTAAGTCAAAATATGTAGCAGCCTCACTTTCACATAAGCCACCATAGTCCCAGAAACTGCCCCCTTCCAAAGATGGTATAGATGCTCAAACTCAAGAATTAATCACTTAAAGAGGGTTTTAAGTTGAAATTGATTTTTTTACCAGTATTTCCCAGACTTCTTCGATCATAAAAATCACTGCTTAAACCATATATTTACAGACACCTTTTTAGGACTTAGTAGGTCTGGAGTGGGTTAAAGCCTGTATGGAAAACAAGCAATCCAGGTGATTCTAATGATGAGGCAAGTTTGGGGAACACCATTTAATGCAATGTGATTTACTTTGGCACCTTTAAAAATCTTTAATATAAAATCTCCCCTGCTTACTCAGAGGCTGACTAACTGCTGAGAATGGTAAAGTTAATATAGATTTATTAAACAATTTACAAGTAACATGAGAATTAGCCAAACATTAATATGTTTTAATATAAAATTGCAATCTTATTTGATAGCTGCCTTTGAACATCATGAACTAAATGAACTATTTAGCTGTTTCAAGTGGTTGCTCCTAACTTTAAAGATAGCCAGAGTAATGGCCTCAGAAATTCAATGGTGTCTCAGCAGTTGTGTTTCCCTGCCCTCATATGGTAGCAACATCTTCTTTTGTAGTATCTCGAAAATCTTTGCCTTTGACAAAATGATCTTTTGTCAAGTATCTTGAGCTAATTGTGAGTAGCCATAAATCCAGAGTCAAATATATAAGGCTGAATTTTATACTGAAGATATAAATACTATTAAATTCACTCTTCCTCCCTCGACACCTGTTTTCCGTTGTATCTACTTTGTTTTCTATAATCTCATGCAGAAATAAAACTTGGCTGTTAATTTTCTTGGCTTCCATCTTCTAAGCAACTTTCTGGAAACAGAAATAATTATTTTATTTTCTATTAAATGATATAAAATAGATTTGAACTTAATTAATAGAAAGTTTATTTTCTTGAAGAAAATAATATCACCAAAGAATTTTATAAAATGTGCTCTCTCTCCCCCTCTCTTTCTCCCTGAGTTTGTCTTAAATATCTATATGATATGTTGGTTGTATATATGTATACATCTACACAAGTGAGTGCACATACAGATTCCAGAGATTCTAAAGGAAGTAAAATTGCTGTGAATTTGGAACAGGGACACATTCCTCTTAGAAAACTTTATTATAAATAAGTGATCTATTTTGACATACGTTAGAAATAAAGTACTTCGGAATACTATAAATTAATGGAAAGTGAAAGAACCATTTAAATACTTTGCACATTAAAGTGAGAGGCAGCTAAGTGTCAAGGTTAAGAACACAGGCTCTGAAGCCAGACTTTCTTGGCTCAAATCCTGGTTCTACTACTTGTTACTTAGTGACCTTGGGCTAATTACCTAACGTAGTCGTGCTGAGACAGGATGGGACCTGGGACCTGAGACTCTTTGCTGCAGTGCTTGCACCTGGACAAATGTCTCCTCGAATAATGAAACACAAATAAACTATATGGGACTAAAAATAGCTGCATGCATGCACAATGGGGCAAATTATGGACAATAAGATCCAAAAAGATAAAAAACCCAGTTGTCACTTCTGAAGAGCCCAGAGCAAAAGCAGGGTACCATGCAAGCACCCTGCACACAGCACCACCAAAGGGGTGGGCAGACCACCTAAGCCAGCTCTCTGACCCGACCCCTGAACACACCCCCACCTTCACTTTGTATAAGGGACCAGCTCACCTCCTCTCGGGGAAACTGTTACTTGTTTATGCTCCCTCATGCTGCAGCAGGAGCCCCAATAAAGCGTTGCCTGGCTTTCTTCTCTGGCCTCTTATCAATTTCTATTGATTAAGGAAGGCCAAGAACCCTGGTAGGTAACAGTGCCTCTGTTTCTTCATCTAGTAAAAGGGGCTAGTAATAATAATAGTACTTATTTCAGAGAATTGTTGTGAGCGTTAAATGAGCTATATATAAATTTCTTAGGACAGTACCTGGCATTTTTTAGCACTAAGTAAATATTAGTTACTATTTTTATGCTTATATGCATATGTATTTGGGGTGTTAATTACATTTTTTTGCAATAAATTAACACTTTTTAAAGGATGTCATGGAGTTATCACCTAAATAAGTTGAACTTGGCATGAGTGCTAGCCTTTTAAAAGTTCAAGTACTGAAAAAAATACCCTCTTTAATCCCCTTATTCCTTTTCTATCACATTTCCTTCTTGTGTATTTCATTATAGAAAAAATTTTTATAAATGCTGCAGAGAGGGCAGCGTAAGCATCACGCCTTTTGTTATGGGCGAATATTGCTATAACAGGCCTCTACTACACAGATGTAGTTATTATGATTCAGAGAATGCAATTATGTCCTTGGTATTATCCAAACTTATGTAGCAATTAATTTCATCAGAATAAGATTTTCCTCTTCTCCCATTTGCTGACAATCTGGAGTTTATAAATTGCTGGTTAAAAATGTCACTGTTTACCACTGAAAGACATTCTGGCTGTATCTGTAACCAAAACAATTCAACTGTGGAAGATGTATATAGATCCAGGAAAAGATGCATTGGGTATAATTTACATTAACCTTAAACTATAGATATAGTTGGATATAACTTCTATGTTTCCCAAGAAATTAATTATGAAAACAATATGGTACAGAATATTTGAAAAATATATTACTAAAGGTCAAAGTAGACGCCTAAGTCAGACTTTATGTAGCAAAAATGTCAGACTTTATCATTAGATCTGCCTTTCTAAAGTCTAATTTCAAGGTACTAACACTTAGTATGATTACAGAAGTTGTATTATCCCATGTTAGTGTAATCTCTGGCCTAGTAAGTTTCATTCAGTTTGCTTAAGAAACTTCGACTAGAGTCAATTCATTTCTGCCAGTCTTCATTCAAATCCACCAATTTAATGATATTTTTCTTATTGTATTGAGGATTTTGTATTGCACCAAAGATGAAAAGTACATATATCTGCAGACTCCAGCATGTTCTTTGGTTGTTAAAGAATCATGAGGTGATCCATTCTCCTAGAGTCCCATCTGATTCTAGAACCTATGGGAGACTTGTGTCTCCTCAGTATCAGCTATAATGAGGCATTATCCAGGAATTTTGCAAACAGCTTAGATATCTTCCAACATATCAACCCAGGGAGTAACCATTGTATAAGATGAAATTTCAGATCTAGCATGCTCATTTTTCTCAGTCATAAGCCAGAATACGATATCACAATGATTTAATTAGAACAACCAAGGACAAGTATTATTCCTAACACCGCCCCTCTTTGGACGTTTGTCCTATCTAAGCTTACCCCTCTGACAGCTATCACCTGCACAAGCCTTTTCCACAGCAAAAGGACCTTTCTTTCTAATAGTCTTGAGTGAGAAAGCACTGTTTTTCAAACTTTGATGGGCATACCTATCACCTGCATGATCTGGAAGAATCTGATTCTGATTGAGTAAATGTGGAGGGCTGAGATGCTGCCGTTCTAACAAGCTCCCAGGTGATGTCAGTGTTACTGGCCTAGGTAGCCAGGGTAGTACATCTTGGTTTAGGAAGAACTAGGGAGAAACTTGGGTTCTCAGTGACACCTACGTCTCCTTGGGCTGTTGATTTCATTGCCTGGATGAACAGAAGAAGAATTGGTGGGTGCTGTGAAGCAATGATGACCATACGCTCATGTAGAATGTCTCCTGTAGACTTTTACCGGCACTGCAATTTCCTTTGCCTTCAACAATAATCCTCCCAGGATTAACAAGAGCAGGGGAGGTGGTGTGGGCAATCAGTAGCCTCATAGAATTCAGATGGTGACCAGAGGGAGAGAGGGAAGAGTATATAAGTAAAGATGGCGGAACGGCAAGGCTACGGGGTGTATCTGACTTAGGAAGAGAACGGTTCCTGCAACCTTGCCTGACTTCCCTCCTCTACCTCCTGTTTGAAGCCTGGATTGCTCAAAATTATGGTGTGGTGTACAGTGACATGGCACCGTGCAGACCACAGGAGGGCTTTTGAGTCTGGAATATTTGGATTTAAGTTTTGGATTTCTTGAGCCTCCTACTTACCAGGTGAGTCACTGCCCTCTCAGATACAACGTATTGATTATTGGTTAGCCGAAGACTG
The DNA here is from genome assembly GCF_937001465.1 of Orcinus orca. Taxonomy (NCBI): domain Eukaryota; kingdom Metazoa; phylum Chordata; class Mammalia; order Artiodactyla; family Delphinidae; genus Orcinus; species Orcinus orca. Next base: position 22,554,399 of record NC_064563.1, read on the forward strand.
TAACTGCCTTACAGGACAAATTGATGCAGGGGTCAAACAAAACAAACTGTCAAGGGCCATGACAGTGGACTTTACGATAACCAGCCAGATCAGGGCGCATTTAAGAAATATTTCTTGGACGAGTTTTCTTAATGAGTTTGACCTGGCGTTTGCAAATAGTCTCTTGGCCTAGCTAAGTTTACTGCTGGCAATTGCTACAACCAGTCATCCCTCTTTTATTTTGGAATGCAGCTGTTTTAGATTTAAAGTGGCTTTTCTCTGGAGGAGAGTCATAGCCCCTTTCTCCATTCCACTACCTCCTTTTCTTTGTTTTCTCAACATTCTGTTTAGCGTGTGCAAACCTTAGGGCCCCTCCACGCTGGGGATCTCCAGTAGGCAGGGCTGGCCGCCGTTGTCGTCTTTTTTCTCTTGGCTGGGAAGGAGGGTGGGTGTGTGTTTATATGTGAGCCGAATAACAGATTGAATAGCAGCTTCGCTTTATTCAAGCACTACTCTTCACCTGTGAGGAGACGCACTGGTTTGTATTTTTCTGTTGTTCCCCCGCGACATGTCAGTAGGGTAGCAAAATACCATGGCAGGTTACCTATTTGTAATGCAAATGAGGTTTTTCAGTCTGTGTCGCTTCAGTCCTTTTCCTACGTGGATTGTTAATCCATAACACACTGCTGCTTGTGAAACAAACCTGAGCCTTCTGGTGTGAGATGTTCCAGGGCAGAGGCATAAATTGACTGATTCTTACCGTCCTTTCTCGAAGATTCTTATGGAAATGGGACCTGTCAACAATTTTGGTTTGGGTACACCTATACTATATTCCCAGTCTCTGGGATTCTTAAAAAGTAGGGAGACTTCTCATTTCTGGGGACTCATGCATACTCAGTGATAGTACCGGTGATGCCTATTAGTTTGCTAAATGGGCCCCCTGTTCTCACATAAAGTTCGTGTTTGGGGCTATATCTTTTGGACTGTGGAGAGTGAACATTGATAGTGACAATGACAATTATTTAGTTCTGGCCTCTTTTCTAGATTCCCTTTCTTTTAACATTTTGTGAGCACTTACTTTATGCCAGATGCTGTGGTAGGTGCCAGTTACAAAGACAAACAGCTTCCTGCTTTCAAGGAGCGTGAAGTCACGGATAAAATGCTACAGTCACACGAGGGCCAGGGACCAATGGCTGATTTGGGAAACAGTGGCCAGGAAGGTTTCTTGCTGTAAATGACAAAGGAGTGGTAAAGGTCAGTAGTTAAGAATACAAGCTTTGGGACTTCCCTGGTGGTGCAGTGGTTAAGAATCCACCTGCCAATGAAGGGGACGTGGGTTCGAGCCCTGGTCCAAGAGATCCCACAGGCCACGGAGCATCTAAGCCCGTGTGCCACAACTACTGAGCCTGTGCTCTAGAGCCAGCAAGCCACAACTACTGAGCCCGTGCTCCGCAACAAGAGAAGCTACCTCAATAAGAAGCCTGTTCACCGCAATGAAGAGTAGGCCCCGCTCGCCGCAACTAGACCCAGCGCAGCCAAAAATAAATAAATTTAAAAAAGAAAAAAAAGAATACAAGCTTTGGAGGCAGACAGTTTTGAGGTATTGAGTTCTAGCTGTGTGACTTACAATTTGTGTGGCTGAGACCCTAGAGCAAGATATTTAACTTCTCTATGCCTTGGTTTCCTCATGTTTAAGATGTGGACAAAGATATCTATTTCATAGGATGGTTGTGAAGTTTAAATGCAATGTCAAGTGTAGACCAGGCCACAGTGCTAGCACATGGTAAGCACATAATAAGAGGTAACCGTGACACCTGTTATAATGTGTGTTGACATTTATGCTTTTGTTTGAATGAACACATGTGAAGACGTTTTACAGCCTCAAGTTTCATGGCCCTTTCGTGGTAGCTGCTTAATCTCTCATCACTGTAATCATTCATTTTGTTAGTCTGTTTCCTAAGACTCCTCCCAGTATATAGATATTGGCTTTATCCCTGCTTTATTTCCAAATTTGCTGCCCACAGTTTAGAGACAGCTGCAGGGAGCAACAACTAAGGAGACGGTCTATTTGAGAAATGATGACATTTTGTGATAACCTTAGTACACAGTGTTAGCAATCCTTTGTATACATGTGAAAGACAGGTTCTTAGAGTTTGGAATGATCTGAACTGGGGATTCTTTATGAACAGAAATGCTGATTGAAGTTCATCTGAGGGATGACGAGGGTAATATTTGGACATTGCTAAACATGCCACCTGTTTGCATATCTTATCTTGGGCCATCTTTCTGCTGTGCATTAAAATTGGAGTCCATACAAGGAAGGCTGCATGGCAGTGAATGTGGCTGGAGCAGCATTTGCCCAGTGTCTGTCTCAAGTTGGGCCAATAAGCTTTAGGTTGCTGGCTGGGAGTGAAACCACCTTGGGCAGTATGGAGGCATGGAACTCATGCTTTAAAATAAAATACGGTAACTTGGTTCATATTGGTTTCAGCAAATGTATCAGGAAATAATAACACACAAATGTTGGTGTCACCTGATTCTACACAGTGCCTCAGTGTACCCAGATCGTTTGACTGTGTAGAAAGATGCATAAGCAATAGAGTTATAAATGTGCATGATTAAAACATACTTTGGGTAACAGAAATGGGTAATTACATCAATGGGCCATAATAAGTTTAAATAAACATGTCTCCTTTAATTATTTTCTGATTTTTCACTAACTGGTGTACTCATTGAGAAGAATGTTGGGTTATTAGGTAGTCACTCTCTATCATAGTATTTTTGGGAGATGAATGTGTTTGCATGTTTGTTGTCCCGATTTTCTGGTTTTGAAAGAAATTTTTAAAACCCTTATATTATATATATAGGAAAAGGTAAAATTACAGTACATGCTGTATTTTCAATAATTTCTCTTTGTATGGGTAGGAAAGTAGTTTGGGGAATCTTTTTTTTTTTTTTTTTTTTTATGTAAGCACCTACTTGTTAAAGTTGTTTAGACAACTAGGCAACATAGCCTTACCATGAACAGGGTAAGGTGAGAAACTCTGCCTGAATAATATACATTTAAAATGAATAAATGGATTTAAGTATTGTTAATTACCACAGTATCACAGAACACCAATTCCCCCTAAGAAATGTGATAGTTTAGCTATGTTAGTTAGCTAGTTAGCAAATTTAAGAATCTGTGATTTAATAATATTTTGTGAAACATCATGTCTATACCATCAGAAAGTCTTCAAAACAGGTTAACACTTTATTTTAGAATGTGTATTAGATGCTGTTGGGAATATCTCTTCTCTCTTGATTTTCTTATTAACTGTAAGTCAAATAAGATGGTCTTTGGAAACATTAGAACCATAACAAAGCATGAAATCTCACAGAATTCATTTGATTCTATGTGAAGAAAGAATGGTCATAATGTAAATATCAGTTATTCTAATTTTATAGTCAAGTGGTCAGTTATAAACTAGTGTAAAAAAATGAGTAAAGCTAAAGCAATAGAACTCTGAGGAACAGATTTCACTGTAACAGTAGTGCTTTGATATGTTTATTAATGTAATGTTGATGGAGGAGAGATGAAAATTAATATGTGTCTGTTAGACTAAGGCTGGAGTTGTTGCCTCAAACCATAATAATTGATTACATGAGTTCATTTGTTTAATGGGAGAGCACAGTTACAAACCAGAGGATATCGTCTTTCTTTGGTGGAAACCCTGTAATGCAGCCCTAAATCTTACACGGGAAATGCTATTATTTCTTACGGCAGATCTGATAACTCATAGACCAGTTTTGTTCATTTTTAAAAATTAATTGTTGAATATTTTTGAATTATATCACTCATTTGCTAGAGGTGGTTTAAAATAAGAATGTATTTATGATATTACAAATTTCAGTAATATATGACATTCTAAAATTGCTATTTTCACTCTAGTCTTTGAAATTGACTTTTGGGTTTACTTTTGGATGAGATAATTATTCTGAAGGTATTTTTTTTAAATTTTACTGTAGTCACTGATTTTACTGTTTAGTACATAATTCAACATAATTTAGTTAATCTCTTGAGATTTTTTTAACATACCATGTCATGTTTTGGGGGTCTTGTCAATGAACCTTTCTCAGTGAAAACCGTTTTGCTAAATAATTTTAGAATAAATATCACTTTCCTTTAGCGTGATTAAATAGTGGAAATTTGTTTCCTTTCTTTGTATTAAGAGGAGGGAAAACCCACAAGACAAAGCTGACTTTTTCTTGACAGTTGCTTGGGGAAAAATCTATAATAAACAGCACAAGTTCTGTGTGCAATGGTTGAAAGCCAATTGCTTTGTAGAAAAATAGATTGTAGTTGTGAACATCCTCAACCATTTGGCCTCGCTTGTAAGATTCCAGCCTCTGAAACGCAACTTTTTTTTCCTCTTTTTTTGCTGGATGAACAGCCTAATGTTCCATGCACTGTACTAGAAGAAGCATTTTATGCAACATTGAAAGAGTCGATTAATTTGCATAATTTTATGAGTATTACCATGACTTTAAGGTAGGCTAGCTTGCTCAGGAGCCTCGTCTGCCCAATTTCTTTTTTTTTCTATTTTGACAAATTAATCATTTTTAAAAACAATTAATTATATTTATGACAAACTGAACCCTATACCCAAAGGTCCTAAATTTTTATAGCAGAAATCTAATATTAATGTGAATAAGATCAGTGATTTAGTGAGTACCTTAACAGTCAACAATGCCTAAGGCTGAACAAAATTAATATTTTGTTTCCCATCTGGAGACTTCAGTAAAATTAATGAGGAAGGGGGACTTATTGTAATATATAATACGTACAAATTCACTGTTTCCAAACTGGGCATTCTGCTTACATCAGAGCTCAGATATTTTGTGTACTTTTCACCATAGTGTGTTGGCAGAATCTGTTCTCTTCCTGAAGGGAAAATGGGCACTAATTACTTTCAATGCTTTGCCCCTATTGGCTCAAGTAAGAAATTAATTTAGATGATATATTTAATGATCAATGTGATTTTTTTTAAGTTTTAAATATGCATAGTCAAATATTTTTAAAAAATCAAATGAAACATTACACTACTAAATATTAATTGCATATATGACTAAATATGCTAACATAAGAAACAATCTGAAATTTGTTCTTAGTTTCTCCAAAGGATTCTATGCCAGTCTTATAACCATACGGGGATATTTCCCGGAAAACCCTCTTTTTTTTTTTTTGTGACTTGCGTATTTTGGGATAATGTTTGAAGACATTGCTAGGGTGGTCCTGGACTAAGATAAATATTTAGAATTTGGTAAAAACAAATAGAATAAAACTAGTCAAACATTTCTGCTGGATGACTTTTCAAATACCCTAATATCAATTTTAAAACTTAGGTTAAGTTCCAACCTGGGAGGAAAGGACACCTTACATTTGTTAACATTTCTAAGGAGTTAAAAAATCACCATCTTCAATTCTTAGAATTATTTCTTTGTTCATATCAACACTGAGAAGCATTTACAAAGTTGCGTTTTTATCTGCATTTTCAGTTTCTACTAAATGTTACACAAGTTATTTTTCATCTTTGAAAAGAACTGTTGGTAAGTACATAGGCCAGTGTGCTGAGTATGCATATATCCTCAATATAGCATGAGTAATATATATGTAAATGTATGTACATTTTTCTTGTATCATATTAATAGACAAATACTTTTGAGCAATTATCATGTATCCCTTAAGAAGGATTGTACCCAAGCCCCATGTTTCAATTGTTGGTCTATTTTGTCACCACATTCATGGCAAATAAGCTTTGTTTTGGTAATCACTACATATTTCAATTTAAATAGTCAATCACTTAGGTAACTTTGAATTTACACAGAATACCAAACCATTTGGCATTTTTTTCATAGTTAAAAATGACAGTCTATGGATTTTATATTTTGTAAGCACAAAATTCTCTTCTAAACCTTAAAATCAACAAAGCATTTGCATTCTGTGTAAATCTGCATTATTAATTCACTGTAAAATAGATCCAGTTGGAGTACTTGTTTTTGCATTAAATTAAGCCTTTGATGTTCTTTAATGCTTTGATATAGCCTCTAATTTGTCAGAGCACAAATGCACCAGCAGCTGTTGAAAATATCACTTTTGCAGTACCGTTCCTGGCCAATGAAACCCCAACAAGTCATCTTCCTATCTGGCTGCACAAAATAGCATTGAAAAAGTAGTCATTGTTTTGAAGTATCCCTCCAATTATAGGTTTTAACCCCACAGGTCACAGTTAGATTATTTATACAATGCCAGTGTAATTCTGTCTCAATTCTAGGCTTTCTGTGTGTCCAGAGTGCTCACCAGCTACACTGGAGGAAATTTCAATCAGTTGCTATCATGGCACTGACCTGTGTTTGATAGGGTTAGACAGCATTTGGCTGATTCCTGTATATTTTGTGCATTATTTAACTTTCTAAAACATATTTAGCAGCAAAAGCAAACTATACTAGGATTACCTTTTTTCTTCCTTCATAAGGCAAAGAGCTAAGATGACTTTTCATCACATGGTGATATTGATTCCATCAGCTATATGATACATACGCCTGTATGTATGTTCATACCGTGAGCCCATAAAATATCTTATTTGACAACCATTAATGATTTGGGGATCTTCCATTGTGAGTTTATTCATGTGTCCCTTTCTGCTCAGGTTAAGTGCCAGTGTTGATGCTTGACAGCAAAAATGGACAAATCTACCATGCTGGTTAAATTGTCTAAATTTATTACATTAGACATTTCCTCGCAAATGCATCTGCCAGCAGGAAATATACATGCTACTTTTGCACCAAGGCAACTGGCTCTGTCATTTCTGGCTTTTTGATGATATTCTGAACTCCATTTGCATCAAAAAGATTGTGATAGAAGAACATGTTTTTAATTAGTTGTCATGTTGACAACCAACAATTAGAAGGAAATTCATATGATGCTGAAGGGAGAAACAGAAGAAATCACCTGCCCATGGAAATAGAATCTGATCATCTTTAGCCCTTGTGATTTGAGACACAAAAGCTCCTGCCTGTGGAAAACTTTACTAGGTAACAAACTGTTATAGTAGGTTGTTTTAAAATCTGTTAAATATGTAAATTCCTCTGATTTTACTGATAACCTAGAGAATATATATTGGTGGTTTTTCTTTTTCATTCCCACCTCCCAAATTCATGCATATATCAAAGTGAAGAACTTTTACATATTTGGCTACTTTGCAAAATCACGTGACATAAATTAGGATTATAAATCAGGTTTTCACTTGCCTGTCTACAAAATTTTGTATATAGAATTTTGAGATATCGAGAAAATAAAGACCTTAGTCATCATTCAGGTTGTTTATTCTCACTTCTAGAACTGTAGATGACATGCTTTTAGAGACCCAATGTAGATTTCTACGTGTTTAAAAAAGAAACAAAAGCAAGTCGACTCTTTGGACTTTGCCCCCTTATTTTACTTAGTAATAACACATAGCATTCACATTACTTGAAAACTGATGTAGTAAAATGGACCTGAATATACATTGCAGTCCTGACCAGAAGACGTTTGCTTACCCACATAAAGTAATTTGCTTCTTAGCACAGCTGGATTCCCTTTTGCGAGTGTTTTATTTTTTATGAAGTAAAGAGAAAACATTATTTTTGTAAACCAATGTTTTTAATCTAATTGATGACAAGTCAATGGCCTAGAATAGAAATGGCTGCCTCAAAATATCTCTCAATTTGCACATTTTAGGGCCTACTAAGCTGGAGAACTGAAGCATGAGGCAAATGAAAAAATATGAAGTTCATAATCTAGGGAGACCTGCATGTGTACAGCCATAAAAGCCTCAACTGCCAGCTCAGGTGGAAAAATGTTGAAGTGAGAAATGTATTCAATAAATAGAAAACACAGCATGGAGCTGAAAAGTGTGCATGAGAAACTGGTTAGGAGATCCGAGTAATGGAAAAGGAAGCAGATGGAGCATGAGTGTACATTAAACAGTAGTGTTCATAGCTTGTGACATAAAGTATTCCTCTGGGAGTCTAATTCTTAACTATCTCCAAATTCATTCAATTTAAAATATCATGGTCTTGTTATCATCTAATTTTGCAGAAATTTTATTGAAAATATTATTGTGATGGACTGTGTTTCATCATTGAAAATGCTTGTTGATGGAATAGACTAGAAAGTTGATAACTTGATATCGCTGTAACTTTCCTTAATCAAGTTCTACTTGCCCTGTCGGCAGTTGCGTGATTTCAGTGCATGAACTTGCGTCTGTCTCTGACATGTAGGATCTCAAAGGCAGGTGAAATTGTGATTGTGGGTGCCTGCAAATTGAAAGGGAAGCCATGTGCTTTTATAGATGTGTTTAAAGACACTTCCAACTATATATGGAACATGTCGGGACTCCCAGGACAGAGTGGCAGCTCTGTAAAGTATAAGAGGAGGTTGTATTGATTGGTTTTCACAACTGCAGAATTCTCGCTACTTTCACAATAAACATGAGCATTTCCATTCTGAGCTATTTTGGTTCATCCATTTACTTTCTATAATGGGGATACACTATGAGAAAGATAGTTGACCTCTTTTTACCATTCTCATGCCAAACTTTAGTACTTGGTTTTGTTTAATGATCCATAATGGATTTCTGTGAGTCCATTTTGTAAACTGTTTCTGAATCTCTGTATTTTTTCATGTTTTTTTCTGAGCAATGAGTTAAAAGTACATTTTACTTTCAGTTAAAGTAATACTTTTTGTTTGTCTCAAATGAATTTTTCTATAGAAGGCCAAAGCATAGATTCGATAGGAAAGTGTTTATTCATACTAAGCTGTTTTTTAAATTTTAATTAATTTTTTATTTTAATACAGTTTTATTGGAGTATAGTTTACAATGTTGTGTTAGTTTCTGCTGTACAACAAAGTGAATCAGTTGTACATATACATATATCCATTCTTTTTAAGATTCTTTTCCCATATAGGTCATTAGAGAGTATTGAGTAGAGTTCCCTGTGCTATACAGTAGGTCCTTGTTAGTTATCTATTTTATAAATATGTAGTAGTGTGTATATGTCAATTTCAATCTCCCAATTTATCCCTCCCCCCTTCCCCCTTGGTAACCATAAGTTTATTTTTTACATTTGTGACTCTATTTCTGTTTTGTAAATAAGTTCATCTGTACTATTTTTTTTTTAGATTCCACATATAAGCAATATCATATGGTATTTGTCTGACTTACTTCACTTGGTATGACAATCTCTAGGTCAATCCATGTCGCTGAAAATGGCATTATTCTGTTCTTTTTTATTGCTGAGTAATATTCCATTGTATATATGGACCATATCTTCTTTATCCATTCATCTGTCGATGGACATTTAGGTTGTTTCCACGTCCTGGCTAGTGTAAATAGTGCTGCAATGAACATTGCGGTGCATGTATCTTTTTGAGTTATGGTTTTCTCCAGATAATGCCCAGGAGTGGGATTGCTGGATCATGTGGTAGCTCTATTTTTAGTTTTTTAAGTACCCTCCATACTGTTCTCCATAGTGGCTGTACCAATTTACATTCCCACCGACAGTGCAGGAAGGTTCCTTTTCTCCACACCCTCTCTAGCATTTATTGTTTGTAGATTTTTTGATGATGGCCATTCTGACCAGTGTGAGGTGATACCTCATTGTAGTATTGATTTGCATTTGTCTAATAATTAGTGATGTTGATCATCTTTTCATGTGCTTTTTGGCCATTTGTATGTCTTCTTTGGAGAAATATCTATTGAGATCTTCTGCCCATTTTTTGATTGGGTAATCTGTTGTTTTATGGTTTAAAACTATATCATATTTCTTATATGCAGATTCCTAATTCTAAAGAATCTTAATTTTTAATTCTTAATTAAAAATTAATTTTTAAATAATTATAAAAATATAATTTTTATATTATATTATATATTATATAATTCTTATATAATTAAGAATTAATTTAATTCTTAATTAAAAATCTTAATTCCAAAGAATCTTCTATTTTACATGTACCCCCATAGTTTTTGTTTTTGTTTTCTTTTTTTTTTTTTTTTTTTTTTTTGTGGTACGCGGGCCTCTCACTGTTGTGGCCTCTCCCATTGCGGAGCACAGGCTCCGGATGCGCAGGCTCAGCGGCCATGGCTCACGGGCCCAGCCGCTCTGCGGCATGTGGGATCTTCCCGGACCGGGGCACGAACCCGTGTCCCCTGCATCGGCAGGCGGACTCTCAACCACTGCGCCACCAGGGAAGCCCTGTTTTTGTTTTCTTAATAACCATCTCTTGGAAAAATCTGTTTTCTCTTTTCCCCTTCTATCTCATTTATTATTCGTTCCCATTTCAACTCCTTTAGAACTTTAGCTGGCAAGTGCTATGGTTCCTCCAGTTTCTTCTTCGGAATTGCATACTCTCTTGCCTTCAAATATGTAAAAGTGTCTTGTATAGAAAAATGACTTTTCTCATAGCTCACTGCCAACTTCTATCTAGTCTTCTCTCTTCCTTCTTTTGAATGTATGTTTGTTTGATTTTCCTAGTGTCCCACTTTACTCAACAAACTTGTGTTCTGTAACCCCTTGAGATTTGGCTTCTACAATCATGAAAATGACAAAATCATAGACTGTTAAATATAATCTGCCAGTGTCTTTTCCTAAAATCTTATTTTCCCCTGAATTCCCTGCTCTTTTCCTACTGATCACTTTCTCTCTTTTGAAATGCTCCTATTCTTGAGCTATTATATTTTCTTTCTTCTATCCTTGATTATTCTCCAGCTCTCTCATTGATTACTCTCCCATAGCAGAAGCTCACAGGACCTTCTGGTTTACACCATCCTTTGGATGGTCACCCCTTTCAAGGATTTATCAATTGCCTCTGTGCTAACTCTTTTCTAGTTTCTGAATACAGTTTTTTTATTGAGAACCTACTGTATGGCAGTCACTGTTGATTCCTCTCCCACAGCAGAAGCTCACAGGACCTTCTGGTTTACACCATCCTTTGGATAGTCACCCCTTTCAAGGATTTATCAATTGCCCCTGTGCTGACTCTTTTCTAGTTTCTGAATACAGTTTTTTTATTGAGAACCTACTGTATGGCAATCACTGTGTTAAGTTCTAATCTTTTTTTTGGGGGGAGGGGGGTGGATATAAGTGTTTTCAGTGGTTTTCTTCATATTTTTGTCAAGAAATCATGCTGTTATTCCAAGTTCCAAAGTTCTAAATTTATATCATTTTTGAGAAATTCTCTCCTTTCCCTTAGTTTCTCCTTTCTGTCAATAAATCCTCACTGTCCTAATTATTTTAAGTAGGGATTATATCACTACCTCTGCCTCTACCTAACCCCCTTCCCACCTCGTGCTTGTCCCAGCCATTCGCCAAGTTTTGACATTTCTCTTTGTTGCTTTGCACTTATCCCTTTCTTCACAATTCCTAGTAGATAATCTTGGTCCAGGCGCTTGATATTCAATGCCAAGTTTATTACAAAATCCTTCTCACTTACCTCTTTCCTTCTTTTTTTTTTTTTAAAAACCTGGGTAAGATACCAAGATTTAACTAAATACTATTTCCACGTCATGCAACTTTGCTGAACAAAGACTTAACAGTACTGTCTCATTGCCTTTAGTGTTCCCAGTGTGGAATACTAATTCCAAAAGTTGCTCTGAGGAACAAAATTTCTGTAGGAAAAAACCCCCAAACAACAGTTTTAGATATGCTGCCTCAAAGAGAATATCAGTGCCTATTAGCATATTAGAGTTTCTGTTAATAACACTTAACTCAGATTTTCTGCCCAAGGAACTTTCTTCTTTGAGCAAAACCCATTTAATATCTAAAAAATAGCATTATATAGAATACCACCTAGAAAATGCTATTGGATAATAGCTAAATACCATGCAGGCAAAAATAGTAATGAAATACAGGTAACATTTGTCACGTCACTGAAAATCACTTTACAAAGTACTTCAAGTACTTTGTAAGTTAATCTTTATGCTAACTTTACTATTATCCTCATTTTTCTGAGGCTCAGGGAGGTTGAGATCCTTGTTCCAGCCCACATGTACAGGTGGCAAAAATGTTAGAAGCTCTGGTCTCTGGGACTCCAGTCACAGCTCTTTACTTCTATACTATGTGGCTTCTAATCAGTTCAAGGTTCTCTCTACCATGCCTCCAGCCTCTCTCTCTAACCTCACCTCCTTGTGGGTCTTCTACTCCAGTTGGGCTGGTTTATTCCTCTTCCCTACCTTTGAAAATCTCCATCACCTTTCCCTCCAGGTAAATTTTGTTCTCTCTTCATCCTGCCAAAATAATTTCTTATTCAGTCTTCCTCAAGGATGTTAGCAGACCACAGCATCCTGACCTAAATTGGTTTTCTCTAAATCCCCATGAATATTTACCATTGTGCCATTCATTTGTTACTAGATTATTTTTTTAAAAAACCACTAAAATCAAGACACCCTTATTTCTTCTTTCCTTGATGAAATTATAATCTTCTTGTGAAATGCGACTATATGCTGGAATGTATGAATGAATAAGTGAAAGACTCACGGACACAGAGCAAAATTTGTAATGATATATAGAAGAGTTAACTGTATAAACCTCAAGTAGGGAGCGAAACAATTCTTTTTAAAAAAAATGCTAAAATTTTATTTTAAAAATATACATAAGTGATATAGGTATGTGTGTGTGTACACTGTCATTGTAAAACTACTAAGATAGTGTTTAGAGTAAAATAGAAAAATTTCCCTCTCTGTCACCTCCACCTGACTTTAATTCTGTTTTCCAGAGTTAATTACCATCAGGTTTGGTGAATATGTTTTCAATTCTTTATCTAGCCATTTACCTACATTTGTATCTAAACCTAGAGCCCCTAAATCCTATGATCTCATCTATACATGCTCTTATATTCATAAAAATAATGATATGATTCCAGATTACCAAAGAATAGTAGAGCTCTTTATTATTAAAGGGGCAAGGTAAATGCTGTACACAGTTCTTCAAATAGACATACTTCCTAAAAAATCCTTATACATTTATCCCTCCCTCTATAGTTTTCCACTTGACCTCCTGACAAAAATCCTTGACCTCATCTTGCTCTCTGACTTCCCTAACTTATCTTCCCTCCCATTTTCCCTTCCCCCTCGCCCAATCAGGTCATCTTTGCAGACACTTCTGCTCCCTGAGGTGCCATTCTGGCTTTGCCTGCTGGGTCCTGAGGGAGTGGGTTGATTCCTACTCTTATTGCTTTTTCTCTTCAGAATCAGATCATTACACTTTAAATCTACTTAGATTTCTAGATTTACAGGAATAAAGCCTTTCACTGTATTCTATTCTAGATTTTAAATTCAGCTCTGTTGTGCTCATTTTCCTTGAAATTATTCATTTATTTGTGTCCTTTTTTTGTTCATATTGCAAAATTTCTTTATTTTGTTGGTGTTGAATACTTAGTTTTAATTATCGATTTACTGTTTTTTGGTCAGTTTTCATTTTCATTGATTCTTTTTTCTTCCTTTACTCTTATTAATAGTTTCTTTTACATTTTTTCACCATAGCTTCTTTATTTTCTTCATCATAAGATAAGCATTTTGGCCATAAAGTTACTTTGAATACTGCAATGGCTCTTTAAATTCAATATATTGAAGGGTATTATTGTCATTGACATTCATTCATAATTTATGTCTAATTTTAGTTTTTATTTTCAGTGAAAAGAAGGTTATTACATGGTTGGTGTAACTCTCCACTTTTTGAAATGTGTCAAGTCTTTGTGGAAATACAAACATTAAATAGATATTCTAAAATTTCCCTATTAAAATGAATATTAAACAGATAATAAAAGAGAATTATATTAAGATGTCAATTTTTTTATGAATATACTTTTCTGGTAAAACACATTTGCCATGTAACTCAATTTTATTTAATTTAACAGAGATGTATTATGGATGTGAATACATGTGTAATTCCTTATTTAACTAAAATGGAAGTATCAAAAAAATTAGGAAGAAAACAAACCTGAGTGGCAGTGATCAAGCAAATCAGGAATTTTTAATACAGGGCCTATGAACTCCAGGTGTGGATCTATAAATTTTGAATTTTTTTCTATATTATTATATACAAAATTATCACTTTCCTTTTTTATTATTACATATTATTCCTATTTTTCTGCAAAGGAATATAAGATTTTCATAAAATTCTCAAACGTCTCTGGAACTTCCAATATGTAAAACTTGAGGGATCTAGAAAAATAATATTGTGTTATATATTCCATGTATCTCTATTCTAACATACATAGGAAAAATAGTATACTATATTGAACAGTAGTAAAATTTTTGTCTCATTGTTGTTCATCAGATAATTCTGGTACCAAACATAGAAGAGTTTAGTTCTCTGAAAATCCGTCTGGTTCATTCCTCTTCTTCTAAACCAGATTATTCCTAAACCTAACTTAAAGGGGCCATTCTCATTAACCTTTCTAAAACTTTAAAAGGCTCATTGTTGATCTCCTTCTTATATTTAACCTAATCCATTTATGATGTATTCAAAACTCACTTGTTTAAAATCTCTGCCTTAGCCATTGAATTCAATTGGCTTTGTGTTGGTGGCATCTCAGAGTAGGCATCTGTTGACTGTCTTTTTCCTTTGAGAGGAAATTTTCCTGGTTCTTCACATGCTGAGTAATTTTTAATTGATATACAGGATATTTTAAATACTATGAAATTCTGGGTCTGTAATTAAAAGTAATGAATCTAGATGGGTTGAAAGTAAACAATGGAAAAAATGTATAACAAGCAAACACGTTTTAAAGGAAAGCTGGGGTAGTTTATTAATATCAGGTAAAGTAGACTTTAGAGCAAAGAAGAAAATTAGCAGCAATAAACAGGGATATTACATAATCATAAAAATGTCAGTTCAACAAAAAGATTTAACAATATTAAATGTGAATTTACCTAATAGAGCTTCTAACTAGATGAAGCAAAAATTCACAGGAGTGGAAGGAGAAATAGACAAATCTACAACTATAGTCTGAGATTTCAATACTCTTCTTTCAGACAGAAAATCGAGTATGGAGACATGAACACCACTTCTAACCAACAGCAAACTGCATCTAGGTGATATTTATAGAACAGTCCACCTAACTTTAGTGGAATAGGCATTTTTTTTTTAAACAAAGTGTAACTTTACTTTTCTCCCCAGCTTTGAGGTATAATAGACAAACGAAAATTATATATATTTAGGGTGTACAACTTGATGTTTTGGTATACACTGTAAAATGATCACCACATTCCAGCTAACATATATCACCTCACATAGTTACTGTTTTGTGTGTGTGTGTGTGAGTGAGGGTGGTGGTGAGAGCACTTAACATCTACCCTGTTAGCAAACTTCCAATATTACAAAACAGTATCGATAACTATAGTCACCATGTTTAAAAACTGGTCTAATCCTGGTACATTTGACCTCCAGGACTTGTTAGTCTTGCATAACTTAAACTCTGTGCCTTTTGGACAACATCTCTCCATTTCCCCTTCCCCTGGTTTATATAGAGTAAACCAGCCCTTGGCAATCACCATTCTACTTTCTGCTTCCATGAGTTTGACTATTTTAGAGAATATGAATTCCTTTGAAGTGTACATGGACACTCACTAATATAGACCATACCCCAGGTTATAAAACAAACGTTAACAAAATTTTAAAAATTGAATCAAAGTATGTCCTCTGAACATACAGACTTATACTAGAAACCAGTAACAGAAAGATAACAGGAAAATGTCCAAATACTTGGAAATTCAATACTTTATATTACTGATATATAGATATAAATCACCAATATCAAGAATGAAAAGAGAGGTATTTCTACAGATCCAAGAGACATTGAAAGGACACTAAAGGAATATTATGGATAACTCCACACACAAAATCTGATGAGGTAGATGAAATGGAATTCCTTGAAAATCACAAACTACCAAAACTCATCCAAGATGAAACACATAATGTACATAGACCTATAATAATGAAAGAAATTGTATTTATAGTTAAAAACCTTCCAATAAGGAAATTTTCAGGTTTAGATGGTTTCACTAGCAAATTCTACCAAACATTTAAAGGAGAAATAACAATTCTACACAATCTTTCCCAGAAAACAGAAGAGTTAAGAAACACTTTACAACTCATTTTATATAGCCAGTATCACCCTGATAGCAAAATCGGACATGAACAGAAAAGAAAATTACAGAGAATATCACTTATGAACATAGACAAACATCCTTAATCCAGCCAAAAATGTATATATAATATCATACATATGTATATATAAATCATATATCTAAGTAGGGTTTATTCCAAGAACGCAAGGCCAGTTCAATATTCAATCCCCCTCTAGATTAGAAAGACGTCAAAGATGTCCACTTCCCCTTATCCTATTCGACATTGTACTAAAAGTCTTAACAGTCCAATAAGGTAGGAGAAAGAAAGAAAAGGAATGCAAATTGGAAAGAAAAAAAGAAAACTATTCCTACTTGCAGACACTTTGATTGCCTAAGTAGAAAATTCCAAATGATCAATAGAAAAACACTCCTGGAACTAAGTGCCTTTATCTAGGTTTCTGGTTAAAAATCAGTCATACTCTTATAGACTTCTAATGGACCATTGGAAACAAAAGAGGTATCATTTACAATAGTCCCTCTCCCCGCAAATGAAATACTTAGAAATAAATGTAATAAAAATCGTGTACTGGGCCTATATGCTGAAAATTACAAGAAGCTGATGGGGGGAAAAAAGACTTAAATAACTGAATATGTACTGTGTTCAGGACTTGGATAACTCACTTAGTAATGATGTTACTTCTCAGATTGATCTATAGATCAAATGCAAACAAAATCTTGTCAGGATTTTTTGTAGATATAAACAAGCTGATTCTAAAAATTTATTTGGAAAAGGAAAAGATCTAGATAATCCAAAACAATTTTGAAAAACAAAAATGAAATTGTACAAATCACACTGTCCAACTTTTAAGACTTATTGTAAAGCTACAGTAATTTTGTTAAACTACAGTAATTAAGACTGTATCGTGTTGGCAAAGGAATAGACGTATAGATCCATAGAACAGAAGAGTCCAGAAATGGGCCCAACCAAACATGGCCAATGGATATTTGACAAAGGAAAATAGGCAAATCAAGTATTTTCAACATATGGTGTCTAACAAAGTTGAAATGAACTTTGACCTAAACCTCATACCTTATGTATTAAAAATTAATTCAAAATGGATCATAGATCTAAATGTAAAATGTAAAACTTCTTCAAGAAACCATAGAAAATTTTCATGGAAAAGGGTTAGGTAAAGAATGCTTGGAAATTACGTCAAAAGCATGATTTATAAAAGAAAAAAACTGATAACTTGAACTTCACCAAAATGAAAAACTTTTATTCCACAAAAGATGCTACTAAGAGAATTAAAAGACAAGCTACAGACTGGGAGAAAGATTTTCAAATCACGTATCTGACAAAGGACTTATATCCAGAATACATAAAGGTCTTTCAAAATTCATCAGTGAGAAATTAACTCCCTGCAGAATGGCAAATTATTTAAACAAACGTTTCACCAAAGAAGAGACATGGCAAGTTAATAAGCACATGAAAAATGTTCAATGTCATTAGAACAGTACAAATTAAAACCATGATAAGATAACACTATATGCATGTTATAATGGTTAAAATTCTTTTAAAACAACTTTGGGGACTGACAAGGATGCAGAGCTATGCGAACTATTATACATTGCTAGTGATAATGCAAAAAGGTGCAGCCCCTCTGGAAAATAGTTCAGTAGTTTTTTTATACAGTTAAACTCATATTTACCCTATGACCTAGCAGTTCCATCCCTAGATGTTTACCCTAGAGAAATAGAAACTTATGTTTGAATGTAACCTGTGCATGAATAGTTATAGCAACAACATTCATAGTCACAAAAGCTGGAAACAAATATCCTTCAGTTGGTGATGGATAAGCCATAGTACATCCATACAATGGAATATTACTTAGCTACAAAAGTGAATGAACAATTGATATTTGCAATAACTTGGATGAATCACACAGTCATTTTGCTGAGTAAAGAATCTAGTCAAAAAGATTACATATTGTATGGTTCCATTTATATGACATTCTGAAAAAGAAAAAAAATTATAGTGACAGAGAACAAATCAGTGGTTGTCATGCGTTGAGGTTGAGGCCAGAGTGTGACAGCAAAGAGGTAGCACAGGAGTTTTGGGGGTTGATGGGATGTTCCGTATCCTGATGGTAGTAGTGGTTACACAAATCTAAATGTGGTAAAATTCATATAACTGCACACAATCATTTTTTACTGTAAATTAAAAAAAAAACCCATATAACAGGAGAGGTTTGGGGTATAATTTTTGCTCTTTCAGGTAGTGTACCTTTAATGCATATAACACAGGCTTAAAACATATTTTAAGAAAAATCAATATAGTGTCCATCCAACTATTAGAAAACTTAGAGACCACCCTTCATTTGGTACAATATTTTGGGTTTTTTTTTTTGCGATACACAGGCCTCTCACTCTTGTGGCCTCTCCCGTTGCGGAGCACAGGCTCCGGACGTGCAGGCTCAGCGGCCACAGCTCACGGGCCCAGCCGCTCCATGGCATGTGGGATCCTCCCGGACCGGGGCACGAACCCGTGTCCCCTGCATCGGCAGGCGGACTCTCAACCACTGCGCCACCAGGGAAGCCTGTTACAATATTTTTAATTCACCATAAATAAATGTCATATATGCTCGAGAAAAATGTTAATATCGGTGAAGTATAGTTCTATGTTCCAGCTAATATTTCTAACTAGATAGAGCTTCAACAACTTATTTTACCTCTTTCCATGTCACTTTTGCCATTTAAATGAGAACAGTTGAATTATATGATCTATTGTCCTACCATTTAAAAGCAAACATTCAAATCCATCCTAAAAACTAAAATCTGATTTCAAAATGGAAATAATACTTGTCATTTTTTTCTATCATGAAATCCCTACATTTTTTTCACTTTTCAAAATTTCTCAAGTATCTTGACACTTGTTACTTTTGTTAACAAGGAAGTGATAACATATCTAGAGGACATATGACATCTTTTTTTTTTAAAGTCCCATTGTTTGGTAATCAGCACAGTGCTCCACATGCAACAACATTAAGGAATGAAGTTTGTTGATGATAAGAATCATAGGCAAAGACCTTGGAGGAAAAAATCAACAACCAAATAATAGGGACTGTATAAACTGAAGGCTCTGCAAGAGCAACTGTGATTTGTGTGGCCAGGAAATTGATCAAACATTAAAGAGATATACATACATACTTGCATATATACTTAAATGTGTATGTATATATAGTTAGGGCTTCCACAATCCCTACTCTATTGTTTTAAACCAGGTGCAGAATTAATCATTTATGATTCCTGCCTGGCCTCTGTATAGGCATTTGAGTTTGCAAATGCTGAAAAGTTCCATCATGTTGTAGATATATTCTATGGGTTCCTAGGAAAATGAGAACATTTTTTATTATAAAACATTTCATTCTTTAAGAACACTGGGGAGATGTGTCATTCCTTTTTTTCTGAAAACTTCATTATTTTTAATTGAATGGCGCTTTGAACTATATGAAAATTACATTTCCCTTTTCAGTTAGATCAGCAGAAAGCTTTGAGTAAAATTTGTGGCCTATAGTAAGTGGCCTCTATATTTTTGTTTTAGCTGCATTCCAAATTCTTGGTCCTGTCCTGGTCTTTTTCTTTCTAACTTTTTCCTCTGACTGAATTTTATACATCTCTATATTATATTTGTGAATTTGTTAGTATACTGTATTTGTGAAAATAATTTTGTTTATACAAGGCTGGAAGAATACTTGCCCAATGCTAATAATAATTAAATTTGTGAATTTCAGGAGATGAGATTATAGGTGATTTATGTTTCCATCCTTCAAATTCATTTCACTTTTTTGATCTCTTGTAGGTAGGAAAAGAACAAATAATACATTTTTGGAATGAGGGCAAGTACAGATAGATAAATGAATAATTACATTTGTTTTATCTGTATTTTTAAAATATTTTTATTTATTTTTTGGCTACGTTGGGTCTTTGTTGCTGAGCGCGGGCTTTCTCTAGTTGCGAACAGTGGGGGCTACTCTTCATTGCAGTGTGCAGGCTTCTCATTGCGGTGGCTTCTCTTGTTGCCGAACACAGGCTCTAGGTGAGCAGGCTTCAGTAATTGTGGCATGCGGGCTCAGTAGTTGCATAATGCAGGCCCTAGAGCACATGGGTTTCAGTAGTTGTGGAGCATGGGCTCAGTAGTTGCAGTGTGCGGGCTTTAGGGCGCGCGGTCGCACAGGCTTAGCTGCTCCGAGGCATGTGGGGTCTTCCTGGACCAGGGATCGAACCCGTGTCCCTTGCATTGGCAGGTGGATTCTTAACCACTGTGCTACCAGAGAAGTCCATGTGTTATTATTATTATTATTTTTTTACATAGCTCATGTGTTAAAATGTGCTTGGATTACGTAGTATTACGTAACGGATGTATTTACTTTCAAGCCAAGATTATTGTGAGGTGTGGGCTGACTACTGTGACATACTGCCCTCCTCATCTGTGAAACAATTCCAATGGCAAGAGCTTGGCTCAGCTGTTTTTTTCCTAACTTTTTGCTGAGTCAGAGCACTAGCAAGACTTATTCCTGGCCCCCTCCTTGGACTGGCCCAAGTGAAATTTCATAATATGAAAAGTCTGTATTTCTGACCGTGGTTCATTCCCAGCTTCCTGTGAGTCCTGCTCTTTCCTTTTGCTCTTGCTACTACACTCAAGTTTATGTCAAGCCCAAATTTCCACTTCCCAAATTACCTTTCTTCTTTCCCCATCCCTCCTCAACCAAAATAGGATTCTGTCAACTCTTCTTTCAACTATTTAATTATGAGTGTATTTCTTTCTGCATTGACTTAAAAAGCCTATTCAACAAATATCATAGGGACAGTTGGATAATAAAATGAGATTTTCCCCTCTACCATATTCTAAAATAAATTCCAGAGAGCTAAAATATGAAAACATATTATGAGAGGAAGAATGTATAGGTGAACAATTGATTCCTGGGTGAGGATGGAGTTTCTAAGCATAAAATGATGGATGAAACTATCAAAGAAAAGAATAGTTTGACAATAAGAAAATTCGAGGCTGCTATATATGAAAAAATATATAAGTACCCCTATGGATTAGACATTGAAGATAGAGGCCAATGGTGAAAGCTGTGAGAAAATTTTAAAAGTTGCAATTTTTGACTGCAAAGATTTTGGCAAGGACCCCATTATGAATCCCTTTAATAGGCAAGCCAAATTATTGAAGAGCCAGTTTAAAAAAATGAATAGCTTACTTTTTTTGTCCTATAAGCCTTATAGTCATATATTTTAATTAGGTGTCACAAAAGAATATGGTTACTTTTGAATTTATTTTTCCCTCCATTGTCTTCATAATATTATTTGTAGTAGTGTATCTCATATGAGGCAATCACATTTTATGAAGCTAAGGCAAAAGAAAGATTTTATTATAATAATTATAGATTATACTGGCAAATGATAGTACAGAGAATCTATTTTTGTACCTCTTCGGTGTTTTCAGAATTGTCATCATATTTAAAATTTGCAACATATTTGTGAAAAGGGTAGTATTATTCCCATTTTAGATAAGGAAATTGAGGCTCAGAGAACTTTTATGACTTGCCCACTATGAGTAAAAATTCTGAAAATGCAAGTCAAACAGAGAAATTCTGGTTCTAAATCCTATTCTTGTTCCTAGATACATTATGCCTCTAGATACTGATTGGTGGGGAGCAAGGCTCAGTAAAGAACATTTTGTCATATCTGTTTTTCATCTTTGGGCCATGGCACCTGCCATAACCCATTGTCCTATACCATCCTATAGAAGTTTTTTTCAATGTTAACATGTTACTACCTGTAGAAATATTGGTATGGAAAGAATATATTTCCTTGTATTCCTGCAATGACAACGTGAAATACTGAATAATAATGAATAGCAGAAAATCCTTACATGGCATTTGCCTTGTGCTGTTTAATACTTACAATCCTCTGAGACTATTATTATTCCCATTTTATAGATGAGAAAACTGAGGCACAGAGAACTTGCCCATGGCTATCCTGAAGCCATTATTTTATAATCATACAGATGTTCAATTCCCAATATTTTTATATGAGGTAAAATGTATACGATTTAATAAATAAAGTCCATATTTCCAGTATGTATCTTTTACTTCGATGGTGTGCTAAGTGCTAGTTTATATTCAGGTGACTATAGCTTCCAGTGGTAGCTCTGGAGCCTCTTATTTTAATAAAGAAGATAGTTTCAAAATCTTTCCACAGTTTATATATACAGTGAGAAATAGTTTTCACTTCGAGAATGTGAGATCAAACAAAACTAAGTGCTGCCTCTTTTATTTGTGCCAAGAAAAACAGTGCTGTGAATTCTTAGATTCTTAGATTGTTGAGTGAAACAGTTTTTCTCCTAAAACCTCCATCTCTATTTTTTCTTGATAGAAAATGTCTGCGTACCAAAATGCAATCTGTGAAATATCTTTCTGGTCACATTTACAACATCATTGAACTTATATTATTTAGTGACACATTTTAGATGTCCGTGACAACACGAACACTTTTCATCAACCAGCGATATGGAATAATTAATTGGGAGCCATCACTGGAGGAGGATCCTGGCGTTCTGTGCTGGTTTGTAAAACAGGCCTGGGTGAGAGGCATCTCAGCAGGCCTAGTCACGTTACCTGTAATTTTTCACATGCGTATACTTCATCACTGGTGACATTCTGGCTTTCAGATCAGTCATCTCTTAGGACTTAAAATTGATATATCAGTCTCAGCATAAAATGCTATCATTCCCGTAGACCAACTGTTTACCGGAGTATAACTCCTCCTGTGTCTCATTTCATCACACTGTTCCACATAGTAATGTTTCAATGTGAAATGAAGTTTTTTCATGCTGTGCTTCTGAGTAGAAAAAAGACAGAAGTACATGTATGATAAATGGTGAAGATTCCACGCTAACCCTTGCAAAACAATACAATGTGGAAGCATTATACTTGCTTTAATAATTTAATGCATAAATGTGGCTTTTAAACTTTTATAACAAATACTATTTATGCGGCAGTGAGGGGAAGATCAATTATATTCACTGTGAATCACTTTATCTTCCAACTTATTTAGAAATTAGCAAAATACCACTGATGTCGAATTGTCATGGTGAAATATTTGTGGAGGCTACACTATTAGTAAAAAAAAAATAATAAAATTCCCATCATGTTTTTCAATTGTACATATATTTATTTACAGTTTTCTTAGAAGGGGAATTTATTTAAAATTTTATTAAATCTAATTCTCTTCCTTCACGTGGAGCTCAGGACTAAATTCTGGCTTTCAGTAGCAACAACAGAATTTGGGAAAAACGTCTTGTTTCATTCCCTTATGAAAGACACCGTCATGTATTCCTTCTTTCTCTGGCCATAGAATACATTATTTTTGTGCCTCTGAGTGTGGTCTGACTGTGACATCAGTATCCCACTGACTACTAGGGCTGATTCAACTGATGTGGTTGACTGGACTGGGGTCCATATACTTCATTTACAACCCTAAAAGCTGTGCATCGGTGGGGGATGATGACATCCCCAGGGAGACCAGAACCACTTAATTTTTGTCAAGATGGAAATGATTTTTTTACTTTTAGCATGTCTTGATTCAACCTGTGACTAAAGGTCTTGTAGACTGCTTTAAAATGAAAGGCAAAATTGTTTAACCAAAAGTGAGTTGAAATTATGTTTTCAATTTTACGTAGCACTACACATACTCAGTGTGTTCTCTGAGAAAACATTTTAGCTTGAACTTTTAATTCTGGATCTTCTGTTTTCAAAAATCTTTAATATCTGCCTTTTTAGATTGTATGGAAGAGACCATAATGTAGTGTAAGATAATATCCAAACATTAAATTGTAGCTGATAGATGTTTAATAAATTATTGATGAAGAGTGAATAAACTGAGTGATCCCAAAGAACTAGAAAAAGAGTTAGGAGAAATATTTGTACAGTAAGATACATTTTTATGAAAATAATTTAACCAACAAAGTGATTATTTCTGTCCTTTGGAAGAAGTGGGAAAGTTAGCAATAATTAATTGGTTTCATTATATTTCTCCTGTGTGTGTGCACCACACCTGTGCAAGAAAATAAGCGGTACTAAAATTATTTTCATAACTGACCTTCATATCTTGGGGATTAAAATTATATTTAGTCCAGTTCTTAGCAGATGAGGTATTCTGATAATTTTTATTTAAAACATAGCACATTGAAAGAGACCTATCTGCCAAAAAACTAGAGGTAGATAGGGCTAAGATGCTTTAAATTAGCTTGAAAATTCTATAAACTAAATCAAAATTGACATTATAAGGGTTTTTTTTTTTTCAGTTTTCAAGACAGAGCTACTCAAATCAATCCCAGGTTAGTTTTGAAAATAGAGTTCTTTTAATAATGTATATTTCAAGGGGGGGTGGATAAATTGGGAGATTGGAATTGACATACACTACTATATATAAAATAGATAACTAATAAGGACCTACTGTATAGCACAGGGAACTCTACTCAATACTCTCTAATGACCTATATGGGAAAAGAATTAAAAAAAGAGTGGATATATGTATATGGATAACAGATTCACTTTGCTGTACACCTGAAACTAACCCAACATTGTAAACCAACTATACTCCAATAAAAATTTTTTAAAAAAGAATTTATATCCATCACCTGGCTCACATTCATTATTTTAGGAAATTTTCAACAGTGGCTGTATATTTTTAAGCTCAGTTCAAATTGACCTGTTTCATAAAATTTTTGAAATAGACTTTTCAAAGCAGTTTCAGGTTAACAGCAAAAATGAGTGGAAAATACAGGTTCCCATATATCTCCTTCCCCACAACCCATAGCCTCCCCTGTTATCAACACCCCACATCCGTGGTACATTTGTTGTTACAGTCAATCTAGTAGCTATATTTTTCATTCTAAAATGGGCAAATGTGTTTATTATTTAACTGTCCTTGTGAGCAGCTGTTAAGCCATTAAAGGGAATTTTCAAAATAATCCCAGGGAAATGGAAACAATTAACTAATTTGTTAAGTCCAACTAACATCACTATAATGCTTATTCCTAGACATTCAAAATACTTATTGATTGCTAGTATACATCAATATATGATTAATACTACAAAGGAGAAAAAAATAAGTAGAGTTCAGTTCTTGTCCTCAAGTCACACAAAAAGGAATAGAAGAGATATGTTACTTGAGTAGACTTGATTCTAGGGAGAACATGTGATATTCTGAACCTCTGGGAGGAAGCACTGAAAGAAAGAAGAAGGCTTTAATCAAGGTTTTAAAGTGGAAAAGCATTTGACTTACGCCTTGAAAATGTAGATTTGCATGTGATTGGGTTACCAGATAAAATATAGGATGTTTAGTTAAATTTGAATTTCAGATAAACAACAGATAATTTTTAGAGTTTGTCTCATGAATTATTTGCAACATACTTACATTAAAAAAATTATCCATTATTTATCTGAGATACAGCTTTCCCAGTTATACTTGCATTGTTATTTGCTAAAGATGGCAGTTCCAGGCATGTGGTACATTCTACTGAGATTTAAAAAAAGTGTTCAAAGATATAGAGGGAAAAAACCTTCAGTATGTATGGGAAAGAAAGAATGAACAGTTAATTACTTTGAATGTAAGGAATGGTTTGGGCTGAGTGAAATGAGGTATATTAATAATTATATGGGGACAACCAGGCATGAACTGTCACTGTTCTGGGCAAACAGGGAATAATACAGCTAAGACCTCAAAGGGTGGTGGGACCATAGCGCAGGGGTACCAAAAGAGAAGAGTATATGGATCTAGTTAGGGTAACTACTGAGATGCAGTGTAATACCTGCCCATGACAACAAGAGGATATAATAATTTAGGGAATACCAGAGGGTCTAATCGTTGAGCCTTTTGTCTTCTGTGCAAATAATGCTTCAGTAGCTATGGCTAGAACATGTTCGGGGGATGTGAAAATCCAGAGCATATGTCAGGCAAACTTCTTAAATGTATCTCACTGGTGAGCGATAATTTTATTATTACTGAGGTTAGGGATTTCATTTCTGAGACTATGGAGGTGCATGCAGGTTTGGCCCTTTTGGAACAGAATATTGTGGAGTTCACAGGAGGTTTACATCATATACTTGTTTATTAAAAATGATTGGAGCCTAAATTAACAGTATCCTCCATTACATCTAGGAAAACTCCAAGTTAGAGATGGAACATGATAAGACCCTTGGCCAATGTGAAAAGAGAGGAATTTAAAGAAAAGTTTTTTCCCACGATATAAAATGATGATATGTTGATGTATGATGGATCTATTTTAAGATGTTAAAAATACATGATATTGGAATCAGCATTTTAAACATTGAGTAAACTATTTTTATTATGAAAAGCTTCAAACATATATACAAAGGTAGAAGAGAGCAATGAGTTCTCCTATACTGATAACCCAGTTTTAGCAATGATTAAGATTTGCTGTATTTGCTTTATCTAGCTTGTTTCTCTTTCCTTTCCTTTGCTGGAAAAAAAAAAAGTAAAGCATGGGATTGACACTTTTTTTTAATCAGCTAAGTGGAAATACAACAACAAATTAACAGGGCTTTATAAGTGAAATTGCAAGATGTAAATGAGTTACTTTCTTTGCATAGATATAACCTGAGACTGAAAAAAGTATATTTATATGTTGAAATAATCATGCATTATCTGATTTAAATCCATAATGTTCATGGGGACTACTGAATTACTAATCATTGCATTTGAGGGTAATAGTTAAGTGTGCCCTCAATCTTACCTTTTATTAGCACTATATATACAAGAAGCTCTAACAACTTTAGACAGACCTATTTTATCCTGTTTTAGAGGATAAAAAAATTATAGTCACTTGCCTATATGTATACAGTATTATAGCCTGGAGCAGAACAATGATTTTGATTCTGTTAATCAGTCATTTGGCCTCATAAAATGGTCTTAGTTTATAGGAAATACATGTCCAGTTAATAGTTAAATTATGTATTTTATCCAGCAACAGCAGGAGTAAACTAGCAAAATATATTTTATGGCTCAGCAAAGTACAGATGAAAGAGCAATATGTATGAATATAGGTATTATTGTTAGAACCGTGAAAAATGGGTCTACTCATGTTTCCTCAGACCACCACAGTCTGGTCTAAAACGTGAGGCCACTTTTATAGAAATTACCTATAATTTGAAAGCTTTGGGATCTACCTGTGAAAGATTCCAGCTCTTTGTAGAATCTGTCCTAAACTTTTCTGGAAGTATCCAGGGCGTTAATCTAATTTGTTCATGATTAAATTTACTATGCTACTGAAGGGCATCTGCCTAATCCCTGCTACTTCTGTTGGTCCTCCTCTCTTGCCATTGTTCTGTCATCCTTTCTGCTGAGAATTTTCATGTTTGCGGGAGATTTCCATTACATCTGTTGGATGACTCAAAGCCTACCACTCATGCTGTGAACCACGCTGCTGCTGTAGTCTCCTGCCTGGCCCTACCCCCCAATTTTTAATTGGCACTTTTGATGTAGACCTGGAACTAGGCTCTTCACTTCCTCAGTCATTACCTTATTTGATCAACATTTAAAATAAAATTTGATTTTCACCCTAATCACAAATGTATCCCATAAAATTTGGAACTGACTTAGAAATAACTGAAGACAAAAAATATAAAACATCCCAAACCCACATGAGCACTGTCAGCATTTTGGTCGATATTCCTCAGGGAGATTCTCTCTTTCTTTAAAACAGTAAAGTTCTGCATACGATATATGCTAGCATATATTTTACACTAATTAGCATATTGTGCACTTCCCCTCTGTCCATAAATTTCCTTATACAACAAGTTTTTTTTTAAGAGCTGGAATAGTATTCTATACCGATATAGAATTACTTCCTTAATCTTTTTATTACAGGGCATTTCTTTTTTTTTTTTTTTTTTTTTTTTTTTGCGATACGCAGGCCTCTCACTGTCGTGGCCTCTCCGGTTGCGGAGCACAGGCTCCGGACGCGCAGGCCCAGCGGCCATGGCTCACGGGCCCAGCCGCTCCGCGGTATGTGGGATCTTCCCGGACCGGGGCACGAGCCCGTGTCCCCTGCATCGGCAGGCGGACTCTCAACCACTGCGCCACCAGGGAAGCCCAAGGCATTTCTTTTTATTTCAGTTCTCTACTATTAAAAGTAACAACATTCCAATAACATTTTTGTATATACATCTTTGCTCAAATCTTTAGTTTTTTCTTAAGTATACATTTTTAGAAGAGGAGTTGCTGAATTGAGGATATGAAAATGAACACTTTTTGATACTTGTCAAAATACCTTTCAGAAAGGTTGTGGCAGTGTTTATATACAGTGGCTTATAAGGGCATTGCCATTTCTTTATCTTTGCTAATATGATAGTGAGAAAAGATATCTCATATTTAGTTTTTATATATATTCAAGTAATGAATGACAAAATATTTGTTCATGTATTTCCAGACATTTGGCTGTCTTTTATGAATTATTTGTGCTTTGTCCAATTTTCTATTAATTTTCTTATTGGTTTGTACAAGTTTATGAGTACCTTTTAAGGATAATTTCACTTCATCATCTATATTGCAAATAGATTTCCATTTTAATTTGAAATGTTTTGCCATGCAGAAGTTTCAAAAGTTCACAGAGTCAATTAGGTCATTCCTCTATTTTCTCATTGTCTGGTGTTTAGAAAGGTCCTTATTCACTCTCAAGATTATCCAAATATTCATCTCATTTATATTTTCGTACTTTACGTTAAACTATTTATTTTACCCTTGAGAATATTTCAGTTGACTGACACAAGCTAATGATTTTCTGGGGCTGCTGTCTGGCAGAGGGTCAACAGAGCTGTGTTACATGTGTCCTGTTGTCGTACAGAAGTTTTAAACAACTAGGTCTTGTGGTTTCTACTTCTGTTCCTCTCTCTCCTTAGGACTCAGACAAAAGTGAGTGGGACTTGGGCCAATATCACCTTGATTTAGCTATGCTCTTAGGATCACTTCCTCACTGTACCTTCAATTCCTGTTTTTGGGCCCAGGTTGCCCTTAGAATGAGTTTTTTCTCCCCCAGATGTCTCTTCTTAGATTCCCATGTAATGAGAGTCCTGGCAAATGTCTTCCCTGACTATCTCTTAAGGTTCTTGGGCACATCTAGGTATGTCTAAACCCCAGTTTCGCCTGAAGCTGGAGCTTTTAGAGAAGTGTTCTAGTAAAACTAAAAATTTGGAAGCACTGTTTACATAGTACTGATTTTGATTTAGAGCAGGTAATATTTGTTGAGAAAAAGTATAAGATATGAAAAGTTTGAGATATATTTCATACCTTAGATATGAGATGTACTCTGTGTGTGTGTGTTAACATAGGCAGGGAAGTCACAAATTCAAGTATTGAAAACGGTCAGGAAGGTAATGTAAATGAATGAAGTAGAATGGGAGAAAGACATCAGGGGTGGTGGACGCTGTGTTGGACCATGAAACACAAGTCCATGCTAAAAGGGTTTCAGCCAATTGTTCTCAAGCACAAAGCTTAATCCAGTATTGGGATAATTCCCAATATTTCTCAAGAACCAGGAAATACAGATTTAACACAAAATTCTGACCTCAAAATGCTGGCAATCAACTCAAAGGATTTAAAAATATTCTGAGGGTCAAGCAGAATTATTTATAGGCTGGATCTGACCTGTGGGCTGTCAATTTTTGACTTTGCTTTAATCACTCCTTATTGGCTAGCTAAAAAGGGTATAAAATTATTTGCGAGATTACAACACAAAAGGAAAGCCAATACTTGTGAAGAGCAAGCTCAGACACATAAAGTAAGGTTTACCATGCTGAAAAAAATGGAATTCCAAAATTTATATGAAATTGCATTAATAAGAAATGTGACCACCATTCCTTAGAAACATCAGGCTTTGACATTTCTTTCTGATTTGTAAAATGGAAGGAATGATGAATTGGTGAAAGGAATGAGGAAGGCCAGGAATGAGGAAGGTTGAGTGCCAGGAAGATTAGCACATTTATCGTGGTCATGGGGCCCTGGGGTCTTCTCTCTGATTCCAGGACTCTGAAAGAGAATTTTCCTAATAAATAAAAGACTTTGAGACAGACTCTCCTGCATGTGATCAGCTCCATAGGATGTCTCTTGAAACAGGATGTGAACAACTGGAATTGAAATGGAGGGACCTTGGAAGGGTAATGAAAAAGGGACCCGAGTGCCCATAAATCTCATATTCAGAATACCTGAGGGGACTACCTCCATCACTAAAGATCATTCTTTTCAAACAATTTATTTGTACTGACTCTTTTAAAAACATAGATGAACTAAAGGAAGGCAAAAAAGACAAGCAGAGGGCTTAGAGACTCTGCAGTGCATATTAAAAAAAAAATACATGAGTGACCATCACACAGATGTGTGTAATAATCTCTCTTCAGGAGCAGCTTCCCCCTTCCTTTCCGTCTGTTTCTGTACTACTAACATGGTCACTCCAGGAATGTTTATCCCTTTTGGAATTGGGCCTGTTTTAGGGATTGAAAAATGGTATAGATATTTTTTCCGTTTCCAGATCCTCCCCATTATATAAGACACTAACTTAAAAAAAAAAAAAAATTCTGCTCTATGTGTCTCTACTTCCGAGGAGGAATCCTACTAATCTTAATTCACATTTATTTTCCTCCTGACATGCTTTCATAATGAACAGTGGTGGCTGCACAAAAGGGTTCTAAAAGTTGTATTTCAAAGTTTACATTGTTGTATGTCCAAAGACTATCAGAGCCTTCTTAGAGATCTAGATGCCATTGAGTATTTCCTAAGTTTTTGCCTTTTTTTTTTTTTTTTTTTTTTGCATCAAGTAGAGGACACCTCTGGGGGTAGGAAAATAAAGGGAAGACACAGAACAAATTATTGCTTCAATAACCGTTTACTGAATGCTTATTAGGTGCTAAAAATTGTGATAAACATTATGTCATTTCATTTCAATTCTTACTAGAAGCTTAAAAGTTGCTTTTCAACAACCATTTACTGAATGCTTATTAGGTGATAGAAATTGTGATAAACATTAAGTATGTCATTTCATTTCAATTCTTACTAGAAGCTTAAAAGTTAGATTTTTTTTCCATTTTACATATAAGTGAAGTCAGTAAGTGAAAGTATACAGATTAAGAAATCTGCCACAGCTGGTTAGTATAAAGCCCTCTTTATCTTCAGAACTTCTGATTTTAAAACCCGTATATTTAATCACTATAAAATATTTCAAATTTTCTTTTCACAGAGACTCAACAGCATGAAATCTATAATGAACTATGAATACTATGTCTCTATTTAAAGCTTTTTTCTTTGTATGAAAGTGAAGAATCTATGAATTTATAATGGAAAATGTATTGCCTTATAGATCTTAGAAATTTTTTCTTTGAGGTTGTGCTCATCACAATAATTATATCAAGTATATGCTGTATGGGCTTTTAACAAAAACTATCAAATCTCCTTTGTATAGTTTTATATTGGTAAGGTGCTTTAATAAACATCTAGTTTATTAGAGTGAAGAGAATGGTAATCTGAAGGAAGAACCCCAGAGATCGCCAAAATTTAATGTTAAGGCAGAGAAAGAGAATGGAAATATTGATGGAAGATCAGGAACCCAGAGTATCATAGATGCTAAAGGACGTGTTTACCTTCTTTTCCGAGAACAGAAGAAATGACCTGAGGGTGTGGCTAAAGATGAAAGGGAGAACAGGAGATAGGATGGTAGGTGAGGAATGTATGGAAGAGGGCACCACCATATGGAGAATGTGGAGAATGCATTGGAAGGGGTAACTAGTTAGGAGAAATCAAACAGTAACCAATTAAGATGAGTAATCAAAAGAAGAAAGAAGGGGGGCGGGTTCTGAATGATTGAGGTATTGGTGGTGGGGATGAAAAAAAGGCATACTTAAAAGATGGTTAGGAAGATTCTGGGCAACAAAGGTTGAACATGAGGATAAAGGAGCAAAAGGCATAGTGATCCCCATGTTTATATCATATGCATTAGTTAGATGGTGGACTTACTGAAGTAATAATGCATAGGAAAAGAAGTAGGTTTACGGGGAGAAATTTAGTTTCATTGTGTCATGTTTATAGTACTATGGTGCATGTAAGTGGAATTTTTAATTTAACATTAGAAGAGGACCCTAAATTGATAAGAACTCTATACTACTTTTATAAAGCTTTCTGAAATCTAATTATGATATGTTAAAATTTTGTCATGTAATAATTGATATTAAAGATATTGTGTTCTATAAAAGCCACTGTGCTTAGGAATTATATGACATTCACTTAAATTCACTTTACCATTTTAAATTGCATTAGTGATCACATACAAACTTTTCACTATTACCTGTTTCCACTGACCTTAATAGGTCAAATAATTTAAAAAAAAGAAAATCTAATATCTCCTATATTTGATAAATATTTCTGACTTACCGAAAGATTTGGCTGGTCTAAATTAGACAGGTTAGACAAATTTATATTTTCAGAGAAGGTCTTCATTACAAAAGACTTCCAACATTCATGGGCTTCATTTTGATAATTCCTTGCTTCTAACTAGAGACTTCAGCTTTTATTCCCCCTTTCTCCTTTTGGGAAATAAAGTAATTTGGTAATCATATTTGGTAATTAGCTTTTGCTATGTAACAAACTATGCCAAAATTTAGTATTTTAATGCAGCACCCAATTTATATAACTCATGATTCTATAGGTCTGTTGGAAGGTCTGGGCCAGCTTGATGTATCTCAGCTTATGTACCTGTGGTCCACTGATGGATTGGCTGCTAGCTGGCTGATCTATCTTGGCCACACAGACAGCTGTTCGTCAGAATATCTTAGTTATCTTTCACATGATCTCTCATTCTTTGACATATTGGCTCAGACTCATTACATAGTAATCTCTGGGTTCTGTGTACAACATAAGGTGGCAAGCCTCATTGCAAAAGTGCTTTTTAAGCCCTTCCTCGCATTAAAGTTGCTAAAGTTCAATAGGCCAAAACAAGTTATGACACCAGCCGAAGGTCAATATGGAGGACATTGCAAAAGAATGTGAATAAAGGGGAGAATAAATTTGTGTTTATCTTGCTATTTGCCACAGTAAAATATGTCCCAGATAGTCTTTGTGGACTAGTGAGATGGCCATTGAAAACAATAGAGTTTGTGGGCAGATAGTACAAGACTTTGGATTTGTAGGCTTAGTGAGATTGGTAGAGTTGAATCTTCAAAATATTCTTATGAATAAGGTATCAGTCACTGTCAAGCCAGGAGACAGAAACCAGACAGAAATTTTATTAGGGAAAGATTTATATAAAGATTTTTCATTAATAACAGGGTATTGGTATAACAGGGATTGACTACAAGCATAAAGAGAACTCTATAGCACAGAGGAACCATGGCTATATGGAAAAAATGCTACCCACCCACAGGGCTCAGGCAGTATATTGAAGGGAGGGACAGATTCGGGAGAGTCCCATCTCCCCCCAAGGATGAAATTTAGACCTCATTGGAGGGAATGTAGATGTGACCCACTGGATAGTGGAGAAGTTCACTGAGGAGCACCAAGCCAAGGCTGGTGGTCAAGAAACCTTCTAGTAGGGTGCTGATTAAATTCAGCAGGAAGTTGACAGTGAGGAGTGTTGCTGAGTTAGCTGAGAAGCTTCTCATGGGGATTTCATTGACACTGGCTATGAGTGAGCTTCCCTGGAACTCCCTTACCTAGCTGAGATTTTCAGGAGAGAAAAGGAAGGAAATCACCAGAACAGGAATAAAAGCCCCTTCCTACAGCAGCAGCCCTTCAGGGCCCTCTACTGGCAAAGCTTAACATTTTGCCAGCTGGCAAAATAGAAATATTTACAAGGTCCAGCTCCAGTATCACAAGCAGGGCAGTGAAGGGTGGATTTAGAGCTGAGACACAGTAAATTGATAATTGGCACAAAGAGGAAGCACATTTACTCCAAAGATAAGTGGTTAAGCTAATAAATTCATCTGATCATTTCCTATGGGACCCAAATATAAGCAGCAGTTGAATAAAGTTGACCATGACATTTGCAACATACATTTAGAAGAATTAATAAGTTATCTTTGACAATTTTTTAAAATATGGTTTCTTAATATAATTAACATTGAATATTGGATCAGAATGTGATTTTTATCCTATAAATTGCTTTATCATTGTCAATGTCAATAAAATTCTACTTCCACCTGGCAAGAAAGTTTATTTCTCATGTGATTATCTAGTATCATATTTTTTTCACCAGCAAAATATGTTATTTTCACATTGAAAAACATTTTCTTCCTCAATCTTGAGGGAATTTCAGGTGTGTCTTTAATACTTTATGCATATTGGTGTTATTTAGAGTGTGCCTGGAGATGACAAAAATATTAAAAACTTAGGCTATTACTATTATAAGGTCCATAAGAGTGCACTGGGATAATTCTTTCCATATACCAAAAAGTCAGTTAACTATAGCTAAGTGGCAATGCAACTTTAAAATTGTACCCTAATCTCTTAAACTGGAACTAGAAAAAATACAGAATTTTCGATATGTGGATGACTTGTATCCTATAAGCAATAGAATTAGTATCATATAATTTAGAATAAAGTACCAAAAACTTTCAGAGCTCTTTTCTTGATAGGAAGTGAATTAGTGACCAGCTGAAGACTTGTTTAAAAGGGAAAGAGAGGGCAATGGAGAAGAGGAGTAGATGAAGGAGCAAGCAGCTTTATTTAGGGTTAGCAGGAAGCTGATCAAGAAAAATGATGTCCAAGAAAAAGTTCTTAAGAGTAGAGGAGTTCAATTTACAAGCAGCTCATGCAGCTCAATAACCAAAAAACAAACAACCCAATCCAAAAATGGGCAGAAGACCTAAATAGACATTTCTCCAAAGAATATATACAGATTGCCAACAAACACATGAAAGAATGCTCAACATCACTAATCATTAGAGAAATACGAATCAAAACTACAATGAGATATCATCTCACACAAGTCAGAATGGCCATCATCAAAAAATCTAGAAACAGTAAATGCTGGAGAGGGTGCGGAGAAAAGGGAACAGTCTTGCACTGCTGGTGGGAATGTGAATTGGTACAGCCACTATGGAGAACAGTATGGAGGTTCCTTAAAAAACTACAAATAGAACTACCATATGACCCAGCAACCCCACTACTGGGCATATATCCTGAGAAAACCATAATTCAAAAAGAGTCATGTACCAAAATGTTCATTGCAGCCCTATTTACAATAGCCAGGAGATAGAAGCAACCTAGGTGTCCATCATCGGATGAATGGATAAAGATGTGGCACATATATACAATGGAATATTACTCAGCCATAAAAAGAAACGAAATTGAGTTATTTGTAGTGAGGTGGATGGACCTAGAGTCTGTCATACAGAGTGAAGTAAGCCAGAAAGAGAAAGACAAATACCGTATGCTAACACATATATATGGAATCTAAGAAAAAAGAAAGTCACGAAGAACCTGGGGTAAGACGGGAATAAAGACACAGACCTACTAGAGAATGGACTTGAGGATATGGGGAGGGGGAAGGGTAAGCTGTGACGAAGTGAGAGAGAGGCATGGACATATATATACACTACCAGACATAAGATAGATAGCTAGTGGGAAGCAGCCGCATAGAACAGGGAGATCAACTCGGTGCCTCGTGACCACGTAGAGGGGTGGGATAGGGAGGGTGGGAGGGAGGGAGACGCAAGAGGGAAGAGATATGGGAACATATGTATATGTATAACTGATTCACTTTGTTATAAAGCAGAAACTAACACACCATTGTAAAGCAATTATACTCCAGTAAAGATGTTAAAAAAAAAAAAAAAGAGGAGTTCAAAGAAAGCACAAATCAGTGCCAGCACAAATCAATGACAGCAAATTAAGTTCATCCTGTTTCTTGATAAGCTGGCCATACAATCAGGCCAGCTTCCTTAAAAAAGTTAGTGATGGGGGCTTCCCTGGTGGCACAGTGGTTGAGAGTCCGCCTGCCAATGCAGGGGACACGGGTTCGTGCCCTGGTCCGGGAAGATCCCACATGCCGTGGAGCGGCTGGGCCCGTGAGCCATGGCACTGAGCCTGCGCGTCTGGAGCCTGTGCTCTGCAGCGGGAGAGGCCACAACAGTGAGAGGCCCGCGTACCGGAAAAAACAAACAAAAACATAAAACAAAAAAATTAGTGATGTTAGTTGGATGACTACAGAGTTATGGGCCATGAAACATACAAGAATTATAAAAGAGGATACAATTATAGAGATGATTGATTAAAATCTGAAATATATGGTAGAGAAAATAAATGAAAATATATCTAAGAAAGTGAAGTTACTAAATTGTAACTATCTTTGTGAGCTCATGCCCTCAAGAATGAATCTATTTTTAAGTTCTATCCCAAAAGTATTCATCTGCCCTACCTCTAGAAACTGTTTCCTAAGTGAAATTCAGATTATTCCAAACTTTAGTCTCTAATACTCCTCTCTATTTAAAAGTACCCAGGGTTTTATTGAGAGAAGCTTCAAAATCAACTTTTTATACCAATTTCTAAACTTACTGAACTAAGTAAACGTGTTATTTGATATTAAGTTGATACTAAAGGACACATAATTTCAGGAAAAGGCATCAGGTTATAAAAATATGAAAATTCTGTGAAAGGAAGGACAGAAAACATACTATCTGGGTCTGGCAAATAAACCTAGACTTAAAAAAAGAAAGGCTTGGAGAATTATGGCAATA
The DNA here is from genome assembly GCF_937001465.1 of Orcinus orca. NCBI lineage: Eukaryota > Metazoa > Chordata > Mammalia > Artiodactyla > Delphinidae > Orcinus > Orcinus orca. The sequence continues at coordinate 22,591,330 of NC_064563.1, forward strand.
TTGGCATGAAGTTGAATCACATTGGAAGTCTCACTCCAGCTCTATGTCCCAATCAGTAATCACTTATTACATAATAAAAAAATCTGTAATCCAGACAGTCTGTAATGGTATCTTTTTTCTTTTGAGTGTCTTTCGCTTATTGTGAGATCTGAAGATAAGTGTGCCAATAGATGGTGTCAGGATTTTGATGCTAGGTTAAATGCAAGTGTAACAATGAGTTTTAGAATAATCATGATAATTTATCTATTTTTTCCATTTTAAAACAGCTTAGAGTCTTTGAAAGAAGTTGATATGTTAAGTTATTGATGTGATTTATACATTTTAGTGTTATTAGTTTTTATAAGTGCTATTTATATACTTAGAACATTTTTGTGTATTAGATTTTTAATTATGTAAACATACTTTTCCATGTACAAAAGCCCTTTGGACATTAAATATAATATCAAATAATATCTTGAATCAATGGGAAGAAAAGCTCTTTAATAAGACCTTGATGAAAATGTGATATTTGACCAAATGGTGCTCAGTCTCTTTGACTGGATTAAGTAATGCCTGGCCACAGTAATGCTTTCTCTATTATAGATATAAGATTTTGTTGTGCTGTCAGGAATATTTTTAATTTTCTCCAAAACAAGATAATTATAAGGACAATACGTTTTTCATTTGAATACATAGTTTCACATAAAAGCCAGTGAGATATTGTATTTTTTATCTTACAGTTTTCAAGAAAATGTTTCTGCTCTATATGGATGAATGTTGAAAATGAAAGAAGATTTTTAATATTCATGAATGTGCTGGTTTTGATTAATGAGAATATTGTGAATTAATCTTTTTCTACTTTTACTTCATTTCCTTAAACACATATGATTTACTTTATTTGGAATTTAAGCATTAAAAAATCACTAATCACAGTTCAGGTCTGATACCCACAAAGGGGACAAGACAGGGAAGGAGACTTGAATAGGCAAAGCCTCAGACCACATTGTGGCTGTAAGTCTCTTTGGGCTGATGGGGAGCTCTTGAGTGACGAGTGCTCATTAGAGAACTCCTGGGATGAGTAGAAGTGACTACCATACTTAGTTACTGACCAGAAGCAAGCTGTGAAGGGTGTGGCCCTGGCATGAATGCTATAGCAGAGCCTCAAAAAGCAAAAGCCAGAAGCTACTGGCTAACTGTACTCCTCCTGGCAGTTTTCTTCTTTAAGGGGAGATCGTAGTAGCAGTCCTCCATGGCTGCCACACCCTGTGAATTAGGCAGAGAAGAAACTTAACCCCACTTTAAAGAAGTTTCAGATAATTAAAAATGTTCAGTGTAATAAGTGGCAGATTCCCAGGTTTTGGTTGTCTTGTTAAGTGTTGTTGGTTTTTTGCTTTTTTTTGAAAAGTATTTTTGAAAACCCAGTTGTGGTAGATAGTCTTCAAAGATGATCACTGTCTATTACTTCCATTCCTGTAGGTCAGTCTGTTCCTCACATCCTGAAGTGGAATCTGTGGCCCCTTCTCTTGAATCTGGGCTGGGCTTATCCCTTGCTTTGACCAATAGGATGCAGTTAAAGTGATGTTCTGGGTTTTAAGAGGAATGGCACCTTCCTCTCTTCCATCTTGGAAGCCAGACATCATGTAAATAGTCTGACCATAACTTCATTCCAATTATGAGAAAACATCAGATAGAACCAAGATAAGAAACATTCTACAAAATAACTGACAAGTTCTTGTAAAAAGGCACGATTATGCGAGGCAAAGCTGATAAACTGTTACAGATTGGAGGAGATTAAGGAGAAATAACAACTAAATACAATGTGGAATATTGGATAGGATCTTGATAGGATCTTGATAGGATCATTAGAGGATCAACTGGTAAAATTTAATAGGATCCATAGTATAGTTAATATTGTGCCTTGTTAATGTGCTAGCTGTAATAATGTAGCAAGGTTGTGGAAGAAGTTAACAGGAGGGGAACCTGGGTGATGGGTGTATAGGAGCTCTCTGTCCTATTTTGTAACTTTTATGTAAGCATAATATTCAAAATAAAAAGTTAAATGTAAAGAAGTAAAAATATATCCAAATGTATCATCTATTATTTCCAGTTTTAGTCTTGAAATGGAGTAAAAACTTCAAGATGCTTAATAAACAAGCTGAATGTAAACAACAACAACCACCCCAAACCCCCTAATTATTTGTACTTTAGCCCAGATTCTGTCAAGCATATTTATCATATGACAATTATGTATAAGAAATGAAGCATTTAGGAAGAACCCATAATACTAAAGATATGGTTCCTTAACTTCAAAGGCTCTAGTATAAGAAATGAATACTTTTAAAGAAAAAAATATATAAAAAGTTCAAATGAGGGGATGATGAGTGCTGTCTGGGCTTCGGGAGGAGAAGAAATTAAACTGAATCTTCAAGGATGCATAAAGTTCAATTAGCAAAAGATAATTCTGAGTTGTGCATGCCATGGGCAAACAAGTGTGCTCTGGAAAATATAGAAATGGTGAGCAAAGCTTTTATCTCCCAGAGTATTGTGTAATAGGATTAAAAGAAATGTTGGAATGAGATTGTACATGATCATGAATACCAGGCCAAGATATAAATTAATACATTAGTATAATTCTTCAATATGAAAATATTTTCAGTAGGAATTATATATGGAATGTTTATTATGTTAAGGCATTGCACTCAGTGCAAGAGATGCAAAGAAATACAAGATGTGGTTTAAGTATAACTGCTGTTCTTAAAGTGGGCAACTGTCCATCTCTGCCTCTTGCAATCTTGCTTATCCTTTGAGGTCCAGCTCAAATGCTGTCTCCTTCCGAAGCTACTCTGTTCAGCAGTAATGTGCTAACAGGTATTCCTCCTTGTACCGAACTTGTGTACATGCCTTGGATGATTTCTTTCACAGACTGAGTTCTTAGAGGACAGAGACGTTTTTCTTCTGAGCCATAAAAGCAACATTGGCAGACACAACTTATGAATGTTGCTGAGAAGACTGCAAGAGGAGTGAATATTTTTGAGGTTGTTGTGGTATTTTCTGCTCTTCTATGTTAGACGCTGCTTTTAGTTACCAGTCTGTGCATGTCGGCTTTTAGTATCTGAGTCAGAGAGCCTGCGTATTAGAATGAAAACTAAAATAATTCAAAGGATGTTGTTCTTTTACTGTTCTATACCTAAAGTCACTTAAATTTGCACAACATTTATAAAAGTGGTAGAAAATAATATTTTTCACAGATTTCTATTAATTTAGAGCATTGGAACTGCAACCCACTTAGAATTTAGTTTCCTTTCAGTCGATCTCTTGTATGAGGTGTGACTAGTCCTATTAGTCTCAACACCAAAGCCATTTCTTAACTACAGTTAGAAATGTAGACCTTCTTATCTCTCTTATGGAACACCGTATTGCTTACTTACACTAATGGTTGAAAACGTTTTTTTTCATAAATGCTTTCCAATCTCTGATACTATTCTATGTACAAGTTTTAGTTGCTATGGCATTTTCTACTTAGAAGTGAATGATTAGGAAATATAGTTATTTTTTGCTGCATACATGAATCATAGGTCAGAAGCAATAAAGATACTTAAACAATAAAACATGTAGACTATATCTATGAGACCTGGGTGCCAATTGCTGACATATGGCCAGTGCAACCATATTGGGGAAAGTTATGTGAGATGATTGATCCGTGGTTCTTAATGGTATTTTTGTTGATTTGCTGCCGATTTTCCTATTGCTCTTTGAGCTCTTTTCCCCCCCTTTCACATATTACACTATTCACAGTCTGGCAAAAATTTGCAGAAAAAGTATCCAAGTGATGGGCTCACAGCAGGTGCTGTATCAAACGAGCCTTGTTCTCTGGCCCTTGGGAAGTCTGCATGGATCAGAGGAATTCAGGGGCTGCCCTTCAGATGACCTGTAGTAAAACTGCAGAGGACATGCTCAGTTTCTTTCCATGGATAAACAAAGTGTAGATGAAATATTTTTGTTAGCTCGAATAGAGGAATTTATCTTATATACCCATGGCCTGTCTGTGCAGTTGATTGAAAATGGCATGAAGTAAATCTTGTCTAATAGATACTTAAAAAGAATATTGTTTAAATATCTAACTGTGTAAAGGTCACTGTTTTACTCTTTGATCTTTGTAGGGATATACTGGTTTCAACTGAACATGGGACAAAAAAAATCACAAGAAATGTGAGGGTCATAGAGTAAAAAAAAATACACTCCCAGTACCATACGTTTGAGACGGTCATCATGAGCTTCAAAAGCCTGACAGAAGTGCCATGTCAATTTTGGATTTTATCCATAGATTGAAGCAATATCAACTTCTTCTAAGTATGGTACTTGGCTGAGACTATACTGATATACATCTTGCCTGTTTATGGAATGCCAAGTGATTTATTTGTTTCATGGGATCTTTATGAAGATTACAATTTGGCAAACATTTGTTGAACATCTATTTGTAAATGGCATTGTGTTAGATACTAGGAATGCAAAGAAGAGTTGATGTACCCTGTCTTCACAGAGCTTAATATTCAGTCAGTTAGTAAAAGTTAATAAGAATGAGAGAAAATAAAAATGGACTAAAATTTTATTCTACTGAAAAGATTAAAGTCTGAACAGTTTTACTATTTGAGGTATCTCAGATCCTTTTAATTCCTCACCAAGGTAAAAGGTGATTTTTTTTTTCTCTCTCAAGTCTGGTCAGAAGATTTATTTCTTCATGTGGATAATATAGACAGAGTAAAGGAGACTTTATATTATTTTAATTAGAAAAAGAAAAACGTGTTTAATTAATTTTATTTAATGTTTTAATTAATAGCATAATTGATATTGGTGGACCAATATTTAGGTTAATATAGTGAATCATCTATATCTACATAATGATATAGTTCTCAAAACTATAGAAATATTTATTAGGCTTATTTTCTTCAAATCAGAAGGGAGCATATGATACTCTTACAGATATCCTTTAATAATTATGATTACAGAATTCAGCTTTATGGAGATAACATTTTCGAAAACTTCAAATAAATGTCCAGCTCTACTTTTCCCAGAAAAGAACATACAATTAAAATTTCTCCTATTCCAGATGTAAAAGAAGGCGGCATAAACTTTACCCCCCAAGTAGTTTGATACTTCCCATAATTTTTGTAATATATTAGGAAAATGTTGACAATATGTTTATTAAACATCGCATAGGTTTTATTTTTATAAATATGCAAGATAATATAGTTTACACATTTTAGACATGCAGTGTGTTGTGACATAGGGGCAATTAAGATTAAAACCAGATAAAAACGGACTGAAGATTGATACCTTGTGAGTGGCAGATGCAATTTGCCTGTGATTTCATACAGCTGAAATACTTCAGAATACTTGCATATTTATGCATGCCTTCTCATTGAAGTAATGATCAAGTGTGACTCATCATACAAGCAAGCCATTGGGTTTTCACTTTGTAAGACCAACACTTACTGGGAAGATCACATATTAATTTTGAAGTGACCTGTGCTTATATGAGGTTTAAACTAGTTTAGAATATGGTTTTCAAAGTGCTTATTGTTTCAGGTTAGTCATTCTCATAATGATACTATCATATTTTTAACCTCAATACCAGGTAGGTATTGCTACTTCCTTCTACCATTTTCAGTCCACTGCTTTCTTGTCATGACAATTTAGGTAGGTTAAGTCGTATGTTTTATAGGAATTTAGAATTTCAAGTCTTTCTTTAAAATATTATATAACCTTGAAGCTTATTTTTGAGGACACTGGTTAATAAAAATACTAAAGTTGCAACAAAAAATTTTGAAAAATTCTGTGAAAAAGAAAGGTACATTGAATTGAATTGTATCTACTAACAGGCAAAGAAACATTCATAGTGTCATAAGAAAAGAAACCCTGATAGTATGAGCTAAATGCTAGTATGAGGTAGTCAAAACAATCATCTCTGAGACATTCATGCTAGCAAAGAATATGTCAATATGGACAAGTCAAAATAGGGGAAAACTGAAATAAAAAATGTATATGTGTCTTTATTGCATAGCTTTTATAGTGAAACTTAGCTACTTCAGCCTAACTTGGAAGAAAATAGCCAGAATTATACACTCTCTTAAAATTCATGTAACTGAGAAATTTTAACACACTTATAACTTTAACAAGGCCTAGTAGGAGTCTGTAAAAGACATAATCTGTATGAATGGCTAAGAATTATTCGTGATCAGTAAATTGATTATAAATGGATGCATGTGTGATACTATGGGGGGCAATTCAGCAAATTTATTCCTTTAAGTTGTTTAAAACTGTCTCCTATAATCTTAGTTGTACCATTCATTCATTGTACCATTCATTTGCTAAGAAAATGTTTGCTTCAAAGAAAACACAAAGGTAAACATAACACCAGTTTCAGCTGAGAGGACCACAAAATCAGAAACGTCAACATTCAATTTAGTGAGAGCATCATGTCTAATAGTTAAGAACTCACAGTACTTGAAATAAAATAACTAATTTTTGCTATAAAGATCTACTTAGGTTTTTTTCCTCCTATTTTTCTCTTAGGAGTAATTTCCCCTATTGTTTACGTGCCGCATGATCACACCAACTGATATATACCAGGCTAAGCAAGACTAGCCTCTCTTTCGAGCCATTGACTGTCTGGCTCATATCTTCCCAGCTGGGTAGCAGGGAAGTGGGGGTAGCTGCATGCTTAAAGATCTTTCAGGATCTGCAGGAGGGGATTAAGTAGGGACATATACACTCAACCTTAAAGCAGTGGGGTGAAATATTAAAATTCAAATTGTATGTGTACATAAACATTTCTAACTATTCCTTGAAATGCAAAGTTAACTAATTTAAAAATAGAAATGTTTTCTCTCTCATACTGTTGAGGACTGCATAGGAGTAAATTTTCCTACGAAGTCCTTCATGTACTTTCTCCCTTTTTTTCTGGAGCTACATCAGGTATTAGAAATTAGAGGATTCCTTGCAGACTGAAGAGAAGGCTTAAATATATTAGTTACTCTTGTGAAATATGAAGGAAAAACTTGTTAGGAAGTGGAATTTCTGGCAAAATAACCCAGTGTTAGCTCTATCCTCCACTGTTATGAACCAGTAACTAACATATATATTGGTTTCACAGATTCAGTGAACTTTCTAGAATGGATTTCTAAGATGAGAGTTAATGGAAAGTCATTTTTCCCTGTTTTTTTTTTTTCCCCCAGTACTTGACCATTTTATTTGGCTGAATGTCAACAATAGTTACAGCTAGCTAAACTTCGATGGTCCTTTTATTACCTATAACTTTAATCCTCAAAGTGTGATTTTTGGACTACCAGCATCAGCACAGATACCTCAGCATTACTTCAGAACCTGTTAAGAAATGCCAGTTCTTGGGCTTTATCTAAGACCTACTGAATCAGAAACTCTGGGGGTGTGGCTTAGCAATCTATGAATTCTCCTCCAGATGATTCTGATACGTGTTAAAGTTTGAGAACCAACACTCCGCATGATGGGTGTGGGCCATGGAATGTCATTTGTCATGAAGTGAACGTATCCACTTTGCTAGTACACTGTAAGCCATGTTCTATTTGCGTGAAACATTGCTTTAGAGAGCGTCGTATTTCCTTTCATTTCCCTCTGTAGCAGAAAATAAATGTGTTAATTTCCAGTTGATTTCCAGGCAGTAATTATTATGAGATTGACATAAATATTTTCTAAATATTACACAGATATCTAAAATTCTGATCAAAACATGTGTCTTTATCTATAAACTGATATTTAAAAAGAAATCCCATAGTACAAATTTTGACCAACGTACTATCTTCCAGATGTTTTGAGCACCCTTTGGGATGTAGCTCATTTCAAGGTCTGTATAGTAGAAACAGATCGCACATTTATAGAGCCAATGACTAACTGAATTCTCTCAAAAATGGTGTGAGGCTTTTATGTCTGAGTGTGCTCTGTGTTCTGCTATTTTGGCAATGAGATATCAACAATGACACTCTCATAGCAGTAGAACCATGCTTTCACCATATGGGTTATACAGCTTAGCACTGTGTCCTTTGGCTACATTTAAAAGCTTCGGTTTAAGAAGATAATAAATGAGGTCAACTTGAACAGGCCATAGACCACATCATAGATCAAATATTTTCCTTCAGCTTCACTGGCACCTTATTTAGGAATCACACCCCCAAAAAAAGCCATTTAGTCACAGTACTTCACTATTAAAAGTGTTCACAGAATTTAGATACTGCCAATGTGCCAACCAAAATTTGATTTATAAACATAAAGTTAAGGTTGTTAGCTTCATAGTCTATAGTCAATAAAAGTCTTTATTACTTCTAAGTATGTTTGATTTGAAACTTTATTTTTTATTAGTTTTATATGTTGACTCTCCTTAAAGAAGTCAAGGAACGATAGAAAGATCACTCAAACAGTATTTGTTGTAATACTAATAACTCTCCGGGAGCAGGAAGTGGGAGGTCTAAGATGGGTAAACAGAAAAAGGCAAAGAGGTGGGAGGTGAAGTGGATCAGATGATCTTGGCTGGTGATAGACAAATCTAGACACACTCTGTTCCAGGTCTGGTGCAGCGGGAAACTGTGTAATCTAGTTGGAGCAGGAGGATGCATTCAGCATGGATTGATAATGCTAATGAACATCTGGTCATTCTGAAGACAATTGGTCAGTAACCAGTTATTTGGTTATTAAGTGGAACTTGATTTTTTTTTTGGAAGACTAAATCTAACCTAGTTATTAAATAAAAAGGGTCATACAATGATCACTTTGTTTAAAATCCCCAAATTAGTCAATTTTGGAAAGGATTTTTCTTGCAAGAAAAGCCACTGATGTTAGCATCATGAGGAGGGGAAACCTAATTCTCATTTCCAGATAGCTCATCTTTTCTATTCTGCCTGACCCTCAGCTGAAGGAGATCCTTTCAATCACTGGCAAGGAGAATCCCTCAAGCTTATTTGATATACTCTTTCTATGAAAGTTGTAGTTAAAAGCAGGACCAGCACTAAACAGGTCAAGGTAATTTGCATTGAGCAAAGTTATTAATTAACTGTTGTTGATCTTCAGTTGAACTGAAGTTTCATTTGGGGGAACCTATTTTCGTAGAGATCCTTTAATATCTGGAAGATGATGTCTCTCTGGGTATTTAGAAATCAACTGAGAACTGTTCTGTTCATATAATTGCTTGAACTCTTCCATGTGATATTAGGATCAGCCTATGGTCAGCGGGGGAGGTTGGTGATTCCACAAACAGCACTGTGTTGACAGAGTCTTCTGAGAAGTGGGTTAGTTACTATAGGTTAATTTTATTATGGAAAGTTTACTGGGATTGATTTCACCTTGAAAGAACTTCCTTCTAGGGATAAATAGATCTCCACAAAGAGTGAATTCATCAATTATTACATCAAAGTGACCATCTGAAACTTACCATATTTAGGTACAGAGTATCTGGCTCATTTACTTAGGAGATATGCTTATTTTCAGCAATGTATTGCCGGCATCCAAAGAGTTAATTATTTTAAATAGAGACCAACATGAACTAGCTTATATAAATGGAAAGCATTATTATAATGCTAACTGGGAGACTTCCCAGACTCCAAGTGTGGGAATGCAGGTGAACTTCAGAAAGGATTTAGAAACCTCCCAGAGCTTTTTCTCTCAATCTTTGTTTAGCTTCCTTTGTATATGTTTATTTTACTCTTAACTTTTGGAAAACTAATATTCCTTGTTTCTTAGTTCATAATGATTACATATTATTTTCCCTAGTTCATCAATTTACATATTACAAATCTAGAGTCTAAATTAATGTCTCTTAGTTCCAATTACACATTCTCAGGACACAGAGCATGATAGATCCAGGTTAGATAAGGTGTTTACTTCTTATCCATTCAGTTCTGGCAGGGGAGCCACTGTGGCTGTGTAAAGTTTGGGTGGGAGGAATTTCTCAGAGCAGAGACTCCAGGTACGCTCATCAAGATGTATGTATTACAAGGAATGAGAATAATATAGCAATCAGGAATTGGCAAAACAAAAGCAAACAACAATAACACCTCTTCCATAAAATCTTGCTATACGATGATTACAATAAAAATAACAGTTGGTATGTTCTTTGCAATTATTACAATGTAGTAGATAATGAAGATGTCTGGTCATTTAAATATGAATTCTTTTTCATTTAGCTGTATTAATTTAGCTATTATTAATATATTGCAGAGTACTAGAATTAAATCTAACAGTGCCATGTATAATGACAAAGTGATGTGAAATGGAATCTAAGTTCAGATAAAATATGAATCATCTCTCTACAGATCACTACTGTGACCTTATTTCTAATTCAGACTTTGTTTACATGATATGTAAAAGTACTTCAATTATTAGAAACTATATAAAATCATTTAAATATACTATATTTTATATTAATAGAAATTATAAATATTTTTATTTAAAAGCTCAGCTTTGATAAGCACTGAACAACTGGAAATAAATTAAGGCATATCATAAGAACACATTTAAAAAGTAAACTATACCTCAGTAAAGTTGAGGAAAACAATGAAAAGTAAATTAATAAAAAATATGTATAAGAATTTATAGTTCTGGAATCAAAATACTGCTGGGAGAATTTAGAAAATGATGGAATTTCAATAATGAAAACGTGAACATTATATTATTTATCATTGCATTCCTGGCACTTAGCCTAGAACTAACATGTAGAAGACACTTAATAAAGTTTGTCAAACAAATAAATGAAGTTAAAAAATACTCCTGATAATGATGATGATAGCAAGATGGCAGAATAGGAAGCCTAGACCTTGTTTCCCAACAGAGACGCTGACTTAACAAAAATATATGGTCCAAAAAGCCTTTATGAGAACTCCAGAAACTAGTTAAGAAATTATTGGACCCCAGGCAAACTCAAAGCCAGGAATAGCCATATTGAAATGAGGAAGAAAAGCTATTTCATTTCACCCACTGTATCCCTTCCCCCAAGCCAACACAGTTTAGTGTGATCTGGAATAAATAACCAACTCACAGCTTCTCCTTTAGGGAAAGAAAAGAGTGGAATATACCTCCAAAATTCTGACTTTCTGGATAGTGTTCCAAGGGACTGATATCTGTTTCACCTGACTCCCAGAATTGATGAAACTGGCATATTTGAATGCCTGGGGGGCTACTGAGAAAAAAGGAAAGCTGAGTTGTTGCAGTGACAGAGAAACTGCATTACTGCAGATAGACACCAGAAGGAGCAAGAGATCACAAGCTCCTGAAGGAGAAACGTGTAAACCTCTCTAATTGGAAAATTACATGTATAGCCCTAAGAAGATGCATCCCCGGAAAAGGTTTGAGAGGCCCACAGAATATTTAGACAGGCTGATTGGTGGAGGTTTTCTCCTGTAAGAACCTAGTTCATAAATACTGAGAGAGGTGGTTGTTTATCAGGAAAACATGACCCAATCAAAATATCAGAATAAATCTCCAGAAACTGACCCTAAAGAAATGGAGACCTATGAATTACCTGACAAAGAATTCAAAATCATCTTCTTAAAGAAACGCAGTGTGCTACAAGAGAGCACAAATAAGCAAATATTAGGAAAGTGATTCATGAGCCAAATGAAAATATCAACAAAGAGGAACAAAATAGAACAAAACAAATTCTGGAGCTAAAGAATACAATAAGTGAAGTGAAAAATTTCCTCAAGGGGTTTTACAGTAGACTTGATCAAGGAGAAGAAATAATTAACAAACTCAAAGACAGGTCATTTGAAATTATTGAGTCAAAGGAACAAAAAGGAAAAAGAATGAAGAATGGTGAAGAAAGCCTAAGGGACTTATGGGATACCATCAAGGGGAGCAAAATACACATTATAGGAGTTCCAGAAGAAGAGAGAGAGAAAAGAGCAGACAGCACGTTTAAAGAAATTATGGCTGCAAACTTCCCAGATCTGGGGAAGGAAATGAACATCCAGATCCATGAAGCTAAAAATATTCCAAACAAGAATTTAAAGAAATCTACACTAACATAACATTGTTAAAAGTCAAAAACAGAATTTTGAAGCAACAAGAAAAAGTGACTTATTACATACAAGGGAACTCCCATAAAACAATCAGCAGATTTCTCAGCAGAAACATGCAAACCAGAAGAGAGTGGAATGATATGTTTGAACTGCTGAAAGAAAAATTGCCAACTAAGAATATTATGTCAAGCAAAACTGTCTTTAAAATTGAAGAAATAAAGATCTTCCCAGATATAAACTCCCTCAGTGTTGGTTTATCACCACAGAACTTGCTTTACAAGAAATGCTAAAGGGAGTCCTTCAAGTTGAAACTAAAGGATGCAACACAGGAACACAAAAGCATATGAAAATACATAGCTCCCTGCTGAAGATAGATATATAGACAAATACAGAACCTGGCAATATTGTAACAGTGGTGCTTATATCACTTTTAATTCTGATCTAGAATTTAAAAGATAAAAGCATAAACAATACTATAACTGTAAAACCATTAATGGACACAAAATATAAAAAGATGTAATTTGCGAAACTGATAATATAAAGGGAAGATGTAAAGAAGGGTTTCTGTATGAAATTGAAGTTACACTGTTATCAGTTTAAAATATATTCCTATAACTATAAGATGTTTTGTATAATCTCCATGGTAACCACAAAAAATATCTATAGAAGATACACAAAAGAAAATGCGAAAGAAATCAAAGCACTTTACTACAACAAAAACAAAAATCAATGAAACACAAAAGAAGGCAGCAAGAGAGGAAAAGAGGGACAAAATAACTAGAAGACATTCAGAAAATAACAAAGTGACAATTAGTAAGTCCTTCCCTATCAGTAATTACTTTAAATATAAATGGATTAAAGTCCCAAAAGACTGAGTTTAGTGGCTGAATAGATAAAAATCAAAACCAAACTCTATTCTGTATATAGTTTATTATTTGTCTAACTTTATTAAAAACAACAGCTTTATTGAGATAATTCATGTACATACAATTAACCAATTTAAAGTGTACAATTCAATGGTTTGGGGTATATTACATCACTAAGTTTTTGAAATTAAAAAAGATATTATTGAATAAATTTGATGTGTAAGTTTAAGATGTACAGTGTGGTTACTTTGTAATATGCCAGATAGCAATATTTATCATATTATATTACATAACTATAGTGCAGTATTATTGTCTATACTCATTATACTGTGCATTAGAGCTCTATGGTTTATTTTCTACTTGTTACAAGTTTGTACCCTTAAACACCATCACTCTTCTCTCCCCTCTCCCCATTCCCCAGTAACCAGCATTTTACTCAATTTTAGAGGTTTAACATTTTTAGATTCCACATGTAAGTGATATCATACAGTACTCGTCTTTCTCTGTGTGACTTATCTCACTTAATATAAAGTGTTCAAGTCCACTCATGTTGTTGCAAAGGTAGGATAACTTTCACGTGGCTGAATAATATTCCATGGTGTATATGTTTCACATCTTTGTACATTCATCCACTGATGGGCATTTAAGTTGTTTCCACATCTTGGCTATTGTGAATAATGCTGCAATAAACATGGGGGTGCCTATAACAGCTTGAAATCCTGTTTTCACTTCCTTTGCTTATATACCCAGAAGTGGAATTGCTGGATCATATGGTAGGTCTGTTTTAAATTTTTTTGAGGAATCTCCATGCTGTTTTCCACAGTGGTTGGACCAATTTACATTCCTACTAATAATGTATAAGTGTTCCCTTTTCACCACATCCTTGCCAGTACTTCTTGTCTCTTTTCTTGATGATAGACAGTCTAACAGTCATATCTCATTGTGGTTTTGGTTTGCATTTCCCTGATGATTAGTGATGTTGTTTAGTGGTGTTGAGCATCTTTGTATCTTTCTGTTAACCATTTTTATGTCCTCTTTGGAGAAATGTCTATTTAGTTCTTCTCATATTTTAATCATATTTTTTTTGTTTTTGTTATTGAGTTGACTAACTTCTTTATATATTTTGGATATTAACACCTTATAAAATATGTGGTTCTCAAATTTTTTCTCCCATTCTGAAGGTGGTATTTTTGGTGCTATTGTGAATGGGATGGCTTTATTTCTTTTTCAGATGCTTCATCATTAGTGTAAAGGAATGCAATTAATTTCTGTTTGTTGATTTTTGTAACCTGCCACATCACTAAAATTGTTGATTAATTCCAACAGTTTTTTGACTGATCCTTTGGGATTTTTTACATATAAGATCATATCACCAGCAAATAACAGCAATTTTCCTTCTTCCTTTCTGATTTGGATGCCTTTTATTTCTTTGTCTTGCCTAATTGCTCTGGCTAGGACTTCCAGTATAATGGAATGCTGGAATGTAGTGCTGAGGGTGGAATCCTTGCCTTGTTCCTGATCTTAGAGGAAATACTTTCTATTTCTTTAAATTGACTATAATATTAGCTGTGGGTTTGTTGTGTATGGGCTTTATGATGTTGAGTTATGTTCCTTCTATAACCAGTCTGTTAAGGGTTTTTGTTTTTTGATTTTTAAATCAGGAAAGGTTGTTGTATTTTGTCAAATGGTTTTTATGTGTCTACTGAGATAAAATCATGTGATTTTTACCTTTCACTTTATTGATGTTATGTATTACATTTATTGATTTGTGTATTTTGAACCATCCTTGCATCCCAGGCATAAATTCCACTTAGTCAGTGTATAATTCTCTTAATGTGTTTTTTAATTTGACTGCTAATATTTTGCTGAGAATTTTACATATATATTTATCAGGTATATTGGTCTATAATTTTCTTGTGGTATCCTTATCTGGTTTTGTTACCAAAGTAATTCTGGCCTTATAGAATGAATTAGGAAATGTTCCCTCCTCCTTGATAACTTGAAAGAGTTTGAGGAGAATTGGTGTTAAATTTTCTTTAAATTTTTTGTAGAATGCTCCAGAGAAGCCATCTGGTCCTGGAGTTTTCTGTGTTGGGAGTTTCTTTATTACTAATTCAATTTCTTGTTATTGGTCTGCTCTGACTTTCTATTTCTTCCTGATTCAGTCTTGGTAGGTTGTGTTGGTGTAGAAATTTGTCCATTTCTTCTAGATTATGTAATTTGTTGATATGTAATCGTTTTGTATGAACAATTACATATCAACAAATCTTATGATCCTATGTATTTCTGTATTATCAGTTGTAATGTCTCATTTTTCATTTCTAATTTTATTTATTTGAGGCTTTTTTTCTTAGTCCAGCTAAAGGTTTGTCAATTTTTTTTATTCTTTTTAGAACCAGCTGTTAGTTTTGTTGATCCTTTCTATGTTTTTCTGGTCTCTATTTTATTTATTTTAGCTCCAATCATTATTATTTCATTCCTTCTAACTTTGGGTTTAATTTTTTCCCCTAGATCCTGGACTTGTAAAGTTATGTTATTTGAGTTCTTTAAAAATTTTAACATATGTGTTTATTGCTTTAAACTTTTCTCTCAAAACTCCTTTTGGTGCATCCCACAATATTTGATATGTTGTTTTTTTAATGTTCTTTTAAGATAATTTTTTATTTCCTTTTTGATTTCTTCTTGGTCAATGGTTGTTTAGAAGTGTCTTGTTTAGTTTTCACATATTTGTGAATCTCTTTACTTTTCTCTTGTTGATTTCTAGTTTCATACCATTGTGGTCAGAAAAGATAGTTGGTATGATTTCAACCTTACATTTTCTAAAATTTGTTTTGTGGCCTATCGTATGGTCTATCTTAAGAATGTTCCATGCACACTTGGAAAGAATGTGTATTCTGCTGCTGTTAGATGGAATATTCTGTATATATCTGTTAAGTCAATTTGTCCTAAAGTGTGGTTCAGTTGCAACATTTCCTTGTTGATTTTCTGTTTGGATGATCTAGCCATTGCTGATAGTGATGTATTGAATTCCCCTGCAATTGTTGTATTATTGTCTATTTCTCCCTTAAGATCTGTTATTAATTGCTTTATATAGAGAGACTCACTTTAGATATAAGGACACATAGTCTGAAAGTGAAAAGATAGAAAAAAGTATTCTGTGCAAATGGTGACAGAAAGAGAGCAGGAATGGCCATACATATATCAGACTAATAGCTTTTAAGTCATGACCTGTTATAAGAGACAAAGAATGACATTATATAATAATTAAAGGGTCAATTCACCAGCAAAGTATAATATTTATAAATATAGATGCACCTAATAGCAGAGCACACAAATATATGAAGTAGACATTGATAGAACTGAAGAAATAGATAGCAACACAACAATAGGAGATTTCAATATCTAAATTTTAATTATGGATGGAAGAAACAAAATCAATAAGGAAAGAGAAGGCTTAAACAACAGTAAACCAATTGTCCCTAAGAGACATATACAGAAAACTCCACTTAACAGCAACACTCTTCTCAAGTATGCACAGAACATTCTGCAGGATAGATCACATATTAGGACATAAAACAAGTCTCACCAAATTTAAGAAGATTTAAGTCACACAAAATATCTTTTCTGACCACAATGGAATGAAACTAGAATCAATAGTGAAAGAAAAATGGAAAGGGCACAAATACGGGAAAACTAAACAACACATTCTTGATAAACTAATGAGTAAAACAGGAAAATACAAGGGAATTAGGAAATGTTTTGAAACAAATGAAAATGGAAACACAACATACAAAAAGTTACAGGATGCAGCAAAAGAAGTACTAAGAGGGGAATTTATAGCAGTAAATGCCTACATTTTAAAAAATCACAAAGGAATATCTAACTTTAGACTTCAAGAAACTAAGAAAAGAACAACAAACTAAGCCCAGAGTTAGCAGAAAGAAGGAAATAATAAAGATTGGAGAAGAAATAGAGGAAATAGAAAACAAAAAAAGCACTAGAAAAAAAATCAACAAAAGTAAGAGTTGTTTTTTAATAAAAGATCAATAAATTGACAAACCTTTAGCTAGATAAGTAAGAAAAAAAGAAGGCTCAAATGACAAAAATCAGAAATCAAAGAGAAGTTATAACAATGCCACAGAAATACAAAACATCATGAGACCATTATGAACGTGTATATGCTAACACATGGGATAACCTAAAAGAAATGGATAAACATCTAGATGCATATATCCTACCAAGACCGAATCATGAAGAAATACAAAATCTGAACAGACCTATAACTAGAAAGGAGATTGAATCAGTAATCAAAAAAACCTCCTGATGAGGAAAAGCCCAGGACTAGATGGCTTCACTTATGTATTCTACCAAACATTTAAAATAGAATTAACATAAGTATTTCTCAAATTACTCCAAAATATTTAAGAGGAGGGAACACTTTCAGTCTCTTTTTTATGAGGTCAGGATTACCCTGATACCAAAATCAAAGATACTTTAAGAAAATAACAGGCCAATTTCCCTGATGAACATAGATGCAAAAATCCTCATTGAAACACTAGCTAGCCAAATTCAACAGCACATTAAAAGTATTATACACCATGACAAAATGTTTTTTTTTAATTTTTTCCTGGAATATAAGAATGATTCAACATATGAAGATCATCACCGTAATGTACCACATTAAACAATGAAGAACAAAACTACATGTTCATCTTAATTAATGAAGGACAAGTATCTGACAAAATTCAACATACTTTTCAAGTAAAAGCAATCAACAAACTAGGAACAGAAGAAATTGAACCAACATAATAAGAATCATATATAAAAAAGCTTATAGCTAACATCATACTCAATGGTTAAAAACTGAAATCTGTTCCTCTAAAATCAAGAACAAGCCAAGGATGTTTACTCTCACCACTTCTATTCAATGTAGTACTGGAAGTCCATGCCAGAGCAATTAGGCAAGAAAAATAAAAGCATCTACATTGTAAAGGAAGATGAAAGATTGCCATTATTTCCTAATGATATAATCCTGTGTATAGAAAATCCCAAAGAACTGGTAAAAAAGAAAAACTGTTGGAATTAATTAACAATTTCTATAAAATGGAAGAATACAAAGTCAACATGCAAAAATCAGTTGTTTTTCATACAATAACTGAACAGTCTGAAAAGAAAATTAAGAAAACAACCCATTTACAATAACATCAAAAACAATAAAATACTTAGGAATAAACTTAACCAAGAGGTGAAAAATGTATGTTTCAAAAATTGCAAAACATTGCTGAAAGAAATTACAGAAGATAATAAAAATAGACATCTATCCTATTTTCACAGAGTGGAAGACTTAATGTTGTTAAAATATCCATACTACCCAAAGCCATCTACAGATTCAATGCAATCTCTATCAAAATCCCAATGGCATTTTTTTTTAATATAGAAATGGAAAAATCCATCCTGAAATTCATATGGAATCTCAAGGGACCCTGAGTAGACAAAACAATTTTGACTAGAAAAAGCAAGCTGGAGACCTCACACATCCTGATTTCAAAACTTACTACAGGGCTTTCCTGGTGGCGCAATGGTTGAGAGTCCACCTGCCAATGCAGGGGACACAGGTTCGTGCCCTGGTCCAGGAAGATCCCACATGCCGCGGAGCAGCTGGGCCCGTGAGCCATGGCCGCTGAGCCTGTGTGTCTGGAGCCTGTGCTCTGAAACAGGAGAGGCCACAACAGTGAGAGGCCCGTGTACCGCAAAAAAAAAAAAAGAAAAAGAAAATCTTCATGCTATTAGATTTTGCAGTGATTTCTTGGATATGACACCAAATGCACAGGCAACAAAGGCAAAAATTGACAAGTAGAACTACATCAAATTTTAAAAATTCTACATAGCAAGTAACAATCAACAGTGAAAATGCAACCTACACAATTGGAGAAAAAACAAAAAATATATATAATAAAGGGTTAATATTCGAAATATTTAAGCAACTCCTAAATCTCAAAAAAGCAACCAGATTTAAAAATGGGCAAAGGACTTGAATAGATATTTTCAAAATACATGTATATAAATGGTCAACTAGCATTTGAAAAGAGGCTCAACAAAACTAATAAGCAGGGAAATGCAAATCAAACCATGCTGAAATGTTACCTCCTAATTGTTAGGATGACCACTATGAAAAAAATATGTGATGGTGAGGCTGTGGAGAAATTTGAACTCTTGTGCACTGTTGGTGGGAAAGTAAAATGGTGCAGCCACTGTGTAAAACTGATGGAGTTTCCCAAAAAACTTAAAAATAGAATTACCATATTATCCAGCAAATCCTCTTCTGGGTATATGTCAAAAGAATAGAAGACAAGATCTTGAAGAGATATTTACACACCTATGTTCATAGCATCATTATTCACAATAGCCAAGAGGTGGAAGCAAGCTAAATGTCTATTACAGATGAATGGATACAAAGAAAATATGATTATATGTGTGTATATACATATATTTATATATATCTGTATATATATCAGCCTTAAAAAAGGAAATACTGTCATATGCTACAACAAAAATAAATCTCTGAGGACATTATGCTAAGTGAAATAAGCCAGTCACAAAAAGATAAAAACTGCATGATTACACTTACAGGAGGTACCCAAAGTAGTCAAATTCTTAGAAACAGAAAGTAGAATGACGGTTACCAGGGCTTGAGGGGAGGGAATAAAGGGAGCTGTTGTTCAGTGGATAGAGCATTTCAGTTTTGCAAGACCAAAAAGTTCTAGGGATCTGTTGCACAGTATACATATAGTTATACTTAAAATTGTTAAGATGGCAAATTTTATGTATTTTTTAACCACAATAAAAAGTACCCATAAAAAAGGGAAGAAACACTGATGAAATTTTGTGAACGAGAATATTAAGTTGACAACTTCTTTTTAAGTTGTGAATGTCATTATATCCTTTAAAAAAGTTTTCTGACCTAGGTATTGATTACACTTAATGAAATTTTAAGGAAGTATGTATTTAGATTCTTGTGGGAAAAGCTATAGTTTGTAAATCTGTATGCATCAAATCAGTATTCTGGTTCTGCTTTGTCTTACCTCACATGAAGCTGGGTAACATATTGGCCTTAAGTTTGGGTGTGGGGTTGGAATGCTCTGACTTAAAGTAGAGACATACAGAAACATTTTTCTGAGAGGCGATTGGGGCCCCTCCAAGATCTTTCTACAGATGTGGACTTGTGATTTGTGAGGACTGACTCTGTGGATAGCAGCAGGATTTATTTAAAGTTGGTTAATAATTTTCTTGAGCAATGTGGGGGAGACTAGTTATTTCGCAAAATTTTTCAAATTTATGATTCAGAAAGGAAAATGTAACTCCTTTCTTCTCAATTTGTTTTTTAAGGTTGGAATTTCTTCTTTGAGAGATGCTATCATATTTTCTCTCTTTCAACAAATGTAAAGGGAAAAAAATCTAATAAAAGACATCTCCAAGTCTGGCAGAATTCATGTGGCGAGCCCCCTTTGATTTGTGCCACTGGTAATAATACTGCTCTTAGTTTCTTTGTCTTGTCTGTGATTCATTCTTTTCAGTAAAGGCAGAGTGCTGGAGTAATTCCGAACAGGAGGTAGAAAAGGGAGAAATGAAATGTGTGTATGACTGAAATGGATTTGAGTCAATATTATTTTGGGCCTTGGCATTGTTCTTAGCCCATTTCATCAAGTAATGCAATCTATCAGAAAATAAAAATTTAGCACTGGTTCTGCCAAGAAGTACTACGACTGGGTATTTTTTCTGAGCTAATCTTTGTAATCTCATGGTCTAATGTCAATTCTATTCAGTTTGCACGTTCATTAGAATTGTCTACTGTAGTTAACTTAATTCATAGTATCTTATTTAATTGTTTTGCATGTGCTGTGGCCTCAGAAGATGTATTTTTATGTCTCCAAGGCTGAGCTATATCTGCTTATTAAAAATTTTACTTTTTTTGGTAGCCCTGTGAGGACTGAGGCTGTAACTGTCTTGTTTGCAGTTATCTCTCCAGGAGTAGCACCATGTCTGGAACACAGCCTATGTTCAGTAACGACTACTTTAAAGAAATAAGTGAATGAATCATAGATGAATCTGGAGAGTGATTCTTCTTTCTACTCTGCTTAAGACTTTTAGATAAGGAATATAAATCTAACAAACCCTGTGGGAAGCTGGTAACCAGACAGCAACTTAAATTTCAAAAGTTTGTATCAAAATATTTTTGAATGAGAGTGAGTCTCTTTATGGCCAATTGTTATTTCACTTACAAAACAAAGATGTAGAAAAGCTCACTTGAATGCCAGCCCAAGGTCTGAGGGGGGCAGCTGGAGGCTAAATGCAGAGAGCTGATTTTGGAATGCTTCATAGAGAATGGGTGCTACAAACTTATTACAGAGTGCAAGTCATAAAGACAATAGGAGAAACGATATGCACTGCTTGCTGGCAATGGTAAAAGATCTGTTTACTCTTGCTAGTTTCTTCTAAGTTTCATCTGTAGCAGCTCTAGTTTCTTTCTACCAAAGAGCCACGAGGAAGGTGAATACAGGTAATGTCAACCGTGATCCCTCAAATGGCAAGCATTAGTGGTCCTGGAACACCAAGTATGGATTCTTTGTTACTTTAACCAAATGCAATGTAAATTATTCATTGTGTTTGTCACCTTTCAAAACAGAAAGCCAATCTCATCTAATAGGTCTAATAGGTCCAACGTTGCCCAAAGAAGAAATACTGCTCCTTAACTATTGACCATTCAACTAGAAGGTGCCATGTGCAAGACACAAAGAATTCTTAGAAACACATTTTCCGCTTTGAAAAAGTTTAGAATCTAGTAATATGACAAGGTTATATGCATAGAAATATAACAGTAAGGTGACGGGATCAACACTAAACTGAGATAGTAGATAGGCTTGAGTTGTCCTGAAGTCCAAAGTTGGGGATCCGTGAGATCAAGAAAGGCTTTAGAAAGGAGGAAGAGCTAGTGGTGTTCCATTAAATGTGGATAATTACGTCTGTAACTAGAGAAGACTTTGTTGGAAAAAACTCTCCCTTGCTTCAGTAATTCTTCCACCAGTAAATAAACCAATCCATGCCCAAGTCATAATACGTATAATATCTTGTGAGAACCTTTAAAATGAAAATATATTTATTTGTGAGACTATTTCATATTCATGGTATATAAAACCAAAAAGTTACCAAAATTGCATGCGGTTTGTTTTCTTGGCTAAAGTATACTTTTTTCCTCCCAAAGCCATGTACAATACTGCATATTCTAGTCAATTTTCTGGAATATGCGGTGTATGCCTTAATCTGTGATCTTCTGCCTTGGAATTGTTCACTAGAATTTTTATCATAATTATGCTTGTAAAGTTCCGCTTTTTATCACACTCATTAGCAGCATGTAGCTAACTCATTTTATTGAGTTAAAATAATTTTGTTATGCATCATTTTTGATAGAAAAATACTTTATATCAAATATAGAAAGCAAATGGTTCAAGGTCCTACTTTATAATATTTTACTTTTAGGGAATAGGAACGTGCTTCAATTACAAATTAATGTTAATAATTTATTGAGGAACAGTTACAGGAAGTAGGCTAGGGCAATAGGAGTTGATAAATACACATCAAATTCCACTGCCCCAAAGCCTCAATTTGTCCAGAGAAGTAACCAGGACCTTTCTGCTGAGTTATCACGACTGAATTGTGTTGAGTTAGAGTCCAGTCCAGGGACAGAACAACAAACACAGTCATCTGAGTAGGGGTCACACGGGTATCAGCACTGTGGGGAACAGATCAGTCAGCAACAAGAGAGGCCATGGTCACGAGGGGAGGAGGAAGCCATAGGTCAAAGCCACAGAGTGGAAGAGGGAATTGGGGCCAGAAGGAAGCCTTTACCACCTGATGGTACTTTCTGGTTTCTTCTTTTCCATCAATAGTTGCAACACAGGTGATTCTGGGGTCCTAGGCACCTTTCAAGGGTACGTATCAAGTTTTAATATTTTAAACATTCATTCAAAGGCACTAACTCAAACCCTCAGTGTTTAACTTATTATTAGTTATGGGGTGAAAAATAAGTGACAATGAAAGAAAAATAGGCCTTTTGCTAGCCCACAGTGTATCTTTATGAGGGCTAGAAATAAGTGCCCCTTCTACCTAGACTGGTGAACAAAGTGTATTTGTCAAGATTTTCCAAAGAAATAGGACTATTGGGATATATATACAGAGAGAGATTTACTTTAAGGAACTGGCTCACACAGTTGTAGAGGCCTGGTGGGACCAGAATCTGATGTGTCTGGCTGGTGGGCTGGAGACTCGGGGAAGTGTTGCTGTTCAAGTCCAAAGGGAGTCTGCTGGCAGAGTTACTTCTCTGGGCGGTCAATCTTTGTTCTGTTAAGGTCCCAACTAATTGGATGAGGCCCAGCCACATGAGGGAGGGTAATCTGCTTTACTCAAAATCCATGGATTCAAATATTAATCTTATCCAAGCAAACACCTTCACAGAAATATCCAGAATAACGTTTGACCAAATATAGAGGCACCAAGGCTTAGCCAGCATGATACATAAAATGAACCATTACACAGAGCACAGGCTGGATTTCAGCTCACCTTCTCCCCTTTCGTCAGGTGCCCACGTATAGAGAAAACAGCACAAGTCTCCATGGTGGGCTGGGTTTCGGTAGCACTCTTTCAGGCCATATGCCAGTATGGGTGGGGACCACCACAGCTGGCTCATTTTGTAACTAGTAGACTAGTTAGTGGCCAGAGGGCTCTGCAAGTGGCCATGACCAACTTCCCCTTCCAGAGAGGAGGAACTGGACTTTTATACGTGTGACTGGTTCATGCGAGCAGAATAGACGATGGCTGGTTACAGGGTGCTTATAAAGCCGAAATTGAATTCTGGTTCTGCCACTAAGTTGCTATGCGATGTTGGGTAAAGCACTTTGCTTTTCTGGGTCTGGATTTTCTTCTTTGAAAAACCACAGATTTATAATTCAAAAAGTCCCATTTCTGACATGATGCATCAGACATATTGGCCTTAACATAATCGGTTTTTGTCCTTAACTAACATCACTAATGACTAGGAAATGATTCTTTATTGAAATTAGATATAAGCAAAAGCCTGTTTTCTCAGCTGATTTCTAAACCATTTGATGCTCTTCTTTATTTAAAGGAGAACTTACACAGTAAAACTATCAGCAATTAATGTGAGAAATTTGGAAGAAAAATTCATTTTCAGGTGAAGAAGCAATTTCATAAAGTAATTTTATCCAATGCAAAAAGCTTGAATGAGGTTCATCTTCTGCTTGACAAAAAGTGTAATATTCACTTCCCTTCCTAGTTAGATCAGTATCAGTTAACTTTTAAGGTTTGGTTCCACAAATTCAAAGGAGCAATGAAATAAACTTTAAATTTTTAATATACAATCTATTTGAAGTCACTTCAGAATGTAAATAGGAATTAGGAAGAGAAAGGTTATTTACTTTTTCCTCATTTGCACTTCTCTCTTCTCATATATTGGAATTTTCCTTGGACCATTGATACTTCTCGATGGATCCTCTTACATTTCCTTCTCAGGTTGCTTAAAATTTTTCACAGAATATACCTATTCATACACCTGATAGTCAGGTTAGATAAACAAGACAAGTATACCCTTTTATGCAACCTCACCTTACCAGAATATGCTGTAACATGCTATACACAATGTGATTAATTATGTGGAAAATATTTGGAGTTTAAAGCTTTGTCAAGTGTTTCAAAGAATTTTATAAGAAGTTTATCATGGAATTTCAAAAAGATTAGGTCCAAAAGACTTCATAAAGTAAGACTTTTAAGGGGATATATATATAGTTTTACAAACATACAGAAATGTTAACACCCCAAAGTGTGCTGCACATT
The DNA here is from genome assembly GCF_937001465.1 of Orcinus orca. Lineage (NCBI taxonomy): Eukaryota > Metazoa > Chordata > Mammalia > Artiodactyla > Delphinidae > Orcinus > Orcinus orca. Next base: position 22,616,120 of record NC_064563.1, read on the forward strand.
TTAGCAATGGAATCAGGAATCTGATGAGCTGATTTCATAGGGTTGCGACCGCTTAGAGCATTTTTGGAACTCCATTCATGGGACTGACTTTAGAGCTAGTTTATGAACCACACAAGGAAATTAGTTTTATTACTTTATTGTCACACCTCATATATTTCCATTCTCACATTTCTCACAGTTGGGCATCTTCCCCATCTCAGACAGATTTTGCATTTTCCCCATTTCATACTGTCCTTGCAAATACATCTCCCAAAGAATGCATGTTTGCTGTAGATATATTCACAGCTATATGCAAGTAGATAAAATATGGTGCAAACTCAAATAGAAAATACGGTACATTACCTGGCAGAGCACTCTATTATACAAAATAGCTTCTCTAATTGAGGTGGACAGAAAATTCCGTTTTTGTAAATTTAAAACCCACGGAAGAGTTTGTGTGTTAACATTGTTGTAACCTGTTGGCTTGGGTGTCTTCTCTTGAGAAAATCTGATTTTCTCTAAAACACTAACAACAACAAAAAAAACTAAAAACTTATTGATGATTCAAAATATCATGGGGAAGTATGGCTTTGAATGTAAGTATCCTTGTTAAAATGTAGAAATAAAATATTTTAATTACACAAGTGAGGAAATGGGGTATGTTTGCAAAAATGTGAGATAATATATAGGAATAAAAGTTTTCTTATTTTAACTTTGATTTTCCCAGCGTCTTCTTCAAAAACCTCTTAGTAGCTTTACAAAGAACAAAAATCATCAGGAGAGGGAAATGCCAACTGTTTTAGTTTACTCATATCCAGACTGTGTATTTCCCTGTCTTTGGTTCATTGAGGCAATATCACAGCATGGCCTCTAGATAAAACAAGCAAAAGATAACACAGAATACACCAAACTAGAGTAGGTCAATTAAAAAAACTTATTAACACGCAATTAAAGCTCAGTAGTTTTTTCTTTGTGTCAGTTTGTGTACAGTATTCAGTGGAAGGTTTAGCGTGTTGGGCCATGAGGAATATTGGAGAAGAATCAGAAGCAACCAAAGAAATTATTGTAAATTTGCCTTGTGTTATAAATGAATGAATTTTCTCATTAAAATGAGTTCTTATTCCTATACTTAGTTAAAAGAAAATAGAACTTGGTATAAATGTACCAAACCAGAAAGCAATGCCTCTGAAAATGGCGTATCCAAGGCAAGATCCATTGTGAAAGTAAGCAAAGGCTGAAGTTTTATTAATAATGGGCCAATCCTATGATGAGCCCCGGGTGGGTAAACTGCTATCTGGAAGTAGACTGTTCACTCATGTGAAGTGAGTTAACACTTCCTGGGCACCAGGGTACTATTAGGTGCATTGAAACAGCTGATTTACTATGGGCATCCTGGTGCCCTTGCACACCCGGCATCTCTATAGGATCGGACATAATGAAATTATATGGTGTCAAGAAGCCAGACCTTACAAATTTTAGGCAATAGTCCAGTGACGTGGTAGGGACTCATGGCAGTTAAATCAGCTGGGGTACTCCTCTAGCCATAGCAGAAATGTCTCCTTTAATCTTGGAAAGCAAAGAAATTAGAGCTAGCAAATCATCCCTCATGATAACTCACCCAAACCTTTCTTTTATTTGTTAGCATGGGATTGTTGCAAGCTCTCTTCTTGCTTACTGGGAGAAAAAAAGGAAACAAACCGAAGGTTTTCTTTATTCCTTTAAGCAAAGAACCAGGGAGGAAGTTGACACCTATTAAAGATAATCCTTATGCAGTTTGTTTCTCATCTTAGGCTACCTAAAAAAAAAAAAGAAAAAAAAATCATCATAGCCAGATTAATAGGTAGGTGAAAAGGAAGCAGCAAAGCTTCATAAAAATGGAGGGTCCTAGTCTTAAATCATGTCCCCACTGCCCACCTACAAATTAAACAGAACATGCTCTAATAAAGCTGAGTGTATTGAAAAATAAATTATTTAGGATAGAGATATAAGCACTTTTTTTCATAGTAGGCGTCATGTGGAAATAGGTTAAATTAGTTATGAAAGAAATAAGTGCTTCTTTAATTGGTAGTATGAATTAGTTTGATAATACTGGTGTCATTGTGATTTTCGTTCCTTTTTAAACTAGTGTGTAAAACTGACTCAGCTATTAATTTCAAAGACTTTGTGAAATGTTATAACTAACTGGGAGTGAACCAAGATTCATTTGGAATCCTGGTTATAAAAGCTGGATATATTTGAGTTTTAGGATAACTATAAAGAAATACACAAACACATGTAATTTTATCTAGCAATTTGGTGGCCCAACAAAAGTAGGAATGCTCTGTTAAATCTGGGAAAATTATACTAGCATTATTTTGACTTCCAATCTGAGAGGCCTTTGTCCATCTAATTCCATGGTTTTATACATGAATTTTTATGAATATGGAGATTATACCTCAAACTAAAGTAGTATCCAAATTTGTCTCATCATTAAATGATTCCTCTTTGAAAAAGGAAAACATACTCACTTATTCTGCTTATCCTTGAAAGACAGCAGAAGCCAAACTGTTATAAAATTACTTTGGCTGAAATACAAAATGAGCAAGTTGCGTTCTTTAAAGCTGGGACATGCTAGGAGTAATCATCCTGATTTTCTGCTAAGCACTAGTCATGCTAATTTCTGCCATCAACAAATTTGATTAAATTCAAAGAGGGTAAACATCTTTTTCCCTAACTTGCAACATTCTTAATGTTTAGAAACAGAAAATTTGTCAACCAGAAATGGGCTTTCCTAATATGAAATTGAAGCTATATCTTTTTAAAAAACTCAAAATGAAACAAAAGGTCTTTCCTCACATTTCCTTTCCCTTCTAGGCAAAGAGAGTGTGTTGCTTATCATGTGCTTTACTTAGCTTTTTTTTTTTTTCTTCTTCTGCTGTTGAGATAAGTCTATTTAGCCCTAGGGATAATTTTATCTCTCCCATCCAAATCATTTTAGAATCGAAGGCCAGTGCCAAAACATCTGGTCTAGAAAGTAAAAAAAAAAAAAAAAAAAATCAGTTTAGATGCCCGGCAAATCTGAATAGATTAACAAAATATTTGATTTTATATTTGAAAATTAAGTTACTTTTGCAACTTTTCAGTCTGACATTTTTCCTTTTTTTAATCCTCAGACCCCGAAATAAGTATTATATAATTAGTGTTCATTTAGAAAACAGTATGTTGAAGACACGTATCTGGAATACCCCAACATACAGTGATATTCAGTAGGAAGCTGCTCACGGAGGTGCTCTTGGAGATTGAATGTGGAAGACAGGGTTTCTGAAACTAAGTTATTTGGGACTCCTAGAGCCTTGCTATCATCCTGCAGTAGATACAGAGAAGAAATCTACCAGTTAAATGTTTTCAAATGATGCCCTTAGATAATTTAAGTTTTACATGCACCAGCGACATTATAACAAATACAGATTCCCATTGTTGACACTGATCAAAATGCAAAAGGCCAGAATTTGGGGTTATAACTGGGGAAAAGATAACAGAAATTATATTTTAAGATCCACCTTGGAAAATTAATATTGAAGTCATTTTCTAGTCATGTTTTAAAAAAAGTAGTTTATCATTTCAGAATCAACACAAAAACAGACGCCACCATCTCATAAAATAAACATGCAGTGAAAGGGTAACACACGCATTAGCCACAAACTGAGTCTGTAGCCAATACAGGATGATGAGAAGGAATTCTCAGTATGGTGTGACGCGTGATCGAAGCCATTAGCCATATGGTGCAGTGTGAAGAGGGTGTCTGCGACGGAATAACAGTTGTATGTTATATGGTTTATTAACTAATTATGCAATGGCAAGCAATCCTTTTTTAATTATTGGCTGTTGTAAAATATTTTTGTTAATCTAGCTGCATTTACCAGGTTGAAAGATGCATGTTCCATCACGTCTCCACGCTTCCTATCTGCTTTGTGTATGGAACGGAAAGCGCTGCCATATTGAAGGTTTAGGGTACATCTCTAGTATCATACTGTGTATCATCAGGATATGCCACAGGGCATTGAGAAATATAGGGACTCATTCCTTTTAGAGTTGCCTTCCCACCTGCCACCTGTAAGTGCAGACACACTGTATGTGGGATAGAGAATCTGCTATTTTTATGTAATTTCCATGGAACGAGACAGTGGAGCATTAAGACATCCCAATGAGAAACAAAACAGTCACTAAAATATCTGGATATTTTGCTGTGTGATGCCGTGCCAATGCCTATTTGGATACTTGCTTTTTTAGACTGAAGACGTTATCCTGACTCATTTCTATTTATAGTAATTTTTCCTCCATGTTAATTTGTATTACCTTCTTTTGTTTACCTCCAACCTATATGGTTTTGTCAGGTGAATCACACTTTATTAACCAGTCAGACTGCTCTGGCCTACACTAGATAGTTACTTAGATATAGTATGCTGGTTCTGCAAGGTGGGATCACCAGAGGACTGGTGGCAATATCATGGTTAAAGCGGTGAAAAGCCTGTGATTGCTCTATGCCCCCATGGGACTGCAGGGTAAGCTGCATATGACACTGAGAGAGGTGTCATAGCTCAATGAAATGCATTGGAGCTACAGCATGCTGTTGCTTGTGCCAGCCTACTCTCAGCTAAAGGAATTACAGTATCTTTAAAACATGGGTGTATGCTTTCATGCATGGTTATTTTAAAGACATCTTAGAATTCTGAAAATTTAATTTAGAGTTTGTACATGATAGTTGTGTAAAAACACTGAAAAAGTAAAGCTAATCTAGGTACAATATTGACATTGCAGGTAATATCCATGACCTTACTGCAAAGTTATGCCAATATTTCTCTGCCTTGGTACTTCAAGGCTGAAATAGTGAATATATTCTGAATATCATTTTTAATATGTAAGTACTTATGTAGAATCCCCTATGCTAAGGCCTCCATAATATTCAAAGAAGAAAAAGAAAAGGAAATTAAGAATAGTCGTTAGGGCAGTTTGTCAGTATTTCAGTCTTCTCCTGTCAAACACAGAAGGATTGCATTTCCTCTCAGCTTTGAGGTTCATTTTGGCCTAAAGCCTCTCTGTCCGATGAAACCTGGGGCAGAAGTCTTTCCTAACCAATGTGTAATTCACCATGGCCTCTTCCCACTAACAGGGTGACCAGAGACATTCCAGATGGGAGAATCCCCTTCTGCCTTAGTCTCTAAGTGAGGACAACATGAAACAGAGGTTCTGGGAACATTCTAGCCCTTGATGGACAATGCAGCACATGGGAGGAATAAATCCATGTTGTTTTAAACCACTGGGATTCTTAAGGTTTTTCGTTGTTTGTTACTGACTAACAACAACAAAAAAATAGATGATAATACCAGGGATTTCATAGATATTAGTACTTAGGACAAGGTTAATGATAAACATAATATTTAAATTCACTTTAATAAATAATATTAGGCAAGTCAGAGTATTTGGAGTCTCCTACCCCGTTTGTGAGGCTGGTGTGTCAAGATGGGTTCCCAGAGACCTCCTCGGCTCCCTGGGGGTCTGAGTGCAGTGGGACAGTGATATTCTCTCTTCCATCATTTCTGCTCTTGAGCACCCTGGTGGGTAACTCCAAGTGAGTTGAACAAATATTTTCATATGATGGAATAAAGTTTGGGAAGTGCTGGGATATATGTGATATGTGGTGTGGCAAAAGTCATGCCTATGGTGTGGGTGAAGAACAGAAGTTTTCTAAATATTGGTAAAATAAAAAACAACTGAGGTGAGGAGAGAGTAAAACAATATTTAGGCCTTCTTATCTTTTTTTTTTTTTTTTTTTTTTTTGCGGTACGCGGGCCTCTCACTGCTGTGGCCTCTCCCGCTGCGGAGCACAGGCTCCGGACGCGCAGGCTCAGCGGCCGTGGCTTAGGGGCCCAGCCACTCCGCGGCACGCGGGATCCTCCCGGACCGGGGCACGAACCCGTGTCCCCTGCATCGGCAGGTGGACTCTCAACCACTGCGCCACCAGGGAAGCCCTTTATCTTTAAATTGATCAAATTTACCAAATAATTGCTAGTTCTCTGGTTTTACTTGGCTTGTGTACAGATTTGCTAATCCATTTATTCATCCAGGCAGCCAACCAATCAAAAATTTTTGAGTGCCTATTGTATGTTACAGGGACTGAGCAAAATGGTGAGGATAAAGACATGAACCTTCTTTTCAACCCTCCAGTAACCAATATTTCCATTGGAAAGGAAGATAATTAATTACGGTAGAATGTAATATGTGATGCTATAAGTAAACACTATGTTCCAAGCACTCTCCTACTATTTAATTTTGTTTAATCTTCAAAGGAACTCAATGGGGTAGATAATATTCCCTTCGCTGTATACAGATAAGGATACTGGTTCTCAGAGAGCTTAAATCAGTTTTTTCAAAGTCCTACTACTAACAGATATTGGAAAGTGGATTTGAATCCAGTACTGTAGAGAAGATTATGTGCACATTGATATAGACTACCTTTGCTTATACAATTACCAAAGGGTTCCTGCCAAGATGGTCTGTCCTTTGCTTATCATTAGGCTTAGGCATAATATTGGGCTTTAATTCATCCTCAGGATTCTCTGAGTTTGAGACCATGTTCAGGTCCCCACCCAAAGAGTAAATTTTTTTAACCAGTGGACACACACACAAGCTGGAAGGAAACAAACTATTCTGGTGCAGTATTTTTTCTTTGTTATAGGATGGGATGGAGTCAGGGAGATTGAAATTTGAGTTGGTAGTTAAAGGGAGTTTAGCCTTGTGTGAAACGTTTTGTTTTTCAATAACATATTTAGATATTAAATACATTCTTACAATTTATTAAAATTTTCTAGATACTTTTATTTAGGTGTGAGGCTTGATGTTCCACTTTTTCACAGTCATTTTGTTTCAAGAATCCTTGACCTTGGCCTGCTCAGCAGCAATTTTCCCTTGCATCTTGAGTCTTGGTCCTTTATTTCTTCATTGTAAAATGAGGGCAGGGGTTGCACCGTGTTACATATATAAGGTTTCGGGGGCTCTAATGTTGTATGATTTCTTTAGCTTTTGGAACTGGTGGGAGTGCTAACTGGCCTGATTCTCGTCATGTTTTAAAAGTATGTACACATAGGAAATGAATTTTTTTTAGTTAATTTCAAGATCACACAGCCAGTGACAAAATCACAGGCAGAATTCTGTCTTTTCGCTCCTTCAGAGGTTTCTATTGTAATGCACTGGGCAGTCTCTCATTTGCCAAAGTACTTGGAAGACATTTGGGTTTATTTCTGTGTATGATATATTGTTTCAAGTGATTTGAGTTTCCTGGCATCTGGAATGAGGTAGGGCACTAAATATTTGTTTTTATTACCAGATTATATGCAGTGCTTTATCCCACACTTTTTTCTCAGCCTAGTATTTCTTGTGTGTGTGCACACATGTGCACGCACATGGCACTGAACAACAGAGAGATATCAATACTGGCTAACAGGTGTCTGTGATTTCCTCTCTCCCACCTTAAAGAAATAGAAACATCTTAAAACACCACGGCAACACAACTGTGTATTTCTCACTTTGGCGAATAAATAGTGGTGGAAGATAAAGGAGAAGGACAGAGTCAGGTGGCAGGTGTTTATGAGACATTCTGGGGTAATAAATTAAGATTGTATATATTGCATTTATATTCTTACATTTCCCAAGAGTAGTTCTGGATATGAGCATCCAAGAATGGGATTTAATGTGAAACCTAAGAAGGGTGTCTTAATTGCACAAATATTTGCTTAAATATTAAATAGAGAAATAAGAAAAATTTAATTGAGAAGGCAGAAGTTCATGACAAGTCCTATCAAGCTTCTCATGATGGCAAACGTTTACATTCTAAGCCTTTCTCCCCCATTATAAACAACCTGATTTTCATCGATGAAAGCAGCTGGCAGAGACTGCTGAACCAGTTATTTTATCCGGAGCTGCTAGCAGAGATACCACTTTCATTTTTGCCAGCATTTGTAGTGTAAATGAGGAGCAACCTATCATAAAATAATGCTAAGAAGATCAAAGGAAGCAATCCCTACTACCAAGCTAAAATCATTCTGGGAAAATGTTTTTGATTATGCTTAATAATGTAATCAAGTCAGAAACCTGCCTAGAAGTTGGAGTTATTAGCAGAATTACTGCTAATATTACAGGGTACCTAATAGGCAGTACTATGGCAAGAAAGTTCTGGACTTATAAAAATGCGGGGTTAATAAAATATTTACAAAGAGCTGTTTAGTTTTGATTAGAGTACTATGTGTATTTTCTCAGAAAAACAAACCGGTGTTACAACTGAAGATTTAGAATTAACGCAGGAAGAGGAAAGAATAAAAGGATGAAAACCAAAAGGGTCATTTTTTTTTTTTTTTAAATCTTTGATTTCATTCTTTAAAGACCAATTACTTTCTGTCCCCTGTGGGAGGGGAATAAAAAAATTCTTAATAGCAAAATCATCCTAAGACTTTTCTGATTCATTTTATATTTAGCAGATTACAGCTTTAGTCATCAGTAGGAAAGAGCCTCACAAACTGACAGACCTGAAGTCATGTCCTTTGATTGTAATTGACAGAAAAAGCATTTAAGGTAGAGAAAAAAATATATTTTATTCATCTTTGATTACAGTGATGTGATTTGGTGACATAATACAGCTGGGAACTGATGCAAGAAAGGCAATAATTCCTACTTGAGGTTTTGACATGATGTAGCCCTTTAGTCATCTTCCTACCAATGCCTCCAGCTACAATAGTCTCCTTGATGGCGGCTAGACAAACAGATATACGGCTTGTTAGAATTTAAAAGGCAAACAGCTCTAAAATAACATTTCTTAAGGCAGTGTATTTCAGCATTAAATGCTTGACAACTACACATTTGAGTGGACCTAAAATTAAATCTATTCAATTTAAACATTTTACGGTACAAAGACAAAAATACCCACATTTAAGCAACACTTTCTTAAAATAATGGAAAATAAAAGGTTTATCCACAATAGCTCTCTAAAGAGATACATTTCTTTTGTTTTTCTTTTTGGATATCAGTGACTGTGTATGTTTCTAAACCCGTCCAATATGATTTGGGGTATTAATTTTATACTTTGATAGTTCTCTGCACTCCTTTTCTGACTCATTTTTTTTTCAGACAGGATGTTGCCATATATATTTTGGACAATTTACAAAAGAGGTACATGCAAATATGATTGGAAATAATGTCAGACAGTTGGTAAAATGACACGTAGAGCATCACACCTATTTCTCTGACAAATAGTTACTACATTAAATAAATTTATATTCTAGGATTTGAATAATAAGCATAAAGTTTGATTCAATATCTTCATTTTTTAGTGCATTATGAAAATAACTTCTCTATATCCATTCACAAGTGATTTCCTAACACTCAGATTTTAAAAGATCTAAACTAATGAAGAGTATGTAGTTTGTGAAGAAATAAAAAGATATTAGAACGTGTGTAAATGGCTCTATAAAATTTAATTTAATACATTTTCTTTACAGTCAGAGATTTGAAGAGTTTATATTTGAAAGTCACATAAGACCTCTAAGTATGCTAGAACAGAAAACTTATTGCTTAGCAATATTTTTTAGTGATTAAGAAAAGATATCCTGAATGTCACAAATGTGTGTATATGTCTGTGTGTGTGTGTGTGTGTGTGTGTGTGTGTGTGTGTGTGTGTGTGTGTGTAGCCATAAGTATTCAGTGAATACCCATCAGAGAATAACTTCTGATGGAGTTTCATTTTCCAGAGGAAGATTATGAAGTGTCAGTGCATGATGATATTTATATATGTAAATCAAGTATTTGAATCTGCAAGTTAATTGTGTCTAGAAATGTCAGACTAATTATAAACTCTTAGGCTGTATTTACCTGAATGCCCCCCAAGCTGTTTAAAACTAAAAATTTCATTTTATAGAAGGTTGTTTTCGTTGTAAGAAATGGACTCTTTCAATCATACCTTTCAGGGGAATGTAGATATCACCTACACAAATATAGGTGTGAGTCAGAAAGCTGTACCACCTCCCAAGGAAAACATGTTCTTCTGGGTTAGACAGGTTCTGGATTAACTTGTCAGTGAGATCCAAGAGCATAAGCCTCATCAGAAGAATAATTTGTGTTATTGTCTAAGAGGCTTATATAAAAACAGTTCTAAGACATTGCTACATAAACTACCCCCTTCCTCCCCATGGAGATCGACTTATATTTCATTCTGTACGAATGTTTCCTCTTAGTCCCACATAATTTACCTTTGAATCTTTTAGTTTTTTGGTTTGCTTTACTCAAAAGTCTTATTTTGGTCTGTTTTTTACTTCTGGGACCATATGAAACTTTCAAGGCATAACCAATATGCATGTGATATCAGTTCACGTCCAGCATTAGGCTAGATAGTTTTCCTCCTTTTACATAGAAGAATGCTGGTCTTTTCAGGAATGCTCATTCACATATATATGCATACCTTGTGTGTATTTATGCTTCCAAACTTAAAAACAAAAGAAGGAGGAATAATGGTTTACTTGTTGGAAACTCAACTTTCCATTTTAGCCTTGACCAACTTCTTTTTCATTAAGAATGGAAGATTCTGTTAAAACTACTTGGAGATTCTTTTTTCTTTTTAAAATTCATCTAGATTTTCAATTTTCTATTCCACATGGTTGGTACAATAAATCATTTGACCAAGAGGGCAATTCAGTGGCAGCCTTTTGCAGAGAATTGTGCAAAGAGCATTTGGAGAATTTTTATACCATGCACTTATCCCAAATTTATACTTCAGCTCATCATCCACAAGGTAGTTACCTATCACAGAAAAACAGTTTTGGACAAGCCAAGGAGGCTTAGGTTACTAAACCATTTTCATTATTTAGAAGCATCTTTCACAAAACTGTTTATCTTCATTTTCCAAATTCACTCATGTGTAAAGAGTTTTTATCAAAACATTTAATTCAGTATCACCATTTACACATAGCAAAATAGTATAGTCTAGTCATAGGGAAATATTAAAACTTGGAGTTATTTGTATAGTTTTGTATGTATTTTTTTTAGTATAGATAAAACAATGTGAAAAGGAATAAGAAAATAATCCACTGTCGTAGCTGAAATGCCCAGTCACCCACCTTTATTTAATATTTAAGGAACAGAATATAATCCTCATGCTTTTATGATCTTCATTTTTTTGTTTATAGATGGGCAGTTTTGTCTGGGAAATTCCTTTCAAGCTAGAACTCACACTTTTAAATAAGAATATTTAAAAATTTTTATACATGATGATCCATTTATATCAGAAAATTAACCCTCATATAGATTAGTTAACTTTTTTCCATAAAATTTTTATGCTTCTGGGAATTTAAAAGATATATTGCCTTATAAACATTGAATACTGAATTCCAGAATTATTAAAATGACCCTTAGAAATAATGACTCCTCCTAATTATAAATTAAAAATATCTTATGCTCTTATTAGTAAGCTAAAATCAATTGAGTAGAAAAATTTCTCCTGAGATTTTTATTTTAAATAACTGGATTAGAAGTAGGAGAGAAAATAAGCTTAAAAGTAATTATTTAAATCTGATATATTTGATTTCTTAAGGTCAGTCCACATAGACTCAAATGGCATGATTCCCAGAAATGCCAGGTCCTAGTTAGTATGGAGACATTATCTGCTTCACTAAGTATTTGGTTCTATTTACTTTCATGCAATTACATGTAGACTTTGCCAAAGAATCAATAAAGTAATAATATTTGGAATATTAAATTCTCACATTGAAAGCTAGATTATACATTAAAACAAATTGGGATCTATTATATTACTGTTCTCAATGGTTTGCCACCCTAAATAATGATTTCAAAATATATGATATCCTAAATATATTAAATGATGTCTAAATTGTTCTTATAATCAAATTTCAGGAAAAAATGGAGAATAAAAATATGTTGATCAGATGCATAAGTATGATTTAAAACACTTTATTGCAACAGGTGTGCTAGTGCATGTGATATTAAATATAGTTTGGTATTTAAAAAAGTAGAAGAGCATGAGCATAGGAAATAACCAAATTGTTTATCACTTCAGACCTTTTAATATGGAGATGTGTTTCAATCTGTCTGGAGAATGGTATCGCTATTTTTTGTCAGATGTATTCAATTTTGTTGTGTTTTTTTATCTAAAAATATAATATTGCATAAGCTTGCTAGTAAACCTCGTTCTCAGTGACATTTTATCACAAAAGGCAATTTGTTCTACTTCTAGATCACTATAGCATTTTATTTTAACATAATACTGATAATTGATAGTTGAGTCCAAAAGTGATACACTAGTGTATGTTTATACTTTTAAATTGTTATGAAATTTACAATGCCAATAGTGTATTTTTAGGATACGTTAAAAATAAGTTTTTAAAAATTACAAAAAGTAAGTTATGGCTATAAAAATGAAATCTTTAAAATTAACATTTGAATGATAAGCAATTTGGGGGGTAATTATAGTTCACACTCTACAGTCAATGCATTTTGATATATGGATAATTGCTCCTAGTAATATCCTTTAGTTGGATTTTTGTAGCTGCAGTAACAATTTATTGCAAAATTAATTCCTTGGCACAGTTTAACATTTAGTGATGTGAAGTCAAAGTGAATTGATTTTACCACAGACCACTTGTGCCCTGGTTTCCTATGTTCAAGTACTAATTGGTTATTATAGGTCACTTTAGAACTTAGTTTAAAAATAAATTAGATTGTTGCAAGGTGCATTTAGTAGAAATAGCTTGATATTTTCAGCTCTTGGGGTTTTATTTAAATAAAAAATGGTAAAGTAATGCAATCATCTTTGGTTATAAAAGTGATGGATAAATTGAAAACATTTTTGAATCAGGTCAATGGTACTGATGATTAGTACATTGTTAATCAAGTTCTTCAGATTGCTATCAAATGCTTTAGCTCTTTTGTTCAGGTTGGTGAGAGGATCATGAATATTAAAAAGATTCAAATGGATGTGCTCTCATGTAATATGGAGTACCACAAATGAAAAGACTAAATGAAGGCAGACTGTAACTCTATGTACTGACATATCTCTTAAATAAAGAGGAATGCCTAATCAATTTCTTTGCTCACAAACATATAGCAACCAAATAGAATTTTTTTGTTTTGTAATCTATATCTTAATCACAGTGACACCAGTGGACATGGTACATGAAAAATATTTTTTTAAAGAAAAGGTTTGCATAATAGTATGCCGTGGTTGGTAATAACTAGAATTTAAAAGAAAATGCAAATTAAAGATTAAGATACAATGTATTTATTTTAAAATGTAGTGTGTTTTAAAATGTCTTGAAAGAGAGAAGATAATATACTGTATCTGTTTGTTTAGCAACAATCTCTTTCTGCTTTTTAAATCTATGCTATTAGAAACATGATACGATATGTTAGGTGTTGATTTTACTTATTACTAAAAGCAAAATTTTGTTTTTTAAACCAAAATGGAAGAAAAAGTTTTTCCATAGACTTCTCTAAACATTTAATTTAGAGTTTATATCACTCATAGAGTTTAATTTTTTCCAGTATGAATAAATGTTTGTAAAGAATTATGAAATACATATAACTAAAACATTGCATATTTGTGTATAAAATAGAAACAAAATAATACATTTATAAATTACTAACTTAAAAAATCTCAAAGTAATTGTATGACATATTTTTAGAGTTTAACATAGCTTGTTTTAAAAACTGAATATAGACAGATAAATATATTCATCTAATAGAAACACTCTTTGGGAAGAGTAATACATTACCTTTAGAACCTACCAATCCTGCACAGATTAATATGTGTGTTGATTGCTTACTTAGAAAATTCTATTTATGATGGAGTGAGATCTTAGGAGAATAGGATTCTAAATGAAAAGTGTGTTTGGGGTGAGAAAAGTCTGACAATGATGAGCTTCTCAGAAAGATCCAGGCTTCATGAAAGTATCTGAGTGATCCTAAATAGTTTGAGGATGAGCAGAGGGTTTAGGGTGTCTGGGATTTGTGGTTAAAAATGGAGGAGACAAAATGGGGAAGAATAGGGCAATTTTTGTGAGGCACAGATTTCAACTTTTCCTAGGTTTGGCCTTATGAATAAAGGCCAGCTGTTAATACATTCATAACCGTATCCTCATAGTCACGGAAAGCTACTGAAATACCAGTTTTGAAAATGTCCACATCTCAAGTTTATATTAGTATCCCAAATGAAGTAAGAAAATGGTCCATTATCTCTTAAAGTTTCAGAATATTTATAGGATCATAGAGTAGCAGGATTTTTGAACCACAGCAGAATCTGGGAAGCCACATTGTCCAAATAAGTGATTTTCCCAGGAGACCCTGAGAAGTTACGTAAGTTAAGTAAGACCCTGAGAAGTTAGGCATCCTGCTCAAGTTAATGAATGGTAGAGTCAGATTAGGGTTAAGTTATCCTGATTTGTAATCCAATCTAAGCTTTTCCCTTACTATTCAACCACCATAATTTTAGAACAAAACTAGAAGTTGAATATATACAAATGTATAATTACAAACTATAATACATGGTCTGAGTAAAATTGGATTACATGTAGAGAGACTATAACAGACTAATTCTATAAGGGCAGTGGTTCCATGATTATGAAAAATCTTACTAAGGAAGTGATACTTGAGTCAAAACTTGAAGATGTAATAGCAGGTCAGCAGATGAAGAATGAGGGAAAAGGATGTTCCAGTGTGTGGAAATACCATGTTGAAGGATCTGATATGACTTGTATTTTTGAGAAACAGGCTTCATAGTATACTGAACAAGTCTTGGAAATTGATGAGAAATGAGATGGAGAAATTGGCAGGGGCAATTGATGGAGATCATGAAAAAGAACTGGAATTTTATTCTAAATACATTGGTTGGAAAGCTATTGAAAGATTTGAACTAGGCTTCTTAAGTGTTCTGATATATTTTTCAAAGTTTAATCTCACTGTTACAGAAAAAAATGGATTGGAAGGTCATTAGAATGCAGAAAGGAAAATCATTTAGCAGGGCTTTTCAGTCCCTCAAATAAGAAATGCTTGTGGTTTGGACTAAGTTGTTGTTAGGGAAAATGGAGGGAAGTGAATGGAATTGAAATACATATAGTAAAAGTAAAGCCTAATCCGGCCTCTGCACCCTGACACCAAATTAAACCTTGGAGACAGAGTTTTGGGTGAAGTAGAAAATAAGAGCTTTGTTGCTTTGCCAGGCAAAGGGGGCCACAGTGGGCTAAAGCCCTGGAAACTGTGTGTCCTGTCCTGGAGGGTGGAGTGAGGAATTTTATAGTAATTGTTTAAAGAGGGCGTGATCAGCTCATGGACAGTCTTCTGATTGGTTGGTAGTGAGGTAAGTGAGAGTCAGCATCATCAACCTTCTGGTTCCAACTGGTCCAGGGTCTAAGTGCCTGTGGGCAGCATACAGTTAATTTCTCCCACCTGGTGGGGGTTTCAGTATCTGCAAAACAGATCAAAGACATTGTTATGTATATACCTTGAGGGGGAACTAGAACCCTGCCCCATGGTTGCACTATTGTCTTTCTTTGTTGTTGTTTGTTTTTTGACTCTTCCTCCCTTGTCTCTGCATCCCCTCCCTTCCCTAATTAGCAACTGTTTGAACCTGCTTATTGGAACTCAGAGAAGGTCATGGAGGCTGAATGAAGCCTGTTTCCTGTAATCAGGAAATGGGGGAAAACAGAAAGGCTTTTGTGCCCAGGAGCCCCACAGGGTCCTCCTTGGTTTCAAAAGTTGAAGCAAAATATATTGGTAATTAGTTGTAATAGATTGGGAAGGGTGCTAAGGAAAAAGGAAAATTTAATTACTCCAAGATTTGTGGCACTAAAATAAAAAACTTGAGTGAATGAAAGTTTAATTTATTGGGAAATCAAAGATATGCCAGAGGGAAAAATGCACAGAAAATCAGGGACTAGTATTAGATATACTGTCTTAGAAACAGCACAAATTACTTAATAAAGATGCCATTTAGGCAGTTGGAAAGAGTAGTTTGAAACTCAGAAGAGATATCTGGATAGAGGTAAAAATTTGAGATCTTTTCAAATTTTGGGATAGATGTGATTGCCTAGGAAATGAATAGAGAGGAACAAGAGAAAAGGGCCCAGAGGGGGAGTTAGATTGAGAAAAAAGAGCCCCTAAATGAGACTAAAGAGTAGTATGGAAGGAAAGCAGGTGAGTTTGGTGTTCCAAAGCCAACAAAGAGAAGTATGATTCAAGAACAAGTTCAAAAAAAATTTTTTTTGAATGCTGTTGAGAAGTTGTAGTGATCTGAATTGTGCTCTCAAAAAGATATGTTCAAGTCCCAATTTTCCTGTACCCGTGAATGTGAACTTATTTAGAAACAGGTTTGTATAAATGTAATCAGGTAAGATGAAGTTGTACAGGATTTGGGTGGGCCTTAAGTCCAATGACTGGCATCCTGATAAGAAGGAGAAAAGGCACACAAAAACACAGAAGTCATGTGAAAGCAGAAGCAGAGATTGTAGTGATGCCGAGGATTGCCGGTAGCCACCAGAAGCTAGGAGAGAGACATGGGATGGTTTCTCCCTAAGAGCCTCCAGAAGAAAGTCATCTTGTGCCAACACTTTGATTTCAGTCTATATTGACCTCCAGAACTGTAGGAGAATAAATTTGTCTTTTTTTTTTTTTTTTTTCCTGTACGTGGGCCTCTCACTGCTGTGGCCTCTCCCGTTGCGGAGCACAGGCTCCGGACGCGCAGGCCCAGCGGCCATGGCTCACAGGCCCAGCCGCTCCACGGCATGTGCGATCTTCCTGGACCGGGGCACGAACCCATATCCCCTGCATCGGCAGGCGGACTCTCAACCACTGCGCCACCAGGGAAGCCCTAATAGCTTTTAACTTCTTGATTAAAAACGTTGCAAGATCACCTGTTAAGTATAAGGGGATGAAAAAAATAGGTGGATATTCCAGAGAAGTGAAGAAGGTGTGAAACTGTAGGTATGAAGAAAGAAAAAGCCAACTGTTAAGATTGCTCAGCAATATGCAGTATTGATTTGAGGGTAGTGGTCATGAGTTGATAGTGAAACCAACATGCCCAGCTGGGGATCATAACCCAAGATTTAAAGAGATTTTTAAAAAACTTAATCAATTAATTAATTTTTGGCTGCCTTGGGTCTTCATTGCTGCAAGCAGGCTTTCTCTAGTTGCGGCGAGCAGGGGCTACTCTTCGTTGCAGTGTGCGGGCTTCTCATTGTGGTGGCTTCTCCTGTTGCGGAGCACAGGCTCTAGGTGCACAGGCTCAGTAGTTGTGCCTCATGAGCTCTAGAGCGCAGGCTCAGTAGCTGTGGTGCACGGGCTTAATTGCTTCACAGCATGTGGGATCTTCCATGGATCAGGTCTCGAACCCGTGTTCCCTGCATTGGCAGGTGGATTCTTAACCACTGCACCACCAGGGAAGCCCCTAATCAGATACATATATATGAGTCCCTTTTATTGGTGATTATCTTGAGGCATCCTGGTTCTCTCAAACAACACAAGTGAAGGATTTTGCTGTCACCAAGGTAAAATGGAGAAGAATAGTCCGTATTTTTCGTTCTAGCTCTTCTATTCCCATTCATTGAGCTCTCAATGATCCAGTTTGTACCTATTAAAATAGAGTTAATACAGTAATACCCAATAGTCAAAGCTTAAGAGAAAATAACCCCAGGACTAATGAATATTGAATAAAAAGCTATAACCGTAATCCAGGTACCAGTATACCAGTAGTGTAGTTCTTAGACTATTCTTACTTTTATTGGTTTTCTAGGTGGTTCAGTTGATATTTGGGAAGGGATGTTGAAAAATCCAGATGCTCTGAAATTCCTGACAATATTTAGAAACTTAACATCTTAAAAATCTTTCAAAAAGATGCTATTGAAAGTGACTTTAAACCCTTGATTGAAAAGTATACTACTTCCACAGTGTAGTGTAGCCCAACAATAATTTATTTTTAAAGCTGTAATTCACTTTTGACATTATCATTTGAAGCCTTGGATGCTTTCAACTGTAATGATTGGCTCTGAGCTACAATGGGAGATTTCCTGAAAACATTACTTCTTAATAACAGCAGTCAGAAGAGTACAAAGCAAAATGTGTGGAATCACACAGTTTACGTCCAAAGCACCCAATGACATAAATCAGAATAGCAATCTATCATTAAAAACATTGTAATCCTTGGGCTACAAATGAATAAGGGAGGAAAAAGAATTTAAAATAAAATAACTGTGAGATTTCACTATTTTAAATGGCTCCAAGAGCACATGCCTTAGCTAAACACAATGGAACACACACAAAAAATGACAGATTTAAATGCTCTGTCTTGAGCCATTGGATAGCACATAATAAGGTTTCTCAGCTGTTGTAACTGGGTCTGGTGCATAAGTTTGGAATTTAGGATGAGGGTTCATTTAACCTGCGGTTTCACAAAAGTAGATGGCTGGAAGATGTTAACGTCTCTTGTTCTTTAACTCACAATATGATCCTCAAGCAATACTAAAGATTATGTGGGAATGAGGAGATTTAGATTTCATTTTCTTATTCTCAACATGATTGTTTCAGTATAGGATTTTTACCATGGAAGGCCTTCAGGATTGCCTACGTATTACTGCAGGTGATAGGAAACAGGCATTGAATACTTAGTAGGAGATAAAGCCCCACTTGCACCCCCATTTCTAGTGATCGCAGGTTGAATTTGGAATATGTAGAATTAACTTATGCTACTTTGCTGGAAGGACTTCTGTTGAAGAAGTTTGTAGAGCAATTGGGCAGAACAAAGGGCTCATTACTTTTGCATAATTAAAATGGGAACGCCAACTGTGGAAACTAAAATAGCAGGGTGGTGTCACATGACAATCCCTTATTAGGTCCTTTAATTTTTTTTCCAGGTCTCTGGAGAATCACTCTCCACTACTGAGGCCAGGTGCTATGAGTTTCCACTCATCCAAGCTGCACCTGGAATAGAGTAGTGACTCTAGCGTTGGCCAGGCTGCGTGTTGGACTATACTTTCTTCCAGATTTTAGAGAAAAGAAAAATAAGTAACTGCTGGGGTGAGAACTGAGTATTCTATATGAGGATTAAGGAAACTGGAGCTGTTTAAGGGGAGATTTGTGAACTGATAGGAAAATTTGAAATGAATATTGCTAATGACATCTTTTTCCTGCAGGATCGGGAGGTTAAGACTTAGGGAGGGAGAAAATGAAATGACTTTTAGTAGCAGTAGGAGGCAGGGACAGAGAGGAGTATTCCTAGTTCAATGGAAAGTGATGGGGGAAGGAAAGCAGGGTAGAGAAAGACAAGGAAACAGGAGGGAATGCTGTGGAGAAATCTGATCCATGCTCGGGCTGTCAACCTTGTTTAAACGAACTTTAAGTACAAGATCTATAACTACCTCAAAGCAGGAAAGAAGAGTTTGTTAAAATTTAATGTTGTATAATTTAAAAATTCTTCCTTCTGATAAAATAAATGCCTAAGGTGTAATGAAAACACCTTGTTTTCATTATTTAGGAAGAGGTTATTTTTTCTTCTTAAAAACAATGCCCATTTGCTTCCAGCTATATCTATTTAGTGGATCTATAACGAAAGCCTCATTTGATTCATGAGATTAGCCATCATTTGGGGAGGTAAATCTGCTTGGATAATTTAAAACCTTTACTAGTGAATATTTGCCCATCTTTAATACTGGAAGGTTGCCTGGCCTTCATTAGGAAATGTATGGAGACCACAGAGGAGCCGACAGAGGGAGCCCTGCGTGATCATTTCATTGCCAGAGATCAGGACCCAAATTCGATTGCAGCTCATTATTCTCATCTGCTAATGTTTCCATTGTCTTCTTTTAGTTTAGTCCGTTTAATGATTTAGTAGACTTTATCCTGTAAAAGAAATGGCATTTATTGTTTAATTTAGAGAATGCCTTGCTTCTCTCTGACCTGCATATTCTCCTTAGATGAGGTTTCTTTTACTTGGTGTAATCATCTTCAAACATGTTTCATTGTAGAAAAGTCCACAAAGATTCAGTAAAATATCATACTTGGATATATTGTGCTATAGATATTTAAATTATTTAAAAAGTAAGGTAGATCTTATAGAGGTCTATTTTCAAATTGGAGTGTGTATTCTTTTTGCTTTACTCCTTGGGGTAACCCTGGATGCTGGAAACTAGTATAAAAGTGGTATGTTTTTAAGGAACATTTAGGTTACTCTGTAGAATGTAGTTTAAAACATTAATTGTATTAAAGTAAATTTAAGTGTGTTATGGGAACAGAGTAAAAAAACTAGCTTGCATTTTAAAAATACTATATTAGACTTCAAAGAAATTTTAAGGTTAAGTCAGACATTGACTCTCCTTTGTTTTGGGGAATTCTTGTCCAAAAAAGTAAGATAAGCACAATTACAGGGCCTAATAATTGTAATTTATGAGTCCCTTCTAGGTAAATAAATTATGCTCTGATACTCTGAAAGAGTTGTCCTTGTTCGTTCAGGGACAAACATTTCCCAAATTGAAAAAGTTTGCATCTGATTACTCAGGTGAGTAGACTTAGAAAACCAAAAATATCCTTGCTTTATCTAACATAAGTAATCCAGGCAAGGTAGGAGATTATCATAACAGAGACATCTTGAGCTAACAGCTCTATTCACATTGATTACTCTGAATCAAATTCCTCAGTATTTGTCATCTTTACTCTTATTACCAGCTGACTCAGACAGACAGTACAGGGAGATAGGAAACATGTGGTTAAGTAGTGTTGACATTTTTAATCCTTAGAGTACATACAATTTTCTAGTATCTTTTGTATTTCACTGTACACAGGTACAGTATAAACAACAAAAAATTTCATTGAAATTTCTAAAAGGAAATGATAACAATGTATGAAATGGACAGTAAATTCAGATTTTTGCAAAGGCAGTAGGCACTCTGTTGATTTATCTTTTTTTTTGGGTAGCATCTGTTATTATATTCTAGGTACATTAATAAAGAACAGGGAACAACAATCATTTAAAATTTATCAAATGCTTGCAAATATAATCATTTTTTACCAACCATTCACTTTTCTAAATTCTCAGATAAAGATAAAAGTAGTTCTTTTGTTATTTAAATACATTAAAAGCAAGTCAGTCCCTCAGAAAATTAATATTAATTTCCTTTTTCTAAATATTAGGACTTTCTTACTCCCATCAAAAGGAAATGCATTTTAAACCTTCTTAAATTTAATAGGGTTATTATTTTTCATTGTAAGCAATTCATGTAAGTAATCTTCAGCCTGACAGACTGGCACCATTAGAGACTGGTTAAATCAAATATTTCCGTGACCTATAATTTCAAGAGCAGAAGAATTCTAGTTCTGATTTACAAAGCTTTTCTGTATCTTGTCTTCCAGGTAATTTTCAACTTACAAAACCAATGGCGGGTCCTGTCAATTCTTCTCTTTCTTATACAGTCTCTCAGAATTAATATGTATCCGCTGAACTAGAATCTGCTATGAAAGGGCTTTCTTCTTATTCCAAAGCATTATGTGGATTCTTCTGCTCGTAACCATTGGCGTTTAGGGGGATGTGTAGTCACGTGACATACCAATCCTTTCATATCTCCTCTTTTTCCCTGAAGCTGCAAAGGAACGTGAAAATGATACACAGCTTACTGCTGCTCTCCATGCCTTACTACCTCTCAGCTTCCCAGACCCACAGACCTTTGTTCTTCCTCCCAATCCATGAGCATTGGAGTTTATAGCATTCTCTCTCACATATTTGTCATTCTCTCTCTTTCATATTGATCTTTCCATTTTCCTTCCATACTTCAAAGTTATACACTTACACCTTGGATAAAGCTGAGCAGAGTAATGTTAAATAAAACCAAATGAGTTTTTCTTCCTGTAACGTATGTCGAAGGTGTTAACTCTGCTTAGAGATGAGACCATTTTATTTCCTTGTGTTTATGATCTCCATTTTGAGTCTTGGATGAAGTAGATAAATGCCTAGCTTATTAGAAGACATTGCATTGTCCTGTGCCTACTTTTCAGTTAAATTTTTTTACCACACATCCTGGGGGATCTGTGATCCAAAAGCCAGAAAGCCATCAGGAGTCAAACATGCTGTTTTAGGCTCTAGTATCACCCTTTATTCAGTGAAATTTTCTAAGCTTATATTTCTCTTTTACAAAAGCGACCTTTCTTCTTTTACTGAAATTGCTCCAGCAGAAGTTACTGGTGCCCTTTACAAAGTCAATGGCTTCTCCCTTGGTCATTAACCTGACCAACGTTGACATTGGACCTTGCTGCTGACGTTGAAAGTCTCACCAACTTTCCTTTTCCTGTTCTTCTCCTGTTCTTAATCCTTCTCTCTTATCTTTTTGGTTCTCTTCTGTCTTCTAACACTTAGTGTAGGAATTTCTCAAGGTTTTATTCTTACCTTTATTTCTTCTATCTACATTTTTTCCTTGATTGTCTTATCTACTTTCACCACTCCGCCTTATCTTTATATAGTATTTTCCTAAATTCATATCATCATTCTTGAAGGCTTTTCTAATTATATTTCTCATGGCTTTTGACATATTTCTCCATTGATGTTATACTGGCATCTTAAGGCCAGGATATTTTAAAATAACTTATTTCCTAGTATCTTATTTCTTTGAACCAATTCTTATCTATTGCCAGGTTAATCTTTGTACTGTAACTTCTCTTCTCCAAAACTACCGGTGGTTTCTTAATGTCTTCCTTCTTTCCCTTAACATGAGCTGGGCTTTCCCTCCTTTGTGCTTTGCCTTATTCTAGATCCTATAACCACATTTTTAATTGCTTGTGAAAATTTTATGTTTTCAAAATTCAGGTAATACTTATTCAATCCTTAATTTTCCCAATCAGTTGATATCTTTCTCTCCTAAAACTTTTTTTTTAAACTACTCTTATAAGAGGTATGATAACATAATTTATGTGGAATCATATATTATGATTGTTGTACAAGCAGATTTTTTTTATCCTTATTTTTAAAAATTAATTTATTTTTGGCTGCGTTGGGTCTTCGTTGCTGCACGCGGGCTTTCTCTAGTTGTGACGAGCGGGGGCTACTCTTCGTTGCGGTGCATGGGCTTCTCATTGCAGTGACTTCTCTTGTTGCAGAGCACGGCTCTAGGCACACAGGCTTCAGTAGGTGCAGCACATGGGCTCAATAGTTGTGGCTCGCGGGCTCTAGAGTGCAGGCTCAGTAGCTGTGGCGCACAGGCTTGGTTGCTCTGCTGCATGTGGGATCTTTCCAGACCAGGGCTCAAGAACCCATGTCCCCTGCATTTGTAGGTGGATTCTTAACCATTGTGCCACCAGGGAATCCCTTATCCTAATTTAATGTCCCTGAAATTAAGATGTAATTAACAGTCAAAGGTATCTTAGATGTGATAAAATACAATATTTTCTCTGTAGCAAATTGTCAAGGTCCCTGGAAATAGGAAAGATTTAATTTTTATCTCCCACATCTCTTTTTCAGTTAAAAATCTGTTGAATTAGCACATGCCAAATTGTCTCTATTCTGACACATCCAAATGAAACCGTCAGAGCCATCAGATACTGCTCTCACAAGATAAATTAGCCAAAGGTTAATTTGATTTAGGTTCTTCTGTGTTTTTAGGAATATTACCATTAAAACAATATTAGGCCTTCCCATCCATGATCATAGGATGTCTTTTTATGTAGGCCATCTATTTTTTTTTTTTTTTTTTTTTTTTGCAGTACGCGGGCCTCTCACTGTTGTGGCCTCTCCCGTTGCGGAGCACAGGCTCCAGACGCACAGGCTCAGTGGCCATGGCTCACGGGCCCAGCCGCTCCACGGCATGTGGCATCTTCCCGGACAGGGGCACGAACCCGTGTCCCCTGCATCGGCAGGTGGACTCTCAACCTATTTAGGCCATCTTTAATTTCTTCTAACAGTGTTTCATATTTTTAGTATATAGATCTTGTACTTTTAGTGTATAGATCTTGTACTTTATTGTTAAATTTATCCCTAAGTGTTTTATTACTTTTGATGCTTTAGTAAATGGAATTATTTTCTTAATTTTATTTTTGGATTTGTTCGTTACTAGCGTACAGAAAGTCAGTTGATATTTGTATATTGATCTCATATCCTGTAAACTTGCTAAGCTCATTTGTTAGTTCCAATATATATTTTTTAATTTTTTAATTTTACTGGATTAGTTAGGATTTTCTATGTACAAGATCATGTCACCTTCAAAAAGAGATAGTTTTACTTCTTCCTTTCAAATCTGAATGCCTTTCACCTCTTTTTCTTGCCTAATTTCCCTCACTAGAAACTCCAGTACAGTGTTGAATAGAAGTGTTGAAAGTGGCCATACTTGTCTTTTTCTTGATCTTAGGGGAAAACATTTCATTTACTCTTTTACCATTCAGTATGATGTTAGCCATTGGTTTTTCATAGATGGGCTTTGTCAGGTTGAGAAAGCTCCTTTCTCTTCCTAGTTTGTTGAGTGCTTTCATGAAATAGTGTTGGATTTTTTCAAATGTCTTTTTAATGCATCTATTGAGACGATCATATGGATTGTCTGTGATCCCAGAATAGCCAAAAGGATTTTGAAAAGAACAAAGTTGGAGGAATCACACTTCTTAATTTCAAAACCTAATGCAAAACTATAGAAATCACAACAGTGTGGTATTAGCATATGAATAAATATATAAACCAGTAAACTATAATTGAAAGTCTAGAAATAAACCCTTACTTATAGGATCAATTGATTTTTGACAGGGGTGCCAAGACCTTTCAATGGAGAAATAATAGTGTTTTTGTTCTGACAAAACTGGATATTCACACACAAAAAAAATGAAGTGGGAATCTTTTCTCACACTGTATACAAAATGAATTAAAAATGGATTATAGACCCAGTGCAAGAATTTTAAAACTATAAGGCACTTAGAAGAAATTATAGGAGTAAATCTCTGTGACCTTTAATTAGGCAATGGTTTCTTAAATATGACACAAAAAGTGCATACAACAAAAGGCAAAAAAATACATAAATTGAACTTCATCAAAATGAAAAACTTTGGTCTTCAAAGGACACCATCAAGAAAGTCAAGAGACAACCCACAGAATGGAAAAAAAATTTCAAATTATGTTACTGATAAGTGATTTGTATCCAGAATATATGAAGAACCCTTATAATTCAACAATGTCAAACAAGCAATTAAAAAATGAGGAAAGGACTTGAACATTTATCCAAAGAAGATATACAAATGCTCAAAAGGCTATGTGAAAGATGGCTCAACATCATTAGGCATTAGGGAAATGCAAATAAAAATCACAATGAAATACCACTTTATACCTGTAGGATGACTAAGATTAAAAAAAAACAGTTAATAACAAGTGTTGACAAGGATATGGAGAAATTGGAATTCTTATACATTGCTGTTGGAAGTACAAATGTTGCAGACATTTTGAAAAACATTTTGGCAGCTTCTCAAATGGTTAGACATAGAGAGTTACCATATGACTCATTAATTCCACTGCTAGGTATATAAACAACAAAAATGAAAACATATTCACACAAATACTTATGCATGAATGTTCATAGCAGTATTATTCATAATAGCCAAAAAGTGTAAATAACTCAAATGTCCATCAATTGATGAATGGATAAACAAAATGTGATATATTAATACCATGAAATGTTATGCATCTATAAAAAGAATTATGTCTAGACACCTATTAGAACATGGATGAAACTTGAAAACATTTTGCTAAGTGAAAGAATCTGAATCTCTATTGAATCATTCCCATGGGCATATAGACATGCCTTGACACCTATTAAAGAAAAACCCTTCTCTGATCCCCAAGTCTTCCTCTAGGTGTCCCATCACAGTTTTCCATATTCACAGCAAACTACTTCAGAATATTTTCTATACTCATAATTTCTGCTTCACCTCCTATTTTCTCACTAGCCCACTCTAACTAGTCTCTTAATCTACTACCACTATTTTGAAACTGCTCTTTTTAAGGTCATAACTTTTGACAAAAACAATGATAACCTTTCTGTTATTATCTTAACCTCTCAGTAACATTTAATATGGATGATCACAGTCTCCTTCTTATTTTTCAGGCTTTCAGATAACTGTACCAATCTGTTGTTCCCCCTACCTCACTGACTGCTCCTTCTTCATCTCCTTTGCTAGCTGTTTCTTATCTACCAGACCACTACAGATTTGATGTGCCAGGATACCATCTTTCTCCTTTTCTTTTTGTATTCATGATTCCTCTATGTGATCCCATCTATCTTAAATCAGGGGACTCAGTATATACCACAAAAATCTGACTGTGAGGAGACTAAAGTCACCCAAGGGTAATCCTCTGAAAAGTATTGCAGATGGGAGCCATTAGTTGTAGTGCCTGAAGCATCTGGGGGACGGGAACTCCTAACTAAGCTAGTAAAAGGGATTCCAAGGAATCCAACCAATAGCACCTACTATACCACCAATATGAAATTGCTCCTAATTTTTGTTTTCAGCTGTATCTTCGGTTCTGAGTTCCAAATGTATATCCACTATCTTACCCACCGTGTCCATTGGATTTCTCATAGATTTCTCAAATTGTATTGGCCAAAACAGTACACCCCATCTCTTCTTCATCCCCTCTATCCAATCCATCTTCCAATCCAGTGTTTCTCATTTCAGCCAGTGGCAGCATCATCTATTTAGTTGTTCAGGTCAGAATATTGGTGTACTGCTCTCTTTTTCTCAAACACCACACATCCAAACAATCAGTAATCCCTGTTGGTTATAACATACACATGCCCACATGCACACATACACACTCAGTGAGTGTGACCACTTTTGACTCTTTTTGTGACTATAATTCAAATGCTTCAAACTCTTGGCTGAATCACTGCAATGGCCTCCTAAGTGGTCTCTTTTTCTGTATACTTGCCTTTCTTCTGGGGGCAAACAGTAGTCAGAGTGATCTTTCTGAAGTCCAAATCAGGTTAGCACTTACTATACTCCAAGTTATCATGTTTATCTTACTATATGTTAATGATTGTTACGGCTCCCTCCATTCCTCAGTGGTTAGAGCACAAAAACAATTAATAAAGTTAGTTTTTCTAAGCAATGATAAAGGGCCAAGAATGGTCCTCACCAATCTATGCAGAAGAGAGGACAGGATTTTTATTGCCACCTGAGGAGACCCAGGAACTGATTGTTTAATGATCATGTCCCAGGTAACACAGCTAATAGGTATTATAGTTAAGCCATTTTTTGAACACAGACAGACTGGCTAAAGCTGAACTTTTATAACCAAGCACTACTCAATCTTTCATTGAAGTGGTAGGACCATCTTGTAAGTCAAAGTCCTATATTGACCGAAATTGCATTTAATTTTTAATTTAATTTGAGGAAGTAGGCATATATAATATGTAACTATAACATCGATAATTTCTTATTATTAATGCCATATATATTTCTTAGATTTTATTTTGTGTTCAATAAGTTTTCTTTGTACAAATACCTTTTAAAAATATTTATTACTGAATAATCATATACATTTTTCAATGGTTAAATTATATTTTTTCATGGTTGTTGCTGGCATGTTAGAATCCTCTTGATTTTTGTGTATTAAAGTCCAACAAACTTGCTGAGTTGTCTTATTAGTTGAGATATTTGATTATAGATTTCATTCATTCATTCATTGACCCCATATGTATTTAGTGGGAGCCTAATATATGTTAGGTGTTATTATAAATAATAGTATAAAAAATAAATGAATCATGTACATTTATTTACATGTAATCAATTTCTGTGTACATAATTGCTATTTATTTTTTCTTGCTAAGTCTTATATCTCATTTCTTTTCTTGCCTTATTGTATTGGATGAAATGTCCATTGAAATATCAGATCAAAGTGGATATAGTAGGCATTCTTGCCTTTTCTGTTTGTGAAAGATTGCACCTAATTTTTCACCATTAAATATAATATTTGCTGTGGGATTTTGGTAGATCTTATTTATTACGTTATGTAGTTTTCCCCTGTTTTAGTTATGAATATATTTTGGATAATATAGAATGTTTTTCTGTACTTATTGTGATATGCATGTAGTTTTTCCTTTGTAATATGATAGATTATATTAAACAGGTTTTCTAATGTAAATCATCTTTGCTTGCCTGGAATAAATATCCCTACCTCACTGATGTACATATATTTTAAATAATTGCTAGATTTATTAATATTTAAGATTCTTACATTTATAATAAGTGAGATTAGTCTGTGAATTTTCCTTCTTTTACTCTCATTTCCCAGAATTGTCAAGGTTATACAGTTGACCCTTGAACGACATGGCTTTGAACTGTGCAAGCCCACTTATACATGGATTCTTTTCAATGGTAAATACTATAGTAATACATGATCCACAGTTGTTGAATCTGAGGATGTGGAACCAGGGATACAGAGGAACTGTAGAGATATGGAGGAACTGCATATGTGGAGAGCTGACTATAAGTTATAAGCAGATTTTTTTTTTTCCGTGTAGAGGGTCGGCACCCTTAACTCTCAAGTTTAAAACTCAATTATCATTGTATCTTCTTTCCAAAAGCTGCCACTCATGAACTTCTTTATTTCTGCCTCTGATACCTATCCAGGAACATTTTAAAACCTAGAACCTTCTTTCTCACCACCCTCAGAGATTTGATTTTTCTCATGTGGTTGATTTTTTTCTTAGTAATGCTTTTAAAATGTATCATTATTTTTCTCCTCAATATAATTAATTTCATCCCTGAGTTGCTTCATTCAGTTCAAATTTGACAGTCCACATTTGACTCCAACATATGAGCCATTGCAGGATTAGTCTTCTGAAAAAACCCAAACCACCTTGTCACATCTTTACTCATTAAATTCAAGGACTAACTATCATATATAGGTTAATATTTTTTCTCTAACTTCCTCCAGCAGGTTTCTTCCCTAATCAGCTGCCTTAGCTGTTTTTATTATTGTTATTATTTTTAAGTTTCTGTTGCTGTGCACCTGTAATTAATTTCACCAAATTGATTGTAAGCACCTGTAGGGCAGAGACTATGTTTATCCTTCTTTGTATTCACTATAACTTCTGGCTGAGTGCTTGACATGTGCTGCTCTTCAATAATGTGCTGTTTGTTTGATTGATGAATCCCTTGTCTCTGCCTGATTAGCTCAGTTGTTAAGTGCCAGGTGCTAATGAGGCCAGGGTCATAAGATCAAGCCCTGTATGGATCATTAGCTTTGGCTTAGTTCATAACCCCAGTATGTACTCTACCTCAAATCAGCATTTCCAGGAAGCATGTGTTTGGACACAGAGTGGGAGCAAAGTAGAGGATGAACATTAAGATAGTGTAATTTCATCTTCACTACCAAAGGTAACACGTCCTAAAATGTAAGGGCTCTTCCTGAGGATGGATATGCAGTACATTTTCACGTACACAGGACAGCCAGCTCTGAGCTTGTTCCATAGTTCTGACTCAGCTGAACTTACAGAATATTTTTCTTTCATCCTTCAAGTCAAAATCAGTAAGCTACTTAATTTGTTTAAAAAAGGAATCTCAAAACCTTATGAGTGAAGGTTATATGAAGGTTGTTTCCTGGACATACAGTTTATTTTAAATTATTGCCAGCATAGTCCCATCTATTACTTTGTCATGACTTATTTAATGTTACATTTGCAAATATTCAAAAGCAATAATATATCAGCCATTTCTGTGACCCTCAGAAAATGATATCTAAGTTATTATTTTTTCTAAAATTTCTGAATTTTTGAGTTTAGTAGATATCTATGTACAGATTAATTGGTTTTAGTACTGAGTTGGTTTCACATAAATGTATGTTCAATAATGGTTATTTTTTATTTTCAGTACAAGAGAAAAACTCAGTCTACAGAGACATAACTGTAAGATGAAATGAGAAACAATGCAGTTAGGATCAAATGATTAAGGAGAAAAACAAATAAATGTGTAAGAAATATAGGGAAAAATTAAACAGGTAAAAATACCTATATGATGTTCTTTTTGAGTTCTATTTGATAGAAAGCTAGGAGAAAACACAATTTTTTTTGCCTGACAGGAAAACTAATAAAGTACAAAGTATCAGACAAATACTTTACAGTTTGAGTAACAAGATTTTATGCTTTCACAGGAAACTGGTATCTATCCTAGGAATGAAGTAACTGGATAAATGTAAAGCTAGATGTTTTTAAATTAACAAAACTTCTCTACAGAATTTTTCAACCAGTTATTAAGAGATAGTTTTTAAGAATCCATAAACATTATAAGAAATCTAAAATCAGAAGGACACAAAGAAAGCCAAAGAAGTGTATCAGTTTTGTTTTCTGAGTTGATTGACATTGCCTTTATTTTGCCTGTAAGAAAGAAAGAACACAAAATAGCCACTCCTCCAGGGTAACAAGCACATACTCTAATGAATTGTCCCTTTGGAATATTATGTTGTGTTTGTACTCACTTTTCTACTATGTAACCTGAGCGACTTTCCTGCTTCCAGGTCTAATGTCACCAACTCTTATTTAATGTTAGGGCTCTTTGCTTCATAGCCTAAGTTGATCAGATATTTCTCATAGGAAGATAAAAGTGTTCAAAGGAATTTGTTTTGGATTATCCTCATCTGTTTGAAAAGTACAGCATATTGATTAACAACATA
The DNA here is from genome assembly GCF_937001465.1 of Orcinus orca. Classification (NCBI taxonomy): domain Eukaryota; kingdom Metazoa; phylum Chordata; class Mammalia; order Artiodactyla; family Delphinidae; genus Orcinus; species Orcinus orca. The sequence continues at coordinate 22,646,805 of NC_064563.1, forward strand.
GGCTCTGATTTGCTCGTTTTCAAACCTAGTTCTGTTGCGCACTAGATGTCTAACTTTGAGGCAAGTTATTTAACCTCTCTGTCACAGTTTTTGTCTGTAAAATGGGGCTAATAATTGTACCTACTTCTTAGGACAATTCTGTGTCTTAATATAGGTAAAGGGTTTTGAATTGTGCTTGACAAACAGCAGATACTCAGCAGATGTTAACTATTAGTAGTAACATTATTATCCTTGTTGCAGACCACTGAGATGGTCATCACTCCACCTGATCCTTGGTCCTAGCAGTATCTCACTCTGCTCTGGACCTTGGGGCCTGTCATGGTTCAACTGTCTTTGAACTTCTACCACAGTGCACCCAAGTGCACAGGAAACAATTGGCTGCACTCTCCTGCAAGTCTCTGCGCTTTGAACAGCTAGTGGTTATCAACAATACAATGGTTTAACCATTATCAATCTTAGATTTATAATACTTTAGATTTTGAAAACCTGAAACCTGCACAGCCACCAGTGTTTCTAGAAAGGAAAATAAACACATATTTAGGATATAGAATATAAATTTAAAATTTTAGAGTTTGGTAGAGAGCGCTTTGTGAACTTTATGTTGGGGATATAACAGTGAACAAAACAGATAAAAATCACTGCCCTCAAGAAGCTTATATTCTAGTGGTGGGAGACATGCAATGAAAAAAGAAACATAAATGAAATATATTTTGTGCTGTAATGGGATACGTGTAAAGAGAAAAATAAATCAAGGAAGGGAGATAGGGCATGTCTAGAATGGGGGGTGGGGGGCATTTGAAATGGAAGGAAGGTTTCAATCCAATTTCTAGATTGGATTACCAAGGAAATTTGCACTGAAAAAATGAATTTGAGGAAATAACCGAAGGAGATGAGAGGGTGAGCCATGAAGATCTTGCGGAAGGACCTTTCCTGGCAGAAGGAGTAACAAGTTATAAGGTCCTGAGTTTGAATTGTGCCCCTTATTTTTGAGGAACAGCAAGGAGGCTGGTATGGCTGAAGCAGAGTGAGCAATTGTTGGTGTAATAGGATATGCATTCAGAGAGACAATGTAGGCCAGGTCATGTAAGGTCTGGGTATAAATATGTCATTTTTCTCTATTATAATTAATTATTCTATTATTGTAAGTACATTGATGCTTCACACTTCTACTCTACTTTTAAATGGTTCAAGAATTCCAAGGGGTTACCCAGTTCTGGGAGCGCGGTTGCCAGTTTTCTTCTATGCTAGAGGGAGCTGGACTCTTGTTAGCTCACATCTGTGTTTCTTCCTGCTTCCACCCTGCCCTGCTCTTCCAGGGCAACCTTTTAAGTTCTTAGGGACACTTTTGAGACATGTCAGGTCTAAGACACTGCCTACTGTAGCAGGGCTCCTGCTTAGACTCAGAAGATACCCAGCTCTTAAACCACAGTTGCATACTCAGCCATAGTTTATCATATCATATCTCCTGTGCCAATGCAGCTGGGGCTGGCAGGTAACTTCTAGCATCAGTCACCAGCTGTGCCCAATCCAGGCCTTCCCTTGACACTTAGTCCCTTGATAGGGGCCTATATGGCTGGCAGAGCCTCCCCTGGCCGATGTGGTTTGCATTTACAAAGGCATTTCCTCATTGTCTTATTGAGTAGCAACACCCATGTGAGAATTGGGGAAAAGTCTTTCTTTCCTCTGGGTGTATATGGCTCATGCAAGGCTTAGTGAACATGTGCTGGATTTCAGTTCCAATTTACCACCTCTCCAGTTGGTGTCTTACTCAGGGCACAATTCGCCTAACTTTAAATGGTGGTGATGGCCTAGACTTTCTTCCTCAGGTCCTGGGACTCCTTGTACAAATGAATCCAGTCCTTGCACAGTTATGTTCGTAGGGGCCTTACTGAATATCAAACTTGGAAACAAGAAAGGCCTATTATACTTGAATCCCAGGGCAATGTTTGCATCCTTGGGTTACCTTTGAGAACCCAAAAGAAGACTTACAAAAAATTTCTTGAACAAAGTGACCTATGTTTTTTAACTTTAAACTTCTGAGATGCTAACATTTTCATTATCTCCTTAGTGTACTCTTTATTTAAATATTAATTCATATCTTCTCTTTTTTTTTCTTTGTCAATCATATTAGAAGTTTCTCAATTTTTTTTCATCTTTTCAAAGAATCAGATTTTGGTTCATTGATATTCTCTCTTGTATTGTGTTTTCAATTTCATTTATTTCATTTCATTTCAATTTATTTCAAATTATTTCATTTATTTCTGTCCTTGTATTTATTATTTCCATCCTTATATTTATTATTTCCTTATTTCTCCTTGCTTTGGGTTTATTTTTCTCTTTTAACATGAAAGTTTAGATTATTGGTTTGAAACGTATCTTCTTTCTAATATAAGCATTTGATGCTATAAATTTCCCTCTAAGGCCTGCTTTAGTGGCATCTTACAAATTTTCCTGTGTTACATTTTCCTCTTTGTTCAGTTCAAAATATTTTCTAATTTCTCTACAGACCTCCTCTTTGATTCACAGATTATTTACTAGTGTGTTAATTCCAAGTATTTGGATATTTTCCTTTATCTTTCTGTTATTGATCTCTCATTTAATTTCATTATGTTCATAGAACATACTTTGTTTGACTTAAATTCTTTTAAATTCATTAAGATTTATTTTATCACACAGAATATTTTCTATTTTGGTAAATATTCCATGTGCAGTTGAAACAAATGATCTGCTGTTATTGGATGGAGTGTTCTATAAATATAATTTAGGTACAGTTGACTGATGGTGTCATTTAGTTCTTCTATATCCTTGCTAATCAATTGCTGACAGAGGAGTCTTGAAGTCTCCAACTCTAATTGTGTATTTATTTCTCTTTTTAGTTCTGGCAGTTTTTATTTCATATATTAAAAAAAAATTCTACTGGTGTATAGTTGATTTACAATGTTGTGTTAGTTTCAGATGTGCAGCAAAGTGATAAATTTATACATATACACATATTCATTCTTTTTTAGATTCTTTTCCCCTATAGGTTATCAGAGAATATTGAGTAAAGTTCCCTGGGCTATACAGTATGTGCTTGTTGGTTACCTATCTTATATACAGTAGTGTGTGTATGTTCATCCCAAGCTCCTGATTTGTCCCTCCCCCACACGTTTTCCCTTTGGTAACCATAAGTTTGTTTTCAATATCTGTAAGAATGTTTCTGTTTTGTAAGTAAGTTCATTTGCATCATTTAAAAAAATTAGATTTCACATATGAGTGATATCAGGATATTTGTTTTTCTCTGTCTGACTTCACTTAGTATGATAATCTCTAGGTCCATCCATGTTGCTGCAAATGGCATTATTTCATTTTTTTATGGCTGAGTAATATTCCATTGTGTGTGTGTGTGTGTGTGTGTATATATATACACACACATACATACATACACACCACATCTCCTTTATTCATCTTTCTGTTGATGGACATTAAGGTTGCTACCATGTCTTGGCTATTGTAAATAGTGCTGTAATGAACATTGAGGTGCATGTATCTTTTCGAATTATGGTTTTCTCCAGATAAATGCCCAGGAGTGGGATTGATGAATCATATGATAGCTCTATTTTTAGTTCTTTAAGGAACCTCCATAGTGTTCTCCATAGTGGCTGTACCAATTTACATTCCCATCAAGAGTATTGGAGGGTTCCTTTTTCTCCTCACCCTCTCCAGCATTTATTGTTTATAGATTTTTTGATGATGGCCATTCTGACCAGTGTGAGGTGATATCTCATTGTAGTTTTGATTTGCATTTCTCTAATAATTAGCTATGTTGAGCATCTTTTCCTGTGCTTTTTGGCCATCTGTATATCTTCCTTGGAGAAATGTCTATTTAGTTCTTCTTCCCATTTTTTTTTGATCGGGTTGTCTCTTTTTTTGATATTGAGCTGCATGAGCTGTTTTTATATTTTGGAGATTAATCCCTTGTCTGTTGCTTCATTTGTAAATATTTTCTCCAATTCTGAGGGTTCTCTTTTCATTTTGTTTATAGTTTCCTTTGCTGTGCATAAGCTTTTAAGTTTAATTAGGCCCCATTTGTTTATTTTTATTTTCATTACTCTAGGAGGTGGATCAAAAAAGATCTTGCTGTAATTTATGTCAGAGAGTGCTCTGCCTGTATTTTCCTCTAAAAATTTTATAGTATCTGGCCTTATATTTAGGTCTTGAATCCATTTTGATTTTATTTTTGTGTATGGTGTTAGGGAGTGTTCTAATTTCATTCTTTTACATGTAGCTGTGCAGTTTTCCTAACACCACTTATTGAAGAGACTATTTTCTCCATTGTATATTCTTGCCTCCTTTGTCATAGATTAGGTGACCATAGGTGCTTGGGTTTATCTCTGGACTTTCTATCTTGTTCCATTGATCCTTAGTTCTGTTTTTGTACGAATACCATACTTTTTTGATGACTGTAACTTTGTAGTACAGTCTAAAGTCAGGAAGCCTGATTCCTCCCACTCTATTTTTCTTTCTGAAGATTGCTTTGGTTATTCAGGGTCCTTTGTGTTTCCATACAAATTGTAAACTTTTTCTTCTAATTTTGTAAGAAACGCTATTGGTAATTTGATAGGGATTGCATTGAATCTGTAGATTGCTTTGGGTAGTATAGTCATTTTCACAATATTGATTCTTCCAATCCATGAACATCGTATATCTCTCTATCTGTTTCTGTCATCTTCGAGTTCTTTCATCAGAATCTTATAGTTTTCCGTGTACAGGTCTTTTGTCTACTTAGATAGATTTATTCCTAGGTATTTTTATTCTTTTTGATGTGATGATAAATGGGATTGTTTCCTTAATTTCTCTTTCTGACCTTTCATTGTTAGTGTATAGGAAAGCAAGGGATTTCTGTGTACAAATTTTGTATGCTGTAACTTTACCAAATTCATTGATGAGCTCTATCATTTTTCTGGTAGCTTCTTTAGGGTTTCCTTTTTTTTTTCTCTTTGAATAATCAATGCTTTTTTTTTTGAATTGGAATGTGATTTTTTTTTAAATTGGGGTATAGTTGTTTTACAATGTTTTATTAGTTTCTATTGTACAGCAAAGTGAAGTAGAGTTCCCTGTGCTATACAGCAGGTACTTATTAGTTATCTATTTTATACATATTAGTGTATATATGTGAATCCCAATCTCCCAATTAATCCCACCCTGCCCCCTACCCCCACTTTACCCCCTTGGTGTCCATACGTTTGTTCTCTAAATCTCTGTCTCTATTTCTGCCTTGCAAACCGGTTCAACTGTACCATTTTTCTAGATTCCACATATATGTGTTAATATATGATATTTGTTTTTCTCTTTCTGACTTACTTCACTCTGTATGACAGTCTCTAGGTCCATCCATGTCTCTGCAAATGACTCAGTTTCGTTCCTTTTTATGGCTGAGTAATATTCCATTGCATATATGTACTACTTCTTCTTTATCCAGTCATCTGTCAATGGACATTTAGGTTGCTTCCATGACCTGGCTGTTGTAAATAGTGCTGCAGTGAACAGTGGGGTGCATGTGTCTTTTTGAATTATGGTTTTCTCTGGGCATATGCCAAGTAGAGGTATTGCTGGGTCATATGGTAATTCCATTTTTAGTTTTTTAAGGAACCTCCATACTGTTCTCCATAGTGGCTGTACCATTTTACATTCCCACAAACAGTGCAAGAGGGTTCCCTTTTCTCCACACCCTCTCCAGGATTTGTTGTTTGTAGATTTTCTGATGAGGCCCATTCTAACTGTTGTGAGGTGATACCCATTGTAGTATTGATTTCCATTTCTCTAATAATTAGTGATGTTGAGCAGTTTTTCATATGTTTGTTGGCATCTGTATATCTTCTTTGGAGAAATGTCTATTTAGGTCTTCTGCCCATTTTTTTGATTGGGTTGTTTGTTTTTTTGATACTGAGCTGCATGAGGTGTTTATATATTTTGGAGGTTCTTTGTCCGTTGATTCGTTTGCAAATGGTTTCTCCCATTCTGAGGGTTGTCTTTTTGTCTTATTTATAGTTTCCTTTGCTGCACAAACATTTTGAGTTTCATTAGGTCCCATTTGTTTATTTTTGTTTTATTTCCATTACTCTAGGAGGTGGGTCAAAAAAGATCCTGCTGTGATTTATGTCAAAGAGTATTCTTCCTATGTTTTCCTCTAAGAGTTTTATAGTGTCTGGTCTTACATTTAAGTCTTTAATCCATTTGGAGTTTATTTTTGTGTATGGTGTTAGGGAGTGTTCTAATTTCATTCTTTTTTTTTTTTTTCTTCAGAATTCAAAAGGTTTATTACTCATCTATTAATTCTATTACATTTATTTATTCAGTTGTATTGTTGTTGTTGGTTTTTCTTTACATCTTTATTGGAGTATAATTGCTTTACAATGGTGCATTAGTTTCTGACTATAACAAAGTGAATCAGTTATACATATATATATGTTCCCATATCTCTTCCCTCTTGCATCTCCCTCCCTCCCACCCTCCCTATCCTACCCCTCCAGGTGGTCACAAAGTACCGAGCTGATCTCCCTGTGCTATGCATCTGCTTCCCACTAGCTTTCTACCTTATCTTTGGTAGTGTATATATGTCTATGCCTCTCTCTCGCTTTGTCACAGCTTACCCTTCCCCCTCCCCATATCCTCAAGTCCATTCTCTGTAGTCTGTGTCTTTATTCTTGTCTTACCTCTAGGTTCTTCATGACATATTTTCCCCTTAAATTCCATATATATGTGTTAGCATACAGTATTTGTCTTTCTCATTCTGACTTACTTCACTCTGTATGACAGACTCTACGTCTATCCACCTCATTACAAACAGCTCAATTTCATTTCTTTTTATGGCTGAGTAAAATTCCATTGTATATATGTGCCACATCTTCTTTATCCATTCATCCAATAATGGACACTTAGGTTGTTTCCATCTCTGGGCTATTGTAAATAGAGCTGCAATGAACATTTTGGTACATGACTCTTTTTGAATTATGGTTTTCTCAGGGTATATGCCCAGTAGTGGGATTGCTGGGTCATATGGTAGTTCTATTTGTAGTTTTTTAAGGAACCTCCATACTGTTCTCCATAGTGGCTGTACCAATTCACATTCCCACCAGCAGTGCAAGAGTGTTCCCTTTTCTCCACACCCTCTCCAGAATTTATTGTTTCTAGATTTTTTGATGATGGCCATTCTGACTGGTGTGAGATGATATCTCATTGTAGTTTTGATTTGCATTTCTCTAATGATTAATGATGTTGAGCATTCTTTCATGTGTTTGTTGGCAGTCTGTATATCTTCTTTGGAGAAATGTCTATTTAGGTCTTCTGCCCATTTTTGGATTGGGTTGTTTGTTTTATTGTTATTGAGCTGCATGTGCTGCTTATAAATTTTGGAGATTAATCCATTGTCAGTTGCTTCATTTGCAAATATTTTCTCCCATTCTGAGGGTTGTCCTTTTGGTCTTGTTTATGGTTTCCTTTGCTGTGCAAAAGCTTTGAAGTTTCATTAGGTCCCATTTGTTTATTTTTGTTTTTATTTCCATTTCTCTAGGAGGTGGGTCAAAAAGGATCTTGCTGTGATTTGTGTCGAAGAGTGTTCTGCCTATGTTTTCCTTTAAGAGTTTTATAGTGTCTGGCCTTACATTTAGGTCTTTAATCCATTTTGTGCTTATTTTTGTGTATGGTGTTAGGGAGTGATCTACTCTCATAGTTTTACATGTACCTGTCCAGTTTTCCCAGCACAACTTATTGAAGAGGCTGTCCTTTCTCCACTGTATATTCCTGCCTCCTTTATCAAAGATAAGGTGACCATATGTGCATGGGTTTATCTCTGGGCTTTCTATCCTGTTCCATTGATCTATATTTCTGTTTTTGTGCCAGTACCATACTGTCTTGATTACTGTAGCTTTGTAGTATAGTCTGAAGTCAGGGAGCCTGATTCCTCCAGCTCTGTTGTTTGTTCTCCAGATTGCTTTGGCTATTCGGGGTCTTTTGTGCTTCCTATACAAATTGTGAAATTTTTTGTTCTAGTCCTGTGAAAAATGCCAGTGGTAGTTTGATAGGGATTGCATTGAATCTGTAGATTGCTTTGGGTAGTAGAGTCATTTTCACAATGTTGATTCTTCGCACCCAAGAACATGGTATATCTCTCCATCTATTTGTATCATCTTTAATTTCTTTCATCAGTGTCTTATAATTTTCTGCATACAGGTCTTTTGTCTCCATAGGTAGGTTTATTCCTAGATATTTTATTCTTTTTGTTGCAGTGGTAAATGGGAGTGTTTTCTTGATTTCACTTTCAGATTTTTCATCATTAGTATATAGGAATGCAAGAGATTTCTGTGCATTAATTTTGTATCCTGCTACTTTACCAAATTCATTGATTAGCTCTAGTAGTTTTCTGGTAGTATCTTTAGGATTCTCTATGTATAGTATCATGTCATCTGCAAACAGTGACAGCTTTACTTCTTCTTTTCCGATTTGGATTCCTTTTATTTCCTTTTCTTCTCTGATTGCTGTGGCTAAAACTTCCAAAACTATGTTGAATAACAGTGGTGAGAGTGGGCAACCTTGTCTTGTTCCTGATTTTAGTGGAAATGCTTTCAGGTTTTTACCATTGAGGACAATGTTGGCTGTGGGTTTGTCATATATGGCCTTTATTATGTTGAGGAAAGTTCCCTCTATGCCTACTTTCTGCAGGGTTTTTATCATAAATGGGTGTTGAATTTTGTCGAAAGCTTTCTCTGCGTCTATTGAGATGATCATATGGTTTTTCTCCTTCAAAATGTTAATATGGTTTATCACATTGATTGCTTTGCGTATATTGAAGAATCCTTGCATTCCCTGTGTCCCCTACATCAGCAGGCAGACTCTCAACCACTGTGCCACCAGGGAAGCCCAGAAGATTTTTAATCACAGTTTCAATTTCATTACCTGGATTGGTCTGTTCATAATTTCTGTTTCTTCCTGGTTCAGTCTGTAAAAGTTATACCTTTCTAAGAATTTGTCCATTTCTTCCAGGTTGGCCATTTTATTGGCATCGAGTTGCTTATAGTAGTCTCTTATTTGTATTTCTGTGGTGTCTGTTGTAACATCTCATTTTTCTTTTCTAATTATATTGATTTGAGTCCTCTCTCTCTTTTTCTTGATAGTGTGGCTAAAAGTTTATCAAATTTTTTTATCTTCTCAGAGAACCATCTTTTAATTTTATTTATCTTTGCTACTGTTTTCTTTGTTTCTACTTCATTTATTTCTGCTGATCTTTATGATTTCTTTCCTGCTGCTAACTTTGGGTTTTGTTTGTTCCTCTTTCTACTGTTCTTTTAGGTGTAAGGTTAGATTGTTTATTTGAAGTTTTTCTTGTTCGTTGAGTAGGATTGTATTGCTATAAAATTCCCTCTGAGAACTGCTTTTGCTGCATTCCATAGGTTTTGGATCATAATATTTTCATTGTCATTTTTCTCTAGGTATTTTTTGATTTCTTCTTTGATTTCCTCAGTGATCTCTCGGTTATATAGTAGCGTAGTGTTTAGCTTCCATGTGTTTTTGGTTTTTACATTTTTTTCCCGTAATTTATTTCTAATCTCATAGCATTGTTGTTGAATAGATGCTTGATATGATTTCAATTTTCTTAAATTTACGGAGGTTTGATTTGTTCCCAAGATGTGATCTATCCTGGAGAATGTTCTGTGTGCACTTGGGAAGAAAGTGTAATTTGCTGTTTACAGACGGAATGCCCTATAAGTGCCCTATAAATCTATCTGGTCTATTGTGTCATTTAAAGCTTGTGTTTCCTTATTAATTTTCTGTCTCAATGATTTGTCCATTGGTGTAAGCAAGATGTTAATGTTCCCGACTATTATTGTGTTACTGTCAACTTCCCCTTTCATGGTTGTTAGCATTTGACTTATGTATTGAGGTGCTCCTATGTTGAGTGCATAAACATTTATAATTGTTATATCTTCTTCTTGGATTGATCCCGTGATCATTATGTAGTGTCCTTCCTTGTGTTTTGTAGCACTGTTTATTTTAAAGTCTATCTTATCTGATATGAGTATTGCTACTCCAGCTTTCTTTTGATTTCCATTTGCATGGAATATCTTTTTCCATCCTCTCACTTTCACTCTGTACCCACTTCCCTAGGTCTGAAGTGGGTCTCTTGTAGACCGTATCTTCTTCTTGTATCCATTCAGCCAGTCTGTGTCTTTTGGTTGGAGCATTTAATCCATTCACATATAAGGTAATTATCGATATGTATGTTCCTATTATCATTTTCTTAATTGTTTTGGGTTTGTTTTTGTAGGTTCTTTTCTTCTCTTGTGTTTCCCATTTAGAGAAGTTCCTTTAGCATTTGTTGTAGAGCTGGTTTGGTCGTGCTGAATTCTCTTAGCTTTTGCTTGTCTTTAAAGCTTTTGATTTCTCCATTGACTCTGAATAAGATCCTTGATGGGTAGAGTAATCTTGGTTGTAGCTTATTCCCTTTCATCACTTTAAATACATCATGCCATTGCCTTCTGGCTTGCAGAGTTTCTGCTGAGAAATCAGCTGTTAGACTTACGGGAGTTTCCTTGTATGATGTTTGTTGTTTTTCCCTTGTTGCTTTTAATAATTTTTCTTTGTGTTTAAGTTTTGTCAGTTTGATTACTATGTATCTTAGCATGTTGCTCCTTGGGTTTATCCTTCCTGGGACTCTCTGCACTTCCTGGACTTTGGTGGCTATTTCCTTTACCATGTTAAGGAAGGTTTTGACTATAATCTCTTGAAATATTTTCTTGGGTCCTTTCTCTCTCTCTTCTCCTTCTGGGACCCCTATAATGTGAATGTTGGTGCATTTGATATTGTCCCAGAGGTCTCTTCAGCTGTCTTCATTTCTCTTTTCTCTGTTTTCTTTATTCTGTTCCATGGCAGTGATTTCCACCATTCTGTCTTCCAGGTCACTTATCCGTTCTTCTGCCTCAATTATTCTGCTCTTGATTCCTTCTAGTGTATTTTTCATTTCATTTATTGTATTGTTCATCTATGTTTGTTATTTATTTCTTCTAGGTCTTTGTGAAACATTTCTTGCATCTTCTTAATCTTTGCCTCCGGTTTTTTTCCGAGGTCCTGGATCATCTTCACTATCATTATTGTGAATTATTTTTCTGGAAGATTGCCTATCTCCACTTCATTTAGTTATTTTTCTGGGGTTTTATCTTGTTCCTTCATCTGGGACATAGTCCTCTGCCTTTTCATTTTGTCTATCTTTCTGTGATTGTGGTGTTTGTTCTGCAGCCTGCAGGACTGTAGTTCTTGCTTCTGCTGTCTGCCCTCTGGTGGATGAAGCTCTCTGAGAGGCTTGTGCAAGTCTCCTGAGGGAGGGAATGGTGGTGGGTAGAGCTGGGTGTTGCTCTGGTGGGCAGAGCTCAGTAAAACTTTAATCCGCTTGTCTGCTGATGTGAGGGGCTGAGTTCCCTCCCTGTGGTTGTTTGGCCTGAGGAGACCCAGTACTGTAGCCTACAGGCTCTTTGGTGGGGCTAATGGTGGATTCTGGGAGGTCTCATGCCAAGGAGTATTTCCCAGAACTTCTGCTGCTAGTGTCCTTGTCCCTGCGGTGAGCTACAGTTGCCCCCTACCTCTGCAGAAGATGCTCCAACACTAGCAGGTAGGTCTGGTTCAGTCTCCTATGGGGTCACTGCTCCTTCCTCCTGGGTCCTGGTGCACACACTACTTTGTGTGTGCCCTCCAAGAGTGGAGTCTCTGTTTCCTTCAGTCCTATTGAAGTCCTGCAGTCAAATCCCACTAGCTTTCTAAGTCTGATTCTCTGTAATTCCTCCTCCCATTGCCAGACCCCCAGGTTGGGAAGTCTGACGTCAGGCTCAGAACCTTCACTGCAGTGGGTGGACTTCTGTGGTATAATTGTTCTCCAGTTTGTGATTTGCCCACCCAGTGGTTATGGGATTTGATTTTATCAAGATTGCGCCCCTCCTTCCATCTCATTTAGGCTTCTCTTTTGTCTTTTGAGGATTTTCTATGTATAGTATCATGTCAAGAGCAAAGAGTGGCAGTTTTACTTTTCCAATTTGGATTCTTTTTATTTCTGTTTCTTCTCTGATTGCTGTGTCTAGGACTTCCAAAACTATGTTGAATACAAGTGATGACAATGGGTGCTTCAAGTATTTTTAAGCTCTGTTTTCACATATACTCACTTTAAGATTGTTGTGTCTTCTTGGTGAATTGACTCTTCTTCATTTTGTAATGTTCATCTTTGTCCTTAGTAATTTTCTTTGTTGCAAGGTGAACTCTATCTGATATTAACCTAAACACTCTGCTTTCCTTTGAGTGTGTATGGCATGCATGGTATCTCTTTCCCCATCCTTGTACTTTTAACTTACCTCTGTCATTACAGTTGAAGTAAATTTCTTGTAGATAGCATATAGTTGGATCATTTTAAAAAATCATTCTTCCAACGTCTCTCCTTGACATTTACATGTACTCTGGCTATGTGCATTTAATGTAATTTTATTTGTTTGGAATTTTGTCTGTCACTTTATTTTGTTCAATTCCTCTGTTTCCCCTTCATTACCTCCTATTGGGTTATTCTGAACATGTTTTTTACTATTCCATTTAAATGTGTCTATTATATTTTGACTATTTTTATTTTTATAATTTTTTTAGTGGGTGCCCTAGGGATTACAGTATAAATACTTAATTTTTACTGTCTACTTAGAATAAATATTTTACTATTTAACATGGAATATAGAAACCTTACTATAGTAAAGATAAAGACTTTATCTCCCCCCCCCCATGTTGGAGTTATTCTTTGTGTTACACCTACATATTAAAAACCTTTTCAAACCATGTTGTAATTTTTTTTGCTTTCAACTTTTATTCATATTTGAAAGAATTCAATAGAAGGATAGTCTGTTTACCCAGATACATGCCATTTGTTCTCATTTCTTTTTTGATGCTACAAGTACATTTCTGGTATCCTATCCCTTAGGCCTGAAATGAATTCTTTAGCAAGTGTTTTAAAGCAGGTCATATGGCAACAAAATCTTAGTTTTTCTTTACTTCCCATTTATTCCTGATGGATATTTTTGATGTATATAGAATTCTGGGTTGATAGTTCATCTTTTTCAGCACTTTAAAAACATTGTTTCACTTCCTTCTGATCACCACTATTTCTGATGTGAACTCTGAAGCCACTTGAATCCTTATTCCCCTATCATTATTCTGTCACTTTTCTTTGATTGTATTCAAGGTTTTTTTCTTTGCCTTCAGTAATTATGATGTATACGATTGTGGATTTGTTTTTATCCTGTTGTGGTGTACTATGATTCTGGAATCTGTAGCTTTACGTCTTTCGCTAAATTTAGGAAGTTTTCAGTCATTATTTCATCAAAAATTTTTTTTGCATTATACTCTATCTTGTCTCCTTATCAGGTTTCAATAACACAAATGTTTTACTTTTTGGTAAGGTCCAACAGTCCCTATGACTGTTCCTTTCTTATAATGTTTTTATGTTTGTTTTCAGATTTAATACTTTTTACTGATCTATTTTCAAAGTTCAGTGATTCTTTCTTCTGTCATATCCATCTGCTATTGAGCCCATCAATTGGGTGTTTTATATGTTATTGTAATTTTCAGTTCTAAAATTCCTCTTTGTTTCTCCTTTATTTCTTTTATTTCTTTGCTGAGACTTTCTATTTGCTTAAAGGTTTCATCCTTACCTCTTGGAGTATGATTATAATAGGTGATTTAAAGTGTTTGTTATATTATTTCAACATTTGTCTCATCCCTGTGTTGTTGTCTGATGATTCACTTTTCTCAAGCAAGTTGAGATTTTCCTGATCCTTACATGCCAAGTAGTTTTTGATTGTATCTTGGATATTTTGAATACTGTTACTGGATTTTAGGTCTAATTTTAATCCTACATAAAATGTTGACGTTTTTGTTTTGCGGACTCTTGACCTAATTCAGTTTAAGCCACAGGTTCCACCCAGTCTCTGTGGATGGCAGTTTCAATATAAGTTCTGTTCTTAAAGATTTTTCAGTGTTATTTGGATTTGTCTTTGGTGTTTGTCACCCATTGGCCAATCTGGAACTTGAGCAATGGTCTTTATGTTAAGTTTTCAGGTTTTTGGTGTCCTGAATAGCATCAGATTCAAATGTGAAAAGCTCAAGATTAAGCCTCATTCATAAAGAGCTTTTTGGATTTCTCTCCCCTTGGGCTCCCCTTTCCCTGGCCCCACCGTTTCCACAGTTTCTTCTGGTTCTCTGAGACTTCGCTTTTTGGTTCTGTCACTAGAAAGCTGGTACTTCATTTACTCTGCTCTGTACTTTTCATGACTGTGCCCATTTCTTGCAATGACAGGAAAGAAAACAATAAAGGAAGTTCTCCCCATGCACATTCCTCAGATAGTAGAGGAAGGTTCTTTTCCATCAGAGTTTTAGGCTACTGCAAACCTCCATATGTACCACTGTCATTGCTGCCACTTAAGTTCCAGAGAATAGGGAGAAGAGGGAAAAATAAAAATATGGGAAAATTTCTTCACTCTCTCTGAGAATTAAGAGACTCCTTTTCTTTTCTTTGTACCAGAATTGGAGAGCTTCTTTTAGCGTCTTCCCTGTCTGTGCCCGTGTCCACTTCATGTTCAAATTGTGTTGCGTTCAGACGGGTAGTTACTATTAGGGGAGAATAAGGTAAATTCACTGCCAGTTTGAAGGTACTTCTATTTTGGCATTCTTCCCCAATGTGCCTGGTACTATTTACTTTTCAGAGCCTGAAGATGTTCCATGCATTCTGTTTAAGTTTTATAGCTGCATTCAGAGAAAAAGACAGGATGAAGTGTGTTTATTCCATCTTAACTAGAATTGAAAGTCTCTATCCTATTTAATTAAATATTGACATAAGAATGAAAAGAATCTTCCAAGAAAAGATGCACTGTGGCCATTTAAAAATTGAATACAACCAGTCAACCAGTTTCAGGCCATTGTGAATGTTTCAGTTTTAGTATGTTGGAGGGAACAAAGTCAAGTATCGCAGGATATACTTCAAGGAAGAAACTTAAATATAGCCATTCCCTATTTATCTGCTACCTCTTCTATTTGTAGAAAGCTCCAGATGGCTTCACTGTAGAGTATGAGAGTGAACTAAGATAAGGTAATGTCAGAACCCAAGCACAGGTCCTGCTAGAAATAATCAGAATGCTTTTCTAATCCTGGCATGAAAAATACATGTCCAAAGGTATAACAATGAGATTATGCCATATAATAATTCCTCAAAAATCACACAGCCTCATTGTTCGAGCACCAGAACTCAACCAGTATGTGAAGAAAGTTAGATGTTGAGGTAAACTCCAAGCTTTCTGTGTTTCTGCACAAGACTGTTTTCATGTTTCTCTCTTATTTCAGAGCTTATAGTGGCTCCCTATATCACTTTGACTAGATATCAAAGCCACTTCCTAACTCTCGGTGCCAGGTTCATTTCTCTCACCTCTTATAGTCCTCCTCAGAGGACTTTTATCAGTCTTGCTTTGTGTCTTTTCCTGTTTCATACACTGACTTAGCAACAACCTGATTCTTTAAAGAGATTATCCTATTAAATTAGTATTTTAAGTATAGTTTACTTATTTAATAGACTGACCATAAATAACAACAAACTTTTTCATATAATTTTTATCCATTTCTGTGAATAATTTCATTTAATTTATTGGTAAGTCTACAAATATCTCTGATGGTTAACTTTCTTACTTCAAAGCACACAGATGCCAACAGATGTGACTTTTTGCTTTTTCCAAATTCATATCTGAATATTTGCTACATGCCTTTGAATTTCTTTCCATTCCTTGGTGAGAGAGTATTGGGAGGAGGAACCCATATTAATTAATATTAATCTTCATATTAATATACACATTCATTTTTTGCTTCTTTTCTCCAATTTTAGTGAAAGAGATAACACTCATCCTTTCCAAGGCTACTTCTTCAACATTAGCTATGAATTCCATTTCCTCTTATCAGGAGCCTTAGTTAATCATTTGCTGCCTTTCTCCTACTCTTAATCTCTCTCTCCCTCTCCATTGGCTCTACCTGCTCAGGTATAGAGGCTGCTTAAAAATATTTTCCTTCTACACAGTTACTGGTATCCCTTCAGTTACTGCTGTTTCTTTCACTGAGAATGTTGACATTTGCTGTTTTACATTCTAATTTCCTATAAATTTAAAAATCCATTGCCACCTGGCTTCCTCTACAATCAAGCAATTAGAAATGGCTCTTGCCAAAATCACTGATAATCAATAATCACATTTTTTTTCCAGTTTTTATACTCTAAAGCTTGGTTGGTCACTCCTTACTATTATAAACTCATTTCTATGAACTTATATGTTACCATAGTCTCTTGGTTTTCCCCTGGTCTGACTACTGTTTGTATACATTTTTGGCTCTACTTTTCCCAATTTAATAATAGTTTATTCCAGTCTCATGGCTTCAGGTACCATATATGCATGACTCTCAAATCTATATCTGTAGTCCATTACAAGGGAGGGGGAGGGGGGAGGGAGAGAGTGAGACATTTGGTTTTCTACTGGACATTACCCTTTGGCTATTCCATGGGCACTTCAAATTCAATGTGTTCATAACTGAGCTCATGCTCATCCTAATAGTATGTGCTTCGTCCTCTATTCATGATCTCAGTGAACCCTTACAATCGCACGTTGTTCAAAATCTGCTTTCTCTCATACCTCCACGGTTAATCAGCAACCAAATCCTAACAATTCTATTTTTAATTATCTTTTGACTCTTTTTCTTAATCCCATGGCTATTTTCTTTGTCCGGGCCTCTACAATTTCTTCTTTAAATTACAGTATTAGTCTCCTTACTGGCCTTCTGGTCTCTAGTCTTGATCTTCTTCAGTCCATTGGCCACATTGCAGCCTTAGTGATTTTTCTAAACAGAAAAGTGGATCGTATAATTCCTTTGTTTAAAACCTTTCAATGACCTCCCCAAACATTCAGAATAAAATTATGGTTTCTTAGTGTAATATACAAGGCCTTCTCTGATCTAATACCACCATTTTCTTTAGGAAGCCTCCTTTGATTTGCCTTCATCCTTACCAACCCCTCTACCAGCCCCTCCCCACAATATGGACTAGGTGCTTATGTTTTACACTCCTACAGTATAACTCTCTGTGCCATCACAGCCCTCATCACATGGCATTGCCACTAACTATTTTTTTGTTGCCATTTAAATAATGCCTATGTATGATTAATCTTTATATCGCAATGTCCATGCTGGGACGTCAGTCCCTGGAACACTGGGATGTTTATTGAATGAATGTATGAAAGAATGAGTGAAAATTTTTGAAATCCAAATTGAAGAATTTAAACTCTTGAGCAGGGAAATGGCATGAAAATCACTGAAGAACGTTAGATGAATAGTAGATAAGGTAAAGATATCTGGAAGTGTGTAGAGATGGTGAGATAACTGATAACCACAAGGCTTTTTGTAACAGGTATGATGTCAAAAAGATCTAAAATGGTAGGTTGGGTGACATGCAAAATAACTAGTAATTCCTTTTAAACAAATTATTAAAGCCCTTGAATGAATTATGTCATTGGCCTCAGAAAAGATTACAGAATTAAATTGCCATATTCTCAAAGCAGTATGTATCCAAAATTTCATATATTATATATATATACACACATATGTAAACATATGTATACACACATATACATAATTTTTATATCATGAATTCAATATATTTTAATATATATCATAATTAACATTGGGATGCAAAGAAAACCAATTATATTTAAGCTGTATAAATCTTACGTAGTTGTAATTTGTTCAAAACAAGCTTCTTTCTATTATGTTTTAATTTTTCCCTATTGGGTCTTCTAGCTGAAGGGCTAGAAGTTGCCTGTTTGTTTTATCTGTGGTGTAAGCTCTGTTTTCTTTATATGTGCTTTCCAAATGCTGCCATGACTGTGCTTTTTTTTTTTTTTAACATCTTTATTGGGGTATAATTGCTTTACAATGGTGTGTTAGTTTCTGCTTTATAACAAAGTGAATCAGTCATACATAAACATATGTTCCCATATGTCTTCCCTCTTGTGTCTCCCTCCCTCCCACCCTCCCTATCCCACCCCTCCAGGCTGTCACAAAGCACTGAGCCAATATCCCTGTGCCATGCGGCTGCTTCCCACTAGCTATCTACCTTACTACGTTTGTTAGTGTGTATATGTCCATGACTCTCTCTCGCCCTGTCACAGCTCACCCTTCCCCCTCCCCATAACCTCAAGTCCGTTCTCTAGGAGGTCTGCGCATGACTGTGCTTTTAAAGTTAAACACCTTACTTATTTAGTTCATATCAATAGAAAGCTTAGAATAACTAAACTCCTTATGAAGTCAAGTTCAGAAAACTAGTATTTATTTTCTTTAAACAGCCTAGAAATGCAATATGTCATTTTGTTGCAGGTGTAAATTTGAACAATATGATATCTATTTTCAAAGTCTATTATGCTTCAAACAATTTTAAATATTTCAAAAACTATGGATTTTACTGTTCTAAATTAAATAAGTACCACAAAAATTTTTTACCAGTATTTGTGCCAATAGGAAACAATAGGTATTTCCTATCACTCTCCAATTCTCATTGGTTAGTTTAGAAGCTACTTTTTAATCTTTATTTTGGTTAGAGATACTCTAGCATGTGATTTTAAAAAATAGATTTAACTTAAGCAAAAGAAGCTTCTTTTATGTTAACCTATTTATTTCGCTTTTCAACTGTTAAAGTGCTTTCCCTCCTTCTTAATCCGTATAAAACTATTAAGATTTTTTTTTTTTTTTTGTGGTACGCGGGCCTCTCACTGTTGTGGCCTCTCCTGTTGCGGAGCACAGGCTCCGGACGCGCAGGCTCAGCGGCCATGGCTCACGGGTTCAGCCGCTCCGCGGCATGTGAGATCTTCCCGGACCGGGGCACGAACCCGTCCCCTGCATTGGCAGGCGGACTGTCAACCACTGCGCCACCAGGGAAGCCCAAAACTATTAAGATTTTTTAAATGGCCCATATTCTATCTGCAGGCTGATTATTTAGTTCAGTAAGCAATAAAAAGCATTAACAGTCTAATATAATCCCAAGAGTTCCCTAGTAGGAAATGAACACGACATTCTTGTTAATGATTTTGACTAACCAGTCTTTACAGTGATGTTGGATTTTTGTGGTTACCACTTTATTTTATAAACAATATCTACATGACTTTCAAAGGCAAATAAGAATTTGAACTTTATTTTACCTATTACATCATGATGAATTATTTTCTTCTTCTAAGAGAAGTAATATTCCTCTGAATATTTTTAGTATCATGTTGTTAAACTATAAACTTGCTATTGAATTACTCTAGAAAAACTTTTCTTAAAACTGTTTTGTTTTAAAGCACACATACAGAAAAACACACAAATGTATGGTTTAATGGATTCTTTTAAGGCGCTACACCATTTTAACAACTACCCAGACCAAGAACTAGAATTTTACCACTTACTGCAGAAGCTCCTCAGTTGCCAGCTGCCGGTCGTAGACCCTTCCCTCTTCCAAAAGTAACTACTCTTTTGAGTTTTATAGTCACCATTTCCTTATAGTTTTATCACTGAAGTGTTCATCCTTGACATTATAGTTTAATCTTGCACAATAAAAAAAATTAAGATTTTAATAAAGTCTCATTTAATCTACATGTTCTTTCATCTTTTCTTTATAATTTATAAAGAAATTTATAATTTCTTTATTGAATAATAATTTATTTGTTGAATAACTCTGGGAAACATTGACTGCAATTCTATAAATTCTTCTGCTCTGCATATTCCCTGAAACTTAGTAGCTGGATTCAGAGGCTTGATCAGACTCAGGTTTGCTACTTTTGTGTTTTCTTTCATCAAGAGGCACTTAATGCTGTTTTTCCCTCTTTTCCTGATATTACCTGCTGTTGATGCTCAGTGCCTAGACCTATTCATTTACTGGGGGTTGCAAACAGTGATATTCTAGTTCTATCATTCCTTATTCAAATATTAGGTGTATACAATAGATACTTTCCCTGACCTATTTGGTTACCTAGTAGAACAGTTCATACAGGAGTCAGGATAAATGCTTGATTCTTTTCCTTCAGTTGTCAGTTTTCAAGATAATGAGTTGACTCCCTATTACCCTCAGAAAATGACCTATTAATATATTTAAAAAAATATTTTAAACTCATAGATTAAAACATCTTTATTTCAATTGAAATTATTCTTTTTGAAGCTCAAATTACTGCATCATTGGCCAGTGGGGGCCTCTTGAAGTTAGCACCTGAGTCCTTTGACATGGTCCTAATAGTCTTAATTTCTTCTTCATTCAATATAATGATGCTCCAGGTTCATCTTCCCCAGACCTGGAATGACTCATTTCTCTAAGAAGTGCTAGTTTCTCTTAGAAGTAAATAATATTTTAAGATCATTATCTGGGCACTACAGAAACGTAGTTATTTTTCTAGGCTTCTTCAGTAGAGAAAACTAGTATACTTTACACTCACACTCTTTCTCTCTCACTCACGCACACATATTCTACAGTACTGCATATGAATTCATATTGACATTTTCTATTCAAATTTAGGATTATAGATTTTTTTTATATGTAACCTCCTTTATGTTTTACATTCTTACTCCAAACTAAGAATCCTCTTTGTCAAAGACACAAGAGGACTTGAGGATATGGGGAGGGGGAAGGGTAAGCTATGACAAAGTGAGACAGTGGCATGGACATATATACATGACCAAACGTAAAATACATAGCTAGTGGGAAGCAGCTGCATAGCACAGGGAGATCAGCTCAGTGCTTTGTGACCACCTAGATGGGTGGGAGGGAGGGAGATGCAAGAGGGAAGAGATATGGGAACATATGTATATGTATAACTGGTTCACTTTGTTATAAAGCAGAAACTAACACACCATTGTAAAGCAATTATACTCCAATAAAGATGTTTAAAAAAAAAGACACAAGATGATAGAATTAGAATAACCTATAAATACTTTAGCCTTTGATATGCATTCTTTTGGGAACAACCAAAATAATAATCTCTCTTTAGGTATGTTACCATTTACGAATGTTCTAGGAAAGAACTGCGTTAAATTTGTCCTATGTTTCTTTGTCAAGTTCCTATAATTTTATTATTTGAGTTATTTTATATTTTAGCTCAAGGCAAATTTTGCCATCTTCCCATACAGCACCTTCTTTGGCCTTCTCACTCTTCAGTTTCTTCAATGTGTTAGCCCCAAGAGGTTTTTCTATAACCCTATAAGAAGCATTTCCTCTATAATGTCGTCACTTTAGGGTCTGTTTCCCAAATAAATATTGATTGGCACCTGTTGTATGCTTTACTGAGTACTGGATAGTCAAATAAATTCATTAGAAGTGAGTTATGTCACTGTGACCAGCAGGTGTTAAGCAAGTAGAAGAATTAAACGATTGTGAAATAAAATCCTTTGTTATAGCACAACTAGTGGCTTTTGTTTAACTCAGGAAAGAGAGAGTCCTATTCGTTGATAAAAAATAGACTTGTCATTGAGAAAAACACTATTGGAATACCCTTTTCCCCTGCAGTGGTGGGCTTTCCTAAATCTTTGCATTTCAGCATATTTATTTAATTTTTTGATGGACATGATTTGGTTGTATTATTCACAAAATAAAGAAAAATAAATAATGAAAGTAACAGGATCTTTACATTTGTTATTACAATTATCCAGAAGCATTCCCATCATAAAAGTTCTGCATAACAGTTGTGACCAATTGACTTCTATAGAGACAAAGACGTTATTTCCATTTTCTAACATAAGGACTGCTTTTCTTTATAAAAATCCAATTAACATCACTTTGACAATCAACACTGGACTGATGACTCTTGCAATTTAGATCTTCAGTTTTTTTGTTTTTTTGGTTTTTTTTTTGCGGTACGTGGGCCTCTCACTGTTGTGGCCTCTCCCGTTGCGAAGCACAGGCTCCGGACGCTCAGGCTCAGCGGCCATGGCTCACGGGCCTAGCCGCTCCGCGGCATGTGGGATCTTCCCGGACCGGGGCACGAACCGGTGTCCCCTGCATTGGCAGGCGGACTCTCAACCACTGCGCCACCAGGGAAGCCCATCTTCAGTATTCTTAAGTTGAACTTTCTGTTCTGAATTTAAAATAAAATTGTGTTTGAAGCTGTCAGAAAATGGTACATTTTAATGTAAATATATCTTGAAGTTGTTTTTAAAGCCTTGGCTAAGTCTTTAAATTAGGCATATAGAATGACTTATAATCCTAAAAATTTAAACATTTCTATTACATCAAATAGAGAGTGACTGGGACTATACTTGCAATTACTGTAGAAATTTGTTTTGAATAATAACATGTGCCTAAGAAAAAATGTAGAAAAGTTTATCAAGGGCCTTTTGAGGAGGTGTCCTGAATCTGTCCCTCCCAGTGATTCAGGCCGCCATCCAACAATGCACTTTTTTTATGGTGACTTGGCATCCACTGAGCACCAGCAGGAGAGTCATCCCTGAACACTAAGAATGCCACCTTAAGGTCTCTGTGACCTGTACTTTGAGGTCTCAAAAATGTAAAAGCCAGTTTAAAAATACTTTTAAAAAGTTTTTAAAAGTTTAAAGCAAGTCTAATATGTTTCTTCTCATTTAAAGGCTTTATGTATTAAAAGCTAATCATTCCATAAAACGTATACTGCTGGTGTCAAAGTAACATTACAATTTCAATAAACTCTCCCATAATATTACAATATGACATATTATTTCTCTCTCTCTCTTTTAAAGAAAACCCTGGTGGTTCCATTATTTTAAAAGGAAATACTGGTGAATGAATGATGAAAGGAATTTTCAAATACCACAGTGACTTCAAAAATTTTGGTGATGGATTTGAGATGGTTAAAATATAATTAAAAAAGAATTATCAGACGGTGTGCCAACAACTGCTTGGTGGTGAGTAGACATTATCAAAGACGGATAAAATTGCAATGTAAGTGATGATTGATTAGTGTGGAAAAGCGTAATTTCTTTCATCTTTTTGGTTTTTGTGATAAACAATTTCTAGTTATCAAAGTATAAGGAATGTTTTGGGACTTATATTGGATGTGACATCAGCAATTAGCTGAGCCTCTAATTTCTCAGTTGACATAAATGAGGTCCAGGAAAATATGGTGACTTCCCCAAGGTCACACAGGTAGTTAGAGACATGATTAACAACCAGGATATCTGACTTTCCCTTTCAGTGTTATTTTTCTAGGACCTGTCTGCCTCTTAAAGATGTTTCTGCAGACTCAAAACACTGTGGGTGAGACAGGTTGATGTAGGCACAGGTAGGAATCAAGCCAGGCGTGAGACAGAAGGGACTAACAAAGTCCTCAGGAAATGTGACAGTACTTGCCCTCTTTGAAAGCATTAGGTTTCAAATATTTAAAGCATTATGCTGTTCAACTAAAATATGCCTACAGGCCAGCCAGTTGCCTTTCTGTTACTCCGGGGGTTTCATTTTTTAGCTGCTTAGATATATTCAGTATCTAAAATGGGTTCATATAGATGTGTTTATAAACAGTAATACAATTTCAATTAGAGGTTAGAAATTTTTTTTGCTGTGGAATACATTGTAAATAAAAGGTTTTATAAAGAGCGCTGAGTAGATGACAGTGTACCCATCACTGATAGGATTTCTTTCTTTCTTTGATAGCTTTGGAGGCATTTTAGGAAGTCTGTTTAATCCATCCAGTCAATCAGGAGTCTCAGGAGTTGATCCCTTTGCTGTAGGGCTGTGTGGTACCTTGCCAAGATGGAAAACTTCCTGTTTTTCAGTGTTATAAAAAACAAAGCTTTAATGGTTGAGAACCTGCCTACAGAAAGTAAATAATGGCTCTGCATATGTTTTGCTAGCTACTTTTATAAATTGAATTTCCTGTGCAATACAAATACCTTAAGAGTCCAGAGTCCAATAATCAAAACCAACCCTCAATATATTTAACCCTCATGTCAAAACTTTAGAATGTTTAAATCTATTTTCACTATGAGACATGTCCTTATTATAACATATAACCTCTGTGTTGATGCAAATTCCAAATATTTTTTCACCAGTGCTTTTATTCCAGAATAAGCAAAAAGGAAGAGAGAGGTACGATGATAAATGTTTTGTGAGTTTATTGACTTTTTTTTTTAACATCTTTATTGGAGTATAATTGCTTTACAATGGTGTGTTAGTTTCTGCTTTATAACAAAGTGAATCAGTTATACATACACATATATCCCCATATCTCTTCCCTCTTGCATCTCCCTCCCACCCTCCCTACCCCATCCCTCTAGGTGGTCACAAAGCACCGAGCTGATCTCCCTGTGTTATGCAGCTGCTTCCCACTAGCTATCTATTTTACGTTTGGTATTATATATGTCTGTGCCACTCTCTCACTTTCTCCCAGCTTACCCTTCCCCCTCCCGGTGTCCTCAAGTCCATTCTCTAGTAGGTCTGCATCTCTATTCCTGTCTTGCCCCTAGGTTCTTCATGACCATTTTTTTTTGATTCCATATATATGCGTTAGCATACGGTATTTGTTTTTCTCTTTCTGACTTACTTCACTCTGTATGACAGACTCTAGATCCATCCACCTCAGTTTATTGACATGTATTATTTACTTATGTACAAGACTTTGGAGATGTAAAGCAGTATGTTAAAGGAGTTAAAGAGTGGACTCTTGGTTGGGGAGATGACATGAACTCACAGAAAAAAATAGCAATAGATGCTCATGAATCAGAAGTGTCAAATGTGTGCCATGGTGTTATGGGTATTAACACAATTGAAAGAATACTTCATCCTGGCAAAAGCTAGGAAGGTTTTAGATAGGGGGAACAACTAGGGGTAAGAGGGGAAAAGGTACCTTCAAAGGCATAACCATGGGAAGCCATTTGAGGTGTCAGGGATATGGGACAACCTCTCTTTATCCAAAGTCTAATGAACCACTAAGGACATTGTGTAAGAAAGGCAAACACATTTTGGGAATCTACAATGTGCCTGGGAACTTTTCAAACATTCTTTCACTTGAAATTAACTCCAAAGTAAGTATTAAGGACATACTCATCTTACTGATTCAGGAAACTGAGTGAGGCCCAAGGGAGGTGAAAAGATTTGTCTTGGAGTTTCTGGGTGCAAGGCTAGTACTCTTTGCATGGAATTACAAAGAACACTGTCTTTCTTTGTGGGACATCCAGCTGGAAATGTAGGACCCTTTGTTTTGATTGTCTCCTAGTCACAATGGTGGTGGTGAGGGATTCCCACCCTAGTGTTATGGGGATGGCTGAGCACACCACACTCAACACGAGACACTGACAGCAGTTTATTAATCACATAAACTCCCAGCCTGGGGGAGGAAGACATCCGACACCACCCAAGGCTACACAGGGCTTGCACTCAGGAAGAGTGAACAAAACAAGCAAGGGCTGTGGGAAGCAGGCTCTGTAGCAGTAAAAATGTGATGTTCCCCTGGTTGCTGTGGGAAGCTATGATTGGCTACTTTCAATAATTCCGAGGGCTGGCAGGGAAGTGAAACCTGCTATTCAGGGATAAGCAGGAACTATTTTTGGTACATCTGATAAGGAGTGTTCAGCTAGGCGACATTATACACAAGAGCAGAGTTGGGAGAGGAATTTGAGGTTAGGCCGTTTTGAGACTTTCCTGGTTGCGGATGTCAAGGCAGCACATAATACTAGTTGAAGGCCTTTTATCACACCCTTATGATACTGTCAGCTCTTTTATCTTTCTAAGTTTTTCGTATTCTTCAAACAGAAGTGTTTTTTTTTTGTTTTGTGAGGGTAGGAACTCCTCACTATTCCTATGTGTGTTAGACTCCTTTTATATTCCTGGCACTTATTCTCTTCTTATCATTGTCTTGCTTATTTGCAGATGCTTTTTTCTTATTGGCTACCCCCAAAGAAGGTAAGCTCTGTAAAGGCAAGGGACCTTTTTTTTTTTGTTTTTGGTGCTACGCGGGCCTCTCACCGCAGTGGCCTCTCCCATTGCGGAGCACAGGCTCTGGACGCGCAGGCCCAGCGGCCATGGCTCACAGCCTAGCCGCTCCACGGCATGTGGGATCCTCCTGGACAGGGGCACGAACCCATGTTCCCTGCATCGGCAGGTGGACTCTCAACCACTGCACCACCAGGGAAGCCCGGCAAGGGGCCTTTTTAATCATCGTATTTATTGCTGTGTTCCCGTGCCTATGACAGTCTCTGGCATATAATGAATGCTCAATAAATTTTGTCAAAGAGAACAAATAAGTATAGTTATAAATTATAGACCTGAAGATATTTTTATTTGGTGCTGAGCCTTTCCTCAGTCAGATTAGTACACCAAAAATGTATCAAGGGCCTTTTCTGTACCAGCTTCTGTTTTTAGAATAAGTTTCTACCATCAAATAACTAATATTCTGCAGAAGGAGACAAATTAATAAAAATACAGCTGTAACTTGATGACAATATCTATGAAACAAAAGAGCAGAGGGGTTTGAGGCCTTAAGATGAAATTGTTCTTGAATAATCAGAAAGGAAGCCACAACTGTTTTTTCAATCCAGATAAAGGAACCCCCCAACTTATTTTAGCTACATATTCCCATTTTCTGTACTTCTTAAAGACAGGGAATATCAACAAAGATATATCTTAAGTCTTTCATGATGGAATTTAGGATGAAGGATAAATTCCAAAATTTAGTTTCTTTTTAGCTCTTATATGAGTTTTGTCTACATACTAAATGTTGTAGGAAATGAAACAATTAAAAAAATGAGATGTGTGTCTAACATATGTAGATACTGTTTGCTACCTGCTTCATTTATAACTGTCAGATAGATTTACTGGTCATTCAGAATGGGTCTTACGGGGTAGGTGGCTTGCTAAGTGCCTCCCTCCATCCCACAGAGTTAAAAATATTTTCCCCATCTGTCTCTGTGCACTTTCCAGAGGTCTGTGTTTACAAATAGATTGTGGAGTCTGAGATCCTGTTCAGTATAATTCCAGTTCCTTTATGGCCCTTTTTATACCCTTTAGCAATACAGACTAGTATAGAACCATCACCAAAAGGTGGGTTTATGTTCTCATATGCATCCCTGGTTTCCCCTGTTTGAACATTTAAGCAGGAAATTTATAGGATTTAAGTCAAAGTGCCCTATTGGGAGTCTTAACAGTCTTCATAGTGTGATAGAAACATATTGTGACTGTGTTCCTTCTGTTTGAAGGCGATCTGGGGATTTTACTGTTTTATAAATTAAAGAAATGGATCGATATCATAAATTTACCCTGGAATTCAGTAAAGGTGAGAGTGTGCTACAAAGGAGACAGCCAATATAAAAGAGGGTTTTATATTAATCTGAAATATAGGTTGTCTATTTTTTTCCCTGAGTTATAAATACATGGAATAGGTTGGTACCAACTTCATTAACATTTATTGGGGGAGGAAATATGTTCCTAATTGGATATGAATCCATTAACTTTGCAAGTTTTAAGCGTGGCATTTAGGAGTGGCATATATGTTTAAAATCCTTTAAAACAGTGAGTGATACAAAGGATAGGAAGATTTGGTTTATTCTCCTGTATTTGAGATCCGTTTTTCTTTAGACTGAGATTTTGTTGTTATGGCCTTTAGGTAAGAAGGAAGTCATGCAGGTAAACCAGAGAGCGGGCAGTTGGGGGGAAAAGACTTTGAAGCCATGAAATCAATCGATCCTATACTTCTCAAAGAATGATATATTCCTGATTTTTTTCTTTAATACTCTTTTACATGTCATGAGTCAAAATCTGAGATGTGATTTTACCACTGTCATTCTCTGTGTGGTTCTCTTTCCCTTCCTGATCACCGCCTCTTTCTTTCTCTTATTATTATTAGTTTTTAATCATGTACTCTAGTGACTGCTAATGCATAGGAACTACTTCTGAGATTATCAAACTAAACTTCTTAAAACTTTAGTTTTTTGCTTTTGTTTTTCACACATAAAATAACGATTAATTCCTAATTTCTTTATAGATGGCTGCTTTCATCAAAGCTTCTTACATATAAATTATTTCTACTATTCATTTTTTGTATATTCTTCTTTTGAAACCAAAATTAAATGGTTGGTTTTCCCTTCAGGGTTAATTTTGGGGCTACGTGATTTTGGCCTCCACAATTATTCTTTTATGCCCTCTAATGGCAGCCTGAGGAAACTCCTATTGGACACAATTTCAAGAAAATAAACTTACAAAAAAAAAAAAAAAACCCAAGAAATCACTCAAAGATTTTAATATAAATAACTTTCACACACCAAGCATTCTTGCTGTGGGAAAAACCATATGTTCATTTGCTAAACTTGGGAAATAGGTCTTCTGGTTGATTAGCCGTAGTTTTTAAGGAATTTCTTTATTTGGATGATTATTTTTAAAACTCTATTTCTAATTGCAGTTAAAATTCTTATGTGATTCTATTAGGGTAATAGATATTTTTCCAAAGTGTTTATTTGCTTTGAAATTAGTAAATATATAGGCATGCATATTCATACATAGATAGCTACACCATCTTTAAAATTGGCTTTGTATTTATTATTAGGTATGAATGGGGATGAGGAATGGGAAAATTCAAACTTGTTTCTTTGGAGGCTTCTGGCATTACCTTCAATGGTGCTACAGAATAAATCTGGACTATGGTACTAAAATCCCATCTCTTTTTTTTTTTTACTGTTGTAGCCCTATATGTTTAGAGAATGCCTGATGAAGTTGGCCTGAGTCTCAAACATCATGAGTGGCCCTCACAGGAGATTCACTTTCAAGGTTAAAACCTAAAGGAAGGGCTTCCCTGGTGGCGCAGTGGTTGAGAGTCCGCCTGCCGATGCAGGGGACATGGGTTCGTGCCCCGGTCCGGGAAGATCCCACATGCCGCGGAGCGGCTGGACCCGTGAGCCATGGCTGCTGAGCCTGCGCGTCCAGAGCCTGTGCTCCGCGACGCGAGAAGCCACAGCAGTGAGAGGCCCGCGTACCGCAAAAAAAAAAAAAAAAAAAAAAAAAAAAAAACCTAAAGGAAAACATTTTCCACATCTTAAAAATGTGCTTATATCAACTGGTTCCAGCTATGCATTACAAGCAGGTTTCCTAAAACATTAATTTCTCTTTTGCTCCTCATTTTTGCTGTTCTCGTCATCTTGCTTTCTTCACAGCTCAAGACTTTGGCCTTAGATCCTATTGGAGTTGTTCTGCTTCAGTACCATTCTAGAAATGTAGCTTTTACTCTTCATGATAGCAGGAAACAGCACGGAGGCATCTACTGGTTGGAAAATAATCTTTTCCCCTCTGCAGGTCTTGCTCTATGAGTCTTCGTTGGTTGCACCAAAAGAATTACACTCTATTCTCAAAATGCTGTTAGAAGTTTTTCTTGCCTATAGTGTTAACTTGAAATAATACTTATAAGCATCGATATAACTAGATATCATTAAGTACATACTCTAAAAAAGATAAATTCATAAAATTCTCTCCTTATAAAATTTAAAAGTTCCTGTGATATGATATTATACCAAATATTGGAGTATTCTCTAGAATTAAGTATAGATATAAAATAGGCTGAACTGGCAAAAGTTCTTCGAGCCAAGGACTATAATGCTAATTTTAACAGCTTCTGTTCATTGAACACCTGCAATGTGCCAGGCTCTACACAGCTCACCTCTAGTCTTTACCTCAATTCTACAACAAAGAAGTCACTGTTCTCATTTGACTCATGAGAAAACCGAGGCTCAAAGAGTTGGAATGACTTGTTCAGGGTCACAGCGATGTAAAGAGGCAGAACTGGGTTTCTGACTCCAATGGGATCTTAGTGCAAAGGTTGTAGAAGGGGCCAGAATAGAGATTTGAGTTTTCATTTTCTTCCTACTGAGCTTCATGGCTTTTGAATGATCTTCATCTTCAGCTTTAAATGTGTACTTGTATTTGGGATAAAAGACAAGTGTTGCAATAGAGTTTAGCGAATCAGTGCTTCCCTGTTTGACCGGGGTTCAAATTTGAGCTAGGCTACTTCCTAAGAGTGAGACATCCAGTGAATTAAGTAATCTCTTTCCATCTATTGAAAAAGATAATAGCAAAACTAAACTATAGACATACAGTGTCAGGAAAGTTAACTCTGGGGAGGACCAAGAGGGTGGTTATTGAAAGGGGCCCAAGGGTGGCTTCTGGGGTGCCATTGGCGTTCTAATTGATGGCCTGGGTCATGAGATGTAATGATTCATTGATCTGTTCATTTCAGTTGTAAAAAAAAAAAACATATAATAATAGTAACCATTTCAATAGGATTAAGATATACTGCCTAGTGCATACAAATTCTTTATAAATAACAACTGTTATTTTTGTTGATTTTTTGAATTCTGTTGTCTTATTTTAAGAATTATTCAGCTTTTTTTTTTGTTTGTTTTTTGCGGTACGCGGGCCTCTCACTGTTGTGGCCTCTCCCGTTGCGGAGCACAGGCTCCGGACGCGCAGGCTCAGCGGCCATGGCTCACAGGCCCAGCCGCTCCGCGGCATGGGGGATCTTCCCGGACCGGGGCACAAACCCGTGTCCCCTGCGTCGGCAGGCGGACTCTCAACCACTGTGCCACCAGGGAAGCCCAAGAATTATTCAGCTTTAAAAGCAGGGAATAAAAAATGCATGCTGTATATGAATATGAATATCTAGATAACTCTTTCTAGCTGTAGTCCATTGCCATATGGCAACATTTTATTCTATTTCACCATTGAATAAGTGAAAACACAAAAACAGGTTTTGTTCTATGTTAAGAAATGAAACCCAAGGTTCTTATTTTGATTTATGACATTTAGTTAATTACTATTATTTTCAAATGTAAAATTCCAATAAACTACTGCTCACCTAACAATATTTATTTAATGCAACTGAATTTCTTGCCCTAAAATGGAGTTTCTTCACCAGCAAGTCTAAGGTTTTGTGCTGATGTGAAACATAGGGAGAGAAGGAAGTGATTGCTGAAACTGGGGAGAGAAACCCTGACTGAGGAAGATGAAGGGGCCCTAGGCACTGTGCTGAGCACTTTAAATGTACCATCTTTTTAGAAACGACAATTCCTGTTAGGTAGGTAGGATTTTCTATCATCCCATTTTACAGATGAGAATCGGAGATTTAAGAGTAGCTAAATAACTTGTCTGTCACACAGCTAATAAAAGACACAGCTAGATGTCTACCACCAGAGTCTCCCCATGTCCTTCTTACTGCCTCATCAAGGCTTTTCCATTTTAAAAGTAACCACTCACAACCAGCATGACATAGAGGGGACACAGAATACTGCTTAAAAAAGGCTTATTGGAATCAACAAAGGAAGAATACCGGAAATTAAACTTTCTAATATTTGGAACACAGTTAAGCTCCTTTCCAAACACTTGGCTCCTGAAGAATCATTCCTTTGAAAGAACTGTCCTATTAACAATCATTCAGTGACAGAGAATTAACAAACTGCATGGTGAATTATTCTCTTTTTGCTGGATCCTGGGGGTACCCAGAATGATAATGCTATTATTTTAAGTAGGCTTTCATGTTGCTTATGGTAGGTTACCATATTATTCTCCCCACAATTTGAATTAATTACATTTTCTTCATTTTATGTCTGAAAAGAGAAGTAATGGATAGCTTACTGCCATCCCTTCTAAGTATGCAGCCATCTTATTGATTCTTCCTGGAGGAACTTGCTGACTTCAATAGATGATATAAGAATAAAGGAATTTAGCTGTTCATATTCCTCAAGGGCAGAGGGGGGGTATATGTCTTCTTTATCCAAGAGCCATGCAGACCTCTACACATTTTTCATAATGCATCTGGTTTCTCTATTTCAGACATTCTCTTATCTCCAAATACCTTGTAGCACTTCCCCATTGGGGCTGCAGTTGGCTGCCTCAGCAAGTTAACTGTAAAACTTAAAACTTTTATGTTTAATAGTATGAGGACACTTGGGTCTTTCTCTTAAGTGATGAATATGATAAAACATGGCATTTTGTTAATTTCTGGTATTCTAATGGTTTGTTGATTAGAATAGAAAATAAGTCTTAAAAATAAAAAAGCCCAGATTTTAGGATATAAGCTTTTACCTTTCATTTGAAACTTAAAGAATGAGCTCATTGATATTTTACACTGGGTTTTAGAAACATCATTATTAGCTGGGTGGGGTGGGAGTGGGGGAGCTTAATTAATCAGAGCAGAAAAAAAAGAACAATGAACATGGAGTTAGAAGTGCTAGTTTCCAGTCCTGGTTCTGCCATTTCATAGCTTTGGGAAGTTACTTGCCCCTCCAAGTCTTAGCTTCATTTATAAAATAGCACAAATATTACCTACTTTCTTATCTCACAGGTTTTGTGATAGTCACATGAAGTAGTATGTGAAAACACTTCATAAATCACAGTTCTATAAAAGTATAAAGTATATTTTTTCTGATAACCATATACATATACCTGATTTTAGAAATCCCAGTAGCTTTATTATTCCTAGTTAGAAAGAAGAGTTTACAAAGGTGCACCAAACCCCAGTTAAATGAGTAGCATGGTGCTGAATACTGAGGAGAGTTTCTCAATTTCCATGTTTTGAGTAACCTTCATGTTTTGACCTAGCCTTCAGGCAGGTCCTAGGTAGCCAGAAACCTGGCCCTGAGCAACCACATACATTTACTCAAGTGTGCTGTGCACATTCTATAATTTTCTGTGTATACTATGATGTGAGAAAGTTGGGAGGCCCTAACAGGATGATTAAAAACCAAAGCATCCAAAAACAACAGAATACACTTTCTTCTCAAGTGCTCATGGAACATTCTCCAGGATAGACCATATCTTGGGTCACAAATCAAGCCTTGGTAAATTTAAGAAAATTGAAATTGTATCAAGTATCTTTTCCAACCACAACGTTATGAGACTAGATATCAATTACAGGAAAAAAATCTGTAAAAAATACAAATACATGGAGGCTAAACAGTACACTACTTAATAACCAAGAGATCACTGAAGAAATCAAAGAGGAAATCAAAAAATACCGAGAAACAAATGACAATGGAGACATGATGACCCAAAACCTATGGGATGAAGCAAAAGCAGTTCTAAGAGGGAAGTTTAGAGCAATACAATCCTACCTCAAGAAAAAGGAAACATCTCAAATAAACAGCCTAACCTTACATCTAAAGCAATTAGAGAAAGAAGAACAAAAAAACACCAAAGTTAGCAGAAGGAAAGAAATCATAAAGATCAGATCAGAAATCAATGAAAAAGAAATGAACAATAGCAAAGATCAATAAAACTAAAAGGTTGTTCTTTGAGAAGATAAACAAAATTGATAAACCATTAGCCAGACTCATCAAGAAAAAAAAGGAGAAGACTCAGATCAATAGAATTAGAAATGAAAAAGGAGAAATAACAACTGACACTGCAGAAATACAAAGGATCATGAGAGATTACTACAAGCAACTACATGACAATAAAATGGACAACCTGGAAGAAATGGACACATTCTTAGAAAAGTACAACCTTCTGAGACTAAACCAGGAAGAAATAGAAAATATGAACAGACCAATCACAAGCACTGAAATTGAGACTGTGATTAAAAACCTTCCAACAAACAAAAGCCCAGGACCAGATGGCTTCACAAGTGAATTTTATCAAACATTTAGAGAAGAGCTAACACCTATCCTTCTCAAACTCTTCCAAAATATAGCAGAGGGAGGAACACTCCCTAACTCATTCTATGAGGCCACCATCACCCTGATACCAAAGCCAGAAAAAGATGTCACAAAGAATGGAAACTACAGGCCAATATCACTGATGAACATAGATGCAAAAATCCTCAACAAAATACTAGCAAACAGAATCCAAAGCACATTAAAAGGATCATACACCATGATCAAGTGGGGTTTATCCCAGGAATGCAAGGATTCTTCAATATATGCAAATCAATCAATGTGTGATACATCATATTAACAAAGTGAAGGATAAAAACCATATGATCATCTCAATAGATGCAGAAAAAGCTTTTGACAAAATTCAACACCCATTTATGATAAAAACTCTCCAGAAAGTAGGCATAGAGGGAACTCATGTCAACATAAAAAAGGCCATATATGACAAACCCACATCCAACATCATTCTCAGTGGTGAAAAACTGAAACCATTTCCACTAAGATCAGGAACAAGACAAACCTGCCCACTCTCACCACTGTTATTCAACACAGTTTTGAAAGTTTTAGCCACAGCTATCAGAGAAGAAAAAGAAATAAAGGGAATCCAAATCGTAAAAGAAGAAGTAAAGCTGTCACTGTTCACAGATGACATGATACTATACACAGAGAATCCTAAAAACTCTACCAGAAAACTACTAGAACTAATCAATGAATTTGGTAAAGTAACAGGATACAAAATTAATGCACAGAAATCTCTGGCATTCTTATACACTAATGATTAAAAATCTGAAAGAAAAATTAAGGAAACACTCCCATTTACCATTGCAACAAAAAGAATAAAATACTTAGGAAAAAACCTACCTAAGGAGACAAAAGACCTGTATGTAGAAAACTGTAAGACACTGATGAAAGAAATTAGATGATACAAACAGATGGAGAGATATACTATGTTCTTGGATTGGAAGAATCAACAGTGTGAAAATGACTATTCTACCCAAAGCAATCTGCAGATTCAATGCAATCCCTATCAAACTACCAATGGCATTTTTCACAGAACTAGAACAAAAAAATTCACAATTTGTATGGAAACACATAAGACCCCGAATAGCCATAGCAAGCTTGAGAAAGAAAAACGGAGCTGGAGTAATCAGACTCCCTGACTTCAGACTATACTACAAAGCTACAGTAATCAAGACAGTATGGTACTGGCACAAAAACAGAAATATAGATCAATGGAACAGGATAGAAAGCCCAGAGATAAACCCACGCACATATGGTCACCTTATTTTTGATAAAGGAGGCAAGAATATTCAATGGAGAAAAGACAGCTTCTTCAATAAGTGGTGCTGGGAAAACTGGACAGCTACATGTAAAAGATTGAAATTAGAACACTCCCTAACACCATACACAAAAATAAACTCAAATTGGATTAAAGACCTAAATATAAGGCCAGACAGTATAAAACACTTAGAGGAAAACATAGGCAGAACACTCTATGACATAAGTCACAGCAAGATCCTTTTTGACCTACCTCCTAGAGAAATGGAAATAAAAACAAAAATAAACAAATGGGACCTAACAAAACTTCAAAGCTTTTGCACAGCAAAGGAAACCATAAACAAGATGAAAAGACAACCCTCAGAATGGGAGAAAATATTTCCAAATGAAGCAACTGACAAAGGGTTAATCTCCAAAATTTACAGGCAGCTCATGCAGCTCAATATCAAAAAAACAATCCAATCCAAAAACAGGCAGAAGACCTAGATAGACATTTCTCTGAAGAAGATATACAGAGTGCCAACAAACACATGAAAGAATTCTCAACATCACTAATCATTAGAGAAATACAAATCAAAACTATAATGAGGTATCACCTCACACCAGTCAGAATGGACATCATCAAAAAATCTGCAAACAATAAATGCTGGAGAAGTTGTGGAGAAAAGGGAACCCTCATACACTGTTGCTGGGAATGTAAATTGATACAGCCACTCTGGAGAACAGTATGGAGGTTCCTTAAGAAACTAAGAATAGAACTACCATACGACCCAGCAATCCCACTACTGGGCACATACCCTGAGAACACCATAATTCAAAAAGAGTCATGTACCACAATGCAGCTCTATTTACAATAGCCAGGGCATGGAAGCAACCTAAGTGTCCATTGACAGATGAATGGATAAAGAAGATGTGGCACATTTATACAATGGACTAGTACTCAGCCATAAAAAGAAACGAAACTGAGTTATTTGTAGTGAGGTGGATGGACCTAGAGTCTGTCATACAGAGTGAAGTCAGAAAGGGAAAAACAAATACTGTATGCTAACACATATATATGGAATCTTAAAAAAAAAATGGTTCTGAAGAACCTAGGGGCAGGATGGGAATAAAGATACAGCTGTAGAGAATAGACTTGAGGACACAGGGAGGGAGAAGGGTAAGCTGGGATGAAGTGAGAGAGTGTACTTATATACACTACCAAATGTAAAGTAGATAGTGGGAAGCAGCTGCGTAGCACAGGGAGATCAGCTCAGTGCTTTGTGACCACCTAGAGGGGTGGAATAGGGAGGGTGGGAGGGAGATGCAAGAGGGAGGAGATATGGGGATATATGTATATTTATAGCTGATTCACTTTGTAATAAAGCAGAAACTAACACACTATTGTAAAGCAATTATACTCCAATAAAGGTGTTAAAAAATAAATAAAAACCAAAGCACATATATCCCCTGTTTCTTTGAAAGTTATAGTCTGATGAGCAGCATAATAGACAGTTTAGATGGCTAAGAAGAATTACAAAGCACAGTATTGAGTTTAAAAAAGCTAAAGTACTGTTTGGATACCACTGTAATGGGGAATATGGGAATTAGTGGAATAAAATGAATTGCGATTCAGTTTCAAAGTAGGCCTTGGACAGGAATTACATAGAGAAGGAGATGTTTCATGGCCAGAGTTGGGGATAAGCTAAGAAAAGAGGCGGAAGGCAAGAAGATGGTGCTGATTATATTGCTGTTTTAAATGGACCAAGTTAGGCTGCCATGAGACATAAGGCTAAAGAGTTGCATTACGACCATTTGAATGACAGCTGTGACTGTTGTACTGAAGAGTTCGGATTTACCAGATGTATTAATTTCCTATTGCTGCTTGTAACAAATTTAGTGGCTTAAAACAATTCCTATATATTATAGTTTTGGAGGTCTGTAGTCTAAAAGGGGTTGACTGGACTGCATTACTTCTGGAGGCTCGAGGGGAGACTCCATTCTTTTGCTTTTTAAAGCTTCTAGGTGACACTTGCATTCCTGGACTCGTGATCCCTTCTGTGCATCCCTCAGGCCTCTGCTTCTGCCATCACACTGCTTTCTCACTGGCCATGACCCTCCTGTGTGATTACGTCGGGTCCACACAGATAATCCAGGACAAGCTCCCAATCCCCAAATCCATAAGTTAATCACTGCAAAGTTCCTTTGGCCATTTAAAGTAACATATTTACCGGTTCTGAGGAATAGGATGTGGACATCTTTGGGGGAAGGTATTATGTACCTTATCACACCGGCATAGTTAATGTGTAGTTATAGGTCTTGAATAGGATATGATTTTGTTTCTCATATATGATATATTTTTTTCTTTATAGCTGTGTGTGTGTGTATGTGGGTGTGATCACTCACGTGCATATGCCCAAGCCCAGGCAATGTTGTCTTCAAAGAAAAGTGTTTTACATCTGACCACATATACTATAAACTATGCGAATACTTGAATTGTTTGAATTGATTATATCGATTTTATTCTCCACTGTTGCCTAGTGAAGTGTCAGGCACATAATAGATTCACAACAATTCAATGAAGTAATATTGGGCAAGTAATTAGCTTCTCTATGGCAAGAAAAATAGTATTTATCTACCAGCTAGAATAAGTCCATTCTATCATATGGATGATTTAGATGGATTATTTCAGGGAATAAAAATCTGTGTAGACAGAAAAGATGGTGGATAGATGGCCATGACAGATGGAGCTCACCGTTATGTCCTCTGTCTCATACCTTATCACACCGTGATGTTATCGTTGATTTACTTGACAGCTTCACCCACCTAACCTGCAAGCAACTTAAATTAGCACTTCTTCCTCTTCCTCCTCTTTCCCCTTCTCCCCTTCATCCTTCTCCATCTTCCATCTCCGATGCCTAATATAATTCTTAGTCCACAGTAGATTCTTTATATATCTTCCCTATAGACCATCAACAACCAATTACAAAATACAGTGATGAAAAAAATCCCATTTATATTAGCAAAAACATCTGTGAATAAACTGTGTAACTAAAAATAAACTTTTATAGACTATAAAAGATGAAGAAGGGCTTCCCTGGTGGCGCAGTGATTGAGAGTCTGCCTGCCGATGCAGGGGACACAGGTTCGTGCCCCGGTCCGGGAAGATCCCACATGCCGCGGAGCGGCTGGGCCCGTGAGCCATGGCCGCTGAGCCTGCGCGTCCGGAGCCTGTGCTCCGCAACGGGAGAGGCCACAACAGTGAGAGGCCTGTGTACGGCAAAAAAAAAAAAAAAAAAGAAAAGAAAAAATGAAGAAATTCCTAGTTAAGAAGTTTCAATAAAATTAAGACTTGTCCTGACTAAATTAATATACAAATTTAAGGCATTTCCAAGCAAATTTTCAATGGGATTATTTTTATAATTTGACAGAAATGACTGAAAACTTTATATGAGAGAATAAAGATATGAAAGAACCAATTCTGCTTATAAAACTTAAGAGCGATACTTGTATTACCAGATACTAATAAGTAGTATAATGATATTAAACAAATATGGCTCTGGTACAATAGATGAAGATGGGACAGAAAGGAGACTGCTAAGACAAATGTGTGTGAGTATGTGTGATAATATGTTATAGATAGCGTTTCAAATTAGAAAGGCTAGATCATTCAGAAAATAGTTTTGTGTCAGCTGGCAATCATACAGGACAAAAATTAGGTCCCTATTTCCCACCATAACAAAAAAAGCAGATTATCATATTTTGGGTATTAAAATACACAAACTAGTGAATAATTAAATAAATCTCATAGTGGGAAAAACATTTATAAACAGGCTATCTTTACAGAAAAATCACATTGTAAGAGAGTAGTAGATTTGATTATGGAACAGAAAAGGCAAACGTGATTAATTTTTTTGCGGTACGCGGGCCTCTCACTGTTGTGGCCTCTCCGGTTGCGGAGCACAGGCTCCGGACGCACAGGCTCAGCGGCCATGGCTCACGGGCCCAGCCGCTCCGCGGCATGTGGGATCCTCCCGGACCGGGGCACAAACCCGTGTCCCCTGAATCGGCAGGCAGACTCTCAACCGCTGCGCCACCAGGGAAGCCCAAACATGATTAATTTGAGAGTATGTTTAGTTCAGGCATCCTAGCTTTTCTAGATAATAGAAGAGGACCTTGTAATTGTCAGCCCAGTTTAATCTGCCATCCCTTTTTCTTCTAGAGAAGTTGCATGTTTCTCATTAGAAAAAGTCAGTGGCATAATAAACTTGAGAGAGAGAGAGAGAACGCACTGAGAGCTGGGCAAGCACTTAAGTGGGAGAGGAGGAAAGAAGAGGGGAAGGTAGAGAGGAGAGGGGGGCGGGGAGGGGGAAAGGAGAGCTCAAGCTTAAAGATCTCGGCTATGGAGAATTATGTTTTGGAAGGTTTGTAGGAGGTGCCACTAAAGAAGCTGCGAAGTCTGAATTATATTTTTAGGCAGAAGAGCTGACTCCAGGGTATGACATATGGGTGACAATTCATCCAGAGCTGTATGCTTTAGTGCAGGGGTGCAGATCCCTCAGTATATGCATTATCTCAGGGTATAAGGAAGAGATGAGTATGGAAGCAAAGTGTCATCCTTAATATACCTCTTTTTACCTTCTCCACTATCCACGTGACCCAGTCTCCTAGCCACTCTATATTTGGGACGTTCCCTTTCACACAGCTCTTTTTTTTTTTTTTTTTTTGCGGTACATGGGCCTTTCATTTTTGTGGCCTCTCCCATTGCGGAGCACAGGCTCCGGACGCGCAGGCCCAGCGGCCATGGCTCACGGGCCCAGCCACTCCGCGGCATGTGGGATCTTCCCGGACCGGTGCACGAACCCGTGTCCCCTGCATCGGCAGGCGGACTCCCAACCACTGCGCCACCAGAGAAGCCCCCTCACACAGCTCTTGATATTCATTTCAAACACTTTTCATTTGCGTGAAAATGTTATGGTAGCATGAAATGACCTGCTCACAGATTCGCATTATTTTAGAGATGGCCCTACAGGTAAATTCTTCCTCTTAGGTAGAATGAACCACAGATGGAGCAAAGTGAGTCCTAGAGGGGCTTACTGAGCTAGTCAGTTCCCTGGAGTTTGCTATTTCTTTTAAAACTGTGTGAACATGATATACCAAATGAAATCCAAAGGCTGAAGTCTCATCTCAATGGAATCTGTGGTTTTAGACTCATGAAACTTATTTAGGTGAAACTTGGGTTTCCCACAGCTGTGCCTGAAACTTCCCATGGCAAGATCTTTACATGACTGCAGACAGCTTAGCGAACACATCTGCTTAATTTATTGCTATGGTCAGTTCTGTCAGCAGAGAAAAGAATTAAGATAAACCTATTAGACTATCGTTATATGACAATAAATCAAAACGGTCATTTTAAAGACTGATTTTTAAAACATAGATGGAATATAAATTGTGTGATGATGTCAAGTTTAAGAAACATTTAGAGGGAGGAATACTGAGAAAATACATTCTTTACAAAATGATTCCTTATTTATGGCCACTGCTAGAATAATAGCAGTACTATCCTACTGTGTCTCATATTTATAGAAAAATTTTACAAAGGATGTGACAGCAGAGAAGGGTGATAATCAAGTGATTGTTGAATAGAATTAGAGTTAAATCAGTGAGTTTAAGAATTCATAGTACTATTGTTTAATAGTGTATTAGAGATTTGTTTTAGTTGTAACACCTGATATAAAATGCCATTTTGATATGGGTTATTTCAATCTCTGGAACTAACAGATTAATTTTTAAAAACAAGCTTTAGTCTTAGACGTTTTACGATTGCTACATGATGTCACGGAATTGGATCTCTGAACAAGTCACCTCAACTCCATGAGCCTCATTTTTCGCTTTTATTAAATAAGGGTATGGACTAGTTCATCTGTGAGTTTCTTTTCACCTATAAACTTGAATAATTCCAATGGTCTTTGAGGACATAGAGCACATTGTATATCTTGGCTTGGCAGTAACCAACCAAGGAACACAAAGCAAAACAAGTTTCAGAGTTTCTGAAGACATTTATGGTGTGTGGTTCATTGAACACATATTGGTGGGATTCCTACTGCCGTAGTGCGCTTCTAAGGGACACCTTTTCCCCATATTTTAACATTTATGAAATTGGGATTAGTTTTACATGTGATGGCATGCCATAATTCCATCTTTATGAACATTTTTTCCTTATAGGTACATAAAACAGGGACTCAATATATTCTCTGTTGAGTCTTAAGGTTGCTGAAATTCAGAAAATGTCAGGTGACATGCTGTGTGCTGAGGATAGCTGGTCCCTGTATGGGTAAAGCTTCCATTCTAAACATATAACCACATGAAGAAGTGTTAAAACTGCAACAGTGTTACATGTGCTGTGAGATCACGTCACCACAGTGCCTCCTCATCTACCATCAGCCTCATTTCCACCAGCAGCCCTTCTACACTTGGAATGTTCCCTCCACGTCATAATCTCTTTGCTCAATTGTGTGTACTTCCAGACAACAGAATAATTTTAATATATTATTTCCAGAATAATTTTCTATACTGATGAGGTGCTCATGTGGCCTGAATGAGGAAAAAAATTGGGAGCGCTTTCTTTATAAGGATATTTGCCAATAATGGAATACCAATTTTCTGCCTCTGCCCCAAATTTAGTGTTCATTTCTTAGACCAAATTAATTGTCATGTGACCATTTAAAAATGTTCACGATTTATGCTATTCATTGTCTCAATCTATAAATAGTTATCACCCTATTACATTTTTATAATTTTTTATAAAATCATGATTTTGGCTTCAGGGTTTTTCACTGTGGACTTGTATCAGAAATGAAATGTGCTACATCAGGAGGATAGATGTAAAATTATACTTTTCCTTGGTAACCACAGCCAAAGCAAGTGTTCCATGCCAGTTACAGGTAGAGCCCCTCTGCCTGGCATAATCAAAATGTCTTT
This sequence comes from Orcinus orca, assembly GCF_937001465.1. Lineage (NCBI taxonomy): Eukaryota > Metazoa > Chordata > Mammalia > Artiodactyla > Delphinidae > Orcinus > Orcinus orca. The sequence goes on from NC_064563.1 coordinate 22,688,736, forward strand.
CTCTTGTTATTGAAAATGCTGGGAGAGGCAGGCTAGATGGATGTCAGGGAGATAAAAGAGGGTGGGGGAAGGAAAAGTATAGAAAAAGTGGCAGGTGAGTGGAGCAGTGGGCACTCAAACTTTGTACTTGGAATGGAGAAAAGAAAGAGATGGCCCTCAGGCTGAGCTATCAGTGTAGGGCCAAAGGCACTAGGCATGGTTGCCCATGTACATATCTGGTTTAGGTTTTATGTATAGAAGGAAAACATGACAGAAAATTTGCAAACAAAAATAATCTTGATTACTGTGCATTAATTCTTTTCCATCTGCCCACATATATTTTTCATAGCAGACAAATCATAAATATATTTCTGTATTTACTTTTCTGTTAAACTTTGCATCAGAAGCATTTTTTCCATTTGATTTCATAGTGTTCCAAATTTTAATGTTAATGGCTGCATCATTTATTCATTCAACAGATATATTTTGAGTGCCTACTATATATCAGTACTAGGGTTTGCTATTAGTACTGAATAAAGCAGACAGAATTTGCATAAAGTTTTATTAAGTGGAAGACTAGCTTAATTAACTATTCCCACATTAGGCATTTAGGTTGTTTCTAATTTCCCCATAAGGAAATCTCTTTCATATCTACCTTTCTTCTTCCTTCTTCCTCCCTCCCTCCCTCCCTCCCTCCCTTCCTTCCTTCCTTCCTTCTTCCTTTGTATTAATTCCTTAGGATAAATTACCAGATACAGAATTGCTTCTCAAATAGATGGACATTTTGGGGGGGTGATAAGTGGGATCTTAATTTACAGTTACATATTTTAGTGTTTTGACATCAAAATGATTATTTGCTCAAGCAAAATGATAAAAACTATGCCATTGTTTGGCTGGTAAGATTTAAAATGGAGGTACAGAGACATTTTATAACTATGTTTGGGATTTGTATAAATAATTTGTTTTAATTATTTATATTAACTATTGTGTTTAAGAGCTCCTAGTTAAAAATATAGCTTTAGTTCTTATAAAAGGAGTTAAAGGACGTGGGTTTAACTTGTGAATACCTAGAACTAATAAGATAAAAATGATCAAATGAGACTGTAACATGATTTTTAGAAATGCTACTTAACCAAAGTCAGTAGCATTATGGAAAGTGGAGAAATGTTCACTGCCTAAGAAACCTAAACTTTGAAGAAGCCCTGGAAGACATTCTCTTGGAACTAATCCTAATTTTACTAAGGGATGTAACAGATGATCTAAGAAGTCCTTTGTTTTCTGGGACACTATGATAAAGTGATAATTCGTTTTTCCATTGTGCTACATAGGGATTTAGAGGCATTACTCATACCCATCACCTGCTCATTGGTGAAAGATTAAAATCCTTATAAACATGCATGTGTATGTGAGCATCATACACTCCTTATAACTGCTTCTGATGTGAGTATCCCTCTCTGATATAACCACCTCCAAAGCTTTATGGACATTCTTTCTAGCCATTCCCATGGGGTCTGGGCATGAACATATCAGTTACCTATTTCAGCAGACAATAAAAATGAATAACTAGTTAATGCGACAGTTTAATTTTTAAACACATAAAATCAAATTTACCAATTAGGCCATTAGGAAAGGGCTGAAAACAGTAGATGCAGTTTTAAAAACAAAAGCTACTTAAATGTCAAAGAGACATTGATCATAGATTTTTGTGTAGTACTTCCCCTTTAACATGGTAAATTGGGTCTGTTTCATTCTTTATTCAAAACAGAAAAAAGGCTATGTATTTAACATTTCCAAATATAATTTTTATTTTGCTACAGTGATATGGGTTCCCGAACCATTAAGGTTTTTTTTTGTGTGTAGAATTTTAGTATTATCAGTGTTACAAGAGAGAGAAACTAAGATAGCAAATTTCAGCAGGGAAAAGTGCCTGCAGAAATATGCCATGTAAGACAGTATCAGAGATAAGTAGGCTAAACAGTAAAGAGAAATATAAAGCAGTATATTTCAAATGGTCTAATCTAGTATGGTTTATTTTATCTTTAACAATTTACTATCAAAAGTTGTATAATCAAACCCTTAAAATGGAAACTTACATATAGTCCTAATTTAACTTCATGACAAGAAGTTCTGATGTGAACCATTCAGAGATGTTGCATACGACTCCATAAATACAGGTGGGATATCATTAAATAGTGGGTAGATCTCAGCATGCTCCAGTATCTAGAACAAAACCTAGCGTTTGTACCCTGCTCTGTTTCTGAGAGTTCATTCACTACCTTCAGTCACTATTCATGAGAAGTCCATGTATGTCACTCTAGCTTTGTGAAAGCCTTGGTGGTATATTTATTGTGTGATTAGGAGGCTACTGTGTCGATAGGGGTGTAAAGATTAAAGTTAGATTTCTGAATGTAGAACACTGTTTAACTTGAAAGTATAAAAGTAGAACTACCTTTGTTGGTTATGTCTACAACCAGAGTTGTGTCAGGTAACTGTGGATAAGATACGTCCCTCAAAGGAGAAGCCAGACTTTGCGAGAAAGGTCACAGAATGACTAGAAAGTGGAAACTTGATCTCTTGGTTTCAAATGCTTGGAAGAAAAACTAAAGAGCAAACTATTTTTGGAAAGTGGAGGTTAAAGTACCACCGTCCACTTCCACCTGTACTACTGCAGCTTCCTCCTCACTCTAAGCTCTGGCTTTGGTCTTGCTCTCCTCATCCATTCTCCAACCTACGTTCAAAGACCCAATTCTGACCCTGCTTAAACCTTCAGCATCTCTCAATCACTACTTATCATTGAACGCAGTACTGTCATCTCTAATCACTGTCACATACTCCATCTTTCTTCCTTTTACCACCTGAATTTTTGTGGTAGCCATTCTGGAAACCTGCAGTTCCCCAGGTGCATCCTGCTCAGGACGGTGCACATGGGGCTTTCTCTCAGTATCAAAGATCTCTGGGGTGTAATTTGTAGGAACTTCAATACAAACTGTCCTAGACAATAAATATACTCTTTCATATATCAGAACATTCAGGACAACTCCCTACAACAAAGAAGTCATTTGAATGTCATCAAAGACTCAGGTTTTCTCTACCTTGCCTCTATTATCTTAGGTCATTACTCTTTTTGTTCAGGATGGAAACAAGATGGCTGCAGCAGTTCCAGGACAAAGTTGTGGCACAAAAATTGTGTGAATAACAGAAGAGAGTTAGAATTTGATCTTGTGCTTATTACAGAACCATTGGAATTATCCTTAGACCTATGGTTCTCCATAGGGAGTAATTTTCTTCCCCAGCAGACATTTAGCAATGTCTGTAGATAATCTTGGCTGTCACAGGTGAGGGGGAACAAAAAATTATCCAGGACCAAATATCAAGAGTGTCATGGTTCAGAAACTCTACCTTAGAACAATCAGAACCATTCATGAATCTGGGGATAAAGTTTATTTCTTCTGAAGAATATGGTTGTTTATGGGATGGGTGGATGTCTCAGCAAAACTAGAGTTCTGTTAAGAAGGAATAAGAATGGGAAGAATGTTGGTTTGTAATGAACAGTGTCCACTACGCCCAACCTGGGTTGTTCTCTTTGTGTTCTTCACCAGTTGTCCAACTCACATGTATTCTATAGACAGTATTTTTAAAACTTTTACTGAAGTATAGTTGATTTACAATGTTGTAGTAGCTTCTGGTATACTGCAAAGTGATTCAATTACACACATATATATATATATATATTCTTTTTCATATTCTTTTCCATTGTGGTTTATTACAGTATATTGAATATAGTTCTCTGTGCTATACAGTAGGACCTTGTTGTTTATCTATTTTATATATAATAGTTGTATCTGCTAATACCAAACTCCTAATTTATCCCTCTCCCACCCCCTTTCCCCTTTAGTAACTGTGAGATTTTTTTCTATGTATAGAAAGGACTTTCTTTAGGACATCGTCTCTAAATATTGTCCCCTCTTCCCAATTTTTGATACTTTCCCCTGCCTGGACTGCATACTTTCTATGCTACTAAAATGGGTACTACCTCATATTACTACACTCATCCCTTGAATTTTGATTATTTTTTACTTTTCCAAAGCTTTCTCTAGTGTGTAATATCATTAGACGGTAGGGACTATATCCTTTTCACGTCAAAAGGTCCATCAAGAAGAAGCATGCATGCCAAATAGTATGTGAGCAATAATTGATTGACCAAGGAAGAAGTGAATCACATCCCTAAATTTGTCTCCTTGTGACCTAAACCTCTGGGGAGTTCCTGAAGTTCCAGAAGTTTGGCTTTGGGACCTAGAACCTGACACAAAACATGAAAGTGTGCCCAATTCTAGACCTGCACTTGACTTTCCACCACTACTCCCCAGATGGCTTCTAACCATGTTGACCCTTCTGTATTTAGCACATGGGGCATGATAGCCACTACCATCATGAAAATATCCTGAGATGTGAGTCTTATCTCTACTGAGGGAATGTGTCTTTGGTTTTTGGTGCATACTCTTAGTAAGAAAGGGCAAAACAGAAGAAATGCTCGCAAGAATCAATAGTAAAGTGTTAACCTGTAAGAATTCTATAAGAAAATTGGCAAATTTCTCTTTATTTTAATTTGGTACTTTAGTTACCAATTAGTAGAAAGGGGAAAAAGAATATTTTGACATGCAGTAGGTGCCTCATTTACATACTGAAAGGATCAATTGCTATTCTTTGTCAAAGTAATGAAAACAGCATTTTGATTTGAAATTAAGAATGTAAATAGCTGTGTTTCATGCTCTTTCATAGGAGCTTTATTTTTGAAAACAATTAATAATATCAAAGTGTATGTTTCCTTTTGAAACCAGAGGGTTCATAATGGATTTGTATTCACACAATTTTTATTGTGTATCAGAAAGCAGAATATATTCTCATTAAAACAGCAGGGGAAAACAAAGAAATCTCAATTTAATTAAGGTGATGTAGTTAGAGATTCATATGAGCTCTTCAATGTAAATTCTGCATTCAGGGGTCTGTAAGATGATGATAAGTCTTCTTAGGCAGAAAGTTTTAATAAAGACACAAACCAATTTAGCATATTCCTGAGAGAAAATATTAATGTTAAGAGAAAGGAAGTATACACATTTATTTTTAGTGCACTATTTAAAATTGCTTTTTGTGTGTGTGGTGTACTTAACATAATACTCTTTGAAAGAATGCATTTTAGTATCTTCAGGTCAAATACGACTGGCTTTCCTAAGCACCATAGGATCTTTAATTGGTTCACTTTTCTCCACCTCCACCATTATAATTTGGCTCACAGCACTCACTTTCTCTAGAGCTCCTGAAATAGTCTTCTGACTGCTCACCCTTCTTCCATTCTTGTTCTCCACAAAAGCCCTTGTTGACTGAAAAAAATGCACAACCTAAAAGTTGAGAATTATGTTTTATTTTGTGGACAAAGCTGAGGACTTAAGCCTGGGAGACAGCATCTCAGATAGCTCTGAGGGACGGCTCCAAAGAGGTAAGGGAGGAGCCGGGAACTATAGGAGTTTTTGCAACAAAGACCAGGGAGTCAGAATGTCAAAAGGTTACTGTTAAAGAAAACCAGACATCTCAAGTTAAGGAATTTAGTACTTTTCTATGTATGAGAGGATGCAAGAGTCTGGGCTCATTGAAATCATTCCTTTGATAGGCACCTCAGCTCCCTGGGGCCAGAATCCTGTGCTTTCTCATCCTGATCTCAGGGTGCACCGCTGGGGGTGGCTGCAGTGTCTGATGGTTTGATTGAGGAGCATTAAGTTTCCGTCCTGAGTTCTCTTGGGGCTAACCATCTTGGCTTGATGGTTGCAGCATCCTTTGTTTACTGATATATGTATGGTAGGCAACCATTTTTTCACCAACATCCTCCACCAGATAAGACACAGAACTGAGAATGTCACTAACTTTCTTGAAACCCTTCAGTGATTTCTCATGGCCCTGACTAAAATTCAAACTGTTTAATCCAGTCTACAATGACCCTCATGATTTATCCACCTCTCCAGGTTCTCTTGCTCTTCCTTACGAGGGTCCTTGAGTCCCCCAGCTATAACAGCTAAACCCTACGTTATGCCTATAAGCCTTACTTTCTTAAGCCCTTCTAATGTAGTTCTTCTCCCCACTCACTGTATTTCTGCCATACTGGCTTTTGCTTATCTGTTGCCTAAATACAGCAAGCTCATTTTCACCTTAGGGTGATTAACTTGCTCTTTTCTCTGCCTGGAATCTTCTCCCCTCAGATCTTGACTTGGCTGGCCCACCCCTGTCAGTCAAAACACAGTTCAAATATCACCTCTTTAGAGGAGCTTTTTCTGCCAGAAAATCTAAAGTCATCCTTCTCCTAACCCCAGTTACTCTCTATGACATGTTACAGTATTGTTTCTTTGTTAAAAAAAAAACTTTGTCCCTATCCTAAAATCATAATCTCTCCCGCTCCCCCTCTTGCCCCCTCTTCTTTCTTTTGTTTATCATTTCCCCTACTGGAGTGTGAGCTTCAAGAGAGAAACCTTTTTATTGCCCCAATACCTAGAATGGAGCTTGGCATATAATAGGTACTTAATTATTGTTTTTGAATCTTGAAGAAAGATCCTCTTTGAACAGGAATTCACACAAACTGATTCTGATTCCTCACTATGGAAGGGACTTCTGCCAACTCTTCACTTGGCTAAGTCCAACTAATTTTTAATGCATTTCCTTAGGGAGGCCTAGTCTGATTTTTACAATCTTTCACTATACCCTTTACTTTGCTTCATAGCACTTATCAAAATTTGTATTTGTTTATAGACTGTTTCAAGAAGTCATACCCACATACATGAGTATATGTGTATCTATAGGAGGTATGCTGTAAATACTTATTATGTAAATTCATAGGGGGGAAAGTATATGAGGTATTGATGAAGGAACTTGGGCTTTTTTCTTCTTGTGCAATTGCCCTGGATAAACCAGGTTATAGAGTCACCCTACTCTAAAGTAGATGTGATTTCACTTTCTGGGGATTAATACTACAAAAAAATCCCAGTAATAAATAATGGTATCTGATCAAAGACATTGCCTAACTTAAGAATACATTGAATCAGAGTATTTCCCATGCCATAGAAAAAGAAAGATCAACAATGTCTTGATATTGTCATAGAACAGAAATGAAAAGAATCTAAGTAGCCAGCCTTAACGTTTTATACCTTATTAACTTTCCAGTGTGTCTTGTCTCATTTTATGTTCAGCCAAGCAAACATGAGACATTTTTGAAATGATTAAGAATTTGATATAGCAAGATGCCATTATGAACCAGTTAAGGTATAAATTAATGAAAGATCTCAAAGAAGCCTAAACCAAGGACTTCTTAAAAATGATTTTCAGGATAACTTTAAGGATTAAGCATTGGAAAAGTCATTGCTTTCCCATTTAACCCTCTGATGATAGGCTCTCTGAGACACTGAATGGATAGAAGATGGTTGTGCATGATGTAGAAACTGCAAAGGACTTAGACGCAGGAGGTCTTGGGAGAGTCCTGGCTGTACCACTTTACTAGCTGTGCGGTTTGAGGCATATTTCTCTTTCTGACCTCAAGTTTCCTCACCTGTAATTGGACATGATAAAATGCCTATGGGTTGCTGGTGAGAATTAACAAGATAATGTATGTGAAACAAATTTTGTAAACTGTAAAGTGTATACAACTGCTAGTCACATAATTATTTTGAAGATGTTTTTAGTCTCACCTCAAAGATCTTCATCTAGTCGGAAGAAACTGTGACAAGGGTGAAGTTATTTATAGACACTGAGACTTTATAGGTGCAATTAGAGTCACCATTAGCCTTGAGCACAGAACTGCTACTAGAAAGGATAAAATGCAGGTGTCACAAGCAAAGGGATAGTACCACTGACTTGTACATCCATGAAAATTCAAGTCTGTGGGTCCTTCTCCAACTTGGACTCGACATATACAGACCAATACACATATATCTATTTGCCACTGTCTTCCCTCTGATGCCTCTACTGAGTGTACCTGACTACTCATGGCTATGGAAATAACATCAAATAGCTTGTAATAATATATGGTTGTTTAGATGGTTATATTTATTGGTCAGTTAAGATTTCGAGAAAGTCAGTACCTCTCAAAAAGAAAGACACAGTTCAGAATTGGGATTGGCATATACCAAATAGGGGACCTGTTACCCATCCAGGGAAATTCAAAGTTCTTATTAGGTTGGGTTCTTTCTGACATTGTTCTTGGTAGATCTCAAGGAAACCACCATGGCTAGTCTCAAGTGCCTTGGGGTAGATGTAGATCAGGGAGATAGCTCAAGGGGACAAATCCATTCCAACCTTTCAGGACATGAGCTATGGTCCCTTTGTGATTTGGTCATACTGCCAGTTTTATACCCTGACCAAGGGCATTCATTGATGTCACTTCATATATGATGTAACGGGACAATCTTGTGATATTAAGGAATGCAGGAACGTCCAGAGAGGAGAGGCCCAACAACCAGAATTGTCACAAAGGTAAAGAATTTTTTTTTTCCTTTCTCCCAAGCACCAGATACTGATAATAGAGACCACTGCATGAATTGGTTGCAATGATTTTTTTATTCCATCATAATGAAAAATGATCCATTACATGCTTCACCCTTCTGAAAAGTACTTAATGCTTCTATTTGCCATGAAGTGAGATAATGTGACTCAATCTATTTATATATCCTAGACATAAATTCAAAGTTGATTAACGTCAATGGAATTGGGCCTTCATCATAATTCTGGAGATAGGCTCTCAATATATGATACAATATATTCTTGCAGAATTTCTTTTATGATTTTTATCACTTGAGCACTAAAGAGATTAATCCTAAGGTTTTCTGACTCTCAAAGCCTTGCAATCATATTTATTTAGTCAAAACTTATAGCCAAAAATTTTACAATTTTCACACTACATTTTTTCCCCATTTTCATCTGTTTATAATCACCCTGCATATTTCTGAGGTTTTCTTTTTAGTGCATATGTTCAGTGATAACTCATGAATATTTCACATAATAGGATTAATTATCAGCCTTCCACTAATTATAATTAAAGTCTCCTCAGGTAATTGTGTAAGTTAACTTTGGCAATTCACACATACAGAAGAGTATTTTGCAGAATAATAGGGCATTGTGCAGCAAAATAAAGAGCATAAAGGGTATGAACACAGAATAAAAGAATTCAGAGCTCTAATGTATTAAGCTTATGTGTGTTGCTATATATCTAATTGCAAATTGTGCTACTAAATATATTACATCGTCTATATATAGTAATGATCCCTTAATGCAGACCTTATGGCAGTAAGCATTTCTGCTAAAAATTACATCTAAAACATCTATTTCTCTCCTCTCTTAACAGATATTAGTATTCTAAGTTCTCGTTAAATAGCTTATGCTTTAGAAGATAAATGCCCTCAAAATTGGTAGTTTATATGCAAAACAAACGAAAAAGCCTTTCCTCAAAGCATCTATCCCTGAATGTACAAATTAAGGCTTGCTTCATTTATGAAGCTTATTTTTTAACTTTTATTTATACCTAATGGTTAGTTTATATGTTACTTCATTAAGAAGTCAGTGTTTTGAAGATGCCATATGACACTGAAATGACCATCTTTTGAAATTATGGGATGCTTCGTTACGGAGTCAGACTCTAATCTGCAACCAATTTGTGTCAGCTTTCCGCATAGAAAAGATCTCAAATCCTCTCTTAAACCAGGAATCAGCTGAAGGTTTGTCTTGGTTTCATGAGCCCAATGCAATTAGGCAGCACGTGAATGTGGGACACATGCGTTTATTGCTCTTCCTAGCATGTGTTACTTTGATGTGTTAGGTCGGAAGCCTCACTCTTTTCTGGGCAGCCTTCCTCCTGGGTCTTTATACTGCTTAGCAGTTGAGTCCAGACTTTGAAACACAGCCTAATTTAGAGGCGGATGCTGCAGCTGCTGCTGTCATTTCAGATGATCTTTTTTTTCTTTTTTGCTTTGATGTCAGCTTAGAATCTTGGGTGTCGTATCAGTAAAGCAGTGTCTGCGATTCACAAAACAGAAAGCACACCATTTAAGCTTTTGTTTTAGCCTTTAAATTGAATTTCAACACCTCCTAAAGGATCAAAAAATTGTAGTTGTGCAAAAATTCCGTATATTATTCATTGAAAGAACGGTATGAACAAAGAATATGTAGCTCTCTTGGTATTAATTTAATCAGATTTGCTCAATATCTGATAAACATTGAGGGATAAAATATGTGAAATGTAAAGCAGCCTTTTGTTTCTTTATCTTAGTCTGTCTACACCTAATCAATGTGGCACAAAGGTTTTCCTTCCAAAGGTTTGTCTGACTCATCATTAAAGCATTTTGTATTAATTATTATTATTTTGTTGTTGAACCATATGCTTTACCTTAGCAGGAAACCTACCAAATCCTTTGGGGAAATGACCAATAAGGGACCCATTTATCTTTATTTTCACTAATCAAAAATCCTAAGTTTGAGAAACTAAATCCACTGGTTTTCTAAGTTGTAAATAACTTTAACGTCTCAAAATCATCTGTGACTTGATATGAAGTACAGGTTTAAAGCCTAAAAGAGGTGGAGATTTGGGTGTTAGATGCTGGTGAACCTATAGGACCACATGGATAGGTTTCCTCAGCTGATGCAAGACCAAAAAGGCATGGAGGATTCCTTTGTACACTTTCCTGGTTGACAAGAAACATTTATCATCAAGGATCTCAGAACAGCACCTGCCTATGTGTATGCAGGTTGGTTTTTTTATAGGATGAAAGAGGAAAATTGCTACTGTCTGTGAGCAAAAAAGAGAAAATACAGGCATTTCTTTGTGTGACATAATTTCACCTACATTTAAAGAGAAAAGCTAACAGGGACTTTATTGTGGTATTTGGCAATAAGGAAAGTCTAAATTCTAGCTACCTGAATGAATTTTGTGATGGTCCCTCCTTTTATCCCTCCTGTCTAGAAATTGTTATTATAGCATATTCTAGGGAAAGTTCTCTCAGAATATGGTCATGATTAATTTCTCTGAGAGCAAAAACCATTTTATTGTTGATAATAATGACCAAAATTTTTAAATTTGGTGAATGTTTATCCTAGCCTTATTTTAATGTGAAACATTGGAAATAACCTAAATGTCCTAAATGAGAATTGGTCAAGCAAATGCCGCACAGCCATTCAGTGGAATACTACACAATCATTTAAAAAGTTTATCAAGAGTCTTTCTTAATATTGTCCAACTCTATAGGAAAATATCATAGCAAACAGATGAAATAATAAAGGAATCACAGTGATGATAACGGATGTCTTTGGTAATTTGGAATATAGGGTTTTTCTACTTTTCTGTATATTCAAAACATTTATGTAGAGAAATGATTTATAACTTTTATAAAGTAATATAGAATTATTTAAAATATCTATAAATGTCCCATTATACACAATGTACTGTACTTATATAAATGGAATTTGTTCACTAGCTGTATTTTTACTTTAGAAAAATTAAATTCAATTCCATTTAATTCCTCAGATTTCACATGGGCATAAAAGATTCTTCTTTTCCTTTTACTATTCTTGGGTGTTTTTCCAAACATAGAATTTTAAACTTTCACATTTTTATGCCAAGTATTTTGGTACTCTAAGGAAGTATTATAATATGACTTCATTTTCTTATATTTAAAAAATTAAGTGTTGGATTTTCTGAGTATGACCGAATTTGACAATATAGCTGTGATCCCTTGACTTTCCTGAAAAAATATTATTATAAATTCTTTATTATTATGAATTTATTATTATAAAATTCTTTTAAATAACAGATAATAGGAAATTACAGCTAAATAGTGATGCTGAAGTCATACAAGTTTATCCTGAATTCAGGCTAAGTTTAAATAGGCCTGCATTGTTCAATAGGGTGACTAGTTAAATTTAAATTAATTAAAATTAATTAAAACCACATAAAATTAAAAATTCAGTTCTTCAGTCACACCAGCCCCATTTCAAGTGCTAAATAGCCACATGTGGCTAGTGGCCATGGTATTAGATGATGGATATAGAACATTTCCATAATCACCAAAAGTTTTATTGGAAAGACACTATTCTGGATAATTAGTGCTCTGCTTCTCATTTTATCCTTTATAGCATGTTTAGAGAAGCAAATTTTAGATGATGTTTTTCTTTTTTAATTTTGCCATTATATGAAGACACGTTTAAGGGAGAGAGAGGAAAAAAGCATGTTTTGTTTGCTATGTGTGTTTCAGCATGTTTTGTTTGCCATGTGTGTTTATGTGACAAAAGAAAGTCATATGATTGAACAATAGTCCATACTAAAATAAAATCCATCTTTCATGCCTTTGTTCTTACAATATTTGCTTTTTTCAAAACCCAGATGTTTTTTTTCTACTTTAACATGAGCAATAGGGCACAGAGTCTTGTGCAAATAGAAAGTGTGGGAAAAACCTGGAGGCTACCAGCCATTTAAAATGAAAGGTGACTTGAGGATATGGGGAGGGGGAAGGGTAAGCTGTGACAAAGTGAGAGAGTGGTATGGACATGTATACACTACCAAATGTAAAATAGATAGCTAGTGGGAAGTAGCTGCGTAGCACAGGGAGATAAGCTAGGTGGTTTGTGACCACCTAGAGGGGTGGGATAGGGATAGTGGGAGGGAGGGAGACGCAAGAGGGAAGAGATATGGGAACATATGTATATGTATAACTGATTCACTTTGTTATAAAGGAGAAACTAACACACCATTGTAAAGCAATTATACTCCAGTAAAGATGTTAAAAATAAAATAAAATGAAAGGTGAAAGGAGAAGCTTCCTTAATCAGAAGAGGATAAGAGAGAAGATAAATTCCACTATGAAAACACTGCTTTAAGAAAAAGAATAATAAAACAATGACATAAATATGGTAACCATCTTTTAGGGTATCATGTATAATCTTTTCTAGCACACTGAAGATCTTTTCCTAAGAGTAACTGTGCTGAGTATTGTACAGGCAGTGAAATTTAAGATCAAAATAGAGATCAGAGTCATCTCTAGAAAATTTTTTTTCTTTAAATCAGAAATGTAATAATTCTGAATATAAAAATTACAGGAAATACAGAAAAGCATAAAAAAGTAAAAAGCCTTCATTATATTTTCACTTAGTTATTAAATTGAATAATTAAGATACATTTAATTTTATAAGAATGTTTGAAATTCTCACTTAACATTATATCATAAGCACTTTATCAAAATAATTAAAAAGTCTTCATAAAATATAATTTCAATTATTTCACTTATGTGTAGAATTTATTTAATTGATCTATCACTTTGGAATATTTAGATTGTTTTCAATTTTGTTATTTAAATAATGCTGCTATAAACAGTTTATTAGCTTGAATCTTTGTTTACATCTGTCATTATTTCTTTGGGATGGGTTTCCAAGAGTAAAGAATTACTAGATTCTAGAGTAAAATCTTGCTTCTTATTGATAAATTTCTTTACAAAAATATGGTGATAATGTGCATTCCCAGTAGCAGTGAATATGAATATTTGTTTCCTAATACATTCTTAATAGAATGGTAAATAAAGGAGTGGTATTACTAAAGTTGGAAATTATTCAATATAAGTTTATATTCATTTGTGATAATAAATTCCAAAGAAGATGCTCTCAAAATTCATTTTAAATATGTATTTAAATAGCTTCATATATTAAATTTTAGTTCATCAAAGGATAACATTATTAACTAGCATGAAAAATGGAAACAATTTTTTTTCCTATATATTAATCCACATTTCTTAAAAGTATGAAACACATATCAGGTAAACAATATGTGGTATAGAACTGTCTTTTTTTACCTCTCAACTTTTTGGAGGTATGATTGACAAGTAAAAGTTGTATACGTTTAGGTTGTATAATGTGATGTTTTGATACACATATACTTTGTAAAATGATTACCACAATCAAGCTAATTAACATATACATCACCTCACATAGTATCATTTTTGTGTGGTGTGGGATAAGAGCACTTGAGATTTACTCTCTTAGCAAATTTCAAGTATACAATACATCATTATTAACCACAGTCACCATTGCAGTACATTGTCTCCAGAACTTATTCATCTTATAAGAAAGTTTGTTCCCTCTGACCAACAGCTCCATTTTTCACCCACCCACCCCACTTTTTTTTTTTAGATTCCACAAATAAGTGAGATCATGCAGTATTTGTCGTTCTGTATCTGGCTAGTTTTATTTAGCATAATGTCCTTTAGGTTCAGCCATGTTGTCACAAATGGCAGACTTTCCTTCTTTTTTAAGGCTGAATAATATTTCTTTGTGTGTGTGTATGGTGTGTATCAAAATTTCTTTATTCATTCATCCCTTGTTTCTGTGTATTACTGTAAATAATGCTGCATTGAAGATGGGGTTGCAGATATCTCTTTGAGATTCTGATTTCCTTTAGATATATACCCAGAGGTGAGATTTCTGGGTCATATGGTAGTTCTACTTTTAATTTTAGGAGGACTCCTCCATACTGTTTTTCATAATGGCTGTACTAAATTGCAGTCCCCCCAACAGTGTACAAGGGTTCCCTCTTCTCCATATCCTTGCCAACACTTGTTATCTTTTGTCTTTTGGATAATGAGCCATCCTAACAGGAGTGAAGTAATATGGTAGTTTTGATTTGCTTTTCCCTGGTGATTAGTGATGTTGAACATATTTTTATCTACACATTGGTCATCTGTATATCATCTTTGGAAAAATGTGTATTCAACTACTTTGATCATTTTTAAATCAGGTTATTTGTTGCTTGTTTTTGCTATTGAGTTGTATGTGTTCTCCTGAATATTAACCCTTTAGCTGATATATAGTTTGCAAATATTTTCTCCCATTGCATAAGTTGCCTTTTCATTTTGTTGATTGTTTCTTTTGCCGTGCAGAAACTTTTAGCTTTTGTAGATTCAGTTGTTCATTTTTGCTTTTGTTGCCAGTTCTTTTGGTGTCAAATCCAAAAAAATCATTGCCAAGACTAATGTTAAGGATCTTTTTTTCCTATGTTTTCTTCTAGGAGAAGAAAACAGTTTACAGTTTCAGTTGTTACATTTAAGTCTTTAATCCATTTTGAGTTGATTTTTTGTAATGTGTAAAATAAGGATCCAATTTCATTCTTTTGTATATAAATATCCAGCTTTCCCAATACCATTTATTGATGAGGCTATTCTTTTCCCATTGTGTATTCTTGGCACCTTTTTCAAAGATTAATTGGCCATATATTCATGGATTTATTTCTGGGCTTTCTATTCCATTGGTTTAAGTATCCATGTTTTTTGCCAGTACCATACTGTTTTGATTACTATAGCTTTGTAATGTAATATGAAACTGATCTTGAGTTTTTAGAAGTGAAATATAACATGAAACTATGGAAAATTTTAAAATTTATTTTGAAGAGTATTAAGGAAACAAAATATACTGAGAAATAGATCTGATGTATCTGTGATTATTTATCCAAATTATCTCTTTAAGTTGACTTTACCTACTTAAGGCAAAAGTATACAGACAACATTAAAGGGTAAAATTCTGTTGCACCATTAAGATTCTTCCAAAATAGCTTATGATGGATCTCAATTAACAAAAAAAATCCAAACAAACACACATGGGTAAAATCAAGTTGTGATGAATTACAAAACATTGTTCACCTTGTTTTGCAATTGTCTGTAAATTTTATAGAGTACTCTTGGAAGTAGCATTTATTAAGTAGCTAACATGCAGTAAGCACTTTATATGTAAAAATTAGGTCCAAAGTCATTTGGTTAATAAGCACAAGAGCTGAGGTTTGAATTTCTCCAAGTGCATATTCTATCCTTGTATCAAAATACTTCTTATACACCATGAGTATGTATATTGTTGTCATTACTAGGATGTATTCTTGGTAGTGGAACTTCCAGGAGTAAGAGTCTGACCTCAAGAAGGTTAAAATACATTTGGGCAGAGCTATACAGAAAAAGATTTAAATTACATTATTTTTGTTATATTGGTCAACGCTTAAAATGCAGCTCATAAATACAAATTAATCCTCCTATAAAATACCTAGTAATTGCTTATTCTGATGAAAGAAAGAACCTGAGATGAATACATAGTGATGGGCTAAGCTACTCTACAAAATACTATGGCTCCAAAAAGTTATAGGTTTAATATTTGTGTAACACTCTTGAGGTAACTGGGTAGTCTGAAAGGGGACTCTCTGGCACATGAAGTTATACAAAGAACCAAGTTTCTTCCATATTGGTGCTTCACCACCTTCTACTGCATTTCTGTGGCCTCTATGGTCAGTGCTGGCTCATGGTCAGTGCAGCACATGTACTTTCCAGTCCTGGAGAAAAGCTGTGCCCAGCTGTTTTAAAGATATACTTCCCTTTCCTCATAAATTGCATGTATCACTTCTACTCACATCCATTAATAAGAACTTAGCCACATCTAGTTGCAAGGGACCCTGGGAAACATAGTCTCTGCCTGGGCAGCCATGTTCCCTGCTAAAACTTGGTGGAGTAGATATTGTTCACTAATAAAAAGCACAAAGAAAAAATTGGATAGTGGAGGGGGCATTTAATACTTAACTAAACCTACTAATTCCTCATTTCCCTAATGATTTTAATGCCTGTGTCATCATAGCTTTCCCCCCCACCGCTTTGGAGCTGGCAGTGACTATAGAGGTAATCTACCCCAATTCTTATGTCTTATTGGTAAGAAGAATTCAGCTTAGAGAAGAATAGTGTTAGCTCAAATTTCTTCTGCTAGTTAGTGTCAGAACTGAGACATCAATTTAAACCCTGCTTTAAATCTAAAATTTAGACAGTTTAATTCCTCTTAGTTTATTTATTTTTTAAAAAAAGCAGTTTAAAAATATGAAATCATTAAAAGATAAATTATACCCCAAGCATTAAAAAAGTAATTTTGAAATATATGTGTGGAAAAAATTTTTTGTTTATGAAATGGATAGGCTGATTGGAAGGCCTCAACATCTTTCTTGAATGAATCGCAACGCATTTGAATTATCTATAATTTCTGATTTCATTGTCTTTGAATTAGAGCAAGAACTTTAAAACACGTTTGAAGTAATCTAATTAAGAGTTCTTCTGGATTAAAATTTTTTTTTCACTCTAGCCTTTTATGGTTATCTTGTATAGATCTAAATCTACAACATTTTCTTCCAGTCCTTGGCTTTTATCTAGTCTTTCTAAAGTATTCAAGTTTCACAGAAACAAGAATTGTCTTTCTCTTGACACTCATAATCCACTCGGTTATGAAATATTTAATTAAATTATGTAAATTCTGTTCCAAGCCCAATTGAAATAAATATTTTGTATTCAAACATAACTGACTTTTATTAAACATACAACTCAGCCAACGAAGCAGACATGGGAGTGTGTACTAAAGAGTTGTTTAAGAGCTCAGTGCTGTACATGCTGGATGCATCAACAAGTACAGAGGGAATGGAGACCTTTGAAGAGAGCTTCTTAAATGTGCATCCAAAATTAATGTGTTGACTGCTCACATTTTAAAGTTTACCATTCCTTCCCCTTTATTTTTATTATCATTATCATATTCATCACCATTAGTAATTAAAATCTTAATATAGAGAATACTTTGCTAGAAATTGTGCAATCTTAAAATTTTAAGATATGGTCTCTAATCTCAATTGTCTTGAAATTTAGCTGGGAGGAGAGAACATCAAAGGCAGAGTTCTAAAAAGCCTGCAGTAAAATCAAGGAGAATTTGGGGCTACGCAAAGGTTTTCCCATTCTTTTCCGTATTCTTCCAGGCCTTCTAAGAAAAGCCAATATGCTAATTTTATTAAAAGTACCACATTCTACATAATGCTGTTGATTTCCTATATCAACAAAGTAACCAAATCTATTAAGGTACTAAACAAGTACTCAAATTATGTAAAATGCAGACAAAATTTTATTTATAAGTATTATTTTCACAGCATTGAAAGCAAATTAAGTATTCAACCATATGTCATCAGGAGATTTTATGCCTCCTGCCTAGAAACCAGCTGACTTTATCAGGAAATATTATAGTGAAGTAGAATTTGTGGACTCTAAAGATGTAAATGTAACTCTTAACCTCAGAATCGCTTATGATTAAGTTACTAATGTCAATAAATAGTAACTTAATCATAAGTTAAAAAAAATACACATAACATGGACTGATAGGAAACCATTAAAAATCATTTTGTGAAGGACTTAAAAATAATATTGAACACTCCTGGGTATAATTTTTGATGTAAAACTGTGAAATAAAACTGATAATAGAGTTTAACCACAGCTGTATAAAAAGAGTCAGGTAAAACTCTGAAAGGACATATATTGTAGAGTTTATTGGTAATTTAAAATTATCCTTTACGGATATTTGTCACCAGTTAAAATAAATGTTACTTTAAATAAGTAATAAATGCCTTTCAATTTTCCCAAATGTATCATTTAAAGATGATGTGTTATTAAAATATCCCCAACAATTTACAAAGTCACAGAGTTTTTAATTGTTCTCCAATCTTGGTGAGGATAAATTTCAGGTGCAAGCAGCTATAGGATTTGGTGGTTCACCTATAGAAAAAGATAAGGACAAGGCGCCGGCATTGTCAACTCCCCATGTCCTATTAAATGGCTTGTACTAAATTTACATACCTTAGAAAGTAATTTAAGCTGGTAAATTTTTTTTTCTGAAAAGGAATAGCACTAGCAGATTAAAATTAAATGAAAGATGTATTTCCCTACAGATAATAGAACTCAAAGTTTTATTTATAGGATATATTTTTCTCAAATACATGGTAATACATAAAGATGTGATTCCATGACAGCTATCAAGTAAATTCATTCCAGATAATCAAAAGTCCATTTAAGCTACTTACTCTGTAAAGGTTAAAAACATTTTTATATTCTAGTTTTTTAGGGAATTCTGTGGTAAATGTAATAGATTTCATAAAAATTGATAGGAGAAGATATAACTAGTAAGGGGTTGCCCAAGTGTTGAGTAGGTAAGCAAAAAATAAAAAAAATTACTACTACCAATTTGTTTATTTCATACAGTACAGTTCCTGTGCCTCACCCACATTCTTCTTGCCTGACTTTTGTTAGAAAAGGTCAGATTTTGAGTAATTGGCTGAAAGTATAATTAAAGCTAATTAACAAGTAATGCAAGCAAGACTGCACAATTATAGAAATGATTTTCACAGTGATAAACTATAGCGGAAAGTTAGAGTGCTGTAGCTCCTAAAATACATTTTTCCCAAAGCCTTGTTCAAATTGCTTCTATGAGATAGTCAAGAACATCTGTGAAATTATTTACATATTTGACAATATAGTTCTTGAAAATTGTTACTTCACCCTCCAGTTAACCCAACCCATCTATCCCTACCAAATTTAAATGGACCATGAAGTTCATTTTACAAATGACTCCACAGAAAAGATTGCTTTTTGGAGGTAAATGAGCTACCTAGATTATTTTTTTAAATCTTATGCCTAAAACCTTCAATGCAACACCAACTAAATTATAATATAAAATACAAAAATTATGAATATGTTGAGGAAATTGGTAGAAAAAGATTAATTTACAATATGCTATTCTTTTTCTTTTGATTCTTGACAACCTTATATGTATATAAGCATCTAAAATAATATTCTCCCCAATAAAAATTCTTTCCTTGCCAGAAATTCATTTATATATTCATTCTCTTGGGTTCCAATAGACCCTGAGCATGGACTTTTTTCCTTTTTTCCTTACCAACCACACCTCCTCCAAATAGGTAAATAGAAAGAATAAAGTTCTCATCCTGCGTACTTTAGTTTCATTTTGTTACAGTGGGTTTAACAATAACAGTAGCAAGGATACAGAATTTGAGATGATCTCAACACTTCTGCATGCACAGGTATGAGTAGTTAATGATAACTTTTTAAGGGAGAGGTTGAAGAAATATTAATTAAGTTGTCTTTCCTATTAACATTTGATGGACATGGCTTTCAAATACTTAATGCTGTTATCTCCTTTTGTTGGTCATCAAATGGATATTCACTAGAACCTTGAAGTGACCCTCAGCATCTTCTCTTTCTAGAATGATGGCCAAATGTTGTGCAGAAGGGCACCAGGTATTGGTGGACAGTGGGTGTTGGGGAGATGAAATCCATGCCCTGCATCATTTCTCAGGTTGTGCCCCTGTTGCCCTGCACTTCTCCCTCTCCGTGTTTTTCCTTTTGTATTTGTTCTCTCAGTTAATGCTCTCCAAACTCCATAGCTCAGTCATTTTCAAATTCCTCACAACCCTCTTCCTCTTACATCTAACCCATCTCCATATTCCACTGATGTTCATTCTTCAAAGTATTTCAAATCCATTTCTTCATTCCACTCATACTGATACTTCCTTTACTCAGACCAATATAAATTCTCATTCTATTATTGTGTTAGTCTTTTCATTCTTCTTTGATTTGACAGTATGATTCCCTGCAATTCATTCTTCTCTTTCTATGAAAAATCGTTCTTAATTATAGACATCTTCTTATTGCTATGTACAATTTTGAGTAGAATATCCTGATATCAATCTTTTTTTCATTGCAGTTAAAGGACATAGTGATTCTGAACTTGAGTTAGAATATAGCATCTGATATCAAATGATTCTTTATTTTTGTGTCACTGTAATGCTGATATCTTTGCATAAATGAATTTCCCTTTCCTGATTACTGTGTGCCTCCTGGATTCCCTACTTTCTATCAGTCACCCCAGACTGAAACCACTGAGCCTTCTTGTCTAATGAGTCCTATCTAGTATATTGTGAAGTCTAGATACACACAAACTTTTTCATTCTAAAATATGTGAAATTTATACAGTATTTCTCAAAATTTAAGGTGCATATAAATCACCTGGGATTTTTTTTTAAATGCAGATTTTTGATTCAGTGGGTGTGGGGTAGGTCCTGAGATTGTATATTTCTAACAAGTTTTCAGGTGGTGGTCATGCTGCTTTACACCCTACCATGGTATTGGTTGCTTGAGTACTACCATCTATGATTGTCTATGTATATGAAACCCAGAGAACTACTACTTTGGCAAATAGGCTTTCAATTCAATAATTATTTATGGAGCATCAGTGGCTAAAAGGGGCACAGAATTGAATAGTATCTATCCTTTGTTCTCAAAAGATTACAATTTAATAAAGAGGATATAAATAAATAGATAAGTAAATAAATGCCAAGGATAAAAAGCTATAATGCAGCGTAGAAATATATCATAGTGTCATACTGACAGAGAGGCACAAATTGGGAAGTGATGTGATGTGCCAATTATATATAATTGAGGAGAAAGCAAAAAAAGCTTCAGAAGAATAGGCATTTGAGAGGCCTTTGGAAGTAGAATTTCAAGAGGGACAATATGAATAATATAGTAGGAACCATAGGAATAATAAAGAGCATTCTGGATTGAAGAAATTCCTAGAACACAGGCACAAAGGTAGAACACTGTGAGGTATCTGAAGAACTCATCAAGAGGTCCTGTCTGGCTGTGCTGTTAGGCAAGTAACATATAGAAGAATATAGGAAGGAAATGTGGAAGAGGTCTAAGAAACAGAGAAGAGCATTTTAAGGGTCACCAGGTGTGAACTTGGCCTATATTCCACATGGGAAAAATCTGCATGATACTCTGTTCAAGGCATAGCTTGAATATTTTCAGAATGCCTTTTAGACTAGCCTAGACTAGTCATCTCCCTTGAAGCAACAGAGCCTTTTTTAGTTTTCCTGTTCAACTCAACAAACATGTAATGTGTAAGACAGAGGATGAGGCAAGCAGATAGCCTTAATCAAGATAATTGTTGACCATGAAAATATATTAATGCAGTAGGACTAGCATAATGACCACAGTTAAGTATATGATTAATGGTATATAAGTGATTTCTATATAGTGCCTTTACGTATGACATATAGGTGATACTATAAGTATAGTTATGGATGGTGGGAGCTAAATTTAAGAATATCTTTAAGATCCAAGTTCTTAATCACATGCAAGTTCTTCTAGTACTATTTCTGTATACTTATTCTGATTTAACAAGTAAGGCACATAATTTTTGGTCCACTTTAATTGCCCAGGGACTACTCTGGCTTTCTTGATTCTTTACATATAGTGAAAACATCAGAGTCCTTCATTGTGTCTTTTTTTTTCTACTAAGTAATCAAAGATACAATCCAAGTTAAAAGTAGTGCTTGCTAAGCAAATTAGATTCAAGCCATCCCAAATAAATATGCAACCCAATTAATAATAGTGCTTTTTTGTCACTTCTAGACAGTCCCTCTATCCTCCTATTTAAATTAGATGATTGCCCCATAGATCCCTTTACATAAAATTCTAGCGTTGCCACTGTCAAAAAGAATCTTGCACTTTAGAGGATTCCCTTCCAATCTGCTCTCAATCTCTGATAGGTTAATTGCCAGTTGCTTGCATCATGTTTCAACATTATATATATGTGCCAAATATATATGATCTCTGTTTTATTTTTTAATTGAGCAAAGGAATGTTCAAAGGGGCCACAACAATGCTTCAAACTCTTCAAAATAATGGTGTAAAAATACCAGCTATTACAGGCATTTTGGGAAGTGTAGTGGCTCATGGCTCATGATCAGCCCTCATGGAGGCTCAGAGTAACACAAAGTAGCAAAGTAACTGTGCCTCAGACACCTTCTTCAGAGTAATATATTGCACTCCATTAAAGACCCTTTACAATTTTAAACTAGTTTTTAGGGACTTTTCTTCCTCCACAAATTTTTTAAAAATTGTTTCTTTGCTTCCTAGTGAAGTGGGCATCTGGATGTTTTTTATGTCTACATTTACCACTAGGCAATGGAATGAGTCATTTCCCTGCAGTCAATTAGAATTTGAAAAATTTAAAGTCTATGCTATGTCCGGGAGCAGTTTTATGGTCTTTATCTTATTTTATGAGATTAACTTGAAATCCTTACATTATGAGTGAGCACACATTTGAGACCAATTTTAATGTTTTTCTTGGAAAAATAGTACACTTAGGAGTTAAACTTTGTCCCAACAACTGGTTTTTATTAGTAAGGAGGCTGTTGAAACATAGGACTCAGGAATAATAGAACAGAGGAACAGAATCATTAAAAGATAGCTTTCTGATTATTGAGCTTCAAGTCACCTACTCATTTTTCACCAAAATACCTTGTTAATTCATAAGACATGTATGTACATGTATATTTATATGTGTATATAGATAGGCATTTTCTGTCCAAGGCAGACAGAGATCACTGACTGTGTTATGGTGGTAAATTATATGATGTAAACTAAAATCTTACACAATATAAATGGTATATATATTTTTGCGGTACGCGGGTCTCCCACTGTTGTGGCCTCTCGCATTGCGGAGCACAGACTCTAGACGCGTAGGCTCAGCGGCCATGGCTCACGGGCCTAGCCGCTCCACGGCATGTGGGATCTTCCCTGACCGGCGCACGAACCCATGTCCTCTGCATCGGCAGGTGGACTCTCAACCACTGCACCACCAGGGAAGCCCGGTATATAGTTTTAAAATTAAAAATGTACATCCTTTTATACACTGACAGTGAAAATTAATCAGAATCTACCTTTCCTAAAATAACTTTAAGGCACATGATTAATTTCTCACAAATACCTTCTGGGCACAGTGTCATGTGGTTTGTCAGTTAAAACATTTGTTACAAAAATGGCACCAAATGTTGAAGGAGTGGGCACCAAAGGAATATACTTCCTCTTAGCCAAACTTTCTCAATTTGATCAATCACTTTTAGTAGAAAAGGATTTTCCAGGGAGGTTACCATAATCTCCAAATGGCCGGAATTTAGGAGACTGTTAAAATTTTACTGAAATAAAATACATGAAAAGTTTTAAACTCCTTTTCTGAAAACTGAAAAACAATGTTCTTAATATCAATATTATCAACATTTTGAGCAAAGGAAACACACTATCAAAAAATGTTAACCAATTTTATACTTATACATTTTAATTCTAAGAAGTTACACCCACTCACTATTTCTTAACCCCATATTCCTTAACATGCCTCAAAGTTTGTCTGAAATAACCATAAACCATGACATCATTGGACATTATTATTAATGAAGACCATGTAAGAGTCTGTGTTGAAAGCCTGATTAAAGCATATTTGAATGACCTTCATAAAATTTTAGAATACCAAGGCTTATGTGTGTTGACAGTGAGTGAAATGGGGTAACCAGAGATAAAAAGGATTTTTGATCATACGGAAAAAGACATCAATCCAGAATTTAGCCACAAAACATATTTTTGAAGCTACTTAAAATAAAGAGGCTTATAAATCTTTCCCTCTCGCCTCACAATCCATCTAAGAAGAGAAATCACTTGCAGAAGATAAGTATAGTCTGAAAAAGTAACAGGGAACATTTCACCTTTTGTAATTATTTTGAATATCAAATTAAAGTTTGCTGTATATATTTTTCCTAGGGTTAAATTAGTAAAAAAATCAGATAAATACTGATAAAGATTTGTTTCAGTTTTCAAAGAATCTTTTAAGTAATACCATGAATATATATGTAATCAAAAGTGATGAGTCCTATGAAGA
This sequence comes from Orcinus orca, assembly GCF_937001465.1. NCBI lineage: Eukaryota > Metazoa > Chordata > Mammalia > Artiodactyla > Delphinidae > Orcinus > Orcinus orca. Next base: position 22,713,345 of record NC_064563.1, read on the forward strand.
AAAACATATTGTGCCCAATGAAAGCAAGTGATAGGGAAATGTGGTTTGGATTGAGGGATCAAGGAAGTGCTTTATGGGGAAGAACATATTTAAGCTGAGACCTGGAAGATTCAAGATGGAAGAAATAGCAGCCTTGAAAGCAAAATTGAAAAAAAGTTTGGCGAGCTTGATAAACAGAAAAGAGATATGTGGCAAGAGAATGGAGATTTCAGGAATGCAAAATTAGAGAATCAGGCAGGCCCAGATAATACAGAGCTTTGTAGGCTATGGACAAGAATCTGGATTTTATTTTAAATACAGTGAAACTTATAAATATTGCTTTAAGGGCAGTGACATGATTTAACAAACATTACAAAAAATAAGACACTTGTAGTTATGTGAAAAGTGAACTAAAAGGGGTAAAGAGAGAAATGAGAGATTAGTATGCAAGTCTATTAGACTTGTCTAAGAAGAGATGGTAGTGGCTTTGACTAAGGTGGTGGTACAGGTAATGGAAAGAAGAAGTCAATGTATTTACGATATATGTTGAGATTTGGTAACGAGTTGATATTAAAGGTAAAGAAGAGGATGTGTCAAAAATGCTTGGTTTCTGGTGTGGGAAATGTGCATGGATCTAGGTGCCTTCAATTAAGAAGTGAAATTATGGGTTTCGCTGGTGGCACAGTGAATCCACCTGCCAATGCAGGGGACACGGGTTCAAGCCCTGGTCCGGGAAGATCCCACATGCCGTGGTGCAACTAAGCCCGTGCACCATAACTACTGAGCCTGTGCTCTAGAGCCTGCAAGCCACAACTACTGAAGCCCGTGCGCCTAGAGCCTGTGCTCTGCAACAAGAGAAGACACCACAATGAGAAACCTGCGGACCACAACGAAGAATAGCCCCGCTTGCGGCAACTAGAGAAAGCCCGTGCACAACAAGGAAGACCCAACACAGCCAAAAATAAATAAACATTTATTTAAAAAAATGAAATTACCCTCATGCAACTCATATCAATGATTGAAAATGGGGTGTTGCTGTCTCTAACTATTAGTGTTGTATTTTCTATTTCTTCTTTCAATTTTGAGAGTTTTTGCTTCATGTTATTTTGGGGCTCTGTTCTTAGGTACATACGTTTTTGGTTGTTTTTAAATTTTTAATAGAGTGTAGTTGATTTAAAATATCATGATAGTTTCAGGTGTACAGCACATTAATTTATATAAATTCATATTCTCTTCAGACTCTCTTATAGGTTATTACAAAATATTGAGTATAGTTCCCTATGCTATACAGTAAGTCCTTGTTGGTTATCTATTTATATATAGTAGTGTGTATATGTTAATCCCAACCTCCTAATTTATCCCTCTCCCCACCCCCCTTTTCCCTTTGGTAACCATAATTTTATTTTCTATGTCTGTGAGTCTCTTTCTGTTTTGAATTCTATATATAAGCGATATCATGTGATATTTATCTTTCTCTGTCTGGCTTCACTTAGTATGAAAATCTCTAGGTCCAGCCATGTTGCTGCAGATGGCATTATTTCACTCTTTTTTATGGCTGGTAATATTCCATTGTGTGTGTGTATACATATATATATATATCACATCTTCTTTATCCATTCATCTGTCGATAGACGTTTACATTGCTTCCATGTTTTAGATATTATAAATAGTGCTGCAGTGAACATTGGTGTGCATGTATGTTTTTGAATTATGGTTTTCTCTCAATATATGCCCAAGAGTGGGACTGCAGGTTTGTATGGTAGCTCTATCTTTAGTTTTTAAGGGAAACTCCATACTGTTCTCCATAGTGCTGCACCAATTTACATTAACACCAACAGTGTTGGAGGGTTCCATCTTCTCCACACCCTCTCCAGCATTTATTATTTGTAGACTTTTTGGTGATGGCCACTCTGACCAGTGTGACGTGATACCTCACTGAAGTTTTGATTTGAGTTTCTCTAATAATTTCTTATGCTGAGCATCTTTTCATGTGCTTTTGGTCATCTGTATGTCTTCTTTGGAGAAATGTCTATTTAGATCTTCCCATTTTTTGATATGGTCGTTTGCTTTTTTGATTAGCTGCATGAGCTGTTTGTATATTTTGGAGATTAATCCCTTGTCAGTCTTATTGTTTGCAAATATTTTCTCTGGTTCAGTAGGTTGTATTTTCATTATGTTTACAGTTTCTTTTGCTGTGCAAAACTCTTATGTTTAATTAGGTCCCATGTGTTTATTTTTGTTTTTATTTCCATTACCCTAGGAAATGGATTGAAAAAGATATTGCTGCTATTTATGTCAGAGTGTCCTGCCTATGTTTTCCCCTAGGAGTTTTATAGTATCTGGTCTTAACATTTAGGTCTTTAATGCATTTTGAATTTATTTTTGTGTGGTGTTAGAGAATGTTCTAATTTCATTCTTTTACATGTGGCTGTCCAGTTTTCCCAGCACAAATGATTGAAGAGACTGTCTTTTCTCCATTGTGTATTGTTGCTTCCTTTGTCACAGATTAATTGCCTATAGGTTTGTGAGTTTATTTCTGAGATTTCTATCCTGTTCCATTGATCTATAAGTCTGTTTTTGTGTCAGAACCATACTGTTCTGATTACTGTGGCTTTATAGTCTAGTCTGAAGTCAGGAAGCCTGATTCCTCCAGCTCTGTTTTTCTTTCTCAAGATTGCTTTGGCTGTTCGAGGTTTTTTGTGTTTACATACAAATTTAAAATTTTTTGTTCTAGTCTGTGAAAATACCATTGGTAATTTGGTAGGGATTGCATTGAATCTGTAGATTGCCTTCAGTAGTATAGTCGTTTTGACCATATTGATTCTTCCAATTCAAGAACCTGGTATACCTTTAGGTCTGTTGGTGTCATCTTCAATTTCTTTCATCAGCAACTTATATTTTTTGGCGTACATGCATTTTTGTCTCCTTACGTATTTTTTTTTTTTTTGTGGTACATGGGCCTCTCACTGTTGTGGCCTCTCCTGTTGTGGAGCACAGGCTCCGGACACGCAGGCTCAGCAGCCATGGCTCATGGGCCCAGCCGCTCCATGGCATGTGGGATCCTCCCAGACCAGGGCATGAACCCGTGTCCCCTGCATCGGCAGGCAGACTCTCAACCACTGCACCACCAGGGAAGCCCACCTTACGTAGTTTTATTCCTATTTTGTTTTTTAATGTGATGGTAAATGGGAGTGTTTCCTTAATTTCTTTTTCTGATCTTTCATTGTTAACATATAGAAATGCAAGAGATTTCTGTGTATTAATTTTGTATTCTGCAACTTTACCAAATTCATTGATGAGCTCTAGTAGTTTTCTGGTAGCATCTTTAGAATTTTCCATGTATAGTATCATGTCATCTGCAAACAGTGACAGTTTTATTTCTTCCTTTCCTATTTGGATTCCTTTTATTTTTTTTTCTTTTTTAATTGCTGTGGCTAGGACTTCCACAATGATGTTAAATGAAAGGGTGAGAGTAGAGAGCCTTGCCTTGTCCTCATCTTAGAGGCCACGCTTTCAGCTTTTCACTGTTGAGTATGATGTTAGCTGTAGGTTTGTCATATATAACCTTTATTAGATTGAGGTGGGTTCCCTCTGTGCCCACTTTCTGGAGAGTTCTTAATCATAAATGGATGTTGAATTTTGTCAAAAGCTTTTTCTGCATCTATTGAGATGATTATATGGTTTTTACTCATCATGTTTTTAAATGTGGTATATCACACTAATTGATTTGTAGATATTGAAAAATCCTTGCATCCCTGGGATAAATCCCACTTGATCATGGTGTATGATCCATTTTATGTATTGTTGAATTTGGTTTGCTAGTATTTTGTTGAGGATTTTTGCTATCATCATCAGTGATATTGGACTGTAATTTTCTTTTTTTGTGGTATCTTTGTCTGGTTTTGGTATCAGTGTGATGGTGGCCTCACAGAATGAGTTTGGAAGTGTTCCTTCCTCTGCAATTTTTTGGAATAGTTTCAGAAGGATAGGTGTTAACTCTCTCTAAATGTTTGATAGAATTCATCTGTGAAGCCCTGTGGTCCTGGACTTTTGTTTATTGGAAGTTTTTAAATCACAGATGCAATTTCAGTACTGTGATTGATCATATTTTCTATTTTTTCCTCATTCAGTTTTAAGAGATTGTACCTGTCTAAGAATTTGTCCATTTCTTCCAGGTTGTCCATTTTATTGGCATATAGTTGCCTGTAATAGTCTCTTATGGTCCTGTGTATTTCTCTGGTGTCAGCTGTAACTTCTCCTTTTTCATTTCTAATTATATTGATTTGGGCCCTCTCCCTTTTTTTTCTTGATGAGTCTGGCTAAAGGTTTATCATTTTGTTTATCTTTTCAAAGAACCAGCTTTTAGTTTCATTGATCGCTTCTATTTTCTTTATCTCTGCCTCATTTATTTCTGCTCTGATCATTATGATTTCTTTCCTTCTACTAACTTGGGTTTTGTTTGTTCTTCTTTCTCTTGTTGCTTTAGGTGTAAGGTTAGGTTGTTTATCTGAGATTTTTCTTGTTTCCTGAGGTAACTATAAACTTCCCTCTTAGAACTACTTTTGCTGAATCCCAAAGGTTTTGGTTCGTCATGTTTTTGTTTCCATTTGTCTTTACATATTTTTGATTTCTTCAGTGATCCACTGGTTATTTAGTAGCATATTGTTTAGCCTCTATGTGTTTGGTTTTTTTGCAGTTTTTTCTTGTAGTTGATTTCTAATCTCATAGCATTGTGGTTGAAAAAGATGCTTGATATGATTTCAATTTTCTCAAATTTACCAAGACTTCCTTTGTGGCCCAGTATGTGACCTATCTTGGAGAATGTTCCATGTGCACTTGAAAAGAATGTGTATTCTGCTGCTTTTGGATGGAATCCTCTATAAATATCAATTAAGTCCACCTGATCTAATATGGCATTTAAGGCCTGTGTTTCCTTATTTATTTTCTGTTTAAATGATCTGTCCATTGATATAAGTGGAGTGTTCAAGTGCCCCATTATTATTGTTACTGTCAATTTCTCCTTTTATATCTGTTAACGTTTCCCTTATAATATTGAGGTGCTCCTGTGTTGGGTGCATATATGTTTACAGTTGTTATATCTTGTTCTTGGATTGATCCACTGATCATTATGTAGTGTTCTTTGTCTCTTGTACCAGTCTTTATTTTAAAGTCTATTTTGTCTGATAGAAGTATTGCTATTCCAGCTTTCTATTGATTTCCAATTGCATGAAATAACTTTTTCCATTCCCTCACTTTCAGTCTGTATGTGTCTCTAGATCTGAAGTGGGTCTCTTGTAGACAGCATATATATAGGGTTGTTCTTGTATTGATTCAGCCAGTCTGTGTCTTCTAGTTGGAACATTTAACCCATTTACATTTGAGGTAATTGTTGATATGTATGTTCTTATTGACATTTTGTTAATTGTTTTGGATTTGTTTTTGTAAGTCTTTTTATTCTTCCTTTCCTCTTTGTTCTCTTCTTTTGTGATTTGATGACTATTTTTAGTGTTATATTTGGATTCCTTTTTCTTTTCTGGTTGTATATTTATTACAGATCTTTGGTTTGTGGTTACCATGAGGTTTTAATATAGCAGTCTATATGTATACATGATTTTTTCAAGTTACTGATCTCTTAATTTCAAATGCACTTCAAATATTCTGGATTTGTACTCTCCTCCTGTCACAAATACTGGTTTTGATATCATATTTGTGTGTGGATGATTTCCTACCTTTACTGTATGTTTGCCTCAGAGGTCTCTTAAACTATCTTAATTTCTTTTCATTCTTTCTTAATTATTCTGTTCCATGGCAGTGATTTCTACCACTCTGTCTTCTGGCTCACTGATTCATTCTTCTGCTTCATTCCTGCTTCAGGAATTCTGCTAGTAATTCCTTCTAGTGTATTTTTCATTTTAGTTATTGTTTTCTTCAACTGTTTGGTTGTTCTTTATATTTTCTGTCTCTTTGCTAAAAACTTCTTCTAACTTCTTGCTCTGTGCATGCGTTTTTTCCCCAAGTTCTTGGATCATCTTTGTGATCATTACTCTGAACTCTTTCTCATGTAGATTGCCTATCTCCACTTCACTTAGTTATTGTTCTGAGGTTTTTATTTTGTTCCTTTGTCTGGAATATATTCCTTTCCCATCTCATTTTGTTTACATTTCTATTTGTATGTTTATGTACGTAGTAACTTAGTTACTTTTCTTGATCTTGGAGAAGTGGCCCTCTGTAGGGGATGTCCTATGTGTCCCAGCAGTACACTCCTCTCTCATCACCCAAGGGCCAGGGACCAGCTGGTTAAAGGGTAGGTTCTGACCTGTGTTTGCAGGCTCAGTTCTGCAGGCTGCATGATTGTAGTTTTCTTTTGGTGTCTGCCCTCTGGTGGGTGAGGCTGGTCTGGAGGCTTATGCAGGCTTCCTGGTGGGAGGGGCCAGTGCCTGCCCACTGGTGGGTGGAGCTGTGTCTTGACCCTCTGATGGGTAGGGAGGTGTCTAGAGGTGGCTGTCAGCTTGACTAGAGGTGGCTGTCAGCTCAGGAAGTCTTTAGGTGGTCTGTCTGCTGATGGGTGGGACTGTATTCCTGCTGCATCAGTTGTTTGGCCTGAGGCATCCCAGCATTGGTGCTTATAGGCTGTTGGGTGGGGCCAGGTCTTGGTGCCGAGGACCCAAAATGTCTGCCTCTAGCCAGAATTCATATAGGTTTCCCCTATGTCTGCCACCAGATTTTATGACCCCAGAAAGAGCCACAGCCACTCCTGACCCCCTGGGAGACCATCCAAGACCAGCAAGTAGGTCTGGCACAGGCTCCTATGGAGTTCTGGTTTCCACTGTGCATGAGACCTTGTGTGCGTCTTCCAAGAGTGGAGTCTCTGTTTCTCCCAGTCCTGTGGAGCTTCTGCACTCAAGCCCTGCTGGCCTTCAAAGCCAAATGCTCTGGGGGCTCCTCCTCCTGATGTCAGATCCCTAGGCTGTGGAGCCTGACATGGGGCTCAGGACTCTCACTCCTTGGGAAAACCTCTATGATATAATTATTCTCCAGTTTATGGGTCGCCCATCTGGGTGGAATGGGATTTGATTATACTGTGAGTGCACCCCTCTGACCATCTTGTGGTTTCTACTTTATGTCTTTGGATGTAGAGTATAGCATCTCTTTTGGTAGATTCCAGTCTTTTTTATCGATGGCTGTTCAGCAGTTAGCTGTGATTTTGGTGTGCTCATGAGAGGAGGTGGACTCAAGGTCCTTTTACTCCACCATATTGTCTCCAATCCTAGATACATATATTTATACCTATTCTATCTACCTAATGGATTGACCATTTTATCATTATAAAATATTCTCTCTAGACACAATTTTGTTCTGAAAGTCTGTTTTGTCTTATATTAATATAGCCCCTTACTCTTTCTTTGGTTTAGTGTCTTTGTTATATTTTCCCACCTTTTCCTTTCAATCTACTTGTGTTTTTGAATCTAATGTGTCTTTTGTAAAGAGTAAATACGTAGGTAATTTAAAAAATCCATCTTTTAATCTCTGCCTTTTGATTGGAGTAATTTCTCCATTTACATTTAATGTAATTATGAATAAAATAGGATTTACATCTGTTATTTTGCTGTTTTCTATGTTTTATGTCTTTTTGTTTACTTAAGTATAGTTGATGTACAATATTATATAAGTTACAAGGTGTACAATATAGTGATTCACAATTTTAAAAGATTATACTCCATTTATAGTTATAAAATATTGGCTATATTCCCCATGTTGGGCAATATATCCTTGTAGATTATTTTATTTTATACCTAATAGTTTTGCCTCTTAATCCCCTACCCCTATATTGTCCCTCCTCACTTCCCTCTCCCCTCTGGTAAACATTAGTTCTCTATATCTGTGAGTCTACTTCTTTTTTATTATATTCACTAATTTGTTGTACATTTTAGATTGCACATATAAGTTATATCATATGGTATTTGTCTTTCTCTGACTTATTTCATTTAGCATAATACCCTCCAAGTCCATCCATGTTGTTGTAAATGGTAAATTTTCATTCTTTTTTATGTCAGAGTAGTATTCCATTTTGTGTGTGTGTGTGTGTGTGTGTGTGTATCATATCTTCTTTATCCTTTCATCTGTTTATGGACACAGGTTGCTTCCATAACTTGGCAATTATAAATATTGCTGCTATGAACACTGGGGCTCATATATCTTTTCAAATTAGTGTTCTGTTTCTGTTTTTTCTTGGATATATATACCCAGGAGTGGAATTGCTGCATCATATGGTAGTTCTCCTTTTAGTTTTTTGAGAAACCTCCATACTGTTTTCCACACTGGCTGTGCCAATTTATATTCCCTTTTGCAGTGTACAAAGGTTCCTTTTTCTCCACATCCTTGCCACCATTTGTTATTTGTGTTGCTTTTGATAATAGCCATTCTGACAAGTGTGAGGGTGATATCTCATTGGGATTTTGATTTGCATTTCTCTGATGATTAGCGATGTTGAGCATCTTTTTTGTTGTTGTTCCTCTATTCCCTTATTACTGTCTTCTTTTGTGTTAGATTTTTTTTTAGTACACCATTTTAATTTTCTTGTTTTTAATTATAGTTTTGAGGGATTTTTTTGGTTTTGTGGTTGTCCTGGGAATTTTAATTGATATTCCAGTTTAGATTGATTGATACCAAATTAATTTCAATAGCATACATATATACTTTGTTCTGATAGAGAGCCATTCTCTCTCTCTTCCTTTGTTCTGTAATTGTCATACAAATTACATTTTATACAAGTTCATCAACAAAGTTTATAATTATTACTTTATGCATTTGCCTTTGAATAAAATGGTAGAAAAAAAGAATTACAAACAGACATTTATTCTTTTATATTTACTTATGTAGATATGTTTACTGATGCTCTTTATCTCTTCATGTGGATTCAAGTTACTGTCTAGTGTCCTTTCATTTCAGCCTTAAGAACTCTCTTTAGTAATTACTGTAGGGTGGAATTGCTACACACAGATTCTCTCTTTTTTTTTTTTTTTCCTAGCAATGTTGTCTTAATTTATCTTTCATTTTTTGAAGGATAGTTTTGCCATATATAGAATTTATATCTTTATAGCTTAGGAGGCGATAATAGAACAAATGTAAACATATGCACCTAACAACAGAGCCCCCAAATACATGAACTTTTAAAAAAGTTTACAGACTTCTTTTTCCAACACTTTGAATATGTCATTGCACTGCTTTTTGGACTCCATGGTTTCTAATAAAAGTCAGCTTTTAGGGGCTTCCCTGGTGGTGCAGTCATTGGGAGTCCACCTGCTGATGCAGGGGACATGGGTTTGTGCCCTGGTCCGGGAAGATACCACATGCCACGGAGCGGCTGGGCCCGTGAGCCAAGGCTGCTGAGCCTGTGTGTCCGGAGCCTGTGCTCCGCAACAGGAGAGGCCACAACAGTGAGAGGCCCACATACTGCAAAAAAAAAAAGAAAAAAAAAGTCAGCTTTTAAATCTTTTTAAGAAATGCTAGTATATAACTTCTTTTTGTTTTGTTGCTGTCAAGATTTTCTCTTCATCTTTGACTCTTCTCTACTGGACTATGATATGTCTAGTTGTGATTATTTTTCAGTTTATTTTACCTGGAATTCATTGAGATTCTTGGATGAGTAGATTAATATTTTTCATGAAATTTGGGACATTCTTGACCAATATTTCTTCAAATATCTTTTCTGTTCTTTCTTTCTCTCTTCTGTTCATGAAATTCCTGTTCTGTGTATGTTGGAGTGTTTGTTGGTGTCTCTCAAGTCTCTGAGTCCCTGTTCATTTTTTTATTCCTTTTATCTGCTCCTCAGACTGGATAATCTCTCTTCAAGTATGAAGTTTGATGATTCTTTCTTCTGTTAGCTGAACTCTGTTTTTGAGTCCCTCTGATGAATTTTTTTTTCCAGTTATCATACTTTTCAATTACAGAACTATTTATATTTGGGTCTTAAGTTTTTAAAAAAATTTGGTGAGACGTTGTCATATTTCTCTATTTCTTTAGATATGATTTCCTTTAGCTCTTTAAACATATTTATAATAGATCTTTTAACATCATTATGTACTACTAAGTCTAAAATCTGAGCCCCCTCAGGGACATTATGTTTTAGCTCTTTTTTGCCTTTTTATGTGGTACATTTTTTGCTTTTTTGTTTTTTCATCTCATAAGTTTTTGTTGAAAACTGGACATTTTAGATAATATATTGTAGCAACTTTGGTATCAAGTCTCTCCCCACTGCTCAGATTTCACTGTCGTTGCTGGAATTTTGTTGTCCTTGTTGTTTTCTCATTGTTGTGTATTGTTCAGAGACTTACCTGGACTAATTCTGTAGATTTTGTATTTCCTGCATTGTGTAACCATTGAATTCCCTGGATTTTTTTAAATTAAAAGTTTTAAAATATTTTAAATTTAATTTAAAACAATTCTTACATAAAATTTTAAACCTGCTTTCCTATGAATCACCTCTGATTCGGGATAAGAGGTCAGCTAGTCCAATTTTTGATGAGAAAATATCCTTAAATATGTTGTCTGTGTATCTTCTCCCTTTTGCCAAGGAGATCTGTGTTAGAAAGCATGCTTTCAAACTTCAGGTCATTTATAAGACAACCATAGCTTTCATTTACTGCTTGCTCAGGGCCTCAAGTTCAACCAGCAATTAAAAGAGCTTTCTTTTTAACCAAGTCTTTCCTGGGCTCTATGCATGCTTTTGCAGTTTTTTAGATGTCCAGAGCTATGTTGGAGCTTTTTAAATTTTCCTGTAGCCATTTTATTCTCCAAGATTTCCTTTTAAATTCCTGACCAGGCTTTTTTTCTTTTCCCCAATTGAAATAATAGCTTTAGACAACTGCAATGTTGCTACCAGACTGGAATTGTTTCAGTAATGACCTGAGGGTAATACTCCTCTTTTCCCCCACTTGACTAAGCTGAAATCTGAGTTAAATAAAATAAAATAAAAAGGTGTAATATGTCAGTAACAGAGATTTCCCATGGAGCTGAATGTTTGAACATTATATTGACTGTATTCTGGAGATGGTGTTTCCATCCAGAAAAGTACAGTCCTGTCCACTGGCTGCAGGACTGTTAGCATTTCATGCCTTTTGCAACACTGGAGTATTGAGAGCAGAGAGACGGGAATAGCCCCAACTTAAGATATAATAGATCCCGCTCTCTAGAGACATTCAATAGTTGCCCTTGCATAGATGACTTTGTTCCTGTTCTGATCATTCTTATTCATTCCACTGATGCAGGAGGGCTCCAATAACCTAAATAGCATAAGCTGGGTGAACACAGGACATCCACCATTGGGCAGATGAGATTGTCAGTAGTTTATTAGTCGCATATATGCACAGCCTGTGGGAAGAGGACATCACATGCTATGCAAGGCCACACAGAGGTTGCACTTGGAAATACAGTGAGGCAGAAAAGGCTGTGGGAGATAGGCTTTGTAGTAACAGGGGTGTGGGGTGTCCTTTTTTGTCTCAGGAGGATGGGACTTGTTTGAATAATTTTGCTGGCTGGCATAGTGGTGAAACCAGTTAGACTGAGGGACAGGTAGAATGCAGCTTGCACAGCTGATGGGGAAACTACCTGGGCAGGGAGCCTTCCTGACTGGGGTAGTGAAAGGCATATCTGTCAAGGGCAGAGGAAGTCCTGGCTGGGCCTCTGGGGCCCTATCAGGCTCAAAGATATCACAGCAGCACATGGAATTTCAAGCCTTGCAATACAGCTTTTAGCTTTGGTTAATTTCTAGAGTTCTAGAAATGGTTACTTTTAGTTGTTGTGTCAGTATTTTTGTCATTTTTGTAAGAGAGTGAGTGAATTGAAGTCATTCTTCAATTTTCCTTGATTTGAGCATTAGAATTTGGTGTTTGTTTGGCTGATGAAAGGCTCACCATCAAATGGACTCAGCCATTGGGACTTTAGGAAAGATCTGATCAAAGTGATCTTTCTCAAAGGGCTATCATGCTGCATGGAATTTTTCAAATGTGTCAGTTTTTTGTGTAGACATAATTGGGAGAACAGACACACAAAGCTAAAAGGTATTAATCCAAAATGTTAATAATGGTTTTCCCCTCCAGGTGATTTGGTTAAAGTGACATTATTGTTTATCTTCATATTGTTCTATATTTTAGAAATTTATATAATAACCATGTATCATTTGAATAATCAGAGGGATGAAAAAATCTCTCTCCCTTTATAATGGCTGACAATTGACAGTGAAAATTTAGAGTCATGGCATAATGCTATTATCAGATTAGTAATAACCCAGTCATTAATTATTTGAGAGGTAATATGGTTTACGAGAAATGACTTAGTTTTCAGAGTAACATCTTTATCTTAATTCTTAATTCAGCATTTTATATAATTTCTATATTTGAGTGTTAGTTCCATGTCTTTAAAAATAGGAATAATAAAACTGTACAGGGTTGTTATAAGAATTAAATAAGATAATACAATGAATAGTGAGCACTTAGTGAATTCTCAATAAATGTTAGGTGAAAGTTCCCTCCATAGCAGAAGTCAAGGAACGCTGGTATAGTACACAGTGGTGGTATTACTGTGGCAGAATGAAGAGAAGGAAAAGTTATGTGAATTACACGCAGAACAGCCTCGTTGTGACTGGGTGGTGGGCACTTGCTTAGGGAGAGGGGCACAAAGGCTTCCAAGATTTCACAAAAGCCAAACATCACTGATTGATTTAACATTTGTGATTCGACCTGGACCTGGCTTATCTCTACACTATAGACTAAATTTTTTTTTTCGGTTTCATTTTTGCAACCACACTTAGTCTACACTTATCCCACATTTACGCTAAAGTTACTCTACAGTTTCTATGTATGTTTACCCTACACTTACTCTTTTCTGATTGTTGTATATGCTTAGGTCTTTGACATTCTTAATTAAGATACTGCAAAATATGTTTCTATAATTTTAATAGTTTTCTTTCCTTAGTTATTTGTGTTTTCTACACATTTTATATAAATTTTCTAAATAGTTTCAGAAATCCCATGGTGGATATCAGATGCCACAGGCTTGAAGTTTTATTTTATTTGCCTCTGTTACTTTTGGCATCATCATTCATCTGCGACCTTACCTTTTAGAAATGAGTTGGTATTTATAATTAAAGATTCATTCTGTATATAAACTCATGCTATGTTTATATCCATGTAAAAATGAATATGGCTACATGTTTTATATAAACTTACACGTAGACAGGTATCTGTATTATAATAAATTATAACATGGTAAAATTCTAGTTTAAGTTCTATGTAACCTACATTGTCTTGATTTCTGATTTTTAATTTCTCATTTTACCAATAAAATAGTATAAAGAGTATATATAAATTTATTTTTATACTTTAGCAAATTATTAAATATTATAACCAGTTTTAGCAATTAAGATGAATATTGCATATTTCAAAATTCTTAATGTTCTTAAATATATCTGTTTAATGTTTTACAAAAATTCCTACATTCATTGATTAATGTGAAGTAGTGCTTTCTAAGGCTATTATTGTGCTGAAAATCTATGGTCAAAGGATGAGAAATCCAGCTGCTTCTATTGCTGCAGTAGATTTGGAATAAAAGCTCTAATGTTTCTCAAAGAAAAAAATAAACTGTACTCTAAAGGTTTCCACCACTGCCCCCCCTCCCCAAGTAGGAAAAAAAGTAGCCCTGGAAAAACTTGTGCATGCTTTGTCATTTCTGCAAAACTGTGAAAACACACCAAGGCAGCTAGTTTACTCATCCTTGATTTCCCCAGATGGCTGAGTTCCCATTAACTCACCAGAGAATGATATGCAGACCCAGAGCCTTTACATGTCATTTTGACAAGACATAACATCCGGTCTTGTTTGTGTACGCCTTTCGCTTCTACCTCAAGCCTGCTTCACTACTGGTGGTCTGCCTGTGTGCAACACAGATGTTTCTCTCTCCGCTGCATGTTTTATTTTTCAAGTAGCTTCGGAGAGCATATGTTTCCATGTGAGCTTGTTCCTTCCTTCTTCCAACACCTTCTTGTACTACATAAACAATCTTCATCTGCCCCCTCAGATCTGGGGCACACCAGACTTTCACAGATGTCGATTTCTTTTTCAGACTGTGCCTCTGGTGAACACTGTCTTCTGATAATGTCTCCCTTCCTTTTCTGTTCCAAATGAGTTGGAATGCAGATTTTTTCCCTCCTTTCAACTCAGTTTCCTTCTGTGACCCCAGCATGTTTTCGTCCCCTTTCTTCTAAGTCTGTCTTTGTACTAGCTCTCCAGATGGGATCAAGGATGAGCTCTTCCGGCTCCTCATTTTATTCTCCTTAGGACTGTTTGGTTTGCAGGGAAAAAAGAGGCAAACTACACAGGTTAAATATGTCACATGTGGGGCCACCTATATCTTTCTCATTTGTTTCCTTTTGAGGGTTTTTCACATTTTACTTATTTGGTAGCTGCTATGTTTATTTTTCCATTTTTGTGTTCATTACAAAGGACACCACAAATATATGCATATAAATATAATATTGTGTATAAATACATAGAAAACATAAGGTAACAGATATTTTGATATCAATTTTTGTTTTCTTTTGTAAAAGAGGCACCTCAGCTTCTCTTTCACTTATTCAACGTGTATTTGTTGAGGAGGTACTATGTGCCAGAAAGTCCTCTGGGTGCCAGCATTAGGGTCCTAAAGAAAGCAGAAAAGGTCTCCCTTCAACAGGAATTTATATTCAAGCGTGAGAGACAGCTAATGAATAAGCACATATAGAATTAAGATAATTATGAGGGGATGACGACTGAGCTGAAAATCCAAATGATAGACAGGAGCCTGGATGCAAAAATCATGATAATGAGAACTCTGGGGTGGGGGAGGAACAAGTGCAGAGTCCCTACAGAAGGACTGATGTGGGCATCGCTGAGAAACAGAAGAGATGTCACCGTGACTGACATGTCATAATGAGCATGGTGGAGAGGGGAGGACACACTGTTGGAGCGGGAAGTCTGGGGCCAGATCATTTAGGGTGTCTGAAGGCAAGGTTAGAATTCTCAATTTTCTTCCAAATGCCCTAAGAAGCCATGGAGGCTTTTAAATAAGGAAGCAACGTGATCTGACTTATGCTTTTGAAACATCACTTTGGTAACTGTGATAATTTCTTGTAGTGCTCTTATTTTTAAAGACATTATTTTTTAATGAAGTTTTAGGTTCACAAAAATGTTGAAAGGTAGGTACGGAGATTTCCCATATACCTCCTGTCCCCACACATGCATAGCCTCCCCCATTATCAATATCACTCACCAGAGTGGTACATTAGTTATAATTGATGAATCTACATTAACACATCCTAATTACCCAAAGCCCATAGTTTACCTTAGGGTTCACTCTTGGTGTACATCCTATGGGTTTGGACAAATATATAATGACATGTATCCATCATTTTAATACCATAGAATTTTCACTACCCTAAAAATCCTCTGTGCTTCACCTGTTCATTCCTTCCCCTCATCCCACCAAAGACCACTGGTCGTTTTACTGTCTCCATAGTTTGGCCTTCTTCAGAATGTCATATAGTTGGAATCATACAGTATGTAGCCTTTTCAGATTGGCTTCTTTCACTTAGTAATTATGACTTTAAGGTTCCTCCATGTCTTTGCATGGCTTGATAGATCATTTCTTTTTAGCACTGAATAATATTCCATTGTCTGAATGTCATGATTTTTTAAATTAACAACCTTAATATAATTGTGATCAACCATAAAGTGACTTATTTTCAGAGAAGATTTTGCTAACTCTTGTTCTTTTTCTCTCTCTCCTCTTAACCAGCCTGCAGTACTTTTAGTAGAATGTTGATGACCTCTCCATATTTAAAATTCAAATTCGTTACCTTGGGTTACAAAGATTTCTGGGATTTTACCCTTGAACCTCTTTCCTTACTTCAGGGATTTCCCCTCCCATGACCAACACATTGTATTGTAAACCTCACTCTACTGAACCATGTCCTGGTCTCACCAAGCCCTGTGCATCTATCCCTGCTCATATGCATGAGCATCTTCTGTTCCTTCCCATCACCTGTTTGGGAAGCATCTAATCCCCCCTCACCCCTGGGAACTTCCTCTATGAAACCTCCTGACCACGTTCTGTGTACTCTTCCCATACTCTGCACAGGCTTCTATTAAAACTCCCCCAATATAAATATTTATAAATGAGTAGTGAATTGGGAAATGCTGGAGAGCTAGAAAGGACAAACAAACATTGCGAAGGGTCTTGAAGGCAGGTTAAAAACTTGTTTGCTTTAACCTTAAAGCTGTAAAGGGACTCCTGAAGAATTTCAGTGTGAGAGTAACCAGATCAGAATTGCCCTTGAGAAAGTTCACTCTGGCAATATACCAGCAAGAGGAGTGAGTAGGATGAGGAAAATGAGACTGGAAGCAAGCTAATGCTTTAGGTTAGATAGGACATGATGGGAGCTTGAAACATTCGTATACACATATGCACACACAGAGAATAACAGTGGAAATGGAGAAGAAAGGATAGTTTCAGAAAGACTTAAACAGTGCCTAACTAACTAACTGATGAGCAGTGTGTAGGTGAAAGTAATTCAGTAATAGAAAATGAGGGAGAGAATAGAATCTAGGATGCCCCCCGCCGCCATTTATGTCTTGAGCATCAAGGTGGAGAATGGTGCAATTCACTAATGCAGACATACAGATTAAACATTTGGGTGGTATCTTTTCACACCACCCATTTTAACAATTACTGATTGTTTTTTACGTGCCAACACTGAGCTTTCCATTTTACAAGTTAACATGTTCTCTGTTTTTTCACCTTTATTTACCTTATGACTTAAGTTTTCATTTTTTATGTATTAATTTTGAATTTCTGAACTACCTGTAGTAATGCTAAAGTAGAAGAATTAGGCATTTCCTTACTCTTTTTATAGATGAAAGTAAAGTGTTCCCTAGTGGGCAGGTGTTGTACTGGAAGCAAGTTGGATGAGTTTGGGGATACACTTGGTGGGGACTCAGGAGAAATTAAGGCAGGGCCAGGAATGGATTTGGGATTTTTTTCCTTCTTCCCTCACCATCTCATAATGCCTCTGTCCTCCTCCTACTAAATTATTTGATTTCCATTTAAGAGATACCCAATAACTATTTCCTTAATACTTCATATATTCCTCACAAATGAGTAATAGTAATCTTTCTTCAAATGATAAAGAAAATTTAGGTCCTTCAAATATGGAAAGATTTGCCAGGTTTTTTTTGTTTAAAGCAAACTTCCTCTTTGTCACAGATGTTTTTAAACTGAAAAAAACCCATACTGAGATTTGTTTAGAAAGAGTACATGCAATTTTGCTCTAATTGTGGTGCATCCCCCTAACTCACTTTTTGAGTTTGACTCCATAAATGGATTTGCCCATTTAAGACTTTTAGCAAACTCATATTTTCAGAGTATGAAAGACATTTTCTCTAACTGGAGAAAACAGGGGATTTGATAACATAAACAAAAAGATCATTGCCAGATAATTTACATTGATTTATAAAAATGCATTCAAGATTCCAGGACAAGATGGCAGAGAAGAAGGACCTGAGCTCACCTCCTCTCATGAAATCACCAAAATCACAACTAACTAACTGCTCAACAACCATTGACAAAAAGGACTGGAACCTACCAAAAAAGATATTTTACTTCCAAAGACAAAGAAGAAGCCACAGTGAAAAGGTGGGTGGGGGGTGCATTCGCAATACAACCAAGTCCCATACCCTCTAGGTGGGTGACCCACAAACTGGAAAATAATTATATATCAGAGCTTCTCCCACAGGAGTGAGACCTCTGAGCCCCACATCAGGCTTTCCAGCCTGGGGGTCTGGTATCAAGAGGAGGAGCCCCCAGAGCATCTGGCTTTGAAGCCCAGAAAGGCTTGGTTGCAGGAGCTCCATGGGATGGGGGGAAATGGATCCCTATTCTTGAAGGGTGCATGCAGGGTCTTGTGGGCACTGGGGGCCAGGGGAAAAAGCAGTGACTTCATAGGAGCCTGTGCCAGACCTACCTGCTTTTCTTGGAGGGTCTCCTGGTGTTGGGGGCAGCTTTGGCTCTCTACAGGGACAATGACACTGGTGGTGGAGGTACTGGGGGAGTATTCACTGGTGTGAGCTGTCCTGGAGGCTGCCATTTTGATGCCAAGACCTGGCCCCACCCAACAGCCCTTAGGTTCCAATGCTGGGATGCTTCAGGCAAATCAACCAACAGGGTGGGAACACAAGCCCCACCCATCAGCAGACAGGCTGCCAAAAGTCTTCCTGACTTCACAGCCACCTCTAAACACACCCCTTGACATGGCCCTGCCCACCAGAGGGACAAGACCCAGCTCCAACCAACAGTGCGTAGGCACTAGTCCCTCCCACCAAGAAGCATGCACAAGGCTCTTAGACCAGCCTCACTCACTAGGAGGCAGACACCAGAAGCAAGAGGAACTACAGTGCTGCAGGCTGTGGGACCACAAAAACAGAAAGTTAGTTAGACAAATGAGATGGCAGAGGAATATGTTCCAGACAAAGGAACAAGATAAAACCCCAGGAGAACAACTAAGTGAAGTGGAGATAGGCAATCTACCCAAAAAATAATTCAGAGAAATGATAGTAAAGATGATCCATGATCTCAGAAAAAGAATGGAGGCACAGACCAAGAAAATACAAGAAATAAAAGCTGTAAGATATAAAGAACAAACAGAGTCGAACAATACAGTAACTGAAATGAAAAATACACTAGAAGGAATTAATAGCAGAATAAATGAGGCAGAAGAATGAATAAGTGAGCTGGAAAACAGAGTGGTGGAAATCACTGCCATGGAACAGAAAAAAGAATGAAAAGAAATGAGGATAGTTTAAGAGGCTTCTAGGACAATGTCAAATGCATCAACATTCACATTATAGGGGTCCCAGAAGGAGAAGAGAGAGAGAAAGGATCTGAGAAAATATTTGAAGAGATAATAGCTGAAAAATTCCCTAACATGGGAAAGTAAACAGTCACCCAAGTCCAGGAAGTGCAGAGAGTCCCATACAGGATAAACCTGGAGGAACACACTGAGACACATACTAATGGAATTAACAAAAACTAAAGACAAAGACAAAATATTAAAAGCAAAAAATAACATATAAGGGAATCCCCATAAGGTTATCAGCCAGTTTGTCAGCAGAAACTCTACAGGCCAAAGGGAGTGGCATAATATATTAAAAGTGATGAAAGAAAAAAACCTACAACCAAGAATACTATACCCAGTAAGGCTCTCATTCAGATTCAATGGAGAAATCAAACACTTTACAGACAAGCAAAAGCTAAGAGAATTCAGCACCACTAAATCAGTGTTACAACAAATTCTAAAGGAAATTCTCTATTTGGAAAAGAAAAGGCCACAACTAGAAACAAGAAAATTAAAAATGGGAAAGCCCACCAGTAAAGGCAAACATACAGTAAAGGTAGGAAATTATCCACACATAAATATGACATCAAAACCAGCAATCATGAGAAGAAGAGAGAACAAATGCAGAATATTGGAAATGCATTTGAAATTAGGAGGCCAGCAACTTAAAACAATCTTGTATATATATAGTCTGTCATATCAAGTCCTCATTGTAAAGGGAAGCCAAAAACATACAATAGATATACACACAAAAAAGAAAAAGGAACGCAAACACAACAATAAAGATAGTCATCAAATCACAAGAGAAGAGAACAAAACAGGAAGGGAAGAAAAAAGACCTGCAAAAACAAATCCAAAACAATTAACAAAATGGCAATACAAACATACATATCAGTAATTACTTTAAATGTAAATGGATTAAATGCTCCAACCAGAAGACACAGACTGGCTGAATGGATACAAAAACAAGACCCATATATATTCTGTCTACAAGAGACCCACTTCAGACCTAGGGACACATACAGACTGAAAGTGAGGGGATGGAAAAACGTATTCCATGCAAATGGAAATCAAAAGAAAGCTGGAGTAGCAATACTCATATCAGAGAAAATAGACTTTAAAATAAGGACTGTACAAGAGACAAAGAAGGACACTACATAATGATCAATGGATCAATCCAAGAAGAAAATAAAACAATTGTAAATATATATATGCACCCAATACAGGAACACTTCAATATATAAGGCAAATGCTTACAGCCATAAAAGGAAAAATTGACAGTAACGCAATAATAGTGAGGGACTTTAACACCCCACTTACATCAATGGACAGATCACCTAGACAGAAAATCAATAAGGAAACACAGGCCTTAAATGCTACATTATCAGATGGACTTAATTGGTATTTATAGAGCATTCCATCCAAAAGCAGCAGAATACATATTCAAGTGCACATGGAATATTCTCCAAGATAGATCACATACTGGGCCACAAAGGAAGACTTGGTAAATTTAAGAAAATTGAAATCATATCAAGCATGTTTTCCAAACAAACACAATGCTTGAGATTAGAAATCAACTACAAGAAAAAAAACTGTAAAAAATGCAAACATGCAGTTAACAGGCTAAACAATATGCTACTAAACAACCAATGGATCACTGAAGAAATCAAAGAGGTAATCAAAAAATACCTAGAGACAAATGAAAACAAATACACAATGATCCAAAACCTATGGGATGCAGCAAAAGCAGTTCTAAGAGTTAAGTTTATAGTTACCTCAGGAAACAAGAAAAATCACAGAGAAACAACCTAACCTTACACTTAAAGCAACTAGAAAAAGAACAAGAAAAACCCAGAGTTAGCAGAAGGAAAGAAATCACAAAGATCAGAGCAGAAATAAATGAAACAGAGATGAAGAAAACACTAGAAAAGATCAATGAAACTAACAGCTGGTTCTTTAAAAAAATAAACAAAATTGATAAACCTGTAGCCAGACTCTTTAAGAAAAAAAGGGAGAGGTTTCATATCAATAAAAATAGAAATGAGAAAGTAGAAGTTACATCTGACATCATAGAAATACATCGGACCATAAGAGACTATTACAGGCAACTATATGCCAATAAAATGGACAACCTAGAAGAAATGGACAAATTCTTAGCAAGGTACAATCTCCCAAGACTGAACCAGGAAGAAATAGAAAATATGAACAGACCAGTCACAAGTATTGAAAATGAATCTGTGATTAAAAAACTCCCAACAAACAAAAGTCAGGGACCAGAGGGCTTCACAGGCGAATTCTATCAAACGTTTAGAGAAGAGTTAATACCTAACCTTCTGAAACTATTTCCAAAAAATTGCAGAGGAAGGAGCACTCTCAAACTCACTCTATGAGGCTACTATTACCCTGATACCAAAACCAGATAAAGATACCACAAAAAAAGAAAAGTACTGTCTAATATCACTAATGAACACAGATGTAAAAATCTTCAACAAAATAATAGCAAACCAAATTCAACAATACATTAACAGGATCATATACCATGATCAAGTGGGATTTATCCCAGGGATGCAAGGATTTTTCAATATCCACAAATCAATCAGTGTGATACACCACATTAACAAATTGAAGAATAAAAACCATATGATCATCTCAGTAGATGCAGAAAAAGCTTTTGAAAAAATTCAACACCCATTTATGATAAAAACTATCCAGAAAGTAGGCATAGAGGGAGTCCACCTCAACAAATTAAGGCCATATATGACAACCCTTCTGCTAACATCATACTCAATGGTGAAAAGCTGAAAGCATTTCCTCTAAGATCAGGAACAAGACAAGAATGTCCACTCCCACCACTTTTATTCAGCATAGTTTTAAGTTCTAGACACAGCAATCAGAGAAGAAATAAAAGGGATCCAATTGGAAAAGAAGAAGTAAAACTGTCACTGTTTGCAGGTGACATGATATTATACACAGAAAATCCTAAACACGCTACAAAAAACTACTAGAGCTCATCAATGAATCTGGTAAAGTTGCAGGATACAAAATTAATACACAGAAATCTCTTGTATTTCCATACACTAACACCAGAAAATCAGAAAGTGAGATTAAAGAAACAATCCCATTTACTATCTCATCAAAGAGCAAAATACCTAGGAAAAAACCTACCTAAGGAGGCAGAAGAACTGTACTCTGAAAACTACAAGATGCTGATGAAAGAAATTGAAGATGACACAAATGGATTGAAAGAATCAATGTTGTAAAACGATTATACTACCCAAGGCAATCTACAGATTCAATGCAATCCCTATCAAATTACCAATGGCACTTTTTGCAGATGTAGAACAAAAAAATCTTGGATTGTTTTGTTCTACATATACAATGGAGAATAGACAGTCTCTTTAATAATTGGTGCTGGGAAAACTGAATACATTTACGAGAATGAAATTAGAACATTCGCTAAAACCATGCACAAAAATAAACTCAATGGATTAAAGATTTAAAAGTAAGACCAGATACTATAAAACGCTTAGAGGAAAACATAGGCAGAACTGTGTTTAACATAAATCGCAGCAACATCTTTTTGAATCCACCTGCTAGAGTAATGAAAATAAAAACAAAACAAAAAGCAAATGGGAAAACCCACCACCGCCTCCCCAGGGTTCTCCTTCGCACTGCTGGTGACTGGGGCCATGGCCGTGGCTGCTTTCGCTCTGGGCACCTGGATCTGGGGCCGCCACTGCTGCCGGAATAGAGACGCAGGGAATCCACTCTACAGCAATGCCCTATACCAGCCTGGGAGGGCCCCAAGGAAGAGTGAGGCATGGCCTGTGTAGGGGAAGGTGCTGGACATCTCCAGCAAGAATCAGAAGGGCCAAAGCTTCTATTCGAACTCTTTCTCCCAGCCCCACACCCCCAAGCAGCCTCTGGCTCCCAAATCTTCCTCCAGCCCCAGGCCCATTCACCCCATCTCTGCAGTTGGAGTCCCACCTGGCCCAGGCTCCTCTGGGCAGCCAAGGCCAAGAGGATTCCTTGAAGTGGGAAGACGAATCAGAACCCGCAGAGACCCAGAGAGGACCCCCCAGCAGCTACGTAAAGATGTGACTTATTCCAAGAGGATCACGAAGTCCAGCAGTTCATTCATCCTGAGACACGCCCCCTCCTCCTTTCTATGAGGCTGGACCTCTCCCTTGCCCACAGAACACCCAATAAAGGCTCATGAGGAAAGCAAAGCCAGAAAAAAAACACAAAAAACCCAGATGGGACCTGAGTACATTTAAAAGCTTTTGCACAGCTTTTTTTTTAAAATTTTATTTTAAAGGAACATTTATTTATTTATTTATTGACCACATTGGGTCTTCGTTGCTACAGCGAGCGGGGGCTACTCTTTGTTACAGTGCATGGGCTTCTCACTGCAGTGGCTTCTCTTGTTTTGGAGCGCAGGCTCTAGGCACACGGGTTTCAGTAGCTATGACACACAGGCTCAGTAGTTGTGGCTCGTGGGCTCTAGAGCACAGGCTCAGTAGTTGTGGTGCATGGGCTTATTTGCTCTGCGGCATGTGGGATCTTCCCGGACCAGGGATCGAACCCATGTTCCCTGCATTGGCAGGCAGAATCTTAACCACTGTGCCACCAGAGAAGCCCTTCACAACTTTTAAACATAAGCAAAATGAAAAGACAACCCACAGAATGGGAGAAAATATTTGCAAATGAAGCAACCAACAAGGGAGTACTCTCCAAAATATACCAACAGCTTACACAGCTGAATATCTAAAAAACAAACAACCCAATCAAAAAATGGGAAGAAGACCTAAATAGCCATTTCTCCATGGAAGACATACAGATGGCCAAAAGGCACATGAAAAGGTGGTCAACATCATGAATTATTAGAGAAATGCAAATCAAAACTACAATGAGGTATTACTTCACACTGGTCAGAATAGCCATCATCAAAAAGTCTACAAACAATAAATCCTGGGGAGGGTTAGGAGAAAAGGGAACCCTCCTACACTGTTGGTGGGAATGTAAATTGGTACAGCCACTATGGAGAACAGTATGGAGGTTCCTTAAAAAACTAAAAATAGATCTACCATATGATCCAGCAATCCCACTCCTGGACATATATCCAGAGAAAACCATAATTCTAAAACATACATACAGCCCAATGTTCACCGCAGCACTATTTACAATTAGCCAAGACATGGAAGCAACCTAAATGTCCATTGACAGATGAATGGATAAAGAAGATGTGGTACAAATACACAATGGAATATTGCTCAGTCATAAAAAAGAGTGAAATAATGCCATTTGCAACAAAATAGATGAACCTAGAGATTATCATAATAAGTGAAGTCAGAGGGTTTTGGGAAGATGGCAGAAGACTAAGACGCGGAGATCACCTTCCTCCCCACAGATACATCAGAAATACATCTACATGTGGAGAACACTCACTAAAAGCTGGCAGAAGACCTTACACCTCCCAAAAGGCAAGAAACTCCCCACGTACCTGGGTAGGGCAAAAGAAAAAAGAAAAAACTGGGACAAAAGAATAGGGACGGGACCTGTGCCACTGGGAGGGAGCTGTGAAGGAGGAAAGGTTTCCACACACTAGGAAGCCCCTTCGCGGACAGAGACTGCGGGTGGTGGAGGGGGGAAGCTTCAGAGCCACGGAGGAGAGCACAGCAACAGGGGTGCAGAGGGCAACGCGGACAGATTCCCGCACAGATGATCGGTGCCGACCAGCACTCACCAGCCTGAGAGGCTTGTCTGCTCACCTGCCGGGGCGGGCACGGGCTTCGGTCAGAGTGCAGGGAGAGGACTGGGGTTGGCGGCGTGAACACAGCCTGAAGGGGTTAGTGCGCCACGGCTAGCCGGGAAAAGTCTGGACCTGCCGAAGAGGCAAGAGACTTTTTCTTGCCTCTGTTTCCTGGTGCGCGAGGAGAGGGGATCAAGAGCACTGCTGAAAGGAGCTCCAGAGACCAGCATGAGGCATGGCTATCAGCATGGACCCCAGAGACGGGTATGAGACGCTAGGCTGCTGCTGCCGGCACCAAGAAGCCTGTGTGCGAGCACAGGTCACTATCCATACCTCCCTTCTGGGGAGCCTGTGCAGCCCGCCACTGCCAGGGTCCCGTGATCCAGGGACAACTTCCCCGGGAGAATGCATGGTGCACCTCAGGCTGGTGCAACGTCACGCTGGCCTCTGCTGCCCCAGGCTCACCCCGCACTCCGTGCCCCTCCCTCCCCCCGGCCTGAGTGAGCCAGAGCCCCCGAATCAGCTGCTCCTTTAACCCCGTCCTGTCTGAGCGAAGAACAGACACCCTCAGGCGACCTACAAACAGAGGTGGGTCCAAATCCAAAGCTGAACCCTGGGAGCTGTGCGAAAAAAGAAGAGAAAGGGAAATCCCTCCCAGCAGCCTCAGGAGCAGCGGAGTAAATCTCCACAATCAACTTGATGTACCCTGCATCTGTGGAATACCTGAATAGACAACGAATCATCCCAAATTGAGGAGGTGGACTTTGAGAGCAAGATATATTATTTTTTCCCCTTGTCCTCTTTTTGTGAGTATGTATGTGTATGCTTCTGCGTGAGATTTTGTCTGTATAGCTTTGCTTTCACCATTTGTCCTAGGGTTTTGTCTGTCCGTTTTCTTTTTTGTTGTTGCTGTTTTTTACTTGTTTAAAAAATTATTTTTTAAATTATTTTTTATTTTAATAACTTTATTTTATCTTACTTTATTTTATTTTATTTTATCCTCTTTCTTTCTTTCTTTCTATCTTTTCTCCCTTTTATTCTGAGCTGTGTGGATGAAAGACTCTTGGTGCTCCAGCCAGGAGTCAGTGCTGTGTCTCTGAGCTGGGAGAGCCAACTTCAGGACACTGGTCCACAAGAGACCTCCCAGCTCCACATAATATCAAACAGCGAAAATCTCCCAGAGATCTCCACCTCAACACCAAGACCCAGCTTCACTCAATGACGAGCAAGCTACACTGCTGGACGCCCTATGCCAAACAAGCAAGACAGGAACACAACCCACCCATTAGCAGAGAGGCTGCCTAAAATCATAATAAGGCCACAGACACCCCCAAAACACACCACCGGACGTGGAATTGCCCATCAGAAGGGCAAGATCCAGCCTCATCCACCAGAACACAGGCACTAGTCCCCTCCACCAGGAAGCCTACACAACCCACTGAACCAACTTTAGCCGCTGGGGACAGACACCAAAAACAACGGGAACTACGAACCTGCAGCCTGCAAAATGGAGACCCCAAACACAGTAACATAAGGAAAATGAGAAGACAGAACAACACACAGCAGATGAAGGAGCAAGTTAAAAACCCACCAGACCTAACAAATGAAGAGGAAATAGGCAGTCTACCTGAAAAAGAATTCAGAATAATGATAGTAAAGATGATCCAAAATCTTGGAAATAGAACAGAGAAAATGCAAGAAACATTTAACAAGGACCTAGAAGAACTAAAGAGGAAACAAGCAATGATGAACAAAACAATAAATGAAATTAAAAATATTATAGAAGGGATCAATAGCAGAATAACTGAGAGAGAAGAACGGATAAGTGACCTGGAAGATAAAATAGTGGAAATAACTACTGCAGAGCAGAATAAAGAAAGAAGAATGAAAAGAACTGAGGACAGGTTCCGAGACCTCTGGGACAACATTAAACTCACCAACATTTGAATTATAGGGGTCCCAGAAGAATAATAGAAACAGAAACGGACTGAGAAAATATTTGAAGAGATTATAGTTGAAAAATTCCCTAATATGGGAAAGGAAATAGTTAATCAAGTCCAGGAAGCAGAGTAAGTCTCAAACAGGATAAATCCAAGGAGAAAAATGACAAGACACATATTAATCAAACTATCAAAAATTAAATACAAAGAAAACATATTAAAAGCAGCAAGGCAAAAACAACAAATAACACACAGGGGAATCCCCATAAGGTTAACAGCTGATCTTTCAGGAGAAACTCTGCAAGCCAGAAGGGAGTGGCATGACATATTTAACGTGATGAAGGAGAAAAACCTACAACCAAGATTACTCTACCCAGCAAGGATCTCATTCAGATTTCATGGAGAAATTAAAATCTTTACACACAAGCAAAAGCTGAGAAGAGAGTTCAGCACCACCAAACCAGCTTTACAACAAATGCTAAAGGAACTTCCCTAGGCAAGAAACACAAGAGAAGGAAAAGACCTACAATAACAAACCCAAAACAATTAAGAAAATGGGAATAGGAACATACATATCAATAATTACCCTAAATGTAAATGGACTAAATGCTCCCACCAAAAGACCCAGACTGGCTGAATGGATACAAAAACAAGACTCATATATATGCTGTATACAAGACACCCACTTCAGACCTAGGGACACATACAGACTGAAAGTGAGGGGATGGAAAAAGATATTCCATGCAAACGGAAATAAAAAGAAATCTGAGTAGCAATTCTCATATCAGACAAAATAGATTTTAAAATAAAATCTATTACAAGAGACAAAGAAGGACGCTATGTAATGATCAAGGGATCGATCCATGAAGAAGATATAACAATTGTAAATATTTATGCACTCAACAGAGGAGCACCGCAATACATAAGGAAAGTATTAACAGCCATAAAAGGGGAAATTGACAGTAACACAATCATAGTAGGGGACTTTAACACCCCACTTTCACCCATGGACAGATCATCCAAAATGAAAATAACTAAGGAAACACAAGCTTTAAATGATACATTAAACAAGATGGACTTAATTGATATTTATAGGACATTCCATCCAAAAACAACAGAATACACATTTTTCTCAAGTGCACATGGAACATTCTCCAGGATAGATCATATCTTGGGTCACAAATCAAGCCTTGGTAAATTTAAGAAAATTGAAATCGTATCAAGTATCTTTTCCGGCCACAATGCTATGAGACTAGATATCAATTACAGGAAAAGATCTGTAAAAAATACAAACACATGGAGGCTCAACAATACACTACTTAATAACGAAGTGATCACTGAAGAAATCAAAGAGGAAATCAAAAAATACCTAGAAACAAATGACAATGGAGACACAACGACCCAAAACCTATGGGATGCAGCAAAAGCACTTCTAAGAGGGAAGTTTATAGCAATACAATCCTACCTGAAGAAACAGGAAACATCTCAAATAAACAACCTAACCTTGCACCTAAAGCAATTAGAGAAAGAAGAACAAAAAACCCCCAAAGTTAGCAGTAGGAAAGAAATCATAAAGATCAGATCAGAAATAAATGAAAAAGAAATGAAGGAAACAATAACGAAGATCAATAAAACTAAAACTGGCTCTTTGAGAAGATAAACAAAATTGATAAACCATTAGCCAGACTCATCAAGAAAAAAAGGGAGAAGACTCAACTCAATAGAATTAGAAATGAAAAAGGAGAAGTAAGAACTGACACTGCAGAAATACAAAGGATCATGAGGGATTACTACAAGCAACTATAAGCCAATAAAATGGACAACTTGGAAGAAATGGACAAATGCTTAGAAATGCACAACCTGCCGAGACTGAACCAGGAAGAAATAGAAAATATGAACAGACAAATCACAAGCACTGAAATTGAAACTGTGATTAAAAATCTTCCAACAAACAAAAGCCCAGGACCAGATGGCTTCACATGCAAATTCTATCAACCATTTAGAGAAGAGTTAACACCTATCCTTCTCAAACTCTTCCAAAATTTAGCAGAGGGAGGAACACTCCCAATCTCATTCTACAAGGCCACCATCACCCTGATACCAAAACTAGACAAAGATGTCAGAAAGAAAGAAAACTACAGGCCAATATCACTGATGAACATAGATGCAAAAATCCTCCACAAAATACTAGCAAACAGAATCCAACAGCACATTAAAATGATCATACATCACGATCAAGTGGGGTTTATTCCAGGAATGCAAAGATTCTTCAATATACATAAATCAATCAACATGATACACCACATTAACATATTATCATGTCAATAGATGCAGAGAAAACTTTAGACAAAATTCAACACCCATTTATGATAAAAACCCTGCAGAAAGTAGGCATAGAGGGAACTTTCCTCAACATAATAAAGGCCATATATGACAAACCCACAGCCAACATCGTCCTCAATGGTGAAAAACTGAAAGCATTTCCACTAAGATCAGGAACAAGACAAGGTTGCCCACTCTCACCGTTACTATTCAACATAGTTTTGGAAGTTTTAGCCACAGCAATCAGAGAAGAAAAAATTAAATGAATCCAAATTGGAAAAGAAGAAGTAAAGCTGTCACTGTTTGCAGATGACATGATACTCTATATAGAGAATCCTAAAAATGCTACCAGAAAACTACTAGATCTATTCAATGAATTTGGTACAGTAGTAGGATACAAAATTAATGCACAGAAATCTCTTGCATTCCTATACACTAATGATGAAAAATCTGAAAGTGAAATCAAGAAAACACTCCCATTTACCATTGCAAGAAAAAGAATAAAATATCTAGGAATAAACCTACCTAAGGACACAAAAGACCTGTAGGCAGAAAATTATAAGACACTGATGAAAGAAATTAAAGATGATACAAATAGATGGAGAGATATACCATGTTCTTGGATTGGAAAAATCAACATTTTGAAAATGACTCACTACCCAAAGGAATCTACAGATTCAATGCAATCCCTATCAAATTACCACTGGCATTTTTCACAGAACTAGAACAAAAAATGTCACAATTTGTATGGAAACACAAAAGACCCTCAATAGCTAAAGCAATCTTGAGGACGAAAAATGGAGCTGGAGGAATCAGGCTCCCTGACTTCAGACTATACTACAAAGCTACAGTAATCAAGACAGTATGGTACTGGCACAAAAACAGAAATATAGATCAATGGAACAGGGTAGAAAGCCCAGAGATAAATGAAAACACATATGGTCACCTTATCTTTGATAAAGGAGGCAGGAATACACAGTGGAGAAAAAACAGCATCTTTATAAGTGGTGTTGGGAAAACTGGAGAGGTACATGCAAAAGTATGAAATTAGAACACTCCCTAACACCATACATACAAAAAAACTAAAAATGTATTAAAGACCTAAATGTAAGGCCAGACACTTTCAAAGTCTTAGAGGAAAACACAGGCAGAACACTCTATGACATAAATCACAGCAAGATCCTTTTTGACCCACCTCCTAGAGAAATGGAAATAAAAACAAAATTAAACAACTGGGACCTAATGAAACTTCATAGCTTTTGCACACCAAAGGAAACCATAAACAAGACCAAAAGACAATCCTCAGAATGGGAGAAAATACTTGCAAATGAAGCAACTGACAAAGGATTAATCTGCAAGATTTACAAGCAGCTCATGCAGCTCAATAACAACAAAACAAACAACTCAATCCAAAAATAGGCAGAAGTCCTAAATAGACTTTTCTCCAAAGAACATATACAGATTGCCAACAAACACATGAAAGAATGCTCAACATCATTAATCATTAGAGAAATGCAAATCAAAACTACAATGAGATATCATCTCACATCGGTCAGAATGGCCATCATTAAAAAATCTAGAAACAATAAATGCTGGAGAGGGTGTGGAGAAAAGCGAACCCTCTTGCACTGCTGGTGGGAATGTGAACTGGTACAGCCACCTGGAGAATAGTATGGAGGTTCCTTAAAAAACTAGAAATAGAACTACCATATGACCCAGCAATCCCACTACTGGACATATATCCTGAGAAAACCATAATTCAAAAAGAGTCATGTACCAAAATGTTCATTGCAGCTCTATTTACAATAGCCCGGAGATGGAAGCAACCTAAGTGTCCATCATCGGGTGAATGGCGAAAGAAGATGTGGCACATATGTACAATGGAATATTACTCAGCCATAAAAAGAAACGAAACTGAGATATTTGTAGTGAGGTGGATGGACCTAGAGTCTGTCATACAGAGTGAAGTAAGTCAGAAAGAGAAAAACAAATACCATATGCTAACTCATATATATGGAATCTAAGAAAAAAAAAGTTATGAAGAACCTAGGGGTAAGATGGGAATAAAGACAGAGACCTACTAGAGAATGGACTTGAGGATATGGGGAGGGGGAAGGGGAAGCTGTGACAAAGTGAGAGAGTGGCATGGACATATATACACTACCAAACCGAAAATAGATAGCTAGTGGGAAGCAGCCACATAACACAGGGAGATCAGCTCGGTGCTTTGTGACCACCTAGAGGGGTGGCGTAGGGAGGGTGGGAGGGAGGGAGATGCAAGAGGGAAGAGATATGGGAACATATGTATATGTATAACTGATTCACTTTGTTATAAAGCAGAAGCTAACACAACATTGTAAAGCAATTATACTCCAATAAAGATTTAAAAAAAAAATAAGTGAAGTCAGACAAAAAAAGACATATATCATATGATATCACTTATATGTGGAATCTGAAAATATGATACAAATGAACTTAAGTACAAAACTGAAACAAACTTACAGACTTAGAAAACAAACTTATGGTTTTCAAAGGGGAGAGATGGGGGGAAGGGATAAATTAGGAATTTGGGATTAACATATACACAGTACTATATATAAAATAATCAACAAGTATCTCCTGCATAGCATGGGGTACTCTACTCAATACTCTGTAATAACCTATGTGGGAAAAGAATCTAAAAAAGAATATATATATATATATATATATATATATATATAAAATGAATCACTTTGCTGTACACATGAAACTAACATTGTAAATCAACTATACTCCAATATAAGATAAAAATTAAAAAAATAAAATGAATTGTTATTGTTGTTTACTACCTGTTCATCCCATTGGACCATAAGATCTATAAAAGTAGGAACTACATTGTGTCTTTCAAAACTTTGTGCCCAGTATCTAGCTTAATGCCTGCCATTATGTCAGGCATCAATAAATATTGATATTTTGAATTATATGAATGAAGTAAACATTTCTATAGTTTGAATTCTCACCATAATCCTTTTATATTTAACAGCAGAGAAACTTCATTTCTTCTATCATCTAAAGGGAACTTTCCCTGAGAAAGCTTACACATTATTTCTCCTTTGTTCTGTTCATATTAAGAAAAATTCATCTCAAAGGCACTGCTCCTGCCTTCTTTCTCCTGATCAACAGCACTGCTCCTACCATTGTTTTTGTGCAGTATAGGAGGATGCGGCTTTTGTAAATAAGGAATGTATTGCCTTTGGAGAGAATCATAGATGTTTCTCAAACACAGAGGTTTGAGAAACAACCAACAGCTAGCACCCAGCTAAACAATAAGCTTCATTTCCTACATGAGACCACTCCTTTAAGACTAAGAGGGTGGCTGTTTTATCTAATGCACAGAAACCAACATAGATAAACAAAGAAAAAGAAATGGAAATATTTCCCCAAATAAGAAGATAAAACTCCAGAAACAGACCCTTATAAAATAGAGTTCAAAATAATGACCATAAAGATGCTCACTGAGGTCAACAGAACAATGCATGAACAAAGTGAAAATTTCAAGAGACAGAAAACATAAGAACATACCAAACAGAAATCACAGAGCTGAAAAATATAATAACTGAACTTAAAAATTAAATAGAGGGGTTCAGCAGCAGTCTAGGTGAAGTGGAAGAAGGGATCAGTGAACTTTAAGACAGGGCAGTGGAATTCATCCAGTCAGAGGACCCCCACCCCCCAAAAAAAGAATGAAATAGAGTGAAGGTAGCTTAAGGTAAATCATCAAGTGGACACATATTTGCATTATAAGGGTCCCAGAAGAGGAAGACAGAGAAAGAGGCAGAAACCTTATTTGAAGAATAATAGCTGAACACTTTCCTAACCTGGGGAAGAAAACAGACATCCAGATACAAGCAGACCCAAAAGTTCCAAATAAGATGCACTCAAAATGACCACACCAAGACACATTACAATTAAATTAACAAAAGCTAAAGACAAGGAGAGAATCTTAAAAGCAGCAAGAGGAAAACAACTTTTTATGTACAAGGGTTTCTCCATAAGACTATCAGCAGAATTTTATTCAGAAACTTGCAGACCAGAAGGAAGTGGCCAATATATTCAAAGTGTAAAAGAAAAGAAAAGAAAAGAAAACTGCCAGCAAAGAATATTCTACCCAGAAAAGTCCCTCAGATTTGAAGACGAGACAAAGAGTTTTCTAGACAAGCAAAAATGAAGGAGTTCATCGCCACTAGACTGGCCTTAGAAGAAATAGTAAACGGAATTCTTCAAGGTGAAACAAAAGGGCACTAATCAGTAAGAGAAAAACATATCAAAGTATAAATCTTAATGGTAAAGGTAAATATATAGTTAAATCAGAATCCTCTAGTGTTGTAATGGTGGTGGGTAAATCACTTATAAATCTACTATGAAGGTTAAAAGACAAAGGTAGTAGAACTACCTATAACTACAATAATTTGTTTATGAATATGCAGGACCAAAACAAAATATGAAAGGGAAGAGTAAAAAGCTACAGCTTTAATATGCATTCAAACATAAGTTGTTATCAGCTTAAATAGGCTATTATAAATACAAGAAGTTTTATACAAGCTTTATGGTAACTCCAAAGCAAAAATTTATAATTGATACACAAAATATAAACAGAAGGGAATCTAAGCATACCACCATACAAAATCACCAAATCACAGAGGAAGAGAGGAACAAAAGACCTGTAAAAGAGCCAAAAAACAATCATAAATAGGAATAGTAAGGCCACACTTATCAATAATTACTTTGAAGAATTCAGTCCATTTATATTTAATCAAAAGACAGGATGCTGAATGGATAAATAAACAATCCAACTATTGGCTGCTACAGGAGACTCACTTCTGTTTTGAGAACAAACACAGATTAAAAATGAAGAGATGGAAAAATATACTCCATGCAAAAAAGAAACTGAAGAAAACCAGGGGTAGCTATACTTATGTCAGACAAAACAGGCTTTAAGCCAAAGACTGTTATAAGAGACAAAGGAGGTTATTATACAATGATAAAGGCATCAATCTAACAAGAGGATATAACATTTATAAATATTCATTCACCCAACATAGAAACACTAAATACATAAAGCAAATATTAACAGAAATGAAGGAAGAAATAGACAGCAATACAAAAATAGTGAAGGACTTCATTTTCAACAATGGTTAGATCATCAAGACAGAATATCAATAAGGAAACACTTCACTAAGATATTTACACAACATCCACCCCAAAATAGCAGAATAAACATTCTTTTCAAGTGCACTTAGAACATTCTTCAGGATCTACCATATGTTAGACCACAAAACAAGCCTTAGTAAATTTAAAAAGACTGAAATCATATCAGGCATTTTTTTGAACCACAATGTTACAAAACCAGATCAATTACAAGAAGAAAAAAACTGGAAAATTCACATATATGTGAAAATTAAATTTTTCCTACTGTAAAACCAATGTGTCAAAGAAGAAATTAAAAAAATATATCTTGAGACAAATGAAAATAGAAATACAACATGCCAAAACTTATATGGGATGCAGCAAAAGCAGTTCTAAGAGGGAAGTTCATAGTGATAAACAGCTACATCAAGAAATAAGAAAGATCTCAAACAACCTAACTTTACACCTCAAGGAGCTAGAAAAGAAAAGCTAATTAAGCTCAAAGTTAGTAGAATGAAAAAAACAGCAAAGATCAGAGAGGAAATAAATGAAAAAGAGAATAAGAGACAATAGAAAAGAACAATAAAACTAAGAGTTGGTCTTTTGAAACAATAAAATAGAAAAACCCTTAGCTAGAGTCACAAAGAAAAAAGAGGATTTTAATAAAATTAGAAATGAAAGAGATGTTATAATAAGAGGAGACCTTACCACAGAAAGAAAATCATAAGGATCATAAGAGACTGATATATGCCACCAAACTAGACAACCTAGAAAAAATAAATTCCTAAAATGATACAACCTATTAAGACTAATTTATGGAGAAATAGAAAATCTGAACAGACCAAGTACTAGTAAGGAGATGGAATCAGTAATCCAAAACCCATCAACAAACAAAAGTTAAGCCAGATGGCTTCACTGGTAAATTCTATCAAAAAATTAAAGAATTACGAATCCTTTCAAACTCTTCCAAAATATAGAAGAGGAGGGAACATTTCTAAACAAACTTTATGAGGCCAGTTTTACTCATACTAAAACTAGACAAGGCCACTACAGAAAATAAAATACAGGCCAGTATCTCTGAGGAACAAAATGCAAAAATTCTGAACAAAATATTAGCAAATGAAATTCAACTATGCAGTCAAAGATCATGCACCATGATCAAGTGGGATTTATTTCAGGGACGCAAAAATGTTCAACATCTGCAAATCAATCAATGTGGTACATCACATTAACAAAATGAAGGGTAAAAATCATATGTCATCTTAATAGATGCACAAAAAGCATTTGACAAAATTCAACATCCAATCATGATAAAAATTCTCAATAAAGTGGGTATAAAGGGAACATGTCTCAACATAATGAAAGCCGTATATGACAAACCCACAGTGAACATAATACTCAACAGTGAAAAACTGAAAGCCTTTGCTCTAAAATCAGAAACAAGAAAAGGATGCTCACCCTTGTCACTTTTATTTAACATAGCACTGGAAGTCCTAGTTAGAGCAATTAGGCAAGAAATAAAAATTATCCAACTTGGAAAGGAAGAAGTCTCTATTTGTAGATAATATGATAGTATACATAGAAAACCCTAAAGACTCTGCCAAAAAAAAAAACAAACCCTGTTAATGGGCAAGTTCAAGTAAATTACAGGATATAAAATATATATACAAAATTAGTTGCATTTCTATGCACTAATGATGAATGAAGAGAAATTAAGAAAATAATCCACTTACAACAAAAAGAATAAAATATCTAGGAATAAATTTAACCACCAAGGTGAAAGACCTGCACAATGAAAACTATTAGACATTGATGAAAGAAACTGAAGATGACACAAATGAATAGAAAGATGTTCTGTGCTCATGGATTGGAAAAATTACTGTTGTTAAAATATTCATATTGCACAAAGTAATCTACAGATTGAATGCAATCCCTATCAAAATTTCAATGGCAGTTTTCCACAAAAATATACTATCCTAAAATTTGTATGGGACTACAAAAGACTCTGAATAGCCAAAGCAATATTGAGAAAGAAGAACAAAGTTAGAGGTATCACAGTTCCTGATTTCAAACTATATTACAAAGCTATAGTAATCAAAACAGTATGATATTGGCATTAAAATAAGACACATGGATCAATGGAATATAATAGATAACCCAGAAATGAACCCACACATATGATCAACTAATTTATGACAAAGGAGCCAAGAACATAGAGGAGGAAATAACAGGCTAATAATGGTATTGGGAAAACTGGATCACTATCTTATAGCATATTTAAAAATGAACTCAATATGCATGAAAGACTTGAGTGTAAGACCTGAAACCATAACACTTCTAGAAGAAAACATAGGGATAAAGCTCCTTGACATTGATTTTTGCAATGATTCTTTTTGGATTTGATACCTAAAACAAAAGCAATAAAAGTACAAATAAACAAGTGAGACTATGTCAAACTAAAAAGCTTCTGTACAGCCAAAGAAACCATCAATAAAATGAAAGGCAACCTACAGAATAGGAGAAAATATTTGCAAATCATATCTGATAAGGGTTAATGTCCAAAATCTATAAAGAACATATACAACTCAATATAAAGAACATATACAACTCAATAGCAAAAACCACCCAAACAGTCCATTAAAAAATGGGCAAAAGAACTGAATAGACATTTTTCCAAAGATATACAAATAGCTTACAGGTACATGAAAAGGTATTCAACGTCATTAATCATCAGGAAAATGCAAATCAAAACCAAAATGAGATATCACCTCACGCCTGTTAGACAAATTATCATCAAAAAGACGAGAGATAACAAATGTTGGCTAGGCTGGGGAGGAAAGGGGGCCCTGTGCAATGTTCCCGGAAATGTAAATTGGTGCAGACACTGTGGAAAACAGTATGGAGGTTCTGCAAAAAATTAAAAAGAACTACTCAATGATCCAGCAATATCACCTTTGAATACATATAAAGGAAATTAAGTCACTGTCTTGAAAAGATATCTGCATGTTTATTGCAGCATTATTTACAATAGCCAAACATGGATACAGCCTAAGTGTCTATTGAATGATTAATGGATAAAGAAAATATACACACACACATATACATACAATGGAATATTATTTGTCATAACAAAAAGGAGATCCTGCCACTTGCAACAATATGGTAAAATATATTGGACTGAGAGAAATACTGCATTTATATGTCAAATTTATATCATTTATATATTGAGTTAAAAAAACAAACTTACAACACATTGGTGGTTGCCAGATGGGGGACAGGTGTGGGTGAAAAGTGTTGAAAAGGTACAAACTCCCAGTTATAAGATTACTAAGTTCTGGGATGTAACGTATAGCATGATGACTGAAGTTAATAATATTGTATTATAATTTGGAAGTTGCTAAGAGAGTGGATCTTAAATTTCTTATAAGAAAAAATTTTAACTATGTGTGGTGATAGATTAACTAGAATTATTGTGGTATATATTTCACTATATATACATGTATCAAATCACCATATTGTTTACCTAAAACTCATACAATGTTATGTGTCAATTGTATCTCAATAAAACTGGGGGAAAAAAAGGAAAAAAAATCATTCAGGAGTTGACAGTGTGGAAGGACCACTTGATTCAGTGCTTTATTAATTATGTGTACATTTCTTTTATTGTTAAATAATATGGCAAATTTCCTATTCCTGGGCTCTTTGGAAGAAGGAGAATTTGAGTTTTAGATCTATGTGTTCTGAGGATTACAACATGAGAAGCATGATTCAAACTGACCATCACAGAGTCAGGAGGGTAAGTAACAGGCATCAGGAGCTGATGCTTAGAGGTAAGGGGTCAGGGGAACCAGGAATAATGAAAGCAATGAATGAGTTAAGGGGAGAGGCGGCTTTTGAATAAATAATGCAAAAGATAATAGTTACTATCAAGGCTGAACTTAAGTATGGTAAGACCAAGTATATTAGCTAGAGAGGACAAACACATTTATATAGCCATGAAGAAACAGACAAGACAAAACAAAACAAGCCCAAAACTAAGAAAACACTTCAGGCAATCTTATCACACAGAGGCTCCAAATCTTTCATTTGTAATGATATTTGTAGTTCTCTACCAGGTTTAATAAAAAAATATGAGACCAAATCAGAATCTTTGAAATTGGAGATTATCTAAATATATATGGAAGTGGAAATATGTGTTGTGTGTGTGTGTGTGTGTGTGTGTGTATGGATATATATGTATACACACACATAATCTCCAATATCACACCACATATATAGTATTATTCATATATCAGTGTGATATAAGTATATATATATATATATCAGTATGATATATGTATACACCTATGATTCTATGATTTCCATTCATATTCCAGAAAGGATTTAAGGTACCTGAATCAATATCTGTGTGTCATTTCAGTCACTCTAACTAAAGTCTCTGTGATCTTTAGGTCTTTGGAAGACACATCACACATTCAGCTGCTCAGAGAAAACCACCCATATTGCCATAATGAAGAAAGAATGTCAGAGAAGCATTGTCAGAGCTTTTGGATGTTTCTTACCATTTGAGGAGTTAAGCAGAGTTGAGTGCATTTGGCGGCCTTTGTGAAATTCATATATTTTATGATTGAAATTGTTTTATGACTTGGGAACTTACTGATAAAGCCTTGTAAAGTTATAGATAATAAATCACATTTAGTTACATATTGAATGTCATTTTCATTGAAATCACCCTGTTCTTTTAGTACACTTATCAAGCTTTGTTATAACAATAACATTTGTTTTTTATTTTTAACTTTTTATTTTATATTGGAGAATAGTTGATTAACAATGTTGTGCTAGTTTCAGGTATACAACAGAGTGATTCAGTAATACATATACATGTATCTATTCTTTTTCAAATTATTTTCCCAATTAGGCTGTTACTGAATATTGAGTAGATTTCCCTGTGCTGTACAGTAGGTCCTTGTTGGTTATCCATTTTAAATATAGCACTGTGTACATGTCAATCCCAAACTCCCTAATTATCCCTCCCCTCCACCCTTCCTCCCTTGGTAACCATGAGTTCAGTCTCTAAGCCTGTGAGTCTGTTTCTGTTTCGTAAATAAGTTCATTTGTATCATTTTTTTTTAGATTCCCCATATAAGCGATGTCAGATGATATTTCTTTCTCTGATTTACTTCACTCAGTATGACAATAATATTTGTAATCTTTATTCATTGTTTAATATCCTTGTTCCTTACTAGACTGTTAGCTCCATGAAGGCAAGAGCCATGTTTTTTAGTATGTCATTGTAAACCTAGGAAAGTACCTAGTACTTAATATCTAATGAATAAATTTATGAATTTAAAAGATTGAAAATTGGCAATGACTTTGAAAATCCAAGATGTATAGTTGTCATTCTTTCAGGCTAAAGTGAAATTCATTTAATATTTCTGGAAAGCTCCATGTAAGAACATTGTTTATGTTTCCTGAGGTGTCAATTGCCGTATCGAAGGTCTTGTTGCCGGATAACCATGCCCTAAATTTTCATACTCAAAAGGCAGTAAACTCCCCTGTCAATCTTTCACAAAATGCAGTTAACACTAAGTCTGGGTTGACACATTCACCATCAAAATTTTAGCAACTTGATGCTGGTTAAGTTGTTTAAAATACTTTCACTAAATAACAAATGCTGGGAAGGGTGTGGAGAAAAGGGAACCCTCCTACACTGTTGGTGGGAATGTAAGTTGGTGCAACCACTATGGAAAACAGTATGGAGGTTCCTCAGAAAACTAAAAATAGAATTACTGTATGATCCAGCAATCCCACTCCTAGGCATATACCTGGACAAAACCATAATTCAAAAAGATACATGCACCCCTATGTTCATAGCAGCACTATTCACAATAGCCAAAACATGGAAACAACCTGAATGTCCATTGGCAGATGAATGGATAAGAAGATGTGGTACATATATACAGTGGAATACTACTTAGCCATAAAAAAGAACAAAATAATGCCACTTGCAGCAAGAGGGATGCAGCTAGAGATTATCATACTAAGTGAAGTTAAGTCAGAAAGAGAAAGACAAATACCATATATCACTTGTATGTGGAATCTAAAATATGGCACAAATGAACCTATCTATACAACAGAAACATGCTCACAGACTTGAGAGATCAGACTTGCAGTTGCCAAGGGGGAGAGAGGGAGGGAGAGGGATCAACTGGGACTTTGGGGTTGGTAGATGCAAATTATTACATTTAGAATGGATAAACAGCAAGGTCCTACTGTATAGCCCAGGGAAGTATATCCAATCTCCTGGGATAAACCAAAATGGAAAAGAATATTAAAAAAAGAATGTCTATATGTGTATAACTGAGTCACCATGCTGTATAGCAGAGATTGGCACAGCACTGTAAATCAACTATACTTCAATAAAAAAAAAACACTTTCACTGAAAATTTGTATTTTTCCCTAATTAGTATTCAAATACTATTTCTACTTTTTTTCTTCATAGCTCCTATGCTGTGCTTGTTACATGATTGTTAAAAATGATTGGCACACGTGGGTGGCCCCACTCCTCACTGGCCCAGTTCCCAGCAGCCCTTAGTAAAGGTGCTACATAGAACATGATGTTTAACCTTAAGATCCCTTAAACACCCATCCATTCATCTTAAATACTCCCAGTCCTACTGCATCTGGGGCTGAGGATCCTGGGAAGTGGGGCCATTGCCTGATCTAGAGCAGGGTTTCAAGCTTAGAGTTGATTCCCCTCTCCACCAGCATTCCTACTGTTACAGTGCTATTTGTGGCCTTTTTAGAAATATTTGGCAATTTCTTATTGGTGTTATCTTAGGAAAATTTTTCTAAAACTTGGAAATAAGGGGAAAAAAATGATTGCAAGTCCTTTCAATATCGTGTCACAAAAGTGCTTCTCCAGGGATTTCCCTGGTGGTCCAGTGGTTAAGACTTTGCCTTCCAATGCAGAGGGTACGGGTTTGATCCCTGGTTGGGGAGCTATGATCCCACATGCCTCAGGCCGAAAAACCAAAACAAAACAGAAGCAATATTGTAACAAATTCAATAACGACTTTAAAAATGGTCGGCACTGAAAAAAAAATCTTTATAAAAGATTAAAGAAAAGAAATGCTTCTCCAACTTTAATATTAATGACCTGAATGACCCGGTGATATTTTTAAAATGCAGATTCTGACTCAGTGCATCTGGAGTGGGGAACCCAGATTCTGCAATGCTGCTAGACGATGCTACACATTTTGAATAGCAAGGTTCGAGGGCAAATTGTTGAAAGCCCTTGTAAAAGTCCGTGCCACTTTCTAGGGCAGAGGTTCTCAAACTTACTTGCACGTTAGAACCACTGGGGGAGGTTTTAAAAATCCTGCTGCTCAGGCCTTACTCAGTTTCCAAGTAGATGGGAATATTTGGGGTAAGACCTAGTTATCAGTATTTTTTAAAACTCCCTAGCTGTTTCTAATATGCTCTAAGGGAATATAACTTTGTTTACACAACTGCATAGGGCCATTTTACAGTTCTGTAAAACTGTTAAGCTGTGATGGTTTTATTGCCCTGTAGGACTTTAACTAATTTTGTATCTAATTTGGTACTTTATTTCAGCGTTTTTTTCCTACTGACTAAAAAATTCCAATTTCTCAAATTTTATTTTGTCATCTTGCTAGTTTCCTCAATAAAGTTAAATAAAACTTTGACACATAATGCTTTGATGGTTTTCGTATGTTTTATCCAATCTATTATCATAATTTCTCAGCTAGTAGCTACATTTTCTCTTTTGTTTGAGCAGCAGCCAATCTTTTTTGTGGAAGTTGGTAATGAATACATTATAAATTCATACATTATTTGGGGGTCTCCATACACCTCCTACCATTCTTGGTACAACACTAATCAAACCAACAATTCATTGCTAGTTTAGTAATTATTGACATACTTGATATTAAAGTACATTTCTGGAAATCAGATTTACACTGTGACCTGTACCAATTCACTATCATTTGGAAGATAGTTCCCTCTTTTATTTACAAGAGAAATGCCACAGCATAACCAACAGCTGGCTTGGACATGGAGCTCTTTTCCTACAGTGGGGCTGAATTGGCTCTACTTCACCTACATTTTCCCCCAGCTTCTCCTTATGACTGATGGCTCCCACTTGCAGGATGTCAGGACAGGGTCTGAGGGATTGCCTTTAGCAGAGTAAATTGGCCCACTTAGGGATCAAACCTGTGAACTTGGCTTCATGAGCACAGTAATCTTAGCAGAGGCACGAACCTGCCACTTTATCAGCTGATTGATTTCACTGAAAGTTATGATTCTGAAATTGTTCTGCTTCTCAGCTAAAGAAACATTGTGTTAGAGATGGGTAACGGTGGGTAAAGGGGTAAAATATGCTTTTGAGTTAAAAATATAAAAATTAAGATTTAATGAAAAATAACTAAAATGTATTTATATATTAAAAAAAAATCTCATACAAGTAAGGGCATCTAGCCTGAGTTCATATCATCTCTTCTTTTTAGGCTTCACCTTTAATATGGTCTTTCAATTTTAAAAAATAAAGTATGTTTTACCTACACAGCTATATTTATTGCCAATTTTCATAACACACAGTAAATATGTAAATATTAGAAAGACTCTAAAGTAATGACATGCTTCAGATGGAAGTCTTTCCCTTCAATTTTGTCCTCCTGCAAGTTATCCACTTATTCTGAAGATTACATAAAATCTTCTTTGGATAATTTTGGACATGAAAAATATTCTCTTATTTGAAACTCTCTGACTTCATATGGTCCAGTCTTTGAGTGTCTTCCACTATGACAAGTCACCTTTTTGGACAGATATGATTATAGGAATTGGCTGGGAGTCATTTCAGGTCAAACCTGTTGAGTGAGATGTAGATTTAAGTTGTTTTAATTAACTGTGGATACGATATGTGATGTGATAAATAACAAAACTGCTTTTCTCAGGTGGCTTATAAACTAGTCTTGAAGGCTCTTCCCAAAAGGGAGTTTCAAAATATTTTAAGATAATGGAAAAGTTAATGGAATAAGTAAAATTTGTCATGGTGAATACTGTGAAGGGCATTATTTATTTTGACATTAACTTTCTGGAAGTATTTATATTTCATTTGGTTTTGTTTTTGATTCATTATACATAGATACAATATTCTAGTACTTGTTTTAAAGTAGTATTAACATGATTGGTTCTAATTAAATTTCTTTTTGCCTTAATTGATTATTTTAGGAAAAACAAGAGGTTCACGTGCTGTCTCTAAGAGAAATAAAGGGAGCCACAGAAAGATGACGTTTTACAATTTAATTCTTGAATAATTGGAATTAATTTTTTGCAGAAAATGTTTATGATCAGTGAATTCATACATTTAATTTATAATGAAACTTTAGCTATTAATCAAATGGTTAGCTTCAATGTCTTTTGGGATTAAAGTTATTAACTGTTAAAACATAACCATTTGACATAAAGAATTTTTCAATTTATATTTTCCAACCAGCAGTGAAAATTGTTTTTTCCAAAATATTAACTGCTACCAATGAAGTCTAATGTCATTAATTAAATAAGGTATTTCATAGAGAATAAAGGTCAAAACTGCTAGAAATTTCAAAAGCCCTTCCTGACTATCATCTACTCAGCACCCCTTCCTTTTTTTGGTAATAGTATACCTCATTTCCACTGAGAAAAGATCTGTCAACCACTGATCACCTTAATGGGATTT
The DNA here is from genome assembly GCF_937001465.1 of Orcinus orca. Lineage (NCBI taxonomy): Eukaryota > Metazoa > Chordata > Mammalia > Artiodactyla > Delphinidae > Orcinus > Orcinus orca. The sequence goes on from NC_064563.1 coordinate 22,757,165, forward strand.
GGGGGCAGATCTGGGCATAATCATCTGGCCAATCAGAATATCCTACCAACACCATCTATAATAATTGGCTCAGGGATTGGTCTGTAATTGAAGCTGAGCCAGTAAGAGTCAATGCCAGAATTTCTGCTGGGCATTTTGGTCATGATGTCTTATTTTGCATCTGGAGTGGTCAAGAAAGCTTAGAGCTTAGAGCTGCTGGTTGGCCATCTTTGTTAGTAAGTGGGGAGAGCCAGTCTGAGAAAAATGACAACCCCAGAAAACGTGGGCTCAGAGAAGGAGAGATAGATTACTGATGCCTTTTTTGGACACTTGGATACAATCCTACCAATGGCTGCCTTAGCCATGGTTTTTCATTTAAGAAGAAATGCCTTCCATATTTGATTAAAGTACTTTGAGTTGGGTTGCTATCACTGGCAACAAAACATCCTGGCTGTTAACAAGTAGATGATAAAATCATGACTTATTTCCTCATCATCTTATTATTTATTTTTAAGTTAAGCACTCAAAAATTAAAGTCCATTAATACATTTTGATAATGGAAAAAAAAAACTGAAGAGCAAAACAGTGAATGCTATAGAACACTAATTCATTTGCTTTTCAGTCAACAACATTCATTAATTGCATCTGATAAAGCTAGAAAAGAAATAGGAGTGGTTCTTATAATGCTAATAGAGATAAAACAAAACAAAAAAATATATACAATGAGATTCATATAGCCAAGACTAAGAAGTATTTTAGAAAATATTCCAGCAGGGGCTTGGAAGATATAGTAAATGATCACTAAGATCCTTCTTAAATATGAGGGTCTGTGATTTTTTAAAATTCCAAAATGGTAGACAAATGCAATTATTTAAAAATATATAAGTAAATTTAAGTGAGATAAGTGATCAGAGCTTTGTGAAAATAGAAGAGAGTATAAAAGACGGTAAGCATTCAGTTGGATTTTAAAGGAGGGAGGGTATTTAGTTACTAGAGAAATTGTATTTTTCTTCCATATTATTTTTATTTTATATTAAATTACTTATAGCAGCAACTTTCATGGATTAATATGATCTTAGTATCTAATATCGCAAATATTCTTGTTAAATAGTTGTATACTTTCATTTAAGACTTTCTAAAGACTTTTCTACAACTTTCAATAGCAGATGTAAGCTATTATATACAGAATGGATAAAAACAAGGTCCTACTGTATAGCAGAGGGAACTATATTTAATATCCTATGATAAACCATAATGGAAACGAATATAAAAAAGCATGTCTATATATGTATCACTGAATCACTTTGCTGTACAGCTGAAATTAACACACTGTAAATCAACTATACTTCAATCAAAAAAGACTTTCTAGAATATTGCTATGTTCATTTGGCTTGCAACGGAAGACTATTGAGCTACAAAATATAAGACAACGTGATTAAATATAAGAGATATAGAGATATAAGTGGAGATAAAAATTGGAGAAACAAGTAAAAATATTTACAGCAGTGTTTCTTAAATAGGGGTTCACTTCAGAACCATCCATAAAGCTTTTTATAAACATACAGCTAAAGACCCTATCCCCAATGCTCCTCTTCAATAGATATGAGATGTGTTCCAGGCATTTTTATGTAAAGCCTCACAGATGATTCTAATGAATAACACTGTTTGAGAATAGCTGGGCTAGAGATAATGCAACTTAAGTTAACCCTTATATTTAGCACTAGTACTAGATGTGTATGTATAATGCCCCAAAGTATCCTTTATGTGGGATCTACAAAAGAGTGTCCTATGATCATATATGTGCATATTAGCACAGTAAAACCATACCAAACATAAAAAGCAGTTTAATAGATTAATCTTGTGCTTTTCAAACCTGACTACGAAACCCTTTAGTAATGTTATATACCAATTATTATCCTACTGATTAATAACTAGTTTCCACAGAAACACACATGAACAGAAACTCGTTAGGAACTCTCAAATATAACTGTGTTGACTTCAAAATGAAGGTATTTTCCATTAACCACTTTTAACCTAGCGACCTGATCATTAACTATAGGGTTAAGGTAGTTTGAAAGATATTTACTTTTAAATGCTTTTGTTTTCCGTAAGTATATACTTTTGCACTAGTCACCAGAATGTAATCTTCAGTGTCAAACTGGCTAGAAAGACTTTCAAGAAAAGCAAAATTTTGGTTGCTTTTCCCAACTTTTAGCTAACCGAATAATTCAGGGTATAAAAAAACATATTCCCCAAAGAACACACAGGTAGAACTCATGTGTTTCAGAACTTAATGAGAAAGGTAAGCTTTTTTTTGTTGTTAATAGTTTTAATTTAGAGCTACCATTTTTGTTGTACTGCAGCTTGTGATTTACTTACTAGATCAGAAATACATGAGTTTTTAAGAGATGTGTATTGTAAAGGATCAAAACTCATGGTTCTAAAGTGTCAAGAAAGTGATATAAAAATGGGTTAGATTCTGACTCACACTCCCCAGATAGCAAAGATCTCACTACTTTCTACCAGCAATACTTTGCTCTCTCATGCTTGATGCAGTATTACGTAGTGTTTCAAAGCAAGACCTTTTGAAGTTTCTGCCATGGTCAGAAGGTTTCATGTGGGTTTCTTCTATATGTGCATCTCTGACTCTTCTTCGGCTGTGCTTGTTTTTTTGTGTGTGTGACTTCTAGTTTCACACAGATGTTTGAAGGTTACAGTTTTCTGGGTGCCAGTGAATAAAGGCAATGCTCTATTTCCTGCTGTCCTACAACTTCCATAAAAGAGGTATAACTTCAAAGAACTGTTTCCAGAGTATATAGCTCTTCCTTTTTGAGGAAATGAAACTTTTTGGTGTCTGATCAGTTTTTATTATTTTTTTTGAATTTTGTATCTTTGCAACCCGGGTACTATTAATCAGGACTTTACCTTATTTATGAAACCTCCAAGAAAGTCATAGGTCTTCAAATGCTTAGTATTGTTAGCAGTATTATAAAATGATGAAAGCCTGGCTACATCTGGTAAAAATACTATTTACTAATACAGTATGTATGGTATTGTGATAGTATATTTCCCAAATGTTTATTTCAATGCTATTACTTTTTATTAATTCCTGGCTATTTATTAATGGGATAGACTAAGTTAGTGTTGCAGCATCCTTACTTCTGCTTTTTCCAAGTCCAACCTAGACTGTTTACATCAATGCAATATTCACCTTTAAATAATTGTCTTGAAATAGCTTCATATTCTCTCTCAATATTTATATACATATACACACATATATTTACACACATACACACTATTTTAAATCCTGCCTATAGCAAATATAACAGGTTAAAATAATACAAAAAGCCCCCAGGTTTTCCAGGTTTCTTAGAGCATTCTGAAGTTTTCTTTCAGCATCTTGTTGCTTTCGAAGTCCAATTTTCCTGAAATATTTTCTATCATTGAATGCTCCCATACTATAGGAACTGTGAGCCATAATCTCTAATTTAGCACCATTTTCTTATCTATACATTATTGTTTACATTAAGTGTGATATCTTTGGCAATCAATTTTAACGGGCAGGTATTAACTTTCAACAGTGGCCTGCATTTGATGGTAGTGATAAAGAGCATTGCAACAGAATGCCCCTAAATTAATCTGCCAGTTTGACCCAGTAATTGACATGCATACTAAAACACTGATGTGAATTGAAAATAAAATAACTGCACTTGACAGATATAATAGTTTAAGTGATTTCAAATTAACCACATCCCACTGACCGCAAGTAAAGAATGTGTGCTTTCCCCTGTGATGCAACGTGCTCTGGGGGCTCATTATACAGAGTGGAGTAAGTAAATCCAGAGCAGAGTAATTGATGCTGGGAAAGAGTGACAGCTACTTAATGATTCTCAAACTTACACATAAAGATACCACAGGCACTTTATGCGTTATTTTTCTCTCTTCAATTTTGTAACATTATAAGCTTAAAACTGGATTGTGTAGTAATTTTAAAACATGATAGCTCTTAAGAAAATGCTTCAGCAAAACAACAAATAAATGACTTTTACATGAAAGGAAATCTAGATGTTATCACAACCTTACTTCTCTGCTATTCCTCTAAGAACTCATGTAATAATTATCTGAATGTTAACCTCCTTAGTTTTTATATTAAGAGTATAAAAAACTTATTTCATGCATGTGTTGTTGTATCCATTTTGCTTCTCTTTTTAGGGCAATATTGTTGTTAAAATATTTTTTGAAAAAGCAGAAATGTTAAAATATCTAAAAATTAAAACCAAAATAAGATAGTTTTTTCTTCCTGAAAAATTTGGTTAACATCAAGTTCATGCTGAGGAACAGGTGAGTAGTTGAATAAAGGAAGCCTTTGGCCTTCCATTTCATCTAATGTGAATACAGTTGGCAGCAGAATTTTTATTTAGAGAATTAAGTTAGCAAAGCTATTTGGTTTATTCAAATCAGGTAAGATTTCTCAGGGGTTATGATTTACCACTCATTTCTAAAATATAGTTTTTTTAATTGACCATGAAGAAATGACTCAACAAAATTTGCCCTTAAGACATACTAATATATAATTTTTATTTGATTGGCTGTTCCCTGAGAATTGACTTTCAGACATTTTAGGTTAAGGGCCAAATTTATCTGCTCTCATCAGGCTACTAGAAGAGTATACAAGTGACTATGATTTTTCTTTCCCTCTTTCATTTAATAAGCAGTACTTAGTTCTTCTGCTAGTAATGTGCTAGCTTCTCTGCTAGATGTTTGATAAAAAGATATACAAAAATATTTCCTTTAGCTTGGAGGAGAAAAATTCTATCGGTGCACCAGTGAAAAGTGCTGTAATACATAAACGCTCCTACAGGTGTTGGGAACCCAGAGCATAATATGTCAGTGAATTCTGGAAAAATTGGTTTGTGGAAGAGTTGAAGGCTCAGATGAGTGATGTAGGAGAAGAGGGTATGTGGGGACATTCTAGAGAGGGGTATTGGGATATGCAAATGCATAGAGGTAGCAGAGAATACAATCTCCTTGGAAAACCATAAGTGCTTGGGTAACATACTATAGTGGGCTGTGTGGAGATGATAAGACCAAAAACACCAGCAAGGTGAAGAATATGAAGGCACTTAAAAATATTTTGCTAAGGAATTTTTAATGTATATATTCATTCATTGATATTTCAACATATATTTATATGCCATACATTGTGCCTGGTACTGGAGCACAATGGCAAACAAGAAAGATACGGGTACCACAGTCATATTATTTATTATTTATAGGAAAGGCAGATAATATACGTCCCTTACAGGGAAATTGCAGGGTGTACTAGGAATACATGGGATGGACACCCCAGATCACTCAGGGGATTACAGAAAATTTCCACAGAAAAGGAACATACAAAGAGAGATCTGAAATCTACAGGAGGATTAGGCTGATGAATGGGGGTGAATAGTGAAAAGAGTTTTCTAGAAAGAGGGAACAGCACATGAGAAGGCTTGGAGGCAAGCAGGCATGATACATGCTCAGGGAACTGAAATAAATTCTGTATGGCTGACGCTTAGAAGACGAGTGGAGGAGACCAATGTGAGAAATAAACCTGGAACAATAAGCAGGGATTAGGCCATACCCATATCATGTGAGGGTGATATGGAGTTTGGACTTTCCCTTAGCACAGGGAAGAGCTGTAGAAAGCTTTTAGGCTGGGGAATGGCAGATGTAAGTTGGCACTTATGAAAGCTCTTTGAGGCAGCATTATGTATTGCGAGGGCCAAATGAGGCAGAAAGAGCAACGGGTACTTACACTAGTATTATCTAGTTAAGAGGTGACAATAACTTGGATTAAAGGAATAATAATGGAAATGAAGAAACATGAACAGAATGTTAATATATAATGGATGAGGAATTGACTGATTTTAGTCATTGATTATATATGGAGAAGGATAAAAATGAGTCATGGATTATACTCAGGATTCTGATTTAGGTAATCAGGAAAATGACTGTGACACTCACTTAGATAGGTGACAAATGAGAAGTTGCAGACATGGATGAGTAAGGAGTTTAGTTTTTGATTTGGTAATCTTGAGGTGGCTGTAAACTTATAAGTATAAATGTCCAGGAGGCATTTGGATGTATTACTCTGAAATTTTAGAGAGACATAAAATAGGGAAGAGATTTGAAAGCATGATGGTGATGACAGTTGAAGCTGAAAGAGAATAACATTGTTCATGGAACTGGATTAGGATCAAAGCTAAAGGTACACCAATATTTAACTAGAGCAAGTAGAGGGGCCTGTGACGGGAACACAGTTATAGCCAGAGGGAGGAGGAGTATCAAGAGGACAGACTCATAGGCCTAGAGGAAGAGAGTATTTCAACAGCATCAAACGCTACAGAAATGACTGAAAAGGAACACTGGAATTACCAATGATGATCTTGGTAAAAATAGTTTCTATTATATAAAGAATTTGGACCAATAGCAGCGAGAGTGTTCTGGAAAGGGAACAGGGTGTAAAAAGGCTTGGAGCAAGCAGACATAGTATACGCTTGGGAAACTGCAATGCTTCCAGGATGAGTGGAAGAGACCAATGTGAACAGTAAACCTGGGACAACACCCAGAGGGCAGTAGGTTGATGAGTGTGTGTGGAGTGACTGAAGACTACAAAGAAAACTTTCAAAAAGCTGTGCTACAAAAAGGGGGGAAGAACAGGTGTTTCATATCCATCAATAACATTTTAGAATTAGTGGTTTTTTTTTTTTTTTTTAGATGAGAGAGGCTTAAACATGTTAAATATTGATGGGAAGGATCCAGGAGAGAAGGAAAGGTTGAAGATTAAGGGTTGACCTCTATGCGTGTGGTTGCTGTTGGAGAAGAGAGATGTGAAGCCCGGTGAAGTGAAACCCATGTGCCTGCTATTAGAATGGAAATGAGAGGTTCACAGCAAGAAACAATGTGAGTGTGGTCCCTCCCATTTGGAAGGTTCAAGCAGAGGCACTATCTCTCGGTGTAACTGGGTGGGAGCCTGGCTAGAAGATGGGCACACTGCAGAATAGAATTACTATTTTATAAATAGAAGTGTAAAAGTCATGTTAAGAGGTGGAAAATTATTTTCCCCACCAGCCTCACGTAGACTGATCAAGGTGGTCTTTGGGAAAAAAATCTCATTTATTGTATGAAGTTATTATAGTCATCAGGTACTCTAAGAAGTAACATGGCCATAGCAATGGTATATGAGCAAAGATATCTCTCTATGTCCAAGAGAAACAGAAGTCACTCTCTCCCTTGTTAAGGGGAAGAAGCTGGCATAGGTGAAGATTCCATTTGCAACCACTTGAAACTGATGCAAAAGTTTGTGATACCCAATAAATGATGGAGACATATTCCAATTTCCTTCGAGGAGATACATTGTCCTGACTGTGGAGGAGGACTTACAGAACTGCAGAAGTAAAAAAATAATCTGGGTTGAGGGAGAATTAAATGTTGGAGAAGCATTCACATAGGATTACTTTCTAAAGGCTTAACCCCCATGGCAATTTGTAACATAAGTGGATTAGATAAACAAATGCACAGTTCTTAAACAAAAGCACAAACTGTATTGTATGGAAGCTAAGTCTTCATTTAATTCTAGCATTTATTTGTTCTGTAGAAGATGGCTGAAATAACATTCAGTACAATGGTTGGTATCCCCACTTCCCTACCTTAACCATGATCATCTCGAGTGTACTTATTCCACATTGTGGAAGGTCAGGAGAACAGAAATACCAACCAATAAGTTGTTGCCTAGACCAAATACCTTAAAGATCAATTATTTCATTTTCTTCCCTATTGGAAAATTCTCCTTGGGGAACAGAATACAAGGAGTTGGTTATATGTGTGATAAAGTCATGGTAGTAACAATTTGCCTGGGTGTGTTATTTTTATTTGGCCATAGAAGCCTATGTTAGGTATGGGTAATTGTAACACTTTAGTTCTTCCATCATATATTAATTTGTGTAACTTCCACTAGAACTTTCGAGTTAGGAACTATCACTATTCACATTTTATAAATGAAGAAACTGAGGCACAGAAAGATTAGGTAACTTGCCCAAGTATTACAACTCAGAAATGGCCACACCAAAATTTGAGCCTAGGAATGCTATTTCCAAGGCCCACACATTTTTTTTTTTTTTGCGGTACGCGGGCCTCTCACTGTTGTGGCCTCTCCCGTTGCGGAGCACAGGCTCCGGACACGCAGGCTCAGCGGCCATGGCTCACGGGCCCAGCTGCTCCGCGGTATGTGGGATCCTCCCGGACAAGGGCACGAACCCGTGTCCCCTGCATCGGCAGGCGGACTCTCAACCACTGCGCCACCAGGGAAGCCCAAGGCCCACACATTTAACTAATATAGACAAATTACTCTTAGCCATTTGTTTCCTCATGAGATTGGACTGGAGATAAAATTAAGAACACTGTAGAAAGAAATTTGAATTCTGGCCATGAGGAAGTGATAGGTATTAGACTTATACTCCTGTTTAAAACAATTATACAACTAGATAATACATATATTCTGGCCAATATACATGAAGCAATTATTTTTAGGCAATAGGGAGACTCTACTGTAGAGCAGAGATCCTTGAGAAAGGGAAGTACATGAAGTGAACTCCACATTTACGCTGCCCTTCTGCTGAGGGGTTTCTCCGTATTATGGCACAGGAAAGTAGACCCAAACACAAATCTTCAGTGCCCTTCGTAGAAGATACAGTGATTGGATTTGGCACTGCAGAGGTGTTAGAAATTTGAGGATCAGGTATGCAGATCCCAGACTGGGGAAAGCTATTCGGAGAAAGAGCTCCACAGTCTTTATGAAAGTCCCCTTGAGCATTTGGCTAAAAAGTGAAGTCTGGTAGAGAATAGCCACTGGTGAATTTTGAGCTGAGTAGAGTTTCTGCAGGAGATCCTGTGCTACGAAGTGCTGAAGTTCTGACAAGCCAGAGTGAAGAGACCTTGTTGAACATCCTGAATGTTCAACTGATTTCCCAGAAAGGCCATGCATTAAAATTAGGACTACCCTAGCACAGGTATAACAACTATTCTAGTCTTCCTTAAACAAAAATTAAAACAATATTGGGCAAAGTAAATCTGACATGCCAGTAAACCAGTTTTCTGACATAACTCTTAAAAAAAAACACAAAAACTCATGCAGGAGAGGTGGTCCCAAATGGTGACATACGACGATCCTGAACTCACCTCCTCCCATGGACATTGAATCTACAGCTACATATGGAAAAATTTCCTCTGAAAAAACCTGAAAAACAACTGAGAAACTCCTCCAACGGGCAAACAAGAAAAGGGTCACACAAAGGCAAGTAGAAGAGGCAGAGATGTGGTCTTTCCATAAACCCCTGGAAAGACCCACATTCAGGAGGGAAATCACAAACCCACAGCTTCTCCCTGAGGAGCAAAGGGTTCATACCCCACATCAGGCACCCCAACTTTTAAGATCTGCACCTGTCAGACAAGCCCCCAAATCATCTGGTTTTGAAAGCAACAGAGATTGTGGCCATAAGACCCAAAATGCTGAAGCAAACTGAGAAACTGCTCTTAAAGGGTTCATGCACACACTCACCCCAGGGTCCAGTGCAGAAGCAGCCATTTGAAAAATGCCTAGACTTTATGACAAAGAGATTCATTTGCCAGTCTTAAAAGTGTAGGCCTGAGGGGCAGGGTCCTGTCGGGAAACTTTCTGGGAACAGAAGAGCTGGTGGGAACCATTTTTGCACTCTCTCTCTACATAGCTAAAGCTGGAGGGTGCCTTTTTTTAAAATTTTTTTTAACATCTTAATTGGAGTATAATTGCTTTACATTGTTGTGTTAGTTTCTGCTGTATAACAAAGTGAATCAGCTCTATGTATACTTATATCCCCATATCTCCTCCCTCTTGCATCTCCCTCCCACCCTCCCTATCCCACCTCTCTAGGTGGTCACAAAGTACTGAGCTCATCTTCTTGTGCTATGTGGCTGCTTCCCACTAGCTATCTATTTTACATTTGGTAGTGTATATATGTCAATGCCACTCTCTCACTTCGTCCCAGTTTACCCTTCCCCCTCCCCGTATCCTTAAGTCCATTCTCTACATCTGCGTCTTTATTCCCGTCCTGCCCCTAGGTTCTTCAGAACCATCTTTTTTTTAGATTCCATATATGTGTGTTAGCATACGGTATTTTTTTTTCCTCTTTCTGACTTACTTCACTCTGTATGACAGAATCTAGGTCCATCCACCTCACTACAAATAACTCAATTTCGTTTCTTGTTATGGCTGAGTAATATTCCATTGTATATATGTGCCACATCTTCTTTATCCATTCAGCTGTCAATGGACACTTAGGTTGTTTCCATCTCCGGGCTATTGTAAATAGTGCTGCAATGAACACTGTGGTACATGACTCATTTTGAATTATGGTTTTCTCAGGGTATATGCCCAGGAGTGGGATTGCTGGGCCATATAGTAGTTCTATTTTTAGTTTTTTAAGGAACCTCCATAGTGTTCTGCATAGTGGCCGCACCAATTTACTTTCCCATCCACAGTGTAGGAGGGTTCCATTTTCTCCACATTGGAAGGTGCCTTTTTCTTTTTCTTTGGTGAGTGCCCTCTTCACGCTCTCCCCCTGCCATACTCCACAGTGCCAGTATCTCCCAGAGGGGAGATTTTACACATGTCTGGTGCCCTGGTTTTTGTAGCTGCAGCCCTGGGAATGCCTCTTGATCATCTGGATCTGGACGGCAGGGGCACTTGTGTCTCTGGGTCCAATGGGACTGTAATAATCAGAGAGAGTTCTTGGCAGATTACCACCTCCAAAGCATGGCACAGATAGTCGACTAAAACATATCCCCAGTCTTCCTGAGAAAGGGGCCCATTTACTTGCCCAGGAGCTTTGGCCTGAGGGTCAGGCTTTTGGTCTGGCATACTTGCTCTTTTTTTTTTTCTTTTTTTTAATTGGCGTATAATTGCTTTACAATGGTGTGTTAGTTTCTGCTTTATAACAAAGAGAATCAGTTATACATATACATATGTTCCCATATCTCTTCCCTCTTGCATCTCCCTCCCTCCTGCCCTCCCTATCCCACCCCTCTAGGTGGTCACAAAGCACCGAGCTGATCTCCCTGTGCTATGCGGCTGCTTCCCATTAGCTATCTATTTTAGGTTTGGTAGTGTATATATGTCCATGCCACTCTCTCACTTTGTCCCAGCTTACCCTTCCCCCTCCCCATATCCTCAAGTCCATTCTCTAGTAGGTCTGGCATACTTGCTCTTAATGAATCTTTGCACTTTCCCTCTGCCTTGCTCCAGCTCACCAACATCTCCCAAAAGGGAGCTTATACCCTGTCTTGTGCCCAATTTTTGCAGCTGCTGCCAGGGGACACCTCTACATTGCCGGGTTCTAGTGGCCAGTGGGGTTTACACTCGCAGCTCTTACAGGACCATAATGCATGGAGAGAGTATTCTTAAATAGCTAAGGCTCTTGGGCATAGCAAGAGGCAACAGGCCCAGAAGCTCAGCCTTTCTGTGAAGAAGCTTATAGGCTTTTCATTATAGCTGCAGCCTGAGGGGAAGGCTTCTAATTAAACACATATCTAAAGGCTGACTGTAAACCTTTCCAGAGACCTTGGAAGATGGATGCTATCTTTGAACTTTCCCTCTACTGTGCTCTAGAGTGCCAGCATCTCTCAGAGGGGAGCTCTTACACATATCTGGTGCCTTGGTTTTTCTGTCTGGGGCCTCAGTATTATGGCTGCCACTCAAGAGAACACCTGGGTTTTGTGGCCAGGGGGCTTTCATTGCTGGGTCTCACAGGACTGTAAAAATCAGAGAGACAGTTCTTGGCAGACTACCACTCCCAGGACACTGCACAGACAGCAGATTGAAACACACCCTGTCTTTCTGTGAGAGAGGACTATTTTCTTGTTATAGATTTTTGGTCTGAGGGGTAGGCTTCTGGGCTGGCACAACTCTAGAGGCCTGCAGAGGTGCTCTCAGGAAACACAGGCTAGGGGACATCATATCTATGTTCTCCCTCTATCTCACAACAGCTTGACAGTATCTGCCAGACTGGAGTGTATACATTCCTCTGTGGCCCCAGTTTTTGCAACTGTAGCCAGGAGACACCTCCAAATCACCTGGTCTGGTGGCCAGCAGGGCTTATGCTTGTGGTCCCAAAGGACTGTATATATTTGCATATTTTAAAAGCTGTTTCCTGAGGGTCTAGCTTCCAATAAGGCTGAATCTAGGAGCTGACTGAAATCCCTCCCCACGTTCTTTTGAGACACTGATAGGTCTTAACACACTCTCAACAACTGGGAAATATTAAAAATAGAATAGTCTGCTTGGACAATAACAATGGCTGGAGAGAAAGCAAAGAACTAGAGTAAGGTTAAATAATAAGCTTCATCTCTTACACAAGGCTACTCTTTCAAGTCTGGGAGAGGTCACTGTTTCATCTAATACATAGAAAGAAAGGATTATGTTCCAAACAAAAAAACAAGATAAAAGCTCAGGAAAAAACAACATCAAAACTAATGAAATGGAGATAAGTAATTTACCTGATAAAGTGTTAAGGGAATTGTCACAGAGAGGCTCACAGAACTTGGGTAAAGAATGGATGAACACAGTGAGAAATTCAATAAAGACAAAACAAATATAAGAAAATACCAAAGAGAAGTTACAGAGCTGAAGAATGAAATAATTGAACTGAAAAATATACAAAAGGAACCCCTTTAGTAACAGACTAGGTGAAGTGAAAGGAAGGATCAGTGAACTTGAAGTCAGGGAAATGGAACTCAATCACAGCAGCAAAAAAGAGAAAAGAATTTTAAAAAGTAAAGCTAGCTTAAGGGACCTATGGGACATATCATATTATAGGGGTCCCAGAAAAAGAAGATGGGGAGAAAGAGGCAGAAAACTTACTTGAAGAAATAATAGCTGAAAACTTTCCTAGCCTGAGGAAGAAAACAGATATACAGATCCAGGAAGCTCAGATGGTTCCAAATAAAAAAAACCAAAGAGATAAACACCAAGACATAAAGAACCAAAAGCTAAAGACAAAGAAAGAATCGTAAAAGCAGCAAGAAAAAAAAAAAAAAAGACTTGTTACATGCAAAGAAATCTTCATGAAACCATCAGCAGATTTTTCAGCAGAAACTTTACAGGCCAGAAGGGAGTGGCAAGATATATTCAAAGTGCTGAAAGAAAGACACTTCCAACTGAGAATACTCTACTTGGCAAAGTTATCATTGAGAATTAAAGGAGGAATAAAGAGTTTTTCAGACAAGCAAAACTAAATAAGTTCACCACCACCAAAACAGTCTTACAAAAAATATTAAAGGGACTTTTCTAAGCTGAAAGGAAAGAGTGCTAATTAGAATCAAGAAAACATATGAAAATATAAATCTTACTGGTAAAGGTAAATATATAGTAAAGGTAGTAGATTAATCACTTATAAAGCTAAAATGAAGGATAAAAGACAGAAGTAGCAAAAACTATTAACTAGATTAAGGGATACACAAGATTAAAGAAGTAAAATGTGGTATCAAAAATATAAACATTGCAGAAGAGAGTAAAACTATAGAGCTTTAGAATGTGTTCACCTTAAGTTGTTAACAACTTAAAATAGACTGTTAAAAATATAGGTTGTTATAATGAAGCTTCATTGTAACCACAAAACAAAAACCTATAGTAGATACACAAAAGATAATGAGAAAGAAATTTAAGTGCACCACTAAAGAAAGTCATCAAACAACAAAGATAGAAAGTGAAGAAAGAAACGGGAACTTCAAAACAGGGAGAAAACAAGTAAGAAAATGGTAATGAGTACACACCTATCAATAATTACTTCAAATATAAATGGACTCAATTCTCCAATCAAAAGGCACAGAGTGGCTAAGTGGATTAAATAAAAAATAACCATCTATATGCTGTCTGCAAGAGACCTACTTCAGATAGAAGGACATACACAGATTGAAAATGAAGGGATGGAAAAAGATGTTTCATGGAAATGGAAACCAAAAGGAAGCTAAAGTACCTATACTTATATCAGACAAATAGACTTTAAAACAAAGACCATAATAAGAGATGAAGAAGGGCATTACATAACAATAAAGGGATCAATTCAACAAACATATATAACAATTGTAAATATTTATGCACTCAACATAGGAGCACCTAAATATATAAAGCAAATGTTAACAGACCTAAAGGGAGAAACAGACAGCGATACAATAATAATAGGGGACTTTAATACCCCACACTTAACATCACTGGATAGATCATCCAGACAGAAAATCAATAAGGAAACACCATCCTTAAATGATACGTTGGATCAGATGAACTTAACAGATATACACAGAACATTCCATCCAAAAGCAGCATAATACACATTCTTCTCAGGTGCACATGGAACATTCTCCAGGAGAGATCATAGGTTGGGCCACAAAACAAGTCTTAATAAATTTAAGAAGAGTTAAAATAATATCAACCTCTTTTCCAACCACAGCGGAATGAAACTAGAAGTCAATTACAAGAAGAAAATGGAAAAATTCATGAATATGCAAGCTTAAACAGCATACTACTAAACAACCAATGGGTCAATGAAGATGTCAAAGGAGAAATTAAAAAATGCCTTGAGACAAATGAAAATGGAAATACAGCATACCAAAATTTATGTGATGCAGCAAAAGAAGTTCCAAGAGGTAAGTTCATAGCAATACAGGCCCACTGCAAGAAATAAGAAAAATCTCAAACAATTTAACTTTACACCTAAGAAAACTAGAAAAAGAAGAACAAATGGGGCTCCCCTGGTGGCACAGTGGTTAAGAATCTGCCTGCCAATTCAGGGGACACCTTGTTTGAGCCCTGGTCTGGGAAGATCCTACATGCCGCGGAGCAACTAAGCCTGTGTGCCACAACTACTGAGCCTGCGCTCTAGAGCCCATGAGCCACAACTACTCAGCCCAAGTGCCGCAACTACTGAAGTCCGTGTGCCTAGAGCCTGTGCTCCACAACAGGAGAAGCCACTGCAATGAGAAGCCCGTGCACTACAACGAAGAGTAGCCCCTGCTCGCCACAACTAGAGAAAGCCTATGCGCAGCAATGAAGACCCAATGCAGCCAAAAATAAATAAATTAAAATAAATAAATTTTTAAAAAAAGGAGAACAAATGAATCCCAAAGTTAATAGAGGAAAGAAACTAACAAAGATCAGAGAGGAAATAAATGAAATAAAGACCAAGAAAAAAGAGAAAAGATTAATGAAACAAGAGCTGATTCTTTGAAAATATTAAAAAAAGACTGACAAAGCTTTACCTAGATTCACCAAGAAAAAAAGAGAGAGGGCTCAAATAAATAAAATCAGAAATGAAAGAGGAGATAGTAAAGTGACACCAATGAAATACGAAGGTACATAAGGGACAACTATAAACAATCATAAACCCACAAATTGGGTAACCTAAGAAATGGATAAGTTCTTATAAACATACAAACTTCTAAGTCTGTGTCACGATGAAATAGAAAATCTGAATACAGGCATAAGTTAGAGATACTGCCATTTCGGTTCTAGACCGCCACAATAAAGCAAAATTGCAATAAAGCAAATCACACATTTTCTTTTTGCTTTCCAGTGCATATGAAAGTTATGTGTACACTATATTGTAGTCTATTAAATGTGCAATATCATTATGCCTAAGAAAACAATTTACTTACCTTAATTAAAAAATACATTATAGTTAAAAAATGCTAACCATCATCTGAGCATTCAGCAAATCAAGATAGTAACATCAAAGATCACTAGTCACAAATTATTATAACAAATACAATAATGAAAAACTTTGAAATATTTTGAGAATTACCAAAATGTGACACAGAGACATGAAGTGAGAAAATACTATAGGAAAAATGGCACTGATAGATTGCCTGATGTAGGATTGCCACAAACCTTCAATTTGTAAAAAAGTGCAATATCTGCAAAACATGATAAAGCAAAGCACAATAAAATGAATTATGCCTGTAACCTGATGACTAAGGATATTGAACCAGTAATCAAAAACCTCCCAATTAGCAGAAGTCCAGGACAAGATGGCTTCACTGGTGAATTCTACCAAACAGTCAAGGAGGAATTAATACCAATCTTTCTCAAACTTTACCAAATAGGAAAGGGAATACTTCCAAACTCTTTTTATAAGGCTAGCATTACCTGGATGCCAAAACCAGACAAAGACACCTCAAGAAAAGAAAATTACAGGCCAGTGTCCCTGATGAACATAGATGCAAACATCCACTACATTGGCAAACTGAATTCAATAATACACTGAAAGAATCAAATACCATGATCAAGTGGGATTTATTCCAGGGATGCACGAATGGTTCAACATCTACAAATCAATCAACACGATAAGCCATACTAGCAAAATGAAGGATAAATTCATTATCATTTCATTAGATGCAGAAAAAACATTTGACAAATTCATATCCATTTATGATAAAAACTCTCAACAAAGTGGGTGGAGAGCAAATATGTCTCAACATAAAAAAGACAAGCCCACAGCTAACATCATACTTAATGGTGGAAAGCTGAAAGTTTTTGCTCTAACATCAGGAACAAGACGAGGATGCCCAACCTTGCCACTTTTATTCAACATAGTACTGGAAGTCATAGCCAGAGCAATTAGGCAAGGAAAAGAAAAGGCATTCAAGTCAGAAAAAAGTAGTAAAACTGTCTCTATTTGCAGAAGACATGATATTATGTACAGAAAACCCTAAACACTCCAACAAAAAACTGTTAGAACTAATAAATGAATTCAGCAAAGTTGCCGGATACAAAGTCAATATATAAAATTCTATACACTAATGACAAACTATCAGAAAGAGAAATTAAGAAAACAATCTCATTTACAATTGCATCAAAAAGAATAAAATTCTTAGGAATAAATTTAACTAAGGAGATGAAAGACCTATACACCAAAAACTATGGCACATAGAAGAAAGCAATTAAACAAGACACAGATGAATGGAAAGATATTCTATGCTTGTGGGTTGGAAGAATTAACATTGTTAAAATATCCAAACTACCTAAAGCAATCTACAGATTCAATGAAATTCCTATCAAAATTCCAATACCAATTTTTTTTTTTTTTTTTTTTTTTTGCAGTACGCGGGCCTCTGTTGTGGCCTCTCCCATTGCGGAGCAGAGACTCCAGATGCACAGGCTCATGCCTGCATGGCCCAGCCGCTCTGAGGCATGTGGGATCTTCCTGGACCGGGGCACGAACCCAACCCGTGTCCCCTGCATCAGCAGGCAGACTCTCAACCACTGCACCACCAAGGAAGCCCCCAAGTTTTATAGGAATAAAATAATCCTAAAATTTGTATGGAATCACAAAAGATTCCAATAGTCAAAGAAATCTTGAGAAAGAAGAATAAAGCTGCAGGCATACTTCCTGATTTCAAACTATATTAAAAGGACATAGTAATTAAAACAGTATTGTTTTGCTGTAAAAACAGATACTTAGATCAATGGAATAGAATAGGGAGCCCAGGACTAAACACATGCATATATGGCCAATTAATTTACAACAAAGGAGGCAAGAATATACAATGGGAAAAGGAGAGTCTGTTTAAAAAATCATGATGGGAAAACTGGACCACTGTCTTACACTATATAAAAAAATCAACTCAATATGGATTAAAGATGTGAACATAAGACCTGGAACCATAAGACTCTTTTAAGAAAACATGGGGCATAAGCTCCTTGACATCAGTTTCTTTGATGATTTTTTGTATTTGACACCAAAAGCAAAGGCAATAAAAGCAGAAATAAATAAGTGGGACTACATCAAACTAAAAAGCTCTGTACAGTAAAGGAAACGATCAACAAAATGAAAAGGCAACCCATGTAATGGGAGAAAATGTTTGCAAAGCATATATCTCTGATAAGGGGTTAATGCCCCAAATATAGTTAAAAACTCATACAACTCAATAGCCAAAGACAACAAACAAAATAAAGTAGGAAAAAACCCACAACCAATCCAATTAAAAAGTGGGCAGCAGATCACAATAGACATTTTTCTAAAGAATACATAAAATAGCCAACAGGTACATGAAAAGATGCTCAGCATCACTAATCATCAGGGAAATGCAAATCAAAACTGCAACGAGGTATCACCTCACACCTTATAATGGCTCTTATAAAAAAGACACAAAATAATAAATGTTGGCAAGGTTGTGGAGAAAAGGGAACTCTCATGCACTGTTGGGAAAACGTAAATTGGTGCAGCCAGTATGGAAAATAGTGTGGAGATTCCTCAAAAGATTAAAAGTAGAATAACCCTCTCATCCAGCAATTCCAATCTTGGTATTCACTAAAGCAAACAAAAACTCCAACATAGAAAGACATCTGCACCCCCTTGTCATTGCAGCATTATTTACAATAGTGAAGACATGGAAACAACCTAAGTGTTCATCAACAGATGAATGGATAAAGAAAGTGTGCTATATATACACACATGCACAAACAATGAAATATTCCACCATAAGAAAGAAGGAAATCCTGCTATTTGAGGCAACATGGGGGCATATGTTAAGTGAAAAAAGTCAAACAGAGAAAGACAAATACTGTATGATTTCACTTATATTCAGAATCCAGAAAAACATATGTATCGATACAGAGAACAGATTGATGGTTTCCAGAGGTTGAGGATGGGGGTGGGCAAAATTGTTGATTGTGGTCAAATGCTACAGAGTTCCAGTTATAAAATAAATAAGTCATGGGTATGTTATGTACAGCATGGTAACCATAGTCAATAATATGGTACCGTATATTTGAAACTTTCTAAGAGTATAGATATTAAATATTCTCATTATAAGAAAAAAAGTTTCTAACTGTGTGGTAAAGGATGTTAACTAGATATATTTTGCTGATCATTTCACAACACGGGCATATGTAAAGTCATTATGTCACATACCTGAAACTAATATAATGGTATATGTCGATTACAACTAAGTAAATAAATATCTCTTTTTCAGTCACCCTTTGAGACAACTCTAGAGAATCTGTAGGTTCCTAATCTATCCCCTTCTAAAACTGAAAAATGACTAAACTAGGGCTTGGACAATTGAGATTTTTCGTTTGAAATCTGTTCCCCATTGACTATGAGACTGTTTTAGGCAGAATTCTAAAATGTCCCTCAAGATTACTGCTTTAGGCAGAATTCTAAAATATCCCTCAAGATTACTGCTTTCTGTGCACACATTCTGTATAATCCCTAAGAGTATTTTAGGCAGAATTCTAAAATGTCCCTCAAGATTAGTTTTAGAGAGATTGTTTTAGGCAGACTGTTTTAGGCAAAATTCTAAAATGTCCCTCAAGATTACTGCTTTCTGTGTACACATTCTGTATAATCCCTAAGAGTATAAATATGATGAGATATTACTCCTGTGATTAGGTTGTGCTATGGGGGGGAGGGGGTGGGGGTGACTTTAAGAAAGGAAATGGGTCTGATCTAATCAGGTGAGTCTTTTGAGAGACAAAGCTCTTCCTGGTGACAAAAGTTTGAAGTGTGAGAGGGATTTAACAAGAGAGAGATTCTCCATTGCTGATTTTGAAAATGCGGGTGGGGGACAAATGTCAAGGCATGTGAATAATTCCTAGGAAATATTATCTCCCACCTGACAGCCAGCAAGTAAGTGGGGACCTTGGTCCTCCTGTCACAAGGAACTGAACTCTGACAACAACCTGAATAAACTTAGAAGCAGATTCTACCCCAAACTTCCAGACCAGCTTTCAGTCTGACACCTTGATTTTAGCCTTTAGTGAGACCCTGAGCAGAGAACCCAGTCATATGGTGCTCAAACTTCTGACTTATAGAACCTAAGCTAATAAATGAGTGTTGGTATAAGCCATTGTTTGTAGTAATTTGTTATGTAGCAATAGAAAACTGCTACAAAGATCTTCGAAAAATTACATAATCATTCTTTTTCTCACCAGTAGAATGAGAGTAATAATAGTATTATGCATTTGTGTTGAGGATTAAATAAAATAATTAAAATATAGCATTTAGTTGAGTGTACCATGAATGTTAATTAATTATTGTGTTGTTTTGAGGATTCAATGAAGTGATACCTAAAAAGTCCTCAGCATAGTGCCTGATACCTAATAACCACATAACAATGTTATCAATTTATTATTGTTAGAGATGAAAAACTTGACAGGGACTCTCCTTAGACAACTTAGCATTCCCTGTATTCTTTCATTTGAAACCTTTTAAGTTTGACCGAAAGTTAGCAGCCAGTGTGTCATGGCCTTAAAGTGAGCCTGTTTTTTTTCAAGGCACCAAAGGATGGGTTACTAACATCCAATACTTGAGTCTATAAGCAGGAAACTCAGATATTAGAAACTTTCTTCTCCAAGGAAAAGGTTAATTTGGAAACAAGATTGTGCATCATGTATTTTGAGTGGGGATATCTCCATCTGTACTTGGGGTTCATCTATACTTCATAAAGATGACTACAACCTGCAATCATATACTGAAAAACACCCCTCAGATTCTACTTTTATTACTATGACAGGGCAGAAGGCACTGTTTTACCATAAGCTCAAGGAATGTAACTTAAGGACTTTCCATATCAACAGTATGCTTAGTATCAATTATCAAATCTCTTAAAAAAGATACACAGTAAAGTGAATCAGAGAAACATTCTTATCTATTTATTTGTATTTAACCTAGAGAAATCAGGGCATGTCTTTCACGAGGTTGTTATTCCCAAGAATTCAAATACAACAGCTTACTTGAAAGATAAACACGGCTGAATAAATTTGGGTTTCTAGAGTTCAAAAAACTATTACATTAAGACTCATGATTGAGTTCACACTGTCTCTAAAGCAAGCACACATTTCAATGTCACTGTCTGCCACCTTACAATAACAGAAAACATCTGTATAATGGACTATAACATTACATGGTGCATTACAATTAGAAATGTGCTGAAGTGGTGGATTGGTTTATTTATGGTCCATGAAATAAAAGATTCTATGAGCGTCTCACGAAAACTTAATAGTTTAAGGAAATAAAGTATTTGAGCGCAACAATTACATTTTAAATGATATTATCACTAGAGAAATTTAGAACAGTCAAAAGTTGAAATATTAGTGTTAAGAGAAACCCATTACTAGTTGGCTGGAAGTCTTTATTATTGGAGAGGCAAAGAATGACAGAGAATTATGAAAAACTCATCCTGCCTTCTAGGTTCATATAATTTCTATAACAGAGTAAAATTCCTCTTAATTCCTCATAAAATCAAGTCTCTGAAAGTTATGGTGAGAGCAAACAGATTTAAAAACCTTGAATTTTTTTTTTCTAAAGAAGAACAGAAAAAGATCTTTGGCCGTGTTGCCATAAAAACTGGCAAGCTTGAGCAGCAGCAATTCATGACCTGTTTCTAACAGGAGTCAAAGTTACCCCACAAAAAAATCTCCATGTGTGAGAGCAAATAATTACAGTTCATGAACAACGTGTACTTCATTTCCAGATTACAGGTAATTGTATACACATTTAAATTTGTTTATTTTGCATGCATAATCTCATATTCATGAAGATAATTTAATCATTTGTACTTGATGTGTGGGAAAAATTATGGTGTCTAATCATGCTGCCAGATTTCTCAAAGTTTTGCCCTGCTGTGGGAAAAATCTGTCTTACGAGATAAAAAGCTTTCATTTAACTTTCAGTTATATTGAAAATCAAAAGAACAGCTATAGTCAATGACTTTCTTAGGTGATATATTGTATTTACGATAGAAAAGTCCAACAGATCTTATTACATTTGAAAACTTTGCCATGAACTTCTATGTTACTGTATCTATAGAAATCTATTCTATTTAATGTCTTAAAGGCTAGATTTGTAAAACTGAGCTATATTTCCTCTATTTTTTTATTACACTAAAAAGTCAAAATTAAATTGTCTACTTTTTTTGGTATTAGAGGAAACTTTTCTTTATTAACACATGATTTAAAATACACATTTATAAACAGTGATTGTGTTGAAATTCATATCTTTTGGATTGTTTTGTATTCATGATATTTGTTCAAAATGTTTCCACAGGAGACTTATATGCTCTTTTAGTATTGATTGCTGGTTGGTTTTCAGAATGGGTTCAGGTTTCCTCCAAACCAACATAAAAGACACATGAATTCTGGTAGTTCCTTGATTAAACATGCATCATTTGTAATGATTTTCCACATGATTATCCCAAATAGCCATGGAAGAGCACAGAACTGTCACCATACAATGGAAAGGGGTCAATGTCATAGTACGATCTGCTGGTGATGAAGACTACACTGCCCATTTGCCTGTAATGTACAATTTCAGGATATGTAATCATCATGTTATTACAGTCTTGATTTCAGAGAGAACAGTGAGGCTACAGCAAGATATCTGGATTTGAATATATAGCTCAAGAAAAGAATACTTTTTTAGTACTTAAAAATATTTTAAAGGGATATTGCTGGACAAGTAATGGATTTGAACTAGCCGTGCAATAACTTGGATTTTTAAACTTTTTATTCTTTTGGGCTTGATATCATATAAAAAATATTATTTTACATCACTGTGACTTCTGGATTAATTAAATGGGGAAGAATCTTCTCCCTGATTTACAGAAAAAAGAAAAGAGAAAGGGAGAAATAATGGAAAGGAAAGATCAGAGGAAAAGGAGGGGGAGGAAATTAGAATTATTTAATTACTTCAAGACCATTTAAGTGAGCATGTAGAAAACATACATTGCAAAAATCTCATGGCACCATTAATGTAACATTTATCAACGTCTGTAGGAAACATGCTAATGTATGGGAAGTCAGCCAATCACTGTTCCTCATCATGTGAGGCAGTGGCCTTAGGCAAGTCTTCTAGGGACCGTATATCTGTAGTTAAAGGAAGATGTCTTTTACACTAGTGGATTGGAGGTAAAAAAAAAAAATATATATATATATATATATATATATAATCACTGTTTTATGATAATAAACTTTCAGTAAGTGCTTCAAGGACCAGTGACTTTGCAATGACCTCATTCCTATACTTAAGATATCCAGTACTTACTTTTAGGTGTAAGTTTTCTTTAGAGAATGCTGAAATTTCTGCCCAGACTCAGTAAAATGCTCCATCACTTGCATTATTAAGCACACAACTGAAAAAAAAAAGGATGGGTAGACATAATTTAGATGGTAAAAATGATAGCCAAGAATTTGAGTTGACACACAACTATAAAATATTAGGTAAATTAGATCATTTGATTTAAAATTCAACCTGCCCCATTTCCTCTACTCAGATTCCTGATTTCTCTTCTCCTACTATACATTTTATATAAAAATACAGTTTACTTTATCTATGGCTTATTGTCCATCTTTCAGCTAGAATGTATATTCCTGAAGTTTTTATTTGTGCAGTGATGGGTATGTGTGGGCAGAGTGACACAATGTTTGATGGATACTAGAATCAGATTATGGTGAGCAGAGTGGTAACGACTGGGTATGCCATGCCATTTTAGTATTGTTTCTTAATGAGATTTAGTTCACCCTAAGTATACTGTATATCATAAAGTCACTCTCTAAAATTTTATTTTTCAACAATGTGAACCCTATGTTCACCATTGTGCATTTAGTTCGAGACAGTGCCTAATAGTTCCTCAATAAATACTTATTAAATGAGTAAATAAACCAAATACTGTAGTAAGACTGTCAAAAGGAAACATAGGATTGATTAAACAAAAACTGTAAAACCGTGAGTTTAATAATTCATAGAAAAGAGAAATAAGAGTGGTTTAGAAAGCCCTTATTAAAGAAGTAAAATTTTTCAACAATAGGAATTCTATAAAACTTTACATACACTTCTGTAATTTTTTTGGCCTTATCCCTGAATAACTCGTATTATTATTTACTGAGAACTTTTCTTTAATTGATCCTAATTTTTATTTAAGTAAATGTATATAAAATCAGTTTTACAACTGGAGGACTGGTATCACTTCTTTTAATATAAGTTAAGAATAAAATGGGCATACATGGTAAAAAAGTGCATTTACTAAGTTCTAGCTAGACACTTTCATTCAAAGGTCCTGAGCTTGAAGTAGATTAGCAAGTGTTAGAGATATGTTAAAAATAAGCTAAGGTCAAATTTGACATTAGTCAGAAAGACTGAAAAGAGCATCATGCTGTGAGCGAATGCTCTATAATTTCAATTCCTTGTACCACATATAAGCACCGCCTGTGCAACCTCAAATCATCTTGCATTCCATAGACGGTGCATGCCCACACTTCAGGAAAGGTCTACTAAGCAGCTACTGACAAGACTGTGAAGTACCATGCAAAGATGAAGAACAGGAAACTTTTACTGACATCCTATTATATGTCAAACATTCTGCAAAGTAATGAACATTTGTTCTATAATCCTTCTCTGACTCTATGGTATCTCCTGATATGCATAATACCTCTACAGAGTCTCTGTAATTGAATATGATAGAAACAGTGGGTCAAGATTATATTTTATAATTATATTTTATAATTATTTCCTAATTTAATCTCTATTTTTAATAGATTGTATATTGACATGGTACAAAATTCAAAATCCAAATGTTTTCCATGAATGTCATTCCACAGTGGCATATAATAAAATTCTGCCTTCCCTCCCTGTCTCCCAGTCATTCAATTTGCCCCTAAATATTAGCAACAGTTTTAAACAGATGGTAGCTTACAGTATACATTGTTCTATAAATTGCTTTATTCAGTTAACAATATATCTTAAGAATACTCTTAGGGAAAAAAGAAATTTTAGTAAAGAAAAGTGCTTTAGGGACTTCCCTGGTGGCACAGTGGTTAAGAATCCACCTGTCAATGCAGGGGACACGGGTTCGATTCCACATGCTGCAGAGCATGTCCAGGAAGATCCTACATGCCACGGAGCAACTAAGCCCGTAGGCCACAACTACTGAGCCTGCTCTCTAGAGCCTGAAAGCCACAGCTACTGAGCCTGCATGCCACAACTACTGAAGCCCAAGCGCCTAGAGCCTGTGCTCTGCACCAAAGGAAGCCACTGCAATGAGAAGCCTGTGCACCACAATGAAGAGTAGCCCCCGCTCTCCACAACTAGAGAAAGTCCGCATGCAGCAATGAAGACTCAACGCAGCCAAAAACAAACAAATAAATAAATTTATTAAAAAAAAAAGTGCTTTAGTGAAAGTAGGATAGGCTACTTAATGACAAAGGAACCCCCCCATAATCATTAGCTCAAAAAACAAAGAAGTTATTTCTAATTCAAGAACAGTCCAAAGTGAGCCATCCTAGTGAATTAGTAGCTCTGTGCCACAGAGGCTGGCTGTAACTATGCCATCATATATACATGACTTCCAAGGTCATCCTGATCAGTCCCATTCTAAAGGGTAAGGGATAAAGAGTGAAAGCCAATGGTCAGAGCTTTTCTCTTAATCAAATAAAACAGAGATTACAAATATCCTTTCCATTCACATGCTAATGATAGAGCTTAATCACTTGACCACAGCTAGAAGAAAGAATGGCTGGGAAAAGCAATCCCAGCTGGGCCACCATGTCTCAGTTTTAACTCTATTATTATGTTAGGAGGAAGAGTGGATTTTGGTGAACAGCTAGCAAGATACATAATAAATTTATGTTTATTGAATAAATAAAGAAATTTCACCCATAATTTCAGAAATATTTAAATTATTTCTATGATACCTTAGATATATAATTAGGTAAGGTTAACTAAGGTTCATCTGGAAAGTTTCAACAAGGATACACAGGCATGTAATTCCTGTTATGATATTAAACATTTCCATCATCCAAAAAGGCTTCCACATCCCCCTTGCAGTCATATCTCTTCCTTGATCCCTACCTCTGACAAGTCATATACTTTCTGTCACAATAGTTTGGCAATTTTTAAGCATTTCACTTAATGGAATTGTGTAGTATCTTGTCTTTTGTGTCTGGCTTCTTTCACTTAGAAAGATGCTTTTGATATTCATCCACGTTTTACAGTGTCTCACCAACTTGTTCCTTTTTATTGCTAGCTAAGATTCAATACTTTATAGTAATGCAATAATTTGTAGTATGCACTACAGTTTTTTATCCATTTACCAGTTGATGAGCTTTTGAGCTGTTCCCAGTGTTTGTTGTTATTGTGGTAAGAACATATAACATGAAATCTAGCCCCTTAACAAAATTTTCAGTGTACAATATTGTTGACTATAGACATGATGTTATATAGCATGCCTCTAGACCTTATTCATCCTGCATAACTGAAAATTTATACCCAATGAATATCAACTCCATATTCCCCCCTTCCCTCAGCCCCTGTAAACCACCATTCTACTCTCTGCTTCTATGATTTGACTATTTTCGGTTCCTCATATAAGTGAAAACATGCAATGTTTGTCCTTCTGTGACTGGCTTGTTTTACTTAGCATAATCTCAAGTTTCATTCATGTTGTCACATATGGTAGGACTGTTTAAAGTTTTTGATATTCTGAACAAAGCTGCTAGGAAAATCTGAACACAAGTGTTTTTGTGATGTATGTTTTCATTTCTTTTGGGTAAATATCTAAGATGGTGATTGCGCAGTCATATGGTAAGTGTATGTTTACTTTAAGCTGTTTTGAAAGTGGCTCTTCCGTTTTTCAATCTGCCCATCGATATATGCGAGTTTCAGTTGTTCCACATCCCTATTAACACTTTTTTCTCCTCCTTTTTAATTTTAGCCGTTTTAGTGGGTGTGTAATTGTTGTTTTAATGGGCATTTCCTTAATTACTAATATTCAGCATCTTTTAATGTGCTTATTTGCCATCAGTATCTCTTCTTTGATAAACTGACACTTCAAATCTTGGGCCCTCTTTTAATTTTTAGAAGATAAATTTTTATGTGTAAAAAATATAAATAATACCAAGTATTAATAGGATATTAAATCCTCTTGAAATTCAGTATTAAGAACAGGATCCCATGTAACTGTAAGAATAAATTCTAGGTAAATTTTGGACTTTCTAATGATAGATATTACAAATAAGTATTAACTGACAGACTAAGCAGAACATATTTGGAAATATGACATACCAAAACTTATGGGATGTAGTAAAAGCAGCACTAAGAGGGAAGTTCATAGTGATAAAGCTTATGTTAAGAAGAAGAAAGAGCTCAAATAAACAACCTAAATTTAAACATCAAGGAACTGGAAAAAAGAAAGAACTAAGCCCAAAGTTAGCAGAAGGAAGGAAATAACAAAGGTCAGAGAGGAAATAAATGAAATAAAGAAAAGAAAGACATTAGAGAAGATCAATGAAACTAAGATATGGTTTTTTTTTAAAAGAAAAATAAACTAGACAAAACTTTAGCTATACTTGCAAACAAAAAATAGAGAGGACTCAAATAAAATTAGAAATAAAAGAGGAGGCATTACAACTAATGCAACACAAATACAAAGGATCATA
Source organism: Orcinus orca (assembly GCF_937001465.1). Taxonomy (NCBI): domain Eukaryota; kingdom Metazoa; phylum Chordata; class Mammalia; order Artiodactyla; family Delphinidae; genus Orcinus; species Orcinus orca. The sequence continues at coordinate 22,784,643 of NC_064563.1, forward strand.
ACAGACTGCTATGAACATTAAACACCAACAAACTGGAAAACCTAGAAGAAATGGATTAATTCCAGAAACATAAAACTTACAAAGACTGGATCATGAAGAAATAAACATCTGAATAAACCAATTACTGGTAAGGAGATTGAAACATTCCAACAGAGGAAAGCCCAGGACCAGAAGGTCCCTGTGAATTTTCACTGGTGAATTCTACCAAACATTTAAAGAAGAATTAATACCAATTTTCTCATCTCTCCCAAATATAATAACAAAAAAAAAAAAAAAGAAAAAAAAAAGAAGAGGAGGAAACACTTCCAAACTCATCTACAAGGCCAGCATTACCCTGATACCAAAACCAGACAAGGATACTACAAGAAGAGACAATTTACAGGCCAATATCCCTGTTCAACATAGATGCAAAAATCCTTAACAAAATATTAGCAAACCAAATTTAACAATACAGTCAAAGGATCATGTGCCATGATCAAGTATGATTTATTCCAGGGATGCAAGGATGGTTCAACAACTGCATAATCAATGTGATATACCACATTAACAAAATGAAGGATAAAAATTATAGGATCACCTCAATAGAAGCAAAAAAAAGCATATGACAAAATATGACACCCATTCATGATAAAAACTCTCAAAAAGGTGGCTATAGAGAGAACATACCTCAACATAATAAAGGCCATATGTGATAAGCCCACAGCTAACATCATACTCAATAGTGAAAAATGAAAGCTTTTCCTAAGATGAGGTGCAAGGATGCCCACTCTTGCCACTTTTATTTAACATAGTACTGGAAGTCCTAGCCAGGGAAATTAGGCAAGGTAAAGAAATAAAAGACATCCAAATCAGAAAGGAAGAATAAAACTGTCTCTATTTGCAGATGACATGATATTATATAAAGAAAATCCTAACCACTCCACCAAAACACTGTTAGAACTAATCAATGAATTCAGAAAAAGTACAGGATACAAAAATTAATATACAAAAATCAGTTGTGTTTCTATGTGAAATCTAAAAAATAAACTAGTGAATATAACAAAAAAGTAACAGACTCACAGATATAGAGAACAAACTAGTGGTTACCAGTGGGGACAGGAAAATGGGGGGAAGGGCAAGCTCGGGGTTGGGGATTGAGGTACAAACTACTATGTATAAATAAAAAACCAACAAGGATATATTGTACAGCACAGGGAACACAGCCAACATTTTCTAATAACTATGAATGGAGAATAATCGATAAAATTTTTGAATCACTATGTTATACACCTGAAAATAATAAAATACAGTTAATCAACTATACTTCAATACAAAACAAATAGAAGGCATGAGAGAGCTGAGAATCAACTGTGTGTGTTGCCCAACTGTTGAAACTAAGACGTGCTGGTCACCACCACTGACTTCTGCAGCAACTAGGACTGACTCTAGGAAAAAAAAATAAGTTGTATCTCTATATGCTAACAAGAAACTATCAGAAAACAATCTCATTTACAACTGTATCAAAAAGAATAAAATATCCAGGAATAAATTTAACCAAGGAGGTGAAAGACTTGTACACTGAAAACTATAAGACATTGATGAAAGAAACTGAAGATGACACATATGAATGAAAAGATATCCTGTCCTCATGTATTGAGAGAACTAGTACTGTTAAAATGTTCATACTACCCAAAGAAATTTACAAATTAAATGCAATTCCTATCAAAATTCCAATGGCATTTTTCACAGAACTAGAACAAACACCCTAAAATTCGTATGGGACCACAAAAGTCGTTGAATAGCCGAAGCAATCTTAAGAAAGAACAAAGCTGGAGGCATCATGCTTTGATTTCAAACTAAATTACAAGGCTATAACAGAGGAGTATGGCACTGGCATAAAAGCAGACACACAGATCAGTTTAACAATAGAGAACCTGGAAATAAACTCATGCTCATAGGGTCAATTAATCTACAACAAAGGTGCCAAGACTATACAACGGGTAAAACCTCATCTCTTTAATAAATGGTTTTGGGAAAACTGGACAGCCACATGCAAAAGAATAAAACTGGACTCCTATCTTACACTATACACCAATATCAACTCAAAATGGATTAAGACTTGAACGTAAGACCTTAAACCATAAAACTCCTGGAAGAAAACTTAGGTTTTAAGCTCTCTTATATTGTTTTTGGCAATGATTTTTTGGATTTGACACCAAACGCTATAGCAACGAAAGCAAAAATAAACAAGTAGGACTGCATCAAACTAAATAGCTGCTGCACAGCAAAGTAAACCATCAACAAAATAAAAAGGCAACATATGGATTGGGAGAAAATATTTGCAAATCATATAGCTGATAAGGGGGTAATATCCAATATATATAAAAAGTTCATACAACTCAATGGCAAAAGAAACCAAACAAGCCAATTAAAAAATGGGCAGAGGATCCAAACAGATTTTTTTCCAAAGACATACAAATGGCTAAAATGTACATGAAAAGATGGTCAGCATCACTAATAATCAGGAAAAGGCACATCAAAACCACAATGAGATACTATGTAACACTTGTTAGAATGGCTACCATCGAAAAAGACCAGATAACAAATGTTGATGAAGATGTGGAGAAAAGGGAACTCTCGTATGCTGTTGGTGGTAATGTAAATTGATGCAGCTGCTGCGGAAAACAATATGTAGGTTCTTCTAGAAGTTAAAAATAGAACTACCATATTACCCAGCAATTCCACTTCTGCGTATATATCCAAAGGAAATGAAATCAATATCATGAAGAGATAACTGCAATCTAGGTCTGTTGCAGTATTATTTACAACAGTCAAGATATGGAAACAACCTAAGTGTCTGTCAACAGATGATGGATAAAGATGATGTGATATATGTGTGTGTGTGTGTATATACATATACACATCTCTATACACAATGGAATATTATTCAGCTATGAGAAAGAAATTCTGTCATTTGCAACAACATGGATGGACTTTGAGTGCATTATGCTAAGTGAAAAAAATCAGAAAGACAAATACTGCAAGATATGACATTTATAGCATCATAAAAAAAGTCAAATTCAGAAACAGAGAGTAGAAAACTTGTGGCAGAGAGTTAGCGGAAATTGGGAGAGGCTGGTAAAAGGGTGCAAACTTTCAGCTGAGATTAATACGGTCTGAGGATCTAATGTAAAACATGGTGAGTATAGTTGATAACACTCTATCTTATAATTGAATTTTTTTTAAAGTAGAACTTAAATGTTCTCATCAAAAAAGAAAAGATAAATATGTGATGGATGTGGTAATTAACTAGATTGTGAGAATCTTTCACGAGGTATACGTGTGTCAAATCACAATGCAGTTTAAATCTTATAATTTTGTCAATATACCACAATAAAGCCAAAAAGTGTTTGTTATATGTTAAACATATTTTTAACACTAATAATTGCTAAGCTTTCATAAATCAGTTTTCACCATGATGCTAAGGATTTTGTTTGACCTTCCATGATTTCACACTAAAAAGGCCTCTCTGGTTAATGACATGGGCATTAGTCCCCAAATGCCTGAGGCTGTCACTCACTCAATATTTTCCTGAATAGAATACCTAACATTCAGTAGCTCTTACTAAGAATGATAGATTTGGGTATAGTTTACCACTGCAATCCCTCTATTTTATTTTAAATGATTTAAAATGTTTATTTTAAATTTTATTTGATATATTTTATGGTATGACAACCATTCTTAGATATATTGAATAGGAACTAAAAGGCTAGTATACTTTTCCACATGCATATGTGAAATACTCATGTCATATCCGAACAATGATTAAAAAGCTTACAATCATTCTGGACAGATAATTCAATAAGCTAGTCAAAAATCACATATTAGTTTTTTTCTATCTTAGAAATTATTGAAAGAAAATTTTAGAGCATACTTTTAAGAAGCCATTCTGTATATATTTAATAATATTGAGGACATAGTCATGCCTTGATTCTAGCTATCTGAGGGTTTTGGATACATTTAAATCTCTACTTGTTTATTGGAAGGCCACTAATGTGAAACAATTTTTAAACAATCAGAAAAAAAGGTAGAGCAAAGATTCCAAATAAACTGTTCAACTACATGATCCAAATTCTAGGTTGTCATCTAATTAGCCAGATAATCTCAGATAAACCAATTTATCTGGATTCAGTTTCTTTATTTGTAAATGATAGTTTCGGATTTAGAGAATCTTTAAGGAGACATTCAATTCTAAAATCCCATAGTTAAAAGTACATCTTTTAAGAAGAGTATATTTTAGAAATTTATGTGTTTTGCTTTTACCATTGATTTTCTTTTCCTTGTATTACCTTGTTCTACTATAAAGTTTTCAGAAATTGTATGTATTTCCCTTTAATTCTAGAGAACATGGCCACCACTATCTCAAATAATACCACAATATACAACCTTGTTCATCTTGATCTTGTTAGTACTGGAGAAGTTTTTCATGAATGCCCTGCTAACAAGGGAAAGATCATAATTTTAATTTTTGTTCCATTATTTCATATTTTCATATTGAATCCACTTTTCCATACCACTTCTGATATCTGTACATATTTCAGTGACCATTTGGTTGAGTGTGGGTAGTTTATATGCACCATCAAGAAGCAATAACCATACTTTCCATTTAGTCCCTCAATCTGGGTCTGTCTGATGTTTCACTATGGTTAGATTCAGATTATATATTTTTGGCAGAAATACTGTGGAAGTGACTCTATGTTCTTTCTAGTGTATCGTGTCAGAGTCTCCCACTGTTAGTTTGTCCTATTATTGGTGACACCTGTTAACTTTGATTACTTGACTGTTTTTCTGAGATTCATCCCTTCTAAAGTTATTATATTTCTTTTTTAAGTAATAACTAATTCATGGAAGAATACTTTGTGATATGTAAATTTCCTTACCAAACTTTTCTCACTTGTTTTATCAATCATCAATTTCTGTCTAAATCAATAATATCTATTATGGCCACAAAATGATGATTTTCTAACTTTATATTCTTTTCCCCCCACTTATTTATATATTTGTTTACTTATTTACATTAGTATAGACATAAATTTTTATTTCACGAAAGCTCTGTTATTCTCATTTATTCATTTTCATGAAATTGTCTCAAATTTGCCCAGTGAGAGCCACTTCAAGCTGGCTTCAGTGTCCTTTTGACATATTCTCAGTATATTATTTAACAATCCTTTCCTTTACATCACAACAAGATGCTCCAGGCTCATTGTGTACTCTCTCTGCCATAGCCCTGGACTCAGCCACTTCTCTAAGGTGCCCCAGCTTCCTTTAGTAGCCTATGGTATATAGTAACTGAATCTAAGAACTAGGTTTGCTCATCGCAACAGTGGTAGCTTTACTACTAGGACATTTCAGTAGGAAGAACTACTAAATATGCATATATTTAAATCTTCCTATCTCTAGCTATAATTTTATTTCTATTTCTCTATTTTAAAAATATGCATTTGTACTGCTATCTTCAATTTTCATTTATTATAACAGAGTTCATTCTTGTCTTCTCCCTTTTCATTTTCTAACTCCTTTCTCCACAGGCAGAAATATGGCTTTCATTATTCTCAATATATTTACTCATATGCTCAATCCTAAAATTCATAAATAGTAATTTTAGAATTGCTAACTCATACCACTGTGAACTGGGCTCCTTTTAAATCCTAACCCCACAGTGGTCTTTAATTCAAAGAATCACAAAAAATTTATACATGCAGCACAATCCTTTTCTCACTGTTCTAAACGTGTAGAAAATCTGTCCGTTCACGCTTCTTTTTTATTGCTAGTCATCATCTCTGAAAAGGTGCCATTTGGTTTAGGAAAAGGGTATATATATTTGTTATCTGTGTTCAAGTATGTCTTTCATTTTGTTAGACAATGACCGATGCTACATGAGTATCATTAAAAACATTAGTGACACTTTTTCGGTCACATACACGAAATGACTAAATAGTATTCAAAGCTTATAATTCATCAGATACAAGCATAGTGCATACTCCTGGGCAATTACCGTATATCCTCAATGTCAGCACAGCTTATGTGTCTCTCTATTGTTGCACATAATTTTTTGAAGACCTAATTTAGATTAAAGCTTTATTATGTTGGAAGGCAGTAGGAGAAGGCAGCCTTAGTATTATTTAAACCTGGTAGCTATGAATTTCAATATTAATTTCTAGGCAGGCGCTCTTTCCTCACCTACAAATAGAAGCTAACAATTCACTGATGTACAAAACATGACAATGGTCACAGCCTAGGGCTCCATCTATTAAGATATAATAAGGCCCTGACATACTCTCTGCACAAAACTTCACACAACCTGTGACCTTGATTGGGAAACTACTTCTGTGATGTCTTATTTGCCCCTTACTATGACTGGGCTAAACAATTCATGAAATAAGTGTCTATTTCCCCCAATCATACATTCTTCCCTCAAATCCACCTCAAACTAGCTTTTCTCTCACTCAGCAAGTTGTTTATTTCTAGTTGCTGTGGAATTTAAATCAAAACAGCCCACAGAATTGTTTCTGTCTCATACGGGGCCATACCACAGAGCAGAAGCAGCTTTATTGAGAGGACAAGACTCATATATTTGGCCAAGTAACATTTAAATCATTTTTAGGCAAATGTTTCAGCTGAGTTTAAGTAGACAAAGATTTTTTTATGACTGATGAGTGGGACTTAGGCTGTAGATTGGATAGGACTTGGAGAGTGAGGGGGGGCCAAGAGTGTGCACTAGGTAGAGGGGCTATTGTGGGTAAGGGCAGAGGAGAAAATCCAGCTGAACTTCGGACTTTGTATTTCCCTCAGGCAGCACAAATTCAGTATGTCCCAAACTGAATGTATTCTCCCCACCACCCAAGCCTGTTTCTCCTCCACTCTCCCTTGTCTGTGAATCCAACATCGACCCTGAGGTCTATGTCAGGAAACTAGACATCATCCTAGTCAAAATGATTTCATTTCTGTTACCTCCCACCTCCCATATTCTATCATCCAGACAGCTAAGTCAATTATATAATCTGAAGGAATCTCCACACTTTCTTTCTTGGCATGGCTCTACAAATACATCCATGTTTTCTCTCTAGCTTCATCTCTCACCATTACTCTTTCTGCCTTGTCTATACAGAACTAGAGCCCCAACTTGTTTCATACATTCTCTCCATTTCAAACTTTTGCAGCTGATTCTCTTTGACTTTCAGGACTCAGCTCATGCATTTTATCACCTGTGAGAAGCATGTCCTTCATTACCTCTTCATTACCATGTCCTCTTCATTACCTCATTTTGATTCATTACATTTCTTAGTACATTCTATGTCAGTCGTCTGATTACTTCTTGGGCTTCCCAACCATCCCATGTATATTTGCAAGTCTTACTTGTCTTAGCATCCCCTGGGAAACTGGCATAAGACAGGTATTGACTAAAGACTTATCAAAAAAATGAATGAACTAATGGATGTTGGGGAATAATAAATAGTTCAGGCTGTTTGGGGTCCAGGAATTATGCTAGGCAAGTTATGGATGGGATATACATGTGAAAGGATTGTGTAGAGTCTTAGGATTTTATGTTGCAGATCTTAAGGAGTCACTGAAGTTTTTATGGAGGAAAACTGACTTAATAAAAGCAGTGCACTTGGAAGATGAATCATGGTAACAGCAATGCCTGGAGGAAAGGATACTAGTGTTAGGAGACTGGCCAGGAGGCCAGGTCAATAATTTAAGTGCAAGATAACAAAGGCCTCCGATGTGGTGGTAGCAGGAATAAAAGTTTGAATATGTCTATAAAGTAAACAAAGATTTTTTAGTGTTTATTAAGATTTGAAAAGGATAAACTGGAAAATTTTTTCTTTGCATATGTTAGTCAAGTCTTTTGTAAAACTCAAAGACAGTCATACAAATTAGAAAAACAACTTATACAAATAGACAAAACTGATGAGAAAAGAACTCACAGAAAAGGAATTAATAAACACAGGAAAAAAATTCAACCTCATTAGTAATCCAAATAATAAAAATCCTGATAGTTCTTTGGCCATAATCCTAAAACATGGCAAGTAACAAAGCAGATTGGAGGTTAAACTTATCTTAGTTGCTCAGTGACACTTTGCACTGGTACCCCTTGCCTCTAGGAAGTCAGACAATGGATGACAGTGGCACAGTTTGAAAGCCAATCAACAACTATCACACTCCAGTAACCACATTTCCACAGCTAAAAGCCATCTAACCCTCTCATCTCTGACAGCCTTCCAGTTCCTCAACTCCACACTTCTCAAAGTTGTATCTATGTCAGCTCTGAGACACTGTGACTTATAAGTACATCTCACCCATGCACAAGCAAGCAAAAAAGCCAGCTTCTTTTGATTTTAAATAAACGTTTTCTTCTTTCAGTGGGTGAGTAATTCTCTCTAATGCACTTCAGGTGAGAGGGTAAATTGTCATAGCTTTTCTGTAAAGAGATTTACTAATTCATTGAGGGATTTTGAAAGTTTGAATTCTTTCACACAATAGTTTGATTCTAAGAAAATATCTTAAGAAGACAATCAGAAATGAAGTCTTAATTATAGGGATATTCATTGCTAGATTATTTTGATTAGTGAAAAATTTTAAATGGCTTCAATGACCAACAATAGGAAAATGGTTGAATAAATTACAGAATATTACTTGAACGAGGTATTGTATAGACACTAAACAATGTCTTCAGACTTTTTGGTAACATTGGAGCATGCTCATGTAATAAATAATTGGAGAGGATTTCAAGATGTTTGTGCAATGTGATTATAGATGTGGACATGCGTGACTGTTAAGTACCCCAAGGTTTCCATGGTTACCACTCCTTGGTGGAATTACACAATAATTTTTATTTTAATAATCCTACATATTGTCCATATCTTTTCACAAGTATTTACTTAATATCATAAAAATACTTATTTAAAAAGATTACAGAAGATTCTTATTTTAAAAGTTTCTGGTTCCTGAAGTAAGGAGCTTAGAAGTTGCCCCTCCATTCTAACAAGTAAAAAGCTGAACAGGTTGAAAAATTAACAACTCTTCTTGGATCCATAAGAGAGGAGGGGACACAGAGGAAACCACTGTCTCCAAGATTGGAGAAACAGACAAGGGAATACAGGGAGTCAAAACTTACCAGAGCAGAGAGTCATGATTGGAAATACCGCTGGAACCAGTGCCCAGGTAGGAAAAACAGAACCGTAATTGACGAATTGCTGGAGGCTCAGTGCAGACAACTCTGAGAGTTAAAATTTCCAAGGGAGGGCTTCCCTGGTGGCGCAGTGGTTGAGAGTCCGCCTGCCGATACGGGGGACACGGGTTTGTGCCCCGGTCCGGGAAGATCCCACATGCCGCGGAGCGGCTGGGCCCGTGAGCCATGGCCGCTGAGCCTGTGCGTCCAGAGCCTGTGCTCCGCAACGGGAGAGGCCGCAATAGTGAGAGGCCCGCGTACCGCAAAAAACCCCACAAAACTCCAAGGGAATTAAGTCATGGAGGGTACCCACAATACTGTGACATTTACCCCCGGGAATCTGACCAGATTCCCACAGTATACCTTGGAGAGAAATCCGCTTGGTCTTCCCTCAGGGGGAGAGGGAAAGGAGCCATTTTAAAATACCCCAGAACAATGAGAGAAAAAAACCTCTGCTCTTCTTATTAAGGCCTGCCCTCAGGGGAAACTAGTTAATGTGATCCTACACTTACGGGGTCGTATTAGAGTCTAACTGGCCTGGGGAAGGGAAATAGCCAACTCCAGCTGGCTCTAATCTTCCATGAGAGAGAAGTGAAATACCCAATTTCAGCCCGGTCTAGCCTTCCTATTCCACCTAAGGAAGGAGGGAAAAAAAGAAAACTTAAGAAACACTCGTGAGGTTCCCAGTCCAGAGGCATAAGCTCGCTAAAATACTGAAACTTAAACATAGGACTACAGAATGCTTCCCCTCCCCCGACACCTCACCACCGCCTTATTAAAGGCCTATTTACAGCAGTTCCTTTTACTTTTACATCATGTCCAGATATAAAGAAAAATTACATGGCATACCAAAAGGCAAAAAACACAGTTCAAGAGACACAGCAAGCATCAAAACCAGCCATGGCAGGGCTGTTAAAATTATCAGACTAAGAATTAAATAAAAGCTATAATTAATATGCTAAGGGCTCTAATGAATAGATACCAGGAGAGAATAGATGGGCAGTGTAAGCAGAGGGATGGAAATCCTAAGAACAAAAAAGAAATGCTAGAGGTCAAAAACACTGTGACAGAAATGAAGAATGCCTTTGATGGGTTTATTAGTAGACTAAACACAGCTGAGGAAAGAATCTCTGAGCTACAAGATCTATCAATAGAATCGTTGAAAACCAAAAAGCAAAGAGAACAAAGACTGAAAAAAAAAAAAAAAACAACCCGGAAAATCCAAGCTGTAACATATATGCAGTAGAATACTAGAAGAGAGAAAGGAACAGATGAAAATATTTGAACCAATAATGACTGAGAAGTTCCCCAAATTAATGTCAGACACCAAACCACAAATCCAGGAATCTGAGAGGCTACCAAGACAGATAAATGTCAAAAAAAATACTTATCATTTTCAAATCATAGGAAATCGAAGGTAAAGAAAAAAAACCCTGAAAGAAATCAGAGAGAGGAAAAAACCCTTACTTATAGAGGAACAAAGATAAAGGTTACATCCAACTTCTCCTCATAAAAGATGCAATCAAGGAGAGTGAATTAAAATATTTAAAACATTGAGAGAAAAAACTCACCAGCCTAGAATTCTGTACCCTCTGAAATTATCCTTCAAAAGTAAAGAATAAAGGACTTTCTCAGATAAACAAAAACTTGAGGGAATTTCTTTCTAGTAGATCTACCTTACAAGAAATGTTAAAAGAATTTTTAAAAAGATATAAATCAGAAACTCAGTTCTACAGAAAAAAAGGAAGAGCATTGAGAAAGAATAAGTGAAGGTAAAATAAAAACTTTTATTTTTCTTATTTTAATTGATCTAACAGATAATAATTTGTTCAAAATAATCATAGCAAAATGTATTCAATTATGTATGTTTATTTGTATATCAAATATCATATATATGCTTATGTATGCTTACTTATAAGTGAAATGAATGACAGCAATAATAAAAGAAATGGGATGAAAAAATTAGGCTTATTTTGTTATTATAAGGTACTCATACTGCCAGGAAATGATAGCAGTATTTGAAAGTAGACTTAGATTAGTTATAAATGTATATTGCAAATTCTGGGGCAACGACTAAAAAATGTTAAAAAAAGAAGTATAAGTAATATGGCAAGAAATGAGAGAAAGGAGAATCATACAAAATGCAGAATTAAGACCACAAGAGGCAGAAAAAGAGTGGAAGACAAAAATAGGAATAAGGAACAAGTGCAACAAATAGAACACGGTAGTGAATATGGTAGATATTAATTCAATTACTATATCAATGATCACTTGCGATGTCAATGATATAAATGTACCAATTTAAAAACAGTGGATCAAAAACACAACTCAACTATATGTTGTCTATAAGAAACCCACTTTAAATATGAAGACACATATAAATAAAAAAATCAATGGATGGAGAAAAATATATCATGCTAACATTGAACAAAAGAAAGTAAGAGTGGCTACATTAATTTTAGACATAGTACACTTCATAGCAAGAAAAGTTATTAAGGATAAAGAAGGGCATTGAATAATGATAAGGGTCAAGTCTCCAAGAAGACATAATAATTCTTAACATGTACATGCCTAACAATATTGTCAAAACAGATGAGGCAAAAACTGAGAGAACTGTAAGGAGAATAGATAAATCCACTATCATAGTTGGAGACTTCAACACCCCTCTCAGAAACAGACAGATCCAGCAAGGCAGAATATCAGTAAAGACATAGCTGAATTCAATATCACCATTAATCAACTGGATATAATTAACATCTATAGACTACTACATCTATCAACAGCAGAAAATGGCATTTTTCTTAAGGTTTCATGGAACATTTATCAAAACAGTCCACATTCTGGGCCATAAAACTCACCTTAACAAATTTAAAAGAATAGAAATCATACATTATGGGGAGGGGGAAGGGTGAGCTGTGACAGGGCGAGAGAGAGTCATGGGCATATACACACTAACAAACGTAGTAAGGTAGATAGCTAGTGGGAAGCAGCTGCATGGCACAGGGATATTGGCTCAGTGCTTTGTGACAGCCTGGAGGGGTGGGATAGGGAGGGTGGGAGGGAGGGAGACGCAAGAGGGAAGACATATGGGAACATATGTTTATGTATGACTGATTCACTTTGTTATAAAGCAGAAACTAACACACCATTGTAAAGCAATTATACCCCATAAAGATGTTAAAATAAATAAATAAATATTAAAAAAAAAAAAAAAGAAATCATACAATGTCTGTTCTCAGACCACAATGGAATTAAACTAGAAATCAATAACTGAAAAATAACTGAAAAAATCCCAAACCACATGGAGATTAAACAACACATTTCTAAATAACATATGGGTTAAAAAATAAATTGCAAGGGAAATTTTTAAAATATTTTGATTAAATGAAAATAAAAACACAAGCTATTGAAATTTATGGGATGCAGCAAAAGCAGTGCTTCCTTCCTTTTCTTCCTCTAAAGAAAAATTTATAGCATTGAATATGTATTTAAGAAAAGAATACCTAAAATCAATAATCTAAATTTACACCTTAGGAAATTAGAAAGAGAAGAACAAATTAAATCCAAAGTAAGCAGAAAAAAGACATAATAATAATTAAAGCAGAAATCAATGAAATTGAACATTGAAAATCAATAGAGAAAATAAACAAAATGAATACTGATTTTTGGAAAGATTAATAAAATTGATAAACCTCTAGCCAGGCTAGCTAAGAAAAAAAGAGAGAGGATAGAAATTACTGGTATCAGAAATAAAGAGAGGGGTCATCACTACAGACTCCATGGAAATTAAAAGGTTAATAAAGGAATACTATGTATAACTCTATGCCTACAAAATTGATAACCTAGATGAAAGGAACTAAATCTTTGAGCAGCCAATCTGCCAAAAATCACACAAGAAGAAATATATTATCCGAATAGGCCTATATCTATTAAAGGAATTGAGTTATTAATTAACAACCTTCCAAAGCAGAAAGCACAAGGACCAGATGGACTTATTAATGAATTCTACCAAACTTTTAAGGAAGACATTATACCGATTTTCAACAATCTCTTTCAGAGGACAGAAGCAGAGGGAATATTTCCTAACTCATTCTATTAGGCCAGCATTACCCTAACACCAAAACCAGACAAAGACATTACAATGAAGGAAAACTACAGACCAATATCTCTTACGAACATAATGCAAAAATTCTCAACAAAATATTTGCAAATTTTATCCAAAAGAGTATAAAGAGAATAATACACCATGAGCAAGTGGGAGTTATTCCAGGTATGCAAGGCTGGTTCAACATTCAAAAATCAATTAATGCAATCCATCACATCAACAGACTATAAAGGAAAATTACATGATCATATCAATAGATGCAATAAAGGAATGTGATAAAAATCCAACACCCATTCATGATAAAAATTTTCAGTAAGCTAGGATTAGAGGGAACTTCCTCAACTTGATAATGAGAATATATACAAAATACTAGAGCTTTTATCATATTTTGTGGTGAGAAACTTGAAGTTTTCCCACTAAGATAAGGTACAAAGCAAGGATGTCCCCTTGCCATGTACTGGTACTTACCACTTCTTTTTAATATTGTACTGGAAGTCCTTGATAATGCAACAAGGTAAGAAAAAGAAATAAAAGGTATATAGGGTTTGGGAAGGAAGATATAAAACTGTCTCTTTGAAGATGACATGACTGTCTATGTAGAAAATTTGAAAGAATAGACAAAAACACTTCAGGAACTGATAAGTGATTATAGCAAGTTTGCAGGATCCAAGGTTAATGTGCAAAAGTCAGTTGCTTTCATATATATATATATATCATTAATGAATAAATGGAGTTTAAAAGAAAAAACACAATACTGTTTACATTAGTACCCCCAAAATGGAATACTTTGGTAAAAATCTAACAAAATATGTACATGATCTATATGAGGGAAACTACAGAATTCCAATGAACAAAATCAAAGAAGAATTAAATAAATGGAGAGATACCCCATGTTCATGGTCAGGAAGCCTGATTATTGTCTAGATGTCAGTTCTTCCCAAATTTGATCTATAGATTCAGTGCAATCCCAATCAAAATCCTAGCAGGCTACTTTATGAATACCAAAATTTGATTCTGAAGTTTATATGCAGAATGCAAATGACTCAGAATGGCTAACACAATATTGAAGGAGAAAAACAAAGTTGGAGGACTGACACTACCTGATTTCAAGACTTACTATAAAGTTATAATAATTAAGACAGTGTGGTATTGGTGAAGGAATAGACAAACAGATCAATGAAACATAATAGAGCCCAGAAATAGACTTCCATAAATACAGTCAATTCATCTTTGATAAAGGAGCAAAGGCAACGCAATGGGACAAATACAGTCTCTTCAACAAATTGTGCTGGAACAACTAGACGTCTACATGCAAAAAAATAAATCTGGACACAGACCTTCTGCCCTTGACAAAATTAGCTTAAAATGGATCACAGACTTAAATGTAAAACACAAAACTATAAAACTCTTAGAAGATAATATAGGAGAAAACTTGGATGACCTTGGGGATGGTGATGCATTTTTAGACACAACACCAAATATATGATCCATTTAAAAAATTGGTAAGTTTAATTTCATTAAAATTTAACACTTCTCTGAAAGACAATATCAAGAGAATTAGAAGTCAAGTCACATACTGGGAGAAAATATTTGCAAAAGACCCACCTGATAAAGATTATTATCCAAAATATACCAAGAACTCCTAAAATCCAGCAATATGAAAACAACCTGATTAAAAGTGAGCCAAAGGCCTTAACAGACACCACTCCAGAGAAAATACAGATGGCAAATATGTCATCAGGTGAATGCAAAATAATACAGTAGTGACATAGCATACACATCTATTGGAATGGCCAAAATCCAAAACACTGGCAACACTAAATGCTTGTGAGATTTTGGAGCAATAGGAACTCTCATTGCTGGTGGGAATTGGAAGACAGTTTTATGGTTTCTTATAAAACTAAACATAATCTTACCATATGATCTAGCAATCGTACTTTTTAGTATGTACCCAAATGAGTTGAAAACATGTCCACACAGAAAACTGTACACAGATGTTAATAGCCACTTTATTCGTTATTGCCAAAACTTGGGAGCAAACAAGATGTCCTCTAGTAGGTGAATGGATAAACAGTGGTACATACAGACAATGGAATATTATTCAGTGCTGAAAAGAAATGAGCTATCAAGCCAGGAAGGAAGGGGAGGACACTTAACTGCATATTCACATGTGAAAGAAGCTAAACTGAAAGAGCTACATACTGTATGATCTCAACCATAGGACAGTCTGGAAAAGGCAAACTTATGGGACAATAAAAAATCAGTGGTTGCCAGAGGTGGGGCATGGGGGATGGAGAGAGGAATGGCGGAGCACAGAGGATTTTTAGGACAGTAAAAATACTCTGTATGATATTATATTGATGAATATGTCATTATACATCACACATTTGTGCAAACCCTTGGAACCCTAATATAAACTATGGACCTTGATGATTATGATGCGTCACAGTAGGACCATCCTAGGTAAAAATGTAACATTGTGGTGACCGATGTTGATAATGGGGGAGCCTATGCATGTATGGGGCAGTGGATATGTGAAAATCTCTGTACCTTCCTCTCAATTTTGTTATAAAACTAAAACTGTTCTAAAACAGTCTTAAAAATAAATGATTATAGATGGACGAATTGAGTGTAAAATGTCAAGTAGGAAGATAATTCCCAGACGATTAAACCACGATGTTTGTAATGAGTAGTACAGCATGAAGGGGAGCTGGCTTTGGGCAGAGGATGATTGGCAAATATCCTCCATTCTCTTCACCTATGTTTTAGATGTATGATATATAAGCCTGGGCTGTTATTTTCTGATTGATATTTTTCTTCTAGAACTTCACAATGGGTCATACAGTAGTCCTTCAGGCAACCACGGTTGACAGCAAAGTGGAGGGAGAAGAAGCACTAACAAGTTTTCAAATATCGCTCCAACTTTTTTTCTCTAGACTGGACTTCAATAAATGTTTAAACAGCTCAGTCAAATTTCAGAGAAAGGTTCCTAAACCACACATAATTTGTGTCTTTGTTTCTCTCACCCCTATTCTTGCCTTTGTGGTTAAAACTTTAGAATGTAAATTCTTACATAACTCTTCTGTCCCTTTTCCCATCCTTCTGTTATTTCTGCAGTCCTTTATTTAAACTTTTCCTTTAGGACTCAATACCCATGATAGAATTTGGATCCCCATCTATTCTTGTTCCTTGCAATCTTTGCTTCTTTAGGCTTAAGATAGCTCTAACTGGAGCTCTCACCTGCACCGACTTCTGATTACCCTAAAGGAGGGAGGTGCTAGCTTTCTTCTTTTCCAGAAGAGGCAGTTGGTTTCTTCTATCACGAAATAGAATTGTAGCCGAGCTTTCTTCTAAAGTACCTCAAAATATAACTTGCCACCAAAATACTGAGTTTTGAGTTTAAAGACTGCCTAGTTGATTGGAAAAACAGAATTCTGCTCTTTAACATTACTTTGTCCCTACTCCCTATACAATAATAATCCAGGCATTATTATACAAAAATATGATCTTATCTTGCCTGACTTCACCTCTAAGTTAATTAATTAACTGGCTTCTCTGCTTGACTCTTCCAAACGAGAAAAGCCATACTCATACAGTTTCCCTCTGGGAGTTACATGTTTCTTCCCTAAGAGCAAAGGTGGATGTTACGGATTATTTCACTCAAAACTCATGATCTCTAACCTCAGTCATGCCCTGATGTTTCCAGGTGACCCCTTGAAGGTATTTTATCTACTGTGCTTTCAGAGGTATGGTAACTTCTGAAGGCAGGTTTCCTGGTTTCAAATCCTGACTCCCTTAACTTATACGATGGACAACTTTGGGAAGATGATTACAACTACATCATCTCTATGACTATGTTTTCTCGTCTATTAAAGTAGAATAATAATTCACCCTAGTATTGAATGATTTATTTTGATTAAAGTATCTAAAACAGAGCTGTGCATAAAGTAAACATGCTACACTGATATCAGTGCTATCTCATTACTAATTTTGAATATTTCCTTTTCTCTGGCTCCTTCCCATTCACATTTGAACACAGTATGTTTCTTCCATATTAGAAAAAACAAACAAAATCTTCCTTTATCCCACATCTGCCTCCAGTGACAATTCTCTTATCTCCCTTCTATAGCCCAACATCTCACGTCTGTATTTACAGTCTTTAATCACTTACACCCTGCCGTGAAGATCGCTTACACACACACATTTAAAAAATTCCAATCTAGTTTTTAAGTCCACCAAACTCCTGCGTAAACTTTATCTAAGATCAGCAAAAGCTCCTTGTTGGCTAGAAGAATTTTTGCCTCACTGATCTCTCTGCATCATCTGACACTGTTGAAACATTATCCGCTGTCTTGCTGACTTGGTTTTCTCACTGTGTCACAGGCTGTAGTCTATCCTTCTTCATGGGCCCATTATCCTCTGCCTTTCTTTTAAATATTCTTGTTCCTTCCTAGGCCTTTTTTTCTTATAGTCATTTGTTGTTCATTCATTCACATGGCTTCAAAAACCATCTATAGATGACTCCCAAATCTATATATCTCAACTCTATCCTATACTCTCTTTCGGAAGTTTATGATTCATATATCCACATGTCTATTGGGCAACCTTACTTTCATGGCCCTCAAGCTCAAAAGTTTAGACTTGATTGAACTCACTATTATCACTTGTCAATATCTTTCACTGTGTTCCTACATCTCAGTGAATGTCATATCCCTCCTCCCATGTGGAGCCAGAACCCAGGATATAATCTGTGACTCCTTCTTCTGCCTTCCTACCCCCCAAATTTTAATCAATGATGAAAACTTTCAATTCCTCCTGAGAGAAGCATCCTTTAAATCTGTTCATCTTTCTTGATCTCAACTGCTAGTATTTTAGTCAATGCCACCATCATTTCTTAACTGAGCAGTGGCTTTTGATTGGTATTCTCTCCCCCAGCTTTGCTCTCCACCCCACCCCTCAATCCATTCTCCATTCTGCCATCAGGGCACTTCTTTTTAAGTCCAAACTTACTCCTGCCAATCTTCCTCCCCTATATAATACCCTTCAGTGGTTTCTCATCGATTTAAGCAAAAGTCCAATCTCCTTTTCATGCTCGCGGTCCTAGATGATCTCGCCCCCGGAGACAGTAATGCTCTAGTCTCATTGCTCAATGTTTTCTTCTTCCACTTATCATCTAAGCTTACAGAACACTTTTTAGTCCTCAGACATAACTTACCTCCAAGCCTACTCATACATCATTGCCACATTCTAGAATTCTCTTCCCACTACCCACCTCCTTTATCTGGCTGTATTAGTTTGTTACGGCTGTCATAACAAAATATCACAGACTGGGTGGCTTAAAGAACAGAAATTTATTTTCTCACAGTTCTGGAGGCTGGAAGTCCAAGATGTAGGTGCTGGCAGGTTTGGTTTCTTCTGAGGCCTCTCTTCTTGCCTTGCAGATGGCCACTCTCTTGCTGAATCATCACATGGTCATCCCTCTGTGCTGGCACATCCTTGGTTTCTCTCAGTGTGTCCAAATTTCCTGTTCCTATAAGGACACCAGTCAGATTGGATTAGGACCCTCCCTAACAGCATTGTTTTAACTTAATTACCTCTTTAAAGGCCCCATCCCCAAATACAGTCACATTCTGAAGTACAGGAGGTTAGGCATTCAACATATGAATTTGAGGGGACACATTTCAGCCTATTACACTGGCTAATGCCTGTGTGGACTTCAGATTTCTCCTTTGATTTCAAATTTTTTGCAAAAGCGTTTGTTAATTTTCCAAGTCTGATTTTTAGGCTTGCTTCTGGGCATTCTCATACCACCTTCTACTTCTCCCACTATGTTTTAAACAATATGAGTGTAAAACCTATACGATTTTGGTCAGTACAGTGTTCCCCGGAACCTAGTACAGTGTATGGCATATAAAAATCATTGCATTAATGTAAGAATAAGTGTATATATGTATAACCCCACCCCTTGCTTTCTTCCCTTGCCTCTATATTCAGTCTTATCATTTGTCAGAGCCCTACTGTCAACTGCAAGAGGACCCTAACTTGCAGTTTTCCAAAGAGATTACATCCTCTACGAATTCTGTGCCTTTGCTTATTCTTTCCGCCTGAATTCCTTCTTAGCCTTTATAACCCTTGCTAATCCTTCAAGGTTGAACTCCTCTGGGAAGCTTTGGCATCTACAGTATGTACAGACACATTTCTTCTGGGCTCATAGCTCTTTGTCCTTATCATTGATCACTTCCACTAGACCATTTGCTCCTTCAGGAAAGTGATTTTCTTTTTTTGCATACTTGTATTTCATAGGTTTATCAGAGTAGTTGGCAATTAGTGGGAACTCAATACACATTTGGACAAACGTGAGACAAAGCTGAATGTAGTGATACTTACAAGGTTTTGTTGAACCTGATGTGAAGAAAACATTTTGTTTACTCCTTTAGATGCAAAAGTTTTGAAGGGGGAGTAAATCTGGTGTGCCCCAGGAAGAGCAAGGAGTCAGCATGACTGAAGTAGAAGGAGAAAACGGAAGATTGGTAAGAAATGAGGTCTGAGAGGCAATGGAGGTCAGATCGTTCACAGACACTTAGGCAATTGTTAAGACATTGATTTCACCCTGAATGAAAAAAGAATGGAGAAAATTGATTTATATTTTGGCAGTAGGTTGAGAATAAGCTATTAGGGATGGGGAATAGGGTGTGGGGGTGGGCAAGGACAGAAGACCAATTAGGAAATCCGGATAATAATTCAGGTGAGAGATAATGTGGTACCAGTTGGGGGATGATCATGATAGAGATGGGGAGAAGCGGTTGGAGTCTGGATATATTGTGACAGTAGACCTTACAGGATTATTGAGCAGTAGGATATAAAGATGTGAGTTAATGAAATGAATGAATGAAATGACTCAGGATGGTGTGTATCTATTCATATATAAAGTACATCTTTCACTATCTATTAACTTAGATAGCCCAGAATTTAAAATGGATACTTTAAGAAACTTGGTAAAACTGGAGTCAGAAATACATTTTAGGACAGATGGTAGGATATTGAATAAGACAAAAATTAAAGTCTTTAAGAGAGATTAAAAGGAAAATATTTTTTGATATGCTGTGGAAATGTGTACAAACAGGGCCTAATTACGATTGAAGGCGATAGTGGAGGAAAAGATGGTGGTAATTATTTAGAAAAAAGATAATTTAAATCCTCTACAATGCCAAATTTTTCACAGCATAAAGAAATAGTAATTTGAAAGAAGAAATGAAAAATCACTATCTAAAAAAAAAAACTGAGGTAAAATTTACCCAAGTCACTAAGGACATTGTATGTTATTTGCATGAAGTGTAAAAGAATATTGCCTGCAACTATTCCAAGAATACTTTTTACTTCTGGAAAGAAATACTACAGAATTCAAGAATTTATTTTTCTAAAATAAATATGTACAAAACTAAACAGAAAAAAATCTCCCAAAGAACAGTGATTAAGTAGTAAATATAAATAATTTGATGTATGGCAAAGTATACATTTAACCAAAATATATCTTAATATTTTATTTACAAAATAAAACAGTAATTCATTATTGGAAGAATTTATTATTTCATGCATGATTTCTGTTAAAATTTCTTTTATTCTACATACACTGTTCCTATGACAAATTTGTTTAGATAACATAATTTTATTTCTGTTCACTTCTACAATAGAGATTTTCATTTATTTTTAAAACTGTCTTCTACATCAGGAGATGTGATTGAGATAAGAATAGTTTTAAGTGAAGTAAGTCAGAAAGAGAAAACCAGATACTGTATGCTAACACATATATATGGAATCTAAAAAAAAAAAAGAAAAAAAAATGATCAGAAAAACCTAGGGGCAAGATGGGAATAAAGATGCAGACCTACTAGAGAATGGACTTGAGGATATAGGGAGGGGGAAGGGTAAGCTAGGACAAAGTGAGACAGTGGCATGGACATATATACACTACCAAACTTAAAATAGATAGCTAGTGGGAAGCAGCCGCATAGCACAGGTAGATCAGCTCAGTGCTTTGTGACCACCTAGAGGGGTGGGGTAGGGAGGGTGGGAGGGAGGGAGATGCAAGAGGGAAGAGATATGGGGACATATGTATATGTATAACTGATTCACTTTGTTATAACGCAGAAACTAACACACCATTGTAAAGCAATTATACTCCAATAAAGATGTTAAAAAAATAAAAATTAAAAAATAATTTAGAAAAAGAATAGTTTTAATCATTGATTTCCTCTTTGGTCTTCCTCTTTGGTCTATCTCTTACATTTTCAGATGATGGCTTTTTTTTTTCTATTCTGTAGCTTTACACCTTGCATTTTGGGTTCTGTATGATTTTTTTACTCTTTTGACATTTTGTTCAATTAAATTTATAAATATGGTCAGAAGACAAAGGAAAAATAGTTCTTATTTTGAGTGGAAGTGTCAAATGTTAAGAATAATTGTGCTGTCAAAAGAAATAACATATTTCACAGCCTGAAAACCCTATAGAGAACTACATCTCTCTTTCTCTTTTTTTTTAAGATTAAACAGAACCTTTCTCTTTCTTCTTTCTCTTTATATTTTAAACAATCATAGCATTAGGGATCAAAACACAATAACACATATGTACTTAGCAGGTGATTATATAATTATATTACACAGATATTCACTACAAATACTGTTTTTCCCTATAGCACATTTAATATGGGCAGGCATATTCTTCTTCAAATGCACTTTAGCGCAAGACTGTAATTTCATCCAAAGGTTATAGTGGTATAAAAAATGTTAGAGAACATTTAGTTTAGTTCTTCATTGTCATTAGAATGGCAAGATGGAATTACAGTTCTATTTGTACTGCTTTGGAGCATTCATCAATTTAAATTTTAATAAATATCAGTTTCAAGCTAGTTTAATAAAAAAGAGTATTATTTCTTATTTACTAGCCAGTTTCTACAAACCGTCATTCTGCCTAACAATTTCTGCCATTCTTACTCTTTCCATGATTCAGAGTTTAATGTATTGGCACAGAATTGAGCTGTACCTCACCAAGTGTGATTTCAGATGAAAATATTTTACTTTATTTTGAAAAAGAATAATAAAATAATCACAATACTTTTTGTAATTTTTTATAGCACTATTTTGTATAGATCACTAAAAACACTTATTCAATTCAGGTCAGTATACATTTATCAAACAAAAACATGTATGCAAAATTTTAATTATTGCATAGGATATAGAAATGGAAAAGACAGTTCCTATCCTTAATAAGCTTAGGGTATATATAGAGAGAGACTGATTATAGCGAAAGGAAGAAAATGACTGAAAGAGAGGTAAAAGTTTGACAAAGCTATGGGACCTATGAAGTACATGTGAACTAGATGCCCAGGAATGTACTTAGCTGAAGATTCATTTTGGCAGTTTATTCAGGTTTAATACCTTGTTGGCATTGGAAAGATCAGATAAGGAGGTCTGAAAACTAAAGATCAACTTGGGGAATTGTAAGTAAGCAATGTAACTCATCACTTTTCTGAACAGAAATGGGTAAATGAAAGTAAGGATAGAGATACAAGAAAGCATAAAGTGAAGAATTTATTCTGAGGTCCTCCTGATGCAAGACCTCAGCTTTCCAATATTAGAGGTTAGAAAGGAGGTTTGATCTAAATGAAACTCTCTGGGTATTAATCAAAAGGGGATAACAGGGCCTTTTAGTAGGAAGAAGTATGCTTGTCCTGGAAGAAGCAGTCATAGAGGAAGGCGTTAATGTGCAAGGAACAATTTCAATATGGTGGGTACAGATCATGAAAAGGCAGGTCTGGATTTCTACTCAAAATAAGGTAGGCATATGGTTCTGGAGAATAACCCTGAAATTTTAAGTTGGGATAAAACAATGGAGCCTTTTAAATGTTTTGAAATACAATTTTTATTTAACTTAGTAGGTATCAGGGAATAATTGAAAGTTTTGTTGTTGTTTTTGAGGTGTGGTTTTTGGAAGCTTACTCTGGTTGTAGTGCATAGGATTGATTGGAGAAGGGGATAAAACAGAAGTGAGAGACCCACAGACATACAGAACAGACTTGTGATTGCCAAGGGGAAGGGGACGTGAGGGAGGGAAAGAATGGGATTTTGGGGTTAGTAGATGCAAACTAGTATATATAGAATGGATAAACAACAAGGTCCTACTGTATAAGACAGGGAACTATATTCAATATCCTGTGATATACCATAATGGAAAAAAAAATGAAAAAGAATATCTATCTATATCTACCTGTCTATCTATCATCTATGTATAACTGAATCACTGCTGTACAGGAAAAATTAACACAACACTGTAAATCAACTATACTTCAATAAAATACATTTAAAAACAAAGAAGTGAGAGACCAACAATGAAACTCTTGTAATGATTCTGTGAGAGAGATAATGAGGTCTTGCATAATGGTAATGAAGATGGCCATGGGGAAGAGGAGATGGCAGTATTAATTCTGATTGGATGGGAGGGGCAGGAGAAAAATGACTCAATGCATTTTAGTTCAGATAATTGGGAGAATTCAGGCGCCATTAGAGAAAAATAGGTAAGCAATGGATAGAGAATGTTTGAAATAAATGGGAATGGTAAAGAAAGATGACAACTGTATCTTTAGGGGCCAAACAAGTCTACAGATGAAGATATCCATCACTTAGAACTGCAGAACTATAGCACGAGAAGAGCAGTGAATATGGCCTAAAAGTTACCAGTGCATAATTAATTGTCAAAGCTAATGATTCTCAAACCTGTTTGAGAACCACTGACATATATTGTTCCTGATTTCATCCCACATCAATGAAATCTAAATCACGGGGGCTGCAGTAGGGAGTTAGGAATCAGCGTTTTTTTCTGTTGTTTTTCCCAAGCATAAAGTTTATTATCTATTTTTATTTTCCTCTCTTTTTCCCACTAGTTGACATTTTTTTTGTGGGGTGTGGGGGATTTCTAACCCATAGAAAAATTAAAATAACAGAACAATGGAAATATATAGCTTCTTACCTTAATTGACCATTAACATGTTACACTAGCTCCAACTTTTTTTACAGAACGCAGACACGCATGCACGCACACACACACACACACACACAATTCCCTTTTGTCAAACAATCTAAAAGAGGGCTGAATACATTGTCATGTTTTATCTCCAAATACTTCAGTATACACATATATATCTTCCAAAAATAAGGACATTTCCCTATATAACCATGATTCCATCATCACCCCTCAGAAAATTAACATAATTTAATAACATCTTTCAATGTACAGACCACCTTTATATTTCCCTAATTCTCTGAAAAATGTTCTTTATAACTAGGAAACAAAATATCCTAGTTTGCCTGGGACAGCCCCATTAGTTCCTGTAGTCTGGTATAACTGTTTATGATATACTTACTATCTTCAAATATGCACTATATTGGATGACATGTTAGAAATTATATATCATTTTTTCCTATACAGGATCTAATCAAATTTAATTACTAATGGGGCTTTCATATGTCTTTAGTTTGTCTTAATGGGGCTTTCATATGTCTTTAGTTTGTCTTAATCTAGAAGATTCTCTCCCCCTCTCTGTTCTTCATTACATTGGATCCTCTGAGGAATACAGGCCAGCTGTCTTCAAGAATATATTACATACTGGGTGAGTTTGACTCCCAGTGTGTCACACCAGGGACACATAATGGCTGGCTGTTAACAGTATTGATGAGTAGTTAGTATTAGAAAGAAGCTCTCCATGTTTTTTTTGTTTTTTTTTTATGTGCACATTAAGTTTAGAACCATTGTTCTAAGCCATAGCAATAAATTAGAAAAATAAAAAAGAAAAGAGTAAAAACATAGAATTTTGGAGAATGCCTTCGCAATTTACAACACACTCTGGTGGAAATGGATTCACTAAGGAAGAATCCGCCAAAGGAATTTCTTACCCAAATTTTGCCCAATCTACGTATCATTATCTGGGCCTCCTCCCAAATTTCTCTAGGCCTGATAAGCCTGTGGATACATATGAGGTGACACTAGTAAAAATGCACATTTTAAAACAAAGAACCCCAATACTCTGCAATATACTTACTCTTCCCGTATATCTCTCTGAATTCTTATTATTTTTTTAGTTGCTGCTCTCCTGGGCACTAAGATCTCTGACTATAGAAATTGTTGCTTTGCCAGCCATGGTGATCATTCTCACTGTTCTGATAGTGCTCTTCTTGGTGCCCTCAGTGTTTCTAGCTCATGGTGCCCAAGTTTGGGGGCAATCGTTGACCAATCCTAATAGCTGTCTCCTATTTGTGTTATAGTCTATAAGATAGGACTCAGGCCGAAGAAGTTGGTGATCTTAGTGTTTTATAGAATTGGAAGAAACTTCTCTTTCAGATTAATTTCCTGCTCCTGATGTGCGAGAAACTGACCAGAGAGATAAATTTCATTCTAAAGCCAGAGCCACCCCTCCCCTCTGAACTCTGAAGACAATGACTTTTTTACTGCGTAAAACTAAGGTGTCTGGCCTTTTCTCCTGGGATTCTCCTGGTTGAAGAATTAGATCCATATCATTTGACACATACAATTTAGTGTCTATTAGGTGGGCTGATCATTCTTTACTTCAGGGCTTTTATCGTTCACTTTAAGTCTTACTCATGCAGTTGCTTAAAGGATAATGGTGTCATAGCATATGCACATTTAACTTTCTCTAATTCAACTATTGTCTCTGCTATTCCACTCCATATACACATCTCTCTTAGTGTGGAAGGGAGAGGACACAGTGATATGCTTTTTTTGGTTGGTCTCTATTGTCCTAAGAACCCTTATGGTGTGAGCACCTGTCCAAGCCACCTCTTGTGTTTAAAGACACTTTGTTCTGCTTTATGGGAAACTTAAGGAATTTCCAAGATGAACTTTTACTATACTAGATTTTTACCTTACATGTTGACCTCAGAACCTGTGACCAAAAAAAAAATGCCTTGTGCTGGTTCTGAATCTGTCTGCCCTTCTCCTGCTCTGCTGAGTCACTAATAGGCTGATCTCTGCTGGCTGCGTCTCCCAGCCTCCTGTGTCAACTCTTTTCCATTGGGGTTTGGCTACTGGGATGTTCTGTCCAGTTTTAAAAGACGGGTGGAAAGGAGATGTTACAGTGCTTTCTCCCTCTGCCTCTGCCTCTGATGGTGTAGAGGCAGTAGTCAGGTCTCATGTTTTGCTCCAGTCCTTCTGATTTTCCTGGGCCTCTGGTTTTCAGTAATACCTCCTGATCTCTCAGTCACTTCATCCTAGGGCAGGTAAGAGTTCCTGCTGTTAATCTCTGGCTGGCCCTACCACTCCCTGATTTGATTCTCAGCCTCTTCTGTCACTTTTGCAACCATGTTACTGCATTAACTTCTCTCTGTTCATGACTAGAATGGCTTTATTTTTCTTATTATTCCCTCAACAAGACAACTTCTTGTTATTAGAAGTCATCCCAAGTATCAGGTTTTCTAGGTGGGTTTGCAGGATTAGATTTCTCCCCTATTTGAGTGTGATTATAAAAATGATGTCCTTGAAGGTGGAAAATAGGATAGTCTTAATGCTTGACATGCAGTGGCTTAAATTACTTAGATAAGCCCATGATTTCTTGGAATGAAATGCGAGTAAAAGGCAAGACTTTGGGAAAACAAGTAACAACTGCTCCATACCAGTCTGGTAGTAATGATGATTTCAAGTACCCGCCTTGGAATACCCGCTTCTGACAGCTTTGAAGAAAGAAAATTACAGACTCCGGTTTTCGAGTTCTTTGTTCATGTCATAGTTAGAGAACCAGAAAAATGTTATGGGCACCTTAGAATAATATCTGATCTTCTGTAGAAGCAGAGAAGACATGACAGAGGATCAGACCCAAAGTCCAGTGGAATACATCACAGAATTATAACGATAATTGAACTGGAATATATAAACTTGAAAAGTGTCATGTTAAGCTTGAACATGTGCAGCAGCAGCACATTATGAAATGGAATTGGCATATAAAGTTCTGCTCGAACAGATTCTGAAGGTACAGTAGCAGGAAAAGTAAACATGTTTACATGACACCTACTTCTGCTGCATCGCTGCTGCTCTATTAATCAACAACTATGGCCTCTTACGAGCTCTCTGTGACCAGCTGCTGGAGGAAGAAATTGTTGGTCTTGGTTTACACAGAATTTGCACAATATCATAGCACAGCCTGCATATGGACTGTTGCCAGGTTACAATCCCACTCAGGGGTGATCTTGGAGGATGGTGGTAAAGATCAACCTTCCCATAGTTAAGACTTTGGACATTATAGCTGGTTGTTCATTTTTATGTCCAATGAGAGAGATAGCTTGAGATGAAGTTCTATTCTGATTTATGATAATGATTATTTATCCTCATTGGTCAGAGACTTGAGAAGAATAAGATTGAAGACTGATGGCAAGCAGGTCGAGAGGGGTTAACAGACTTTGCGAAATGGGTATGCATGTCTCATGCATGTCCCCCTGAGGGCATCTACTGCAAAGGAGGATTTCGGTAATCATGAGGGCAAGACATCCTGCCACAGAACTGGCAGCCTAGTCTCTTATCCATTCTGAGTTTGTTTGTCTGTCTATTTTCTGATAGGCCCATGATAAAAATGGCCATATCATTAGGATGTAGGCTATGTATGTCCTCAACAACATGGACTTTACCTCATCAAGACTGATCTCACTACTGTCTCTGATAAGTGTCCAGTTTCTGAAACATGGATGCCAATACTGAACGTTTAGTATTGCACAATTTTCTAGAGGTACTGGTCTACCCATTGCAGGTGGATGACATTGGCCCTTTTACATTACAGAAGTAAATTTTACTCACTGGTATGAATGTTTATTATTTTTTTTCTATAATTTCCTTAAGGTTCATTCATGTTATAATGCATGACAGAATTTCCTTTTTTATGGCTGCATGCTATTCCACTGTATGTGTAGACTACATTTTCTGTAGTCATTTATGCATCGATGGACATTTAGATTGTTTCCACATCTTAGCACTTGTGAATAATGCTGCAACGAATGTGCAAGTACAGATATCTCTTTGAGATTCTGATTTCAGCTATTTTAGATATATACCCAGAAGTGGGATTACTGGATTAAACATCTGTTCTTGATATGAATTTCCTTCCATATCCACCATGCTTCTGTCAGCACCGCCATCTGTGGACTGAGAGAATTCCCTATGCATTATGATATTATCCCACATAACACTGTTTCTGACCAAGGAACATATTTTTCTGCAAAGGAAGGGCAACAGTGGGCTCACACTCAGGGAGTTCTCTGATCTAATCACAAACCCTATCACCCAGACACAGTTGACCTGAAAGAAGGGTGGATAGCCTACTGAAGACAGTTATGATATTTGATGGAATAGCAGGTGAAGTTGAGATGTTCTTCTATAGCATGTAGTATATTCTTTGAATCAGCCACATTTAGTAGGATGCTAGTTTTTTCATAGCCAGCATCCATAAGTCCTGAATCCAAGAAGTAGAAGTGAAAAGGGCCCCTCTCACTATTGCACACAATAACCCATTCACAGACATTTTTCTTTCAGTTCCTGCAACCTAGTCCAAGTGTCTACTATGAGACACAATAATGGGCCCATTAAACTGGAAGTTGAATCTACCAACTGACTATTTTCAGAGGCATGAAGACTAATGCCTCTGAAATAAAGGGCAGAGATGAGGACGAGGTTATCATATTAGTAGGGGTGACTGTTCCAAATGGCAAAACCATTAAGGATTCAGACACTTCTGGAATTAAGGTTTGGGATTCTTCTCTATGTAAAGAACACTGATCAGCTGATCTGAGAGCAAGGGTAACATAGAATGAGTAGTGAGAAGAGGAAACGATAAATATCAATAACACCCTCGTAACCAATTTCAGAACTGAGGACTCTAACAGCTGTTCATGCATATGTCTGTGTGTATTTTATATATATATATATATATATATATATTCATTCAATGTTTATATATATATATATATATTTTTTAATTTCCCCTTCCCCATTTCTCATTACTTTGTATAAGGAGTGTTAATGGTGCATAACTTTACAATTTCAGTTCATATGTCAACAGACCCCATGAGCTGTGACATCTGGACCTGATGGGCAGAACTAGAAATTTCCTGTAGATCCTGGGTGTCATAGGGATATGATGCTGGAGAAAGGGCAAGAGCATCTCAGTTTGTATGATGGATGATTGCCTCACATTAGACAGAAACATGACATTATAATATGTAATTTATATACAGGCAAAGCAATCAGAATGGCTGCTGAGTAACAAAAAGGAGGAGGTAGCTGGTCCTGAGTTTGTTTTCATTCAGGTTCAGTACTGTTTTGTATCTCAGATAGAGTAATCGCTCAATCTTTCATTTCCCACGCTCCCCCGTGAGCTGATTTCCTACCTGATTCAGCCAGTGGGAGGCACTGGAGACTGGGCTGAAGAAAGGGAGGGAGACCAGGATATTTCTGCCCCTTTAACTCAGGCATCTCTAGCAGCACTGGGGCTTCTCTGTGGCCCCAGCTCCCATTTGACAGTTTTAGCTTCTACCTCGTGACGTGCTGCTATGACACATCCAGCTCCTTTTTTTTCCCCTCCAGGCTGGGAGGCAGTGGCTTCCAGCTGTTGTTAATCTGCAGGGTAACTCACTGTCACTTGTTTGGTTTTTCAGCTTCCTCCCTCATGTGTAAAACCATTTCTCAGTATTAAATTCTCTCTATTTTAAATATGCTGAGTGATTTCTGCTTATCCAGTTGGAAACTGAGTGATACATAAGTCTACTGGGTAACACTGGAACACCAAATCTTCTCTTGTGACCTTCGTAAAGGCTATCTATTCACTGAGGACAATATTATTGTGGTAAGATATAAGTTCTGCCTTGGTAGCCTCCTTATCTTCATTGCTTTTTGTTTGTGTTGTTTTAAAAACACTATTTGTATTAGTTGTACTTATTTGCTTTTTGAAATAGGTAGTACATACATATGGTAGAAAATTCAAGTATTACAAATGGATATATGATGGAAACACTTTTTCCCCTAGTTTCCTATTTATCCATTTCTCCCACTGGTGACATACACTGTCATCAGTTTCTTGTGTTTTCTTCCAGAGAATGCACATACAAACAGCCACACACAGAGTAATTTATGATGAACACTCTTCTGCACCTTGTTTTTTTGTCCTACAGTATATTGGAATCTTTTTTATATCACTACATAAAAAGCTGCATTATTCTCTCCAATAATAGCACAATATTCTATTATATTTAACGGTCCCAATACTTGGTCCACAGTTAAGTTGCTTCCATTATTTTGCCATTGCTAACAATGCTTCAGGTAACATCCTTGCACATTAGGCAAGTTGCACCATCAGATGGAAGGAAACAATATCTCTGAATTATCAGTTGGAGAAGCACTCCCACCCATATGCTTCCTACAAATTTTTCTAAAATAAAGGGTTCAAAAAGCCATCTGCAGTGACTTGTGACATGAGTGAGTAGGAAACTTTTATTAACCAACTATGTTTTCTGGGTTGTTTGTTAGGTAGCTGGAAGTAATTACCCCAACTAATACAAGTGAGACTAGTGAGTATAATTTATAGTTTGAAGAAGTTTGGGGCTAAAGGAAGAAAGACACACAACTAATAATGATAGAAATATATAAAATGCAAAAAAAAAAAAGAATACTGGCAAAGTGACAGAGGATGAGGTCAAAGATATAGGAATCTAAGTTCTCACTCCTCATTACTAGGAAGGAAAATATAAACTATTTTTTCCCTCAAGAAAAGGTAGGATGAAGAGGAAGGGGGAAAATACTGAAATACTACTAAACATTATTTTGATCTTTTGGGAGAAGTGGTAGGCAAAATAATCTCTGGTAGAGAGTTAGAAATAATAGAGTGGGAGGGCAGTGACATTACTGTTAAGACTGGAAAATGTTTGGATACTGACAAACTTAGAAAAAGAATAATTATTTTTTATTAGGTTCATGATCGCATCACTGAGATTAGATAGCCTAAAAATGTAATTGACCCAATTATCATGATTTTCAGATATTCTGCAAAAATGGAAGTACATAAAATATGCAAACAGGCTGCGGATTGACATGAGAGGGAAGATCACAGAAGTAAAAGATCCTAGGTTGGTGGTAAGACAATAGTTGAAATGAATAATCTCAAGGTTCATGCATTCAAGTTGAGTAGGGGTGCAAGTGACCTAAAAACTGGAGTAACAGAATAAAGTACTATGAAAGGGGTGAGGAACTAGAGGTCATGAGAAGATGAAGAACAAAGTAAATAGGGCATAAAATAAGTTTAGGGAGAGTATCTTATAGCCAGAGAGGTATTTCAGAATTCCAAATTTTATGAGCCAAACAAGATGATGAAACCCAAATTGTGACTGAAATGAAATGGAGTCTAGGTCATTGGAGTTAAGAATGTTGAGTGACTGAGGACCCAATATTTGCATGGCTACTAGGACTGCCAGATAAAATTCAGGAAGAAGTTTACAAGCTTTAGAGAAGACGGTAGAAAACAGATGTAAAATATAGGAGAAGAAACATGGCTTATTTCAGCTTTACAGAAATAAAGGTGGTGGGGTGAGAATGGCAGAATACAGACCTAGAAGTATGAGTGAGTAGCAAATCGACTGCTCATCATGATCCTTGATCTATTAGGAGTCAGGTTTAGTTAAAGAAAGGGAACGGAAAGAGCACTTGAAGAAAAAAGTTAAACTGGAAGGGACACAATGTAGAATTAAGACCCAGGACTCTATCTATGGCAGACCAAAGTTGAGTATCAGCTCCATCATTAACTAATTGTGTGACCATGAGCAAGTTACTTTAACTCTATAAAGCCCAGCTTCCTCATCTCTAATATTAAGATAATAATAATAAATACCTCATGAGATTTTTATAGAAATGAAATATAGCTTAATAAACAACAGCAGTGATCTTTGGAGAAATAATAACTAGTGACTATAGGTATTATGGAGATAGCCTGTGGAGAGAAAAAAAAAATAGCATAGAGGAAAATATGGCAGATGGGCAGTAGTGATTAGGGTCAGGAGTCCCAATGAGAAAGAAGGAAGAACTAAGTTGGGAAGAAGTTATGTTTAATAAAGGGGAGGACTGAATATGCAACAGCTTTTTATAGACGAGAGTAGGAGCAATATACATGGGCAAAATTATATCTGGAAATGTTTTGGTAGCGTGGGACACTGTAGAATTGTCTCATGGTGGGAGATTTGGTGATTTCTTCCCAGTTTGGGGATGAAGCCAGTGCAAGGGCAAATGAATATGCTGACTGATATGTTTACATAGTAGTTGTGTTTATATTGATAGGCATTCACCTTACAATGGCCTGAACCCTAATCAATGCATAACAAAAACCAACCCGTCAGCTAGTAAACCAGAAAACCATTTAGGGGCAGGTGTATCTAACAGACATGAGAAAATAATAATTGGGGTTACTTGAATCTTGTCTGTAGTTCACTGATTCTTTACACATAAAATTTGGAAACAGGAACAATTTTTTTTTTTTTTTTTTTTTTTTTTGCGGTACGCAGGCCTCTCATTGTTGTGGCCTCTCCTGTTGCGGAGCACAGGCTCCAGACGTGCAGGCTCAGCGGCCGTGGCTCACGGGCGCAGCCGCTCCGCGGCATGTGGGATCTTCCCGGACCGGGGCATGAACCCGTGTCCCCTGCATCGGCAGGCGGACTCTCAACCACTGCGCCACCAGGGAAGCCCCGAAACGGGAACATTTTTATGAGCATTTAGAAACATGATGTTGTTATATTCTGTGTTAAAGTATAAAATTGTATAGTTTTCCCCTCCACTTCCTCCAAGAATGCATCATTTCATTTATATTAATAAAATTAATGCTTCCATTGCTGTTCTTTTGCAAACTCTGCATGCTCTTAGAAGAATTAAGAAGGCCATCCCTAGGATGAGTAGCTGTATCCTCTGGTCACCCAAATTGAAGCTCTTCTTTTCCTCCTTCTTCCCTTTTCCCAGTGTGTCTCTCAATTTCCCTTCCTTTGATCGCTGGAGAAGTCATTTTCTCCATTCTGTCCTCTTCTGGGTATGAAAACGTAAATTCTGAATTACTCCAACTTAGGTAACCCTTAGGATAATTTTTTAAGCAGCAGGAAACAGGGCTATCTGGCTGTGCAGATAATGATATCAGCTGTTTCCTTCCAAAACAACAGGTGCTTTGGCATAAAAATGTATATCATCATACTGAGATGATGACATCAGTTCATACTTCAGCTTAATTATAAACCACCTCCATTAATCCTCAAATAATTAAACATTTTGTGTGTGTTGCAAGGTGAAATGTAAAGTTAAAGGTGCCTGGATGTTTATTAAAAGGTTTTGAAAATGTATTTTCTCTACTTTGCACTTCTTTGTACACGAGCAGAATAATATTTGAAATGTATTTTTAAAAGCATATTTTGCTTCTATCAGAGAAAATAAAGGATAAGATAATTAATGCAAGGTAATATTTTAAATGTTTGTATGAGCTCAGAACCACCACAAGGAATGCTAATAGTTATGCAGGCTATATACAATTAATGGCAAAATAATTTTAATTAAAGATGTTAAATATTTGAAGCACCCTCATTAATGTTACAGTCCTATATGTTGAATAAATGCCAAATACTTGCATTTACATTGCATAAAAAACAAATATTCAATCTAGTAGAGTCTGATGTGTATCATTAAAATTAGCTACATCAGATGTTTTCAGTAAAAACCAAACAGTATTTTATAAAGTAACATTTGGCCCATTGCTTATATTTTCAATATTTAGAAATTTCATTTAAAGGTTTTTACTATATTATTTACATCATAAAACCCAAGATGGACCTATGAAATCTAAAACTTTTCTTGATTCAGTAAAGAAGTGTAACAAATAAGATTACTATATCCTCCTTTAACATTAAAATATAGAGCTGACCTTCTTTAAAACAGTTGTTACCTTCATGAGCCAGATGTGTTTCTAAGCATATTACTTATATGGAATACATCCAAGGACACAGCCATTTATGAATCAATAAATTATGCATTTGTCATTTGTTACTGGGTAAGACTTAAGCTGACATCTTTGACATGCATACAAGTGTCTCAGCACTTCGTAATCACATTAACAATTTAGCAGAGGTGATTTTCTGGGGGAATGAGAGCACAGTGGTTTATAAAATTGTTTTTTTATCATAGAAGTAGGTATTCCCACAGATTTTAGTTATTCACTATAGATCAATTTAAAAGTCCACCTTCCTTAGGTTATACTACGATTGAAATAAAGTAAATTCTGTGAATTCCCAGGAGTGCATCATTATCTGTTTATCACGAAGCCAGCATAACAGCTGTACAAAGTTGTTCTTAAGTGGATTATTTTTTCCATTTTTAAAAATGTAACCAGTGAACAAGACTTCTTCTCCTGGTATGTACATAATGATAAATTTATACAAGGAGAGTTTTATTCTTTACAAGTAAAACTCAGACTGGAAATTTTCAGTGGATTTAGCTGGAACATTTGGGTGGCCATATGGAGCTCTCCATGGCGCCACGGGACCATGCAGCTATGAAATCTGATCACTAGCTCCCCAGTGACAGCTGGGCCTTTACACCATCAGAAAATTTTCAGACTTCTAATTTGTCATAACTGCCTCCTGTGGAAAGGAAATATGTTATGTAGCCAGATACAAAAATTCTTAGTACCCAGCACTATAAATGGTTAATTCCTTAACTGCAGTTTGTGATTCCCTGATGCAATTCCTATACCAAAAATATATGGAGTCTTGTTCAGTTAAGGTTAGTCCATTGCTCCACCCATTCAAAAAGCCACAGAAATGTATCCAGAGAAAGATTCCGTCACAGAGCTTAGCATTTTAAATACATTTAATTTTTAGCTGCTCTCAAAAAGTCAGTTATGCCACTGAGAGGTTTCATCTCAGTGAGTTCCATTGGCCCTACTGGTCTATTTAAGTCTAATGACTCTTCGTTTGAGTAGTTGAATATTATGCTATGGCTCCCAGTACCTGCTTCTTTCTACATAGTGAGGCTGAAAATATTTGTCTGCTGTAATTCTTTCAATCTATCAGCAGCTCACAGGCTTATTAAGTATCCCTCCAGCCATCCAAAGAGATAGAAATGTTTTGCTACTCCCCATTTCTGACCACTTGGCTGGAGTTTCTGCTTGGGAATCCCCTCATAACCATTCCCATCACAGAAAGAGGTCCTGGGATGAAGTTTGTATTTTTCCTCATCCCACCTGTCACTGAAGACTTTCAGAGGGGACTTCATCTTCTACTGGACAAATCCTTTCCTTTGGTAGCTTTTAAATGTCTTAATCATTTTTTAGAAAAAAAATCACCTATATTTGACTTTTTAATTGTATGCCCTATCACAATCTTTAATTCAGTACAATGAAAAAGGACCTTATGGTGTCTTTCCTTCATCCTCCTGTTTATCCATCCTTACATTAGCAATGCAGAGATTAGGACTGTAATTTAAACTTATCACTAGGTGCTCCATATCTTTTGTAATCGAAAAGTCCAGAATCTATCCATGCTAATTTCATTGTGCAGTTCACATAATAATAATAGCTAACATCTACTCAGCACTTACTTGCGTGAACAAACTCATTTATACTCTACAACATTCCTGTGAGATTGACACAGTTGCCATCATACTCATTTTGGAGATGAGTAAGCCAAGGTACCATTTGACTAAGGTCACACAACTTATAAGTGTCAGATTCAGGATTTGAAGCCAGGTTGTCTGGTTTGAGAGCCAGTGCTGTTAATCACTACACCATGATACCTCTTAAACTAGGAACGGGGTGATTTAGCTTGGCACTAAAATGAATGGAAAACAAAGATGTATTCTATTAGTTCTGCAACTGTGAACTAGCTCTGTGATGCTGACAATGGCACCCGCTCGGGGCCTCTGTTCCCTCATTTTAAAGATAAGATGAGACTAATTCTTTCTGTTGTAGCAATAAAATGCTAAGGTACACGTTCTCTATGGGTGACTACAGTTCACAAGTATTCAGATAGGTACTGGTTATTTTAATGAATACTATTTGTCTTAATACTATTTTCTTTAATTTCCCTATTGCTGGTACTAGTACTCCATACACAGCTTTTAAATCCATCCAGCACTTTGCTTTCTATTATTCTTCAGTACTCTATTCTTCACTAGTTTTTCTTCATGCTCTACATCAAAATCAATGCCAAGCAAAATCTTGCTTTTAGGTCCATGCATGCATTATCCTCATATCCCAAATCACTCCTTCTGATTTATCCATGTCAATCTTCTTTCTCTGACCTCAGCTAATTTGTTCTTCATACCAATCATTATACCCAATAGCACACATTACCCGTTCTCTACTTCCTTTCTTCAAGCAAGCATTACATTCTACTCATGAAGTACTAAATCAGGGTTGAATGGAGTCACTCAAAGCATTTCAGCTCACCTTCTAGCACTTTAAATTGCACTCCAGACACACCATGTAGTTCTCCATTTACAGAAAATACACAGTTTGGCAGCTTTACTTAATTCTTTCATAATGTTCACTTTTAGCTGATTGTGGACTTTAAGCACATCTACAAAATACCTGCACTGCAACACCTAGATTAGTGTTTGATTAATAGCTAGGGACTGTAGGCTAGCCAAGTGGACACATGAAAAAGACTATCACAGTCTACCCCTTGTCAAGGCACCTATCTCCTTGGAACATATCTCCTTAACTCTTATTTAATCTCCAAATAAAGACAATGACAAAATCATATTTCTGCTGAACATGATACAATATCTTGGGAACAACCAGAAACAAAAAACCCTTTCCTTAAAAGAGGATGAAAAGTCCTTGGGTGATATTCACTCTCTTCCTTTGACTTCCTTCAGTTTAAATACTGTGAGATAATGTTAACTATTATTAATAAATTTTATGTTAGATGATAAAGGGATAATAGATGGAAGAAAACAAAAATGTTTGGTTTATATAGAAATATTTTTGTTTTTATTTCCATTTCTCTAGGAGGTGGGTCAAAAAGGATCTTGCTGTGATTTATGTCATAGAGTGTTCTGCCTATGTTTTCCTCTGAGAGTTTGATAGTTTCTGGCCTTACGTTTAGGTCTTTAACCCATTTTGAGCTTATTTTTGTGTATGGTGTTAGGGAGTGATCTAATCTCATACTTTTACAGGCACCTGTCTAGTTTTCCCAGCACCACTTATTGAAGAGGCTGTCCTTTCTCCACTGTACATTCCTGCCTCCTTTATCAAAGACAAGGTGACCATATGTGCATGGATTTATCTCTGGGCTTTCTATCCTGTTCCATTGATCTATCTTTCTGTTTTTGTGCCAGTACCATAATGTCTTGATTACTGTAGCTTTGTAGTATAGTCTGAAGTCAGGGAGCCTGATTCCTCCAGCTCCATTTTTCGTTCTCAAGATTGCTTTGGCTATTTGGGGTCTTTTGTGTTTCCATACAAATTGTAAAATTTTTTGTTCTAGTTCTGTGAAAAATGCCGGTGGTAGTCTGATAGGGCTTGCATTGAATCTGTAGATTGCTTTGGGTAGTGAGTCATTTTCACAATGTTGACTCTTCCAATCCAAGAACATGGTATAAAAACAAAAATAAACAAATGGGACCTAATGAAACTTCAAAGCTTTTGCATAGCAAGGAAACGATAAACAAGACCAAAAGACAACCCTCAGAATGGGAGAAAATATTTGCAAATGGAGCAACTGACAAAGGATTAATCTCCAAAATTTATAAGCAGCTCATGCAGCTCAATAACAAAAAAACAAACAACCCAATCCAAAAATGGGCAGAAGACCTAAATAGACACTTCTCCAAAGAAGATATACAGATTGCCAACAAACACATGAAAGAATGCTCAACATCATTAATCATTAGAGAAATGCAAATCAAAACTACAATGAGATATCATCTCACACCAGTCAGAATGGCCATCATCAAAATATCTAGAAACAATAAATGCTGGAGAGGGTGTGGAGAAAAGGGAACACTCTTGCACTGCTGGTGGGAATGTGAATTGCTATAGCCACTATGGAGAACAGTATGGAGGTTCCTTAAAAAACTACAAATAGAATTACCATATGACCCAGCAATCCCACTACTGGGCATATACCCTGAGAACACCATAATTCAAAAAGAGTCATGTACCAAAATGTTCATTGCAGCTCTATTTACAATAGCCCGGGGATGGAAACAACCTAAGTGTCCATCATCGGATGAATGGATAAAGAAGATGTGGCACATATATACAATGGAATATTACTCAGCCATAAAAAGAAACGAAATTGAGCTATATGTAATGAGGTGGATAGACCTAGAGTCTGTCATACAGAGTGAAGTAAGTCAGAAAGAGAAAGACAAATACCGTATGCTAACACATATATATGGAATTTAAGAAAAAATAATGTCATGAAGAACCTAGGGGTAAGACAGGAATAAAGACACAGACCTACTAGAGAATGGACTTGAGGATATGGGGAGGGGTAAGGGTAAGCTGTGACAAAGCGGGAGAGAGGCATAGACATATATACACTACCAATCGTAAGGTAGATAGCTAGTGTGAAGCAGCCACATAGCACAGGGAGATCAGCTCGGTGCTTTGTGACCGCCTGGAGGGGTGGGATAGGGAGGGTGGGAGGGAGGAAGACGCAAGAGGGAAGAGATATGGGAACATATGTATATGTATAACTGATTCACTTTGTTATAAAGCAGAAACTAACACACCATTGTAAAGCAACTATACTCCAATATAGATGTAAAACAAAACAAAACAAAAAAGAAAACAAAGCTATACCAAGAAATAGAGATCTTGATAAAGGTAAATACATGGGCAATTATAAAAGCTAGTATTACTTTGTAACTCCACTTTAAAAATATATATATATATTTTAATAAAGATATATAGAAATATTCATAACGAAACGAGGATAAAATACTCATAATGATTATAGTCTTTTTCCTACAGTGATCATGTGGCCACAGC
The DNA here is from genome assembly GCF_937001465.1 of Orcinus orca. Taxonomy (NCBI): domain Eukaryota; kingdom Metazoa; phylum Chordata; class Mammalia; order Artiodactyla; family Delphinidae; genus Orcinus; species Orcinus orca. The sequence continues at coordinate 22,824,022 of NC_064563.1, forward strand.
TAGTATTTATAATTACCTTCTTCCATTACCCATTCTATATTTCCTTTGTCCTCTGCTGGGCATAGTTCTTTACTTGGTGGCATGACGCATTCCATGATTTCATTCCTGAAGGGTTTGAGCCATTAGTAGTCCTGCCTGAATTGGGTTGTCACAGTTTTCTATTGACTTTACAGAATATGGTAGTACTGAGAGATGCCCTAGGGCTCTTCTATATTCCAGACATACTCTTCCTTAACTCCACTGTGTAGTAGCAAACAAATTTACCTTGCACCCCAGCTAACACTAAACACACTTCTTTGTCTGTGTTTCATAGGCATCAGGAGCCCAAAGTGACCCTCTTAATTTTCAATTCAAAGGAATCCTCATTACGTCTGCAGGTAAAAGCTATTTTCCCTCTGGAATTAAGACTTCTAGACCAACAGAGCATAAGATCATGGATAGAGGAAGCAAACATTTTTGCCAATGAATCACTATGTGTAATAGTGAATGGGGCCATGCCCATTTCCACCTTTTGATGTTGGACCTGTGAATCCTGGCTATGGGAGAAAGAACATCAAATTTTGGATGCTAATTAAGAGTATATGCAGCATCCTGGAGCTTGTCGAAGTCCCCAAGATATTGCCACCTAGGTGACACTATAACTGAGTCTTCAAAGCTATTCCATTTTTTCTGGCCAGCCAACTGCTTCAGGATGGTGGGGAACATGGTAAAACCAAGGAATTCCATGAGCCTGGGCCTAATGATGTACTTCATTTTCAGTAAAGTGAATTCCTTGATCAGAAACAATGATATGTGAAATAACATGATGATGGATAAGGCATTCTGTAAGTTCATGGATGGTAGTTTTGGCAGAAGCATTGTGTTCACGGAAGGGAAATCAATATTTAGAATGTGTCATTTTTAGTAGACTAAAACAGTGCTGCCTCTTTTATGATGGACTTATTTCAAGGTAGTCAACCTATCACCAGGTAGCTGCTGATCACTCCAAGACATGATGCCATATCAGGGACTCAGTGTTGGTGTCTAATGCTAGTTGACTGAGCGCTCAACAGTAGTTGTATCCAGGTCAGCTTTGGCGAGAGGAAGTTTATGTTGCTAAGCCTATGCATAATCTCCATCCCTGTAACCATGGCCACTTTGTTCACAAGCCCATTGGGCAATGAGAAGAGCACCTGGGGTAAGAGACTCACTGGTATCCTCAGAATAGGTCATCCTTTGCAATTGATTATTAAAATCCTCCTTTGCTGAGGTTGCCCTTTGGTAAACATTCACATGGGATACAAATATCTTCACATTCTTTACCCAATCAGAGGTCTACTCACATATCTCTCTGCCAAACCTCCTTGACATCAAATTTCAAATTGTGTTCCTTCCCAAATGCCTGATATGGACTCTTACCAGACTTAAACAACACAACTTTATTATCCTACAGTACTGTAGGACAAAAGTCTGATGTTTCAACATGCTAAAATAGAGATTTTAAAGTAGGCCAGTGTTCTTTTCTGTAATCTCTGGATAGGATCTGTTTCCTTGCCTTTCCAGGTTCTGGAGGTTGCTTGCATTCTTAACTTGTAGACCTCTTCCTCTATCTTCAAAGCTAGCAAATGTGAATCATGTCCTTATCACGTCCCTCATATGGCATCTGACCTCTTCCACAGTCACATCTCTTTCTGACTCTCTTCTCCCTCTTTTATCACTTTGAAGAACCCTTGTGTTTACATTGGGCCCACCCAGATAACCCAAGGTAATCTCTTTATCTCAAGGTTCTTAATCTTTAGGTCACACTTGCAAAGTCCCCTTTGCCACATAAGGTACCAGGTTCACAGCATCCAGAGAGTAGGATGTATACATCTCTGGAGAGTTATTATTTTATTATCACAGCTTATCATTTCTACTACAAAGATTCAAATCCATCCTATGTACAAAATATATTCACTCTGTTCCAAGGTCCACGATATCTCGACCCCTTATAGCATCAACTCAAAGTCCAACATCTTATCTATCATCTGCATAAAAGCCCCCAAACTAATCATCACTGAAATAATCTAAATTAGGTGTAAGTATAATGCATCCCAGTGCAAAATTCTCTCCATTTTTGAACCTGTGAAACTAGAAAATTAGTTGTTCCCAAAATACAATAGTAGGACTGGCATAGGATAGTGGTTATAGACACTTCATCTCAAAAAGGGAGAGAAGAAAACAAAAAATGAGTCACTGATTCCAAACAATTTCAAAATCCAGCCAGGCAAACTCTATTAGGTTTCAAGTTCTGGGAACAGTGGGTCCACCTTCTGGACTTGAAGCTCTGCAATCTGAGCCTGTGGTTCTACCCTATTGTCTTGTGACTCCACTTCGTGAATCATCTTTTCTTTTTTATAAAATGATAGCATATGTATGCTTCTGAGTAGTGTTATCAACCTGTTTCCTCCCTGGAGAGTTTTGGGGATCAGAAAGCTCTCTTTTATTTTGTCCTTTCAACCCAAGCTGGCAGTGTCTCCCCCGGTATATAACATTCTCAAGAATCTTGTGGGTTTCTTGTATATGTCATGGAGATTCACTCCAGTAGACAAAGATCTCCTCCATAAACCTTTCCTAGAAAATCTCTTATCTATTTTTTGGCTTCTATCTAGTTGACTGAGGGTGTCTACGAAACACCTTATCTCTTCAGAGAGCATTTGTGTTACTGAATGTTCTGATATTTTTATCTTCTTGAGGTATTAGCTAAAGATTGTATAAGCACACTTGATTTTTTTCTCTAGACTGCTTTTCTGATGGGGAATGTCTTAATATTATGATCTTTTGCAATTGGATAGGCTGAGAATTTCCCAAATCAACAATTCCTTGTTCCTCTCTGATTAATATTTCTTTTCTCAATTTATCTCTTTCCTTTTGCATTTTACTTTGAGCAGCAAAAAAGAAACGATGCCACAAATTCCACACTTTGCTTGGAAATCTCAGCTAAATGTCGAATTTCATTGTTTCCATATTATGTTTTCTACATAACTTCAGAATATAATTCTGCCACTAAATAATAAGAATCTGCCCTTTCTTTAGTTTCTAATATGTGTTTCTCATTTCCTCCTGATCCTCACCAGCAGCACCTTTAACATCCATGTATCTGCTAAGAGTTTGTTCATCACAGTTTAGGTATTTGCAAAGATGATTTAGGTTTTCTCTTTAATGGTCCTCATTTCCCTCTGAGTTCTTAATAGTAAACTTATTAACACCCATGTTTCTACTAATCATATATTCAAGCAATCTAGGTGGGTTTTTCTTTTTTTTAATTATGTTCCTTAAAATTCTTCCAGCCTCTTCTCATTGCCCAATTACAAAGCCACTTTTACATTTTTAGGTATTTGTTACAGCAGTTCTGTCATCCCCAGATACCAAAATCTGTGTCAGTCAGGGTTCAACCCAAAAATTAGAAACCGTAGGAGATAAATATTAAGAGATTTATAATAAGGAATCTTTTTACATGATTTTGGGGGTTGTATAGGCAAATCTGAAACTCATAGGGCAGGCTATCAGGAAGGACAGGCTATAATTCTTGGGCATGGGCTGAAGCTGTTGTTCACATGTAGAATTCTTCTAAAAAGAATTTTCAACTCTGATTTTAAGAGCTTTCAGCTGACTGAATCAAGCCCACCTGTATTATTTAGGATACTCTTAAAGTTACCTGTTTACGGTCTTTAATCACATTTACAAAATACATTCGCAGCAACACATAGATTAATGTTTTATTTCATAACTGTGGATGGATGGTAGCCTAGCCAAATGGAAACATCGAAAAGACCATCACAATATGTTAAGTGTCAATATGATCTTCCTCATCTTAATCCTTGCTCAGGCATTTACTACCTAAAACACCAAGGAGCTTAATAAAAATTTCTGGCCACAATTTTCCGACCTTTAAAAAGGAATAGTAACATCAATATGGCACAGTATAAGGATGAACAGTATAAACTGTTGACTATGGTACCAGGCACATAGTAGTTGTTTAATAAACGTTAATTTTTCTGGTCTTTTTGCTTCTCAAAAGTAGAAAATAGAGTCTCTGAAACTTTTTGTTGACCACTCCCAGAACAAGCTGAAGTTACTTATGGACATTTAATTAGGACCTACAACATCATATTGCAATTCTTTGTTTACTTCTCTCTGTCTCTTTCTGATCAGTCTGCAAAGTTGTAGAGTTCCTAAGCCATTTCCCAAATTAGTTCCTCCTATTTCTAATCTACCCTTAGTAAGTATGTAGCCTATGGACTAGAAACTGAGTCTCTTTTGCTTCCTTTGAAGTGTAACCGTTAAAGCTTCATATTCATATCAATAATAGTGAGATATATTTCATGATGACAGTGATGACATTGATGATAATAATGATGACTATTTGCTATAGGTTAACAAATATGATTGAGCACAATATATCTGACAGGCACGGGGAATACAAATCAACAGGGCAAGTGATCACAAGTGGATCAGAGTCTAAGGGTGAGACAAATATTAAACAAAAACTGACGTGATTAGTTCAAATAGTAGCAAAACTAACAGTTCTTGAGTATTTATTATGTTCTCAGCACAATTTTGAGCACTTTAACTCTATTAACCCAATTAAAGAAAGAGTATGAAGTACTATGTTTAAAGAAAGATTAATGGAGACAAAAATGATTCAGAATACATGAAAAGTTAATGGAGCAAGAAATTCTACTAATCTACTTCAGAATAATGATTTATAATCTCTATTTTAAAATCCTGTTAAACGTAGCTTGTGGTTCAAGCAGAAACAGCTGTATAGTTCTATAGTTTCTAAAAATTAAAGTTGAATCTCTTCAACCTCCTCATTGAACACTAAGAGAGGAACAAAAATGACAGAAAAACATTTATAAAGGAAAAGATACTCATAGAAAACTGTACATTGGCAGTGTAACCAAAGTTCAATCTTTTTTTTTAACAACTTTATTGGAGTATAATTGTTTTACAATGGTGTGTTAGTTTCTGCTTTATAACAAAGTGTATCAGTTATACATATACCTATGTTCCCATATCTCTTCCCTCTTGCATCTCCCTCCCTCCCACCCTCCCTATCCCACCCCTCTAGGCGGTCACCGAGCTGATCTCCCTGTGCTATGAGGCTGCTTCCCACTAGCTATCTACCTTACGTTTGGTAGCGTATATATGTCCATGCCTCTCTCTCGCTTTGTCACAGCTTACCCTTCCCCCTCCCCATATCCTCACAGTATGGTACTGACACAAAAACAGAAATATAGATCAATGGAACAGGATAGAAAGCCCAGAGATAAACCCACGCACATATGGTCACCTTATCTTTGATAAAGGAGGCAAGAATATACAGTGGAGAAAAGACAGCCTCTTCAATAAGTGGTGCTGGGAAAACTGGACAGCTACATGTAAAAGTATGAGATTAGAACACTCCCTAACACCATATACAAAAATAAGCTCAAAATGGATTAAAGACCTAAATGTAAGGCCAGACATTACCAAACTCTTAGAGGAAAACACAGGCAGAACACTCTATGACATAAATCATAGCAAGATCCTTTTTGACCCACCTCCTAGAGAAATGGAAATAAAAACAAAAATAAACAAATGGGACGTAATGAAACTTCAAAGCTTTTGCACAGCAAAGGAAACCATCAACAAGACCAAAAGACAACCCTCAGAATGGGAGAAAATATTTGCAAATGAAGCAACTGACAAAGAATTAATTCCAAAATTTACAAGCAGCTCATGCAGCTCAATAACAAAAAAACAAACAACCCAATCCAAAAATGGGCAGAAGACCTAAATAGACACTTCTCCAAAGAAGATATACAGATTGCCAACAAACACATGAAAGAATGCTCAACATCATTAATCATTAGAGAAATGGAAACCAAAGTTCAATCTCAACGCTTTTGTTGAGCATGGCAACTGAGTGCAGAGTCTTGCTGCAACATTGGAGCTTGGTATGCATTGGGATAAATCAAGCACACCCTATGTATAGTGATTAAAATGAAATCCATTTACTGGTATATGTTTCCTGGCTTCCACCACTGCCAGGATAATTGCCACTGCCAAGGCTTTATGTTCAATGAACTCAATCAGTCAGTCCAAAAAGTCACATGTTGATGCTGTATGGTGCCAAGCAAAGGGGAGGGTTTCTAGGGAGCCTGGGAGGGGGGAAAGCTCATACAAATGAGCTTTTTGGCAAGATAAGATCCCCTTTGGAAGAACCCCTACCTTTCAAAGAGCATACTGCATTTTGCTAGGAACAAGTCCCGACTGTGTTCCTTTTTAGAAATCCCGGTAAGCTTTACCATTACTGATAATATGGGTCTGATGGTGGCAAAACTTCTACTGAGTGCCTACTATCTCTAAGATGAGTTTTCAAGATGATCACTTATTCTCAAAACATCTTTTGTTGTGATTTCTCTCTTCAAATAAAAACTTTCCAAATTCTCTAGCGTCTCAGCTAAATATTCCCATAATCCTTCTCCTACTTCAAAGTTAGAATTTATAGAGTGTAAGAAAAGAGTATATTAAAAAAAGTGTGTAATACAAAACAATGAACAAATAAAATAAAGGCTTTTATAGTTACACTTAAGTTTATTTTAGGGAGCATATTTATTTTGTTTTTTACATGTAGATGATTTTGTTCCCTTAATTTTCACCCAAGAGGCATTTTATTCCCCTTGTACCTTTCCATAAAACTGAACACAAAGTTTCCTATCCTCTTATTCCAGCTTTCCCAGAATAGATATAATTTGTTCCACCAAGTTTTCATTACTCTATTGTTTTGGCACACTTGCTTTCTTGAAAGCATGAGAATATGGTTGCTAGAGACACCACCAAATATGTCTTTCTTTTATTCAGCTGGTAGAAGGCAGAGAACAAGAGGTGAGGTTTAGCAAAGTCAACTGTGTAATGACAAGTCTGTTTACAGTTTATTCTTGGAACATGTTGCACCTTGAAACCTTAGTATGATTTGATAAATGGTCAGGTTTCAATTCAGTTTTCTTGCTAAAATATTTTCCTTGAAATTATTAATAGATATGGAAAGGTCAAATACTCAAAACATCAATACCTCCAAAATAATAGTTTTTAGATTTTACCACCAAGGGAATTAATATTTAAGTTTTAAGCTCATATAAACATAAATTAAAGCTACATAATGGCCCTTTTTAGGTTCAGAGATAACAATGCAGCCTAGAATTGTGTTTGTGTGTGGTTAATTTTTCTTTTATATTGTTGTTGTGTGGAGAAATTGTGTTTAACCAAGTAAAAACAAGACAACATCTATAGATACTATGATTTGTTTGTGCAAAATTCCATCTCTAAAATTAATACTCCTTAATATTTTATACTACTACAAGAAGAAACAATAAAAATTTACAAACCATTGAATTAAAAACATCATTTCCCAAGGAAAAAGATACGGATCCTGTGTACTTCCTTGTTGTTTTATAATCTTGTCTCTCTCCTTCTTTACCACCATCATCCCAGTAGACACATAAAAAAGAGGCAAGGCTTTCTGAGATCTATGGAAGTGTTAATAACAATGTTCCTGAACTAATAATTTCTAGTAGTTTTTAAAGTTAAGGAAAAGGTGGGTCAACCTACTAAAGAATTTAGTCATCTTACTGAGGTATTAATAAAAAAAGACTGAAGAGATATTCATACCAGCTTTCTAAGCAACTTCCTCCTTTAATTCTAGAGCCAAGAGATGGAGTGAACCTGTGAGGGAAACTTTCTTTCCCCTATTCTCTCTCTTTTCTACCCCACCACCCCCAGTGGTCTATGCCCATCCACATTTAAATTGCTAATCCCCTTCTCCCTTCTTTTTAGGTAAGCCATTATTTAAGAGGCAATCTTGAAAAAAATTATGCTTATAAAGAAAAATGTATCTTCGTGGTTTTTGTTTATCCTAGATCGTTGAAATTCCTGGGGTGCTCTATCACTGTTGTCAAAGTTAGCCATTGCCATTAACCTTGTTTGTACTGTTTTTATTGATTATTTCTTGAGATTGGTTTGAACATATGTGCTTCAAATAAATCTTCTATTCTCCAGCTTAATTATTTTACTACTTTGTATCTTGAAAATGGAAGATTTTTGTTCCCTTCATTTAAATATCCTGTTCTCTGTTTTTACTAATCAGATCCTCTTGTCTTTCCAAAACACAATTTCCCACCATAAATTGACAAGATGTTCATGTAATTAGAATGTTCATATTTTTCCTTTGTTTCAATCCTTGCAAACACAAATTTAACATTTATTACCTTTTGTCTGGGGTTAGAGAAGTACAGAAAGTATGTACATAGAAGGCTGAGTGCATAAATGTCATCATTGCACTTCTTAAAGTAGTTATTACATAAGGGTCTCTGAAGTCTTGAGGCACCTCAGCTTCTACATCCTGCTGGTTAGTAAGTAATATTGGCTTATATTACTCCCCATCCACTGTGACTAGTGCCCCCATCCATTGTGATGCTCCCCATCCACTGTGACTAGTGCCCTTAATACGAGCCTCCAATATTGGCCACCTAGCCTCCGAATGGCCCTCATCTTCCATGCCTGGCTCCTTTTACAATCCATTCCACACATGCAGTCAGGGAGACAAATTAGATCACGTTACACTATAGCATAGGATCTATCAGCAGCTTCTTCATCACACTTTGAATTTCAGAACTAAAAAGCCCTGCATAATCTTGCTGTGATCTTCCTATCTCTCTGATTTCACCTCATACCAAGCTCTCCTGTGCTCTCTGCCCTCACTGGCTACCTGTCTATTCCTAGGACATACCAAGCATGGAGCTGACTCAGGGTTTCTTCATGATCTTCCTTCTGGTTGGCCCTATCTTAGCCGATCAGCCATGACTGTCTCCTCATCATCATTCAGAAATTACCTCATTTCTGCATCCCAGAGGGTTCTTTCTGATGATCCAGCCTAACTGCTCTCTACAAAGAACAGCATCACCCAGTTTTGTCGCCTTCATAGCTTGTATCACGAGATCTTTCTTTATCCATTCACTTTGTGCCTGTCTTCTCCTCTAGAATAGAAGCACCATGACAGCACAACCCACCTTCTCACTGTCTACCCCCACATCTGACATACAGTAGGTACATTATAAATGGAACCTGAGATTATGAAGCCAAGAGGTTGGGTCAAAAAAATTAGAGTAAGAAGCTGTATGTCATGATTATGGCTACAATTATAAGTACAATGAAATACTATTCTAAGATGATTATGGCTACAATTATGAGTACAATGAAATACTATTCTAAGTCAGCACCAATAAAATTGACTCTGTAGTTGACATTAAAAAAATCTACAACACATAATGTTGAAAATTACATGCATATGTGATAAAATTAAAGAGAACTAGAAATCTGGAATAGCTAATAGATGATCATACCTTATAATGCCTTTTTGAATTCCCCTTTGAACTGATGGAGCCTAGTAGAGGGGGATGGTGGGAGGCAGGTGAAGCCCCACTAGAGTGTAGAGCTGGAAAGAAGCTTCTCTTGATACATGGGACAGGGTGGGAGAGGGCCTTCCCTCAAGACTTGCTCATTGCCTGGAAATTAGTTTGCCTTATGTTCATCCATCTGGGGTATGACAGCTAATTCATTTTCTCTTTAAAAGAAACTACAATTCTGGCACAGGTCTTAATACTTTGCTCCTATATCTTCCATTTTCAATCTTGATGAATGTTGATTTTTCAATCCAGTCTGAAAAGATATGGCAGATATTTCCAAACCTAGTTTACTTGAAACCTTGATTTTCTAAGATGCATTTTAAGATGTATAATTGTATCCAGGCCTCTGGTTCATTCTTCCAAGGGTGAGGGAGGGAACTAGGGTAATATTGTATTAGATAACAGAAGCATCTGTTCTTCATGAAATTCTGAAGACTACAAGCCTAGTGATCCCCTCCTGATAGGCAACTAAAATAAGAAAGAGTTCATGGTAGACTTTTCCTCTGTGGCAGGCTGATGGAAACATTCTTCAGTGGGATTCAGAACATTAAACGCATCTTGGAAAATCTGTTATCAGCAGCGGAATGGGGGAATATGGTTCATCTGAAACTCACATAAGGTCCGTATAGTAGTATAGCTGATACTATAGTATCAGCTATACTACTATAGTATACAGTATACTGGTAGTATAGCTGATAGGTCAGATTAATTTATACCTGAATTTCAAAGAATGGCCCCAAATTTCTTTATTACACTACCTTTTATCATTATGATGGGTAGAGAACATAGGTATCTTGTACTATTTTATTTAGATTTTCTTCTATCGAATGAGTATATAATTATGTAGTTCATACCCCCTTAAAAACCTCTTCTCTCACACTATCCTTAAGTCTATCCTCCTTTGCTAGTATGGAAAAATAATTTCAAAAATTTCTCTAAAATATCTAACAATATATACATCTTGTTTGGATGAAACGTATAGAACATATCTGCTTTCAAGATTTAGTTAACATATATACTGCATCTGCACATGGTGTACTCTGTCCCAAGTCCACCTGCTAAAGTTCATGAATGCCTAGAAAATGACCATTGCCAGCCCCAGCTGAGGGCACACTGAACGTAAAGAATATGCAATTATAAGATAGGTGCCTAATATCTTCCAAATAAACCTAGAAAAGGTAAGCCTTCCAAAACACTCATTACCATTGAAGATCTTTCACTCTCAGCTCCAGGCATGTGAAGAGCAAAGCTCTAATTCATGGCTTATTAACTTTCATCCTTCAATATGTGCTGAGAGTTAAGTCCCGATACTCGTCAGTAATTGATTCCTTGGGCAAGATGACTAGGTTGCATTTTTATATTGGATAGGGTCAGCTTTTATATAATAAATAAATTTTAAACATTATTTTTAATCAGTTGATCAACAAAGATGCCATCCTATTACATTTGTTTCACTGTTTGGAACCTCCACAAAACTCAGAAAATGATAATAAAAATCACCCTTAACACAAAGCTTTTCCAATTGAAGCAACTAAAAAGGTAGAAAAGTCACTGCCTGAAATCAGGTGTTATTTAATTCATTGATCAGTTAAATGTTCAAAAAGGTCCCTCCAGTAGGTCGAGTATATTTTAAATGTTTGCATTTCATGTGGGGTGAGGCATTGATATGACTACAGTTTTGGCTTCAAAATGCTGATGCTTTTATTCCTCTCACAGTCAATCGTGTGTGTGTGTGTGTGTTTGTGTGTGTGTGTGTTTGTGTGTGTGTGTGTGTGTGTGTGTGTGTGTGTGTAGAGATCCCAGTGATTTCAAGCTTCCAGAAGAGGAGGAGAAAATACTCTTTACTAATCCTCTGTTGAGGGATTTAAAAAATGAATATACAAAAGCAGGACATGTAATAGGAAACACCGTGGTCATTTCCCAGGTCTCTTTCTACCTCTCTTTTTTTATGTCTGTTTTTGTTTTGCTTTAAAAACAATAAATACATTTACCTTAGTTTCATATGATCTGGTAAATTTATGGGATCATCAGACTGTTCTGTCATAGGATTGATCACTAAGAAAAAAAAAACTTTTTATCATTTTCCAAAATAACAAAATGTTAGAACTACTGACATAAAAACTCATTCATCTTCAATTAATTTTGACATGACCTGAAAAAAGGAAAACTCCCTTTTCTTCTTCATCTACAAATATTTCCCATCACTTACTCCTTTCCTCGCTTCATGTTGGTGATTGTTACTTAAACTGTAAATGGTTAGCTTATTGATCAGGTTGTTTTCTCAAGATGTTATAATTTTAATAAAAATGTAATGGAGGGCTTCCCTGGTGGTGCAGTGGTTGAGAGTCCGCCTGCCGATGCGGGGGACACAGGTTCGTGCCCCGGTCCGGGAAGATCCCACATGCTGCGGGGTGGCTGGGCCCGTGAGCCATGGCCGCTGAGCCTGCGCGTCCGGAGCCTGTGCTCCGCAACGGGAGAGGCCACAGCAGTGAGAGGCCCGCGTACAGCAAAAAAAAAAAAAAAAAAAAATGTATAACTTGCAACGTTCATAATCTAGACATTGAGAAGTTGTCTGTGTTTGAACATCTGCCATTGTGTGCGTGTGTGCCTGCATGCTTTTCTTATTCTGATCGTGTTACAGAAGGAATTACAGTTTTACAGCTAAACTGAATTTTTCTAGCCATAAATTTAGGTACTCTTCCCCCCCACCCAAATTAGGTAATCCCTTGATTTTGTTCCTGATTTGTTATTAATTTATTAAACAATTTATAGGTATTATCTAACCATCAGAATACCTTCTTTTGGAAGAAATCATGGATGTTCAAAGGTTTAGAACATTGAATAAATCACTTTTAAATTCCAATATTTTGTATGTAGGAATCACACTAATAGTCCACATACATTAAAAAATAGAAACAAACCAAAACCAACTGAATCTCAGAAAATCAGGATAGTTCTGCAGCTGAGAGCTGCTTTTCTGATATAACATTCTCTTTGATAATAGAACTGATAAAAGAAGCATTTATCCTTTGATTTCTTTATTCCCCCAAAAGGTTTCTAGTTTATTAAACTATGTTTTAAGTGACATTTCTTAGTAATATTAAAATTTATGATAAAGATGAAAAAGAAGTGAGGGCAAAAGAGCTTAAATTTAAGGCATCTCTAATGGATTTCCAAAATATATTATTAATTTTCTAAACTATCATTATTAATCATATCTGGGTTATGTCACAATTTTAAAAAAGTAATTCTAGGTAGCCTTTCAATTTCATATGCCATAATACAAATTAGAAGCGTCCATGTACTCAGTTATAGCTCTATTCACTTAGTCCATGTGAAAAGTAAAGGGGGAAATTGTTATTAATAAATGTAATGGATTCTTTTAATTAAGTCTGAAAAAGAAAAAAATTCTAAACAACTCTAAATATTCTAAATAACTTAATGGAGGTGGAAATATCAAAGAACAACCTCAAAACAACATGGTTTTGTGTTGTTGCTGTTTGAGGGTTTCTTGTAGAAATGCAGTGATTGGGCACTTTAGAGGGTGATTTTGTATGTTGTTGGGAAAATAAGTAGGAACCCTCAAGAATTATGAGTAGGCAAAAGTAGCATATATATATCTTTGATTGTATAGAGGTAAATTGCTACTCATGATAATGTGTTCATTTTCATGTTCGTGACTCTCAACTTTAAAATATGCTGTATGCTAATCCCACCCCTGGGCATATATCCAGACAAAGCTATAATTCAAAAAGATACATGCACCCCTATGTTCACAGCAGCACTATTCACAATAGCCAAGGCATGGAAGCAACCTAAATGTCCATCGACAGATGAATGGATAAAGAAGATGTGGTACATATATACAATGGACTATTAGTCATAAAAAAAGAGTGAATGCCATCTGCAGCAACATGGATGGATCTAGAGATTCTTATACTAAGTGAAGTAAGTCAGAAAGAGAAAGACAAATACCGTATGATATCACTTATATGTGGAATCTAAAATATGACACAAATGAACTTATCTACAAAATGGAAACAAGCTCACAGGCATAAAGAACAGACTTGTGGTTGCCAAAGAAGAGTGGGGATGGGGAGGGATGGAATGGGAGTTTGGGGTTAGCAGATGCAAACTATTATATATCGAATGGATAAACAACAAGGTCCTACTATATAGCACAGGGAACTATGTTCAATATCCTGTGATAAACCATAGTGGAAAAGAATATTAAAAAAAGAATGTATATATGCATAACTGAATCACTTTGCTGTACAGCAGAAATTAATACAACATTGTATATCAACTATACTTCAATAAAAAATAAAACATGCTGTATCCATAATGTCCATGGTTTCATTTTCTGTTAATGAGCTTTAACATTTATTTGCTTTCTTCTGTACAAAGAAGACTATAGGGAGATAGGTAAAATCTTGAAAATATCTTAAGTAATCATCAGCAAACATAATATTGCCTCCATTTTTTACTTTTGGTTAACCTAATTTTGGCTTTTTTAAGCAAAGTTTCATTGAAATATATAGGAAAGTTCACAAATGTAAGTGCATTTACAAATGAACATTTCCACATGGAGATGGAACCAGAAATCTCCATCATGCTCCCTTTTAGTCCTTAATCTCCCCACAAAGGTAACCATTTTTCTGACATTTATCATCCTAGATTATTTTTGCCTGCTTTTCAATACTTATATAAATGGAATCAAACAGTAAGGTCTCTTATTGTATCTGCCTGCTTTCACTCAATATTTTATTTTTGTGATTTACCCATGTTGTTAACTATAACCATAATGCATTTGTTTTTATTGCTAGAAAGCAGAGGTCAGCAGACTTTTTCTATCAAAGGTATATACAATAAATATTTCATGTTTTTTAGGCCATATGGTTTCTGTTGCAACTACTCAATTCTACCATTGTAGTACGTTATAGTATGAGAGCAGCCATAGACAATGTGTAAATGAATCGGTGTGTCTGTGTTCTAATAAAACTTTATCTACAAAATCAAATGGTGGCCAGATTTGGGCCATGGGCCATAGTTTACCAACACACACTGTAGAGTATTCTACTGTAAGAGTATACTGCAACTTATTTATCTGATCTACTGTTGGTTAAAGGTGCTAAAAAACTTCTAGAACACATCTTTTGATGCACAAACATATGTATTTTGGTTGTGTATATACTGAATTATGTAATTGCTGGGAGACAGGGGAAGCTTATGTTCAGCTTGGATAGAAACTACCAAACAGCTTTCCAAATTTACAACCACCAGCAATGTATGAGAGTTCCAGTTGCTCCAATTCCCTACCAACACTTGGTATTGTCCATTTTTAATGGGGTGTAGTGATGATTTACTCCTTATACAGAAATGATACTGGAATTTAAACCTATAACATGAAATATATCTCCATGGGAAGTATTATTATAAATTTAAGTTTAAACATTTAATTTTAGTTGATATGTACTTTCCTCCCTCAGTTGGCACGTACACACAATCACAAATCCACACACACACAGCAACCAAACAACAAAAACTGCATTTTCTAGTCCTGAAAGACCCTGTGATTTTATACTGTACTTTAGAAAAAAGATCATGCATCATATGCTTAGAGAAACAGAGAGAAAATGCGATGAATCCTATTATATTTATGAGGATCATTTTAAAACCTCAGAAACCATCTCTAGCCGGTGTTTTCAAAGTCAGCTCCAAGTGCAGTGGGATGTGCAGAAAATGTTCATTAGTCAGGCACACTGTGAGTTAAGTCTTTAACTCTAGGAATCATTTCTAATCATTTGTAATTAGAGTAATGCTTTTGAAAATGTTTGCATTGCTAACCATGAGAAGTTGAAACTCTCTCTTCTGGGAAAGTGAGCAGATGGTGTCACTTCATTTGCTTTTTCCTGTTCGGCAGGGAGGACTAAGGGATTTAAAGGGTTCTTTCCATCTCTCCTGCCTAGGATTTGGAGAGTTGTCTAGTCTGTGGTCATAGCTCTTGGCTCAGCTATTTCTTGTCCAGTTCCTTTTGTTTGCTATTACTTTGATCTTCGTCCAACATCAGCAATGCCTTGCTTGGATGACTCTCTCACTCCAGCTCTTACTCTTCCTTGGCAGGAGTATTCTTTTCTTTTGGTTGTAAGAATCTGGCCAGTAATGAGGTGGTAAGCTCCTGTCGAAGCAGCAGGAGTTGTCAGTGCTCCTTTCTTTCATTAACTTTGTTGGGCTGTAGCCACAACAGCAAGACTTCAGGGACTGAGAATTTAACCTTCTCCAGCACTGATCATTTTTCCACATGGATTCACATGGCCCCCTAGCCCCTTAGCCCCTTTCACCACCCCCTCCCTTCACCCTGCTTTTTATAGATGATCCTGAACTTTCTGTCCAGTGCTCTCCAGGGCCACCATGAAATAATACGTTTGAAGCATTTCTTTTTTTAGTTAACCACCTTTTATTCATTGTTGTTAAATGAAGAGTACTTTCATACAGCTTTAACAAAAGGTGCTGAAACTTCAGATAACAGCTGTGGCAAATTATCTGTTTCTCATGAAATAAGCAAGTAATTGGTAACCATACTTTGTAGCATAATGTCATTTATTTTAATCCTAGCAGAAGAATGAAAGTCTTTGTATTCTTCTACCTAATGGTAAGGTATATAATTAGAAATTATAAGTAATTATATATATAGTATATATTTAGAAAAATTCATCTCTGTTTAAGTAGTGATCATTCAGTTAAATAGTCATATCATCACTCACCACTCAATTCATTCTAAAAGAAACAATGTATTGATATAGTCATTGGGCACTTTTTCCAACTTAATGTGATAATAATGATGACCATCATAATAATATAATAAAAGTAATATCAATAAAATGATGGCAATAAAACTATTTTTATTACTTTAGATATTGTTTCAGATGACTAGTATGTGTCAGATACAATGCCAGACACTGTGTGTGTGTATGTGTGTGTGTAAAATTCCTAATTCCCAGATAAAACTTGTAAGATGGTTCTGATCACGTCCAGTTTGCAAGTAAGGAAAATGAAGCACAGATAAGTTTCCTGCCCAAAGTTGGACCTACTCTGGATGGTTTATCTCTTCCCCCAGTACTCACAACCTCCACTTCCAGTCAGTTTGCTGTTTTCTTAGATGTGGCTATGTCACATATCATCAATATTCATTTACTATCCCTGATATAATATGAGTATTCATTTGTAAAAGCATTTCCAAAGTATAGATGTTTATAACCTATTCTTGGACTTATAAGCCAAAAACGTTGAAAGTCTAGATTCACGTGATATTTCAAGCTTATTTTAAATGATTTCTCTGTATTAATGGAAGATCCACCCTTACTGGTGCTTTATCTTATTATAGACAGATTTCTTTATCTACAAGCACTGATGGATTATGCTCTTTTATAGGATTAGAGGATATAGAGCTAATTGCAAATGTACTATTGGCTAGTTTTGATTTATATTACTTCCACTAATTTCCAATTTGCCATTAGCGACTAAGACGATTTTCCATTCTTTGAATCTATATTGACACTAAGTTTATATCAATGCAGAAAAATGTCCATGTTGGGTACTACTTTCTTAATATGTGCTATTATGTGCTTTATTATAGTTTCTCATTTCCTGCTCTATCAGTTACTCTAATGTTCCTTCATTTTTATTCGATAGATGCAACAACTCTCTTACACTCATATTTGCTGATGGATATGTTTCTATCATCTTTCCCCACCAGTGGCCATGGGCTTTTAGTTACCCCAGGAAAATTAAAAAGCAAATTCCTCAACATAGTGCTTTTTATCTCTTAATATTCGACAGTATAAGCAAAATGCCAATCTAAGTCAGTTCAGTTTTATCAGGTATTCTACTATGGCTTATGCACTGTGGCAATTCCTTTCAAGGCTAGAAAATGAGTTCAGAGAAAAAGCTTACGGGGAGTTTCAGATTATAAAGACACAAAACTATGAAACAAAGATAGAAAATTGTAGTCAAAATAATTCTCTTTAGCTGATGAAGATGTTTCTTGTAAGAAGATGTAAGGAGTTAAAATAGTTCATTTACTTCTGTTCAATAAGACATCAATTAAACGAATGTAGAAGAAGCAATTCATTGCATTTCTGTATTTCTAAAATTAGTGATTCCAAATTTTAAAGTGATTCCAAATTTTAAAAGAAATTTTAAATGAACTTAAAACAAATGTTAAAACAAAACTATTGCCAAAATTAAAGATTTTCAATGGTTAATCCCTTAAATTCATTTCCCCAGAGTAATCCAATCTGTTGCAAACACTGGAGCTAAAGGACTTAACACAGCCAGGCACAATGGAAAGAGCCTTGGATTGACAGCAAGAGAGCTTGGCTGTAGCCCTTGATCTCTACTGTGCTCTTAACATCCCCAGGTGACCTTGGGTAAACACCTCACCTTTATGGTCCTTCTTTTTCTATGCAATAAGGGATTTTTAGAAAATAATCTATTATGTCATTTCCAGCTCCTGACATTTGTGATTATCTGTATCAAGACTGGTATTTACTAAAATTATATGAATAAATCATGCCATATATTATTCATTATGGGAGAGCAGCAGAAACCTGGGGGAAATTATCTAAATTATTAGAAACAACAACTTCTTCAATTAGATAGAGATAATTGAAGAGAACTGGTTTGTGATCATGACACTTCCCAGTTTAAAATGTGTCAGTGGTTCCCTATTGCCCTTAAGGTAAAGAGCAAACTCTTTAACGTGGCCTGCAAGGCCCCCCACCATTTAGTTCCTCTGTTAGTTGAGGTAGGTCAAACACAATGGATGTGTATTTCTGTTTAGATAATAGTCCATAAAGGCGTTCCTGTTGGCAGGCCATGCCCCTGTGTCTCAGGAACCTAGTTTCTTCCCACTTGGGGCTCTGCTTCCTCCAGGTACTTGTATTTTTTGTATCTAGCTGACAAACGGAAAGAGGGAGTGGTCCTTGGCTCAGATCTGATATACATCATTTCTGCTCCATTCCATTGGTGGGAAAGAGTCACGTGACCACACCTAAATGAAGGGTGAGAAGCCAGGAAATACAGTGTTGGTGGATAACCAGGAAGAAGACAAAATGAATTTTGGTACACAGCTAGCAGGTTCTACCAAAGCTCACTTCATCTTTACCCTTAAGCCATACTTAACTTCCATCAGTACCTAGAACACCTGTAACTCTCTTCTGCCTCTGGGTCTTCACCTAGGATCCCCTCCCTGTTCACCTGGCTCCAACTCACCCCTCGGGTCTCAACTGGTGATGACTTCCTCTCTGGCCTCCCATGACTTTGCTTCCAGCCTATCTTCTACCCTATCATAATACTCACTGAAGTTTATTTTAACTAATTTTCTGTTTTCTCTGCTGGGTTCTAAGCTCCTTGAAGTAGAAACCATATTTTTTCCCTGTTTGACTCAGGAGTGATGGGAAAAGGGAGAGGGTAAGAAGGAAAGGGAAAAGATAGTGCTTAACTGTGGTGGCTGGAGAAAAAGTAACAGCTAGGCTGCAGTGTCAAATCTCTTGTGTGTCTTCCTTCACTGAATAAACGAGTTATTTTGGCATGGTATTGTCAGATTGAAAACAAAAGGTCCATCATTCTTTGTGGTTATAAAAATGGACGTGATGTTACAATATTTTGTTATATTAGTGTAGAATATAACAACTTCTCTGGGATGAAACAGAAACGCTAATTCTAAAGGAGAGGGGCTGCATCTGGAAATATTTTCGGTGCCTCATTCTTGCTTGCATCTCAGCAGTGTTCTTTTAAGCACAGTCTTATTCACTCTTAAAGAATTCACAGGGCTTCTCTAATCATCTTCACTGAATAGCAACTTTATCATCCTCACTGTGAGTTTCTCAGCCTGTGAGGTGAGAATCTATATAAGAAGAATGGAACAGAGATCGGATTCATTTTGGTTTGCTTTTGAGAGAATTATCTGGAGATCTAAAAACACAAGCAGCTGAACCAACCCTTGAATTACTATGAATCTGTCTCCTTAAAATATCTCAGAGACAGAGAGCTGCAATGTTTCCGAATTCTATATTTACAAATATAGGTGTCTAATTCTTTTTTTTTCCATAGGGAAATATATCAATAGAAATTGCTATGTAGTGAAGCAGGTGTGTACTCTTTCAGAAATAAATATGGAGAGAATTTAGGAATGTGTCAAGCAGTATTTCTGAAGCCTGAATTGTAACACATATAAGGAAGCACGTGTAGATGTAAGAAAATAAATCAAACTGTACATTGGTAGAATTTTACTTTGCTATAATGGATGCAAGTCAAACAATTGCAAACTATGGGATATACAAATTAGACTACACGGCTTCATGGACTTCTGGAAGAAAGAAAACACACAATCATTTGAAAATAATTTGAGAAGTGTTTTGCTTCAGATAGGAAATAAAATTATTCTATATAACATATCTTCTGGCATCCAATTCTCACAGAAACATTTGAGACATCTTGGGGAAATGTATTGAAATATGAATAATTTTTAAAAATGAAAATTCAGACTTCATGAGTCACCAAAGGTTTCCACATCAGTGCATGAATCTGCAAAACAGAGTAGGCATGGCAGACCTCTCTTGGTGCTGCCCATAAAGAGTCTATGCCTGGAGACGCAAGAGGGAAGAGGTATGGGAACATATGTATATGTATAACTGATTCACTTTGTTATAAAGCAGAAACTAATGCACCATTGTGGGGCAGTTATACTCCAATAAAGATGTAAAAAACAAAAAAGAGTCTATGCCTGGCATGGCATGGATTAAAAGTGTAATGAAAAACATCAGTTTATAGATGTCAGCTCTGTAAGTACTAAAATTATAAAGAAATATAGGTGGTCAGAGTATTTAAGTACCCAGACAACTGCAGGGTCGGTTAACCTCAGAGTTTTCATTGTTTACAGGTAATTAAAACTCGACCTCCGGGCTTCTGGTGGTGCAGTGGTTGAGAGTCCGCCTGCCGATGCAGGGGACACAGGTTCGTGCCCTGGTCCGGGAAGATCCCACATGCCGCGGAGCGGCTGCCCCCGTGAGCCATGGCTGCTGAGCCTGCGTGTCCGGAACCTGTTGCTCCGCAACGGGAGAGGCCACAACAGTGAGAGGCCCGCATACCGCAAAAAAACAAAAAAAAACAAAAAAAACAAAAAAAACCTTGACCTCCATTTATTGAGTTGTCAGTCTAGCTGGATTCACCTGTCTGAATCTTTATTACTTGGCTATCTTGGGTCCAAATGAGAAAGTTGAGCCCTTATATTTCTTTAAAATAATTACCCCAAGTCTTAGATTTATGCCATAACTTTTAATATGGAGAGACGAAATTGTCTCCTGTTTTTACTTTGGAGCTGAGAAAACTGAGGCCTGAGTAACAGAAATGGTCAGCCTGAGATAAAATGGAAACTTCCTCTGAGAATCAGGATTTTCCTTTGATTTTTTAAAGGCTGTTTTTCTAATATGTCTTTATTATTTGGACTTAGTTTAAAACAAAATTTTAACCCCTTTTAAAGGAAAGAAAAGTAGTCTTACATTTTTAGACTGTTTTTTTCCTCCATTTAACCTGTCAGCATGTAGACAGTTGTTTCAGATATTTAGCTACTTTGATAATGTATTATTTACATTTCTTTTGAATGACAAAAACAAAACATAGTATACAGTGATATTTTAATTAGAATAATGTCATCTCAAAGATTCTAAAAAGAAAAAGAGGAAGCTCTTTCATACTTAACACAAGGGAAGAGATTTTGCTTTGCCCTTGCACCTGCTTAAAGGAATTTATTGGAAGAAATGGAATTGGAGGTATTTGCCCTTTTTATTAAAATCATCTTAATAGTTCTTAGCACCACCTGTTACCACACTGTATAATCCATCTTGGGGTACTAGATTTTCTCCAGATGTTTAGCTTTCTGTTGTCTAGGGGATCATGTTTTTTTTTTTTTGCAGTTCAATGAATCATAGGTCACATAATTTGCCTGTGGCAAACACACAGTTTTAAAATGTTTTATGTTAAAAAAGAAAAATATCTACTGTTTATTTTGAAGATTCTAATTTTAGATTTAAATAGTGAACTAATATGGCATTTCTGAGGACAGGCAATACCTTGGTAGAAATTTACTGGTGTTAACAAACTTTATCAAGCCAGACATAGAGGTTCTCCCATGAGTCTATTTTAATTTCTTTTTCTGAAATTATCCACTGTTTTCATGCAAGGATAGTACTGTGCAATTTTAAGTTAATTACATAATTATACCAAAGTGTGAGAAAAACAATCTGTTGGTTTAGTCTACCATTTGGCAGTGAAGGCACAACTCAGCAGACAGACTATTTTCACAAAATAATCTATGGCATGAGCAGGCAACATATATTGTCAGTGAGTTTTAGCCAGTATGAAACTCAAGTTGTACCTACTTTAAAACTGGACTGTTTCTGACAACCCTCAGAATGGGAGAAAATATTTGCAAACGAAGCAACTGACAAGGGATTAATCTCCAAAATATACAAACAGCTCATGCAGCTCAATATCAAAATAAACAAACAACCCAATGAATAAATGGGCAGAAGACTTAAATAGACATGTCTCCAAAGAAGATAAGATGGCCAACAAACACATGAAAAGATGCTCAACATCACTACAAGTTAGAGAAATGCAAATCAAAACTACAGTGAGGTATCACCTCAAACCGGTCAGAATGGCCGTCATCAAAAAATCTACAAACAATAAATCCTGGAAAGGGTGTGGAGAAAAGGGAACCCTCTTGCACTGTTGGTGGGAATGTAAAGTGATACAGCCACTATGGAGAACAGCATGGATGTTTCTCAAAAAACTAAAAATAGAACTACCACATGACCTAGTAATCCCACTACAGCACATATACCTGGAGAAAACCATAATTCAAAAAGATACATACACCCCAATGTTCATTGCAGCACTATTTACAATAGCCAGGACACAGAAGCAACCTAAATGTCCATCAACAGAGGAATGGATAAAGAAGATGTGGTACATATATACAATGGACTATTAGTGATAAAAAGGAACAAAATAGTGCCATTTTCAGAGACATGGAGAGACCCAGAGATTGTCATACTGAGTGAAGTAAGTCAGAAAGAGAAAAACAAATATCAATATAATACCACTTATATGTGGAATCTAGAAAAATTTTACAGATGGACTTATTTGCAAAGCAGAAATAGAGACACAGATGTAGAGAACAGCTTACGGATACCAAGGGGGGAAGAGGGGGTTGGGATGAATTGGGAAATTGGGATTGACATATATACACAACTATGCGTAAAATAGATAACTCATAATGAGAATCTACTGTACAGCACAGGGAATTCTACTCAGTGCTGTGTGGTGATCTAAATGGGAAGAAAATCTAAAAAAGAGGGGATATATGTATACGTATAACTGATTCACTTTGCTGTACAGCAGAAACTAACACAACATTGTAAAGCAACTATAATCCAATAAAATTTTAAAAAATAAATATAACCAGGTTGCTATAATAAAAATAAAACTGGACTATTTCTTTCTATGAAAAGGAATAAACTAAAGATGTCAGGAGAATCCTCTCAGGTAATTAAAGTCAGTCTCCTTGTAATTCTGTCCTCCTGGCATTCCTTATTTCTGCAGGTCAATTATGTTAAAGCCTCACTGTAGAGAAAGAGAGCTATTAAGAATGTGGATATATGATTCAAATCAGGGCATGTCAGTGTACTCGCCATTTGCCATTTCTTGGGGAATTTGAATTTCTGGACACTAGACTAGACCCTTATCTTGGTTAGTTAGACTTTAGGGTTTGAGATGAGTGTATCCCTACTAGATGGGGTGTAAGGGGGCCTTTTTAATGCCTTTATTGAGCTTTAAATTAAATCCAGGCTTCTTTGGAATAGAATGAAAACCGGGCTGATGAACTAAGCCAACCTACAGGGTCCGACCCAGGTTTAAGATCTGGAAGGAAGATAATTCAGACTCCTTTTAAAGTCACTTTCCCTTTGATGTACCACTAATTTAGCCAACATGTAGCACTTGATGGAGGCCCCCTGAAATTTGATGGCTAATGCCGTTTCTGTGTCAGGCAGATTCCACCAGGTCCCAGGAGCCTCCAGTATCTCTGAGTAAAACTTGCTGCCCTTTACAACATTAAGATGGGGGCCATGGCAGTCCTCAAGTGACTAACATATTAGATAATTCCTGGTTGCACTTCTTTATTCTGTTTCTATCATATTTTTACTGTTTTGTTGAAATTAGCTTAAAGCTGAGCATTGTAGGTAGATGAGTTATGTAGGTAGATGAGTTATGAAGGTATTTGAGTTATTTACTCTGATTTGCAGAAATATTAAGAGGCTTGACTGACTTAGACTTTTCCTATTGTGTAAAGAATACCTATTCCTTTTTTCTTTTTTTAAGATTTTCTTTTTATTTTTTTCTTGATGTGGACCGTTTTTAAAGCCTTTATTGAATTTGTTACAATATTGCTTTTTTTTTTTAATGTTTTCATTGTTTTGGCTGCAAGGCATGTGGGACCTTAGCTCCCCGACCAGGGATCAAATCTGCACCCCCTGCATTGGAAGGCAAAGTCTTAAGCACTGGACCTCCAGGGAAGTCCCACCTATTCAAACAATTAGTCCCACCTAATTAAACAATCAGCTTTCAACTTTGCTATGTTCATCTGTCATCCAAGTTTTCTAATTTAATATCTTGGGTGGGGGAGTGAAACTTCCCTGGAAATAAATTATTGAGGAAATATAGGTATTATATATATTCATTATATTAAAACATATAATATGTATATACAAATTATATAAAATGAAAAATAAAGACAAAGCAGCATTTAAGAAGAATACTTGATGAGATAAGAGATCTCTGCTAATGTTCTATTTAAAAAGTTTAAAAAAAAAAGGAAAGCATTTTTAGCTTTGATGGTTAAAAAAAGAGTAATTACTTTTTTCATCCTAAATTTTGCATTTCAACTGGGGAAACAGGACTTGTATTAGATTTGGTATTACACAGCTGGATGCCAAGATTTAGCTCTCCTCTTCCCTTCAAACTTGTTTTAGTAAAGCTTTCCAGGGAGAGGGAAGCAGGAAACAAGTTGTAAATTGATAAGGGGAAACAACTCATATAAAATGATTTTTTAATTTTGATCAAAAAAATTTATTGAATATATACTGTGTCTTTATGCCAGGCCCTGTGCTAGGAGCTGGGACTGTGAACTTCCATTTAGTCAACAAATTTATGTTGAGCCCATCCTACAAGCCAAGCACTGTTCTAGGCACTGAAGATAATAATGGAAGAAACAACGATTCACTGAACTGATGTTCTAGTGGGCAAAGTCAGGCAAAAATACAGTATATAAGTAAACTCTAAAGTTTATTAGGTGGTAATTGTTAGTGAGAAAAATAAAGCAGAATAAAAGGGATTGGGAGAACTAGGGGTTGTAATTTTAAATGGGGCAGTTTCAGCAAGTGATGCAAAGCAAAAGGAACAGCCGGGGTCAAGGCTCTGTGGTGAGAGCATGATAGACAGGTTCAATGTCAGGAAATAGACTGGAGAAACTGCAGTAGGGTGAGTGAGGGGGAGAATATTAGAAGTTGAGAGAGAATAACGTTGGGCCAGATGATGACAGCACTGAAAGTTATTGAAAGAATTTTAGCTTTAACTCGGAGGTGAAGAAACACTATCTGAAGGTTTTGAGCAGAGTTTAATCTGATTTAAATTGTAAAAGGACCTCTCTGGCTACTGTGGTGACCCTAGTTGCAAC
The DNA here is from genome assembly GCF_937001465.1 of Orcinus orca. Taxonomy (NCBI): domain Eukaryota; kingdom Metazoa; phylum Chordata; class Mammalia; order Artiodactyla; family Delphinidae; genus Orcinus; species Orcinus orca. Next base: position 22,849,288 of record NC_064563.1, read on the forward strand.
AGGAGGAGCTGGGGGCAGCTGTATAGGGGTGGAAGCAGAGACTTCATGCTCTTGAAGGGTCTTGGGTCTAATTCAGGAGCCAGACGTGTTCACAAATTGTAAAGGTGGGTATGGAAGAGAAAGTAGGAGGAAAGTATGGTCTGAGAAGAGAAGCAAGGTGTCTCAGGGTCAAATGCACCCATTTTCAATTATCCCCTTTCAGTGTTCAGTGTTAGTCAATTTTAAAGAGTCGTTCTGGGCTGTGGAGGCAGGAAAGGACAGAAAGAACGTGACTTTTTAAATAAGTATAATTGTAATACACATTCATTATAAATAAATTTAGAAAAATACAAATTAAAATGTAAAAATTTAAATTAAAAAATTTAAAAAGCAATTATAATGCCATTATCAAGAAATGGTCATTATTAATATTTTTATTTATTTTATTCCAGGCTTTTAGCTATCTATCTACCTATCCATTTATCTACCTACTTATGAAGAATTAGAAAAAAAAATACTCTATGTAAGTGGATTCTGTTTTTCCCTCAAATTATACCATTAACATTTACCCATATCATGGAATATTTACAGAAACTATGATATTTGTGGCAGCATTTCCATTGTAGATATATATGTATATATATATATATATATATATATATATACATATATATCTTATTTTACTACAATCATACAGTTAGAAAGATAGTTTTTACTTTTATGTTCTTAAAAGGGATGACATTTTCATCATCCTTCAATATAAATCTTTATGAGAATCTCTAATGACCTTTTAAAGATACATTGGTAGTAGCAGTAGTAAAATTTTAACATCAAAAGTACTATTATCTTTAATGCTCCTCATATAGCATCAGACTATTTTCCAGAAAGGCTACAGGTGCAAAAGCCTTACCATAATCCCAACTTGCTTTGACTAATATAATTAATATACACACAAATTTATTTACTACTGAGTTTTACATTTGCTTCTTGGTATCATGTTTGCATTTACCCTCATTTTTCCTTTACTGAGATGCATAAAACACTTCTTATTCATTCATAAGACCTTATTATATAAGATTATGCAATATTCTGTCACATATATTACAAACATATTTGTCATTTTGCCTTTTAATTTGCATGCTATTTTAAATTTTATATGGTCAATCTTTCCTTTTGTTATTTCTTTCCTTGTTTTTGGAAATGCTATTTCCTATCCAGGTATTTTTATTCATGTCTAGCTTTTCTACAAGCTCTTGTGTTATTTCTTTTCTTTTTTTTAATTCAGCCCCCGCCCACACACAAAAAAGAAAACTCATTCTCCATTTGAACTTTTTTCTGTAGAGTCAGAGATGAGGATCTAAGCTGAATTTTGTTTTCTCCGTACATGGCCAGGTTTCCCAAGAATGTTTAGAATAGTCAATTCTTTTCTCATTAAACTGTGCTATATTTTACATATACTAGGCTCTGCTTCCACTGATCTGCTTAAAGTTTTTTATGCTACAATACATTTTGATACGTAGTAGGACATATCACTGGGACATTTCAAGTCTTAAACATGATTTAGTTGGTTTAAGGAAATCAATCTAGTCAAAAAGGCTTTCTTATAGGCCAATGAATCATTTTTGCCTATTTTTATTTCCATCTGAATACAAACAAAATGCTCTTTATCATCTATTCTGTCATTTATTATTTATTCTGAATAAATTCTCAGAATAAACTTACACTCGTCAGAATAAACTTTCACCAATGTGAAAATATTTGGCCAGAAACCAAACTTTTAGAATCTTATGTTAACTCAAACCAAATCCCTGATTTTGTATATGAATACAGTATAAAATATGCAACATTTCTGGTAGGTTAGATGCCTGAGTAGATGAATGAATTAATAAATGAATAAATGAATGAAATATGGTATGAAAATAGATACACAAATAAGACTTTCATGATGAAGTTACATTGGTAGATATTAAACTAAGAAACTATCAACCACTTAGGATATCTTTCTTGTTATATAGTAAATTAGATATTACTGTTTTGACTTCCCAGTCTCATGAGAAAGACTTGGCTAAGAAAGCCTACAACAAATATTCATTAGGATGACATATGGCAGAAATAATGGAAGTGGGACCCAATAAACCCATTCAGGTTAAAATCTTGAAGCTCTAATTGTAAGATCATTGCGTAGTCTTATTGTCAAGCAGTTACAGCATGAGACTAATAGGATGCCAAGGGAAATGTTGATCAGTACTTGAGAGCCTTAATTTTCCCCAAATTTAATTCACCAACTTGTTCAATGAATAGAGCTCTCTTCTGAAGTTGCTATTCATCCATGAAGAACTGAAGTTAAACTCTTAAAAGTGGTGGCCAAACAGAGTTGATTGAGAAGGCTTGGAGTGGGCACTCAGATGAGAAAATGAAAGATACACTCTTCCAAAAAGTTTCTTCCAAGATAGAGGGAATACTCCTAACATGTAGATTGCATTTCTGACTGTGCCAACGATGTGACTCATTACAAGTCATTAATTGCATTAATTTTTTCTTTTTTTTCCCAATTTAGTCTACTTAAAGAAGCTACTTTCATGTTTCCAAGAATAATTTGTAGAATTGATCAAATGCTAAAGTCTGTGTAGAGATTCTTTTATGAGTTCCTTTATGATCACAAATTCACATATTCTGGTGTAGGATACTTATAAACATAATAATATCTCAGGAATACTGAAATTGTAAGCATTCAGATCTCTCCAATTAATCTATTTTTAATAGAAAAATGATAGACGTAGTATACCATTCTTATTTTAAGTGAATTATGCACAGTTTTTCTCCCAATAACTGCTTATGCTATGAGTTTATTAATAAACTTTATAGTGCACAGAGAAAGCAAGAAAGAAATATCTTCATTTGCCATAGGCAACCAGCTCTATTTTAAGTAGCACAACGATTTCACTAATATCAGAATGAACTGTTAAACTTTTGCCAGAATGAAATTACTGATTATCAGAGTTACTTAAAACCTATACATTGGATAGAAAATATTCAAAATGAGTTAAAAAGCAGAATAATTCAAGAGGGGTCTTAGGGTACATTTTCAATAACTTTTCTACCAAGTTATGATATTTGGCCACTTAGTCTAACAGGTTAATTTTACAGGTAAAGGGCAAAAAAGTGCAGTAAGTTCAAGATCAAGAGCCTTTTTCAAAACTATGTGTCTACTTGGCACTAGAATCAGAACTTCTTCCTCCCAGTCCACAGATCTATTTACACAAACAATAGATATTATCCAGAAATGATACTCTGAATGAGAATCCAAGTAAATTAAGATATTTACTTAAAGATATCTGCTAGCTCTTCTTCTATTATTTGTCATGATTCTTTTAACACATAAAACTGATCACGACAATCCTTTGCTTAAAATTCTCAAGCAACAATTCCCCACACTCGTTTCACTCAGATGAGAAGCTTGTCCTTATAATGTTCTTGCAGAATCCTGCTGCTTTGTCTCTTCATTATTACACTCTAACCCCATCTCCCCAACTCACCCCCAACTGCTCTGTCTCAGTTCTTGGTGTGTCAAGTTTGCCAGGCATTCTTGTTGTTAGAACCTTTGTAGTTCTCTCAGCCTGGAGTGTTCTTTCCCCAGATATGCCCCTCTCTCTCCCTCAGCTTCTTCAAGTTGGGCCATAGGATGACTCCTAAACATGGGAAATGGATGCCTCTTCCCTTTGTCTGCTCATTTAGAGGTACTAGTTCTGCCCCTCTTCTTGCTAAGCCCCACCTCCCACAAAGCAAAGAGTTGGACAAGCCAAGGGGAAATCTACTGAAACTGACAGCCCCTTTCTAGAGTGCCCTGCCATTTCCAGGGACACCGACAAATGTTATGGGTGAGGCTGCTTTACTTGAGTCACAGCACCAGTAAAGACTTCCCCATTTATCTTATTTAAAATTACACCATCATTATTCCCCAGACCTCCCTCTTTCCCTTTCCTATAAGTACACATCACCTTCTAAACTAGTGTATCATTTATTGCTAATTGTGTCTGTGTCCTCCAACTAGGATGTAAGTTCCAAGAAGCAAGGATTTTTGCCTACTTGTTCACTGCTGTAGCACCTTGCCCCAAACAGTGCTTGGTACACAATACATGTTCAAAACTTTTGCTGTCTGAATGAATACATGAAATGAAGGGCACAGATTTACTTTCTGTCTTCTAAAAGCTGTAAAATGATGGAAATTCATTTGGAGATGTTATGTTGTTTTCACTTCATCTTTCTTGCCTGTGAAGCCTGTTCTAATGATTCAAATCTCTCTTCTAAAATTCATCACATACTATCAAAGTTTTTTAAAAAATGTCTTCAAAGTATCAGAGTTCAATCAAAACTCCAATGCTTCATAAAATTGATTATAAATGGCCTCTTTTCCTTAGTTTTGGAACTCTAGTTGAAAAGATATGTATTAGCAGAAAGCTCAGTTCAAAACAATTGTGCTTATCAGTTTATAAGTTCTGAATTACCCTTTCTGGAATAGTCTGTAGTCTTTATATCAAACCTAAAGAAATCAGCTTTCCAAAGATGTGTGAACAATTTTCTGGTCATTTCCCACTGTTTTCTAAATATTCCATAGTTTGCTAAATATTTGCTGTTATGACCTAAATAGAATATTGATTTAAGGATGAAATACTCCCCAAGTGGGAACTAGAAGTTTTTAAAAAGCATTAAACTTTTACTCCTTGCTTATTGTGTTTAATAAGAGCCGGGCCATGCCTTAGATAGGGTGGGAAAATCAAAAATCATGGTACCTTAGAAGACTATGGCCATCTATAACTAGTGCCCTTTTCAAGCATTAAAGCAAAACTAAAACAAGCATTGGCAAATATCCTTCAAACAGAACCTTTATGTTACACTTTCATCAACAGAAATATTCACCTTTTGTCATGACATTTTGAGTGCCTGGAATACAATTTTTGATCTTTAGGATTCTTAGAGATGAACTAAATTCAATCTCCTCATTTAACTAGTGAAAATTCTAAGCTTCAAGTAATTTAAGACAGAAGTAAACAGTGCATATGAGCATTAAAATTTAATATTCTGATATTAAAAAAAGAGATTCTATTAGGAAGGGATGGAGAACATCAGTGTGAGGGGATGGAAGCAGTATGCTCAGGTCTGACGTCAGCAAAAGAGTGAAGGGGCTGCTTATATGGTGTGAAGAAGAAAAGTGAGTGCTCCAGTTTGATGTGTGCATCAGGGAGAAATGGGGCATGGATGAGAAGTAGGATCAGATTATAGTAGTTATAGTTGTAGACTTAAGAGTTTGGATTTTACTCCATAAGCAATGAAGAATTATTGATAGTTTTGTGGGAAGGCGATTAGATTTATGTTCAAGACTATAACTTGTCAGTAGTTGGGAAGGTCAATGGGAGAGAAGAGGACTAGTTGAAGGTCACTGGTGTTATGAAATAACAAGTGTTATGTGTAGTTAAAGTAGATCATTGGGCTATATAGTTCAGGGAAAGAAAAGTCCATTTGAACTCAAGTTATGGTGGTAGAATGGAGAAGTCAGAGTAGAAAGGAGAAATGCTTTGTGGATGGGTTTAAGGAAACATGACAACTAAGTGTGCATTTCAGCAATCTCTCTCATGTGACTGTAGCACCAAGAGAAACCAACTTCTGGTATTATGGTTGAATTGGAATCATGAGATGAACAATAAAGCAGAGAGAGGTATGTTCAACATCTCCCTGTCACTTTTCTCATTTTAGAGCCAGATTAAAATTTTCTTAGCTATTCAGCACTCCAGGCAAAATGACCTAAACTTTCTCTCCCTGATCTTAACTGAAGGGGGAACCCACATGCTATGATGCAAACTAAATTTAAGGGATTAATAATGAGTTAAGATAGTGTCACAAGCTACATATCAATGGAAAAATTAAGAATAATAGAGTTGATCTTCAATATAAGAAAATATTAATAAACAAGTAATAAGATAATTTAGAAGAAAGGGAAAGTAGAAATGATTTTGGGCAACATTATGTATCGAATGGTCATGTTAGCATCTGTAGAGCAAGCAAGGTGTACTACAAACCAGACACATTGTTTGTGGAGAGGATGATCATAAAGATATTTCATAGTCTAAAGAACTGATAGTATTTAAAGTCTTATTTAATTGATCCAGACAAAGGCTATGCGATTAAGGTATTATTTTTTTTACATCTTTATTGGAGTATAATTGCTATACAATATTGTGTTAGTTTCTGCTGTACAACAAAGTGTATCAGCTATGTGTATTCATATATACCCATATCCCCTCCCTCTTGAGCCTCCCTCCCACCCGCCCTATCCCACCCCTCTAGGTGGTCACAAAGCACCGAGCTGATCTCCCTGTGCTATGAAGCTGCTTCCCACTAGCTATCTATTTTACATTTGGTAGTGTATATATGTAAATATTACTCTCTCGCTTCATCCTAGCTTGCCCTTCCCCCTCCGTCCCCATGTCCTCAAGTCCATTCTCTACATCTGTGGGATGTGGCACACATATACAATGGAATATTACTCAGCCATAAAAAGAAATGAAATTGAGTTATTTGTAATGAGGTGGATGGACCTAGAGTCTGTCATACAGAGTGAATTAAGTCAGAAAGAGAAAACCAAATACTGTATGCTAACACATATATATGGAATCTAAAAAAAAAAAAAGGTTCTGATGAACCTAGGGGCAGGACAGGAATAAAGGTATTATTATAAAAACTTATTTATAGGTGTGTAGAGCATTTTACAAATAAGTTTTTGAGTATTATTTTAGTAAAATGTTTCCTCTCTATGTGATCTAAAAATATTATGCATTTCTAAATTGAAATATTTATTCATCTTGGGTCAAATTTCTTCCCATAAGGATACATCTCTAATGTAATAATGTAAGTCAATGGAAAACATGATTCAATTACCAAAACTGTTTTTTTTTAACAAATGCCTTACAAGATATTTTTGAAAGTGTGTTATATCTGTAGTTAAATTACTTTCAAAAAAGTAATTTATATTTGATTTAAGAAGACATTTTTCTCATTAAGATACACTACTGACATATCACAAGACAGCGTGTTTGGAGAGGCTAGGTGCATTAAATTGTACATGGTCACTTAGGGAATTGCTCAAGGATTTACTAATACTAACAGTATAAGCCCATTGGTATTATGGCAAGTACATCCATCATGTGAGAACAGTTGTCATTTATAAAGCCTTATTGCCAACTACAAAGAGCTTTCAAAGTATTTTCCACCTGGATTACTGTATTGTATTACAATACAGTAATCTTACAGATTTTAAAGATACAGTTGTTGACTTATGAAATTGAAAATAAATGTCAAAATCCAAAGTGTGAAGTTCTGCAACAACTATTTAGGTTTGACTGATCTCTGCTATAGGAACATAAACAAAAATAAGATGCATGTATAGATGAGTTTAACTATTTGAATACAGTAAACCAAATACAGTCATGTAAAAAATATACCCCCCCCCCATTTTTTAAACCAAGAGCAGTCATCTGGCACCAGTCCTGTGAAACCTTGTGACTTCTTGTCTCACTACATTGAACTTTATTTATCTCCTATATTGTCATTTAAATTTTCAAGTTTTAGTCCAGCCTTCCCAGAATAATCAGAAGCTCCCTGAATTTAAGAAACATGCTTTAAATTTCTTTAAACATGAAGAGTTTCTAACAGGGTAAGCATTTGATAAATCTATAATGCTTAAGTATAAATTCTCTATCATCTATTTGGAACTTATTACAGATTTCACTTGAATTAATAGCTAACATCTGCTAAACACTGTCTATGTACCAGGCATGTAAGTGTTTCATGTGGATTATCTAATTCAATCTTCAAAATGCACCTAATTATTAAATAATTTTAGTAATAACATTATCAGTATTCCCCTAGAAAAATATGACACAGAATTAAGTAACTTATTCAGGATTCCTCAGTTATTTGTGGTAGATAGAGGTAGGATTCTGAGCCCAGGAATTTGGGCGCCAGTGTCTTAGTATGACATTATAATGCTTTGACACTTTATTAGTCAATGTCCTATCTTTTACATAAATGACCTGGAGAGTTTATGAATTCCATTTGTGAATTCCACTAATACTGTAATTCAGAAATGTGCAAAATGCATGTCTAGGATTAATTTTCAGAGTACTCAGCTGCACAGCCACAAGCAGTAAGCGACTATTTTGCATACTCACACATGGATCCTGAGTTTCATCCTGTGCTTTGAAGGATGTATGGTGTTGGAGGAGGAAATGGAGAAGAGATGACCAGTGGTTGACCTGAGAGCTGGACCCAGGCAATCAGAGACCCCTCATCCCCTCCCCTGTCCTTCAATGTACATTCTGCATACCATTCCCCAGCTCCCTGGGAGCTGTTCCTTGGACACTGCCTTGAGAGAAAAAGGTGTTGTTGAGATCATCTGGGCAGTATACATGACTGAACCTGGTTAAGACCTCCATATAAACTTTGAATATTCTGGCAGGTGAGGGAAAAATCAACTTGCCTTGAAGCTCCCAAAGACAAGCCTTGTAAGTAAGTTCTCTTGCTTATTAAAACTGCCACCTACCAATCTGGAGTGGTTTGCCTCTTTCTTTGGTTTCTCCTTGCCCTCTGTGTACAGGGGCAGTTTACAAGCCAACCTATGGCCTGAGCTTTTCCTTCTCCAGGTCATTACTGAGCCTGTCAGGTAAGCCATTCTACTTGGTGGGCCTCATCCTCTAAATGGGCTTTTGGCAATAGCCATCTGTTCTCCCAGCTTCATCTTTAGGAGCCTCAGGTCGCAGCTGGTTGATGCTTGTGGTGCTTTTAAGATTCTTAAAGAAATGAAATGCTACTTTCATTTTCCTATACATGTCTCAGTGCATTTTGCTTCATCTAATAACCAATCTAATAACCAATTCCAAACATTTATATTTCTCTAAGAATCTATTGCTTGTAACTCCATTCCTGTATAAGCTAAAGTACTTTGATTGCAAGAAACATAAAATGACTTCCGAGACACAAGAAAGCAGAAGAGGAGAGGAGAGGAGAGGAGGGGAGGGGAGGGGAGGGGAAAGGAGAGAAGAGGAGAGCAAGAGATTAGAAAGACACTAAGGTAGCTCACAAAATCCAAGCAAAAGTAAATCAAGGAGACAGGTCTCTCCTCTTATCTCGTCAATTTGTATCTTGTTTGTCACCATTAGATTACTCAAATCTTATTGTCTTTCACCCAACACATCAATGACCAATGCTGAAAGCTCAAGGAGAAATAATAGATCATGTAATGTAACTCACCTTAGTAGTCTGAAGGATGCAATTTGTTATTAAAAAGTGGAAGAAGATCAATATATGCAAATCAATCAATGTGATAAGCCATATTAACAAACTGAAGGATAAAAACCATATGATCATCTCAATAGATGCAGAAAAAGCTTTCAACAAAGTTGAACACCAATTTATGATAAAAACTCTCCAGAAAGTAGGCATAGAAAGAACTTACCTAAACATAATAAAAGCCATATGTGACAAACCCACAGCCAACATCGTTCTCAATGGTGAAAAACTGAAACCATTTCCACTAAGACCAGGAACAAGACAAGGTTGCCCACTTTCACCACTATTATTCAACGTAGTTTTGAAAGTTTTAGCCACAGCAATCAGAGAAGAAAAAGAAATAAAAGGAATCCAAATCAGAAAAGAAGTAAAACTGTCACTGTTTGCAGATGACATGATACTATACATAGAGAATCCTAAAGATGCTACCAGAAAACTACTAGAGCTAATTAATGAATTTGGCAAAGTAGCAGGATACAAAATTAATGCACAGAATTCTCTTGCATTCCTATACACTAATGATGAAAAACCAGAAAGAGAAATTAAGGAAACACTCCCATTTACCATTGCAACAAAAAGAATAAAATACCTAGGGATAAACCTACCTAAGGAGACAAAAGACCTGTATGCAGAAAACTGTAAGACACTGATGAAAGAAATTAGATGATACAAAAAGATGGAGAGATATACCATGTTCTGGATTGGAAGCATCAACATTGTGAGAATGACTATACTACCCAAAGCAATCTACAGATTCAATGCAATCCCTATCAAACTACCAATGGCATTTTTCATAGAACTAGAACAAAAAATTTCACAATTTGTATGGAAACACAAAAGACCCCGAATAGCCAAAGGAATCTTGAGAAAGAAAAACAGAGCTGGAGGAATCAGACTCCCTGACTTCAGACTATACTACAAAGCTACAGTAATCAAGACAGTATGGTACTGGCACTAAAACAGAAATATAGATCAATGGAAAAGGATAGAAAGCCCAGAGATAAACCCACGCACATACGGTCACCTTATCTTTGATAAAGGAGGCAAGAATATACAATGGAGAAAAGACAGCCTCTTCAATAAGTGGTGCTGGGAAAACTGGACAGCCACATGTAAAAGAATGAAATTACAACACTTCCTAACACCATACACAAAAATAAGCTCAAAATGGATTAAAGACCTAAATGTAAGGCCAGAGACTATAAAACTCTTAGAGGAAAATATAGGCAGAACACAAGTTCCTTTTTCCTAAATCACAGGCAATTTCCAAGATTCTAAATCATAGCAAGATCATTTTTGACCCACCTCCTAGAGAAAGGGAATAAAAACAAAAATAAACAAATGTGACCTAATGAAACTTAAAAACTTTTTTAAGCAAAGGAAACCATAAACAACATGAAAAGACAACATTTGAAATGGGAGAAAATATTGGCAAATGAAGAAACTGACCAAGGATTAATCTCCAAAATATACATGTAGCTCATGCAGCTCAATATCAAAAAAACAAACAACCCAATCCAAAAATGGGCAGAAGACTTAAATAGACATTTCTCCAAAGAAGATATACAGATTGCCACCAAACACATGAAAGGATGCCCAACATCACTAATCATTAGAGAAATGTGAATCAAAGCTATAATGAGGTATCCCTTCACACCGGTCAGAATGGCCATCATCAAAAAGTCTACAAACAATAAATGCTGGAAAGAGTGTGGAGAAAAGGGAATCCTCTTGCACTGTTGGTGGGAATGTAAATTGATACAGCCATTATGGAGAACAGTATGGAGGTTCCTTAAAAAACTAAAAATAGAACTACCATATGACCTAGCAAACCCACTACTGGGCATATACCTTGAGAAAACCATAATTCAAAAAGAGTCATGTACCACAATGTTCATTGCAGCACTATTTGCAATAGCCAGGACATGGAAGCTACCTAAGTGTCCATTGGCAGATGAATGGTTAAAGAAGATGTGGCACATATATACAATGGAATATTACTCAGCTGTATAAAGAAATGAAATTGAGCTATTTGTAGTGAGGTGGATGGACCTAGAGTCTGTCATACAGAGTGAAGTAAGTCAGAGAGAGAAAAACAAATACTGTATGCTAACACATACATATAGAATCTAAAAAAAAAAAAAAAGTTTCGGAACCTAGGGGCAGAAGAGGAATAAAGATGCAGATGTAGAGAATGGACTGAGGACACGGGGAGGGCGAAGGGTAAGCTGGGGCAAAGTGAGAGAGTGGCATGAACATATATACACTACCACATGTAAAATAGATAGCTAGTGGGAAGCAGCTGCATAGCACAGGGAGATCAGGTCGTTTCTTTGTGACCACCTAGAGGGGTCGGATAGGGAGGGTGGGAGGGAGATACAAGAGAGAGGGGATGTGGGAATATATGTGTATATATAGCTGATTCAGTTTGTTATACAGCAGAAACTAACACACCATTGTAAAGCAATTATACTCCAATAAAGATGTCAAAAAAGTGGAAGAAGTAAAGTATTCTGGAATAATAAAAACAATAGCTCCCTAAACTCCAAAATTCCGCAGAAATAATTTTTTTTCTAAACATATGATTAAAAAATGGCTCGCTGAACATAATTCTCTCCTATATAGCACCTCAAATGGGCTTTTCCCTCTTAATGTGAGACAAGCCCAAGTCATGTCCGGCTGCCACATACAAAAATGATGTCACTGTTCTTTGGGATATCGCTAGACAATGTCTATTTTCCTCTAGTTCTGTCATGGTTCTCTCATGAGATTGTGTGACCTATAATGGCAAGTCATGTATATTACTCCCAATAACTCATCGTATGTACATGAGAAGAAAAAATAAAAAGAATAGAGAATTTTAAATACCATATGTACAGCAAGCAAGTAGATTACAATCTTAATTTTTGAAAGCTGCAATAAAGCCAGAACTGGTATATCTGACTTAATTCCTCCAGTACTCATTTCATATCCTCCTTAGTCAGTATCTCTGCTTTACACAGGTTTTTTCCTTATTAGGGCGATTCAAGTCATTATTCCTGAGGAGTAAGAGCCTCTAGTGAGTCCTGCCCATATAGGGATGCCATAGTTTTTAATTCTTGACAATGTATTGAATAGAATTAGTATTAGTACTCAAGAGGAATTCCCTACATTACATCTATACTTTCCACCCACCACCACCAGCAGCAGCTTCACTTAACAGCAACTCCACTTACCCCTGAGAGCCAGGGTCAATCATCTCAACCATAACAGTGAACATTAATGCTTCAAGTTATGCTGACCACTGGGAGAGGCCCCATTCTCCACACTCTTTCAGGGCCCCGCACTGAGTGGGGCTGTGATTTAATAACTGCCACTTTCAGCAAGTGACTGCGTTTTGCTCAGAGCCGCTATAATCTACTCTTCAGTTTCCTTATTTTCAAATTGAAGGGAAGCTCCCCATGAGGTCTTCATCTTTGATATTGATTGAGGGAAGGCAATGCTGTGGGAGGAAAAGACATGTTGGGAGTGTGGGCAGTTCCTTAAAAAACTTATCTAGACCTTGCCGACCTATTCAGACAAGGAAACCCACTTTATGGCTGATTAGGTCACATAGCGCCTAATTCAAGGAGGATAAGTCAGGTAAGTTGGTCACCTGATCTCCCAAGCTCTATCCAACTACAGACACAGGCTATTTCTCAGACAGGAAATAATAACTTGCTTAAAGAGATGTGGCCTATCTCCAAAATCCTAGTGGCCTTTGCTGTGATTATTCTATCAGGGTTTTTCACATAATTCATCCAGGAGGATGAGAGGGGCCTCTCAAGATGCTCATGAGGTCAAAAGGATTAGAGCTGCTCAAACTATGGTCTGAACCAGTTGGGTTGTGCATTTTCTCTGAGTCCTAACTCAATTTTGGATCACAATGTAAAGGATTTGGAGGAGGACACCTACAGATGGTATACGCTTGCCGTCAAAATGCAGGTAACACACCAGGTGAAATGATTTGTCCTCCACTAGAGGAATGACTTATCATTCTCTAGAGGAACAGATTATTTTACATGTTCAATGCCATTCAACCCCAGAAAATTCTATGATGTGGTCATTACTATCTTCTCTGAATTTATTTCTCATTTGTTTCCAATGCATCACATTCAATTACTACTTCTCATTTTTAGAGTATATCACCACGATGGCATCAATACAGTGAATCAGTGTGATATTCTGTAGAATAGTAGGATGGTTGAAATATTTAGCTAGAGTGTTTTTCTATCCTTGAGGTAAGTATTACTTTTGTACAGCTGGTCCTTTAAGATATTTTTCTAGTTTTCTGTGTATGGGAAGGAGTAAAATGTACTTGCCATTTAAATGCACAAGTACCAGGGACACTTACATTTTTAGCAAGAAGCACCCACTAGAACAGCAGTAGCATTAGAGCCATAACATGATCAAGGTCAATAATCCACCATCACTCTGCAGTCCACTAGTCTTTTTTTTTTTGGCTGCATTGGGTATTCGTTGCTGCATGCGAGCTTTCTCTAGTTGTGGCGAGTGGGGGCTACTCTTCGTTGCGGTGCTCAGGCTTCTCATTACAGTGGCTTCTCTTGTTGCAGAACACAGGCCCTAGGCACGCAGGCTCAGTAGTTGTGGTTTGCGAGCTCTAGAGCGCAAGCTCAGTAGTTGTGGCGCACGGGCTTAGTTGCTCCGCGGCATGTGGGATCTTCCCGGACCAGGGATCAAACCCATCTTCCCTGCATTGGCAGGCAGATTCTTATCCACTGCGCCACCAGAGAAGCCCTCCACTAGTCTTTTTAATTACTCAGAATAGGAATAGAAGATGTGATGGGAATGGACAAATCTCCACCTTCCAAGTAACTGGTAACAATAATAACTTCAATACTCTCAGAGATGTGCTATATTGTTTGACTTACTGTTGTGATAGGAGAAGTTAGGCCTGGTGGCTTTTGCTTTTACTTCCTACCATAATAGCCCTTATTCCAAGTATCAGGAAGCTAGTGTAGTGATTCTGCAAGTGATTCTGTAGTGATTCTATGTGATGGCCATTCAAACCACAAACAAAACAAATATGGAAATATCCAGAGTGGCGTATGGGCCTCAGAGAACTGGTTGTGAGATTAACTCATGTTTGAATTCCATTTATCACATGACTCTCATAGGCCCTTAAGACTGGTTGCAAGTTTTGGTCTGGATGTTCCTGAATAGTGTTTTGTTGGAACCAGTCCATGAAAATTATGGTGAGTTCTCCTTTGCTAGTGCACAATTACCTAGGAAAGTACCCAGCTGCTCTGGGAAAGGTTAAGGAAAGGCCCACATTGTATGCATCTAAGGAACCAAGGCAAATCAACCTTGTGGATTAAAGGGAGGGTAGGTCTTATTATCAAACTGTTTTCTAGATTAATAGCTTGAGATTATTTTTCTCTTGAAGGACATACACACTTTTATAATAGAATTCAAAAGAAATCTTGAGTTGGACAAAAACAATTACCTGAAGAGACTACTATTCAGAAATATAACTCATTTTTAGTTCTATACAGTTTTCTATCTATATGTGTATTTGTTAAATATTATAGAAATCCCAGACTTACACTGGATCAAAAAGAAATGAAAGAGGCAAAAAACATTCATTCTAAAACGTTCCTTCCACATCCTTCACACTTAAAAATGCTAACAAATCTTAGCATGTTGTTTCAGCTATCAGTTTTTAAAAATGCAGGCTGTTTTGGGCTTCCCTGGTGGCAGAGTGGTTGAGAGTCCGCCTGCCGATGCAGGGGACACGGGTTCGTGCCCCGGTTCGGGAAGATCCCACATACCGCGGAGTGGCTGGGCCTGTGAACCATGGCTGCTGAACCTGTGCGTCTGGAGCCTGTGCTCCGCAACGCGAGAGGCCACAACAGTGAGAGGCCCGCGTAACACACACACACACACACAAAAAAAAAGGCTATTTAATTTTATTTTTTAAATTGAAGTATAGTTGATTTAAAGTATTATATTAGTTTCAGTGTACAGCATAGTGATTCAGTATTTTTGCAGATTATATTCCATTATAGGTTATTAGAAGAAAATGGCTATAATTCCCTGGGCTATACAGTATATGCTTGTTGCTTCTCTTCTTCTCTACCCCTAATTATTCAATAGATTAGTTGACCATAGTGCCTGGGTTTATTTCTAGGCTTTCTATTACATTGATCTATGTGTCAGTTTTGTGCCAGTATCATACTATTTTGATTACTGTAGTTTTGCAGTATAGTCTGAAGACAGGGAGCCTAATACCTCCAACTTTGTTCATTTTTCTCAAGATTGCTTTGGCTATTTGGGATCTTTAGTGGTTCCATATAAATTTTAGGATTAATTGTTCTAGTTCTGTGAAAAATATCATGGGCATTTTGATAGAGATTCCATTAAATCTGTATATTACTTTGGATAGTATTGACATTTTAACAATATGAATTCTTCCAATCTGAGAATATGGGATATCTTTCCATTTCTTTGTATCATTTTCAAATTCCTTCTGAGTACAGCTCTTTCATCTCCTTGGTTAAGTTTATTGCTAGTTATTTTATTCTTTTTCCTACAAGTTTAAATGGCATTGTTTTCTTGCTTTCTATTCTGACAGTTCATTATTAGTTTATAGAAAAGCAACAGATTTCTGTATATTAATCCTGTATTTTGCAACTCTACTGAATTCATTTATTAGTTCTGATAGTTTTTGATGGAGGCTTAAGGGTTTTCTATATATAGTATCATGTCATCTGTAAATAGTGACAGTTTTACCTCTTCCCTTCCAATTTGGATGTTTTTTCTTTTTCTTGCCTGATTGCTGTGGCTAGGACTTCCAATACTATGCTAAAAATATATTTAAATCTAGTGAGTTTTTAGAGAGGTATAATTTATAGTTTTTAACTTACAATTATAACTTACAATTTATAGTCAGATGGGTTTTGAGAAATATATACCCATGAAATCCACACTCCTGTCAAGATACAGAATATTTCATTACCTTAAATATGTTTCTCATCACCCTTCCCAATCAATTTCCCCTCCATCTACCAGGAGACCACTGCTATAATTTGTATCACCAGAGACTAGTTTTGCTACAATTTCATATAAATGGATTCATATAGGATTTACTCTTGTTTTTTGTTTCTTTTACTCAGGTTACTCTTTGGGGGAATTCATTCACATTGCTATGTGAATCAGTAATTCTCTCCTTTCAGTTACTGAGTAGCACTCCATTGTATGAATGTACACAATTGCTTATCCTGTCACCTGTTGGACTCTTGAATTGTTTCTAGGTCTTGATTAAGACTGTTATAAAATTTCTTGTGCCAACTTTTATGGACATTTATCAGACCTTTGCATTCATATTTGGCTGAAGTATGGAACCAATTATATTAGTCTTAATAGTGGGTCAAAGGGCAAGAGTCTTGTGGTCAGCTCACCTAATTGAACTAATCACAGTTGAAGACTATTCTCGACTCAGATAAATTTTAGTTTCTTGTCTTTAGGTATCCAGTTCCATCCAGCTGCTAATAAGTCACTATTGGAAGCCAGTCAGTGCCGACCTCCCATCAGATTTATCTATCCTGCTTAGCATTGTGGAACAGCATTGGCACTGGGATCAGAAATGACTGGATTTGGGACAATTGGATATCCACATGCAAAAAGATGAATTTAGACAATCACCTTACATCATACCTAAAAGTTAGCTCAAATGGATGACAGACTTAAATATAAAATCTAAAATTATATAAATTTTAGAAGCATAAAATATCCTTAAGACTTTGAATTCAGCAAAAAATTTTTTCTATATGACCCCAAAACATGGTCCATAAAAGAAACAATTGATAAATTGGACATAATAATTCAAAACTTTCACATTGCAAAATACTTCATAAAGAAAATGAAAAGACAAGCAACAGACTGGGAGAAAATATTTGCAAAACACATATTCGGTTAAGGACTTGTAACTAGACTGTATAAAATTCTCTTAGAACTCAATAATAAAAAGACAAACAACTCAATAAAAAGTGAGCAAATGATATGACTGAACATTTCACCCACAGATGGACCTAAAACATCACACTAAGTGAAAGATGTCAGATACAAGAGACTGTATAAAAAATATGATTGAATTTAATATGAAATGGCCATTAAAGGCAAATTTATAAAGAGAAAGTAGATTACTATTTGCTGAGGCTGGGGGCGGTGGTGGAAATGAGGATTAAATATAAATGTTCATGAGGAATCTTATTGAGGGTGTAAAAATATTCTAAAACTGATTTATGGTGGTCCTTGCACCACTCAGTAAAGTTAAAATTAAAATATCATTGAATTGTACACTTGAAACATGATTCTTATGACATGTAAAATAGTCTTCAAAAATAATTTTTAAAAAAGAAGGAAAAAATGCCAGGTTCAAAGTTTGGCACCTAAACTTACAGCTATTTTGGGGGCAAGTCAGTTAACTGCACTGAACCTCATCATTTCATGTGTAACCTAGTGAAATCTGTATTCCTACCTTAAGATTGGGTAAAGTTGACAAAATATAAATATGCCATGGACCTAGAACAGAGTGAAGGTTCAATTAGTGGTAATTGTTATTTGTCACACTATGAAATTATTTTTCTTACCACCCTTCATTCAAAACTCTTATTTCCTCTAAAATTCTGATAAAACTTAAAATAACTGATAGGTCATACACTTAGGAAGTTGTTTTCTTGTTATTTTAATCTAACCTTCTGATTTATAGGGTTTAAGATAACTAAAACAATATCAAAGATATAAGAATTTTGTATGGCATATACTAGTTCTAGCACTCCTGGTGGTGTGCCTCTGGTCACCCATGTGCTAGTGCTCTCTGGAAAAGGAGAAGGGTGGAGAGTGAGAGCAGCCAGATCTGGTTAGGGGTCTGCTTAGCTGACACTATTTACATTCCTCTTAAATCTTCTAACCTGGCATGCTACTGAGCATATATGAGGAGTATGCACGGTAAACAAATATGTGTGGAATTTAATTAAATTACAAATAGTAATTTAATGAAAAGTCTTAATGAAAGTGATAGTTTCCTTTAGCTGAGAAGAGATGATTATATAAGGTAGACAGAACGAACTTGAAAATATAGTTATAAAATAGGGTTTTCAATATTTTATATTTTAAATAATAAGAAACACTAGTTGAATTCTAGTGTCTGAATTTTCTATATCTGTTCCAGTATAAACCCAGTTCTTAAAACTACACTTAGAGATTTTTATATTGATATATTAATATATTCTTCCTCAGATGTTTCCTAAATAGATTTTTTTCCTTTAGCCCTTTCAACCTCTTAAGTTTCAGAACGTTTTCACAACTACTATCCGCAATATTCACTGAATGAAGATTTTTCCTGTTATCTAATTGTTTATTTTGAATCTCCAATTTTCTTTAGTGGCCTTCAGTGGATTTCTCTGCCTGTATTATAAGCTTCTACTCTGGATATATATTTAATAATGTGCTAAATGGCACATTATTTTCCTGAAATTTTTCTAAGCCATCAAAACTATTAGCATTCCTCAGGGTCACACTTGAATTTTCCTACCTTCTGCCATCTCTCTTCTAATATGGCATCATAAAATATAAGCTGCAAAATACTCTACTGCCTGCACTGATTAAAACTTTATTTTAAATCCCACATCTTTTGGGACTTTCTCATCACCCTGCTCCACATCACACACAGCTAGTCAAGTATATCAAGCATTTCTTCTTAGATCACTTTCTTATTGAGCTAATATTTGTTAAGAATATTATGTGCAAGATACTGGGCTGGGCACATTGACTGAATGCATTATGAGAGCATCCTCACAACCACCTTAGAAGGTAGGAACCTCACTGACTTCAAGTTACAGACAAGGAGATAAGGCCTAGAAAGACTAAGCACCAGGTATCTATAAGATCACTCCTGAACCATGGCTATATTATCTCTGGTCATTCAAGTTTAAGGACCACACTATCCATATGAAATAACTCACCTCACTGCATTTAATGTTCTTGACTTAGTTCTCAGCCTCTGCTTCTTCAGAGTAAAAATCTATGTTCCCTGTGGCTAGACACAAAACTAGAAATGCCAGAAAAAGTGAGGTTGATTAGCCTCTAGGATGCTGACTGAACTATTTCCATGAGAGGGTCCATTCTAAGAATGGGTGTGATTGATGGTCAGGTGACCAGATGGAGGGGCATGGCACAATCATGAATGGAGAACAAGCATCATTTGTCCTCCTTTGTTGAGGAAAAGGTAAGCAAGTTACAAACTTCAAGCTAGAATGTGGAAAACAGACTCCAACAGACAGACACAAGACTAATTTTTCTCTCCAGTCTTTCTAATATGAGAGGAAAAGTGTTAAGTGCCTCCCGCTCTGTAGAGTAAGGACTGCTTTTCAGTGTATGTAGAAAGTGTCATCGAGAAGGCTCTGTAGTTCTCACAGCTTGCTCCAATTTTTCATCCATGTAGGTTCCAGTTGTCAAATTTCCAATCATTTTTTATGCTCCGGATCTCTGATTTGATTCCAAGAAGAATGAATATTCAAGAAAACAGTAGTTTCAAAGACTCCAAATACTTATGATTACTCAGTTTCAGTATGAAAACAATTTTAAATTAGCTCTTAATTGGTTTTGAATTATTTACAATCAGTTGAACCAGTTGCCGTTACTATTCAAACAAAAAGAGAGAATTCATTTTGATCTCTCCTAACAATTCTGAACCAATTTCAAACAATTCAAAACAGTTAGAATCAATTAGCAAGGACCTAAAAAACTTTCACAAATCAGAATTTGATAGGTTCTTTGAACTTCATTACTGATTTATTTTAGCAGAATCCTAACTGTATTACCCCACCACTCCAATTCACAGTGTTTTAATTAATATCATATTAGTTTTCTTAAAATGCACCCTTCATTGAGGGCATGTGGGTACTAAATACTGTGCTAGATGCAGATAACATTCTTGTCCCTCAAATCATTCGTTCTGATTACTCATAAATTAGAGAACTAAAATCCAAAATTATTGCCTCATCAAATTTTTGTCACACTCTGAACTGTCTTAACAGTCTTATAGTTTTATATAAATCTATTTATGTTCTCTAGCTATTCTGATCTACTATCTATTCTTCTAACACACATGAAACTTCTTTCCTTTGAACTCACAATTTGACAAACCTGCAACAGCAGCATTTAATTTTGGATCCATCAAAGTTGTTCTTGATGCAAAGAACATCTGTTGTATGTTTGGTTGCCTGCCATTGATTTCTTTATTTAAAAAAAAAATTATTGGAGTGTAGTTGATATACAATGTTGTGTTAGTTTCAGGTGTACAGCAAAGTGAATCGGTTATACATATACATATATCCACTCTTTTTTAGATTCCCTTCCCACATAGGTCACTACAGAGCATTGAGTAGAGTTCCCTGTGCTATACAGTAGGTCCTTATTAGTTATCTATTTTATATATAGTGGTGTGTATTCTTTCTTCTTTTGGTAATATATCCTGAGTTCATTTGAGGAAGCACCATTGGCCACACTCTTAATCCTTTCCTGCCATAATAATCGGTTCATGTATAAGCATATGATTCAATCCTAACCAATCATAACTGATCCAGGATCTGGGCTGGAGAGAAAGGTGTTCTCTAATACTCTTCATTTGGACTTAGAAAAATATGATTGGAGTTACTCCCAATGAGGAAAGTGTCTATTTGAGGAAATGGCCCAGAGATGGAAAAAAAAAATAACACAAATATACAATTGACAGTGTTTGAACATTGGATCAAAGACTTTCCATTATAGGAGTCAATTTTATCTTACCATTTTTTTCTTCAAAAGCCAATTTACATTGTATTTTCTGTCATTTACCTCCATTTGCCTTCACTATTCAGAAGCAATTTATTCTAACCTGTACTTTTAGGTATAAGAGTTAAGAGCAGTACCTATGAAGAACGTGGGGCTTAAACTATCTTATACATTCTGTCCTTTTAAATTTTATGTCTCTCCATCCATTCAAGAAAAATTAATTGGGAAATTTGGATTATTCTGTTTTCATGGTGAGTGTATTTTAAAGTCGACAAATTGAAATTGCACAAAATATTCTGCATCTTTCCTAATAAAAAATACAGATATTTTGTGTGTGCTTAAAAAAAGGTCAGCAGTACTAAGAGATTTCCTCTTAACTCTATATCAAAGTGCAAATCCAGCTAATTCTATCACAGACTAGAAAAGTACAATGAAAACATGCTTGTAAATGGATTCTACGGCCCTGTGTGTATAAAGCATTTTAAGAATATCTCATAGCACTCAGAATCTTCCCTGACCTTAGATTAATGCTAGAGATGACCTTTACATTATATTCACAGCTTCACCAGTGATGTCACAGTCTATCTGCTGGGCCACCAAAAGAATGCCAAGGGAGAGAATATTTCCTGGCAACTGTGTTCACCCACTGTGCATCAAAATAGACAGCATTAAGGTGTCATCTACCAAACAGATCATCTTCCGTACAAGGAGCAGAGACTGATTTGCTGGGATAGCATATTTTTTTCTACTAAAAAGAATTATTGTACTACATGAATTTTAAAAATAGACTTTTTCCTTCTTATTAAACATTAATTTGAAAAATTCCAAACAGACCATTGCAAAGCAAGAGTACTTTCTAAACTTTTCAATTTTGTATGTGTTAAAACAGAGATTTACTCAATGATTGTTATCAATTTTCCTGAGATGATCCTTTTCATGTTGAAGCAAAGATGGCAAGGAAAAGTTTTCTTGATAAAAAACAACTCACTTTAATATGTAATCTTTCTCTCGTGTGTGTATGCGTGTGTGTGTGTATGTGTGTGTGTATGTATGTGTCTTACATATGTGTGTTTATGCTTATAAATAGTTGAGCCAAGTACAGAAATCCTATGTTTAAGATTTTCCTGACATACAAACTCATTAAGTTTGTCACTAAAGGTGAGAGAGAAAGCTTTTTGTGGAAGCATGGGTCATTTCTCTGAACCCTGGTCTCTGAACCAGGGGACTGCTTTGAGCGTGGAGAAACATGAACCAGCATCATTTGGGTCTTGTAAGTTTTGGATCCTGAAGGCAGAATTCACAAGGATACTTTTAAATTAACCACCTCACCTCACTCTGTTTTATACTTCTTGTAATCTCATTTTTTGAATTTCATACATATGTACTCAACATTTTAAAGTAGTGTTCATTTCACAACTTAAAAAAATACCTATCCACACAGATTCAGTAACATATATAGACAAGGTTTTGAAATGTTACCGTCTTCATTAAAATTTATAAGTGTCAGGGAATAATATTTTAATCAAGCCTCAGAATATCATTAAAATTATCAAGGCAAGCTCTTTTCCAAACTAGATTCCAAGTAATTTTTGCTTTAAACCACTTTACTTTTTTAATAAGCATATACAGCTTAATTAGAGTGGCTTTGGCTAAACATCTGGAAAATGTCACATTTTTCCCAATGGACCTACATGGGCAAAAAAAGGGGTCTGCTATTAGTATATTCCACAATTACTAAGTCATATGTGGTTTTAAACAACAGCCAGGGGGGAACATGCCTGTCATAAAAGCATCATATACATTATTCTTACTGCTTGGCTAGCAGATATTCAGACACCACACTTAAATACTTTCTAGTAGTTCCTTAGGAGAGCATTTTCCCCTGAGATGAACGGATGAAAGAAGAAAGAAGTGGGAAAGAAAACATATTAAGTTTGCTTTCTTTTAAAATTTATAGGTACTATTTATGATACTGAGTTCCTGTTTGCTATTGAGTTCTATTGAGGATTTCATGACATTAAGAAAGCCATTGGCTTAGGAAATAGATTTTGTCCCTTGTCATGTTCTGATTTCCCAGGAGGACTGAACCAGCCTCAGAGACAGAGAGGAAACAAAGGGAACCCAGGACCCCTTCCTCTTAGTAGCTGCCCCAGAAAGCAATCAGGTGGACAGGAGAGAACACGAGCCAACTGGTCCTTGTTGGAATCCTGGTTGCTTTAGTTATGGCCTGAATGCCACTGGGCTAGAGACTTTAACTTTTTTGACCCTCCTCAGCCTCCCTCAGTGTAAAATAGCTACAATAATACATAGAAGAAAAGATGGGACCAAAAAAAACATTTCTCATAGAGTGATTTCTATAAGACTCTAAATTATTGTTTCCTTTATTTCTTTTCCTAGTGAAGAAGATAAAAAGGGCATTCCTGGCTATCTGAAGAAGAAAAAAGAATCTTATAATTTCAAGACTTCTAAATTTAAATATAATAAAGTCTTTTCTAGATTAAGTGCTTTCAATTTTTATCAGCATAAGAATTACCCAGTATTTATTGAACTCTTGTCCAGCATAATTCCCATATCCTAGATGCTTTAGCTTTAATTAGAAGAGTTACTTTTTAACTCATGTAGTTTCTACTTTGCTCTGTTCGTGATATAATCTGAGCAATGGAAACTGCATGAAAATGGGATACAATGATGGGCAAAATATATACAATAAATTTAAAAGATATTGTTATGTGCAAGTAACATTAACAGATCTGAAAGTTCTACCACTAGGCTTTCAGATTACTTTAGCCAAGGGACTAAACATGTGTGGGTTGCCTTCTGTGAGCTTTGGTCTATGCTAGGTGTTGTGTATCCATTATCTCCCATTCATCCTTGTGATGACCCTTTGAACTAGGTGGTATTATACACATTCCAAGCCAGACAATATCGCAAGCTAAAAATCCAAGTCCTGGAGAGATTATTTACAGAAAGTTACACGGTTAACAAAGGATGAATCTGATATTCTAAATCAAGTTACTCTTTCTCCAAAGTCCATGCCTTTCTTAGCTACCCTACCTCCTATGCCCATAACACAGGTGTTTTTGCAGCCTTATCTGCCATGTAAATATTAAATGGGTTGTGGGCAGAAAAGAGCTATATAGAGCAGTGACTACTATTTCAGAAACAGAGATCTCTACGTACTTGAGTAGTTAGTTAGAATGAAGAATTGGCTTTTCTATACATCCAATGTTGTAAGTGGCAACTGACTTCCAAAGCCAACATCCCAAAGCCCACTTAGCCTAAATATGGCTGAATTTCACTGAGGGTGAAATATTTCAGCCACTGATGACCTCCTTTTCTCTCTTACCTCCTTTTAATCTTTCCTCTATATTAAAGTCAGAGGTATTTCTTTAAATCTTATTACATCTCTTTTTTGTTTCTTCAAAGTTTCCCTTTGCTGTATTTGAAGACCCCAATTCTTCATCTATTCTTCAAAGTCCTACATAAGCTGGTTCCCACATCTCACATCTCCAGCATCATCTCAAACCAGTGTCTCTTAGTCCATGCACTCCAGGCACATTGGCCTTCTTTCAGGTGCTTAAAACACATCAGAGTCTTTAATACCCTCTGTCTGGAAATATATTCCTCCCTTCCCCACATTTTTTCTTAATTAAATCATGTAGAGCACAGCTTTACATCTTGACTCAAATACAACTTTGAGAAAAATTGTCCCTGACCCACCATACTAGATCTGCGGTTATGCTTTTATAACTTCTGTAATGTTCTTTTCTCAATAGGCTCGTGAGAATTAGAAATTATATTCTTTAGCAATTATTTGATTAGTGTATTCACTTCTAAACCGTAAGCTCCTTGAGAACAAGATCCCTTTTACTCAGCATTTTTCACCTTTTGATTTCCTTGCTGCTTTGCTCACCATAATATTAACACCCAGGAGAGTGCCAGGCACAAGTAATCAAAAATTATTTGTGTAAAAAATAAAGCACATTCTTTTAAATTATATTCTTCTTCACTGATGGATGGTAAGGTACTGAAAAAGCAAAATGGAAAAATAAGAGCAGAAAGCAGGTGGGGGGGGGGACCTTCAAGATGGTGGAGGAGTAAGATGTGAAAACATATTTCTCCCACACAAATACATCAAAGATACATCTACACATGGAACAACTCTTACAGAACACCTCCTGAACGCTGGCAGAAGACCTCAGACGTTCCAAAAGGCAAGAAAGTCCCCAAGTACCTGGGTAGGGCAAAAGAAAATAAACACAGACAAAAGAATAGGGACGGGACCTGCACCTCTGGGAGGAAGCTGTAAAGGAAGAAAAGTTTCCACACACTAGGAAGCCCCTTCACTGGCAGAGACGGCGTGGCGGGGAGCTTCGGAGCCACGGAGGAGAGCGCAGCAACAGGGGTGCGGAGGGCAAGGAGGAGAGATTCCCAGACAGAGGATCAGGGCCGACAGGCACTCACCAGACTGAGAGGCTTGTCTGCTCACCCGCCAGGGAGAGAGGGGGCTGGGAGCTGAGGCTCGGGCATTGGAGGTCAGATCCCAGGGAGAAGACTGGGTTTGGCTGCGTGAACACAGCCTGAAGGGGGCTAGTGTGCCACAGCTAGCTGGGAGGGAGTCCGAGAAAATGTCTGGACCTGCCTAAGAGGCGAGAGACCACTGTTTCGGGGTGCGCAAGGAGAGGGGATTCCTTCTCTCTCTGCCCACAGAAGGCAGAGCACCCTCGAACGAGCTCCAGAGATGGGCGCGAGCTGCAGCTATCAGCCCAGACACCAGAGACAGGCATGAAACGCTAACGTTGCTGCTGGAGTCACCAAGAATCCTGTGTGCAAGCACAGGTCACTATCCACATTCCCCCCCGCCCCCCACCGCCAGGAGGCTGAGAAGCCTTCCACTGCCAGGGTCCTGTGATCCAGGGACAAATTCCCCGGAAGAACACACGGCGTGGCTTAGGCTGTTGCAACCTCTTGCTGGCCTCTGCCCCCGCAGGCTCGCCCTTCATTATAACTACCGTACCCCTCCCTACCCGCCGGGCATGAGTGAGCCAGAGCCCCCTAATCTGCCGCTGCTTTAACCCCAACCCCATCCTGTCTGGGTGGGAACAGATGTCTGAGGGCAACCTACATGCAGAGGTGGGGCCAAACCCAAAGCTGAACCCCGGGAGCTGTGCGAACGAAGAAGAGAAAGGGAAATTTCTCCGTGTAGCCTTAGGAGCAGCGGATTAAATCCTCACAATCAACTTGAGGTACCCTGCATCTGTGGAACATCTGAATAGAGAACAAATCAACCCAAAATTAAGGTGGTGGACTTTGGGAGCAACTGTAGACTTGGGGTTTGCTGAATGTGACTGACTTGTTTCTGATATTTATGTTTATCTTAGTATAGTTTTTAGTGCTTGTTATCACTCATGGATTTTATTGGTTTTGTTGCACTCTTTTTAAAATTATTACTCTGTTTATTTTAATGATATTATTTTATTTTTTTATTAATTTATTTATTTTTCTTTCTTTTCTTCTCTCTTTTTTTCTGAGCTGTGTGGCTGACAGGGTCTTGGTGCTCTGGCCTGCTGTCAGGCCTGAGCCTCTGAGGTGGGAGAGAGGAGTTGAGGACATTGGACCACCAGAGATCTCCAGGCTCCACGTAATATCAATCAGCGAGAGGTCTCTCCAAAATCTCCATCACAACGTTAAGACCCAGCTCCACCCAACGGCAAGCAAGCTCCAGTGCTGGACACCCCATGCTGAACAACTAGCAGGACAGGAACACAACCCCACCCATTAGCAGAGAGACTGCCTAAAATCATACTAAGCTCATAGACACCCCAAAACACACCACCAGATGCAGCCCTGCCCACCAGCGAGACAAGATCCAGCCACACCCACCAAACACAGGTACAAGTTCCCTCCACCAGGAAGCCTACACAAAACACTGAACCGACTTCACCCTCTGGGGGCAGACACCAAAAACAACGGGAAGTACAAACTTGCAACCTGCGAAAAAGAGACCCTGAACACAGTAAGTTAAGCAAAATGAGAAGACAGAGAAATATGCAGCAGATGAAGAAGCAAGGTAAAAACCCAGCAGAACAAACAAATGAGGAGGAAATAGGCAGTCTTCCAAAAAAAAATTCAAAGTAATGATAGTAAACATGATCCAAAATCTTGGAAATAGAATGGAGAAAATACAAGAAACGTTTAACAAGGACCTAGAAGAACTACAGAGGAAACAAACAATGATGAACAACATGATAAATGAAATTAAAAATTTGCTAGAAGGAATCAATATCAGAATAATTGAGGCAGAAGAACAGAAAAGTGACCTGGAAGATAAAACAGTGGAAATAACTACCGCAGAGCAGAATAAAGAAAAAAGAACGAAAAAAATTGAGGACAGTCTCAGAGACTTCTGGGGCAACATTAAACACACCAACATTCAAATTATAGAGGTCCCAGAAGAAAAAGAGAAAACAAAAGGGTCTGATAAAATATTTGAAGGGATTACAGTTGAAAACTTCCCTAAGGGAAAAGAAATAGTCACCAAAGTCCAGGAAGTGCAGAGAGTCCTATACAGGATAAATCCAAGGAGAAAAACGTCAAGACACGTATTAATCAAACTATCAAAAATTAAATACAAAGGAAAAATATTAAAAGCAGGAAGGGAAAAGCAACAAATAACATACAAGGGAATCCCCATAAGGTTAACAGCTGATCTTTCAGCAGAAATTCTGCAAGCCAGAGGGAGTGGCAGGACATATTTAAAGTGATAAAGGAGAAAAACCTACAACCAAGATTACTCTACCCAGAAAGGATCTCATTCAGATTTGATGGAAAAGTTAAAACCTTTACAGACAAGCAAAAGCTAAGAGAATTCAGCACCACCAAAGAAGCTTTACAACAAATGCTAAAGGAACTCCTTCAGGCAGGAAACACAAGAGAAGGAAAAGACCTACAATAACAAACCCAAAACAATTAAGAAAATGGGAATAGGAACATACATATTGATAATTACCTTAAAGGTAAATGGATTAAATGCTCCAACCAAAAGACACAGACTAGCTGAATGGATACAAAAACAAGACCCGTATATATGCTGTCTACAAGAGACCCACTTCAGACCTAGGGACACATACAGACTGAAAGTGAGGGGATGGAAAAAGATATTCCATGCAAATGGAAATCAAAAGAAAGCTGGAGTAGCAATTCTCATATCAGACAAAATGGACTTTAAAATAAAGACTATCACAAGAAGCAAAGAAGGACACTACATAATGATCAAGGGATGAATCCAAGAAGATATAAAAATTGTAAATATTTATGCACCCAACATAGGAGCACCTCAATACATAAGGCAAATTCTAACAGCCATAAAAGGGGAAATCAACAGTAACACACTCAAAGTAGAGGACTTTCAAACCCCACTTTCACCACAGACAGATCATCCAAATTGAAAATAAATAAGGAAACACAAGCTTTAAATGACACATTAAACAAGATGGACTTAATTGATATTTATATGACATTCCATCCAAAAACAACAGATTACACCTTCTTCCCAACTGCTCATGGAACATTCACCAGAATAAATCATATCTTGGGTCACAAATCAAGCCTTGATAAATTTAAGAAAATTCAAATCTCATCAAGTATCTTTTCTGCCCACAACGCTATGGACTAGATATCAATTACAGGAAACAAACTATAAAAAATACAAACACATGGAGGCTAAGCAATACACTACTAAATAACCAAGAGATCACTGAAGATTTCCAAGAGGAAATAAAAAAAAAATCTAGAGACAAATGAAAAAGAAAACACGATGACCCAAAACCTATGGGATGCAGCAAAGCAGTTCTAAGAGGGAAGTTTACAGCAATAAAATGCTACCTCAAGAAACAAGAAAAATCTCAAATAAACAACCTAACCTTACACCCTAAAGCAAGTAGAGAAAGAAGAACAAAAAACCCCCAAAATTAGCAGAAGGAAAGAAATCATAAAGGTCAGATTAGAAATAAATGAAAAAGAAATGAAGGAAACAATAGCAAAGATCAATAAAACTAAAAGCTGGTTCTTTGAGAAGATAAACAAAATTGATAAACCACTAGCCAGATACATCAAGAAAAAAGGGAGAAGTCTCAAATCAACAGAATTAGAAATGAAAAAGGGGAAGTAACAACTGACCCTGCAGAAATACAAAGAATCATGAGGGGTTACTATAAGCAACTCTATGCCGATAAAATGGACAACCTGGAAGAAATGGACAAATTCTTAGAAAAGCATAACCTTCCGAGACTGAACCAGGAAGAAAGAGAAAATATAAACAGACCGATCACAAGTACTGATATTGAAACTGTGATTAAAAATCTGCCAACAAACAAAAGCCCAGGACAAGATGGCTTCAAAGGCAAATTCTATCAAACATTTAGAGAAGAGCTAACACCTATCCTTCTCAAACTCTTCCAAAATATAGCAGAGGGAGGAACACTCCCAAACTCATTCTATAAGTCCCCCATCACCCTGATACCAAAACCAGACAAAGATGTCAGAAAAAAAGGAAACTACAGACCAATATCACTGATGAACATAGATGCAAAAATCCTCAACAAAATACTAGCAAACAGAATCCAACAGCACGTTAAAAGGATCATACACCATGATCAAATGGGGTTTATCCCAGGATTGCAAGGATTCTTCAATATATGCAAATCAATCAACATGATACACCAGATTAACAAATTGAAGGACAAAAACCATGATAATCTCAATAGATGCAGAAAAAGCTTTTGACAAAATTCAATGCCCATTTATAATAAAAACTCTCCAGAAAGTAGGCATAGAGAGAACTCACCTCAACATAATAAAGGTCATATAGAACAAACTCACAGCCAACATCATTCTCAATGGTAAAAAACTGAAACCATTTCCTCTAAAATCAGGAACATGACAGGATGCCCACTCTCACCACTATTATTCAACATAGATTTGGAAGTTTTAGCCATAGCAATCAGAGAAGAAAAAGAAATAAAAGGAATACAAATTGTAAAAGAAATAAAGCTGTCACTGTTTGAAGATGGCATGATACTATACAAGGAGAACCCTAAAGATGCTACCAGAAACTACTAGAGCTAATTAATAATTTGGTAAAGTAACAGGATACAAAATTAGTGCACATAAATCTCTTGCATTCCTATACACTAATGATGAAAAATCTGAAAGAGAAATCAAGGAAACACTCCCATTCACCACTGCAACAAAAGGAATAAAATACCTAGGAATTAACATACCTAAGGAGAAAAAAGACCAGTATGCAGAAAACTACAAGACACTAATGAAGAAGTTAAAGATGATACAAACAGATGGAGAGATATACCATCTTCTTGGATTGGAAGAATCAACATTGTTTTTATGAGCAAACTATCCAAAGCAATCTACAGATTCAGTGCAATCCCTATCAAACTACCAATGGCATTTTTCACAGAACTAGAACAAAAAATTTCACAATTTGTATGGAAACACAAAAGATCCTGAATAGCCAAAGCAATCTTTAGAAAGAAAAATGGAGCTGGAGGAATCAGGCTCCTGGACTTCAGACTATACTACAAAGCTACAGTAATCAAGACAGTATGGTACTGGCACAAAAACAGAAATATAGATCAATGGAATATGATAGAAAGCCCAGAGGTAAACCCATGCACATGTGGTCACCTTATCTTTGATAAAGGAGGCAAGAATATACAGTGGAGAAAAGACAGCCTCTTCAATAAGTGGTGCTGGGAAAACTGGACCGCCACGTGTAAAAGAATGACATTAGAACACTTCCTAACACCATACACAAAAATAAGCTCAAAATGGATTAAAGACCTAAATATAAGGCCAGACACTATAAAACTCTTAAAGGAAAACATAGGCAGAACACTCTCTGACATAAATCAAAGCAAGATCCTTTTTGACCCACCTCCTAGAGAAATGGAAATAAAAACAAAAATAAACAGTGGGACCTAATGAAACTTAAAAGCTTTTGCACAGCAAAAGAAACTGTAAAAAAGAAAAAAGACAACCCTCAGAATGGGTGAAAATATTTGCAAATGAAGCAATTGACAAAGGATTAATCTCCAAAATATACAAGCAGCTCATGCAGTTCAATATCAAAGAAACAACCCAATCCCAAAATGAGCTGAAAATCTAAATAGACATTTCTTCAAAAAAGATATACAGATTGCCAACAAACACAAGAAATAATGCTCAACATCACTAATCATTAGAGAAATGCAAATCAAAACCATAATGAGGTATCACCTCACACCAGTCAGAATGGCCATCATCAAAAAATCTACAAACAATAAATGCTGGAGAGGGTGTGGAGAAAAGAGAACCCTCTTGCACTGTTGGTGGGAATGTAAATTGATACAGCACTATGGAGAACAGTATGGAGGTTCCTTAAAAAACTAAAAATAGAACTACCATATGACCCAGCAATCCCACTACTAGGCATATACCCTGAGAAAACCATAATTCAAAAAGAGTCCTGTACCACAATGTTCATTGCAGCATATTTACAATAGCCAGGATATGGAAGCAACTTAAGTGTCCATCGACAGATGCATGGATAAAGAAGATGTGGCACATACATACAACGGAATATCACTCAGCCATAGAAAGAAACAAAATTGAGTTATTTGTAGTGAGGTGGATGGACCTAGATTCTGTCATACAGAGTGAAGTAAGTCAGAAAGAGAAAAACAAATACCGTATGGTAACACATATATATGGAATCTAAAAAAAAAAAAAAAAAAAAAAGAGGTTCTGAAGAACCTAGGGGCAGGACAGGAATAAAGATGCAGATGTAGAGAATGGACTTGAGGACATGGGGAGGGGGAAGGGTAAGCTGGGATGAATTGAGAGCGTAGCACTGACATATATACACTTCCAAGTGTAAAGTAGCTAGCTAGTGGGAAGCAGCTGCATCACATGGGGAGATCAGCTTAGTGCTTTGTGATCACCTAAAGGGGTAGGATTGGGAGTGTGGGAGGGAGAGGCAAGAGGGAGGAGATATGGGGTATATGTATATGTATAGCTGATTCACTTTGTTATGCAGCGGAAACTAACACAACATTGTAAAGCAATTATACTCCAATAAAGATATCAAAAAAAAAGAAAGAAAGAAAGAAAGAAAGCTGGTGGATAAGCATGTTGGAAAGGGCATAGTATATTAGGATGTTTATATTACATGATTTTATCCACTGCAGAGAAGATTGTACTAAGGGAGACAATGATCCACTCTGTTGATGTCAGTTGACTTTTCTTTCCCCAGTATTCCCAGTATATGACCAATGGATTCATGCACAGAGTGACCATGGCTTCATAAAAAGATGTTATGAATGGGCTCAACAACAGATATCTCCATTCAACAAAACTTATTTGGCAATTGCCACTAATGGTGCCCGTCTTGCCATTAGCAAAGTCCAAAGCTGAATTCCAGATACGGCCCCTGAATTCCAGTGTACCATCTGTTCTTCTGATAGCAAAGTGACTACATTGAATGCTTCTATCATGGAGGGGTCCTCACAGAGATGGATATTTATTTTACTTAATTTTTTTTCTTTTCCTATCTGCTTTACTTTTGCTAACACTGCCATCTATGGACTTACTAAAGGCCTTATTCTTCATCGTGTTATTCCAGATAATGTTGTTTCGACTAAGGAACTCGTTTAGTAATAAAAGCAATGAGTTTATACCAATGATATTCGCTGCTCTTACAAGATACCCTACTAAAAGTGGTTGGCCTTGTAGAACAATGGAACAATGAAATAATTTGCTGAAGGCTCACTGACAGCTGATGAACAAAATCTTGCAAATTTGGGCACTGTTCTACAAAATTCAGTGCATGCTTTGAACCATCAGTTTTCCATGACCAGTATACACAGGTCTAGAATTTAACGGATGGAAGTAAAAATGTCTTCTCTCCCTTATAAAGTCAACATCTCATATGCCAAGTTTTTGCTTCTTGTCTTACAGCTTTCGGCTTGGTTATTTTAAAGTGTTAGTTCAAAAGCAGAAATAATTCCAATAAAGGGACAAAAATTATTTTTGAAAATGGAAATTGTGATTGCTACCTGACTATTTGGGGCTTTCTGTGCAAACAGGAAGAGAAGAAGGTACTTTATTCTGTTATCATAGATGCTAATTATTAAGGAGAGAGTTCTGTGTAGGATCCAATGGATTATTTGGGATCTGCCTTAGTATTTCAGTATTCAGTGGTAAAAGTTAATAGAAGACTACATGTAAACAATAAAGGGAAGATTAGTTAGAGATTAGACCTTGAGAAATAAAGGTTTAGGTAGTCAGCCATCTTAAACTGTGGAAAATCCTGGTTAGGTGAGGTTAAAGGAATGGATAGTGGACAAAGGAAATCATAAATGTCAAACACCATCCTGTGATCAATTACTTTCCTTGTCTGTTTATATGTGTATATATATATTTTTTTTCATTATTTTAAATAAAGAATATTGAGGATGAAATTGCAACTTAAATAGAAGAGGAATTAACATTCTCCAAAAATAGTTATGGTGATAGGACTATTTTTCTACTTTTAGGGGGGAATGAATGAAAGTGTCATCATTTGTATAAAGAATAGTTGTATCAGATGAGTAGAAATATGCTGTTGCATTGTTGTTGCTATTCAAAAGTTTAAATATGGCAAGAGAAGGTATGGAAGCTAAGTAATCAAAGGGTTGGGAGTTACCAGACACTACTAGTTCACACTCAACCCTATTATACTCTTCTCTCTTCTATACTCTCCTTTGTACCATCAGGCTTAAGACTGCAAATTACATTTCACAAACTCTCTTGTCAACGAGGTTCTGGTTGTCTTCTTCTAAGAGAGACCTGGCACCAGATGAGAAGGCTGTCAGCAGGTAGAAACTGTTCTCATCTGGTGGCAGTAGGTGAGTGACTATGGGCTCTTGCAAAAGTACAGGTGGTTCCAGCCATTGTGCCAGAATTCTGAAGGTAGCAAGTGAGTGGTAGCAATGGGAGACTCTGGGCCATTGAAGGTTATTGTAGGTTTTTCATGTAGTTCTAGGGTTCTGGCAGTACAGCTATTGTGGTGAGTGGTGGCTCCTTAAGGGTGATATCCAGCAGATGACAGGGACTCCTGCAGCAGCTGCAGAGGGCACTGTGGCTCAGACAAGTTCTTGCTATTGTGGAGGCCTTAACATCTTATGTAGGACCGAATCTTTAGGAAACAGTGCCTTTCTCATTTTTTGTTCTTCTGTTCTTTCAAAAAAAATATATAAAATAATTCCAATATTATATCTCTATTCAAAAATACTCAAGTGGTTTCTAGTGTCCTAGCTGGACATTGGTTCATCTTCTTTTCTGCTAACTCTTAATGTTGCCCCAGAGCTCAGTAATTCATCCTCCTCTATCAATATCCACATCCTCTGTGATTTCATCCAGACTCAGAGGTTTTACATAAACATTCATCTCTGTGCCAACAATTCCCCGATTCCAATCTTCACACTCATGTATATATCCCCAATTGCCCCCTGGGCATCTCCACTTGGGTATCTAATAGACATCTCAATCTTGCTGTCTCCAAAAATGAACTTCTGAACTTTCCTCACACTTTCTTCCCTTCCACAATCTTTCTGATCTCATTTGATGGAAAATCTACCCTTCCTTAACCTTAGAATTCCTTTTAAATGTCTCTCTTTTATTCATATTTTATATTAACTCCATCAGGAAAATCTGTTTTTTCACTTTTAAAAACACTTTGAGAACTGGTTAAATTTTCACCACAAGCTTTGCTAACACCATGGCCCAAACCACCATCAGCTTTCACTTAATTAACTGCAAGTCTCCCACATAGTCTACCCTTCTATCATTATTCTGAATACTGCAGAATGCTACTTTCAAAATATTAGTGAGGGGTCCTATCACTCCTCTGCTCAGAATCTGACATGTTCAGGCACATACACTGAAGAGGAGAAACTTGATAAGCATGACCTGAAATGCAAAAGGTTTATGTTGCAAGCAGGGGGGCCAAAAAGAAGAAGAAAAAAGAAAAGAAGTTATGTGAAATTGATTATTTCTGATGATACAAGAAGTAGAATAAGGTTCTAAGCAGCCACTTGAATTGCTGTGCACAGTATGCTTTCATAATTATTCACTCTCAATTCTTCTCATACACAAAGAAGGAAATTATGACAATACCAAAACAATCAGC
This sequence comes from Orcinus orca, assembly GCF_937001465.1. Lineage (NCBI taxonomy): Eukaryota > Metazoa > Chordata > Mammalia > Artiodactyla > Delphinidae > Orcinus > Orcinus orca. The sequence goes on from NC_064563.1 coordinate 22,884,647, forward strand.
CTAAAAGAGAATATTTTTATTTTTGGAGATGCTTTCAACAGCTAATGAATGAGACCACTAATTTGCATCAGAGAAGATTGTCATTCTGTATCCTGGTAACCACTCTTAAAATATATTTTCAGAGCTTATATTATATTGTGGTACTCAGGTGAATAATAGGAATTAGTTTAATGGTACATCTTAGCATTTTTCCTCTATACTCTTCCACCATACATTTCCTTCCCGCTCAAAGAGCTAGCACAGGTTTGGAATTTCTGAAGGCCATAGATTATTATAGAGACACTGCATTCTCATCACGGAGCTTAATTAGCAGTGATGTTCTCTACATGGTAAAGGTGATAAATGGTACGCATATATACATATTGAAACATTTTGGTTAAAATTCTTTTGAGAGAGTTACTCTACTAGACAGAAATAAAATTTTTAGGACAAATGCCTACTGTTTTATGGCTGAAAATTTGGATTTCAAAGTTGAGAATATGGATGGAAGCTGAGGATGCTAAGTCTTCTAGCAGTTGGCATAAAGAGCATGTAAACAGAAAGCAACTCCTATTATCATAAGGTATTTTCCCTTGTCCTAACCTTTCCTGGGCTATACATTGTTAAACCCTCTAGAAGCCACCATAGCTCAGGTTAGAAGTTAACAAATGTAACCTGGTCTTGAACTACTTTATTTGTTTCAAGGTAGCCAATGTTGGTTTAATTAATAAAGGCCTAAACGGAATGTTTTTGATATCTTGAGCTGTTGGACTGTGTGGACTAGAGGGCAGAAACCAGAGGCTTAAGAGCCAAAAAGCACTTGACACATTGTCATTATTTAGAATAGGATAGTGGTTTATGTTACACAAAACATCTCTGTCTCTATCTTTGTCTCTACTTCTCTCTCTCCCCCTCTCTGAAATGTGAAGCATATAACTTAGTAATAGGGTTAAATGCACAGGTAGTTTGCCTTGCATTTTGCAGATGCAGGTAATGTGGCACAGGTGAGCGGCCATGGATGAATCTTCCCGAAGACTGCTGTTCTCATTCCACGATCTAAAAATATTTTGAGCTCAATAACTAGAAATCTTCTCAATTGGCTGCTCTCTGGATTCAGAAACTAGGTTTGCAACCACCAGTTGTTGTTGTTGTTTTTCCATAGAAATTCCCCTCATTAAATGCCTGCTTATACCATTCAGCAAATATTCTCTACTACTGAAACTGAGCAGAACCCTGTGAGTTCATCTGTCAAGTTTATGATTAACCTCTCTGTCCAAAACTTTACTCCTTTCGTGTTATACACCAGTTCCTCCTCAGGATTGAGGAGTGTCAAAGACAGGGGGGTGGTTTGAAACTGAGCAGAACCCTGCAGGCCCCTCCCCCCAAGTACAAAGGCCCCTCCATGTCCCCTGTCTCTTGTTTGTAGAAAAGCTGAAGTCTCCTAGTCCTCCCTAGTCACAAAAGAACAGGTTCAAGCAGTCAATGACTAAGACAATAAAGTCACAGAATCTTTCAGTGTCTGATGCACATTCCTGAGCTGTTTTACAAATACTAGAACTGCCACCAGAGGAACAAAGCTAACTGCAGGATGACTAGACTGTAGCCATGACATAAGCTGCTCCATGTTGAGAAGTACTGAATCTATGGCTAGCACAATTCCAAGAAATGGCCTCAAGAGAATGGGATGAATACTATTGCTCATCGAAATAATTGTAGCTTGCTCTGCCCATATATGTAAGGAGGCAACTAAAACTGTCAGCAAAGAGATGTTACAAACCCATGTAGACATCTTCCACTCTAAAAATGTGGTGCCCTGTGTCAGCATGAAGAAGTTACAGAAGATGTATCTTCGCCCATGATCCCATAGAAATGGAACCATGTCTGAGAAGTGGGGATTTGTAAGCAGCTCTTTGCAGGAAACCACCCTCAGCAGGAGACTCCTTTAGTCTTGTCACTTTACAAAGCTATATTGTAACTAACTTTTAAACCAGGCACTTCATGCTCTACTCATCTCTGGACCAAGCACACCTTTCAAATCTTTTGATCACACAATACTTTACCTTACTTGTTGGTTCTTTCCATAGATCAAAGAAGTAGAAATAAAGAATAAGTAATTAACAGATGACCAGATCTCTTCCCTAGCTTGCCCTTCAGTAATCTTGCAAACAAACTTTGTGAACAAGACAGTATCTAAAGAAAGATCACGAGGAGTCGACAAGCCTGCACACAGTGGGAGATGGTGACGAGTCCGATCCCCCATCTCAATGATTAACTGAGATTACTTCCCCTCTTCCTTTTAAAAACTTTCATGGCTGAGCAGAATCTCCAGAGTTAGTTTTGGGACACGAGTCTACTTTCTCCCCAGAATGCCAACTTTCTGATTAAAGCAACCTTTCTGTTTCTACCAGCACTTGCCTCTTGAGTATTGACTTTTGAGTAGTGGCAGCCAGACCTGAGCTGGGTAATACTGCCGAGTTCTCAACAGAATGTTGAAAGGATCCTCAATGAATGAAAGGCAACTGCAGGAGAAAATGCACACATGTTGTTCAAGGGAAGGAAGAACGTCTCTTCTTTCCTTGAACCAAAGGAGGGACTGACAAAAACTCTTGGACCAAATTTTAATCAAGCTCCTCTGAGTCATTTCCTGGACTGGACTTTGACCTATGGACTTACATGTCAGTCTTTGCACTGTCCAAGAATCCTGCTTAATAACTTTAGCCAGAATCCTCCACCCTTGGACACTCACTACTCTTGTCTGCTTTCAGCAAGAATCCTGTTGAGTTGGTTTAACAAGACTCCCCACCCCTGATGTTTCCTCTTCGTAATTTTCTATCCACAGCCCTCCACCCCACACTGCTCCTTGGCTATAAATCCACACTTGTCCATGTTGTATTTGAAAGTGAGCCCAGTAACTCCTCTTCCTTACTGCAAAACCCCATTGCAGCAGTCCCTTGAATAAAGTCTTCATCAGCTTAAACAAGTGTTTTTTAACAGTATAGAAGAAAATGCAGGTGCCTAGGATGAAACAAGAGCTTTCTCGATAGAGGGAACCACTATTGTCAAAGGATTAAAAGAAAATCAAAGTATTTCAGTCCTGTGCTTTGTGTTTGCCTATTATCTGGTAATTGGCAGTAATATTCAGGTAGTCTGCTAATTAATAAAATAGTGGTAGTAATCATGGGTTTTAGTGTCAGACAGACCTGGTTATCATCCTAGCCATGTCACTGTTTACTCCACATTCTTTAGGAGATTATTTGACCTTTTTAAAATTGAATATCTCATTTGGTAAGTGAGCATGATGATAATATATTTTTGATAGGCTTGTTGTGAGAATTACATGAGATAATATATATAAAGAGAATAATGTAGTGGCTAGGATATAGTAGGTATCCAATAAATATTAAGAATTTTGATTTTGAATATTAATAATAATTAAGTACCTTCCAAGTATTTTGTTTTGAGTTGTTTTATTTTTTTATATAAGACATTCCCAGGAGTCCCTTTAAAGAAAATATGCTAGTTAACATCATACTCGGAAATTAGTGATCTCATGGGAAGGTGTGTCTTAGATGTGAGTTATATATGGACACAAAATTTTTTCAAAATAAACCACTTCATAATTCTCTCTCAGTAAATCATAGTCAAAAGTTATTTCCATTCTAATCATGAAAGCCTCCACCTGGAGTTCAGATAACATTCTGATATTTTATAGGTAATCACAGAAATTCAGTAACTTCTGGCAGGTAAGAATATTAATGTGGAAAAGAAATCCACTTTTCTGTAATTCCTAAGAAGAAAGTATGTCATAAAAGGGTCTATTTAACTCAATAAGATATTCTTTTTCTTTTTTTTTTTTTTGCGGTACACGGGCCTCTCACTGCTGTGGCCTCTCCAGTTGCAGAGCACAGGCTCCGGACACGCAGGCTCGTTGGCCATGGCTCACGGGCCCAGCCGCTCCGCGGCATGTGGGATCTTCCCTGACCGGGGCATGAACCCTTGTCCCCTGCATTGGCAGGGGAATCCCAACCACTGCGCCACCAGGGAAGCCCTCAATAAGATATTCTTATTGTTAGGTTGAACCATATGAAATCACCACTGAATGTCACAAATCATCAAATGTCAGCAATTTCGCATTTCAAAGTAAATATTTATAAAATGTGTTTCTATGAGTAATGTTAACTACATTTCCTCTTTTGTGTGTTCTGACTCTAAAAGGAAAACACACTTACTTAAGCTCTGTATTTGTCCATGCCAAGCCTAAACTATCATGGATTAATGCCAATGCATATGATGGGGAGACCCTGTATGAGGGGGATCCCTGGATATAAACAACAGAAACCACTTTGGCTATCTAAGCAGAAAAGGAATATCCTGGAAGGACACATCATAGAATAGAAAAGAAGGTTGGAAAACCAGGCGTAGGCAGGAAGGCCAAGACCCTAACACTTGTCAACTTAGAACATAACATAGTTTGGGACTCTCTGCCATCTCTGATATTAGCTGATGTGCCACTTTACCATATCTACCAGAAATAATCTCAACTGGACCCCGCACTTTTGTTCTCACTTTTTCAAGGTTTGAAACTCTAGGTGGGAGTGTCTGATTAGCTGATGATATATCCTCTACCCTACTTATGACAACCTCCCCACTTTGTCTTGTGTAATGGGAGATAGAGTCCTGCTTACTACCTATCTTGTTATTCCTGCTACATAGGAAGTCTGTTTGTATGCTGGGCACATGCACATAGTTCAATCGCTAAAGCTATCTCTTTAGATTTGTTCCTATATAACACTCTGTTAGGGTAGTACCATATTGCTACAAACTGAAGAGGTTTTTGCATTTTCAATTTTTTTGTCTATATATACATGTTTTCATATTTAAAAATATACATATGATATGTGTATGTCTAAAAATGAAAGTATGAGATACAATGATAAACTAAATTACAGTTTCTAACTCTCAAAAAGTTGGTAGTTCAGAATTGCCTCATATTTATTTGATTTTTCTCAATGGTACTATCAGTGTCAATTGTTACATGAACAGTGACATGAATCTAATATGAAGAAAAGTTTTTTGTTGTTTTATTGTGAAAAAACATACTTAAGAAAGTGCTTCTGGGGATGTTACTCACACATAGAAGAAGTCACACATTCTATCCTTGTGTGGAAGGTATGGAAGATTATCAGTTCAAAAAAGGGGAACAAAAATCAATTTTCACCCAAGGAACTTATATGAATTTAACCAAAATTGAAAAGTAAATAAACCTGTTAGCTGATGACTATGCTTTCTATTGAGAGTAAAAAAAATGTTCGTGATTGTTGTCAGTGAATAAATTATCTTTCACAAAAAGTGAATTCATCCTTTTCTAAGACAAATAATTTACTTCAGATTAACTTTAAGCCTATGTGCTGTAGAAGAAGTTAAAAGATAATTAACTTTATTAAGAGATAATAAAAGTATATTTAATCACAATTATTTTACAAGAATGAAATACACTGAATCATATCATCCTATATTTCCCATGATATTTTAGCTTTTATGAAAGACTTCTAGGATCTCAGAGGCGGTGTGTACTTTACGTGAGCACTTCTTAGCTCATTATATTCCCCAGTCTCAATTACCTCTCCCTTTACTCATTTAAAAGGAGCCTGAAAAAATCTAGCTTCAGAACATGCATTAAAAATGTGAGCTAGGGAATTCCCTGGCGGTGCAGTGGTTAGGACTTCGCACTTCCACTGCAGGGGGAATGGGTTCGATCCCTGATCAGGGAACTAAGATCCCTGCGGTGCAGCCAAAAAAAAAAAAAAAAAAGTGAGCTATTCTTTCTGTTGAATTAAGCTGAAATCACTTTGTTTCTATCCTAAGTTTAGCTGTTTGTAAACGTTCTCTTCTTTATTGTAAAAAAGTTGAGAGGCTTTTTATTTGTTTGTTTTGATCCTTTTTGGGGGGAGGTCAGGGGTGTGAGGGAAAATGTGCTTTTGATGCTAAGGACAAAACAAGTTTATTGATGGAAAACTAATAAGAAAGTAAATAAACATTCACTAAAGCATAGCTGTAATACAGCAGTTGGATATATTATATAAAAATACCAGGTGTCTTTCAAGGTTCTTTCCAAAACATGGTGTTTTTCATTTAAGCAATGAAATAATTCAATACAGGAATGAATTCAATACAGTGCTGGTGAAGCACTTTTCCTGGAGTTGGGTGATTTTTACCTAATCAACAGCTTAGCTTAAGGTATTCTCTTGAAGATGGCTGGTGGATATTGCAGGGGTGTGATTTCTTCATCATGAAAGAGAAGAGGGTGAAAGCATCTTTACAGAACATTCATTTCTGATCTTGGTACAATTAGCATGATGTTCAATCATGTTTGGATATTTCTTTTTCAACTCAATATTTAAATGATGCTATACAAATTAGATACTTGGCATCCCATGTCTGTGAGGAGGAAAGATATTGTTTTTAGGAAGACCCAAAACTAAAGTTTTAGGATATTTATTTCTTTTTATTTTTCCCCCAGCTCTTTCTACTGAGAACATTATATCACAGATACCAGACACATTACCATGCAAGAAAAACATCACCAAAGACAACAATTTTGGATTATTTAAATTTCATGAATAACAATATTTTTTCTAAACATGAGTATGAATTAATGGTATTCATCTAAGAATAGGGTGGAAGGGATTGTTGATTTGGTTCTAGGTCCAGTGGGTTAAGTTACCCATATTGCTTTCCCCCCCAAAGAATAGGATATTAAAACAAAATATAAATATATCAAAGTAGAGAATAAAAATGAAAATATGTATGTCTGCTTTTGTCAGATAAATTTGATATGGAAGTGTATGTTTATGGTGTGTGTGTGTGTGTGACACAGAGAAAGGGGGGGGGAGAGAGAGAGTGGGGGGGAGAGAGAGAGAGAAAAGCTGCATATATATTTATATATTTTAGATGACTCCTTTTGAATTAGAGGAATTTAGAGCAAATGTTTATACTCTCTAGGGCATCAATATGTGCCACATCACTTGAGTATTCATCAGATGCGCTAACATAATAAAGAGAAGAAACAAACAAACAAAATGAACAGTGATCACTAAGAGAAGGCAAGAAAGCAAATGGCATAAGACATCTATCTCTTCCCCTCCACCTCCTCCTTGGTTTCCAATCTCCCAACTCTGTATCCAAAGTGCTTTTACCTTGGAATGGAAGTGAATGGTAAAAGATGTGATGTTAGCTAATGGGTAACATTGACCTTGACTCTACACTTCTGGGGGCCTGACTTCAGTGGCCTGTACAAGAGGAAAAGTCAAAGGATTTACACCCAGTCTTGTAGCATCATATGAACAAACATGAGGTGGGAAACAAGCATGTCACTGGGAAAGTCCTTTTACTCTACCTCCCTTCTGATTCAGTCAGTCAGGGCACTGGATAAAGGCATTTCTTGTATGTTTGTTCATTTGTTTAAGATCCACTCATACAGGCAAGACTTAGTCATTAATGAGTCAACTATCATATATTAATTAGGGACACAAAGTTTAATGAATCCTGAAAACAGACTTCTATTTCCAGCCAGCTCTTAACTGACAGTACAAAATTATCTAAGTCATTTGCTCAAAAGAGTGCATTCTATCAAAAACTTTTTCAGGCTGACTTTTACTTCAGCTTTTTCTAAGGTAAGATCATTATAAAAATAATCTGAAGAAATTCCCCAAATACCATGTATTTGTAAACCATACTTCTACAAAGTAAACCACTCTAGGAGTAAAGATAATGGCCTAACAAGAGTAATTAAATATTATTTCTCTGTTTTTGCCACTATCCATAAAATTTCAGGAGCTTCAGCTTCCCTTAGATGTCTCCAACAGACTTCAAGCAGCCCCCATGGAGACAGCCAAAAGCAGTCCATCAGCTCATACATGAAGAGTATAATTTCCTCTTGCATATTCTTCTTGGTCACCACAGGGAGTCCTCCATTTCTGTTGTCTCCTACTTCAGCCTTTGTGAGGTCATGTCTTTCTTCTCCTAATGCTCTGATGTTCCAGCCCTTCCTACTACACAGAGGCTGGATTGGTTTCCTGCTTCAGATAATGTGACCACAGAGATCAATAATTACCTAAATTACAGGAAGTACTACATTCCACTCTGTAGACTACTAGGCTCTGTTTGCTCTATTCTCTTCATGTTTTACAGAGATTTTTAAGGAACCAGCTCTTTTTCATGTATATCCCCTATACTCAGGTCTCTGCTATGTCTAAGGAAAGAGAGGGAGCAGATAATATCTGATCTACACATGAATTTTCCACCTTTTCTCAAAACTTAAAGCAATTTTGTGTGCATTGACTCTTTTTTTCCAAGAGATTTATTCTTTCCTAGGAGGTTCCTTAGTCCTGCACGCAATTAAACATACTCACTAGACTTGCTGAAACATATCTGAATCCTAGGGTGAATTCAACTTGGTCTCTCAAGCTATGATCTTTTTGCCATACACGTATATATATTCCAGTGATAATATTCTATTCAAGAAGAGGCTGTTTTCTTCATTATTTTAAAAATAATACTGAATGGGCTTCAAGTGAATTATTTTATTGTATTTGTCCCTGATATACCATAGTTTACATTTGGAACTAATGGACCTTTCTAATAGAAGAACAAAGAGAGCATTACCTTTTATTATCAGTTTGGATGACATGGTACCAGGGTCACTGATTGAGTTTCCTAGCATGAATCAGTGTTATTCCTAAGAGTAACCATGTTGGCCATTCTCAAGGACCTTGGGAGATCGAAGCACCACATATATCATTTTGACTCATTGCAACGATCTGCTTAAAGAAGCACTTCTCTAAGAAATTACTCTTTTGCCCTGATAGGACTTGGTCAGGATTTTTAGGCTCAGTCGCTCCTAAGCCCTACGTGCAGTAAATAAATAATTGCACATGCCCATACTGGTCATCCTTACATATTTTTCAAAGCTATTATACATTGGTGATGCCTTGTCATTTTTACATATTCTATGGAAAATACACACAAGATAATGTTGGTCTTACAGGACATTATAACCTGAACTTAGAGGTAACATGTCTTTCAAAAAGTTGTTTACAAACCATATAGTATTAGAGTTCCTAAGCGATATGACTGGGGGAATAAGATGTTTGTTAAGCTCCTTCTTGATGCTCCCTGAATCTTTGCTAGGATTCAGTCCTTGCTCTGGACTGACATAAGCCTGACACCATCTGAGTACATATCTGAATGAGGGAACTGGAGGAGACTCCAGAAGCCCTGCTCATTAAACTTCCCAAGTGTGATATTTTCTTGTACCTTTATCCAAAAACAGTAACCTTTAAGCTTGTGATAATAAAATGCAACTTGATTACAATTTTGGTATTGGAATAACTAGTTTTGTAAATTTCCAAAACTTTTCCTCTGTGGGTCTGAATTAGTTGCCATGAAAATAAAGGTTTTGACCAAGAATAAAAAGAAAGATAAGGATTATATAATTCTATAGTATTTATTTAATCCATTCCTAAGAGAATATTAATCAAATTTATTATAATAATGAGGTTACGTCCATCATTCAAAGAGTCTTCTAATATCAAATTTGTGACTTTCTTTTTATGCACTGACTTTGGGCTCATGGTTTAGAGTTGGCAAATGGGATCCCTTAGATTTCTCTATGGATGGAATAAAATAAAGAAAACATGACAAAAGGATATTTGAAGAGTTTGATGTATATCAACTGTGACAAATTTCCATGTTTCTTTTTTCTATTATCATAATTTGAACCAAATTCCTGACAGAAGGATTCTGATACAATTAGAGAATTTTGGAATTCCCAAAGTCATCAAACACCAGGACAGAAATATCATCTCAAACTTTTCCACAGTGGAAGCTGATTCATAAGACTAAAGATGTTAAAATGTGGTTTATCTATGAGGAAAGAAAGAAAAAGATCTCTATTGAAAAAGGTCTAGGGTAGAGCAAGGAAGAAAAGAGACAGCCAGAAGGAAAATCTGTAAAAGATATCTCTGAGAAAGGTCACTGCAATTGATGTAGGTTTTTCTGTTACAAATTCCTTTTTATGTGCTTAGCTGTTAAATGTTAAATCTTCCATTTTAAAATGGACTTCAGTTTCACCATGGAATAGGGTTCTAACCCCTGCAAATGATGTTCAGTCTCTACATATGTATTTCATTTTATGTCATGGGCTCTTTGCTCAGGCTTTCTATTTTTCTTGTTTGGTGCACTCATATAAGGGCACTTATCTGTCTGAAATGTCATTGTGTGAATGTGTATTGATATCCTCTTGTGTAAATGCCTCAGGGACATTCTTTTTGGATGGATATTTCAGATGTCAGAGTTTACACCTGTTCCTAAGTGTGAAATGTATATGTTAACCAAAAAAAATAAAGTTTTCTAAGACTAATATGATTTTCAACTGAGCAGCTCATGTAAATGGATATAGCAAGATGTAGAAATATAAAACATCTCATAGTTGTTTGAAAAATATATAATTTCTAGAAGGATGCAAATATGACATTTGAAGGAAAGGTCTGGATTAAATATCATATATTTAAGTGACTAAATAGGGTGGCTTAATGAATGGTTTCCTGGTTCCCACAGGGTTATGATATTTCTCTTTGTTTTGACATTAAATAGACAATGTTTTGGGGAAGAGAAAAAAAGCAAAGATTAGAATTTTAATAAGAAGTGTCAATCCTTGAACATAAATAGAATTTAATAGTTTTATAAGTTCTTTATATTTAATGTAATCAGCAATGCAGTTAGTGGTGGTATAGTGTTAATAGAGGGAAGCATACATTATATTCCCAACTTTAGCACTTTTAGTAATAGTTAGTCAAACATCCATTCAACCAATATTTAAGTCCTTAATATGTGCCATTCAGAGTTCTTAGAAATCACTTTAACATCTCTTAGCCTCTACTGCCAAAACTACAAAATGGATAAAATTTTCTCTAACTTGGTAAAGATAGAGACTAAACAAGATGGTCTCGAACTTAAATTACACATCTATAATTTTATTATTCTAGATAAGATTTTCTACTTGTTCCTCTTCCCCTCTTTCACAGGAATTAAAAACAAAGACAACAGTAAGCAAGCAAAACAACATAATCCAAAGACAAACACAAATTCTTTAGAAGTTACATGTAGCTCCAGAAGACCTGTAGAAGAGTTTAAAAAAAAAAAGATTTGTGAAGACCAACAAAGAAAACCTGTGGTAGGAAAGCCTTCTGATTTTAATAATTATTTATCTGGTAATTAATTTGAATTTTTGACTTCTGCCTTTTAATTTCCTCCCTCAAGACAGGATGATAATACTGAGCAAGTTGAATCGAAGAATTGCTTGCAAAGAACTGATAACTGTTCCAGAACATGATTTTAACAAATTAACTAAAACTCTAAAATGACTGCATAATATTAAAGGCTAATAAAAGGACATATAATTCACATCCACAATAAAATGAGACTACACATTCAGAAAGTTCATCTTTAAGAAGGCAGGATCTTGCCAAGGAAGGCTTTGGATCATTGTCACATTAAAACGTGATAATTTTTAATAGTGACCTTTGTAAAAAGTCAAAACCCTTTAAAACTGAAAAATTAAAGTATTTAAATTAAATTAAATTTTAAAATATTTTGTTTATATTTATTCTAAAGACCTATAATACTCAGCTTTTCATTATGGAGAATAGTATGGAGGTTCCTTAAAAAAACTAAATATAGAAATACCAGACTTCTGGGAAGATGGCGGAAGAGTAAGACGCGGAGATCACCTTCCTCCCCACAGATACACTAGAAATACATCTACGCGTGGAACAACTCCTACGGAGCACCTACTGAACGCTGGCAGAAGACCTCAGACCTCCCAAAAGGCAAGGAACCCCCCACGTACCTGGTTAGGGCAAAAGAAAAAACTAAACAGAGACAAAAGGATAGGGACGGGTCCTGCACCAGCGGGAGAGAGCTGTGAAGGAGGAAAAGTGTCCACACACTAGGAAGCCCCTTCGCGGGTGGAGACTTCGGGAGGCGGAGTGGGGGAGCTTGGGAGCCGCGGAGGAGAGCACAGCAACAGGGGTGCGGAGGGCAAAGCGGGGAGATTCCAGCGCAGAGGATCGGGCCGACCGGCACTCACCAGCCGAGAGGCTTGTCTGCTCGCCCGCCGGGGCGGGCGGGACTGGGAGCTGAGGCTCCGGCTTTTGTCGGAGCGCCGGGAGAGGACTGAGGTTGGCGGCGTGAACACAGCCTGCAGGGCGTTAATGCACCGAGGCTAGCCGGGAGAGAGTCCGGGGAAAAGTCTGGACCTGCCGAAGAGGCAAGAGACTTTTACGTCCCTCTTTGTTTCCTGGTGCGCGAGGGGAGGGGATTAAGAACGCTGCTTGAGAGAGCTCCAGAGACGGGCGCGAGCCGCGGCTAAAAGTGCGGAGCCCAGGGACAGACATGAGACGCTAAGGCCGCTGCTGCCGCCACCAGGAGGCCTGTGTGCGAACACAGGTCACTAGCCACACGCCCTTCCGGGGAGCCTGTGCAGCCCGCCACTGCCAGGGTCCCGGACCCAGAGACAACTCCCCCGGGAGAACGCACAGCGCGCCTCAGGCTGCAACGTCACGCCCACCTCTGCCGCTGCAGGCCCGCCCCACACTCCGTGACCCTCCCTACCCCCCGGCCTAAGTGAGCCAGAGCCTCCGAATCAGCGGCTCCTTTAACCCCGTCCTGTCTGAGCAAAGAACAGACGCCCTCCGGCGACCTACATGCACAGGCGGGGCCAAATCCAAAGCTGAGCCCCTGGGAACTGTGAGAACAAAGAAGAGAAAGGGAAATCTCTCCCAGCAGCCTCAGAAGCAGCGGATTAAAGCTCCACAATCAACTTGATATACCCTGCATCTGTGGAATACCTGAATAGACAACGAATCATCCCAAATTAAGGAGCCCTGTGGATGAAAGGCTCTTGGTGCTGCAGCCAGGAGTCAGTGCTGTGCCTCTGAGGTGGGAGAGCCAACTTCAGGACACTGGTCCACAAGAGGCCTCCCAGCTGCACATAATATCAAACAGCAAAAATCTCCGAGAGATCTCCATCTCAACGCCAGCACACAGTTTCACTCAACGACCAGCAAGCTACAGTGCTGGACATCTTATGCCAAACAACTAGCAAGACAGGAACACAGTCCCACCCATTAGCAGAGAGGCTGCCCAAAATCATAATAAGTCTACAGACACCCCAAAACACACCACCAGACGTGGACCTGCCCACCAGAAAGACAAGATCCAGCCTCATCCACCAGAACACAGGCACTAGTACCCTCCACCAGGAAGCCTACACAACCCACTGAACCAACCTTAGCCACTGGGGACAGACACAAAAAACAACAGGAACTACGAAACTTCAGCCTGCAAAAAAGGAGACCCCAAACACAGTAAGATAAGCAAAATGAAAAGACAGAAAAACACACAGCAGATGAAGGAGCAAGATAAAAACCCACCAGACCTAACAAAAGAAGAGGAAATAGGCAGTCTAACTGAAAAAGAATTCAGAATAATGATAGTAAGGTTGATCCAAAATCTTGGAGATAGAATGGACAATAGAATGGACAAAATGTAAGAATCAGTTAACAAGGACCTAGAAGAACTAAAGATGAAACAAGCAACGATGAACAACACAATAAATGAAATTAAAAGTACTCTAGATGGGATCAATAGCAGAATAACTGAGGCAGAAGAACGGATAAGTGACCTGGAAGATAAAATAGTGGAAATAACTACTGCAGAGCAGAATAAAGAAAAAAGAATGAAAAGAACTGAGGACAGTCTCAGAGACCTCTGGGAAAACATTAAACGCACCAACATTCGAATTATAGGGGTTCCAGAAGAAGAAGAGAAAAAGAAAGGGACTGAGAAAATATTTGAAGAGATTATAGTTGAAAACTTCCCTAATATGGGAAAGGAAATAGTTAATCAAGTCCAGGAAGCACAGAGAGTCCCATACAGGATAAATCCAAGGAGAAATACGCCAAGACACATATTAATCAAACTGTCAAAAATTAAATACAAAGAAAACATATTAAAAGCAGCAAGGGAAAAACAACAAATAACACACAAGGGAATCCCCATAAGGTTAACAGCTGATCTTTCAGCAGAAACTCTGCAAGCCAGAAGGGAGTGGCAGGACATATTGAAAGTGTTGAAGGAGAAAAACCTGCAACCAAGATTACTCTACCCAGCAAGGATCTCATTCAGATTTGATGGAGAAATTAAAACCTTTACAGACAAGCAAAAGCTGAGAGAGTTCAGCACCACCAAACCAGCTTTACAACAACTGCTAAAGGAACTTCTCTAGGCAAGAAACACAAAAGAAGGAAAAGACCTACAATAACGAACCAAAAACAATTAAGAAAATGGGAATTGGAACGCACATATCGATAATTACCTTAAATGTAAATGGACTAAATGCTCCCACCAAAAGACACAGATTGGCTGAATGGATACAAAAACAAGACCCATATATTTGCTGTCTACAAGAGACCCACTTCAGACCTAGAGACACATACAGACTGAAAGTAAGGGGATGGAAAAAGGTATTTCATGCAAATGGAAACCAAAAGAAAGCTGGAGTAGCAATTCTCATATCAGACAAAATAGACTTTAAAACAAAGACTATTAGAAGAGACAAAGAAGGACACTACATAATGATCAAGGGATCGATCCAAGAGGAAGATATAACAATTGTAAATATTTATGCACCCAACATAGGTGCACCTCAATACATAAGGCAAATACTGGCAACCATAAAAGGGGAAATCGACAGTAACACAGTCATAGTAGGGGACTTTAACACCCCATTTCACCAATGGACAGATCATCCAAAATGAAAATAAATAAGGAAACACAAGCTTTAAATGATACATTAAACGAGATGGAGTTAATTGATATTTATAGGACATTCCATCCAAAAACAACAGAATACACATTTTTCTCAAGTGCTCATGGAACATTCTCCAGGATAGGTCATATCTTGGGTCACAAAACAAGCCTTGGTAAATTTAAGAAAATTGAAATTGTATCAAGTATCTTTTCCGACGACAACGCTATGAGACTCGATATCAATTACAGGGGAAGATCTGTAAAAAATACAAATACATGGAGGCTAAACAATACACTACTTAATAAAGAAGTGATCACTGAAGAAATCAAAGAGGAAATCAAAAAATACCTAGAAACAAATGACAATGGAGACACGACGACTCAAAATCTATGGGATGCAGCAAAAGCAGTTCTAAGAGGGAAGTTTATAGCACTACAATCTTACCTTAAGAAACAGGAAACATCTCGAATAAACAACCTAACCTTGCACCTAAAGCAATTAGAGAAAGAAGAACAAAAAAACCCCAAAGTTAGCAGGAGGAAAGAAATCATAAAAATCAGATCAGAAATAAATGAAAAAGAAATGAAGGAAACAATAGCAAAGATCAATAAAACTAAAAGCCGGTTCTTTGAAAGGATAAACAAAATTGATAAACCATTAGCCAGACTCATCAAGAAAAAAAGGGAGAAGACTCAAATCAATAGAATTAGAAATGAAAAAGGAGAAGTAACAACTGACACTGCAGAAATACAAAAGATCATGAGAGATTACTACAAGCAACTCTATGCCAATAAAATGGACAACCTGGAAGAAATGGACAAATTCTTAGAAAGGCACAACCTGCCAAGACTGAATCAGGAAGAAATAGAAAATATGAACAGACCAATCACAAGCACTGAAATTGAAACTGTGATTAAAAGTCTTCCAACAAGCAAAAGCCCAGGACCAGATGGCTTCACAGGCGAATTCTATCAAACATTTAGAGAAGAACTATCACCTATCCTTCTCAGACTCTTCCAAAATATAGCAGAGGGAGGAACACTCCCAAACTCATTCTACGAGGCCACCATCACCCTGATACCAAAACCAGACAAGGATGTCGCAAAGAAAGAAAACTACAGGCCAATATCACTGATGAACATAGATGCAAAGATCCTCAACAAAATACTAGCAAACAGAATCCAACAGCACATTAAACGGATCATACACCATGATCAAGTGGGGTTTATTCCAGGAATGCAAGGATTCTTCAATATATGCAAATCAATCAACGTGATACACCATATTAACAAATTGAAGGAGAAAAACCATATGATCATCTCAATAGATGCAGAGAAAGCTTTTGACAAAATTCAACACCCATTTATGATAAAAACCCTGCAGAAAGTAGGCATAGAGGGAACTTTCCTCAACATAATAAAGGCCATATATGACAAACCCACAGCCAACATTATCCTCAATGGTGAAAAACTGAAAGCATTTCCACTAAGATCAGGAACAAGACAAGGTTGCCCACTCTCACCACTCTTATTCAACATAGGTTTGGAAGTTTTAGCCACAGCAATCAGAGAAGAAAAGGAAATAAAAGGAATCCAAATCGGAAAAGAAGAAGTAAAGCTGTCACTGTTTGCAGATGACATGATACTATACATAGAGAATCCTGAAGATGCTACCAGAAAACTACTAGAGCTAATCAATGAATTTGGTAAAGTGGCAGGATACAAAATTAATGCACAGAAATCTCTGGCATTCCTATACACTAAGGATGAAAAATCTGAAAGTGAAATCAAGAAAACACTCCCATGTACCATTGCAACAAAAAGAATAAAATACCTAGGAATAAACCTACCTAAGGAGAAAAAAGACCTGTATGCAGAAAATTATAAGACACTGATGAAAGAAATTAAAGATGATACAAACAGATGGAGAGATATACCATGTTCTTGGATTGGAAGAATCAACATTGTGAAAATGACTCTACTACCCAAAGCAATCTACAGATTCAATGCAATCCCTATCAAACTACCACTGGCATTTTTCACAGAACTAGAACAAAAAATTTCACAATTTGTATGGAAACACAAAAGACCCCGAATAGCCAAAGCAATCTTGAGAACGAAAAATGGAGCTGGAGGAATCAGGCTCCCTGACTTCAGACTATACTACAAAGCTACAGTAATCAAGACAGTATGGTACTGGCACAAAAACAGAAATATAGATCAATGGAACAGGATAGAAAGCCCAGAGATAAACCCACGCACATATGATCACCTTATCTTTGACAAAGGAGGTAGAAATGTACAGTGGAGAAAGGACAGCCTATTCAATAAGTGGTGCTGGGAAAACTGGACAGCTACATGTAAAAGTATGAGATTAGATCACTCCCTAACACCATACACAAAAATAAGCTCAAAATGGATTAAAGACCTAAATGTAAGGCCAGAAACTATCAAACTCTTAGAGGAAAACATAGGCAGAACACTCTATGACATAAATCACAGCAAGGTCCTTTTTGACCCACCTCCTAGAGAAATGGAAATAAAAACAAAAGTAAACAAATGGGACCTAATGAAACTTAAAAGCTTTTGTGCAGCAAAGGAAACCATAAAGAAGACCAAAAGACAACCCTCAGAATGGGAGAAAATATTTGCAAATGAAGCAACTGACAAAGGATTAATCTCCAAAATTTATAAGCAGCTCATGCAGCTTAATAACAAAAAAACAAACAACCCAATCCAAAAATGGGCAGAAGACCGAAATAGACATTTCTCCAAAGAAGATATACAGAGTGCCAACAAACACATGAAAGAATGCTCAACATCACTAATCATTAGAGAAATGCAAATCAAAACTACAATGAGATATCATCTCACACCAGTCAGAATGGCCATCATCAAAAAATCTAGAATCAATAAATGCTGGAGAGGGTGTGGAGAAAAGGGAACCCTCTTACACTGTTGGTGGGAATGTAAATTGATACAGCCACTGTGGAGAACAGTATGGAGGTTCCTTAAAAAGCTACAAATAGAACTACCATATGACCCAGCAATCCCACTACTGGGCATATACCCTGAGAAAACCATAATTCAAAAAGAGTCATGTACCAAAATGTTCATTGCAGCTCTATTTACAATAGCCCAGAGATGGAAACAACCTAAGTGTCCATCATCGGATGAATGGATAAAGAAGATGTGGCACATATATACAATGGAATATTACTCAGCCATAAAAAGAGACGAAATTGAGCTATTTGTAATGAGGTGGATAGACCTAGAGTCTGTCATACAGAGTGAAGTAAGTCAGAAAGAGAGAGACAAATACCGTATGCTAACACATATATATGGAATTTAAGAAAAAAAAAATGTCATGAAAAACCTAGGGGTGAAACAGGAATAAAGACACAGACTTACTAGAGAATGGACTTGAGGCTATGGGGAGGGGGAAGGGTAAACTGTGACAAAGCGATAAAGAGGCATGGACATATATACACTACCAAACGTAAGGTAGATAGCTAGTGGGAAGCAGCCGCATAGCACAGGGAGATCAGCTCGGTGCTTTGTGACCGCCTGGAGGGGTGGGATAGGGAGGGTGGGAGGGAGGGAGATGCAAGCGGGAAGAGATATGGGAATATATGTGTATATATAACTGATTCATTTTGTTGTGAAGCTGAAACTAACATACCATTGTAAAGCAATTATACTCCAATAAAGATGTTAAAAAAAAAAAAGAAAAAAGAAATACCATATGATCTAGCAATCCCACTCCTGGGCATATATCCAGAGAAAACCATAATTCAAAAAGATACAGTACTTCCCTGGTGGCTCAGTGGTTAAGAATCCGCCTGCCAGTGCAGGGGACATGGGTTTGAGCCCTGGTCTGGGAAGATGCCACGTGCCATGGAGCAACTAAACCCATGCACCACAACTACTGAGCCTGCACTCTTGAGCCCGTGAGCCACAACTACTGAGCCTGCATGCCACAACTACTGAAGCCCGTGCATCTAGAGCCCGTGCTCCAGAACAAAAGAAGCCGCCGCAATGAGAAGCATGCGCACCACAACGAAGAGTAGTCCCCGCTCGCCACAACTAGAGAAAGCCCGTGAGCAAAAACGAAGACCCAATGCAGCCATAAATAAATTAATTAATTAATTTTTAAAAAAGATACATGCAACCCAATGTTCATTGCAGCACTATTTAAATAGCCAAGACTGGAAGCAACCTAAATGTCCATCAACAGAGGAATGGATAAAGAAGATGTGGTACATATATACAATGGAATATTACTCACAAACATAATGAAATAGTGCCACTTGCAGCAACGTGGATGGACCTAGAGATTCATCATACTAAGTGAGGTAAGTCAGACAAAAAAAGACAAATATCATATGATATCGCATATATGTGGAAACTAAAAAAAATGGTACAAATGAACTTATTTACAAAACAGAAATATGGTCACAGATTTAGAAAACAAATTTATGGTTACCAAAGGTGAAAAGGGGTGGAAAGGGATAAATCAGGAGATTGGGATTAACATATACACACTACTATATGTAAAATAGATAACTAATAAGGACCTACAGTATAGCACAGGGAATTCTACTCAATATTCTGTAATAACCTACAAGGGAAAATAATCTAAAAAAGAATGAATATATGTACATGTATAACTGAATCATTTTGCTGTATACCTGAAACTAATACAACATTGTAATTCAACTATACTCCAATAAAATATTTTTAAAAAGAGTGAGATTTTCCTGTAAATAGCTGTAATCTAAGTTTATTATTTGTTTGATATTTACTACATCTACATTTTTAAAAGTTTGAGATGGTTAGGCAGGCTACTGTTACTATGTTTTAAAATTCCTTGCCAGAGGAAGATGAGTACCTCATCTATCATCAAATTATTGCCAGAATTTAATTTGAATTGGGAATAGTGGCAATGGCAACATTTTAAAAAATGAAAGGCCTTGATTAGTTGATTTCCTCTATGATGTAGCCATCTTGCAAATTCAAAATTCAAAACAGAAGGTTAACTATTATTTGGTTATGTATGGAAGTTTCATCGTTGTAAATTTTGAGGGCTTGAATGTATGGGTCTATGAATACATACACACACCACACACACACACACACACACACACACACACGTGTCTGTACATCTACCGTTCATTAGTTAAAATGGCTGGATGAATTTTTTTTACCAATTATACACCAATTATTGCCTGAAATTTTTCTTTCCTGCTAGGCTGACCCTTTCCTGGTCCTTTGGCTAAAGAGGACAGACTTCTGTTAGGACTTTTTTTGCCTATATGCCCTGGCATTTCTGGGTTGTGAGCTTCAGCTGGGATATATGAAGCTAAAAGAAAACCCAAGGAACTCCCCATCCTCTTTCATTGCATCCCCAGGCTATAGTTGGTCTGCCCCCTTTTCTAACCTTTCAGAGTAGTCTTATGGTTGTTTTATACACAATTCTAGAGTTAACAGCTGCACTTACTAGAAGGAATAAGGTATGCCTACTTCATCTGCCCAGAAGTAGAAGTCCCAAAAGATTTTTAAAAGTTAATACTATACCGACCTTTAACAGATAGTTTCTATTAAATCTTAGTAATGGCTAACAATTTTTCTAAACAGCATAGGAGAATACAATTAATTGTGGTCTTTAGTTCTGTAAGTAAGTACAATATCATTTAAATTTATCATGATGATCATAGAATATTTAAATTAAAAATATTCTGAATGATCACTTAATACTTCAAATCCCACATTTAACACTGGCTCTATGATTAGAAACCAGATTCTTAGTGCCAAGAAGGTCAGTAACTTACTTAGCTATAGAATAGCAAATCTTGTCAAATTTAGTAAACACTCAATTCTTAAAGTTACAGAAAGGTGCTCTGAGCATGTTTCATAGTTAATTTTCAAACTTCTGCCTTTTTATTGCAACTCTTCAATTACCTTTGTTTTTTAAAAAAAATCACAGTTATGAAAATAAATATGCCTTTATCTGTCTTGGGCTCATCTGTTTTAAAAACATATCGAAAACTTTAGGAAATTTAGGGAAAATATCACACCAGAAATTTGAGTTATCAGTATAGCTAAAGATATAATTAGCCATATAACTTATAATCTGTATATTTGGTTGGTTATATTTATGAATGATATTTCCTATTTCACAAATCAAAATATTTCAATAGATACATAACTGGTATCATGTTCCCACTCCGCCGCCCCCATTACAGTCCACTTGCTACAGAGTAATTAAAAAAATGTAAATCAGACTATTTTATACCAGTCCTGCTTAAAACTATGCAAGGGGTTTTAAATTTACACTTAAAATACAAACCCCCTGCACATCTTTAAACCTCACTTGATCTGGATCTTGCCTCCTCTTTGACCTCACTTCACCCCCCATCCTCGGTTCCTCCCACCCTCTACCCATGGTTACCATGTTTCATCCATACTTGTCTTCTCTCTGTTCATGAACACATCTAGCTTGTTTCTACTTCATAGCTTTTGCACAGACCATTACCTCTCATTCATGTACCAGATCAGATGTCACTTCTATCCCATCACTCTCTTTTTTCACAGCACTTAGCACTATCTAAAGTGACCTTATGTGTTTCTTTATTTGTTTTCATTCTATTTCCCTGAAGAAAATGCAAGCTCCACAAAAGCAGAGGATATGTCTATTGTCATCACTGTAACTTCCCATGCCACAGATCTAATATAATACTTAACATAAAATGTAGTTAAATTCATTAAATGAATTATTTAAGCTTTTATTGTTGATGGAAGACTGTCACACTGAATTATTTGTTACTCCATTCTCTTGTAATATGGCAAGTTACTTTAGGAACTATATCGAGAATCGAAGATCTTTATGTCTCCAGATTTCTGTACCTTTTCAGTTGTTACATGTTTCCTCTATTCTTTCCTTGGTTCACTGCTTATCTTTCTATTGACAGTGAGCATTCCTTGAGTAACCAATACTCCCACCCTATTGCTCATCTACTATTGTTTTGAAATCAAGAAAAGGCAATTTGGTATGAGTTGTATATAAATTAAAGGTAAGAATGGGAGTCAAGGCAACTCTTGTATAAGAAAATTATATAAGCTTTACTTATTATATTTTGGGTCATCTAAACCCATATTTTGGATTGCAACACTTTTAAAAAATAGCCTGTTACTGTATATATACAGAAAAAGACCCAATTCACAACTGTAATCCTGATAAAATTTTACCAAGTAAGTACATCCTTGCAACTTCCTCCCAAAGCAATAAATGAAAAATAACCTATAACTTGGAAGCCTTCTCCTACCTCTTCCCAGCCATTGTCTTTTTTCAAAGATTAGAAAATTACTTTGAATTCTATCACCATCAGTTTTTTTTTGTTGTTTGTTTTCTTTGTTTTTTAACATCTTTATTGGAGTATACTTGCTTTACAATAGTGTGTTAGTTTCTGCTGTATAACAAACTGAATCAGTTATACATATACATATCTCCCCATATCTCTTCCCTCTTGCATCTCCCTCCCTATCCCATCCCTCTAGGTGGTCACAAAGCACGGAGCAGATCTCCCTGTGCTATGTGGCTGCTTCCACTAGCTATCTATTTTACATTTGGTAGTGTATATATGTCCATGCCACTCTCTCACTTTGTCACAGCTTACCCTTCCCCCTCCCCATATCCTCAAGTCCATTCTCTACTACGTCTGCGTCTTTATTCCCATCTTGCTCCTAGGTTCTTCATGACCTTTTTTTTTTTTTTTTTTAAGATTCCATATATATGTGTTAGCATACAGTATTTGTTTTTCTCTTTCTGACTTACTTCACTCGTATGACACACTATAGGTCCATCCACCTCACTGCAAATAACTCAGTTTCATTTCATTTTATGGTCGAGTAATATTCCATTGTATATATGTGCCACATCTTCCTTATCCATTCATCTGTTGATGGACACTTAGGTTGCTTCCATGTCCTGGCTATTGTAAATAGAGCTGCAATGAACATTTTGGTACATAACTCTTTTTGAATTATGGTTTTGTCAGGGTATATGCCCAGTAGTGGGATTGCTGGGTCGTATGGTAGTTCTATTTGTAGTTTTTTAAGGAACCTCCATACTGTTCTCCATAGTGGCTGCATCAATTTACATTCTCACCAACAGTGCAAGAAGGTTCCCTTTTCTCCCCACCCTCTCCAGCATTTATTGATTCTAGATTTTTTGATGATGGCCATTCTGACCAGTGTGAGATGATATGTCATTGTAGTTTTGATTTGCATTTCTCTAATGATTAATGAAGTTGAGCATTCTTTCATGTGTTTGTTGGCAGTCTGTATATCTTCTTTGGAGAAATGTCTCTATAGGTCTTCTGCCCATTTTTGGATTGGGTTGTTTGCTTTTTTGATATTGAGCTGCATGAGCTGCTTGTAAATTTTGGGGATTAATCCTTTGTCTGTTTCTTCATCTGCAAATATTTTCTCCCATTCTGAGGGCTGTCTTTTGGTCTTTATGGTTTCCTTTGCTGTGCAAAAGCTTTGAAGTTTCATTAGGTCCCATTTGTTTATTTTTGTTTTTATTTCCATTTCTCTAGGAGGTGGGTCTTATGGGGATTCCCTTGTATGTTATTTGTTGTTTTCCCCTTGCTGCTTTTAATATTTTTTCTTTGTGTTTAATTTTTGATAGTTTAATTAATATGTGTCTTGGCATGTTTCTCCTTGGATTTATCCTGTGTGGGACTCTCTGCGCTTCCTGGACTTGATTAACTATTTCCTTTCCCATATTAGGGAATTTTCAACTATAATCTCTTCAAATATTTTCTAAGTCCCTTTCTTTTTCTCTTCTTCTTCTGGGACCCCTATAATTCAAATGTTGGTGCATTCAATGTTGTCCCAGAGGTCTCTGAGGCTGCCCTCAATAGTTTTAATTTTTTTTTTCTTTATTCTGCTCTGCAGTAGTTATTTTCACTACTTCATCTTCCAGGTCACTTATCCGTTCTTCTGCCTCAGTTATTCTGGCATTGATCCCTTCTAGAGAACTTTTAATTTCATTGATTGTGTTGTCCATCATTGTTTGTTTGCTCTTTAGTTCTTCTAGATCCTTGTTAAACGTTTCTTGTATTTTCTCCATTCTATTTCCAAGATTTTGGATCATCTTTACTATCATTATTCTGAATTCTTTTTCAGGTAGACTGCCTTTTTCCTCTTCATTTGTTAGGTCTGGTGGGTTTTTACCTTGCTCCTTCATCTGCTGTGTGTTTTTCTGTCTTCTCATTTTGCTTATCTTACTGTGTTTGGGGTCTCCTTTTTGCAGGCTGTAGGTTCGTAGTTCCCGTTGTTTTTGGTGTCTGTCCCCAGTGGCTAAGGTTGGTTCAGTGGGTTGTGTAGGCTTCCTGGTGGAGGGTACTAGTGCCTGTGTTCTGGTGGATGAGGCTGGATCTCGTCTTTCTGGTGGGCAGGTCCACGTCTGGTGGTGTGTTTCGGGGTGTCTGTGGCCTTATTATGATTTTAGGCTGATTCTCTGCTAATGGGTGGGGTTGTGTTCCTGTTTTGCTAGTTGTTTGGCATAGGTTGTCCAGCACTGTAGCTTGCTGTTCTTTGAGTGGAGCTGGGTATTGGCGTTGAGATGGAGATCCCTGGGACATTTTCACTGTTTGATATTATGTGGAGCTGGGAGGTCTCTCGTGGACCAGTGTCCTGAACTTGGCTCTGCCACCTCAGAGGAATAGCCCTGATGCCTGGCTGGAGCACCAAGAGCCTTTCATCCTCATGGCTCAGAATAAAAGGGAGAAAAAAAGAAAGAAAGAAAGAAGAGGATAAAATAAAATAAAATAAAAAGTTATTAAAATAAAAAATAATTATTAAAAAGAAAAAATTTTTAAAGTAATAAAAAGTGAAAGGAAGAAAGAAGAAAGCAACCAAACCAAAAAATAAATCCAGCAATGATAACAAGCACTAAAAACTATACTAAAAAAATTTAAAAAAGGACAGACAGAACCCTACTACAAATGGTAAAAGCAGAGCTATACAGACAAAATCTCACACAGAAGCATACACATACACACTCACAAAAAGAGGAAAAGGGGAAAAAATAATATATCTTGCTTCCAAAGTCCACCTCCTCAATTTGGGATGATTCGTTGTCTATTCACGTATTCCACAGATGCAGGGTACATCAAGTTGACTGTGGAGATTTAATCTGCTGCTCCTGAGGCTGATGGGAGAGATTTCCCTTTCTCTTCTTTGTTCTCACACCTCCCAGGGGCTCAGCTTTGGATTTGCCCCTGCCTCTGCGTGTAGGTCGCCTGAGGGCGTCTGTTCTTCGCTCAGACAGGACGGGGTTAATGGAGCCGTTGATTCGGGGGCTCTGGCTCACTCAGGCCGGGGGGAGTGAGGGGTACGGATGCAGGGCGAGCCTGCGGCGGCAGAGGCCAGCGTGACATTGCACTAGCCTGAGGTGTGCCGTGCGTTCTCCCGGGGATGTTGTCCCTGGATCCTGGGACCCTGGCAGTGGCGGGCTGCACTGGCTCCCCGGAAGGGGGGTGTGGAGAGTGACCTGTGCTCGCACACAGGCTTCTTGGTGGTGGCAGCAGCAGCCTTAGTGTCTCATGCCCGTCTCTGGGGGTCCGCTGATAGCCACGGCTCGCGCCCATCTCTGGAGCATCTTTAAGCGGTGCTCTTAATCCCCTCTCCTCGCGCACCAGGAAACAAAGAAGGAAGAAAAAGTCTCTTGCCTCTTCAGCAGTTCCAGACTTTTCCCTGTACTCCCTCCCGGCTAGGCGTGGTGCACTAACCCCTTCAGACTGTGTTCACGCTGCCAGTCCTTCCCCTGTGCTCCGACCGAAGCGAGAGCCTTAGCTCCCAGCCCCGCCTGACCCAGCGGGTGAGCAGACAAGCGTCTCGGGCTGGTGAGTGCTGGTCGGCACCGATCCTCTGTGCGGGAATGTCTCCGCTTTGCCCTCCGCACCCCTGTTGCTGCGCTCTCCTCCGTGGCTCCGAAGCTTCCCCCCTCTGCCACCCGCAGTCTCTGCCCCCGAAGGGGCTTCTAGTGTGTGGAAACCTTTCCTCCTTCATGGCTGCCTCCCACTGGTGCAGGTCCCCTGCCTATTCTTTTGTCTGTTTTTTCTTTTTTCTTTTGCCCTACCCAGGTACGTGGGGAGTTTCTTGCCTTTTGGGAGGTCTGAGGTCTTCTGCCAGCGTTCAGTAGGTGTTCTATAGGAGTTGTTCCACGTGTAGATGTATTTCTGATGTATCTATAGGGAGGAAGGTGATCTCCGCATCTTACTCTTATGCCATCTTGAAGCTCCTCCTAGTTTTTGTTTTTGAATTTTATAAAAATAAAATCATAAATAGGTATTCTTTTGTATTTGGCTTCTTTGGCTCAACTGAACCTTTGTGAGATATATCCATATTGTATGCAATACTGTTGTACAGTGTTTCATGGTATATGTACACCACAGTGTATTCATCCTTTGTATTGTGGACAGACATTTGAGTCCTTACAGGTATTAATTGTTACAAATACTGCTACTATGAAGATCCTGGCTCACATATTTTCTTATTTCTGATAGATATTTATATGGGATTTGAGTTGCATAAATTTAGTTATGATAGATTCAGCAAAAATAATTTTCCAAAATGGTTGTATTAATTTATTCTCCCAGTGGAGAAGTGCATGAGAATGTTAATTGTTCCACATCACTGCCAACTCTGGATTTGTCAGTCTTTTTTAAATTTATCATTATGGTATTCGTGTAATTACATCAAATTGTCATATTAATGTGCATATCCCTGATGAAGATAATCCCCTTTTCATAAGTTTAATGGAAATTTTGATATTTTCTTTTGTAAAGTGCCTATTCAGGGATTTTGCCCATATTTGTTTTTGTAATATTGATGTTTGCACACACACACACACAAACATACATACATATACACATTCTGAATATAAGTCTTTTGTCAGATAATGCACTGCAAATAAATTCTGCCATTCTATGATGCCTTTTACCAGTCTTAATGATGGCTCCCGATGGGTTAAAATTTTAATTTTGGTGAAGGTAGCTTTATTTTTTTTTCTTTTATGATTAATGAGTTTTGTGCAATGTTACCCCAAATTCATAAAAGATATCCTCCAATGTTTTTTTTATAGAAGGCTTACAGTTAGGGCTTTTACATGTAGACTTATTATCCACCTCAAATTAATTTTCACATTTGGTTTGAAGTATATGCCATTCACAAAGAAAACCTCAACTAGGAACAGTGCTAAAAAAATTTGTTGAGCCTATGTAAAATTACAACTTAGAGATATTTACATTTTGGATAGTGACCTTGAATTACAGAAGTCTAACAGAGTTTTGAGGCTGGTTTCATAATCTTGCCTCAGAATTCCAAATGGGACTTTAAGGTGGTAGGGTAGATATATGTTTAGTTTTCTGAAAAAATACCTGACCAATTTCCAAAGTGGTTGTAAAATTTTGACTTCCAACAACGATGTATAAGAGTTTCAGTTTCTCTAGATTCTTGCTAGTACTCTTCAATTTTAGCCAGTCTAGTGGATATTTCATTGTTGTTTTAACACTTCCCTTATAACTAATGATGTTGAGTTCTTTTTTATGTACTTACTGAAAATTCATATATCTTGCTCAAGTCTTTTGTGCAGTTTTTAAAATTAGGTTTTATTAAATACTTAGAACAATGTTTGGCATCTCCGGTGTTAATATTTTTGACAGGAAAAGAGTACAGCCAAAATAAATGACAATACTGGTACAGTATAGTAGACCCAGCATCATGGAATCTAGTTGGAGATATTATGAGGAGATAGTGCTTGGGCAGAATCTCAGAGAATTCAGGGTCAGCAATTAAGCCTAGGGATTAGTTGTTATTTACTAGTTGAAGATCAGCTTATTCACAAAAAGGTGAGGGTCTAACTTAATAAAACAAGGCATTCTTCTTTTCTCTCAAATTATCTGAGGCTTAAGTATTTATATT
This sequence comes from Orcinus orca, assembly GCF_937001465.1. Lineage (NCBI taxonomy): Eukaryota > Metazoa > Chordata > Mammalia > Artiodactyla > Delphinidae > Orcinus > Orcinus orca. The sequence goes on from NC_064563.1 coordinate 22,912,490, forward strand.
TAACTTTCAGATGATTTTTGCTTCCTTTTTAAACATTAATAAATTATGAGCATTTCAGAGCAACATTTAGTAGCTACTAATAAGTTCACATATTTTAAAAATGTAAACTAATGAAATACGTATCTCTTGCCAAACCTGAAATTGAAAGCATTCCCTTCACGTGTTCCACCACTTCATCAGGTTCTCATGAGACCCATCTGTTGTTTTTGCTTAAGGGTTAGAAGTGAAATGATACATTTTTTTCAGGTAACATAATTAAGAAGTGGAGAATTGTGTGTAGTTATAAAATACTGAGGAGCTCGTGGTTCAAGGGCATGTGGTTTGAGAAAGGAATGGAGGCAATTTCATTTAAATCCAGATGGATAGGGCACCCAGGCTGACGTCTAGGCTATGAGAATTAACATATTTTGTACATTTCTTGAACATCAAAATTCACTGGTATGCTTTTTACCTATGAATTTTAGAAGCATTTGACATTTCTTTTAGAAGCATGATTCCAGAATGCTGCTTTAGCAAGTGAAATCGTAACAAGGATTCCACAGCAGTATTCTGACACACTCCTCTCAAACATACCCTGATAATACTTAATGTCCTCTGTCTTCCTTTAAGTTTCATTAATTCCAAGATGCTTACCCTTATTTGGTATCATAGCAACATAAATAGAATATCAAATCTCCAAATCACATTACTGCATTTGCCAAAAAACTATCACCATAAAAGAGAAAAACCCAAGTTGGCTATTGTGTGCTAGCGCCTGAAAGGGAATGCTATCATTTCTGCTTCTTCATTTTCAATCCTCTATTGTTATCAATTATCTATCATAAGCTATAAAAGAGATGTTTACTGAGATGTGTGAAGCTTCAGAATGTAATTAAAGATAAATGCTAAATTATATATAATGTAATCTGTCTGCATAGAGAAACAACTATTCCACACACTTATCATCAACAGAAAACAACAGAGTTAGCCACGGAGTTAAACCAGCACGTGCCAATTTTGTTATTTCATGCGCTGCTCTCAAAGCAATAGCTCTGGAAGAAATCCAAATGGAAACTCAATTCAATAGCACTCTGTGTTCCAAAAGGTTTGTGATGGGACCAGAAGTATAACAAATGTGACTTGAGGGCACAATGTTCCAAGAAGAAAAAATGATAATCTCACATAAAAGATGAGCTGATTATAACTAGTGGGGGGCAAATTATAGTATATTCATGGATATTCTGATAAATAAGAACACAATATTCTAATAAATAAGATACTCTGATAAATAAGATGTTCTGATAAATAAGAACACAAAAACATTATAACTACATAGAATAACACACTCTACACATCTGAAGTTTCACCATCTGATTTAATTTCAGCTCAGATTTTTCTTGCATTTTAAATATTAAATTTCACTGCAACTAGCATCACAACATGTTGCTTCATTTTCCCTTCCCTAGAGAACTTTTCTTGTCTTTTCATTGATCATAAAATACATTAAGCTATATACTGTCACACAGTAAACACATCAACAATATCTAATTTTATACAGAAGTAGGACAGTTTCTTAGGCAAAATGAGCTTTTTTTTTTTTTTGAGGTAACAGAATATGTCATTTATTTAGGTACACATTTTTTATTTATATTACTTTAAATAGGAGGTAAAAATATAAAATTCTCACCTTTTTAATGATTTCCTTGGACATGAGATGAGCCCAAGGCTGGTAATTTTAGTGATTTTCCCATAAATTTACTATAGATTTACTAGACAAATATTGGTTAGAAATATTTGTGTGTGTTTGTGTGCACTCATCCGTTAGTATGTGTGAGTGTATGTGTGTATGTACAGCATTCAAGCCATTTTTCCTTGCATCTCTCTAAAATCTTGGCTCTGAGGATTAAAATTCAGTCCAAATATGAAACATGGAAATGGAAAGAGAGGAGTTAAGTTGGCTTCCTTCCAAATCACATTCAACTCTCACCATAAAACTGGCATCGGTATTTTTTCCCTAACAAAACACAAATATTCATTGAGGTAAACTTCTAGGGTACAAGAGGATACGGCTTATCTTTCCCTTCACTCACAGCCTTCCAACCTTCTCTCAGATCTGCCTACCCTTGTTTCTTGACCGCAATTGAAGCATATTGCATAGATTTACAGTAAATTTCAGGTATTAGAAGTGTCTTAATTTCAGGTATTGATAAGTCCAGCCCATTCTATAGCAAAACATTAATTTTTCTTTCCATGTAAACACCACCCCAACCTAGTCTAACCCATGGCCAGGCGAACGGGAACAAAAAAAAATGGCATGCATTATCTATCCTTTTATTTATTTTTTCCTACCTAGGTTTTGTAGAGCCTAAAGCATTTAAAATTTGGGGAGAGGCACCCTCTTTATCAAAAAATAATACAAATAATGAATACAAATTTGGTCCACGGCCTCCTAAGGAGGCCTGTGCCAGTGAGAGGCTATGAAGTTTGAGCTTCATAAGCTTCAAGGTAAACCCACCCCTGCCTGCACCTTTCTCTTCCTCTCTTCCTCCTTATCTTCTTGGTTCTTCCAAGAACTGAAGCATATTGAAGAAGCTTCAGAGGAGAAGAGAGAAAAGGTCTTTTGACTAAGTGGAATAATTGGTAATTCTTTCTTGGCTAGCGCTGGCTGGTCATTGCTCTCTGTCACGGCAGACATCCAGACTTGAACTTTTATAAAATATATGACTGGATTCTTTATGAACCAATCCCCTCTACCCACCCCATGGTGGCCTCCACTATTATATATTCTCTGGTGAGAATGTGGCCATCCTGAGCTGACCTTTTGATTTTGCTCTCAGCTAGTACCTCCTGCAGTACACTACGCTAGGTCCTCACCATGGCCAACAGCCTTTTCTTATTGGGGTGGGGGACAGTGCTTTCAAGATGACTGCAGCCTAGCTGTCTTCCACAGTATCCACTTGACTCAAGGGAAAGTTAACCCCCCTTGCTTGTCAAATTGTAGAATTTCAGCTTGCTTCTACTGTGACTTCTCTTTATCTCACCAGTGTAAGGGTGCTCCAGGCTTCCTCCCAGCTCCAGAACTTTCTGTGTGAGAGCCAGGCTGCAGTTTCCTTGATACCAAAACTTTACGGAACGATAGGCCAAACTATCCTAAGACATCACAACACTCTCCACCCTGGTAGCAGCATGGGTCCCATCTGTGGGTTTCTGAGCTCAGCAAAGCGCAGCCAGGGAATTAAGAAGTCAATTCCTCCTTCTTGATCCCAACTTCTCCTAAACTCTCCAAGGATTTTTAAAATCCTAACTTGACTTAGTGGGCACTTCAAGGAGGAGAGGGAAATCCTGACAGCTCTTTTTACTCCTACAAATTTCTTCACTTCAAGAAATGCTGTCCTCACCAATCCACCCCTAGTCTTAATCTACATAAGTTGCAGATGGGAAATGGTGGCTGGGCTAGTTTGACTTTCTTTTAACTAGTTCCACCACAATGTGTGTAGCACCTCTCTTAGGACTGTGGCATTCAGATTAGTACTCGGCATCATAAGCAATGTGGATTTAGTCAAGATTATAAAAGTCCCATTCTAAATGTGGTTGTGCTAGCTTTTCTTTACTTACTTTGAAATAACAAACATCCATTTAGCCCAATTTAAATGCTGGATGTGTGAACTATATCCAGCAATGGATATACCAGTGTAAAGGTTTGAGATATACTTGTTGCAGTGAAATAGCAGTGTAAAGTTTTGAGAACAAGTACAGAAATATTATTTAAGATAGGAGACCTATAGACAGGTACAGATGGGATTTTAGTGATGTCTCAAAATTGTCAGTGTTTCCACCTCCAACCAATTTTGTACATAGCTTCCTGATTGATCTTTATGAAATGAAGTTTTTATAATTTCAACATTTTCTTTCCCTCTTATACTCCCTAAAAATCGTTTAGCAGCTATTAAATGTCCAGTGGCTAAAATCCAGTTTTATTCACTTGGTTATTTCAGCTTCTTATTATTAGAGCTTAAGCCTCTTTACAGTCTAATTTTTATTCTATACCAAACTATTTGATTTCTCCTAGTCTATTGCCCAAACACACCTCCAAGAATTTATTTATGCATTCTCTACATCTGGAATTCTCTCTCTTTTTTCATTCTATCTTATATCAACTCTTTCTTCAATAAAATTTCTCAACTACTTCAACACAGAATAGATGGCTCTTGTTCAGAATTGCTAGTATTTTTTTTTTTTTTTTTGCTTATGAGACATAACTAGTTAGTTATATATTGGTTAATTATTTGTTTTCTTTCAGTCACTATCATTATTTAATTGAGTCATTACCCTATTTACACACATGTAATAATTTATCTTCCTGACTGCATTGTAATCTCCTACAGGACTTTGCCTTAGATGCATTTAGCAATATCTTCTAGGTGCTTGTTAAATATTGTATTTTTATTGATTAACTTTTTTTGTAACATCTTTATTGGAGTATAATTGCTTTACCATGGGGTGTTATTTTCTGCTTTATAACAAAGTGAATCAGTTATACATATACATATGTTTCCATATGTCTTCCCTCTTGCATCTCCCTCCCTCCCAGCCTACCTATCCCACCCCTCTAGGTGGTCACAAAACACCTAGCTGCTCTCCCTGTGCTATGCGGACACCTCCCACTAGCTATCTATTTTACATTTGGTAGTTATATATGTCCATGTCACTCTCTCACTCTGTCACAGCTTACCTTTCCCCCTCCCCACATCCTCAAGTCCATTCTCTAGTAGGTCTGTGTCTTTATTCTCGTCTTACTCTTAGGTCCTTCACGATATTTTTTAAATTTTTTTTCTTAGATTCCATATATATATGTTAGAATATGGTATTTGTTTTTCTCTTTCTGACTTACTTCACTCTGTATGACAGAATCTAGGTCCATCCACCTCACTACAAATAACTCAATTTCGTTTCTTGTTATGGCTGAGTAATATTCCATTGTATATATGTGCCACATCTTCTTTATCCACTCATCTGATGATGGACACTTAGGTTGCTTCCATCTCCTGACTATCGTAAATAGAGCTGCAATGAATATTTTGGTACATGACTCTTTTTGAATTATGGTTTTCTCAGGGTATATGCCCAGTAGTGGGGTTGCTGGGTCGTATGGTAATTCTATTTGTAGTTTTATAAGGAACCTCCATACTGTTCTCCATAGTGGCTGTATCAATTTACATTCCCACCAGCAGGGCAAGAGGGTTCCCTTGTCTCCACACCCTCTCCAGCATTTGCTGTTTCTAGATTTTTTGATGATGGCCAATCTGACCGGTGTGAGATGATATCTCATTGTAGCTTTGATTTGCATTTCTCTAATGATTAATGATGTTGAGCATTCTTTCATGTGTTTGTTGGCAATCTGTATATCTTCTTTGGAGAAATGTCTATTTAGCTCTTCTGCCCATTTTTGGATTGGGTTGTTTGTTTTTTGTTACTGAGCTGCATGAGCTGCTTGTAAATTTTGGAGATTAATCCTTTGTTAGTTGCTTCATTTGCAAATATTTTCTCCCATTCTGAGGGTTGTGTTTTGGTCTTATTTATGGTTTCCTTTGCTGTGCAAAAGCTTTGAAGTTTCATTAGGTCCCATTTGTTTATTTTTGTTTTTATTTCCATTTCTCTAGGAGGTGGGTCAAAAAGGATCTTGCTGTGATTTATGTCATAGAGTGTTCTGCCTATGTTCTCCTCTAAGAGTTTGATAGTTTCTGGCCTTACATTTAGGTCTTTAATCCATTTTGAGCTTATTTTTGTGTATGGTGTTAGGGACTGTTATAATCTCATACTTTTACATGTACCTGTCCAGTTTTCCCACTTATTGAAGAGGCGGTCTTTTCTCCACTGTATATTCTTGCCTCCTTTATCAAAGATAAGGTGACCATATGTGCATGGGTTTATCTCTGGGCTTTCTATCCTGTTCCATTGATCCATCTTTCTGTTTTTGTGACAGTACCATACTGTTATAATTACTGTAGGTTTGTAGTATAGTCTGAAGTGAGGGAGCCTGATTCCTCCAGCTCCAATTTTCTTTCTCAAGATTGCTTTGGCTATCTGGGGTCTTTTGTGTTTCCATACAAATTGTGAAATTCGTTGTTCCAGTTCTGTGAAAAATGCCAGTGGTAGTTTGATAAGGATTGCATTGAATTTGTAGATTGCTTTGGGTGGTAGAGTCATTTTTACAATGTTGATTCTTCCAATCCAAGAACATAGTATATCTCTCCAACTATTTGTATCATCTTTAATTTCTTTCATCAGTGTCTTCCAATATTCTGCATACAGGTCTTTTGTCTGCTTAGGTGGGTTTATTCCTAGATATTTTATTCTTTTTGTTGCAATGGTAAATGGGAGTGTTTTCTTGATTTCACTTTCAGATTTTTCATCATTACTGTATAGGAATGCAAGAGATTTCTGTGCATTAGTTTTGTATCCTGCTACTTTACCAAATTCATTGATTAGCTCTAGTAGTTTTCTGGTAGCATCTTTTGGATTCTCTGTGTATAGTATCATGTCATTCGCAAACAGTGACAGCTTTACTTCTTCTTTTCCGATTTGGATTCCTTTTATTTCTTTTTCTTCTCTGATTACTGTGGCTAAAACTTCCAAAACTATGTTGAATAGTAATGGTGAGAGTGGGCAACCTTGTCTTGTCCCTGATCTTAGTGGAAATGCTTTCAGTTTTTCACCATTGAGGATAATGTTGGCTGTGGGTTTGTCATATATGGCCTTTATTATGTTGAGGAAAGTTCCCTCTATGCCTACTTTCTGCAGGATTTTTATCATAAATGGGTGTTGAATTTTGTCAAAAGCTTTCTCTGCATCTATTGAGATGATCATATGGTTTTTCTCCTTCAATTTGTTAATATGGTGTATCACGTTGATTGATTTGCGTATATTGCAGAATCCTTGCATTCCTGGAATAAACCCCACTTGATCACGGTGTATGATCTTTTAATGTGCTGTTGGATTCTGTTTGCTAGTATTTTGTGGAGGATTTTTGCATCTATGTTCATCAGTGATATTTGCCTGTAGTTTTCTTTCTTTGTGACATCTTTTTTTGGTTTTGGTATCAGGGTGATGGTGGCCTCGTAGAATGAGTTTGGGAGTGTTCCTCCCTCTGCTATATTTTGGAACAGTTTGAGAAGGATAGGTGTTAGCTCTTCTCTAAATCTTTGATAGAATTTGCCTGTGAAGCCATCTGGTCCTGGGCTTTTGTTTGTTGGAAGATTTTTAATCACAGTTCCAATTTCAGTGCTTGTGATTGGTCTCTTCATATTCCAGGTTGTCCATGTTATTGACATAGAGCTGCTTGTAGTAATCTCTCATGATCTTTTGTATTTCTGTAGTGTCAGTTGTTACTTCTCCTTTTTCATTTCTAATTCTATTGAGTTGAGTCTTCTCCCTTTTTCTCTTGGTGAGTCTGGCTAATGGTTTATCAATTTTGTTTATCTTCTCAAAGAACCAGCTTTTAGTTTTATTGATCTTTGCTATTGTTTCCTTCATTTCTTTTTCATTTATTTCTGATCTGATCTTTATAATTTCTTTTCTTCTGCTAACTTTGGGGTGTTTTTGTTCTTCTTTCTCTAATTGCTTTAGGTGCAAGGTTAGGTTGTTTATTCAAGACGTTTCCTGCTTCTTAAGGCCGGATTGTATTGCTATAAACTTCCCTCTTAGAACTGCTTTTGCTGCATCCCATAGGTTTTGGGTCGTTGTGCCTCCATTGTCATTTGCTTCTAGGTATTTTCTGATTTCCTCTTTGATTTCTTCAGTGATCTCTTGGTTATTAAGTAGTGTATTGTTTAGCCTCCATGTATTTGTATTTTTTTACAGATCTTTCCTGTAATTCATATCTAGTCTCATAGCATTGTGGTTGGAAAAGATACTTGATACAATTTCAATTTTCTTAAATTTACCAAGGCTTGATTTGTGACCCAAGATATGATCTATCATGCAGAATTTTCCATGAGCACTTGAGAAAACTGTGTACTCTGTTTTTGGATGGAATGTCCTATAAATATCAATTAAGTTCATCTTGTTTAATGTATCATTTAACGCTGTGTTTCCTTATTTATTTTCATTTTGGATGATCTGTCCATTGGTGAAAGTGGGGTGTTAAAGTCCCCTACTATGAATGTGTTACTGCTGATTTCCCCTTTTATGGCTGTTAGTATTTGTCTTATGTATTGAGGTGCTCCTATGTTGGGTGCATAAATGATTACAATTGTTATATCTTCTTCTTGGATCGATCCATTGATCGTTATGTAGTGTCCTTCTATGTCTCTTCTAATAGACTTTATTTTAAAGTCTATTTTGTCTGATATGAGAATTGCTACTCCAGCTTTCTTCTGATTTCCATTTGCATGGAGTATCTTTTTCCATCCCCTCACTTTCAGTCTGTATGTGTCCCTAGGTCTGAAGTGGATCTCTTGTAGACAGCATATGTATGGGTCTTGTTTTTGTATCCATTCAGCCAGTCTGTGTCTTTTGGTGGGGGCATTTAATCCATTTACATTTAAGGTAATTATCAATATGTATGTTCCTATTCCCATTTTCTTAATTGTTTTGGGTTTGTTATTGTAGGTCTTTTCCTTCTCTTGTATTTCTTGCCTAGAGAAGTTCCTTTAGCATTTGTTGTAAAGCAGGTTCGGTGGTGCTGAACTCTCTCAGCTTTTGCTTGTCTGTAAAGGTTTTAATTTCTCCATCAAATCTGAATGAGATCCTTGCTGGGTAGAGTAATTTTGGTTGTAGGTTTTTCTCCTTCATCACTTTATATATGTCCTGCCACTCCTTTCTGGCTTGCAGAGTTTCTGCTGAAAGATCAGCTGTTTACCTTATGGTGATTCCCTCGTGTGTTATTTGTTTTTTTTGCCTTGCTGTTTTTAATATATTTTCTTTGTATTTAATTTTTGATAGTTTGATTAATATGTGTCTTGGTGTGTTTCTCCTTGGATTTATCCTGTATGGGACTTTCTCTGCTTCCTGGACTTGATTAACTATTGCCTTTCCCATATTAGGGAATTTTTCAACTATAATCTCTTCAAATATTTTCTCAGTCCCTTTGTTTTTCTCTTCTTCTTCTGGGACCCCTATAATTCGAATGTTGGTGCATTTAATGTTGTCCCAGAGGTCTCTGAGACTGTCCTCAGTTCTTTTCATTCTTTTTTCTTTATTCTGCTCTGCAGTAGTTATTTCATTTTATCTTCCATGTCACTTATCCATTCTTCTGCCTCAGTTATTCTGCTATTGATCCGTTCGAGATTATTTTAAATTTCATTTATTGTTTTATTCATCATTGCTTGTTTCCTCTTTAGTTCTTCTAGGTCCTTGTTAAATGTTTCTTGCATATTCTCTGTTCTATTTCTAAGATTTTGAATCATCCTTACTATCATTATTCTGAATTCTTTCTCAGGTAGACTGCCTATTTCCTCTTCATTTGTTAGGTCTGGTGGGTTTTTATCTTGCTCCTTCATCTGCTGTGTGTATTTCTGTCTTCTCATTTTGCTTATCTTACTGTGTTTGGGGTCTCCTTTTTGCAGGCTGCATGTTCCTATTTCCCATTGTTTATGATGTCTGTCCCCAGTGGCTAAAGTTGATTCAGTGGGTTCTGTAGGCTTTCTGGTGGAGGGGACTAGTGCCTGTGTTCTGGTGGATGAGGCTGGATCTTGTCTTTCTGGTGGGCGGGTCCACGTCTGGTGGTGTGTTTTGGGGTGTCTGTGGCCTTATGATGATTTTAGGCCACCTCTCTGCTAATGGGTGGGGTTGTGTTGTCTTGCTTGTTGTTTAGCATAGGGCGTCCAGCACTGTAGCTTGCTGGTCGTTGAGTGAAGCTGGGTCTTGGTGTTGAGATGGAGATCTCTGGGAGATTTTCACCGTTTGATACTATGAGGAGCTGGGAAGTCTCTTGTGGACCAGTGTCCTGAAGTTGGCTCTCTCACCTCAGAGGCACAGCACTGATTCCTGGCTGGAGCACCAAGAGCCTTTCATCCACATGGCTCAGAATAAAAGGGAGAAAAAGTAGAAAGAAATAAAGAAAGAAAGAGGATAAAATAAGATAAAATAAAATAAAGTTATTGAAATAAAAAATAAAAACTTAGTATTAAAAAAAATTTTTTTTTGAAGTAAAAAAAAGAGAACAAAAAAAAATGGACGGAAAGAACCCTAGGACAAATGGTGAAAGGAAAGCTATACAGACAAAATCTCACACAGAAGCATACAGATACAGAGTCACAAAAGGAGGAAAAGGGGAAAAAAATAATGTATCTTGCTCTCAAAGTCCACCTCCTCAATTTGGGATAATTCGTTGTCTATTCACGTATTCCACATATGCAGGGTACATCAAGTTGATTTTGGAGATTTAATCTGCTGCTCATGAGGCTGCTGGGAGAAATTTCCCTTTCTCTTCTTTGTTCGCACAGCTCCTGGGGTTCAGCTTTGGATTTGGCCCCACCTCTGCGTGTAGGTCGCCTGAGGGCATCTATTCTTAGCTCAGACAGGACGGGGTTAAAGGAGCTGCTGATTTGGGGGCTCTGGCTCACTCAGGCTGGGGGGAGTGAGGGGTATGGATGCGGGGCAAGCCTGCGGCGGCAGAGGCCAGCATGACATTGCACCAGCCTGAGGCGCATCGTGCATTCTCCCGGGGAATTTGTCCCTGGATCACGGGACCCAGGCAGTGGCGGGCTGCACAGGCTCCTGGGAGGGGAGGTGTGGATAGTGACCTGTACTTGCACACAGACTTCTTAGTGGCAGCAGCAGCAGCCTTAGCATCTCCTGCCCGTCTCTGGGGCGGCTCGCACCCATCTCTGAAGCTCCTTTAAGCAGTGCTCTTAATACCCTCTCCTCGCGCACCAGGAAACAAAGAGGGAAGAAAAAGTTTCTTGCCTCTTCGGCAGGTCCAGACTTTTTCCCGGACTCCCTCCCAGCTAGCCGTGGCACACTAACCCCCTGCAGGCTGTGTTCATGCCGCCAACCCCAGTCCTCTCCCTGCACTCCGACCTAAGCCCGAGCTTCAGCTCCCAGGCCCACCCACCCTGGCGGGGGAGCAGATAAGCCTCCTGGGCTGGTGAGTGCTGGTCAGCACCGATCCTCTGGGTGGGAATGTCTCCGCTTTGCCCTCCGCACCCCTGTGGCTGTGCTCTCCTCCGCGGCTCCAAAGCATCCCCACTCCACCACCCGTAGTCTCCTCCCGCGAAGGGGCTTCTAGTGTGTGGAAACCTTTCCTCCTTCACAGCTGCCTCCCACTGGTGCAGGTCCCGTGCCTATTCTTTTGTCTCTGTTTATTCTTTTTTCTTTTGCCCTACCCAGGAACGTGGGGAGTTTCTTGCCTTTTGGGAGGTCTGCCAGCGTTCAGTGGGTGTTCTATAGGAGCAGGTCCACGTGTAGATGTATTTCTGATGTGTTTGTGGGGAGGAAGGTGATCTTCGCGTCTTACTCTTCCCCCATCTTCCCCAACCATCCTATTGATTAACTTATGACAGAATTGATGAGCAGCCAAGGTGAGAGAATTTCTGTAACCAAAGACTGAACAAAATAGCTGAATTTTAAGAATAGAAGTGAAATAATTTACTTTTTCTTTTAAGAAGCATATGCATGGAGGGAGAAAGATCTGTGGAAATCAATTTATCAAAGAAGCTGTAACTACTTGCCATGACATATTTTCTACTATCAACTATGTCCAGTCTTGTGTAAGTGGCACTCGTGGGTCAGTGCAACAAGAGCTGTAGAAGATGTTTTTCTTTTTCTCCTGCTTCAGATTTTGATTAGGTCACACTGTATAATGGCCAGATAACTTTGCCTTTCAGGCCAGTTAGCTTTGCATGATAATATGCAAAGATTAGGGGCAGAGCCTGTCACTATTTTCCAAGGTTATTGAGTATATATCTAGCTGCTTCTTCTGCCTTTATGCAGCTAGCTAGAAAGAGGGCTTAATAGGGATCCTATACATTTATATCCAGAATACACCACACCCAAGTCTTCATAATATTGTAACTGCTCTCCCCCACCTCCACCCTTGGCCCCCTTCAATCCATTCTAAATTCTGAAACTGGTGGATGCTTTAAAACATAATTCACATAATGCTCCTTTCCTGCCTAATTCTGATAATAATCTGATTCTGATAATATACTATAATAATATATAGTATTCAAACTAAAACCAATGTCCTTACAAATAACTCCAAAGTACTATATAATTGCTCACCACTCTCCATCCCACCCACCTATAATTTCACCTCATCTCCTACTACTCTTCAAATTTCTCTTTCACCTTCAGCAAATCCTCCACAGGGCCTTTGCACTTGCTGTCCCATCAGCCTGCAGTGCCCTTCCCCAAGATGTGCCATGACCTTTTCTCATACTTTCTTCAGCATTCTTACTTCCTCATATGCCACCTCTCCTGGTCACCCTACCTAAAATGACATCCCACCATCTCAATTTTATACCTCTTGCACAGCTTTCCCCCCCACCAGGTCTACATATTTACTAATATCCTTTGTTTATTATCTGTTTTCCTCTAATAGAATATATATTCCACAAGCATGAAAAATTTTTCATGTTATATTCATTGCCACCTCCCTAGCATTTAGCACCTGACACTGAGTAGGAGCTCAATGTGTATTTGTTGAATGAATGAATACCTATATGAATGCCAGAGTACTAAGGCAGCTGAGAATACACAAAGATGTGTAAAACATAACTTTTATGATGAAGGAGTTTACAGTATGTTACATGATATCAATCTGTACATAATGAAGATTAAACAAGTATAAAATATTATGCTACAGAAAGGTAATGATAAAGACTTCTTTGAAGTTGAATGGGACAAGAGTAATAACCATGCTCAGTCTTGACAGATGAGATTTGAATATAAGAAAATGGAAGCAAGACCTAATTCCTAATAATAGAGCACAGGAAAAGCAAGAAGGTAGTGGTAGAAAAATATGTTGCCTCTTCAGGTAGAGTCAATAATGCAGTTTCGGGAATGGGTTCAAGATGGTGGTATAGGAAGAACCTGAGTTCAACTCTTTCCACAGGCACACTGAATCTATACCTATATATATAGCAGTTCCTCCTGAGGAAGAACCAAGGGCTGATTGAACAGCTACTGCACACAGAAAGACCACATAAAATGGGTAAAAAAGATGAAGATATGGTATCCACAGGAACCCCATTCCCAATGCATGACCTGCAATAGGGAGGGATGTTGCTGAGGGACCTAAGCACAGACTTGCCCACCCTGGGATACTGCAAAGTGACAGCAGTTTAAAGGGCACCTAGACTATACAGGAAGGAAATCCATTTACTAACCCTAGAGCTCCTGCCAAGTGGGCAGGGAACTACTGAATCCCTCTCTGGGGTTGGAGGTGCCAGTGAAAGCCATCTGAATTTCCCCAGGACACTCCCAGGCCCACACCTACTCCAGCTCCAGCTGTCCTGTCAAGCCAGCCTTGAGCACAGTGCACCCAAGGACTGCTCAGGCCTGTGCCCACTTCAGCTCCAGCCAACCCATCAAGGTGGCCTCAGGTACAGCACTCCCCAGGGATTTCCTCTGGACTGAAATCACTCCAGCCCTAGAGAGCCTGTCAACGCCACCTGGCACAACAGTCTACAGAGGGTACATACCTACATAGACCACTCCTTCAGGACCAGAGAGGTAGCTGTTTCATCTAACTCATAGAAACAAAAAATGTAAGTCAAATTAAATTATGAGGCAGAGGAATATATTCCAAATGAAAGAACAAAATAAAACCCCAGGGAAAAAACCTTAATGAAACAGAGATATGAATGTGTCTCATAAAGAGTTCAATAAATGGTCTAAGGATACTCACTGAACTCAGGAGAAGAAGGAAGACCCCAGTGAGAACTTCAACAGTTAGACAATGTAAGAAAGAACCAATCAGAGATGAAGAATACAATAATTGAAACAAAAAATACACCAGAGGGAATCAACAAAAGATTCCATGATACAAAAGAACAAATAAGAAATCTGGAAGATAGAATTGTGAAAATCACCCAATCAGAACAGCAGAAAGAAGAAAGAATTCCAAAAAAAATGAGGAGAGTTTAAGAGACCTCTGGGAAAACAGAAAGCGTACTAACATTTGCATTATAGGGGTCCAAGAATGAGAGAGAGAGAGAGAGATAAAGGAACAGAAAACTTTGAAGAAATAATGGCTGAAAACTTCCCTAACCTGGAGAAGGAAATAGATATCCAGGTCTATTGCTAGGACGCACATAGAGTCTCAAATAAGATGAATCCAAAGAGACCCACACAAAGACATACTACAATTAAAATGGTAATACTTAAAAATACAGAGAGAATCTTAAAAGCAGAAAGAGAAAAACAACTAATCACATACAAAAGCAACTCCATAAGACTGTCAGCTGACTTTTCAGCAGAAGGATTATAGGCAAGAAGGGAGTAGGATATATTTAAAGTGCTAAAGGGAAAAAAACATAATCTAGAATACTGTATCTGGCAAGGTTATCATTCAGAATTAAAGAAGAGATAGAGTTTCCCAGACAAGCAAAAATTAAAGGAGTTCATCACCACTAAACCAGACATACAAAAAATGTTGGAGAGTCTTCTTTAAGCAGAAAAGAAGAGGCCACAACTAGAAATAAGAAAATATGTGAAGGAAAATACCTCATTGGTTCACTGGTAAAGGGAAATATATAGCAAAGGTAGAGGATTGGCCACTTAAAAAGCTAGTATGAAGGTTTGAAAGACAAAAGTAGTACAATCAACTATAAATACAGTAAGTAGTTAAGGGATACATAAAATAAAAATATGTAAAATATGACATCAAAAACATAAATTGCAGGGGGTGGGGAGGAAAAATGTAGTGCTCTTAGAATGCCTTGAAAATTAAGCAAATATCAGTTTAAAATAGATGGCTATACATACAGGTCAGTTTCTCTAAACCTCATGGTGACCACAAACTAAAACTTCCAATAGATACACAAAAAATAAAGAGAAAGAAATCTAAACATAACACTAAAGGAACCCATCAAACCATAAGGGAAAAAAACAAGAGAAGACAGAAACAGAGAATTACAAAACCAACTGGAAAGCAATTAACAAAATGGCATTAAGTACATACCCATGGATAATTATTTTAAATGAAAATGGACTAATTGCTCCAATCAAATGACATAAAAATAATGAAATTTTGCCACGTGCAACAACATGGATGGGTTTGGAGGGCATTATACTAAGTGAAATAATCAGATAAAGAAAGACAAATAGGGCTTCCCTGGTGGCGCAGTGGTTGAGAGTCCACCTGCCAATGCAGGGGACACGGGCTCGTGCCCTGGTCCTGGAAGATCCCACATGCCACCGAGCGGCTGGGCCCGTGAGCCATGGCTGCTGAGCCTGCGCGTCTGGACCCTGTGCTCCACAATGGGAGAGGCCACAACAGTGAGAGGCCCGCATACCAAAAAAAAAAAAGACAAATATTGTATGATATCACTTATATGTGAAATCTAAAAAATAAGATAAACTAGTGACTATAACAAAAAAGAAGCAGGTTCCCAGATATAGAGAACATACTAGTGGTAACCAGTGGGGAGAGGGAAGGGGGGAAGGGCATGATAGGGGATAGAGAATTAAGAGGTACAAACTATTATGTATAAAATAAGCTAAAACTATATATTGTACAATAGAGAGAATAGAGCCAATATTTTATAATAAATATAAATGGACTATAACATTTAAAAACTGTAAATCATTAGATTATATACCTGTGACTTATGTAATACTGTACATCAACTATATTTCAATAAAAATAAAATTATAAAAATACTGTGTAAAGAGAGAGTCAGCAGGTAATACAGCTGGAGATAGAAGAATAAAAGACATAGGGTAGCTGAATGGATAAAAAAAAAATCTATATTGCTACCATAAGAGACTCATCTATGATGTAAAGTTACACATAGATTGAAAGCGAAGTGTTGAAGAAAGATATTCCAAGCAAATGAAAAAAAAAAAAACTGGGGTAAGAATACTTATATCAGACAAAATAGACTTTAAAACTAAGATTGTAACAAAACAAATATGGGCATTATATAACGATAAAGGAGCTAATCCAACAGGAGGATATTAACATTTGTAAAAATTTATGTACCCAACATAGGAGCACCTAAATACATAAAGCAAATATTAACAAAAATAAAGGGAAAAATAGACAACAATACAATAGTAGTAGGGGACTTTAATACCCCAATTACATCAATGGACAGATCATCCGGACAGACAATCAATAAGGAAACACTGGCCTTAAGTGACACAGTAGACCAGATAAACTTAACAGATATACACATAGAACATTCCATCCCAAAGCAGCAGAATACATATTCTGTTCAAGTGAACATAGAACATTCTCCAGGATAGATCACATGCTGTGCCACAAAACACGTCTCAATACATTTAAGAAGATTGAAATTACATCAAGCATCTTTTCTGAGTATAATAATATGAAACTAAAAATTAAGTACAAGAGAACTGGAAAAATTAAGTACAAGAAAACTGGAAAAAGCACAAACATGTGGAGAATAAACAACATACTACTAAACAATCAACTGGTCAAAAAATCAAAAAAGAAATCAAAACATACCTTAAGACAAATGAAAGTAATACAATGTTCCAAAATCTAGAGGACACAGCAAAAGCAGTTCTAAGATGGAAGTTTATAGTGATATATGCCTACCCCAATAAATAAGAAAAAGCATAAATAATAATCTGAATTTACATTTAAAGGAACTAGAAAAAAAAAACAGGCAAAACCCAAAGGAAGGCAATAATAAAGGTCAGAACAGAAATAAATTAAATAGAGACTAAAAAACAATAGAAATGATCAAAGAAACTAAGAGCTGGTTTTTAGAAAAGATAAACAAAATCAACAAAACTTTAGCCAGACTCATCAAGAAAAAAAGAAAGAGGGCCCAAATAAATAAAACCAGAAAAGAAAGAGAAGAAGTTAGAAGTGACACCAAAGAAATACAAAGGATCATAAGGGAATACATGAACAATTATATTCAACAAATCAGACAGTCTAGAAAATGGATATATTCCTAGAAAATACAATCTTCCAAGATTAAATCACGAAGAAATTAAAAAATTTGAATACAGTAAGTCCCCTACATACAAACGAGTTCTCTTCTGAGAGCGTGTTTGTAAGTCCAGTTTGTTCATAAGTCCAACAAAGTTAGCTTAGGCACCCAACTAACAAATTGGCTACATAGTATTATACTATAATAGGTTTATAATACTTTTCACACAAATAATACTTAAAAAAACACAAAAAATGAAGAAAACATTTAAAATCTTACAGTACAGTACCTTGAAAAGTACAGTAGTACAGTACAACAGCTGGCATACAGGGGCTGGCATTGAGTGAACAGGCAAGAAGAGTTACTGACTAGAGGAGGGAGAGGAAGTGGGAGATGGTAGAGCTGAAGGACTGTCAACAATAGGAGACAGAGGGCAAGCTGAAATTTCACTCAGGCCTACATGTCTTTGAAAGTTGCAACTTGAAGGTTTGTATGTAGGGGACTTACTGTAGACAAATTACTAGAAACCAAACTGAATCAGTAATAACACCCATCCCCCCAAAAAAAGTGCAGGCCCACATGGCTTTAAAGGTGAATTCTACAAAACATTTAAAGAAGAGTTTATACCTATTCTTCTCAAATTATTCCAAAAAATTGAAGAGGAAGGAACACTTCCAAACTCATTTTGTGAGGTCTGCATTACCCTGATACCAAAACAAGACAAGGACACCACATAAAAAGAAAATTACAGGCCACTATCCCTGATGAACATAGATGCAAAAATCCTCAAAAAAAATTAACAAACTGAATTCAATAATACACTAAAAGAATTATGTACGATGATCAAGTGAGATTCATTCCAGGAATGCAGGGAGAGTTTAGCATCCATAAATCAATGAATATGATACACCACATTAGCAAAATCAAAGACGAAAATCATATTATCATCTCAATAGACACAGAAAAAGCTTTTGACAAAATTCAATATCTATTTATGATAAAAACTCTCAACAAAGTAGGTACAGAAAGAATATATCTCAACACAGTAATGGCCATATATGACATACCCACAGCTAAAATCATACTCAATGGTGAAAAGCTAAAGCACTTCCTCTAATGTCAGGAACAAGACAAGGATTTCCAACCTTGCCACTCTTATTCAACATTGTATTGGAAGTCCTGGCCACATCTATTAGGCAAGAGAAAGAAAGAAAAAGCATCCAAAATAGAAAGGAAGATGTAAAACTCTCATTATTTGCAGATGACATGATACTGTATCTAGAGCCCCAAATATCCCACCAAAAAACTAATAAATTCAGTAAAGTTTCAGGATACATAATTAATATACAGAAATCTGTTGCATTACTATACACTAATCACAAACTGAGAAAGAGAAATGAAGAAAACAATCTCACTTACAACTGCATCAAAAAGAATAAAATACCTAGTAATAAATCTAACCAAGGAGGTGAAAAACCTGTACTCTGAAAAAGACATTGAGGAAAGAAATAAAAAACAGCATAAATAAATAGAAAAATAGGGACTTCCCTGGTGGTCCAGTGGTTAAGACTCTGTGTTTCCAATGCAGGGGGTGTGGGTCTGATCCCTGGTTGGGGAACTAAGATCCCACATGCCATGTGGCATGGTCAAAACTTTTTTTAAAAAAATTAAAAACTAAATAGAAAAATACACAGTGCTCATGGATTGGAAGGGTCAATATCATTAAAATGTCATACTACCCAAAGCAATCTACAGATTCAACATAATCCCTATCAAAATACCAATGGTATTTTTCACAGAACTAGAACAAATAATCCTAAAATTTGTATGGAACCTCAGAAGTTCCCAAATAGCCAAAGCAATCTTGAGAAAGAAAAACAAAGCCAGAGGTATCATGCTCTCAGACATAAAACTATACTACCAAGCTATAGTAACCAAAACAGTATGAACCCAGAAATAAACCCACACTCCTATGGTCAATTAATCTATAACAAAGGAGGAAAGAATATAAAAAGGAGGAAAAGGCAGTCTCTTCAATAAATGGTATTGGGAAAACTGGACAATTACATGCAAAAGAATACAACTGGACCATTTTCTTATACTATATACAAAAATAAACACAAAATGGATGAAAGACATAAATGTAAGACCTGTAACCATAAAACTCCTAAGGAAAAACATAAGCAGTGACCTCTTTTTTTTTTTTTTTTTTGCGGTACGCAGGCCTCTCACTGCTGTGGCCTCTCCCATTGCAGAGCACAGGCTCCAGACGTGCAGGCTCAGCGGCCATGGCTCACGGGCCCAGTCACTCCGTGGCATATGGGATCCTCCCAGACCGGGGCACGAACCCGTGTCCCCCACATCAGCAGGCGGACTCTCAACCACTGCGCCACCAGGGAAGCCCGGCAGTGACCACTTTTACATAAATCTTAGCAATATTTTTTTGGATGTGTCTCCTCAGGAAAGGGCAACAAAAGCAAAAATAAACAAATGGTACTACATCAACTAAAAAAGCATTTGCACATCAACCATCAACAAAAAGAAAAGGCAACCTACTGAATGGGAGAAGATATTTGCAAATGATACATACCATCAAGTGTTAATATCCAAAATATATAAAGAACTCATAAAACTCAACATGAACTCAAAACAAACAAACAAACAAATGAATTGATTAAATGTCTATTCACGGCAGAGGACCTGAATAGACATTTTTCAAAAAAAGACATACAGATGGCCAACAGGCACATGAAAAGTTTCTCAACATCACTAATCAACAGGGAAATGAAAATCAAAACCACAATGAGATACAACTTCACACCTGTCAGAAAGGCTACCATCAAAAAGATAAGAAATAGCAAGTGTTGACAAGGATGTGAAGAAGAAGAAACCCTTGGGTGCTGTTAGTAGGAATGTAAGTTGGTGTAGCCACTATGGAAAACTGTAGGGAAGTTCTTAAAAAGAAACTAAAAATAGAACTACTGTACAATTCAGCTATTTCACTTCTGAGTATTTATCTGAAGAAAATGAAAACACTGCTTTGAAAAGACATATGTACCTTTATCTTCTTTGCAGCACTATTTACAAAAGTCAAGATATGGAAGCAACCTAAGTGTCCATCTATAAATGAATGGATAAAGAAGATAAGGTATATATACACAAAGGAATATTACTTAGCCATAAGAAAGAATAAAATCTTGCCATTTGTGACAACATGGATGAAACTAGAGGGTGTTACGCTAAGTGAAGTAAGTCAGACAGAGAAAGACAAATATAATATGATTTCACTTATATGTGGAATCTAAAAAACAATATCAGGGCTTCCCTGGTGGTGCAGTGGTTGGGAGTCTGCCTGCTAATGCAGGGGACACGGGGTCAAGCCCTGGTCTGGGAGGATCCCACATGCCGCGGAGCAAATGCGCCCGTGACCCACAACTACTGAACCTGCGCGTCTGGAGCCCATGCTCCGCAACAAGAGAGGCCGCGATAGTGAGAGGCCCACGCACCGTGATGAAGAGTGGCCCCCGCTTGCCACAGCTAGGGAAAGCCCTCACACAGAAACTAAGACCCAACACAGCAAAAATAAATAAATAAAAAACAATATCAGTGAATAAACAAAACAAAAACAGACTCACAGATACTGAGAACAAACAAGTGGTTGCCAGAGGGGAGGAGATGGTGAGACAGACAACATAGGTAAAGGGGATTAAGAGGTACAAACTTCGAGCTGTAAAATAAATAAGTTACAGGGATGTAATGTATACATGCAGTACATAGCCAATAATACTGCAACAAGTGTTAGGGTGACATATGGTAACTGGACTAATGGTGGTGATCATTTCATAATGCATAAAAATATCAAATCACTATACTATACACTTAAAATTAATATAATTAGTTTAAATTTTATGTCAAGTGTAACTCAATTGAAAAATAAATTAAATGAGGGAGGGGGAGGAAATTGACAACTTGTTTTATAAGAAAAAAACCTTTAAGGCCATGTATTTTAAAACACTTTATTTAGACACTTCAGGATTTTTATGAAGGTGATCCCATCTATGGGGACACTACAATAATGTTTAATGTTGTAACCTCAAAATGACATAGCTGACCATTTTATATTAAAATATTACTTATCATGAGAGAGTAGCATTCACATATACAAACTACCAAATGTAAAAGGATGGCTAGTGGGAAGCAGCTGCATAGCACAGGGAGATCAGCTCGGTGCTTTGTGACCACCTAGAGGGGTGGGATAGGGAGGGTGAGAGGGAGATGCAAGAGGGAGGAGATATGGGAATATATGTGTATGTAGAGCTGTTCACTTTGTTACGCAGCAGAAAATAACACAACATTGTAAATCAACTATACTCCAATAAACATGTTAAAAAAATACTACTTATCAAATAGACCCTTATTTTAAAAAATAATGCAGTGTGATGGAAGTGTTGAATATAAGGAAATAAAGTGTAGATAGAAAGGTTAGATTGGTGTCATTCCAGAGAAGGTTTTGAATGTCAGATAAGGAGAGTGAATGATAGTTGTTTATAAGCAGATTGAAATCTTGTAAATTTTTTGAGCAGAAAAATGAGATGGTCATGCCTATGTCTGGGCAGAAAAATCAAAGTGAGGGAGAAAGCAAGGGCAGATTGGAAACAGAGAGACTAGTCAGGTAATTATTAAAATATTTAGAGAAGAACAATGAGGGCTAAAGTAGACAGTGGCAGTAAGGAAAAGAAATGAAAGTGTGGATTCCAGGGATAATGGAGGGTAGAATGCAAAGAACTTGATCACTAATCTGATGTTTATTATAAAAGTGCTGTGCATTATCTATAATATTAAGATAATATTTCAGCTCAACTATCAATGAGAGTGATCACTTGAATTGAAAATTTTATTTTATTTTCACCAGTCCTGGGATCTTACAGATACTAGGATGTGAAAATATGTTTAGAAGCAGAAGACCTAAGGATCCTTTCTTTGCATTGCACTAAGGATTCATATAGAAGGAAAATTTACCCCTAGCCTGAAATTTCCAGTGATGTCAGAAGCTCAGAGTTAGAATAATTTGTGCAACCCGTGCTCGTAACCATCACATTCAAACAATGGTCTGGCACATATGGGAAGCCAGTCATCCTCATTGCCTAGATTCCACTAGGGAATGATAAAAGAAAGAAAATATTCTTAACATGAAAAATTTCATGATTACAAGAGGAAGATGAGCAGCTCTTTCAATGAGAATATAACCTCTAAAAATATCTATCCAGGTATAGCAAGAGGCTTGCACAGTAGAAAACAGAACACAAGAAACAAACAAATAAATAAACAATGGTGATCAAAACACACTCAGAATAGACGAGCAGCAAACAAAGACAGAAAGGGTTATGTTGGGGACACAGCAACATAATTGGATTTCTCTGCCAACCCTGGTAATTAAAATGGAGACACTCAGTACCTTAGTTGCTCTGCAATCACATAATATGTTTGAGATTAACAATCCTTGAATCTTGGTTTTACTGCTGTATTATTCGAATATACAATACATATCTCTTGCCATTTTCAGAACACACAAATAGAGGTTTCTGTAGGGCCATGACGATTTAGAAGAGAGAACCTGAATTGGACTCTCCAATCACACTTCCCTTGCTGCCATGTATATTTGGGCCAGATTTAAACTGAAAACAAAAAATGAGGAAGTAGCAAGCTTCGCAGTGATTTAAAGCTTTGCTTCTCTATTTCAGAGGAAAATGAGTCACTGCTCTATAGCTTTGCATAGCCACTTCTCTGTTTTGGCAGCCTGTGTGTGTGTGTGTGTGTGAGAGAGAGAGAGAGAGACCGAGAGACAGAGAGAGATTGATTGAGAAAGATCTTGCCAGTGCCTTTTAAAAAAGAAAGATATAGATATAAAATGCACTGTTGGCTTGAGCTGCCTGGAGAGGGCTGGGTTATATGCAAGGGACCATTATCTTCCTTGATGCCGCCCCACTCCACATGCCTCAAACCCTCTGCGTCTCAGATCCCAGCTGTAGCCACCTGAGGAGGGGGTGTGGGAGTTTGGGTCTCCTCCCCAGTATGTGGACTTGCCTGACTGATGCCCACAGGTAACCACAGCTGGCTGGCCACACCAACCGGCCACATGCAGGAGACTGCACACACAAAGAGCCCCTCTGCTGCCCAAAGGCTTTTCTGACTACGGAGATGGTAATTTCAGCCGAATTCCTGCTTGCAGAGTGACTAGAGCTCCTCCAGGCTCTGGGGGAGGTGCCTGTCAGGAGCCAGAAATGGGTATTGCAAAGGCAGCGGGAAGTACATGCCCGTAATTAATATTATATCTTGTCCCCAAAGACATTCCTGGTCCCTTTATATGTTAGTTAACTGATCTTCCAACTCTTCTGAGAGGTAATGATGAAGTTAATATAAACACTGAGCTTTATACTTAATTTCTTCTTTTAAAAGGGAGGGAGGCAAACAAACACATAAAACAGGTTGGTCATGCCGAAGAAAAATCTCAGTGATACTTGGTATGCTACCCAGAGGAAAGAGAGTTGTGAACCTGGTTTTCTGGCTGAAGGGGTTGTTTCTAGTAGGTCTGCTCACGGTGATGAGTATTACAAATAGGGTGGAGTTAAAGGAAGCTTGAAAGGGCTTGATGAGAATCACTAGGAAGGCCCTGTGGTACTTTACTTCTATTTCATCCCTGGACTAATACCTTTAACAAAACAAACCCTTCCAGCAACAGCTCAGGACTAATTCAGGCTGGCATGTGGTAAAATAGAGCCTCTTAGCTCACCTGCCTCGCTAATCAAAGAAGAGGTGAGCAGGACCAGAGGTAAATCAGCGATGATTCTTACTTCAGCGTAGACACCTGTCTATCTTTACAAGGTCCAGGCTACAGTGAGAGAACAACTGGAAACTCACATCTTAAAAAAGTGACTTAAATTATATATCAAACACATTTTGGCATTAAAATAATAGGCATTCCTAAGGTAAATGTCTAGTCTAAGCATGCAGAAAATCCTATAATTCATGTTTTTAATCATTCATTTATTCAACAGATATTTACAGCAAGCTTTGCTGTTACATCAGTCGCTGCTAGGTTGTGTAAGTGTGTAAGCTGTTTTCAGAGGGTTTATGGACAGGATGAGCAAGTTGGTTGGATAATGTTTAAGACAAATGGGAGACTATAAGGAGAGGTGGATGTTGGGCTAATAACACATGAGAAGTATTGACTGGAGAGAACAAAGATGGATTTCTGTTTTAAAGACAAAAAGATAGATCCCTCCAAACCCCCGTCCCAATCTCCTATATTATACTGTTGCAATTTTAAAAGGACTAAGTGAGATTACAGTGGTGAGGGAACTCATCACAATACAGTTCCATGAGGGCTGACGCTGGGTACAATATGATCTGCCCCCAGCATATCAAAATAGCCACTAGAAATCTGATGATTCTGCTGTTTCTAAGGGAAAATTCCATCTTATCTTCATGATTTAATTTGGTTAAAAATTCTGATTTGTGACTTACTCTATTATCTTCATTATTTCAAGAGGATCATGCCAGCTCTTGATCCTTGATGACTGAATATTTTTAATTCACATAAAAATAAAACTGGACATGCTTGAACATGAGGATGAAGGTAAGGCATTATAAGATAAAACAGTTGATGAAGTGTCAAAATTCCTCCAATGGGGACAATCTTTGGATTCATATGATCTTTAATTTATATAAAAAATGATACAATTTTTTACCACCTATCAGAAAAATTAAAATATCTATTTCTCTTCCGGAAAAGTCATACTAACCTCTTTTAACAATTTCTGTCAGTGGAAAAATACCCTTGATGAAAACAAGAACACTGTTTCTTCTGAACTCCAGCATTGTTCCAATGGCTATTGGAGTCTAAGTATTTGAATGCAAGCAGTAGAATTTTAGGGTCTGAGAATTTCAGGGAAAAGAGGCCCACGTTTGGGTCTACACATGCTCAGCAGGGATTATGCTTCATAACAGATGCTCCAGAGGGAGAAGGAACAGATGTAGCTGTGAAGAGGAGCCGGCCTCTGCTCTGGGACTCCGTTCCACATAGCTGGGGCTCGGTGCTGATGAATCTGGGAGCTGTGCAGCATTATGGCTGGTGTGGTGGTTCAGTTGTTATTAGTGTGTCATTGTGCCCTGATTGCAAGTGTTCAAGTTTTCAGAGGGGGAATCACAGATACCAAATGGAGGAAAATAATACACAGGAGCCTAATATCTTTAAGTGGCTAAATTATTTTTTCCTTGAGAAAGCAGAAAAAGTTAATGGCTAAGTTTGCCAAGGCATTTTATAATAGAGGTAAATAAAGGAACAAAAGATTGTTCCAGGACTTCTGTGTGCAATTAAAATGTGTCACTCTGCACCCTGAATGAATCTAGGAACACTGACATAAATTTATGGGTAGATCATAAAAGGTACAATTCGGCTTGATTTTTGTCTTTATGAAAAATACTTTGTAATTAGAGATTTTTCATTTGTGCAATAATATTTTATTATATATTCTATTTCTTTACTGTATCAATATTCAAGTAAAAATGTTTTATTCCTATTTTTCTTCTATCTCTTCCCTCTTACAACCCATCTTACTGGACTCTTGTCACTGAGACTAAATTTTGTTAGTCAAAGTTTCATTTTATCTAGGTGATAAAAACAGTTGTAGATTTATAAAATTAGACTAGGGAGGAAAAAAGTAAGACTCTGTGAAATAAGAGGTTGTCAGAAAGAGCAGAACTGAGCAGGCTGGACAATGTTGGCTCACCCTTCCTGCCTGTCATCTCTGGCTTGAGGGCATGCTTTTGCCTGGGGCATCTAGAAAAGTTCAGCCTACTTTCACCTCTAGGTAAATTCAGGGCATGTTGAAGGAGAACTGACCTCCTTGCCCCACAATGTGCCTGCACCCAACAACTCCTCTGGTAAAATGGTAGAAGGCAATAAGTCAAAGTTACTTCCCTGATGTTGCAAAGAAGCAGGTTTGATAGCCAAAATAATTTCATAAGAATCCTGACCTCAAACCTCCCACAAATGACAAGCAGACTGATAGAAGAAAATATGTCATATCTCTAAGGTGAGGTGATCTGACCGAGGAGAATCGCCATAGGATTTGTTGTCAGAACTCTTGGGCTTGTGTTCAAGCACTGCCATTTACCAGCTGGGAAGAGCAAGTCATTTAACCTTCCTGAATGTCATAATCCAAATATAGGAAAGAATGATAGTGCCTCTACCACCTGTTTTACAGTGATTCTATGGTGATTGAATGGAAAATGGATAGGCAAGCATATTTTCAACCCCAAAGCATAAAATCCTCTATTAGTATTTCCTTGTACACAGCAGATTCTCAATATGTACATGTTGAATGAAGGATTCAGTGTATCATAAAACCCTTACAAATCAGACAAGATGAGACAGATCCAAAAAAATATTGCTGTGATTTATGTCAAAGAGTTTCTGCTTATGTTTTCCTCTAGGATTTTTATAGTATATGGTCTTACATTTAGGTCTTTAATCCATTTTGAGTTTATTTTTGTATATGGTGTTAGAGAATGTTCTGATTTCAAACTGGACATGTAGCTGTCCAGTTTTCCCAGCACCATTTACTGAAGAGACTGTCTTTTCTCCATTGTATATTCTCAGCTCCTTTGTCATAGGCTAATTGACCATAAGAGCATGGGATTATTTCTGGGCTCTCTATCCCATTCTACTGATCTATGTGTCTGTTTTGTGCTTGTACCATACTGTTTTCTGTTTTGTTTTGTTTTGTTTTGTTTTGTTTTTGCGGTACGTGGGCCTCTCACTGTTGTGGCCTCTCCCATTGCGGAGCACAGGCTCCAGACACGCAGGCTCAGTGGGCATGGCTCACGGGCCCAAATGCTCCATGGCATGTGGGATCTTCCCGGACCGGGGCACGAACCCGTGTCCCCTGCATCAGCAGGCAGACTCTCAACCAATGCGCCACCAGGGAAGCCCTGTACTGCACTGTTTTGATGACTGCAGCTTTGTAGTATAGTTTCAAATCAGGGGGCATGATTGTGATTCCTCCATCTCTTTTCTTCTTTCTCAAGATTGTTTTGGCTATTCAAAGTCTTTTGTGTTTCCATACTAATTTTAAAATTATTTGATCTAGTTCTGTGAAAAATGCCTTGATATTTTGATAGGGATTACACTGAATTTGTAGATTGCCTTGGGTAGTATGGTCATACTTTTTTTTGGATCTGTCTCCTAAAGTAAAGGAAATAAAAGCAAAAATAAACAAATGGGACCCAATTAAACTTAAAAGCTTTTGCACAGCAAAGGAAACCATTGACAAAAGGAAAAGACAACCTACTGGATGGAAGAAAATATTTACAATTGATATGACCAATAAGGTATTAATATCCAACATATACAAAAAGCTCATACAACTAAACATAAACAAAAAATTTTTAAATGGGCAGAAGAACTGAATGGACATTTTTCCAAAGAGGAAATGCAGATGTCCAACAGGCACATGAAAAGTTTCCCATTGTCACTAATCACCAGGGAAATGCAAATGAAAACCACATTGAAGGGGGGACCTTCAAGATGATGGAGGAGTAAGATGTGGAGATCAACTTCCTCACCATAAATACATCAAAAATACTTCTACAAGTGGAACAACTCATACAAAACACCTACTGAACACTGGCAGAAGACCTAAGACTTCCCAAAAGATGACTGAGTGTGACCTACATGCAGAGGTGGGGCCAACACCAAAGCTGAACCCCAGGAGCTGTGTGAACAAAGATGAGAAAGGGAAATCTCTCCCAGCAGCCTCAGAAGCAGTGGATTAAATCCCCACAATTAACTTGATGTACCCTGTATCTGTGGAATACATGAACAGGCAACAATTCATCCCAAATTTGAGGCAGTGGACTTTAGAAGGAAATGTAGATGTGGGATTTCCTGTCTGTGACTGATTTGTTTCTGATATTTATGTTTATCTTAGTTTAGTTGTTTGTGCTTATCATTAGTGGATTTGTTTATTGGTTTGGTTGCTCTCTTTTTATTAATTATTATTTTTTTTGTTAATAATTAAAAAAAATTTATTTATAATTTTTTTGTTTTTATTTTTGTTTCTTTCTTTTTTTCTCCCTTTTCTTCTGAGCTGTGTGACTGACAAGGTCTTGATGCTCTGGTCTGCTGTCAGGCCTGAGCCTCTAAGGTTGACAGCTGAGTTCAGGACATTGAAAAACCAGAGACCTCCCAGCCCCATGTAATATCAATCAGCAAGGGTTCTCCCAGAGATCTCTTCTCAATGCTAAGATCCAGCACTACTCAGTGGCCAGCAAGCTCCACTACTGGACGCCCCATGCCCAACAACTAGCAACACAGGCACACACCCTACCCATTAGCAGAGAGGCTGCCTAAAATCACACTAAACTCACAGACACCACAGAACACACCACCGGACGTGGCCCTACCCACCAGAGAGACAAGATCCAGCCCCACCCACTAGAACACAGGCACCAGTCCCTTCCACCAGGAAGCAGACACAAGCCACTGAAACGTTACCCACGGTGGGGAGAAGCCAAAAACAACGGGAACTACGAACCTGCAGCCTACAAAAATGAGACCACAAACACAGTATGTTAAGCAAAATGAGAAGACATAGAAATATGCAGCAGATGAAGGAGTAAGGTAAAAACCCACAAGACCA
Organism: Orcinus orca; assembly: GCF_937001465.1. Lineage (NCBI taxonomy): Eukaryota > Metazoa > Chordata > Mammalia > Artiodactyla > Delphinidae > Orcinus > Orcinus orca. The sequence continues at coordinate 22,941,246 of NC_064563.1, forward strand.
AACAAATGAAGAGGAAATAGGCAGTCTACCTGAAAAAGAATTCAGAGTAATGATAGTAAAGATAATCCAAAATCTTGGAAATAGAATGGAGGAAATACAAGAAACATTTAAAAAGGACCTAGAAGAAGTAAAGAGCAAACAAACAATGATGAAAAACACGATTAATGAAATTAAAAATTCTCTAAAAGGAATCAACAGCAGAATAACTGAGGCAGAAGAACACATAAGTGACCTGGAAGATAAAATAGTGGAAATATATACCCCAGAGCAGAATAAAGAAAAAGGAATGAAAGGAATTGAGGACAGTCTCAGAGACCTCTGGGACAACATTAAACATACCAACATTCGAATTATAGGGTTCCCAGAAGAAGAAGAGAAAAAGAAAGGGACTGAGAAAATATTTGAAGAGATTATAGTTGAAAATTTCCCTAATATGGGAAAGGAAAGAGTCAATCAAGTCCAGGAAGCATAGACAGTCCATACAGGAAAAGCCCAAGGAGAAACACGCCAAAATACATATTAATCAAACTATCAAAAATTAAACACAAAGAAAAAATATTAAAAGCAGCAAGGGTAAAGCAACAAATAACATACAAGGGAATCCCCATAAGGTTAACAGCTGATCTTTCAGCAGAAACTCTGCAAGCAGAAGGAAGTGGCAGGACATATTTAAAGTGATAAAAGGGAAAAACCTACAACTAAGATTACTTTACCCAGAAAGGATCTCATTCAGGTTCGACAGAGAAATTAAAACTTTACAGATGAGCAAAGGCTAAAAGAATTCAGCACCACCAAACCAGCTTTACAACAAATGCTAAAGGAAATTCTCTAGGCAGGAAACAGAAGAGAAGGAAAAGACCTAAAATAACAATCCCAAAACAATTAAGAAAATGGTAATAGGAACATACATATTGATAATTACATTAAAGGTAAATGGATTAAATGCCCCAGCCAAAAGACAGGGACTGGCTGAATGGATACAAAAACAAGACCCATCAATATGCTGTCTGCAAGAGACCCACTTCAGACCTAGGGACACATACAGACTGAAAGTGAGGGGATGGAAAAAGATACTCCATGTAAATGGAAATCAAAAGAAAGCGGAGTAGCAATTCTCATATCAGACAAAATAGACTTTAAAATAAAGACTATTACAAGAGACAAAGAAGGACACTACATAATGATCAAGGGATCAATCCAAGAAGAAGATATAACATTTGTAAATATTTTTGCACCCAACAAAGGAGCACCTCAAAACATAAGACAAATGATAACAGCCATAAAAGGGGAAATCAACAGTAACACAATCATAGTGGGGGACTTTAACACCCCACTTTCACCAACGGACAGATCATCCAAACTGAAAATAAATAAGGAAACACAAGCTTTAAATGACACATTACACAAGACGGACTTAATTGATATTTATAGGACATTCCATGCAAAAACAACAGGATACGCTTTCTTCTCAAATGATCATGGAACATTCTCCAGAACAGATCATATCTTGGGTCACAAATCAAGCTTTGGTAAATTTAAGAAAACTGAAATCGTATCAAGTATCTTTTCTGACCACAATGCTTTGGGACTAGATATCAATTACAGGAAAAAAACTGTAAAAATACAAACACATGGAGGCTAAACAATATGCTACTAAATAACCAAGAGATCACTGAAGAAATCAAAGAGGAAATCAAAGGACACCTAGAAACAAATGACAATGACAACATGATGACCCAAAACCTATGGGATGCAGCAAAAGCAGTTTTAAGAAGGAAGTTTTTGGCAATACAATCCTACCTCAGGAAACAAGAAAAATCTCAATAAACAACATAACCTTACACCTAAAGCAATTAGAGAAAGAAGAAGAAGAAAAAAAAAAAAACCCAAAGTTAGCAGAAGGAAAGAAATCATAAAGATCAGATCAGAAATAAATGAAAAAGAAATGAAGGAAACAATAGCAAAGATCAATAAAACTAACTTTTTCTCACTGGTTCTTTGAGAAGGCAAACAAAATTGATAAACAATTAGCCAGATTCATGAAGAAAAGAGGGAGAAGACTCAAATCAACAGAATTAGAAATGAAAAAGGGGAAGTAACAACTGACACGGCAGAAATACAAAGTATCATGAGAGATTACTACAAGCAACTCTATGTCAATAAAATGGACAACCTGGAAGAAATGGGCAAATTCTTAGAAAAGCACAACATTCTGAGACTGAACCAGGAAGAAATAGAAAATATAAATAGATCAATCACAAGCACTGAAATTGAAACTGTGATTAAAATCTTCGAACAAACACAAGCCCAGAGCCAGATGGCTTCACAGGCGAATTCTATCAAACATTTAGAGAAGACCTAACACCTATCCTTCTCAAACTCTTCTAAAATATAGCAGAGGGAGGAACACTCCCTAACTCATTCTATGAGACCACCATCACCCTGATACCAAAATCAGACAAAGATGTTACAGAGAAAGAAAAGTACAAGTGAATATCACTGATGAACATAGATGCAAAAATCCTCCACAAAATACTAGCAAACAGAATCCAAGAGCACATTAATAGGATCATGCACCATGATCAAGTGGGGTTTATTCCAGGAATGCAAGGATTCTTCAATATATGCAATCAATCAATGTGAGACACCATATTAACAAATTGAAGAATAAAAACCATATGATCATCTCAATAGATGCAGAAGAAGCTTCTGACAAAATTCAACACCCATTTAAGAAAAAAAACTCTCCAGAAAGTAGGCATAGAGGGAACCTACCTCAACATAATAAAGGCCATGTGTGAAAACCCAACATCCAACGTCATTCTCAATGTGAAAAACTGAAACCATTTCCTATAGGATTAGGAAGAAGACAAGACAGTCCACTCTCATCACTATTATTCAACACAGTTTTGGAAGTTTTAGCCACAGAGAAGAAAAAGAAAGAAAAGGAATCCAAATTGGAAAAGAAGTAAAACTGTCACTGGTTGAAGATGACATGATACTATACATACAGAATCCTAAGGATGCTACCAGAAAACTACTAGACCTAGCAATGAATTTGGTAAAGTAGTAGGATACAAAATTAATGCACAGAAATCTCTTGCATTCCTATACACTAATGATAAAAAATCTGAAAGAGAAATTAAGGAAACACTCCCACTTACCACTGCAACATAAAGAATAAAATACCTAGGCATAAACCTAAGTAAGGAGACAAAAGATCTGTATGCAGAAAACTATAAGACACTGATGAAAGAAATTATAGATGATACAAACAGATGGAGAGGTATACAATGTTCTTGGACTGGAAGAATCAACATGGTGAAAATGTCTATACTACCTCAAGCAATCTACAGATTCAGTGCAATCCCTATCAAACTACCAATGGCATTTTTAACAGAACTAGAACAAAAAATTTCACAATTTGTATGGAAACACAAAAGACCCCGAATAGCCAAAGCAATCTCGAGAAAGAAATACGGAGCTGGAGGAATCAGACTCTCTGACTTCAGACTATACTACAAAGCTACAGTAATCGAGACAGTATGGTACTGGCACAAAAACAGAAATATAGATAAATGGAACAGGATAGAAAGCCCAGAGATAAACCCATGCACATATGGTCAGCTTATCTTTGATAAAGGAGGCAAGAATATAGAATAAAGACAGCCTCTTCAGTTGGTGGTGCTGGGAAAACTGGACAGGTACATGTAAAAGTATGAAATTAGAACACTTCCTAACACCATACACAAAAATAAACTCAAAATGGATTAAAGACCTAAATGTAAGGCCAGAAACTATCAAACTCTTAGAGGAAAACATAGGCAGAACACTCTGTAACATAAATCACAGCAAGATCCTTTTTGACCTATCTCCTAGAGAAATGGAAATAAAAACAAAAATAAATAAGTGAGACCTAATGGAACTTAAAAGCTTCTGTATATCAAAGGAAACCATAAAGAAGATGAAAAGACAACTGTCAGAATGGGAGAAAATATTGAGAAACAAAGAAACTGACAAAGGATTAATCTCCAAAATATACAAGCAGCTCATGCATGTCAATATCAAAAAAAAAAACCCAATCCAAAAATGGGCAGAAGACCTACATAGACATTTCTCCAAAGAAGATATTCAGATTTCCAACAAACACATGAAAGGATGCTCAAAATCACTAATCATTACAGAAATGCACATCAAAACTACAAGGAGGTATCACCTCACACTGGTCAGAATGGCCATCGTCAAAAAGTCTACAAACAATAAATGCTGGAGAGCATGTGGAGAAAAGGGAATCCTCCTGCACTGTTGGTGGGAATGTAAATTGATACAGCCATTATGGAGAACAGTATGGAGGTTCCTTTAAAAACTACAAATAGAACTACCATACAACCTAGCATCCCACTACTGGGAATATACCCTTAGAAAACTATAATTCAAAAAGAGTCATGTACCACAATGTTCATAGCAGCCCTATTTACAATAGCCAGTACATGGAAGCAACCTAAGTGTCCATCAACAGATGCATGGATAAAGAAGATGTGGCACATATATACAATGGAATATTACTCAGCCATAGAAAGAAACGAAATTGATTTATTTGTAGTGTGGTGGATGGACCTAGAGTCTGTCATACAGAGTGAAGTAATTCAGAAAGAGAAAAACAAATACCATATGCTAACACATACATTTGGAATCTGAAAAAAAAAATAGTTTCTGATGAACCTAGGGGCAGTACAGGAATAAAGATGCAGACATAGTGAGTGGACTTGAGGACATGGGGAGGGGGAAGGGTAAGCTGGGACAAAGTGAGAGAGTGGCATGGACATATATACACTACCAAATGTAAAACAGATAGCTAGTGGGAGGCAGCTGCATAGCACAGGGAGATCAGCTCGGTGCTTTGTGACCACCTAGAGGGGTGGGATAAGGAGGGTGGGAGGTAGACGCAAGTGGGAGGTGATATGGGGATATATGTATACATATAGCTGATTCCATGTTATACAGCAGAAACTAACACACCATTTTAAAGCAACTATACTCCAATAAAGATGTTCAAAAAAAAAACACAATGAAATATTACCTCACACCTGTCAGAATGGCTATCATTAAAATGAACACAAACAACAAATGTTGGTGAGGATGTGGAGAAAAGGGAATCCACGTACAGTGTTGGTGGGAATGTAAATTGGTGCAACCACTGTGAAAAACAGTATGGAGGTTTCTCAATAAACTAAAGATAGAACTACCATATGTCCCAGCAACTCCACTCCTGGGTATATATCTGAAAACAAAAAAGAAAACTCTAATTCGAAAAGATACATAAACCCTACTGTTCACAGTAGCTTTATTTACAACTGACAAGATATGGAAGCAATCTAAGTGTCCATGAAAAGATGAGTAGATAAAGAAGACGTGGTGTATATATAACACAAACACACACACACACACACACACACACACACACACACACACTGGAATAATACTCAACCATAAAAAAGAATGTAATTTTGCCATTTGCAAAAAATGGATGGACTTGGAGGGTGTTATGCTTAGTGAAATAAGTCAGACAGATTAAGACAAATACTGTATGACATCACTTACACGTGGAATCTAAAATATTCAGCAAACTAGTGAATACAACAAAAAAAGAAGCAGACTCACAGGTACAGACAACAAACACGTGGTTACCAGTGGGGAGGTGGTGGAGGGGCACTATAGGGGTGGGGAAGTAGGAGGTGCAAATTATTGGGTGTAAGACAGGGTCAAGGATGCATTGTACTAAATGGGGAATATAGCCAATATTTTGTAATCACTATAAATGGAATGTAACCTTTAAAGTTGTATTGACATTTTTTTTAATTAAAAAATATAGATCAGTTAAGATGACCAGGATGAACCTTCCTCTCCCAAACCACCAAAAGACGGGAAGAAAAAGAAAGAAAAAGTAACTGTTGACAGTGAAACATTTGGCAGTATTTACTAAAGCTGAACATTTCACATACCATGTGGCCCCCAAAGTCTACTCCTAGCTGTATACCCAGAAGTAATTAATTTTAATTTTTACCAAAGGCACATACACGGTTCATAGCAGTATTGCTTATACTAGTCCCAAACTGGAAAATATGCCAGCAGCTACCAAAAGTAAAATAGGTAAATAAACCATGACGTGCTTATGTAGTGGAATACAACACAGCAATGAGAATGAATGAGCTACAAGGACTCATAAAATTATAAATAAATTTCACAAACACAAATTGAGTAAAGGAAGCCATACACAAAAACGTACATACTTTAGCATTCTGTTTATATTAGGTTTATAAACAGGAAGAGCTAATCAAGGATGAAGGAAGTCAGAAAGCTTTTGTTCTTGGAGGGTTAGTGACTAGGGATTCTAGGATGTTGATATTGTTCTGTTTGGTTAAGGTGTGTTTACTTTGTGAAAAATCCCATCAGGATGTACACTTATGACTTGTACACTTTTCTGTATGTATGTCATATTTCATAGAAGTTAAAACAATCTGGGTTTGGTGAGATTTGATTTTAACCCTTCCAGATTCCCTGAATTCACCCTGATTCCCACAGAAGGCATCTTCATGTTAAATCAATTTTTACTCTGTTTATCAATAAGAGAGATAAGCTAAATGAATTCACTCAGTATTATTTAACATATTACACCTCTCACACATATGTATTTAAATTTTAAAAAGAGAACTTCCAAGAAAGAACAATGTCAAACACAAAAGTGTGAATCATAAAAGTTGGCTTTCATTAATCACTTAGGAAGATAATTTCAAGTGAAAATCTTTTGACTTTCCTTGTTATAGCACGTATGAGAAGACATAGTCTCATTACACATAAATCTAGATCACAAAAGTCAAAGTTAACAGTAAGAAACAGGGAAGGAAAGGTATTGAGGTTAGGGAAAAAGCTAAGAGTATCTGTGCTCAATCTATAACAAACATCTCTTGAACTTTTAGTTTGTATCAAGCACTGAAATGTACTGGGGTTTCAATAGACAAAACAATGTACTCTCATAGAAGTTTACAATCTGGTAGTAAGCAGAATTAATTTTTAAAACAGGGAAAGTACTAATGTAATTATAGGAGATAAACAAGTTTACACACTTCTGTCACTTTCTGACTGTGTGAAGTTCAGCAAGTTAAACTTCTGTGCTTATGTTTCCTCCTATATAAAAAGGAATTAACTGCACCTACCTCATAGAAATGTCATGAAGATGAAATGAGTTAATATTCATAAAGTGTTTAAAACAAGGCTTGGCACATTGACATTTACAGAGAACATTTAATCAGTCTAAAATATATAGTTTAACATTTTGCAAATTGGGCTCTTAGAATCACTGGTGTCTTATACTCACTTACCTAAGGTGTGAGAGTTGGCATTGTTTTGGACCTGGCTGTCTATTTTTGTGGCTTGATTTCATGTCCATTTGAGGAAGAAATAAAAGTTTTGATTGTATCAGAAAACCTTAATTTGAAACCTTCTGGTGACATCAGTAAAGTGCCTATGCAAATCTTCCAATGAAGGAGAAACTTGGAGCAAACTTGTAGAAGAAAGCCAGTGATTTGGAGTTTGGAGCAAAATTTTATGAAGCACTGCACCCCCAATGCTTCTGATGCCTTAAAAGAGAATTGACCAATATCACATGGATATTGACATCTCCGAATTGAAAAGGAATTGCAAGTTGAATTCTGAATGTGAGTATTTTAGGAATATCTTTATTTCATTTGAAAAAAATTTTTATATATGCACAAGAGGACTTTATGGTAAAAAATAGGTCTATTTCTGAAAGAGCTCTTTCAATAAAAGAAAAATAAAAATTCTGAATCCTATGAAACATTGTGTCATAGTTTAATTAGCATCATATTTTCCTTTCAAGTGATACCACATAAAATAAGATGTATCTTACCATCAGCAGTGTCTTAGTTTCAATGAAATATGGTAGGTATTTGTTAAATAAATGAAATATTGGGATGAGAACATAAAAGGGAAAATGGACCTTCTTAAGGATGAATTAGTCTTTGAGATAAGATCTGAAGAAGGGGTAGGTGTTGAGGGGGTGGACAGGAGGAAGAGTGTCCTAGGCAGAGGGAACAGTATGTGCAAAGATACTATGGCCAGAGGGAACATGGCACTCAGAAAGGATTAACTAAGAAGACAGTGGTCACATCACAACCCCATTTCAACCCATTTTCAAGATTTAGTTTCCTTTCAGTTGAAAGCAGACTCTTCCTTTACGCATATTGAAAATATATCCAATTTCCAGAACTCTGATCCTGGTTTGGAAATTAATATCTTTCCTTTGTGTCACATCTCATTTTTATTTTTAATTGAAAGGGGAAATCTACACTTGTTGACAAGAAAGATAATTTAGCTGTTTTAATGTCTGAACATGAGAGTTTATTATATGATTTTGTAATGATAGCTTTTACAAAATTGAATAAATATTATTTGATTATGACAAATAATGTAATGAATCCAACTACAAAATAAGAAAACTGATTGAATCACTGTACAACACAAGTTAAATCATAATGAAATAATTTGAGTTTAATTTGAGTGTAATAACCCATTTCATCTTTATATTTTTTCTTTCTTTTTAATATAGTAAGCTAATTACCTTTTTAAAACCTTTACATAATAACATTTATAAGGGCTAGAAAAGTGTTCTTCTCTATGAACTCCAAAACCACTTATGATAGAAATATATATTTAGGAGAAATAAAATAAATTGTGGATGAGGAATTATTTTAATGTGTTTCACTGTAATGTTAAAAAGGGTAGTGTTTATTCTTTCTATTTTCAGATTTCTGAGCCATCATTTTAAATTTTTATTTTAATAATTTTTAATCTTACGTTCTTCCTTTTTCCTTCTTAACTTCTCTAGTGATTTCAAAAGTAAATAGCTTATTTTAATTATCCTAGACTTTTCATTTGCAATTTTAAAACACAGATCAGTCTCCAATTATATTATCACAAGTTACAGTAGTGGTTGATTTCTCCTTGTTATAAGATGAGGACATTTTATTATATTTCACTGCTGCCTTTCTAACTTTTGAATTTTGGTTCATATTAACTAGTATTTTCACCCAGATTACTTCTTTCCACTGGTAAAATTTTTTCCCCAGAAGTACTTTACCTTTATCATAAAGTTCTATTAGAATTCCCATTACAAACTTGACCTTCTTCAGTCTTTTGACTTTTCAAACAAACAAAACATAAAGATGATAACAGATAATGCATAACTAGACTACCAAGCATTTTCTAATTTTTTGCAGTATTCCCTGGTGAAAAAAATGACTACTTATTTCAAACCATTTGTCTTTTTCATGTTTTCCATTATCTTGTTCCAGATCTGATTAACCTGTTGGTGCTGCTCATAGAGGCCTTTGGGATTTATTTGTGGTACTTTTTAGTAAAACACAAGAAAAGATAGCAAAAGGAGCAAATAACAATTGATAGTTTTGATGTCAACAAGAATTTAAATCACAGACTACATTTTGTTTTAATAACATATTTTATCATGGAAAAGATCAACTTCAAGAAAGTTGGTCAGGCAGGTTTTGTCCTAAATAACTTCAGTAATTAAAATAAATCAAAAATGTGTAGATGTAATGTCATCATCCTGCCAATTGGCAAGTCTCACCAAAAAGAAATCTGAACTTGAGGACATTCAATGAAGTTTTGGTTCCATGAGCCCTCGTCACCTCACTAGTGTTGCTGTAATATTTCCTATGTTGAATATAGATTCACTTTATACCAATCTCACTTAAGAAAGATCAACTATGTTCTTTTTGGCTTTCTTTCTGTCACCTTTAATAAGGTGCTTTTTCTTAACTAACCAATATGGAACTATCCTAATAGCCAAAGACCCCTGATTATTCTTATTAATTTTATTTCAGAGAATGTATTTTCCTCTTCAAGAATAATTTTTAACACTTGATTTTTATTTTAGAATTATATTTGCTTTGGAATTACATCCTTTTATAGCCCAACCTTCCTATTCTTTATTTTGGTTTATTTCTGGTTCAACTGCAATGTGCTTTTCATCAACTTTTTTCATTGAGTAACATAGTGACAAACTTTCTAAGCTCATATATTGATAAGGTTATCTTTCAATTAATGTCTCATGTGATTGAAAACTTAGAGTACACAATTTTGAGGCACACCATTTTCTTCACCAACAATTGTGTAGACATTGCCAAATCTTCTGGAGTTTTGGTTAGAGGAGGCATTTGAGGCCAATTTGATCTGTGATTTCCATTAAGGCAAATTTTCATTTCATTCTGGTGTCTATAGGATGTTTTTCTATGCATTAAATTAAAAATATTTAACCAGGGTAACCCTTCTCCGGGATTGTAAAAAGTTAGGTTAACTCAAGAGCTCTGTGTGCTGTACTGTTTATTTATATCATTAATCTATGACACTGAAATATAGCTACCCTCTTACTAGTCTCCCTGCCTCGCTAGGCTTTATCTCCTGAGCCACAACGACAGTGTCATTTTTGTGCTGTATCTCAAGTATGCTGCAGAGTACTTGATACAACATAGCTCTGAATAAATATTTGTTAAGGGCATGAGTAAGCAAGTGCATGAAATCTCCCTTCAAATTCCAGAAAACTACAAAATTCCTCTAACTTAACTTCAGTGCAAGTCAACAGATAAACATAAGTAGGAATGAGAATTAAATTAAAATTTTTTTAATTTGAGAAAAATTAAAATACTGTGCCAATACTAAAATATTGCGCCAAATAACACATTGAATATCAACTATTATAATTGAATTCCATTTACCTATGTTGCATCTGTTGATTCTTTCATGGATGTTAACTTCATTATGTGGTTGGCGATTTTTGATGGTATGATTATTTCTAGAGGGCATTGTCTTCCCTGGGAGTACCCTGTTTTTTAGATGTAAGCATACACATGATTTTTAAGTTTGCCTCTGAGAGGGGCAAATTTTACTCTCAAAACACTGAGAATAAAAATTCTAATCTCCTAGCTATATGTGGGCGGACTTGGGTTCCAATTTCTCCCAGGTCACTCTCTGCCTCCCAAGAGCTGTGGGCAGATGGAAAATTTCCATGCCATATTTCAGGAGAATAAGCAGAGTATGTCTCCTGCTTCTTGAGTTTATATGGAGTCTTCATGCCTTTCAAGACATGAAGGGACTCTTCTTGCAACCTTATTTGGGCATCATAATCCATGATCCAACCCCATAAAATTTAAATCTATGTTGGAAAAGCCTAGGCCCACCTTGACTTCAACACTGCATTGACTTTGTATTCTTGGTACATTAATAGCATCTGACAAATTTCATTTATTTTTTCTTTGAGTTCGGCTGTATAATATTTAATAGCTTTCATTCACACAGCATTCCGATGTATTTTGAACAGAAGTTCACTATTGATTCGAATATTCATCTTTATATTTCCAGTGCTTTCTCAAGTCTGTGGGCCATAGTTGCTCCTCAATTGTCTTCTGGATTAATTATTTACTATGTGAATAAGGCAGACATGAATGTCCTAAGAGTGGATGTTCATTCGAAGAATGAAGAATAAACATCACAAAGGCCTATCTTATATGATAGGGGGAAAAAATAATAGGAAGGAGTTGTGGGAAATATGAGAGTATTAAAAAAAAGCAGACAGCTGAGTACTAAGGAATAACTTCTGTGATTTGCAAAATTTGCCTGAGACCTTACTTCTATGAGGAAATAAAACAAAAATCACCTTCATGACCCTAGGAGCCTAGTTTAGCTATGTTGACATTTTACTTATTTATTATATTAAATTTCTGTAGCTCTTCATGAAATACACACTATAAAAATTCTGCCAAAAACGAAGGAAGATGTCATTAAAATAAATAATGAAAAACACCATCTAATGCAAATTTCTGGTAGAAAATTCCTTTCCATGATACCCCCAGCTTGACAAATTTGGATCATACTGCAGATGTATAATTTTGGGGGCAGTAATGTCAGTCTTCTCCCAAACAGAAACTATGTGTTTACTGCTTTCCAGATGTACAACTCCCTCTGGTTAATTACTACAAAAATGGTTTTCATTGTTCCAAAACAAAAAATTTGAACAAGTTTCTTTGTGTCTTTATTGTTTCATTTGATAAAAGGCAGATTATCTACCCAGCATATGGATTGCCTTGTCAGAGTACCTTGTGGCAGCCTAGCTTTCTTTATTTCTTCTTTTTATCTGCATTTGCTAAATTTAATATGAATGCTAGGATAATCCTTGCTAGGAAAGTGGATTATAAAGATAAAAGAAAGAAGCACTAAGTTCGTTCCCCAACCAGCTCCAAATGTGCCTTTATGCCTATAATATCCTATAAACACCAGGGCAATTGCGCCAGCTGCTCTTGACTCTCAGAGGGCATGATATTTCCTCTCATTCTGGCACCAGCCACCGCCCCAAAGGAAAGAAACTCTCACAAGCCAAAAGTAGACAGGCAGAGCTTTCGCCAGAGCTATAGATAAACTCTAGGACCTGATAGCTCTCTGCTGACAGTGAATTCCTATAAAAATAAAAAAGTAAAATATAAAAAGACACTATCCAGACATAAAAACAGGCTTTTGGATATTTTTTCGTTATATTCTTCTGATATTTCAAAAGTGTGATATCCAGGACTCTTGGCAAAGATGAATTAAGTGTGATTGAGGCAAAGAAAAAGATTTAACTCTCTGAATGGACTGGTTAATAGATAGATAGCTTACTCACTTCCACCAGTACGGCCCATTTCTTTTGTGTTATTACATTTTGTAGAGCTAAAAACAATGTATTGGCTTATGTTAAAGCCAGAAACATCATACAGGTACCATAAAATATGAGGTGCACATCCTCCTTATTTAATGGTTTTGTTTCATTCTATCAAATGGTGAGATTGGACCTCTTCTTAGTCTTAAAACAAACACAAAACAAAAATATACTCCCAAGAAAGACTGGGAAGTGCTATCCTGAGCATCATTATACCAACACTCAAACACTGGCCACAAATTACTATGTTACTGTCTGATATTAAAAAAAAATACCAAACAAAAACAGGAGTACATCATCCCAATCTTGATGAGATACTAGATAATGATTGCCCAAGGGGTGTCCATATATCACGGTAACTTCATCTTCTCATACATATTCCATTCAACTCTTTACTAAATTCCCATCACACTCCCACCTTCTTCTACAGTGGAAAGAATGAGCATGACTATGTGCCTGTGAAGGGCAGAAAATCCTCAACCATTGAATCTCCATCCAATACAATAAGAACACATGTTTCCACCTATCCTCTCTAAAACAGACAGAAGAAGCTCCAGGAAAATTTTCAGGAGAAAACCTGGATTCAAATCTCAGCACTAACACTTATGAGATTTGATGCTTGTTATTTAATATTTTTTGACCTTTGTTTCTTCATCTGGAAAAGGAGTACAATACCCTCTGTCATTTCTTCCTTCTTTTTTTTGTCTCAGTAGGGTGAGATAATGTGTGTGAAAACCTTTTAGAGGTTGTTTACAGAAGTGAGATTTTCCTATTTTTGGAAGGTTCACATATGGCATATACAGCTGACACTTAGAACTTCCTATGTGCCAGATACTGTTTTAAATAAGTTAAGTATTAAACTTATTTAATGCTCACAACCACCATTAGGTAGAGATGATTTTTTATCCCCATTTGACAGATCAGTAAACTGAGACACTGAGAGACCAAGTAGCTCATCCATGTTGTTAATCCTTCTGCTATTCTGAAGTTTTATGGATGCCACTGATTGAACTGCTACCATTCTTATGCTATGAGAAGAGTACACTCGTGTGTAAACTGGTTTAGCTATACCATTCTGAGATGTCGTACAAAAGTATAGTACAAGCAAATCCTAAGATAAATTTAGAATGGAGACACCACATGGGAACAATGGAGTCTAACCATGCAGGGACAAAGGTTAATGATAGTGACCTGCTCCTGAATGGTCCATAACTGCATATGATTAGACCCTTCCATCATCATCATTTTGTTAGCATTATCATCAGAGTCCATATAGGCAACAATAGGAATAAAGCGCGCAAAGAAGAATTTGGAAAAACCTACTCTACTACATCCTATTGGTGAGAGTAGGATAAGATAAAAATGCTACAACATAAATTGTCTGAGCAGGGGAAGGCTGGAAATAGGAAGAAATAAGTGTTATTAAATTGCTCATGTAGTCTGGAAAGAGGGCTTAAAAATGCATTAGAGTCATTCTATCCATTATGTACTGTTTGACGAGAATACCGAGTCCTTAGGAGCCGACAATAAATAGTAATGGCACCAACAGCGCTTTTATGGGAAAGGCAGAAATCTGGATGCATTCATGGGGTGTATCATGGGGTATATGTTTCTCTCTTGGGCTATTTTCTCTTTTTTTCTGGCTCTTTTTCTTAGAGGCTCTATTGTTGCTTTTCACTTAACAGTTAATTACAAAACACTGGTTTTCAGGATTTATGTCAGTTTCCAAAGGAACGGATGACTATTTTTTGGGGGGTGTGGTGCTTAGATACCCCATCTGTTATCTATTGCTGAATAACAAATGGCACCAAAGCTTAATGGCTTAAAAGAACAACTTTAATATCTCACAGTTTCTGTGGGTCCGGAATCTGGGTATACTTAGCTGGGGACCTGTGGCTCAAGGCTTCTCACAAGATTGTAATCAAGGTGTTAGCCAAGGCTTCAGTCATTTCAAGGCTCAACTAGGGCAAGATCTGCATCCAAGGTCACTCCCATGGTTGTTGGCAAGATCTACTTCTTTGTGGGCTGTTGGGCTGAGAGCCTTAGCTCCTCGCTCGCTACCAGCTACCAGCTGCCTTCAGTTCCTTGACACATGACCTCTTCCTATTGAAGCTCCAACATGACAGCCAACTTTCCAGGAAACAGCTTGGATGCGTGGGTCTTCTAGATTAAGGCCTCCACTCATGAGATATAGAGGCAAGGTAGTTTAAGGTATTGGTAAAATAAGAGGTTAAGGTAAATACAGTGGCAGACAATGGCTGAACTCCAGTGTAAGGAAGGCTTTTGGAAACCAGAAGGTCTGGGAACTGAGAGTCCACATGTTTGGTGACTCCTTCAGGTAAATTGAAGTCATTATAATTGCTGGCAGTAGCTGGAGTGCACAGAAAGATTGTGAGAATCAAAGGAAAGGGTCAGAAATTTAAGACAGGGAAACAATGTAACAGGGGAAGCAAAGAGACTCCCTGATCTCACTGGGGTTCTATAATACCTGGAGTGTGACAGATTAAGCTGCCTCTGCTTGGTGAACTGAAAGAGAAGTGGTGACCTCTAGAGAGGGCCCGGGCTTTTGGTCAAGGAGGTGGAAGGCTATATTCACTGAGTTTGTTGTGGATATAGAGGAGTTTCTTTACCATAAAGTTGTAACTCCAGAATTTCCCAAATAAGTGGCCAACTTGATAAAACAAATTATAGTAAATCTCCCTCCTTCAATGCTTTGTTCCCTCAGTAAATATGTGTATGTATCTCATATGCCCCAGTAAAGTCTCCATATACTCCTTTTAATTTCAGGCTTTGCTTTCTGGGGAATCCAATCTATGATGAAAGGAAATGGAAAACTACATTTTTATCCAAAAGGTAAATATATGTGTGTGTGCATACACACACACACACACACACACACTATATATATATATATATATATATATATATATTTGTGTATATAAGTTTCTAGTAATCACCACCACTACCACCATCCTCATCAGTCTCTCCTTCTGAGACCCTCAGGAAGTTAACAGTTCATACAATTTAATTCTGGGGTGCTAGCAAGTGAAGTCAAGGCCAGACTGAAGATGGAAATGAGAATGTTCATATTCACACAATCGACATTGATTCATTAAGGTGATGAAATGTTTCTTTCCCTTTAAATTTGTATGTTCTGTTCAGAAGTTCCCAAGGTTACTAGAAGTCTTTTAAGGTATCTCAATATTCTCTAAATAAAAATTGGGAACATTTTTTTAGTAATGAAAATATAACAATAAGTAGATAATTTATAATCAGAGAAAAAATTGAGCTCAGAATATGTATTAGTTTCCCAGGGATGCTGTAAAAAAAATTCCACAAACTGGGCTGCTTATAACAACAACAAAAAATGTCCTCTCTCACAGTTCTGGAAGGAAGGAGTCTTTTCCAAGTAAGGTCACATGCACAGGTAACAGCAGGTAGGAATTCAACATAGGCTTTTTAGGGAATGTAATTCAACTCATACCAAGTATTATCAAATAATTCTTGGGATTTCAACACCAATTTCCACAAAGCAAAGCATGTACTAAAAGAAGAGGTGAGGTAACGTAATAAACCTTGGATATTTCTTATTCAGGTATACTGCCAAATCTCATGACCTTGGAGCAGTCACTTAAAAAAAGTTATTTCCTCAACCCCAATTAAGCTGGTTCTTTTTCATGATGTTGCCCTGCTTTGAACTGTGATGTATACTCCCTTTTCAGAAAGTGTTGTACAGTTAATGACTGAATGCATATGGACGAATTTAGGTTAGACATATCCTTAGCCGTGGTGATATTTTTGCTTTGCACTGCCGTTCACACTTCTAGGGTTGAAAACACTGTAGGGGGCTGAGTAACCAAGGAAAACAGAGAAAAGGAGCAATACATCAGAGTTGTTTTCCCACTTCAAATGACTTGATTCTGAGCTTTCCCACCAGCTCAAGGTCCTCAGAAGTAGAATGCTGAGCATCCAAACAACTTGCAAATGCACACTGTGAAACAATATGCAAACGCCTCCCTACCGTAAACATCACTGGGAAGAAAGAAAAGGGAGTTTTTCCATATTGGCAAGTGACTTTGTACAAAGGAAGTGTGAAAGCAAAGACATTTTTTCCCCCCTGGCCTTCATCATTGCATATGTGTGCTGTCATGTAGACTGGCTCTCAGGTCCAAAACATAAGTCCCTCTGAGTAGAGCTGCTAAATACACAAAGTACAAAAGGCGAGGTGCATTTAAAATCTTTTTATGTGGTCAATATATGTTTATGTGGTCATATTAGTTTATTGTAAAATAAAAAAAGAAGCTACCACTTTTCATTATTTTTAAAATAATCTGTGAGCAATAATTCCTGAGGAAATATGAACACAGGCTTAGTTCATTTACTCTACAAAAAAAGTAAGGCCCAAATTTGGATGTCCTCATCCTTAACCCTGTTTTTCCTCTTTAATAATAACTTTTTCCTACTTTCTTTATTAATGATTTATTTTTCTTTTTGAAATTTTGACCTAATTTCAGTGTCATGAGGCTATCCTTAGGACTTAATATGTGAGTCAATTCCTGTTGTGTTTTTCTTTACCACATTTTCATCACCATAGTTTTTCTCCAGACCTCAGTTAATTCACAAATGGATCAGACGCAGGCATTTTCTCACAGGCGTCCTTAACCCCACTTCTTCCATCTCAGTCCATTTGGTCAGACAGCATTGTCACAAACTATGCAATTAAGTCATACTGAACTTTATGTTATTTCTCAACTGACTTTCTTCTTCCAGTATACAAGACAAGACTCATTCTCCCATTGGCTTTAAATCCTACCACAGTACCTCAACACTCCTCCTAATGAATTAATTATTTTTGGTTCATGCATGTTTAGCTGCAAGAACACTTATTTATTCCTCAATGGCACTGTCAGGAACACTTTCCTCAAACAATTTCTGAACCTGAAAATGAAAATCCTTTCAAGATCATTCCTCTGTATACAACTTTGCCTGTATGATCTTAGCTTCAGTTTCTTTACTGTAAAATGAATAATTATTCCATCTATGAGTTTATGTCTTTTGTGGTCTTTTAAACTCGGCACAAGCTTTATTTGCTAAATGCTATTTTAAATTAATCTTATGAAAACTCAATAAGAAATTCTATTCTGTATAAAGAATATACTGTTTCATCTCATAATTGATAATCGGCCTCAAATCTTTCAAGTAAAAAAGAATATAAAAATACATGTAATAAATAAAAATACAGACTTTTCCAAAAGCAAATGTCTCGAGTACCTTTGCATAAGTTCTGTGTGCTCAGTTGCCACTGGCGTGTTTCTAAGGGGAAACTATTCAATTTAAATTTCAAATTAAAACAAGTCAGTGATTTTTGCTAGTAATAATTGATGAGTGATGGACTATTTTATTTTTAAAGAGCCAAAAGGAGAATAATCATCTGATTAGAGAGCATCTTGACAAGAATGTTGGTGGTACACTGCAATGTGCAAAAAAAGAAAACCTAGACAGTTAGTTTTTCTTTTCCTTTCATGGCTATGTGATAAAGATAAATCATGCAATCTTAGCCCAGAGGATACAAGGGAAAAGGTCCTGATCTTTTGGCCGATGAGGAGCTGTATAAGGCTAAAAATATAATAAATAAAAATTCAATGAAGACTATACATTATTATCATAATGGTTTGAATAAATACTTAAAATACATATGCGTGACACAGAGACCTTTTCAGCAGCTAAATGCAAAATGATATTTTTACTTCAAGATAACCTAAGACTAGAAAGCCAGTCCAAAGATGAATTAGTGTTAATATAGGATGAAGGGTGATAAATATCCAATTCATACTGGGAATATGAGTTAGGTCTGATTAAAGCTAATAAAAAAGAAGGAACAAAAAGTATTCAATTTCAGATATCTGCTATAAAGAGAAGAGCTCCTGCTATATAAGAATTATCTACTTAGATTGTAACAATGCTTAGGTTCAATTATTAATATGATAATAATAAAGAGTGGGTGATTTATTAATTTGCATCTCAGCTATATCTCTAATTAACTCAAGTTTTATTATTCAGATAGTGTGTTACTGACCATCCAAGATAGTAAACTTCAATTTATTCATTCATTCAAAAAATCATATTGATTCTTATGCTGTCAGAACTGAATTTTGAAAGATGAAGAAATAAATGAAATAGTTGACCCTTGAACAGCATGGGTTTGAATTGTGTGAGTCCACTAATACAACTGGGCAGGACCCTATTGGGGGGGTCCTTACCAGGACAGCCCCCCCTCCCCCCACCGCCACAATGTCCTCTGTCAGTCTCTTGTTTATAGAAAAGCTTTAGTTTCCCAGGTCTCCTTTGAGTTACAAAAGGCTTAAGAGTTAATAATTGGAATAATGTGAACATGTAGTAACCAAAGATAGCAGTTGGACCACGAGAACTGGTAATGATTTAAACAATAGATTAGTCATATAGTAGAGTCACAGAATCTTTAGTTCCTCCCTCTATGAAGGACATAGAGAGTTGTTTTACAGATACTAAAACCCCCACCAGTAGGAAGAAGCTAACTGCATGATGACCATGAACACATAGCTCCCAGACTGGATAGAACCTGAGGACTATTGATGTTAACCCCTGTAATATCACCCTGTTACTTCACTATCAACCAATCAGAGAATTGTGCATGAGCTGATTATATACCCTGCAACTCTCTTCCTCAGCTTGTCTTTAAAAATTCCCTGAAATCCATCAGGGAGCATTAGCTACCAGGACTCCTTGCTTGGCCTGGCAGTAAACTCAGTTCTTTCCTTCACCACAACCCGGCGTCAGGAGATGGCTTTGCTGTGCATGGGAGAGCAGACCCAAGTTTGTTTTTGTAACACTAATACACAGCCTTTTTTCAACAAATACCACAGTATTATAAAATCAGAGGTTGGCTGAATCTGTGGATACAGAACTACAGATACAGAGGGTCAACTATAAAGTTACATGCAGATCTTCAATTGCACAGGGATTGGTGCCCCTAACCCATGAATTGTTCAGGGGTCAACTGTACTTATCTATTAATGTGTATGACATTCTGGTAGCAATTACAGGGATATGTGCCCATATGAAATCTTCCAATTTACTAAATCCATGGTGTTATGGGCTGAATTGTGTTCCCCCACAAATCCATATGCTGAAACACTAACTCCCAGTACCTCAGAATGTGACTATTTGGATATGGGACCTTTAATAAAAAGTGATTAAGTTAAAATAAGGCCATTAGAGGGGGC
Organism: Orcinus orca; assembly: GCF_937001465.1. Lineage (NCBI taxonomy): Eukaryota > Metazoa > Chordata > Mammalia > Artiodactyla > Delphinidae > Orcinus > Orcinus orca. Next base: position 22,961,292 of record NC_064563.1, read on the forward strand.
CCTAATCCAATCCATGTGGTTGCCAGAGGGGGGATGGGATGGGTGGAGGAGAGAAATAGGTGAGGGAGAAAAGAGGGACAGACTTTCAGTTACAAAACAAATGAATCAAAGATATGAAATGTACAGTGTGGGGATATAATCAATAATTATGCAATATATTTGCATGGTGACAGATGGTAACTAGACTTATCATGGTGATCATTTTGAAATGTATAGAAATATCAAATCACTACATTGTGTAACAGGAACCAACACAGTGTTGTAGGTCAACTGTACTTCAAAATCAAACAAACAAAACAAACTCATAGAGAAAGAGATGAGATATGTGGTTACCAGGGCTGGAGGGTGGGGAGAGGGGAATTGGATGAAGACAGTCAAAAGGTACAAACTTCCAGTTCTAAGATAAAAATAAGTACTAGGATGTAATGTACAGCATAAGAAATATAATCAATGCTGCTGTACATTATATACAAAAGTTAAGAGAGTAAATCCTAAGAGTTCTCATCACAAGGAAAAAAATATATTTTTTTCTATTTCTTTAATTTTGTATCTATACGAGGCGATGGATATTCACTAAACTTACTGTGATAATCATTAACAACATATATAAATCAAATCATTATGCTGTACACCTTAAACTTATACAGTGCTCTATGTCAATTATACCTCAATAAAACTGGAAAGAAAAAAAAGTAGTTAAAATGAAGCCATTAGAGTGGGCCCTAATCCAATCTGCCTGGTGTTCTTAGGAGAAGAGGAAATGTGGACACACAAGGGAAACCAGGGATGCATGATCACAGAGAAAAGACTGTGAGGACACGGTGAGAGGACAGCCATCTCCGCCAAGGAGAGAGGCCTCAAAAGAAACCAAACATGCTGACACCTTGACCTTGGACTTTCTGTCTCGAGAATTGTGAGAAAATTAATTTCTGTTGTTTCAGCCACCCAGTCTGTAGTGTTTTGTTATGGCAGCCCTAGAGACTAACACACATGGGTAAAACCTTAAAACACTACACAGGAGTTGCTTCAGAAACCTTTCCATTTGTAACACTGCATCGCTATGGTTTAGCTCCAGGAAATGATTGCATGGAAAGATATCTGCTCATTTACCTTTGTTTCAGCTCTTCTGGTGACCCATTATCCTACCATAAGGATACGCTACCAGGGAAGGTCCTCCCACCCTGGCTTACTTCTTACCTATCTCTCTGGAAGGCAGCTATGCTCACCTCTATATCACCAACGCTGCCCTGTTCTATCTTTCTGGACACCAGTTTTCTCTCCACAAGTTTGATTCTCTAGGCATCACATAGCATCTCACTGTGCAGCCAAACTTCTATAGATATCACTTTTGAGAACTAATCTTGCTGAACTTCAAATGGCCCCAGTGAGCTACCTATCTACCAGCTGCTTTGTGTTGCCCACGGCCAGGCCTGGGGTGAGGTGGCCCTGCACTGGCACGATCCTGGGAGTGAGTGGCTCCTGAGATTTTTCCACCTCTCAACCACTGCACTCTGAATTCCAGCCCTGGTGGTGCCAGACCCCTCCTGACCATTCCTTGGCCCGGGTCCTTGGCCTTCCTTCAGAGCATATACAATTTGGTTGTAGGTAAACAGGGTATATTTACAGGAGATTTATCTATCTATCTATCTATCTATCCATCTATCCATCTATATACATATATATATGTGTGTGTGTGTGTATATATATATATATAAAAATATATGCCTTGAAAATAAGTGCTAAATCAATGGTATCACTGAGTTCTTCAGGAACTTCGGACAGTTTTCCTTGCCTTGATGCTATAAAAATAGCTTCATAACTTGAGGAGCTTGAAGGATAGGATTTTAACAGTGCTTAGAAGGTGGAATCTTCAGATCAAACAATAGAGATGAATAATAAGCACCATACTATCTAATTCAAAAACTCCAGAGAAAAACCATGGGTCACAAGCCTGCCTCTGCCACCTACCAGGTGTGTAGCACAGAACAAATTACAGCCTCTCTGAACTTCTATTTCCTCGTGGGTTTATTTAGATGATTAGAAATAACCTACATAAAATGACTTACTTTGTGCCAGGCAAATGGCCTGGATTTACTAAATGGTTCTACACTTATTATCCTTGTTTCTTGATTAATGCAAATCTAACCACTATCATCTCAGCAGGCCTCATTTTAGCACTCGCCTGACAGACATCAGAAATCAAAATGGACCTTAGCAATGATTTGGTCCAGTCTCCTCATTTTTGCAGAGAAAATGAATGCCCAGAGAAATTAAATGACTTGCCCCAGGTTACAGAACCAGCTGGTGGCAGTCACAGTGTCAGACACGGAACAGGAGATTTCTTACTCAGGTTCAGAATACTCTTCATTTCAGAGTACTTCCTTAACAGCAGTACACAAACCTTCATAAACATGTATATGTAAATGTATACTAATTACATGTAGACAGTCAATGAACTGAAATAAATGGAATAATTATTAAATCTAAGTGTTGTGTTCATGCTGCACATTTACACTCGGGACAACTCCAATGTACAAAATAATTGAAGGTTCTTGATTTTCTCTAACAAATCTAATCTTCCTCACAAGCCCTGACCCTGCCAAACAGGGACAGAGTTCATGGTGGGGATATTAACTGGCTAATTAATGGCATCTTAGACTCTGGCTTGAACCTTGTTTCAGGAAAGTGCTTTGTTTTACAGACTGCCATCTGCAAGTCTCAAAATGGCAAGTGGCAATGTTGGGGGGCGGGGACACAAAAGGGCCTCTGCAGAAGTGGAGGGGAGACCTGGAGCTCATGGGGTGACCTCTGGGCGTCTGCATCCTCCCAGGTCTTGGCTGTATAATGGATGGTCCATCCCCAGGTTTACTGCACTATGTTCTGAGGTGCAGCATATATTTATGACTTGTTCTGTTGCACTGAGAGCTTGGTTATCCTCCCCTCTGATGTTCAGAAACATCATCCACCTGGTGCCTGATGAGGCTAGTTATGCTGAGGCTTTTGCATCATAGCCACCTTGCCTCTTGCCAGTGTAGCTACACACACGCTGGTCTCCTAGCTCTGGACTCAGCTACCTTCCTGCACCTTCTCTGTGGGGCATGTGGGCACTTCTAAGTCCCATGCATGCCCCAAGAAACAAGGGAAGCTCTGAGCATGGTCTCAGGTCCTCTCTCTGCTTAATGTCACCGTATCTTCACTTCTTTTCCTGTGTCGTGGCTGGCCCACGTTGCTACAAATACCACACTGTAAGGTCCCATTTTCAGAGTTCAGAAGAGGAATGGGCAAAACCCCTTCTGATTGGACTGTCCCCTCAATTAACTCCACACCTCTGATGGGGCTTTCAGAAGAGCTAGTGAAAGCTTATGACACTTATGTCTCACTCTTTGCTTTTTTCTCCACCTTGATATCTTTTTTTTCTGACTTTACTGGATAATAAGGGACTCTCATTACCCTTCCTCTTCAATCTACCCCAAACTCCTCTTCCAACATAGTTTCCTGTGCCTTCTCTGCACTTTGGATAATATTAAATATCTATGATTTGAGTCAGATAGCCTAGTTATTGATATTGGAGTCTCAGGCATCTAGGAACTAGTGTTTAATTCAGACAAATAATATTAATATCTATGTCAAAAAATTGCTTAAAACTCTTCAGTGATTTTTCTTTTCACTTGAGTTAAGATACACACCTCCTACCACAACTTGTAGGGCCGGGTCTCCCCCTCCCCTCCCTCTTCCAATCTCATCTCAACCCTCTCCCTCAGGGTACTGCACCCTGACCACACATATCAAATCAAGGAGGCTGATTCCCAAGGGTCCTTTTTCCTCATTTTCTTTTTCTGGATCTTGGCAGACCCAGTTTATTCTTGTCTTGTAGGTCTCAGCCTAAATACACATCTCCAAAGAGGAATTCCCTGGCCTGCTTATTGAATGATCTTGAAAATGACCATCCAGCCCCTCCAGCCATTAGTTTCTAGCACAGCACCTTGGTTCTATCTCTTACGGAACTTATGACAATTTGAAACTGTTTTGTTTGTTAGTATATTTGTTCATTGTCTGTTTCTCAATAAAAAAGAAAATGCATGGACCAGAAACTGTGCTTATCTTCTTCACCATTTTATGCCTAGAACTAAATAGTGTCTAGAGTATCGTAGGTGCTCAATAAGTAAGAAAAGGATGAATGAATGAATATATGTAGATGTGCTAAGAGTCATCATAAAATTGCCATTGCCTTATGTACCTAGATTACTTATACTTCTGGGAGTATCACAAATTCCATAATTAATATAGAATGATGATACTTAAGAACTGTCAAAAATCTTGTGATGTTTTTACCTAAGGATATAGTAGTCTTCAAAAAACAACTATAGGACATGTATTAAAAAAGAAAGAAAAATCTTTAGGACTTGACTATATATTTTAAACTAGCATCTTGTTACCTAATTATGCATTTGATTACCACAATTTGCAGTATATCCATTCTTCATTGTACTTTCTTTTACATAAAACGTCTGTTATCTCTGTTGCACAAATCTGGACATTCTCTTAATAAATGATAGTTAATAAAATGTTCTGTCTCTCATCTATATAAACACATACATATGCACACACATTTATGGCATTTTTACTAAAAAAATAAATTTATACTGAAATGGCATAAAGACTGATTATTCTATCCAGGTATATTGGCACTATAATAGAAGATAATTGCTACCTGATGCTGTTGGTATCTTGTAATGAATCACATAGAAGCAATTCTCCTTTCAGGTAAAGCTGCAGAAGAATGACTGAATAATGGCTGTTTCTTCATTATCTCCTTTTTCTACTTTTCTTCTTTTTCTAGGAAAAAAATAGAAAACATGTTATTAAAAGACCAATTATATTACTCAGTTGAAATATATATAAAGATAAACTCACAAGAAGCAAGATTAATAGAATTTTGTCATTAGGCTTGCACTGTAATTTTCATTTAATTGTCCCTTATTCAGATTTAAATCTTTGTTTTTCTCCTATAGCTCAATTACCTACTTAGAAAGTCATTTTACTCTATATCAGAAACTATTATTTCTGTAGGGTTTTTCTTTTTCTTTCTTTTCTTTCTTTTCTTTTGCTTTATGTGGGTTCTAGATTTTTAGTTTGAATCTTGAAACACTAGATTTTACAAGTATTGGGTTGCATTGGAAGTTAACGATTTTAATCACTGTTATATTTTAACTTTTTCAGTGTTTAAATTTCTATGGTGTTTTTCTCTGCCTGTATTCTCCCTTCCCCTCTTAAAACAAAATCCCAGTTTAATCTTTGCTCTCACATGATTCAACAGAACTGAAATTTAACCAAGAAAAAAATAACAATGTTGAGACAAACTTGTCCTATACTGTAACAATATATATTCATTAAGGAAAATGTATCATCTTTGCTTTTTATTTCTAGGTGTCTTATAGCTTATTCATTTCCCACAACCTTGTTTGAAAACAGAACATGCAGATATTAAATTTTTTATTATAAATATCACTAATTTTATTTTCTTTCCAAACCATACTGGTTAAAACCAGAACTTCATTCTTTATTCCCTTTCAAAGTGTATAAACACATTTATTTTATAAATAACACATGGAGTATTAATTTCTTCACAACCTCCCATGGTCAATTTAACCATAAGATGAGTCATATTACCTATCTTCCATGAATGTATGAACTATGGTATTTATAGGCTAATTCTCTGTGTTTTATTTGTGTCTTGTTGTACATTATAAACTTGGTACATTTGTGAAAAATAGCTTTTACTGATTTTTTCTTCATTATTTCTTTACTTCCAGTAAAAAATAGACACAATACAAAAATAGGTAAAACTCAGAGTAGATTGCTTTGTACTTGGAAGATTTTCTTTAAAACAAGTTAAAATTCCTGAAAATACTAAAGCTCTAATGATATATGCTATGATATTAGTAAAATTCCATATTTTATAAAAGTTTTCACATGATTGAGAAAAATCTTAAATCAAGAACACATGAACTAATTTTGCTCACTGAGTAATTGAGACATTGACTAGTGAGGTTAGATTTACCTTTTTATTCTCAAATAATCTCTATATGGGATTGGTAAAAATCTGATTATATTTTATTCTTCTCTAATTTTTTTCCCTCCTCCTCCTCTTTCTTTCTTTTATTCTTCCCATCCTTCTCTTTGTCTTCTTCCCCCCACTTTTTCTTTACACTATTTACAATGAGGAAGACAGCACCTCTATACCCTCTCAGTGTTTGACGATACACCTTGACAATCACCTACACTATTACTCTTCATCACTAGAGTAAGGAGTAATCCCTGTTGGGTTACTCATTATTGCTCTAGTGCTCTGTATACAGAGTTGGTTTGTTTGCTCCATTTAGCTGTTTTACTTACATAAAATTAATGACATATTTAAATAATGTAAATGGATTTAGTTGTATTTATGTCCCCAAATTTTGGATTTTTTATTGCTATTTTGGATGGGATCATATAAAATTGGTAAAGCAAATTTTATAAAGATAGATTACAAAAGTTGTAAATTATCATTGAAAAATTAAATTAATACAGGGGTGTATAAAGAAAAAAAAGCCAAAGTTCTTCCCTTATTATCTTTAACTTTTCTCCCAGAGGGCAATACTGAGAAGCGTATGCTTCCATAAGAATTTTTATTTGAATATACATAGATGCATCCATACAACTATAAACACAAAAATATACATTTTGAAGCAAACACTGGGTCATAGAACACATATTGTTCTAAAACTAGATTTTTTAAATGAATAATTTTCATGGATATCTATACTCTTAAATTATTTTAAAATTAAATTCTTGGAACAAGTAATATAGGTAAAGCAAGTAATATAGATAGTATGTCAATATTATGTCAATTCATACTATTGACATTATATGCGTTTTATTTTTAACTATAGAATGGAGAAGAAAAAGAAAAACAGAAGCCTAAGACTATTAAACAACATTAAATTGCAATTAGGCAGTTTACTTAAAATCTAAGTTTTGTGACTTAGTTTCTTCACTTGACAAATATGGGATAAAGGTGGGAACATACTGGTCTAGCTGATGTCTGATAAACTGTACTAATAGCACTCCATAGTTCTGTTATAATGGGTATACACTCAATAGTAGTAGCCATGATAGCAATAGTAGAATAAGTAAACCGTACTGTACTTTATTAAAATATCATTTATTTTTTATTGTTTTACTCTCTAATGCCATATACAAAAATAAACTCAAAATGAGTTAAAGACCTAAATATAGGACACTATAAAACTCTTAGAGGAAAACACAGGCAGAACACTCTGACATATATCACAGCAATATCTTTTTAGATCCATCTCCTAGAGTAATAGAAATAAAAGCAAAAATAAACAAATGGGACCTAATTAAACTCAAAAGTTTTTGCACAGCAAAGAAAAGCATAAACAAAACAAAAAGACAACTCACAGAATGGAAGAAAATATTTGCAAATGATGCGACTGACAAGGAATTAATCTCCAAAATTTACAAACAGCTCATGTAGCTCAATATCAAGAAAACAAACAACCCAATCAAAAAAATGGGCCAAAGACCTAAATAGACATTTCTCCAAAGACATACAGATGGCCAAGAGGCACATGAAAAGATGCTCAACCTTGTTAATTATTAGAGAAATGTAAATCAAAACTACAATGAGATATCACCTCACACCAGTCAGAATGGCCATCATCAAAAAATCTACAAACAATAAATGCTGGAAAGAATGTGGAGAAAAGGGACCCCTCCTACACTGTTGGTGGGAATGTAATTGATACAGCCACTATGGAGAATAGTATGGAGGTTCCTTAAAAAACTAAGAATAGAGCTACCATATGATCCAGCAATCCCACTCCTGGGCATATATCTGGAGAAAACAATCATTTGAAAGGATACATGCACCTCAGTGTTCACTGCAGTGACGTTTACAATAGCCAAGACATGGAAGCAACCTAAATGTCCATCGACAGATGAATGGATAAAGATGAGGTACATATCAATATATACAATGGAATATTACTCAGCCATTAAAAAGAATTAAATAATGCCATTTGCAGCAACATGAATGGACCTGAAGATTATCATACTAAGAGAAGTAAATCAGATAGAAAAGACAAATATCATATTATATCGCTTATATGTGGAATCTAAAACAAAAATGATACAAATGAACTTATTTACAAAACAGACTCACAAACTTAGAAAACAAATTTATGGTTACCAAAGGGAAAAGGTCGGGGAGAGGGATAAATTGGGAGTTTGGGATTGACAAAACTATATTTAAAATAGATAACCAACAAGGACAGACTGCATTGCACAGGGAACTCTGCTCAATATTCTGTAATAACCTAAACAGGAAAAGAATTTGAAAAAGAATAGATACATGCATATGTATAACTGAATCACTTTGCTGTATACCTGAAACTAACACAACATTGTAAATCAGTTGTAGCCCTATATAAAATTTAAAAAATTGTAAATATATCATTTAAACTGCTGCTACCCAAGTCAGCAGTATTCTAAATAGAACTGAACTTTGTCTTTCATGTAACATTCTAAGCTGGTACAGTGACTCTCATCATCAAAGCTGTCAGAGATCTAGGCTCCTGTTTTGTTGCTCTGCCATCCTCAACAGGCAGCTTCCATCTCATGGTCCAAGAAGGCTGTTCTGCCTCCTGTTGCCATGGCCACATTCTAGCCAGCCAGGTGAATAAAACAGGAAATGGAATGCTGGCCCCCTCCCTTTAAAAGCACTGCCCAGAAGTTGCATACACTTCTATCTACTCCATTAGCCAGAACTTTATCATATGGTCACACCTATCTTCAGGCAAAGATAGAATATGAAGTATTTCTCTGTGTTTAGCAAAAACTTCTATTGCATAAAAAAAGTTGTGGCTAGATATTGGGGACAAGTTACATTTTTCTCACATATAAACAGCTTATAAAGGATTTTAAAATGCATTATTGTATTTGATAAAGAGATACCATAAGTAACCAGTAATGGATACCTTTTAATACTCATGAAATCTATTATTTATAAAGAAAAATGATGTGTCTAAGAGGTTCTTGTATTAAATATCAGTTTATTCTCTTTCACCCTGTCAATATATCTTTGTCTCACAAATTTCCTGTGAATATTAAATGCATTATTATATGTGAAGCCTGTAAAAAATGCCTTGACTCTGAGTGCTATCTGCAATTATTATTATTTGAAAAGAACCTATTTTTTTCTCAGTTTGTAGACAAATTCAAATGTATAGTTAGCAAATTGGTACTTTCCAGTCAAAAAGTATACATAAAAATAATTTTCTTCTAACAATGAAAAGGACAATGCCCTGATTCTATTGGTGCAAAATATTGTTTATAATAGGTAAGGATAGAGAACATATATTTTGAAATGGTATGTTCACATCTTCAGGGAAACAGCTTGTTTCCTTATTTAAAACCATGACTACGACTATTAATGAGTAGACAGCACAAAATAAAGGCTCAGAAGTTTTTAGAAACAGGTATGTAATTAATGTACATAAAATTTGTCTTTATAGAGAAAAAGTGCATATTAAGTAAATCTAATCAAACACAAGCACAGCTAAATTGTCTTACACTTGCCTAAGACAGGCACACACCTGCTTAACAGAAGGAATAAAATGTCTTGTCCCTAAGAAACTACTGCAGTTAATCAACATGTATAATATTTTTTAAAATTTATTTATTTTTTTATACAGCAGGTTCTTATTAACTATTTTATACATATTAGTGACTATTTTATTTTTGAACATTTCTTTTATCCAAATCCAGAGCAGCACCTAATTAGAATATAGAACATAGTGATACCATAGACTATTACATTTGAAATGGTTACATCTGATCCTTATCTCAACTTTTATGTTCATATAGCTGCTTAATAATGTAGATCTTTAATAAATATATTTAAATTTTATTCTGAAATAATACTTTATGTAATGGACTAAATAAAGCCAATAATGCCCCAAAGAAAATTGTATAGTGTAAAATAGAATGAAGGTCAGTTCATTTATCTATATGTTTTACTTTAAATTATACATATGAATTTTTACAAATCCCTGATGTTACAAGTCTAAAAGTCTCATGTGTTCTATGCATTAATGAGTGTAAATTGTTTTCATCTCAAACTAATGGGAATTAAAACCTTAATAATGTTTTCATCAATACATCACACTTTTCCCATCCTAGTTTAAGATTCTTTCCTAAATTTTGTCAATCTTAATCCAATTTGGAATTATTAAATAAAAATAACATGCTAAGTAAATCTGTTTATTTGTTATGCAGTGCACTTTTAATCTAATACTATTGCATCTTAACAGAACACATGACACCATTCTAGTGTTTCAAATTCCAAATTATACTTAATAAAATTTTATAACAGAAATGCTGAGAATAAAGAAAAAGTAAGTGAATACTGATATTAGAAATAATAGGAATAAAAATGGATCAACTTCCTACAAGCAATTTATATCTAGGTTTCAAAAACTTTAAAAAGGATATTTTATTTGACCCAAGACCTCTACATTTAGGAATCTATATTATAAAAATAATCAGAGACATTGACAATGATATATGTTCAAGGTCAGTTACCTACTAGAAATTATAATAAATAAAATAACATTTTATGTATTTATAATACATATGCTTTATGTATAGTTATATATTAATATTATATAGTATATAAAAGTTGAAAATAGTTTATATATCCCAAAATAGGGACTTTCTACTACAACAGTATGATGAAATATTCAGCAACCACTCAATAATGGTGAATTTGAAGAAATTTCACTGACTTATGAAAATGTTCATGAAATAAAGTTAAGTGACAAAACTGTAAATATTCCCTATTTTTAATATATTCATATATTTTTATCTGCATATGTTTTTCAGTTATGGTTGTCTATAACAAATCTTTTTCTCTGAAGCCTAGGGCTCCTCAAGCAAATGTCATGTTATAATGAAATTTTTTTGGTCTCCAGTCAACAAGAGAAATTCAAGCCCAGAAGACTTAGATATTAAATTGGTTTAAGCAATTTGGTTACCATATAACCAGCTGAATTTAAAGACCAGCATAAGTTTAGAAATGTTAAGTGTGTGATTGGGTTTTAGTTTTATGTTTGAGGAGGCCTGGGGGATTATTTTGCTCTGGAATCCATAGCTCCTGGACCAACTTTGATATGATCAGGAAGTGTATTTCCTATTGCCTTACCACTCTTGGCCAGTGTAAGAACTAGACCCAGCTGTCTCCATAAAACTGAAGGGCCCCTGACCAACTTTCTCTGACAGTCAAAAGTAAAAGGATCTGCACTGACCACTGGACTTAAGACACCATTTCATACCTAGACCTGCTGATATAAATGTGGCTCCTCCTTTGGTCAAACAAGACAGAAAATTGTCGGGTTCCCTCTACTCACTCTTCTATGCCATTAGTAAAGCGTCCTGGAATAGTAGGAAATTGCAATTACTAACTCTCTTTGACTAGACATCTTGGTCAGTTTGATTTACTGTTACCAAATACCATAGAGTGAGTGGCTTAAACAACAGACATTTATTTCTCACAGTTCTGGAGGCTGGGAAGTCCAAGATCAGGGTGCCAGCATGGACAGGTTCTTAGTGAGGGCTCTCTTCCTGCGTTGTAGACAGCCCCCTTCTCACTGTGCCCTCACTTGGCAGAGAGACAGACAGCTATAGTCTCTTCCTCTTCTTATAAGGATACTAACTCTATCATGGGGGCCCTACCCTTATGACCTCATCTAAACCTAATTTCTTCCCAAAGCCCCACCTCTAAATACCATCACATCAGGGGTTAGGGCTTCAACATATGAATTTTGTGGGGACGGAGGGGAACACAAACAGTCCATAAGACTAGAAATCTTCTTTTTTTCCCCTCAGAAGAAAGCTGGGAGCTGTCAGTAAAGCTTATATATATTTTAGCAATAGACTTTTGAGTTCATTGTAAAGGCTTAGGAATTTCGAGAAAAAGAATCTGCCAGTGACTGCACTTCTGCACCTAGAAATCATGCACTTAATCATATAATACACATACACATATAGATGGATGTGGAAGTAATGGAAATAAATCACCAACATGTCTCTTGGAAGTGGGATTGTAAGTAAAGAATTCCCCTCTTATGCTTAAAAATATTATTCTGTTATTTTTTTTGCAAAAACTTAATCATAAAATATATGTAGTTCTAAAGATCTGGTGTCTAGTACAGCCATCAAAGGCTGAAGATTTGGACCTAAGTCTATGGTAAAAGCAACCATGTTAAAGAAGTGATCCATTAAATAGATTATAATCCTATTGTTTCTTTGTATCTCAGGTTTTATGTGAAAACATATCAAAGAATGCACTAATTTATATCATGTTAATGCTAATTCAACTCAGAATTCTGTCTCTGGCAGTGGTAATGAGTGTCACTTCCCACATTATTATAGTACCTCTAGCTTCACTTTTGTAGACAAAGTCCAATTGAAGTAAGACACATTAAAAGATGTTAGATGTGTCCATGGTATTTACCTGTCATTGAATCATTACCTGAGTATTGAATCTTCAATTCAATTTTATTCCATATTTAAATATAAAGGCTTAAATTTACTTGTAATATGTTCAGATATATAAAGAAAAACATTTCTTTATTATGTCTTTAAGTTATTTGATCTTCCTCTTGAACCTCCTGAACTTTGGGAGAGGGGAAAAGTCTTATTCAGTAAATCACATACACTTAGCTCAATGTGGTAATGGAAAGTCACTTTAAGCAAAATGCTCAATTTTCTCTTTTCACTTCTTTCCTCCTTTTCTTACCCAAGATGGCGTTTGACATATAAGAGGGACATTGTACTAGTGGAGAAAAGTTTCTGCTGTTGCTGTTAATCATTGTGGCATTTTCTGGTCACTTTAGCCACCTCTCTCCTAGTATTTATCCAGTCACCCTGTCTGATGAATGCTCACCTTGTTGCTCCAGTATAATGTATGGACTAGCCCGCCTCTCTAGAATTTGACAGAGCCTTCAGCACTCATAGGTGACAATCCTCTCTAATGCTCTACCACACCTTCTGTCTAGACCCTGGCCAAGAGGTCCTCTCCTCAGCCTCTCCAGTGTCTTTGGAAGGCTCCAACTGCTTCTTGTGCATCCCATCCCCAAGGAGCCTGGGAGAACCTCCAAGTCCCATCATACAAGACAGGAACAAGAGGCAGTTTTAGGACAGTTGAACAGTAAACCTTCCTTTCCTTAATTACACTGAGATGCCAGGTTTACTTGCTATGGAGTTGCTCTCCAAGTTCATGCAAAGGCATGGCTGGGGGGTAAGAATTAGGGGAAAAAACAAGCTAACATTAAAGGAAATGTGTCCAAATCTTAAGTCTTATACTAATACTTACACTAATCTAATACTAATACTAATCTTATATTAATCTAATGAGCAAAAGTCTCTTTCCTTTTTTGTTTCTTTCAACTCCTTTTTCTTATGCCTTCCTTCCTCTAGGCTAAAACCCCCAAAAAGTGAAGATCAGAAACTACTGGTCTTATTCTCTGCCTCTCTTTTGGATCTTATTCTTCCTATTAGTATGATTTTCAGTACCTGAAGGAGCCAGAATCTCTTTTTTGATGTTTGTTTTATGCCATATCCCACTACTGTTTTCTTCCCCTGGCTCTGGTCCTACTCTAGACTCCTGTATCTCAATGCATGGTAGCACTATCCATCAACTAGGCATGCCAGAAATCTAGGAAGCATCCTCGACACCTCTTTATTCTTCATTCCCTACATCCAACTCTACCAAGTAATTTTGACTCTTCATTTTAAGTCTCTCTCAGTATTATCCACATCTCCATTTCTACTGCCCTCAATATCCAGCTCTGTGTAATAATAATCTCCTTCCCCCAGCATTATTGAGGTAGTCTCCTAATTGTTCTCACATCTACTTTTTTTGCCTGCCACGAATTCATTTTGTATTCTGCATCTAGAGTGTTCTTTAAAAACCTCCTGCTGTATGAGGCTTTCCATACCTAACTCCTGTCTCATCTTCTCATTTTCCCTCCTCACTCTCTGTGCTGCCCCATATTGACTTTCTTTTCCCCTCCTTGTTCTCAGGGTTTCAGGGACTAGAATGATTTCCTTCATTGTTCCTGACTCACTCTCATTCTTCAGATCTGAACTCAAATAGAATTTCTCCAAGGAAACCTTCCTTGAATTTATTAGGCTACATAAGGGTACTCTTATAGATCACTCTAACTTTTCTTCAGTGCAAAATAGAGGTTATAATTATGCAATTTTTTCTTTGATGTCTGTCTCCTGTACTGTCTTTATTACTATATTTTTATTAGTCCTAGCATCCTACTAGAGTGATTGGATATGGTGGGTGTTAAATAACTATTTGTTAAATAAATCAAGTGATATTGACATGATTTTAAATTTGATTGGATATAGAATATAAAAAATATGGAGAAGTCAGAGATGATTGTAAGTAATAGAAGGCTTGTATGCATGATGTTCCTTTGTCATACATTAAATCCTTTGCTTTCCCAGTCATAAATATTAGAGAAAAGGGTACACTTCTTAAAATAATTTTATTTTGATCTTCACTGAGTTACAATTGGCATTTTATGAGATATTTTGAGGTTTATCATGAACTTTGTAGATTTTTTGATGATGGCCATTCTGATCTGTGTGAGATGATACCTCACTGTAGCTGTGATCTGCATTTGTCTAATAATTAGTGATGCTGAGCATCTCTTCATGTGCCTCTTGGCCATCTGTATGCCTTCTTTGGAGAAATGTCTATTTAGGTCTTCTGCTCATTTTTTGATTGGGTTGTTTGTTATTTTGATATTAAGCTGCATGAGCTGTTTGCATATTTTGGAGATTAATCCTTTGTCAGTTTCTTTGTTTGCAAATATTTTCTCCCATTCTGAGGATTGTCTTTTCATCTCATTTATGGTTTTCTTTGCTGTGCAAAGAAACATATGGTTTCAGTATAATTATGTCCAATTTGTTTATTTTTTTCCTTTTTATTTATTTATTTATTTTTTTATACAGCAGATTCTTATTAGGTATCTATTTTATACATATTAGTGTACATATGTCAATCTCAATCTCCCAATTCATCCCACCACCACCACCCCCTTCCCCTGCTTCCCCCTTGGTGTCCATATGTTTGTTCATTTGTTTATTTTTGTTTTTATTTTCATTACTTTAGGAGGTGGTCAATGCTCATTGCAGCACAATTTACAATAGCCAGGACATGGAAGCCACCTAAATGTCCATCAACAGATGAATGGATAAAAAAAGATGCAGTACATATATACAGTGGAATATTAGCCATAAAAAGGAACAAAACTGGGTCATTTTTGTGGATGGACCTAGAGTCTGTCATACAGAGTGAAGTAAGTCAGAAAGAGAAAAACAAATATTGTATATTAACACATATGTGGAATCTAGAAAAATGGTACAGATGAACCTATTTGCAGGGCAGGAATAGAGACGCAGACATAGAGAATGGATGTGTAGACATGGGGGAGTGGGGTGGGATGAAGTGGGAGATTGGGATTGACATATATACACCACCATGTGTAAAACAGATAGCTAGTGGGAACGTGCTGTAAAGCGCAGGGAGCTAAGCTCGGTGCTCTGTGGTGACCTAGATGGGTGGGATGGGGAGGGGAGGGAGGTCCATGAGGGAGGGGATATATGTATACATATAGCCGATTCACTTCATTGTACACCAGAAACTAACACAACATTGTAAAGCCACTATACCTCAATTTACAAAAAAGTACTTGAAGAAGTATTCAAATTATTATAGCAAATCCCAATTAAGATAGATTTGACAGTTGCTAATGAACTCTTCTTTGCTTACTTTCCCCAAATTTTATGATAAATTGGCACTTTTTAAATGGTGAGACTGGGAAAAGACTGAGTGGGTAAAAATTATTTTTGTAAATGACTTTAGGATTTTATTACTAAATCATTTTCAATTTCATAAGAATTTGTTAGCCTTAATTTGGTCTGAGATTAAAATACACAATAAATGATTTTTCAGACATTCCCAAGTAACTGCAATCCACATTTATTTGTATTTTTAGTGATACTAAAATGTTAGTCTGCTAATTTTAAAAAATGTATAGTATTTTTTTAAGCTCCAAGAAGGCAAAGATCATGTCACTCAGCATAAATTTCAGTTTTATCACTACTTAAAACATATGATTTAAAAACTTTCCAAATTACTATTAACATTTATATTTAGAATAGTAAAATCTGCCTGAACCAACTTGGTAGTATTTTTATAATTTTAGACACACACACACACACCTCCCCAAAATAAACAGATTGGATAATATTAAAATTGACCTGGGTACATTTTTCAGTTTCCAAATTACATTCTGATGAACTTTTTTTTCCTATGGGTGCTCTCATTTATATATTTTAAAGGGTTACACATAACTCTTTCATAAGTAACGATATGAAGTTTGCCTTCTTAGGCAAAAAAAAGTGTTTTTCCCATTAAAATCAAACCAAAAAACAGATGCACCACTGCCTGTTTCACAGCCACAGCCAATCTGAAATGGCTGATGCTAGCTCAGGGAAGTCATAAAGAGATCAAATGACTTTCAGGCCAATGGAAAGCCCTACTGTCTAAATGGTTTTCAGGCCAATTTGAAGACGTAATTAGACTTACTGGAAGCTTGTGTGAATAATGCTGCAAATACGATTATGAACTGTCCGGACATATTACTTTCAATATAGAAGATCTTGTCTGCTTATACTGATGGCATATATGTAAAACCCAAGATCTTGATATTAGAATGGGTAAAATGATGGCAACATCATGATATATCAAAAATTGTGGTTCAATCCTGGAATTAGTTGTCATTAGGTAAAAAGCCAGCTATCAGTCAATTGAAATAAACTCAAGCTCTCCTCCTATCTGTCTTTAGCACTCAGCTTTTCTTGTTCTAAATGTAGACAAGTGACTGTAAATCAAAGGAGTTTACAGATAATAATAGAAAAGGCTTCTAAGAACTGAAATCAATAAACAAATGGCAATGGCAGGATACTGTAATTCAGGGATGTTGTGTGGATGTCTCTGAAGTGTCTATAAATGAATGTGACTTCAGTACTGCTGCCAAATGAGTCCAATGTCCCACAAATGAACTGAAAACCGAGTGCATGGAATACTGTCTGTAGTATCACTTTAAGATGACTGCCATGCTGTATTACTGTGATGATTTGCAGGAAATAGCATGGCACATATACATACACCAAGACACTGTATTTCAGCCTTATCTTATTCTAATGAAAAATGTGTTCACCATTCATGAGAGTGCATATGTCACCAGGGCTGGTATTCAGCATGACTGAAAAAAATTGAAAGGACGTTTTACTCCGAGTATTACTAGAAGCTGATTCTGACAATATTAAAAATATTTATTATAAAGTTGTAACAATGAAGAAAGCAAAAACAATATGTAATGCAACTTCGGTTTCTATTAACTTCAAACATGGAATCATAGTTAGTGTTTTATTCAGTATGCAGTTATTTTCTGGGGAAGATTTTGCTTTTCTTTTTTTAATAGAAAGCTTGTAAATGTTAACCATGATCTGGCAGTTCCAATAAACAGGTATATTATTTTTTATGATCCTTACACAAACTCCTATTTGATTAGTGCTTACTAGGTGCCAGGTACTGATTTACAAATATTGATTCATTTAATACTCAAAACAACCCTGTGACATAGGTAGATCAGCCCCATTAACAGCTGATGAAACTAAGACACAGAGAGGCTAAGTAATGAGCCTGGGGTCACAGAACTAGTGAGTGAAGGAACCCAATTTAAACCCAGGAAGTCTGCTTTAGAGTCCTGGCTTTGAATGTTGACCTGCAACATATATATATATATATATACACACACACACACACACACACACACCAACACACACATATATATATACACGCAATGAGAATCACTGCAGAGTTTTTTTAATGTTTTAGTTCACAGCTTCCACCCTCACAGATTTTGACTTAGTGAATCTGGGACCCGGCCCAGGCGTCTCCATTTCTAATAAGATTTTATAGTTGTTTTTTTGGCCACTCTTGGAAACATATTGATTTAGAGGTACCTGGTTATAGAACAAGATTGGATTCCTTATTCTTGTTCCATTCTATGTTCAACCACAGTAATTTCTGTAACTAACTGACGAAAGCTACACCAGCATTCATTCTGCTCCTAAAAAGAGCAAGTTCAGAGACAAAAAGTGCATATGGCTCATGCTGCCATTTTTAATTGTCACTGAGGTCTGACCCTTCACAGATCAAATGCTTTTAGGGATATTATTTATTAATCTAGAGTAATTAGTAAGCCAAAAACTATATAAATTTTTATTAACAGAAATAGTCATGAGCATCTTTCCTTAATACGACTGAGACACATTCATCAACAGTAATTTCTGTAACTAACTGACGAAAGCTACACCAGCACTCATTCTGGTCCTAAAAAGCGCAAGTTCAGAGACAAAAAGTGAATATGGCTCATGCTGCCTTTTTAAATTACCACTGAGGTCTGACCCTTCACAGATCAAGCACTTTTAGGGATATTATTTATTAATCTAAAGTAACTAGTGAGCCAAAATTTATATAAATTTTTGTTAACAGAAATAGTCATGAGCATCTTTCCTTAATATGACTGAGACACATGCTTCCTGAGTCTTTGTATTCTCTTATATTAAATTTTTTTTCATTTCATCCATGATGATATAGGCTGAAAATTTCTTTTTGTTTTTCATATGAATACTCCCTACTAGCACTACAATAGTTAATTGAGTGTTTCCATTTTATAAAATATCTTTGAGTGTAATGACTGCAAGTACTTTGTTGAATATTCATTAACTATCCTTTTCTCACAGGGCATATAAATCCTCTGCAATGCAATACATATACACTTTAAAATTTGACATAAAATACTCATATTTCTAAGATAAAGGAGTTTTTCTTCTGTAAGCACTCTCTCAAATCATATATAATCAGGAACATTGGCAACACTGCTGCTATGAGAAGGACCGAGAGAACATCAAGAAATCCAAATGAATTCAAACCCATTAAATGTAATGGTGTGGTAAATCTCAATGTACCATCTGCTGTAGAACACTGATACACTATTGGAATTCCACATCTTATTTACATAACAGATAAGAATGTGCTAGGAGATTTATATGGTGATATAACCTGGAGACAAAACTAAGTTTTTCCTGTATTCACATCTGGGGATATCCACATGTGTGTAAAATTTAATCTATTTCTGGTTAGCTATTCTACAGTAAAATTTGAAATGTTACCTTATCCAAATGTTATCAGCAATACTGTCAGTAAAAACTAAATAATCAATAAAAAAGAGTTCTTATACAATGCTGTGTAAAATGTGAAATTTACCCAAAGAATTCCATCTCTTCTAGACAGAAATTGAAGGAATATTGAAGGAATAGGACTGTAAGACTATGGTAGATGTCTAATATATCTGTGCTTACATTTAACAAATAAATTGGTAGTAATCCTTTCTGAGAGATGTTTGACTCATATTTACTCAAAAACACTTTAGAAATTAGGGTAGTAATTAAAATTACATTAAATTTATAGAAGTATTAATAATTAGTTGCAAACACTTTGAAATCTCCAATACTTAAGTCAGTCAGCTCCTAAACACTAAAACAAATTTTGAAAGAAACATAAAATCAAATTTTAACGTGGAATACTCTCTTGTCCTGGAATTCAAATCAATATCCTCCTTCTCTTTATTTTTACTTAAGGATTTCCCTCAAATATACATGAATCACAAAGTCTGTAGATGTTTTCATGAAGCATATCTGATACATAATTATAGGACCACATTATCTATGTCTGTATGTGTCTTTTTTAGCAGCTGAAATTAGTCAGCTAGGTATTTTATGAATTATTCTTACTTTCGTCTGCATTCTTTCAAATGTTTTTTTAATTTAAAGGAGGTAAACAGGAAATTGATACTTTTCAGTATTGTATCTCAAAGCTCATGAGACACCACATTTCTTCTAGATCCTCTCCTGTGACTTTCCTCACCAGCAATGTTGAATAATTAAGCACTTTTGCATTTACATTCGGCAACCAGGATTTAATTAAACACAGTTCCCATCACTTCAACTGCTCTTACCAAACCTCCAGAAGTTGAAGAGTGCTGCTGTTGACAATGGCAGTCCACCAAGTGGAAAATTATGCAAAGAAAATTGAGAAAGTAGGAAAAATGCCAGGCCTGGTGCCTTAGGGAAAGTAGAGAATATGAAAGTAAATACAGTACAGAGTATTTTGGTTATTGCTGTTGGCACTCTTCTTGATTATGTAATTGACTTTGTAAATTGATATATTACATGTTTATTACTTACTATCAAATCATAGGAATAGGAAACAATTTTGTTCTTGAAAGAATGATTGCCCATTACAAAAGTCCCATCAAGAATGTATTTGGCTATGTAATTGACCATGGTGGTATACTGAGCTAATTTCAACATAAGCTTTGTAAAGCAATATTTATCTGTGATTACCAATAGCTAGAGTCAATTTTTTAAATTATATTCACATATTTCATATCATACACAGGCCCATTTCTTTTTCATACAGTTAGAATTTTGCTAACAGGGACAATTAATTAGTA
Organism: Orcinus orca; assembly: GCF_937001465.1. NCBI lineage: Eukaryota > Metazoa > Chordata > Mammalia > Artiodactyla > Delphinidae > Orcinus > Orcinus orca. The sequence continues at coordinate 22,982,021 of NC_064563.1, forward strand.
TATAAGCAGAATCTTGATTCACATTGTGAATAGTGTGAAACCATGGTATTCTACTGATGTATCATTTGTTAACTTAAAAGTTAGTTTAACTTCATCATTTAACAAACTTCTAGAAAAACTTTAATTACTGGTCACAGATGTGTTTCTAAATTCTTGCAATATTTATTAGGTACCTATTGTGTGCACCTATGTTGCAAAATACACAATGACACAAAAGTGAAGATAGTCTTTGCCCTCAATTTGACCCTTAATTTAAATGTGTTTAATCAATAAACTGTGTAGTGTGTTGAATGATGAGCCTCTGCCCCAAAATATATCCATGCCCTAAAATCTGTAATTATGATATTATTTAGAAAAAGGCTTTGTAGATGAAGGTTTCTAATATGAGATCATCCTGGATTTGGGTGGGCCCTAAACCCAATGAAAAGTCCTTATAAGAGAAGACGTGGAGTCTTTTAAGAAGATACTGAATCCTTAGAAGAGAAGACACAAACATTATGCTAAGGGAAATAAACCAGACACAGAAAGACAAATACTATATGATTTCACTTACATGTGGAATCTAAAATAGTCAAACTCATAGAAACAAAGAAGAGAAGGGTGATTGCCAAAGGCAATGGGGAGGGGGAAATGGAGAAGTGATGGCCAAAGGGTACAAAGTTTCAGTTATGCAAGACAAGTAACTTTTGGAAACATACTATTCAGCATAATGCCTATAGCTAACAATACTGTATTGTATATAGTTTTTAAATAGATCTTTACTGGAGTATAACTGCGTCACAATACTGTGTTAGTTTCTGTTTCACAACAAAGCAAATCAGCCACATGCATACACATGTCCCCATACCCCTCCCTCTTGAGCCTCCCTCCCATCCTCCCTATCCCACTCCTCTAGGTCATCACAAAGCACTAAGCCGATCTCCCTGTGCTATGCTGCTTCTTCCCACCAGCCAACTATTTTACATTCAGTAGTGTACATATGTCAATGCTACTCTCTCTTTGCCCCAGCTTACCCCTCCCACCCTATGTCCTCAAGTCTGTTTTCTATGTCTACCTCTTTATTCCTGCCCTGCAACTAGGTTCATCAGTACAATTTTTTTTTTTTTTAGATTCCATATATATGTGTTAGCATACAGTATTTGTTTTTCTCTTTCTGACTTACTTCACTCTATATGACAGACTCTAGGTCCATCCACCTCACTAAAAATAACTCAATTTCGTTTCTCTTTATGGCAGAGTAATATTCCATTGTATATATGTGCCACATATTCTTAATCCATTCATCTGTCATTGGACATTTAGGTTGGTTCCATGTCCTGGCTATTGTAAATAGTGCTGCCATGAACATTGTGGTACATGTCTCTTTTTGAATTATGGTTTTCTCAGGGTATATGCCCAGGAGCGGGACTGCTGGGTCATATGGTAGTTCTACTTTTAGATTTTTAAGGAAACTCCATACTGTTTTCCATAGTGGTTGTATCAGTTTATACAAATAGTGCAGGAGGGTTCCCTTTTTACCACATGCTTTCCAGCATTTATTGTTTCTAGATTTTTTGATAATGGCCATTCTGAACAGCATATATCTCAGTGTAGTTTTGATTTTCATTTTTCTAATAATTAGTGATGTTGAGCATCATTTCATGTGTTTCTTGGCCATCTGTAAGTCTTCCTTGGTGAAATGTCTATTTAGGTCTTCCACCCATTTTTTTTTTTTTTTCTTTCGGTACGCGGGCCTCTCACTGCTGTGGCCTCTCCTGTTGCAGAGCACAGGCTCCAGGTGCGCAGGCTCAGCAGCCATGGCTCACGGGCCCAGTCACTCTGCGGCATGTGGGATCCTCCCGGACCGGGGCACGAACCCGTGTCCCCTGCATCGGCAGGCAGACTCTCAACCACTGCGCCACCAGGGAAGCCCCTTCCACCCATTTTTTAATGGATTGTTTGTTTTTTTGATATTGAGCTCCATGAGCTGTTTGTATATTTTGGAGATTAATCCTATGTCTGTTGATTCATTTGCAAATATTTTCTCCCATTCTGAGGGTTGTCTTTTTCTCCTGTTTATGGTTTCCTTTGCTGTCCAAAAGCTTTTAAGTTTAGGGATTCCCTGGTGGCTCAGTGGTTAAGAATCTGCCTCCCAATGCAGGAGACACAGGTTGGAGCCCTGGTCCAGGGAGACCCCACATGCCACAGAGCAACTAAGCACGGGTGCCACAACTACTGAGCCTGCACTCTAGAGCCCGCGAGCCACAACTACTGCAGCCTGTGTGCCTAGAGCCCATGCTCTGCAATAAGGGAAGCCACCGCAATGAGAAGCCTGTGCACCACAACGAAGAGTAGCCCCTGCTCGCCGCAACTAGAGAAAGCCTGCATGCAGCAGCGAAGACCCAATGAGGTCAAAAATAAATAAATAAATATATATATATATATTTTTTAAAAAAGCTTTTAAGCTTAATTAAGCCCCGTTTGTTTTTGTTTTTATTTCTGTTACTCTAGGAGGTGGGTCAAAATGATCTTGCTGTGGCTTATGTCAAAGACTGTTTTTCCTATGTTTTCCTCTAAGAGTTTTATATTGTCTCATCTTACATTTACGTCTTTAATCCATTTGGAGTTTATTTTTGTGTATGGTGTTAGGTAGTGTTCTAATTTCATTCTTTTACATGCAGCTGTCCAGTTTTCCCAGCACCACTTATTGAAGAGGCTGTCTTTTCTCCACTGTATGTTCTTGCCTCCTGTGTCGTAAATTAGGTGATCATATGTGGGTGGGTTTATCTCTGGGCATTTTATCCTGTACCATTGATCTATATTTCTGTTTTTGTGCCTGTACCATACTGTTTTGATTACTGTAGCTTTGTGGTATAGTTTGAAGTCGTGGAGCCTGATTCCTCCAACTTTGTTTTTCTTTCCCAAGATTGCTTTGGCTCTTCGGGTCTTTTGTGTTTCCATAAGAATTTTAAAATTTTTTGTTTTAATTCTGTGAAGAATGCCATCAGTAGTTTGATAGGGATTTCACTGAATCTGTAGATAGCTTTGGGTAGTATAGTAATTTTCACAATATTGATTCTTCCAACCCAAGGAAATGGTATATTTCTAAATCTGTTTATGTCATCTTTGATTTCTTTCATCAGTGTTTTATACTTTTCTGAGTACAAGTCTTTTGCCTCCTTAAGCAGGTTTATTCCTAGGTATTTTATTCTTTTTGTTGCAATGGTAAATGGGAGTGTTTCCTTAATTTCTCTTTCTGATTTTTCATTGTTGGTGTATAAGAATGCCAGAGATTTCTGTACATTAATTTTCTATTCTGCAACCTTACCAAATTCATTGATTAGTTCTAGTAGTTTTCTGGTGGCATCTTTAGGATTTTCTATGTATAGTATCACGTCATCGGCAAGCAGTGACAGTTTTACTTCTTTTCCAATTTGTATTTCTTTTTCCTCTCTGATTGCTGTGGCTAGGACTTCCAAAACTATGTTGAATAAGAGTGGAAAGAGTCGGCATCCTTGTATTGTTCCTGATCTTAGTGGAAATGCTTTCAGCTTTCCACTATTTAGCATGATGTTTGCTGTGGGTTTGTCATATATGGCCTTCATTAGCTTGAGGTAGGTTCCCTCTACACCCATTTTCTGGAGAGTTTTTGTCAAAAATCTGTGTTGAATTTTGTCAAAAGCTTTTTCTGCATCTATTGAGATGGTCATATGGTTTTTATTCCTTAATTTGTTAATGTGGTGTATCACATTGATTGGTTTGCATATACTGAAGAATCCTTGCATCCCTGGGATAAATCCCACTTGATCATGGTGTATGATCCTTTTAATGTGTTGCGGGTTTCTGTTTGCTAGTATTTTGTTTGGGATTTTTGCATCTATGTTCATCAGTGATATTGGTCTATAATTTTCTTATTTTGTGATATCTTTGTCTGGTTTTGGTATCAGGTGATGGTGGCTTCATAGAATGAATTTGGGAGTGTTCCTCTCTCTGCAATTTTTTGGAAGAGTTTGAGAAGGATAGGTGTCAGCTCTTCTCTAAATGTTTGATAGAATTCCCTGTGAAGCCATCTGGTCCTGGACTTTTGTTTGTTGGAAGATTTTTAATTATGGTTTCAATTTCATACTTGTGATAGGTCTGTTTATATTTTCTAATTCTTCCTGGTTCAGTCTTGGAAAATTGTACCTTTACAAGAATTTGTCCATTTCTTCGTGCTTGTCCATTTTGTTGGCATATAGTTGTTTGTAGTAGTCTCTTATGATGCTTTGTATTTCTCCAGTGTCAGTTGTGATTTCTCCTTTTTCATTTCTAATTTTATTGATTTGCATCCTCTCCCTTTTTTTCTTGATGAGCATGGCTAAGGGTTTATCAATTTTGTTTATCTTCTCAAAAAACAAGCTTTTAGTTTTTTTGATCTTTGCTTTTTTTCTTCATTTCTATTTCATTTATTTCTGTTCTGATTTTTATGATTTCTTTCCTTCTACTGACTTTGGGTTTTCTTCATTCTTCTATCTCTAGTTATTTTAAGTGTAGGGTTAGATTGATTATTTGAGATTTTTCTTGTTTCTTAATGTGAGATTGTATTGCTATAAAATTCCATTAGAACTGCTTTTTGCTGTGTCCCATAGGTTTTGGGTCATCGTGTTTTCATTGTCACTTGTTTCTATATACCTTTTTATTCTTTCTTTGATTTCTTCAGTGATCTCTTGGTTATTTAGTAGCACACATTTTAGCCTCCATTTATTTGAGTTTTTTACAGTGTTTTTCCTGTCATTAATTTCCAATCTCATAGTGTTGTGGTCAGAAAAGATGCTTGATAGGATTTCAATTTTCTTAAATTTTCCAAGGCTTGATTTGTGACCCAAGATGTGATCTATCCTGGTGAATGTTCTATGTGCACTTGAGAAAAAAGTGTATTCTGCCACTTTGGGGTGGAATGTTCTATAAATATCAATTAGATCTATCTGGTCTATTGTGTCATTTAAAGCTTGTGTTTCCTTATTTATTTTCTGTTTGAATGATCCGTCCATTGGTGTAAGTGGCGTTAAATTCCCCTACTATTATTGTGTTACTGTTGATTTCTCCTTTCATGGTTGTTAGCATTTTCTTTATGTATTGAGGTGCTCATATGTTGGGTGCATAAACATTTGTAATTGTTGTATCTTCCTCTTGGATTGATCCTTTGATCATTATGTAGTGTCCCTCCTTATCTCTTGCAACAGTCTTTATTTTAAAGTCTATTTTATCTGATCCGAATATTGCTACTCCAGCTTTCTTTTGATTTCCATTTACATGGAATATCTTTTTCCATCCCTTCATTTTCAGTCTGTATGTGTCCCTAGGTCTGAAGTGGGTCTCTTGTAGACAGCATATATACAGGTCTTGTTTTTGTATCCATTCATCCAGTCTGTGTCTCTTGGTTCGGGCTTTTAATCCATTTACATTCAAGGTTATTATCGATATGTATATTCCTATTACCATTTTCTTACTTGTTTTGGGATTTTTTTGTAGGTCTTATTCTTCTCCTGTGTTTCCTGCCTAGAGAAGTTCCTTTACCATTTGTCATAAAGCTGGTTTGGTTGTGCTGAATTCTCTTAGCTTTTACTTATCTGAAAAGCTTTTGACTTCTCCATCGAATCTGAATGAGATCCTTGCTGGGTAGAGTAATCTTGGTTGTAGGTTTTTCTCTTTCATCACTTTAAGTATATCCTGCCACTCCCTTCTGGCCTGCAGAGTTTCTGCTGAACAATCAGCTGATAACCTTATGGGGATTCCTTTGTATGATATTTGTTGTTTCTCCCTTGCTGCTTTTAATATTTTTTCTTTGAATTTAATTTTTGTTAGTTTGATTAATATGTGTCTTGGTGTGTTTTTCCTAGGGTTTATCCTGTATGGGACTCTCTGTGCTTCCTGGACTTGGGTGACTATTTCCTTTCCCATGTTAGGGAAGTTTTCAACTATAATCTCTTCAAATATTTTTTTTTTCTTCAAATATTTTCTCAGACCCTTTATTTTTCTCTTCTTCTGGGACCCATATAACTTGAACGTTAGTGCATTTAGTGTTGTCCCAGAAGTCTCTGAGATTGTCTTCAATTCTTTTCATTCTTTTTTCTTTATTCGCTCCTTGGCAGTTATTTCTACCATTTTGTCTTCCGGCTCACTGAATAAGTTCTTTTGCCTCAGTTATTCTGTTATTGATTCCTTCTAGTGTAATTTTCATTTCAGTTATTGTGTTGGTCATCTCTGTTTGTTTGTTCTTTAGTTCTTCTAGATCTTTGTTAAACATTTCTTGTATTTTCTCAATCCGTGCACCATTCTATTTCCAAGATTCTGGATCATCTTTATTATCATTACTCTGAATTCTTTTTCAGGTAGATTGCCTATTTCCTCTTCATTTATTTGGTCTTGTAGGTTTTTAACTTGCTCCTTCATTTGTGACATATTTTTTTTCCACCTCATTTTTTTTTTCTTTTTTTTTTAATGAGTGGGATTGGCTGAAGCTCCTGCGGTGGGAGCTCCGAGTCTGAACCACTGGACGAACAGAGAGCCTCAGGTCCCAGGGAATATTCATCAGAGTGAGGTCTCACGGAGTTCCTCATCTCAGCACCAAGACCCAGCTCTACACAATAGCCTACGACTCCAGTGTTGGAAGCTTCAGGTTAAACAACAAGTAAGACCAGAACACAATCCCACTCATGTACTGTATACTTAGAGTTTTCTAAGAAAGTAGATTTTATGTTAAGTGTTCTTAACACACACATCATCATCATCATAATGCGGATGGGAGGAAACTTTGAATGGTAATGGATATACCTATGGCCTTGATGGTAGTGATGGTTTCACCAGTATATACTGTCCTGAAATGCATTCAGTTGTGTTCATTAAATAGGTACAGCTTTTGAATGTCAATCATATCTCAATGAAGTTGTTTCAAAGAGAGAAAGAAGACACAGAGACACAGGTGGGAAGGCCTTGTGAGAGGGTAACAATGATTAGAGTTATGCAGCTCCAAACCAAGGAACTCGTGGGGCCACCAGAAGCTGGAAGGGGCAAGGAAGGGTTCTACTCTAAAGTGTTCTTAGGGAACATGGCCCTCCTGACATCTTGATTTTCAGACTTCTGGCCTCCAGAACTGTGAGGAAATTTTCTATTATTTTAAGCCTCAAAATCTGTGGTAATTTGTTATGGAAACCCTAGGAAAGTAACAGAACACGTTTAACATAAAACATTTACCACTGTGGTGTAGGAAGTCATGGGTTTTGAAGTTAGAAAGAATGGTTTTAATCAACTATTACTTATGATCTTAGGCAAGTTATGTGACTCTCCCAAGCCTGGGTTTTCTAAACTATAGAATGGAAATGGTAATGTTCAATTACTGTGAGGATTAAATGAAATTAGCTTGTGGTATGCCTAGCACAATAGTGCCAATATATTCTCAGTATATTCTCCCTCCTTCATCCTCCTTCTCTCTCTTCCTTTTCCTTTTTATCCCCCTCTTCTCGCTCCCTTCCTCCCATCCAACTAATTAGTTAAAATACTAATTTGTTAGCATTTGATATTTCATTTGTTATCAATTTGTGCAAAAATGATATTGAGAAGGAAAAGATAATTTAATATTAAAGGAAAATAGAAAGACATTTAAAACTCCTGTATTCTTTTTATAATTCAACAATCATAAATACTATTGTATAAGAGTAAGTAGAAATGATAGATAAAAAAGAAATTTTTTTTCTATTCTCCTCAGGGGGAATAATATATTCTTTCAAAGTAATTTTATATACTATTTTAACTCATAAAACCCAAATATGAAACATAAAGTATGCTTCCCTCAATTTAGTAAACTTAGTCTCAGAGAGGTGAAAATAAAAATCAATTGAAAAGAGAAATACAGCTTTAGAGTCTGTGATTTGCAGAATAATGGACTCCAGGATGTCCATATCTTAATGCCCAAAGCCTGTGAATATGTTACCTTACATAGTAAAAGAGATTTTGAGATATGATAACTTTAGGGATCTTGAGATAAGATTTTCTGGGAATATCTGTGTGGGTCCAGTGCAAGCACAAGGGTCCTTATAAAAGGCAGGCAGAAGGTCAGAATTAGTAAAGGCATCATGATATAAAAGCAGAGATGAAAGATTGAGACAATGGAAGATACTATGCTACTGGCTTTGAAGATGGAGAAAGCAAGGGGTTATGAGCAGGAGTGCAGGTGACCTCTAGATGCTAGAAAAGGCAAGAAAATTAATTCTCCCTTAAACATTCCAAAAGGAATGCAGCCCTGTCAACACCTTGGTTTTAAGACTTCTGACCTCTAAGACTATAAGACAATAAATTTGTATTGTTTAAGCCATTAAATTGGTGGTGACTTCTTAAAACAGCTGTAGGAAACTAATATACAGCCCATGACTGCTTTTTCATAATTACATCTATTCCCCTCTCAAAAACTGCCTCCTAATGTGATTGAAGTCACTCATTTCATCAAGTGGATAAGAGCTACATTTTCATTCAAAATTTTTCTGCCCTGAGTCTCAGTTTATGAAAGCAAATGAGAGGATCAAATATGTGTAGACTTAAGTAGTAATTTCTGTAATTAAATTTAGAAAAAACTATATTTATCTGGCCCTTCATGACTGAAATGAATTGACTTCAGTCACCCCTTTGCTTAATTTAACATTTTTAAACTTGTTTTTTGGAACATTAGCCCTGGGGTAAGGAGTTTGGGGTCATAGATATTTGAAAAATTCTACATATTCCCCTTGTCCCTGGGAGGTTCACAGAGAATTTCCCTGCAATGTCTTATAGGTATGAAAGACTCTGCACATGATATTACCACTTTTTCACTTCCTGTTCACCCCTGATGGCCATCTAATCTGACTTACACTCCTGCTACTCTACTGAAATTGTTCTTGTTGAGGTCTTTAAGGAAGACCATGATGTCAAGTCCAAGTAACAGCTTTTTCCTGATGTTTCTCATATTTTCAGGAGTAGTGGACTTAACCAATGATTCCCTCCATCTATTCAATAATTTATACTATATTTTCATATTTTATCTAAAGAATGAAGTTGACTTAAGATACTCTTATACTTATAGTAAATGACTACCATCAACCTATATAAAGCTCATCTCTGGCTTTACTTGTGTTTATTTTCATCTTCATCTCTGAGCCCATCCCTATTCTTATTGCCACAATAGGCACCCACTCTAATATATCTGGTATATGCTCTTGGATACATATGTAATTTTGAGAAATATAGATTATCTTTGTGTATGCTCTTTAAATATATATAAATTGCATTGTGCTATAGACTCATTATATAGCATTCATTCTGTTTCTTACTTTTTTCTTTCAACATTTGGTTTTAACATCTGTTCATGTTGTTAAATATAATTCTAGTTCATTCTTTCCAAATTATGCACACTTTTTTCTAAAGAATTCATCCACTAGTTTTCACTTATTCATTTCCCCTTTAATGGGCACCTAGGTGACCTCTAAATCTTTACTATCACAAACATAAATACCTTCACACTCCTTCCCCTGAGACCTGCACATAGGTGTCTCTGGAGTATACATCCAAGAGTGGGATAAATGTGGGGTAAATGCAGATATTTTCACTGAGAGTGGAGTGAATCTATAAATAAATTTGTGAAGAATATAAATGTTACATATATTGAGTTTTCCAATCCATGAACATGTGACATCTCTATTATATAAATTTTCTTTAATTTATCTCAAAAATAACTAGTAGGTTTTTGAAGAAGTCTAGAAAATCTTTAATAGATTATACCTAGGTATTGGATAATTTTTATACTAATGTCAGTGCTTTATTTTTTTATTTCATTTTTGAATTTTTTGACTGTTATAGAGATATGAAATCAGAGGTGGTCTATATTGTTTCCATTTTACCATCTGTCTCTTGGGAGATGGACTGGCTTATATTTCCTTCTTGTGTCCACAGGAAGGAACACATTGCATATGCTAAACAAAATTTTGTTGAATAAATAAATGAAGATTTTGGAGAAGCACAGATACTTATGTAGTTGGGGAGCTCACTCTGGGGTTGTGCTGGTGCTCCGTCTTGTGGTTTTAATCAATAATCCTTAGCAACAGCTTCCTCTCATGCTAAAATAGAGATGATTTGGCCCAAATGCATAGTGTTAAATTATTTCATCATAAATCATAAGTCTCCACTTTCAATACCAAAGACAAGCATTATTTCCAACACTAAACCCACAAAAGAATGTAATACACAGGAGCTGCATAAAAAATCACAGCCTTGTCTACTGACTTTCAAATTCTGTCAAACTGACATCTCTGAAAATTTTTAGAGATTGTGAAAAGCCAAAAGCACAAATAAGGCAACAATCCTCAAAGTTTAATTCTCTCAACAAAGCACTTCCTTTTTTAATGAAAGAAAACACACTGCTATACTATACACCTGTGAGAAAGCCCAAGAACAGAACTCTTGATTCCCTTCATTCAGAACCTGATAACCTATCCAAAGTTCCAACTGTTTTTAATAAACATTCTCACATAATCCAAGAAATAGAAAATGCAAACAAGTTGGTCACGGGCATTAAAGTGAGACAGTTTCTGGGTGATTATTCAAATCAAATATCTGGCTCTGTTTCTTGGGATAAGGTATCTGCCAACTGTCAAATGTCAGGCTGGATGAGGCTGGAGGAGAGAAGAGGAAGAGCAGACTGGGAAAGAGGGGTCCTTCTGTTTACATAGTCACATTTCAGCACCATCCATGCAATGTTGTCAAGAAGCATCAGTGTCTTTCACCTAATATTCAGTTCAATCCTACCATCTGGACAGTTCAACCCACTTCTGCAGATTAAAGCCCAATGCAGTCAATATGTTTGCTTTGCTTTTTTTTTTTTTTTTTTGGTCATTGTTTAATATAAAGGTGAATGATTGTTACCCTTATTTCTACAATTCTCGATTTCTGCATCAAAATAGAAAGCAATGTCACTTGCTTTCCTTTCAGAGACAATGGACAAAAGACATCTTTTGGCATTTCATTAGATGAAATATTTTTCTAATGAGAGAAGTGTTCCTTAGTGCAATCTCATTCGACTTAAATTTTTGGAGCATGTTACCAACTGCTGCTTTGTACATAGTATTTTCTATGAAAATTCCTAACCCTCAAAATTTGTCAAGGCCTTGCTTCAGTGACAAATATGCTGATTGTATGGGAAACATATTTGAAGGCAAGCCCATTGTTTAATCTTTTCCAAGATACAAAGGTTTTGTAAAATAGAACTAAAACCAAAGAAAATACACTAAACTTGAATATAAACTTTATGTAAGTGTCTGACAAAATCTGTACTCATTATCAAAATTGTGATCCAAAAATAGCAAATGGGCTCTTCTGTTTAATAAATTAGATAACATGATACTAAGTAAACCAAAATGATTATTTACATTTTAATACAAGCATCATCATTAAAGGAAGATAGTAAAATCCTCTTTAAAACTTCAGCATAAAATTTCATCTTTACTATACACATAGAAAAAAACCTGAAATCCATTATTTTGCATAAAAAATTTAGTAAGAAAAATGAACTTGCCAGTTGAAATGGTTCAGAACTTTTTAAATGTATGAAATGTACAGGGACACAAGATAGAACACAATAAATTGTTATAAGTTCCAGTGACAATTTTTGAGAGGTCTATTATTGGCTTGCAATCCTACAAAAATACTTAGTCTTAAAAACATTTTGTTGTTGTGATGTAGACAAATGCACCAGAAGGCTTTTAATCAAATTATATTAATTAATGATTTTTAAAGATACAATCTGAAGACAATACAGAAGAGCTTATATACTAAATTATATATTATGTGCAATATTATATACTTATATTATTATTATATATTTAATATTTATTGAAGGGGAAAGCCAATTTATCTACGAAAACTTTCTGGTACTTTTTATTTTTTTATAAAATAGCATTTACTCAATGAAACTAAAAGCAGATTCTTTGAAAAGTTAAACAACATTGATAAACCTTTAGCCAGACTCATCAAGAAAAAGAGGGGGAAGGCTCAAATCAATAAAATTAGAAGCCAAAAAGGAAAAGTTACAATAGACACCACATAAATACAAAGGATCATAAGAGACTACTACAAGCAACTATATGCCAATAAAATGTACAACCTAGAAGAAATGGACAAATTCTGAGAAAGGTACAATCCCCCAAGACTGAGACCAATCATAAATACTGAAATTGAAACTGTGATTTAAAAACTCCCAACAAACAAAAGTCCAGGACCAGATGGCCTCACAGGCAAATTATATCAAACATTTAGAAAAGAGTTAACACCTATGTTTCTGAAACTATTCCAAAAAATTGTAGAGAAAGGGACACTCCCAAACCCATTCTATGAGGCCACCATCACCCTGATACCAAAAACCAGACAAACATACCACAAAAAAAGAAAATTACAGGCCAATAGCACTGATGAACATAGATGCAAAAATCCCAAACAAAATACTAGCAAACAGAATCCAACAATACATTAAAAGGATCAGATACCATGATCAAGTGGGATTTATCCCAGGGATGCAAGGATTTTTCAGTATCTGCAAATCAATCAGTGTGATACACCACATAAACAAATTGAATAAAATCCATATGATCATCTCAGTAGATGCAGAAAAAGCTTTTGACAAAATTCAACAGCCATTTATGATAAAAACTCTCCAGAAAGTGGGCATAGAGGGAGTCCACCTCAACAAATAAAGGCCATATATTACAAACCTACAGCTAACATCATACTCAATGGTGAAAAGCTAAAAGCATTTCCTGTAAGGTCAGGTACAAGACAAGAATGCCCACTCTCACCACCTTTATTCAACATAGTTTTGGAAGCCCCAGCATGGAAATCAGAGACGAAAAAGAAATAAAGGGAAGCCAAACTGGAAAAGAAGAAGTAAAACTGTCACTGTTTGCAGATGACATGATACTATACATAGAAAATCCTAAAGATGCTACTAGAAAACTACTAGAGCTCATCAATGAATTTGGTAAAGTTGCAGGATACAAAATAAATACACAGAAATCTGTTGCATTTCTATACACTTACAATAAAAGATCAGAAAGAGAAATTAAAGAAAAAATTCAACTTACCATCACATCAAAAAGAAAAAAATATCTAGGAATCAACCTACCTAAGGAGGCAAAAGACCTGTACTCAGAAAACTATGATACTGATGAAAGAAATCAAAGATTACACAAACAGATGGAGAGATATACCATGATCTTGGATTGGAAGAATCAACATTGCCAAAATGAAGGTTCCTTAAAAAACTAAAAATAGAGTTACCATATGATCCAGCAATCCCACTCCTGGCATATATCTGGAGAAAACTCTAATTCGAAAAGACACATGCACCCCAATATTCACTGCAGCACTATTTACAATAGCCAAGACATGGAAACAACCTAAATGTCCATCACAGAGGAATGGATAAAGAAGATGCGGTACAGAGAGACCTTCAAGATGGTGGAAGAGTAAGACGTGGAGATCACCTTACTCCCCACAAATATATCAGAAATACATCTACATGTGCAACAACGCCTACAGAACACCTACTGAACGCTGGCAGAAGACCTCAGACTTCCCAAAAGGCAAGAAACTCCCCACGTACCTGGGTAGGGCAAAAGAAAAAAGAAAAAGAAGAGACAAAAGAATAGGGATGAGACCTGCACCAGTGGGAGGGAGCTGTGAAGGAGGAAAGGTTTCCACACACTAGGAAGCCCCTTCACTGGCAGAGACTGTGGGTGGCAGACGGGGGAAGCTTCGGAGCCACAGAGAAGAGCACAGCAACAGAGGTGAGGAGGGCAAAGTGGAGAGATTCCCGCACAGAGGATCGGTACCGACCTGCACTCACCAGCCCGAGAGGCTTGTCTGCTCACCTGACAGGTGGGACGGGTAGGGGCTGGGACCTGAGTCTCAGGCTTCTTTGGAGGTCAGATCCCAGGGATAGGACTGGGAGTGGCTGTGTGAACACAGCCTGAAGGGGGCTAGTGCACCACAGCTAGCTGGGAGGGAGTCTGGGAAGAAGTCTGGACCTGCCTAAGAGGCAAGAGACCATCGTTTCAGGGTGCGCGAGGAGAGGGGATTCAGAACACTGCTTAAATGAGCTCCAGAAAACGGCACGAGCCGCGGCTATCAGCAGAGACACCAGAGACCAGCATGAAATGCTAAGGCTGCTGCTGCAGCCACCAAGAAGTCTGTGTGCAAGCACAGGTCACTATCCACACCTCCCATACCGGGAGCCTGTGCAGCCCGCCACTGCCAGGGTCCCATGATCCAGACACAACTTCCCCGGTAGAATACACCCCGGGAGAACACACGGTGCACTTCAGGCCATTGCAACGTCATGCCAGGCTCTGCCGCCGCAGGCTCATCCCACATTCCATACCCCTCCCTCCCCCTGTCCTGAGTGAGCCAGAGCCCCCTAATCAGTTGCTACTTTAACCCCATCCTGTCTGGCTAGGTAAAAGACGCCCTCAGGCGACCTACACACAGAGGTGGGGCTAAAACCAAAGCTGAACCCCAGGAGCTGTGCGAACAAAGAAGAGAAAGGGAAATCTCTCCCAGCAGCCTCAGGAGCAGCAGATTAAATCTCTGCAATCAACCTGAGGTACCCTGAATCTGTGGAATACCTGAATAGACTAATCATCCCAAAATTCAGGTGGTGGAATTTGGGAGCAACAAATTTTTTTTTTTTTCCTTTTTCTCTTTTTGTGAGTGTGTATGTATATGCTTCTTTGACTGATTTTCTCTGTATAGCTTTTCTTTTACCATTTGTCCTAGTGTTCTGTCTCTCCATTTTTTTTTCTCCTTTGGTGTTTCGGGTTTTTATTAATATAGTTTTTAGCTCTTGTTATCATTGGTGGATTTGTTTTTTGGTTTGGTTGCTCTCTCCTTTCTTGCTTTCTTTCTTTCTTTCTTTTCTTCTTTCCTTCTTTTCTTCTTTCCTTCTTTCCTTCTTTCTTTTCTTTCTTTCTCCCTTTTCTTCTGAGCCATGTGGCTGACAGGGTCTTGGTGCTCTGGCCGGATGTAAGTCCTGTGCCTTTGAGGTGGGAGAGCCGAGTTCGGGACATTGGTCCAGCAGAGACCTCCCGGCTCCACACAATATCAAATGGCAAAAGCTCTCCCTGAGATCTCAATCTCAACGCTAATACCCAACTCCACTAAATGGCCAGCAATCTACAGTGCTGGACACCCTATGCCAAACAATTAACAAGGCAGGAACACAACACCACCCATTAGCAGAGAGGCTGCCTAAAATAATAATAAGTTCACAGAAACCCCAAAACACACCACCAGACTTGGACCTGCCCACCAGAAAGACAAGATCCAGCCTCATCCACCAGAAAACAGGCACTAGTCCCCTCCACCAGGAAGCCTACACAACCCACTGAACCAACCTTAGCCACTGGGGGCAGACACAAACACCAATGGGAAATATGAGCCTGAGGCCTGTGAAAAGGAGACCCCAAACACACTAAGTTAAGCAAAATGAGAAGACAGAGAAACGCATAGCAGGTGAAGGAGCAAAGTAAAAACCAACCAGACCAAAACAAATGAAGAGGAAATAGGCAGTCTACCTGAAAAAGAATTCAGAGTAATGATAGTAAAGATGATCCAAAATCTTGGAAATAGAATGGAGAAAAAACAGGAAACGTTTAATAAGGACCTAGAAGAACTAGAGAGCAAACAAACAATGATGAACAACACAATAAATGAAATTAAAAATTCTCTGAAGGAATCAATAGCAGAAAAAATGAAGCAGAAGAACGGATAACTGACCTGGAAGATAAAATAGTGGAAAGAACTACTGCAGAGCGGAATTTTAAAAAAAGAAATGAAAAGAATTGAGGACAGTTTCAGAGACCTCTGGGACAACATTAAACACACCAACATTTGAATCACAGGGGTCCCAGAATAAGAAAACAAAAACAAAGGTACTGAGAAAATATTTGAAGAGATTATAATTGAAAACTTCCCTAATATGGGAAAGGAAATAGTTAATCAAGTCCAGGAAGCACAGAGAGTCCCATACAGGATAAATCCAAGGAGAAACACACCAAGACACATATTAATCAAACTATCAAAAATTAAACACAAAGAAAAAATATTAAAAGCATCAAGGGAAAAACAATAAATAACATAAAAAGGAATCCCCGTAAGGCTAACACTGATCTTTTAGCAGAAATTCTGCAAGCCAGAAGGGAATGGCAGTACATATTTAAAGTGATAAAAGGGAAAAAACTACAACCAAGATTACTCTACCCAGTAAGGATATCACTCAGATACGATGGAGAAATTAAAAGCTTAACAGACAAGCAAAAGCTAAGAGAATTCAGCACCAACAAACCAGCTTTAGAACAAATGCTAAAGGAACTTCTCTAGGCAAGAAACACAAGAGAAGGAAAAGACCTACAATAACAAACACAAAACAATTGAGAAAATGGTAATAGGAATTTACATATTGATAATAACCTGAAATATAAATGGACTAAATACTCTACCCAAAAGACACAGACTGGATGAATAGATACAAAAACAAGACCCGTATATATGCTGTCGACAAGAGACCCACTTCAGACCTAGGGACACATACAGAATGAAAGTGAGAGGATGGAAAAAGATATTCCAGGCAAACGGAAATCAAAAGAAAGCTGGAGTAGCAATTCTCATATTTAACAAAATAGACTTTAAAATAAAGACTATTACAAGAGACAAAGAAGGACATTACATAATGATCACGGTATCAATCCAAGAAGAAGATATAACAATTATAAATATTTATGCACCCAACATAGGAGCACCTCAATACATAAGGCAAATGCTAATGTCCATAAAATGGGAAATCGACAGTAACACAACCATAGTAGGGGACTTTAACACTCCACTTTCACCAATGGACAGATCATCCAAAATGAAAACAAAGAAGGAAATACAGCTTTAAATGATACATTAAACAAGATGGACTTAATTGATATTTATAGAACATTCCATCCAAAAACAATGGAATACACATTCTTCTCAAGAGCTCATGGAACATTTTCTAGGATAGATCATATCTTGGGTCACATATCAAGCCTCGATAAATTTAAGAAAATTGAAATCATATCAAGTATCTTTTCCGAACACAACGCTATGAGACTGCTTATCAATTACAGGAAAAAACCAGTAAAAAATATAAAACACATGGAGGCTAAATAATACACTACTAAATAACAAAGAGATCACTGAAGAAATCCAAGAAGAAATCAAAAAATACCTAGAAACAAATGACAATGAAAACACGATGACCCAAAACCTATGGGATGCAGCAAAAGCAGTTCTAAGAGGGAAGTTTATGGCAATACAATCCAACCTCAAGAAAAAAGAAAAATCTCAAATAAACAACCTAACCTTACACCTAAAGCAATTAGAGAAAGAAGAACAAAACAAAACCCAAAGTTAGCAGAAGGAAAGAAATCATAAAGATCAGATCAGAAATAAATGAAAAAGAAATGAAGGAAACAGTAGCAAAGATCAATAAAACTAAAACTGCTTCTTTGAGAAGACAAACAAAATTGATAAACCATTAGGCAGACTCTTCAAGAAAGAAAGGGAGAAGACTCAAATCAACAGAATTAGAAACGATAAAGGAGAAGTAACAACTGACACTGCAGAAATACAAAGTATCATGAGAGATTACTAAAAGCAACTATATGCTAATAAAATGGACAACCTGGAAGAAATGGACACTTTCCTAGAAAAGCACAACCTTCAGAGACTGAACCAGGAAGAGAAAGAAAATATAAACAGACCAACCATGAGCACTGAAATTGAGACTGTGATTAAAAATCTTCCAACAAACAAAAGCCCAGGACCAGATGGCTTCACAGGCAAATTCTATCAAACATTTAGAGAAGAGCTAACACCTATCCTTCTCAAACTCTTCCAAAATATAACAGAGGGAGAAACACTCCCAAACTCATTCTATGAGGCCACCATCACTCTGATACCAAAACCAGACAAAGATGTCACAAAGAAAGAAAACTACAGGCCAATATCACTGATGAACATAGATGCAAAAATCCTCCACAAAATACTAGCAAACAGAATCCAACAGCACATTAAAAGGATCATACACCGTGATCAAGTGGGGTTTATTCCAGGAATGCAAGAATTCTGCAATATATGCAAATCAATCAACGTGATACACCATATTAACAAATTGAAGGAGAAAAACCACAGGATCATCTCAATAGATGCAGAGAAAGCTTTCGACAAAATTCAACACCCATTTATGATAAAAACCCTGCAGAAAGTAGGCGTAGAGGGAACTTTCCTTAACATAATAAAGGCCATATATGACAAACCCACAGCCAACATCATCCTCAATGGTGAAAAACGGAAAGCATTTCCACTAAGATCAGGAACAAGACAAGGCTGCCACTCTCACCACTCTTATTTAACATAGTTTAGGAAGTTTTAGCCACAGCAATCAGAGAAGAAAAGGAAATAAAAGGAATACAAATCGGAAAAGAAGTAGTAAAGCTGTCACTGTTTGCAGATGACATGATACTATACAAACAGAATCCTGAAGATGCTACCAGAAAACTACTAGAGCTAATCAATGAATTTGGTAAAGTAGCAGGATACAAAATTAATGCACAGAAATCTTTTGCATTTCTACACACTAATGATGAAAAATCTGAAAGTGAAATTAAGAAAACACTCCCATTTACCATTGCAACAAAAAGAATAAAATATCTAGGAATAAACCTACCTAAGGAGACGAAAGACCTGTATGCAGAAAATTATAAGACACTGATGAAAGAAATTAAAGACGATACAAACAGATGGAGAGATATCTATTTGTATATAGATATCTCTATATATCTATATACAAATATATCTATGAGTCACATTCTATTGTAAATCTGAGTAACGTGTTTAGAGACTCTGGATTCTTTTATCTTCCTCTGAAGAGTGTTGGCATGTGTTCTAGCAGAGAGTAAAGTTAGACTAATCACATTGATCTTGAGGAGCCTCACTTTTATACTTTGTTACGATGAGACTATTGCCTGCATATAGATTTTCTTCTTAAACCGGAGCCTTTCTGGTATTTCAATAGACAGCCTGAGGTTTTTGTCTAATCTCTAACTTCGTGAGACTGAAATTCCAACACTTTTTTCCCTGGCAGTGGGAAGCAGCTGAAATCTCTGCCCCACTTTTTCTAATTTCTAGCTATCCCTTTCTGCTTGGCTTCTCTAAGTACTCCTTGGTCTTGCTCAGTTCAGAGGACAATTAAGGATCTGGAGAGAGTTTATATGTAGATATGACATCCTTCCTGCTTTGGATCTCTCTCTCTTGGATCAATGCCTGTTCAATTTTGCAGCTATTCTGGCAGTCCCAACCTCTATCTTTTGACAGTTTGTAGTACTCTGTTGCTTTGATGGCCCCCAAAGAACCATGTCCCCCTTTATTCATGTCCTTGTATAGTTCATTCTCCTTTTTTCCTAAACTGGTCCTGTTACTGCTTTGACCAAGAGAATGTGGAGGAAGTGTTGTTTTGGCATCTCCAAGTCTAGGATTTAAGAAAATTTTGCCAAATTCTTCTATTTCACTTTGCAGGATGCCAGTTACCATTTGAGACGTCAACTATTCTGAGACTGTTTTACTGTGACATGACCAACCTTGTCAGATGGAGGGAACATGGAGGAGAAACAAGATCCCAGATCAACAATTCTAGCTGAGCTCCCGACTGAGAATGGTCACTAACTTGACAGCCATGTAAAGGAGGCCATTTTAGAGGTAGATCCTTGAGTCTCAATAGTTTTCCCAGGTGACACTACATGGAGCAAAAATAATCTGTCTCCACAAAGCCTTCCCCAATTTGTAGAATTTATTTTCCCCTAAATATCTTCCTTAAAAAATAAGCATATATTTTTCATATAAAAATAAATATACTCACAATTTTAAAATATCAAACACTGGAATACATATATAAAAATGGAAATCACTCATATGCTGGTCACCCACAACTACTTCCCTGCCAAAATTAATTTCTAATGATACCTGGATTGTTGCATATACTTTCAAATGATTTTACATATATGTATACATTCATATAAACTCATATGTATATATATATTTATATATATTTGTATTTTTTTATATATTCACTTATATCATAAGTCAAATTACTATGAATAAAACAGATAAAAAGTACTATTTTGTCTTCTTTATATTATGTATAATATATATATCATTTTATACACCTATCAATAAAAACACATTTACTTATTTGATTTAACTATTGTATTATTTTATGCTATACTTTATATTAAGTATGTGACAGATTTTAAGAATAAGCATACGGGTATTTAGATTATTTTTAACTTTGGGGGTCAATAATACTGCTCTATTTAAATTTCTTGTTTGCATATGTATACATACACACACATACATACTTAGGCAAATATTTCTGTATAATAGAATCTTTCAAGTGGACCTCTTGAGTAAAGAAATTTTAATCTTTTGAAGTTTAATTAGATATTGTAGGTTGCTTTTCATAAGACAGTAATGTGTAAGAGACTTTAATATCTCAAACCCTTATAACACTAGATACTGTGAATCTTAAATATTTTTGCCAATATTATAAGCAAAACTGACATCTCACTGCCATTTCAGTTTGTATATTCCTGACAATTAGTGAGTTATGCACTTTTTGCATTACATTGCCCTTGTGTATTTCTTCTTTTGTCACTTGGCCATACTTGAATTTTGCCCAATTTTTAAATTGTGATTATAATTTTCTATTAACTTCTAAGGGATTTTAGACAAATTATGTATCGCAATTATTTGTCTAATATATTTTTCAAGTATTTTCTCCAAATTTGTTACTTTTTCTTGATGCCACTTTGATTATTTCTCCTTTGTAGATAACCTAGGCTGTGTGCGTGTGTGTGTGTTTGCCTGCATGCTTGTTTTTTTCTGCAGCATTATTGTTTTTATAATTGAACCATTATCTTCTTTGTTCTGAAGTTTCACCACATTGAGTCTACTCGTCTGGTTTTTCATTCAGCGTGAAGACATGTCTTCCTTTCCTCTGAAGCATTTCACTCCTCATTTCTTGTTCCTGCCCTTTGGAATGCACACACCTTTGACACTGGGACTTCTACATCTATCAACATGTCTTCATCTACCTCTTTGGGCTTTTGTTTTACATATTGAGGTATATATTCCATCTTAATATCAAAATTCTATTCTTTTAAAAAGCGCTCTGCATAAAAATGTGAACTTGGAGGCTGACATTAGTTTTTAGTAACCTCTTTAAGCACCCAGAAAAACCAATATACTCATCCCTTTGTTGATACAGTACATACTTTAAAGTATCTACACATGATTCTGACCAGCTGCTGAATTATAATTCAAGATCTTCCCCACTTTACTTTGTTGAAAATGTTGTATTTCGGTTTCAGTAAGTAAATATACCTCTTTACTGTACAAACACCAGCCAAAGTAATACATTCTATGAAGTTTGGATATTAGAGAAACATTCTGTCCATTAGGGCTCTAATTCCTTAGCATAATCATTCCACTCACTAATTTTATCTTCTGCTTTGACAATTTGGTTACATTTTCCATAATCGAATTTTATACTTTGATGATCAGTTTCTGATTTCTTATCCTAGCTTATTCTTGTTATCATTGCTGATGAATGTTGTTAATGAACACTGCCTTCTTTCCTCCCTTGAAGGTTACTGCTTATATTTATGTTATTTTCTATTTTCCCTTTTAACTCTGTTCATTGGGAGCCATTTACTGTATTTACTCATTTGGTCCCTTTCTTTCATGGTGTTTTTTTCTCAAAAGATAGGTGATTTTAGATTAGCGGTTCTTATTTTCTGTTGAATTTGAATAGGCACTTCAAGCCAAAACAGAAATTTTATTTTGTCTTTTTTGAAGCTTTACCTTGCTTATATTCTTTGTTGTGGTTTATTCAGGTCTAGCTTTTTTGTTAACTCAATTCCATCTATTTTCTATCTTACAAGAATTCCTCATAATTTCTAGTTTACTGTGTATTTATATCATAAGAGAGAAAGAGAAATTAAATACATATTTTCATTTGGAAGAGAGACAAATTTGTATGCAATATGCCATTTTGGCCCAGTTCCTACCTGTTTTTCAACTGCTAGTATAATCATTAATATAAGTTTTATATCTTTTCATTACACTAATATAGTTCTGACACCCAATTCCCATGTGTGGGTTTTTTTCTCACACTGCCAAACAATTCTAACACCAGCTGGATGTCCTACAATTCAAGTCAATTCTGACACCATCTACCTGGAGATAGCATCAGATCTCACAGGTTAGGGGCTCAGTCCTACAAGACTGCCCCCCCACCATTAAGATGCCAATTGCCAATTACAAGCCCAGGTTTTCACTTGTGCTTCTGAACAACCAGCTATAAGTTGGAAGTTCCAATGACCCTTTCCTTGGGTTCAATTAATTTGCTACAGTAGCTCACAGAACTCCAAAACATTTACTTACTAGATGATTGGTTTTCTGTAATAAAAAGCATATGACTCAGAAACAGCCAGATGGAAGAGATGCATAGGGCAAGATATGGGAAAAGGATGAGGAACCTCCTTGCCTCTCTGAGAGAACCATGCTCTCCAAATCACCATGTGTTTACCAACCATGATTTTAGGAGCTCTACACCAGGAATGGGGATGAAGACCAAATATATATTTTTATGTATTTTATACATATCTATTATATATAACATATTATTATAAATCATAATATCACAACTAATCATTATTTTTGAAATTATACAACCGTATTGATAATATGATGATCTAAGGGTAGTATTGTTGAAGTATTACTGGTCTCAGATGGTGATTTTTAATCCAAACACAATCATTTTTTTAGGTGAAAGAATTGGATGCCATCGACATTTCATTGTTTGTATTTCCAGTATTTCCAATATTGTTTGCATTTGTAAAATATAGATGCAATCTATGATAGAAGCCCAGTCCTATTTTCCTTACATCAAATAATAAATGATAATCTTCATGCCCAATGAATGACAAGATTGAAATTCTACTATAGTGTAAGATCATATATATGAAAAGTATTATTTCATTCTTTCTTGTTAAAATTAAATGTCTTCGAGGAAAAGAATGTTTTAAAATTTTTTATATGCATCTTCTATTTAATGGATGAATTACTTAGAGTTCATCAAACAGTTAACATTTTCATGTGTTCGATGCTTGTGCCTAGGATGACCCCTCTGCTTAGAGTTCTAATACTCCTCCTCTGCTGACTGACTCATATTCTTCTTCAAGACCCAGTTAAAGGTGCGTCCCCTCATGGAATGGATCCTCTATAGCCCAACCTCCCCCAACTGTGCAACCTGCAGATTAGATGCACTATATTCTCTCCAGAGCATAGGTTTATCACTTCATTTACTGCACTGCATTATGGGTCTCCCACCTGTGCCTGAGAGCACCTTGAAGCGTACATCTTTGTATCTCCAATGCCTAGTTTGTACTAATACCTCAAAAACATCCAACTACCTTCTAAGCCAGATTATGAGCTCCTTGAGAGCAAGGACTCTGGCTCTTTTGCCTTTGATTTCCTGGCATAGTAGCAATCATTGCAATATTTGTACCATGCCATGACTCTTGTAAGTAATAATTGTATATACTTTTTATTCACCTATTAATTACAACAAACCTGTGAGATGGGTAATATTATTCTATACATTTTAAAGAGCAAGAAAATAAAGGCACAGAGAGATTAAGTAAACTCTCCAAGGTCACACAGCTAGTCAGTGTCAGAACCAATATTCAAACCCAAAGAGTTCAGTTCCAGAGTGTATGCACTTAATACTATGCCTAAGTACAAGCTTGATAACACTGATTCAATGAATATGCATCAGAAGTGTGCAAAGCATACTGTGAATTCTCAAATTTCACAGTTTCTAAGGAACATTTACTATAAAAATTTGTATTTATTAAAGTGAACAGGATAAAAACACATAATTTATTCAAAGTTCTGCAGCAATTTTTCTATGATATTAACTAGTAAACAAGTATTTTAAACAATTTTAAATTAAACTTAAGAAAAAATTTGCAACATGTGCTGCTTATTGGGAATAAATTTTACCATATCACTATCTTTCTAAATCAATGTAAATAATCTAACAGTTGGATTTGGATAGATGGTATCTCAATATAAAGACGTCCAGTTGAGGTACTTGCAAATGTTTTCTTAAATTTCAGAGTAAGATCTACTTATTCTTTGAATAAATAGGCATAAAAAATCAACTAGAGATTAAGATTCAAGCATCAACCAATTTTGTACTGCATTGGAAGAAATGCTTTTGTTTTTAACCCTGTATATAAATGCAGAATATGTAAATGTTTAAAAAATTGATCTTTGTTAAACTCCATATCTATGAATATTTGAGATTCATTTTTATATATGTTTTCAACTGTGTCTTGTTTGAGAATGGCAAATGGAGAAAAATGTGTACATGTCTTCTTTATTCTGACAAACATTCTGTAGAATAAGCTTTTAAAGTAGTGCTGATTTAAATAAATGTTAATTCAGGGTTTTTGCAACAGAAGTAAACTCATTAACTCAATAGACCAACACTTGCAAAGATCACACCCTACAACACACACTCACACACAAAGTTAAATACATGTTTCTCTGCAATGCTGAGGTATTTCATTCCAGCCGTCCTAACTCCCTGTGCATGGAAGTAATAATACTACATATCCCTAGGTTTATTTCACTTCCTTTTTTCTCTTCTCAATCACTGTCGTAAAAATAAATGAATATTGTTCCACTGTGCATGCTTTTTACACTGCTCATGATGCGAATGGATTTGTGATAACCCATTTATTTTCTTTTCTTCTAACCATCTTTGCAGCAAGAATGAGATGCCTGAATTTTAATGCCTAATATGATCTTTGGAAGACTATAAACTTTTAATAGACTTTAAACATAAAGTGAGGGAGAGGATAAATAGCAGGAAAGTCTGTGGCTTGTTCCAGGAAATCCTGATTAATAGCCTTCTGATTGTGTCAGACCACCCTGAATATTTTCTGAAAACAATCAGTTCATTTTATGGCCAAATAAATCGTAATTGAACTTACCAACTTCTAACCAAATAAAAATCTACATGAGAGGAAGGGGCAGAAGAACACACATTTCTTTATATGAGAAAGCATCTAGGACATGTCTCATTTTATTTGCACTCTGCACTATTTATTCCTGTTAATTTCATGTGATAATCACAACAGGTTTATACGACAGAGGTTTTCTTTTTAGACTTGCCCTCGCTGTGAATTGTTCTTGGGTAACTAAAAATTAACAGAAAGTCAGAAATATTCAACATTGTTTTTAAAATCTCAAGAGTAAAATATTGCCTAATTTCAGTGGTATGCAAGCACAGAATTTAAAGCCTCCTTGGAAAGAAAAATCCCATCTGTAAGATCACCTTTAGTGATGTTTACTATGTGACTTGAAATTTTGTTCTCTGTTTCAAAAATTTTCTAAATAAATTTTAAGCATTATGATGTTTATAGCTTTTTAAAATAAGTCAGGCTTTCAAGGCCTGAATGTAACAAAAATACAAGTGTGCTTTATAATCAGAAAAAAAGTGGACTTAGGCACTGATAAGGTAAAGAAGGTTCAAATCACATATATTTGTTAATTTCCTTTTATTGACTCCTTTTTAAAATATAAAATGAATTTTTATTACATAAAAGAAAAGAAATGACATAATCTCTTTGAGTGATAAAATACTGTAAATGATCCTTCCAAAATTGCATCTCCCTTTAAATAGATTGGAGAAGAAAAGAAAACCGTTTAAAAAAATTAGTTAGTATTGCTACAATATACACAACCCCCTGAGCTTTGCCTTTTAAATCAGCATTCTGCTGTTAAATAATAAAAGAAAAGTCCCATTATTTTCCCGGCTTCACTTTGCTTAAAGTGATTGATGTAGAATTTTACTGCCATCCAATGGCAGCCGCCTAATATAGCTCAAGTTAATGTCTAAAGCTTTTTGACCAAATTGCAGTCTAGGGAATTTAACTTATGTAGTACACTCAGAACTTACACCAATACATCTCTGTTTGTTACACAGTGAGAAAGAAATATGACTACAGTTTCAATTTATTGTGCATTCTCCAAATTCAATTTAACAGTGAATTACTAATATTGCTGAACATAATTACCTAAATGAATAAATCAACCTAGGCTACTCACTAGAGAGAACATTCGAGCATAATATTAATTTTTACATGCACCTCATCGTATTAGTTTAAAAGGTTTCTTTTTGCATTTAACAATCTTTTCCTACCAGGCAAAATGGCCTTTATTAAAAAACTATTCTCAGCTTTACTTCTGTTATTTGGAAGTCATTTGAATCTTTTTAGCTGCTACTGTACATCATATAATTTCTGATTAACATTAAATTGTACACTGTTTTAATTATAATCTCCATTCCTAAATGATTGAGTATTTAGATCATTTCTCAAAAAGGTAAAATAAAAATTATGTCTGATTGATATGAATGAGTTTGTGCTTTAAATATCCAAGCTTAGTTATCTGAAATTCCCAGTTTGAGGTAGAAGAGTTGGTGGGTAATAAACCAATTTTATTTTTTAGTAACATTAACTAAAATATAATATGTTTGATATTATTGGTATATTGCTATTATAAATTGATATTATTTGAATAACTCTTCAGGAAAAATATATTTTATAATTTATATATGAATGATCCTTTGTTAAAATATAAAAAGTTTAATTCTGTAATTATTTTAAATATAAGGCAAATTCAGATAAATATCTAGCTCATAATTTTAAAAGTCCTGCCAATATTTTTATTCAACTGAATGTTTTAAAGTTGTGTGTGTGTGTGCATGTGTATGTGTGTAAAAACAGCCCCAGGCTTTAAATATGTTTTGCTACTCTTGAACATCTGAGACCAATAATTCAATGGAACTGAAACACAATAACATATTTATTTTAACTGATTTTGCATTAGAACATTTAATTCCAACTTTCCTTTCAGTTAAAACCTCACAATGTTATTGTTTCTCTAAAAGATTTCCAAGTTAAGTCCAAAACATTTTTTAGAAAAATCCAGGCAGACTTCAAGCTGAGAAAGATTTTGTATGGAGCTTAAAACAATTTCAGGAATTTTGGATGGAACTAGATAAATTGAAGAGCATTTTCTGATATTAGATTAAATTTGAAGATTTATTCTGTTTCCAGAATAAAGGAGGGGTGCCTCTGTGTTCGCTGGGAACCATAACGTTATAATATCTGATTGTAGAGGTATCACAAAGTTACAAATTTAAAGAAAACACTTGTGACTTTGACAGATAAACAGTGAAGTTGGACATTTAATCCTAGAAATATCAAGCTAGTAGATACCGAAAAAAATTATTCCTTTTTCAAATTTTCCATTTCTCTATTGGGTTTGATTTCTGTTTCACAGATTTAATAATTATACCACCTTTTAAATCCTCCTTTCTAACCAGATGTTTTTGGTGTGGCAGCTGCAGATCTCAGTTTTAATAATGTCTGTAAAGGAAATCTAAAGTTCTCTCGACCTCAGGCACGTTATTTAGAAGATTAGAAACTAAACCTTAAAGATAATATTGTCAATAGAAAATTCAGTTGCTTAGTGTATTCGGGCATTTTAAGAAGTTTGAATAAATTTACACTAATTCCCATCAAAAGTTCCATTCTACCTGTACTATATTTTATACATTACCTATTTATATAGTGTAACTTATATACCATATATATACATAAATACAGATATATTTCTATACTAAAAACATTACCTTCAGAAATTTTTATATTTGACCTCCCTCCATTACTAAATTTTAGAAATTTGTGAATGATGTTTTAAAGGCACGAATTACAGTTTCACTTGATTCATATTACTCTACAGATTCTCTTTATAACTGAAGGGTCTTTTGCTTTGCCATCAAACAATCACCCTATCTAATAAGCACAAGTTAGTATTTTCTCCACCTGCATGTGTATTTAAGCAATTAAACCAGAGTATAAACAGCATCTGCAGTTTTACTACTTAAAACTCATTTGTGAATAAGAACATTTCCATTGATATGATTTCTATATCCCTGCCTATCATTTTCTCATCCAGTGCAACAAATAAGTGAGACAAGTTAATTTCTTTACTCTATGTAAAATACGGAGAGTTTTGAAATGTTTCAATTACTCGAAACATCGTGTTCTAAAATGATTTGAATTTCCTTTTCATTAGCAAGAATACAAAGGACTATTTAAATATTATTTACAATGTGTTCATTCACTATAACTTGCATAAATATCTGCTTTGGTTTTAACCTAAGATAGTAAGGGATACAATAACCAACTCACATCCACATCTTTTGTTTAATATGATAAAAGGACTGATATGAGAATCGGTACAGACAAATATTTAATGAAATTGTGATCTTTAACAGTGGTATATACTACTGTATTAGTTCTTAACTCTAACTTTAGGAAACATAAATTTTAGTGTGTCAATGTATGACATACTATTAATTCACATTAAAATATACATTTGTGTACTAAATTTTTATGCCCATAATTATCACGTGTACTTATGGTGCCTTTTTCAGACGTAGAGAGTGAAGTAGGAAAAAAATAATGTACATATGCCAAGAGACAGGAATGAGTAAATTTCTAAGCTGTACATCTTTGCTGATATAAATGTTCCAAGATGTATTTAGATGTCTTCTTCTTTATGCAATATGCACCTTGTTGCCAAACCTTTGTTCTCATATTTGCATTACATTAAAAAATATTTGGATCAAAACCTGTTTACATTAAAGCTGTAATTTGTTACAATACTCTGTTTGCTCCCTTCCTTGAAAAGAAAAATCTTACACCATGGGTAACACAGTTCCTATGCCATGACACACAAGTTCCCACAGCTTTCCAATTTCATCAGAAATGGAAGAGCCCATTATGTTTCTGCCAGACAGCATTGCTGAAGGCTTCTGCCAGCCATCTAATAAAATGATAGCTATTCTGAGTTAAGCATTCTAATATAAGGTCCTATCAAACCAAAGAATTTCAGAAGCACAGATCTTGGTCTTTCTTCCTCCAAAGACAGCATCAAAATCTGATCAAGATAAAAGCAAAAACTTCTGATGAATATACACTGCATGATTAAAACCCTAAGTCCCTATGGTTTAAACCTTGAAGACATTTTAATTATCTATTTAACATCTTGCTATTTCTGGAATTCTGACTGAGAATGTTTCTGACATAGTATTTCATGGAATGTCCTTTTCTCATACTGAGCCGCTTTTATACTCCAGATGTAAACACAAAAGCTTGCCTTTCATCTTTTTAAACTCCATCACATAAAAGGAAAGGTAAAAACCCTAAAGACACTTTTTCACTGAGTCTCCTATACATAATATAGATTATAAAACTGCTAATTTCTCTTAAATATAGAAATCTCATTATTTTCTTTAAATTTTTATGTACTTCTCAAGAGTATATTTAAAATTCTTTGACTGCCATGATCTAATTTTATTTCCTTGAGAGGGAAAAGATATTTTAGATGTGATATGCACTGAGATGTTTGCTTCCTTCACAGAAATTAAGTCATTACTCAAAATTTCCACTAATTTTTAATCTTCCCAAAGTAAACAGATTATAATTTTAAAATTCCCTAAAATTTGAAAGTAGTATTTGCTAAATAAATTTTCACTTAAAACAAAGTTTACCTCAGCTAAACCAAACTCCATAAAAAACTGAAGAAAAGGTTTCTTTCAAGAAGAAAACTTGAAGTACCGTGTTATTAAACATATTAGTATCACATTATCAGATACTCAAAAAGTAACTTACTGATATTTTTACAAAGATAAAAGAAAAAGAAAACAAATATAAACCTTATTATATTGCTACAGTCTTTGAGTTTTCACATTTTTTGTCATTTTTTTCCTTGCCAGAATGTTTAGTTGTATATTTCTCTATAACTCTGTATATGTCTGACGGTTTAATTGTATGCTCTGTAATTACATATTCATTTTACTTTTGAAAAGATGAATAGCAAACTATGATGCATTTTATATTGGCACACATATCCCAGAACACCATGGTCATGAAACTATAACTTTTTGAATTCAGTTTAAAAAATGGGTAAAGTGAAACAATACTTGTTTCTAAAATGTGTCTAATTTATAATGGAATTTGGACAAAAAAATATGTTCGCATTTGGGTTTATCGACCTTATGGCCCTGATGGTTACTCATAGGAGACAGATTTCATCTTAGAAGGGGGTATTTGCTAACTAGGATTGAAAGCGTCATGGTGGTGGCATGCTCCCAGATTACCACTTGAGATCCATTGCTGGCTGATCAACAGAGCAGCTTTGATTTCAATTTCACAAAGCCAGGTTCCTGCTGTCCTGGCTGCAAGGTTTGTTTTCTTTTGTTTGTAGCAAGAGGGGAGGTGATGCTTGATTTTCTACTACCTCTAAACCTGAAAGCTTAATTTTGACCCAAGGAAAGAGGAGAGTTTCTTAAAACTGCAGTGTTTCACCTAGTTTCATGAAAATGGACAATAAGAAACAGCCCTTGCTGTTTTCTTATGCATATTCCACCTACCAACGGTTGGATTGAACCTCCTTTTTAATTTCAGAAAGGCCTCTAAACCAAAAAACAAGATAGCCAAGGTCCAGAGGCCTAGAAATGGAGACAAAGCTCTCGCACAAAAAAGCAATACTGTTTTTAGTTTTTTAAGGAACCTCCATACTGTTCTCCATAGTGGCCGTATCAATTTACATTTCCACCATTAGTGCAAGAGTAATATTACCCTTTTATCCACACTCTCTCCAGCATTTATTGTTTGTAGATTTTTTGATGATGGCCATTTTGACCAGTGTGAGGTGATACCTCATTGTTGTTTTGATTTGCATTTCTCTAATGATTAGTGATGTTGAGCACCTTTCATGTGTTTGTTGGCAATCTGTATGTCTTCTTTGGAGAAATGTCTATTTACGTCTTCTGCCCATTTTTGGATTGGGTTGTTTGTTTTTATGATATTGAGCTGCACGAGCTGCTTGTACATTTTGGAGATTGATCCTTTGTCAGGTGCTTCATTTGCAAATATTTTCTCCCATTCTAAGGGTTGTCTTTTTGTCTTGTTTATGGCTTCCTTTGTCATATGACTCAGCAATCTCACTACTGGGCATATATCCTGAGAAAACCATAATTCAAAAAGAGATATGCACCACAGTGTTCATTGCAGCACTATTTACAATAGCCAGGACATGGAAGCAACCTAAGTGTCCACTGACAAATGAATGGGTAAAGAAGATGTGGCACATATATTCAATGGAATATTACTCAGCCATAAAAAGAAACAAAATTGAGTTATTTTTAGTGAGGTGGATGGACCTAGAGTCTGTCATACAGAGTGAAGTAAGTCAGAAAGAGAAAAACAAATACCGTATGCTAATACATGTATATGGAATCTAAAAAAAAAAAAGGTTCTGATGAACTTAGGGGCAGGACAGGAATAAAGACGCAGGCGTAGAGAATGGACTTGAGGACACGGGGAGGGGGAATGGTAAGTTGGGACTAAGTGAAAGAGTAGCATTGACATATATACACTAGAAATGTAAAATAGATAGCTAGTAGGAAGCAGCTGCATAGCACAGGGAGATCAGCTTGGTGTTTTGTGACCACCTAGAGGGGTGGGATAGGGAGGGTGGGAGGGAGACACAAGAGGGAGGGGATATAGGGATATATGTGTACATATAGCTGATTCACTTTGTTATATAGCAGAAACTAATACACCAATGTAAAGCAATTATACTCCAATAAAGATGTTAAAAAAAAAAAAAAGCAATACTGAAAGAAAAAACACAGAGGTGCCAAGGTGTCCGTCAAATCAGTTCTAAGCTCCTTTGCCTGACAGTCAAGACCTTTCTGCAGTTGGTTGGTGTTTTGTTTTCCTTTCAGGACACAGTTTATGTCCCACTTCATCTGTGATTTTCTCCATCTTTTCCTTATATAACTTGACTTCCTCTGGCACGAATAAAAGCATGGAGAGGAGCAAAACATATTGAATAGGTTGTGAAATAAAATACTTGGTTATAAGTATTTATAACCAAAATACTTGGTTATAAATAAAATACTTGGTTATATTATATTATAACCATAATATATGGTTATAAGGTAATATAGAAAATAATGGAAGTTAGGATAAAAAAATTTTTAAGTGTTCCATTACTTAGAGATTTAAATGACAGCTCATGGCTAATTTAGACTTTAAAGAACCAGTAAAAGTATGCTTTGATATGATGCCTGTATTTCACACTTTGGTGTGGCTTGTTTTTCAAAATGGATTATATATTTGATGTCAAAGATTATCATTTTCATATATTTTGCATCAACATTTTGATTTCCACATTCCAAATGTGCAGTACATGTTCAACAAACTCTTCTGGAACAGAATGATGAATGAATAAGACTAACTGTAATATTTAGTAAACTAACATTATGCATTGTAACACACAACATTCTCATAAATCTTAATTGTTAATATTAAAATGTTAGTGAATGTTGGACAAATTGGGAGATCAGGACTGACATATATACACTACCATGTGTAAAACAGATAGCTAGTGGGAACCTGCTGTATAGCACAGGGAGCTCAGCTTCGTGCTCTGTGATGACCTAGATGGGTGGGATGGGATGGGGTGGGAGGGAAGTCCAAGAGGGAGGGCACATATGTATACACATAGCTGATTCACTTCGTTGTACAGCAGAAACTAACAACATTGTAAACCAACTTTACTACAATAAAAAAAACTAATTCATTGCAAACTCAGTCTCATTCATCTCATATAATAATTAGTTCAACAATCAAATTATTGAGAGTAGAATATTGTTTTGCTACTAGATATAAGTTATAGAAAGATAAATAGATTCTGTCCAAAATTGTCTGAGAGACTTCGTAGCAAAAGCATTTCTTACACAGAGTGTAAGATTATCTGAAACTATGGCCAACTAAACCCTGGAGAAAGCATATGAAGCATTTATATACATAGAAGATAGAAGATGGCCCACTAGAGATTATTTAATATTTCAACTTGGTCACCTTCATGGGCAGGCCAGGTTCTCCTGGGCTAATGGGGAGACAGTCTTTATGTCCAGATCAGTTCATTTTTTTAGAATAGCTGTTTCTAGAGTCACTTATGAGTCAGTCATTGTGTCTTTTTGGAGTGGTCAGTCTGGAACATCTGCCTTTATGTATCTAGAATCATCAGAATGTTTAAGTGCCAGTGTATCTGGAATAGACAATGTGTCCAGGCCATAGGGCCTTTCTATTGGGGGTGGTCTACACAGTCTGCTGTAGGATCAGTCCATTAAGACTGGTGGACATCAATACCCATTTATGATAAAAACTCTCCAGAAAGTGGGCACAGAGGGAACCTACCTCAACATATTAAAGGCCATATATCACCAACACACAGCTAACATTATTCTCAATGGTGAAAAACTGAAAGCATTTCCTCTAAGATCAGGAATGAGACAAGGGTGTCCACTCTCGCCACTATTATTCAAAATAGTTTTGGAAGTCTTAGCCACAGCAATCAGAGAAGAAAAAGAAATAAAAGGAATACAAATTGGAAAAGAAGTAAAACTGTCACTGCTTGCAGATGACATGATACTATACATAGAAAATCCTACAGATGCCACTGGAAAATTACTAGAGCTAATCAATGAATTTGGTAAAGCTGCAGGATACAAAATTAATACACAGAAATCTCTTGCATTCCAATATACTAAGGAAAGGGCAGAAAGAGAAATTAAGGAAACAATCCTATTTACCATCGCAACAAAAAGAATAAAACACCTAGGAATAAACCTACCTAAGGAGGTAAAAGACCTGTATTCAGAAAACTATAAAACACTGATGAAAGAAATTAAAGATGACATAAAAATATGGAGAGATATAACATGTTCTTGGATTGGAAGAATCAATATTGTGAAAATGACTATACTACCTAAGCAATCTAGAGATTCAATGCAATCCCTATCAAATTACCAATGGCATTTTTTACAGAACTACAACAAAAAATCTTAAAGTCTGTACAGAGACACAAAAGACCCCGAATAGCCAAAGCAATCTTGAGGGAAAAAAATGGAGCTGGAGGAATCAGACTTCCTGACTTCAGACTAGACTACAAAGCTACAGTAATCAAGACAGTATGGTACTGGCACAAAGAAAGAAATATAGATCAATGGAACAGGACAGAAAGCCTAGAGATAAACCCATGCACATATGGTCACCTTACTTTTGATAAAGGAGGCAAGAATATACAGTGGAGAAAAGACGGCCTCTTCAATAAGTGGTGCTAGGGAAACTGGACAGCTACACATAAAAGAATGAAATTAGAACACTCCCTAACACCATACACAAAAATAAACTCAAAATGAATTAAAGACCTAAATGTAAGGCCAGACACTACAAAACAATTAGAAGAAAACATAGGCAGGAAACCCTTTGACATAAACCATAGCAACATCTGTTTTGACTCATCTCCTAGAGTAATGAAAATTAAAACAAAAATAAAAAAATGGGACCTAATGAAACTTAAAAGCTTTTGCTTTAAGTGGAGCAAAGGAGACCATAAACAAGACAAGAACACAACTCTTAGAATGGGAGAAAATATTGCAAATGAAGCAACAGACAAAGGATTAATCTCCAAAATATACAAGCAGCTCATACAACTCAATATCAAAAAAAAACAAACCACCCAATCCAAAAATGGGCAGAAGACCTAAACAGACATTTCTCCAAAGAAGGTATACAGATGGCCAACAAACACATGAAAAGCTGCTCAACATCACGAATCATTAGAGAAATGCAAATCAAAACCACAATGAGGTATCACCTCACACCATCAGAATGGCCATCATCAAAAAATCTAGAAACAATAAATGCTGGAGAGGGTGTGGAGAAAAGGGAACCCTCATACACTGTTGGTGCGAATGTAAATTGATACAGCCACTATGGAAAACAGTATGGAGGTTCCTTAAAAAACTAAAAATAGAACTACCATATGACCCAGCAATCCCACTACTGGGCATATACCCAGAGAAAACCATAATTCAAAAAAAACACATGCACCCTATTGTTCATAGCAACGTTATTTACAATAGCCAGAATATGGAAGCAACCTAAATGTCCATCAGCAGAGGAATGGATAAAGAAGATGTGTTACATATGTACAATGGAATATTACTCAGCCATAAAAAGGAATGAAATTGGGTCAATTGTAGAGACGTGGATGGACCTAGAGAGTGTCATACAGAGTGAAGTAAGTCAGAAAGAGAAAAGCAAATATCATATAACGCATATAGGTGGAATGTAGAAAACGAGTATAGGTGATCTTAGTTGCAAAACAGAAATAGACACACAGAGGTAGAGAAAAAATGTATGGATACCTAGGGGGGAAAGGGGTGGGGTGGGAGGAATTGGGAGACTGAGATTGACACATATACATTATTGATACTATGTACAAAATGGACAACTGATGGGAACATGCTGTACAGCACAGGGAACTCACCTAGTGCACTGTGGTAACCTAAAAGGGAAGGAAGTCTAAAAGGGAGGGGATAACTGTAGGTGTATGGCTGATGCATTTTGTTGTGCAGTGGAGGCTAACACAACATTGTAAAGCAACCATACTCCAATAAAAATTAATTTAAAAAGAAAGACAGGTGGACATATGTTACATATTTTATTTATACATAGTACTTGGTAGAGTATATATGCTTTAAATGATAGCCAGATAGACAAACTTCTCAGGAATGTTTCCTTAAATCTTCAGCTGGTACAGGTTCATATGATCACAGTGTTTTCATAGGAATACCATGCTCAGTTGAACATGGGGCACATCACTGCTTCATATAATGAGGCAACGAAGTACATTGACTACTCAATGTCTCACAGTTTTGCCAAGGTCTCCAAAATACTTGTTTATCATAGAGGGTGTATGTGTGGATCTCTATATATTTATATACTGTGAAAAGGTCTATCATAATACTAACAACAGTAATAACAATTTATCGAGCACTTAGTAGAAATCAGATGTCAAAGACAGACTTAGAGACAAAAGAACTTAGGGAAAAAAATAAGTTCACTTGCAGAAAAGTTTTCATTGGAGTGCAGATTTTAGCAAAACTAGTTAAAATTTTAAAAATAGAAAATTGGCTAGGCATTTATCAAATTTATAGTGAGTGTTCATGGTAGAAAATCAGTAACTTTCTTACATGATTATCATATTAACAAAGACTGTCACATATCTGCAGCATCACATTAGAAAGATCAGGATGAAATTACAGAGTCAGTCACAAGAAAGCTCAAGATTTGGTTTAATTTGGGGACTAGAACTAGACAGAATGATTCTGTTTTTTTGTTGTTGTCATTATTGTTAACTCACTTTGTTTTTGTTTACCTTTTCTCTTTCCCTGATATAGAATATGATGGGAACCCTTATTCTTTAAGTGGAGCATGGCAGAGTTAGATTACATCTTCACAGACATTATGCTGGGCACCTTATTTCCCTTAAATTTAAGAGTAAGCCTATGATATACATGGGGTGCTATTTACTCATTGAGTTTAAAATTACACTACAGGTGAAGTTTAATTTGAATCAGTAATACATTAGGCTTAGTAAATAATTTAGTGAGTCCCCTTGAGAATGATCTAAAATGCCAGTACCCACTTGTACCATATGTATGGTCAATATTATTTTCTGTTAGAGCCTCATGATGAGATTACAGAGAAATTAGAAACTAATTAAGCATATAGAACCAAACTTTTCATTCCCTAGCCCATTATATGCAACCTATTACTCCTCCAGGAGCTTCTTAAACTTCACTTTAACAAGCTGTAAAGATATTATGAAGATGAATGTATCAACATTTCTAATACATATTTACATATGATTAACAATGCGAAAATAAAACACACTCAGAACTATACTTGGTAGGTTGTGATCCTCTTCCTTCTGAGATATCTCTTTCATGCCTCTTTATT
Organism: Orcinus orca; assembly: GCF_937001465.1. Taxonomy (NCBI): domain Eukaryota; kingdom Metazoa; phylum Chordata; class Mammalia; order Artiodactyla; family Delphinidae; genus Orcinus; species Orcinus orca. The sequence goes on from NC_064563.1 coordinate 23,019,166, forward strand.
GGTGAATGATAATATAACTTTGTACCTTAAACTTTCTTTAATATTATTATTGAAAGATTAGTTTAAGAAACAGTCCGAATGAAAATAGAAAACTATCTGTATTATGTCAATTTTACATTTTTAAAAGATGCAATTTACTTTTTTCTTTCAAATACATTCCATAATGAATCAGCTAACAAACACACTAAGACCTCCTTCTGAGCTTGCGCCAATGAGTGGATCGAATTCTCGTGTAACTGGCATCTATTCATTCATCAATAATTAAAATGCTAGCATTCTTCACTTGATCTTAGTCAAAAGGCCAAGAAGCAATAAAAATGCTAGCATTCTTAAAAATAGTTTGTAAGGTAAGATCTAGTAGAACCAGTACTGCATTGATTATAAAATAAAAATTAACTTTTATCTTGCTCAGGTTGAACTAACACTTTTTTCCTTTTCATCCCATATGGTAGAGGATCACAAAGACAGGACATGATTCTGGGCCTGGATATTAATGTTGGACTGGGGACTACAGAAAGCAAGCGGACTAAACTAGGTTGTTACGAAGTCCTGGAATTTCCACTGCCTTCTGGGATGACTCAGATTCACCTCTCTTCTCCATCCTCATAGCCTCTACTAGGATTCCGGAAGTATTAAAATAATCTCTTCTCTTCCTCACTGGTCTCTCTGTCTCTAGGTCCTCTCCACCACCATCTCTTTTCCACATTAATATCAAAGTTTATTTCTAATAAGAGATAAAATCAGATTTAACTTCCCTTTCTAAAAACTACACATTGAGTAAGTGCCTAATTTTAAAGTACCTAATCTCCATTTCCACTTTAAATTTTCACCACCAGCATCCCTCTCCGCTCCCCACCGTGTGTGGCTGGGTTCACGTATGCTCTGATCTACTTTCTTTTCTTATACCTTTTTCCCTCTTCTCCAGTGGATCCCTGTATTCCACAGCGCTGAACATTCCTCTCCTCTGCTTAGGACATGACTAAATCTCTCCCACATTATTAAATATTAATGTCTTTAAAACACAGAAACAATTCCTTGTTTTTGGAGATTTTTTAACGCTGAGTAAAATTAAACTTTTATTTCCCTGTCTCTGTTTCTTTATCTCTCTCTCTCTCTCCCTCCCTCCCTGTCTCTCCCTCTCAGTAGTTAATGGATAGATTGTATTACCTCTGTCTTCCTACAGTACTTAAGCAAGTCATGTTATACGCTAATGAAAGGATGATGCAATATATTCTCAAAGACCATTTTCCTGTTTAAAGAGTGAAGGGCTGCCTAACCAAATGGTCGACAAAGGTAAGAGAGTCACAAAGGCAGAGCAATACAGCATGAAAGACAAGGAGATCATCTTTGCTGTCATTCGCCCAGAAAACCAAATTTTTCATATGAAGACAGGATTTACTCCTATGTCTACAGCGGTTCAACCACAATAAAGTATTGGCTAAACTGATTCCAGTGGGAAATGCGAGGGTCCAAATTATATGCAAACATTACATTTAAAAACCTGTAAAGCTAAAGTTTTAAGTATTCCAAATGTGAGCATCATGTCTTTTACATAAAATAAGGCAATGCAAGTAAAACACTTGCTTATGTTTTCATTGTGGCTGCTACCAAGGTCATCAGTGGATGCTGAACCTTGAACAACATAGGTTTGAACTGTGTGGGTCCACTTACACTTGGATTCTTTTTTCAATAAATACATCCAGTACTACATGATTCAAGGTTGGTTGATTCCGCAGATGCTGAACCACGGATACAGAGGTTGGACTATGGGACTTGAGCATCCATGGATTTCAGTATCTCCTGTAGGTTCCAGAACCACTTTCCCGCAGATACCCAGGGAGGCTGTTTCTTCCCTTTACATCCACAGATCAGCTGCAGTTTGACTAATCTAAACTGGGCTTGGTTTTATCTCAGTTTGCTCCAATATGTCCTCTTTAAACCAACAGCTAACCAAGTTATTTTCTTCTCATGAAAAAAGGTAGGATGGTAAGAGGGCAAGTCCAAGTGCCAAGCACATTTCAAGTCCCTGCTTGTGTTCCATTTGCTAATATCTCATTGAACCCTGCCCAGAGTCAAGGAGCTGGAAAATATAATTCTGCCATGGAAAGGGTGAATATTTGTCAAATAATACAATTATCGCTAATTTCATCTGATTCTAGTCAGGCAGTGAACACTCAGATTACAAGTGACTTGCACATATTTCCTCTCCTCCAAAAATCTATACCCTGAGAGCCTCTCCCTCGCTTCTGATTTTAGAGGTGGTCACTCCTCCCAACCTCTCCTAACTTATTTTAGGGTCAAAGTGAATCATGCCTTGGCTACAAAGGTTTATTGGTCTTATATCTTGTAATTATGTAATTTTAAAGGTTGCTGTATATGTTAATTGTACTTGTCACATTATTTTTATGAGAAAATATAGTACTGTGGATATATATGCATATATATACAAATATATATAATTTATTTAACTAAATACTATCCATGGCTAATTTGTTATCTAGTATTATAATTTAAATAAACCATGAAAAATTGGAGAAGTTATCAACTTAAGTAGTAAGGATTTCTGGGCAAATGCAAGGTAATTTGAACTGTTAACAAGATATTTTTCTTATTGCAACCATTAATTTATGACCTATTTATGGGGAATTTTATTCTCAATGACCAGAAACAGTTGTCAAAATGATCAGTATATAATATTACACTAATTCCATATGACAAACTTTGACATTAATTTGTCTTCTAATTCTAAAACTCCTTCCTATTTTAATAGAGATACACAAGGCAACCTAATCTGTTTTCTACCTTTTTAGGACTTCTTTTAATAATGGCCCAGAAAATTAAATTAAATTTATGTATTTAATAATATTATTATAGTCTCATTTTTATAAGTAGGCTTAGTGTCCTTTAAATGATGATAGGTAATATGCAGGCAAGAGAATATTCTTGAGTCTTTCCTAATTCTGTGTAGATGTTATGTATAGTTTCTGGTAGCTGAAGAGCCTGGGATTAATCAACACGTCATAGATTAAGAGAATTAAATATCTCAAATGAGAGGAATGTATTTCCCAGATCCGAGATCAAGTAAGTTACCATGGAAAATTATTAACAAAGGCCTCATTCAAGAGGATTTCAGACACTAAACTACACTTTAGTAGGATGTAGTACAAGGACACTGAATAAGATTTTATGATTAATGTTTTGTTGGGGGCTGCAGGTCGGCTCTTGTTTCTTGTAGAAAGAACTGTGCCCCACTCAAATGTGAATTGCAGGGAGGCACTGAAGGTTTGGAGGAAAACCTGACAAGTAGAATCAGAACACGAGGGCAGAGTCCTAGATTTGCTTGTAATTCTCTATGATCTGTCACAAAGTGAATATAAAATGATGATACCAGACAGTCTATCTTTTGCTTGAAATTTGATATTTCAACTAAAAACATTACCTTAAATTTTGCTGTTCTTACTCTAATTGGTCAAGTCCAGTGTTGTTCAAGGTTTAAAATTTAATCCAAAGATTCTTTACTGTTACAAAGAAATATAAAGTTACCCTAAATTGAAATTGATTAATGGACATCAAAATAACTACAAACACCTCCAAAATTCTCCTTAACGGTGACATAAATAAAAGTATTTCAGAATTTCATTTCGGTTTGTGCTCCTCACTCCCTCAGGAGGCCCAAGACGTAAAGGAATCAATGGGTGCCAACCACAATAAAATGTTCCAAGAGACAGATTTACTTTTGCTTTAAAAAGTACACTTTTCACTGGAGGTAATGAATTTCTGAAAGGAAAGAGCAAATGTTCTAATTCCTAAATATCTGACTAATAGTATCATTTTATATATATATATATATATATATATATATATATAAAAAAGCCATTTTCATTCATCATGAATTATTCATGCACCTACCTTAATTTTAATTACCAACCCAACAGACTTAAAAAATCACACGGCACCTAAAAATATAAACTATCACACTGAAGTTGGGAATGCATTATTCTTTATACATAATTGCTATCATGCTGAGGTTGGGTTGCCACCTTTTCCTGTGAAACCACAAAGAGGTTCTGTATGTATGCCTTCAACATATGCACATGTTAGTTAAAAACAGACCCTTTTGGCAACCTTCTTTCTTCTAATACTTTTCATCCTAGAAGGTTTATTAGTTTTACTTTACAGACCCATTCAGCAGTTATCGCTACAAAACAGACTTCTCACCAGATAATTGACTCAGTAATTCCTAAGGAGGACAGAAACTGGGGTTCTAAGAACTCCAAATTAGAGGTCCTTCTAGGAGTTATAGTAGTTCTAAAGCTCTGGCATAGTAGATCCATATGACTGTGTGTGCAGGACTGCCTCCTGGACACTCTCCCTAGCAAAGACTATTCAAGATTGACACCAGCTTCACTTATTCCATTTATATACCCATGAGCCAGGGACACAGCACTTTTAAATGGTGTAGGTTACCTTTCCGTGAAACAGGGAAAGCAGGACTGCATGCTGCATTCCAAATATCCTGTATTTAACTCTCCCAAATACATTCAAACGAGTACTTATTTCTTGGTAATAGAAAATACATTTTAAACTTTAAATTCTAGTTAAAATGCAAGTATGCTATTAACCATTAAGTAAATGCCCTCTATTAAGGGCATTAATTATTAAGTAAATGCCGCTATCAATAAGATAGTGTTTATAAAAAATTGTAAATTGAGTATTGGCTCTAGCTATATAACTATCAAAACTTGAAGCACAGAATATCTAAACTAAGTAGGAATAATCATTTCAGCATTGTTAATAATAGCAGATGTTTGGAAAAATTTATGTCAAAATATATGTCAATACATATATCAGGAAGTTTTTACAAAGAATCAGGCTGCCAGGTGAAATGAATTAACTATATTACTAAGTCAGAAAAGCAAATTTCAGGGACTTCCCTGGTGGCGCAGTGGTTAAGAACACGCCTGCCAATGCAGGGAACATGGGGTCGAGCTCTGGTCCAGGAAGATCCCACTTGTCGCGGAGCAACTAAGCCCGTGCGCCACAACTACTGAGCCTGCGCTCTAGAGCCCGCGAGCCACAACTACTGAAGCCGGCGCGCCTAGAGCCCATGCTCCGCAACAAGAGAAGTCACCGCAATGATAAGACCGCACACCACAAGGAAGAGTAGCCCCAGCTCATGGCAACTAGAGAAAGCCCGCGTGCAGCAACGAAGACTCAATGCAGCCAAAGATAAATAAATAAATTTATTTAAAAAAGTAAAAAGCAAATCTCAGAAGAGTACTTTTAGTATGGCATGATTTTTGTTAAAATATATACATTAACCCATTTAATCTTTGTAACAACCATATAGAGAAAATACTATTATTGTAATACTTATTTACAGATGTGGTAAATGAAGTACAAATAAGTTCTTTAAAAATGGCCAAGGGGGACTTCCCTGGTGGCACAGTGGTTGAGAGTCCGCCTGCCGATGCAGGGGACATGGGTTCGTGCCCTGGTCTGGGAAGATCCCACATGCGGCGGGGCGGCTAGGCCCGTGAGCCACGGCCGCTGAGCCTGCGCGTCCGGAGCCTGTGCTTCACAACGGGAGAGGCCACAACAGTGAGAGGCCCGCGTACCGCAAAAAAAAAAAAAAAAAAAATGGCCAAGGGACTGGGATTTCAATCCAGGTAAACTAGTATCAGAGTACAATTCTAATACAGCCACTCATTTTTATTTAGAAGCAGGTGATTTCACAGAGTTAATGAAAAGAAAAAAGAAATATATATATATATATATCAAGTTTATCAAAATGCAAAAATTTCAATATTCAACTTATAAAAACTCATTGCAAAAATTTCTCAAACTGATTTATGCCAAAATGTATCAAACTCCTCAAACTACTCCAAGTCATATATATATTTTTTGGAATATTTCTGGCTGTAGGCTCTTCTAATAAGGCTAGAAGGCTGTATCTCTTCTAATAATAAAATAAATCCTTCTTAAAACAAACCAAAAAGAAAAAGATGAGAAACGGCATGAACATATAAATTCTACCCAAACCTTGTCAAAACTACACACATCTCTTTTTACCCATTTTTAATATAAAGATTGTACTCTTGGAGAACAGGTCCTGGATTTGTCAACACAACATGACAGTATTAAAAATATTAGTTTTGGGGTTTTTTTTTTTTTTTTTTGCTTACTAATTATTTGGATGATAATTTTCATGGAACTTTGCAAAGCAGAAAATGAAACACCAAGAACCTCTGTAATCAGACCCCTCTGTTCTATTCTAGAGAACCTGAAACCTTTCAGGTGCTTTATAGTTTGCATCTCTTGTCAATTCTCATGTTCCTTTTGACAATCAGATGCCAACAGCCCCAAACATGCACAGCCATCTATACACTTATTCTTAAATTCCATTGCAATTAGAAGCATCACCAGTAAGATGAACAGCTTAATTTAAATGGACAGAGTTATTTAAATGGTGAAATTACCCATTTCCTACTGTAATTTTTATTACTATATATTAGGAGTATTTAGCGCATTTTTACCCTGTATTGTTGACTAAAACTGACCACCAACACTATGTTTCAATTTTGTCTAAATCTTTTAAGCTATTCTAAAAACTGAAAATTTACAGGAAAATTCCTATGCAACATAATCCAACAATGTTCTTACTAGTTTGTGACAAGCAATAAAAAGCCTTTGAACCAAACTCCTTTTTTGTGTGTGTTTGCTAAACCATTCCAGGGAATGTCATGCCTATTGTATGTATTAGATTCCTTCCCATCATGACTTTGCAAGAAACTCATTCCATTTCAAAACACACCTGCTATAAACCATAACTGTGCCGGTTATTTGCAACATGTCCAGAGCTGAGCTGGGGCTCACTAAATTGAGGCTTTGACAGCTGAATTTTAAATATTCAGGAATTTTGCAAGCCTGTTCTTAAACTATTGGTAGCTTTAAATGGGCCATGGGTTACATGATGAAACTCTGCAAAGCCTACAAAATTAGACCATTTCCCCCTCTTAGAGAGTTGTTTTACCAGTGTGCCGCTGGGTTTACCAGACATGATCATTTCTTAACAATGCTATCTGTTAACCTTATTGAAACTAAGGAATTTGTGGATCACACACAGACTGTCACCCTCATGCTTTGTCACTCCTATATAAGTGGTTGAGCAAAATTATAAAGGATGATTTCCTGAAGGTTACTGGAAAAAGAAATTAATTTTCACAACTTTTCTAGGTTCCCCATTGCCAAAAGGTCACTTCTTGTGAAAAAATAGGAGACAGTTCTGCTGATTTTAAAATGATCTATCAAGGTCTCTTAAATGTTTCCTTTCTATTTTAGCTGAGGTCTCATTAGTCTATGAGCAGCATATTTACCATATTGCCTTGTCTGTTCTTTCCTCCTTTATGCCACCAAAGTTATTTTTTTTAGTAGGCACTATGGAGCCAGAACAAGGTACTTTGCTGCTCAGTTAAAATTAACTGGGGCCACAAGTGGTCTTACACAAGATCTAGGGAACAGATGGGCCAGTAAAGCAGGGCCATGGTGACCAGCCATAAAAGAACTCCTCCCAGGGTGTCTTAACAACAGTCGAAGTATTAGAGGCATTTCCTCTAGAGCCATCTGGCTTTGATTTTTCTAGCTATTTTTTTTTTCTGTCAACACACAGAGCTACAAAGTTAAGGAAGCAATAATTCTTCTCTAGTTACTGTAACTGCTGATGCAAAACCACCAATTTCTCTAAAGCCACTCATCAAGTACAGGCACCCATCTCTCAGAAGAGTATTCTGTGGGTTAAAAGACTATGTTAGCTAATGGGGTAGTGGTACAAAGTGAATATTCTGTGGTTTAAAGTCAGTGTACATATTCTTCAGGAGTTCTTACAATCATAAGTTCAAGTGATGTTCATTTATTTTATCACAACTGTAATTGAAGACCCAGTTATTCCCTTCTACTACCTCCAAAAAATACTTTTTAAAAAGGAAGCAAAGTAATGGTTCTCTTTTGGAAAGTACTCCTTTCCCCACTCCCACCCTGATATTTATTCTGACAATAATTGAATCACTTTAATGGTACCTAGGTAATAAATTCAGTTATATTTACTAAAGCTTTATGAAGTTCTGATTAGACCCATCACTCAGATAAGGAAATCTCACGTACATTGTTGAAGAGGAAGATTCCCACTAGGAAAGGGGAAATGGCTGACAACGTCCAAATGTAAAAGCATTTAGAAGATGAGGAAGTCAATTAGCAGAGTGGGAAGAGGAGGTGAATGAAAATATATGGTAGTGTTTGAGTTTCTGATGAATAACTGGGCTCAAATCAAAGGTTACATGTGATTATAAAGACTGAGAATTGATGGTCCAAGATCAACCTTGATGCAGGAGAAAAACAAAAAGAGATGCTTGCCATTGTGATCTCTCCTAAGATACAGAGTTTGAGAAAAGAGACTGGATTCTAAAAAATAGTAAATAAGTTAAAAGGCTGAGACTGAATTGTAATCAATAAAACTAGATGTCCCTGAAGAAATAAAGCCATAAACAGAAAAATAAACCATACTTTAGAAGCTACAGAAACATGGTCAAGTATGCCATAGGGTACAAGTTGGGTCTGGTAGAAGCTATGAACAATGCATGGATAGCAGAGGTCCACCTCTATTTTGCACTTGCTTCATAGCACAAGTGCTAGCTTTCTGGTTTAATGGAGTCATATAGGAACAGAGGTGATGCTGATGGCAAGCTTTCAGTTATCTTAGATTTTTGTAGCTCTTTGGATCTTTCTTTTGGTTTAAAATAGCAGTCCAATTGTACCATGCCTTGTGCTTATTCTGACACAAAGTACTGGCTTTGTAGTGTGCCTGACTGGACCAAAATGTCAGGTGGTCAAGAGGAAGCAGTGATGGATTCAGTCTGGTTAAGTATCTCTTCGACTTGAAACTTAAGGTATTGAAATAAGATCATCTACAGCACCCTGAGTGGGAGTAATTCTGCTGAAGAACCAGATGATAATTAGCATATTAAATGATTCTAATTTAATTAACAAAATTTAATTTGGGGGGCAGTTTTAGCTTCAGAGCAAAACTGAACAAAAAGAACAGAGTTCCCATATATCCCCTGCCTGCCCTCCCCACACACACATACACTTCCCCACCATCAACAACTGCACCACAATGGTACAGTTGTTAAAACTATGAACCTACGTTGTTTGGTTTGGCATTTATCCTGCTTGGTGTTCTCTGAGCCTCCTGGATCTGTGGGTTGGTGTCTGACAATAATTTGGGAAATTCTCAGTCATTATTGCTTCAAACATTCTGTGTCTTTCTCTCTTTTTTCCCTTTCTGGTATTTCCACTGTGTGTATGCTAAACCTTTTGCAATTGTCCTGCAGCTCTTGGATTTTCTGTTCTTCTTTTTAAAATATTTTTTCTCTTTGCTTTTTAGTTTTGGAAGTTTCTATTGTCATATTCTCAAGCTTAAGAGATTCTTTCCTCAGCTGAGGACAGTCTGCTACTGAGCCCATCAAAGATATTCTTCATTATGTTAGTGTTTTTATCTCTAGCATTTCTTTACAATTCTTTCTTAGAATTTCCATCTCTCTGCTTACATTATCTATCTGTTCTTGCATATTGTCTACTTTTTCCATTCAGGCCCTTAGAATATTAATCATAGTTGTTTTTTCTTTAAATTTTTGGTCTTATAATTGCAACATTCTTGCCATATTCGACTCTGGTTCTGATGCTCCTTAAGTCTTTTCAAACTGTTCAAACTGAAATGCCTTTTAGTATGCACTGTAATTTTTTTGTTGAAAGACAGGTGTGAAGTACTGGGTAAAAGAACTGCAGCAAATAGGCCTTTAGTAATGCAGTGGTGAGGTGTGGGGGAGCGGAAGCATTCCATAGTTCTGTGCTTAAAACAGTCTTTTAATCTGTGCTCCTGATACTTCACCAGTACTTCTCACTCCCCTGCTTCCTCCAGGTGGGACAGGAACACTAGAGGAATATGGGTGTTTCCCTTCCCCCAGGTAGAGTAGGCTCTGATAAAATCCCTGTAGCAGATTAGGCTCTGGTAAAATAGTTTCCTCCCAAGGACAGGTCTTATTAAAAAGAACAGAGTGCTCTGCTCTATTTCAAAATGTTTCCTTTTCCCCTCTGCCTGCTGGAAGCACATGGGAATTTTTCTGCTATTCACTGGATCTGGTTGAGCTCCTGGAGGTAAAACTCACAAAAGCATGAGGATACCCCTATGACTGGATTCCCCTGGAGTTTTTAACCCTCAGACTTGTTCATATTGAACCTCTAGAAATTTGTCAATCACAGTTCAGGTCTTCCTATCTAGGCACTGGTTCTTAAAGAAGGCTCTGCTCAAGGATTTCTGCTCTGGTAAATTGTGCTTTTCTGTATGTGCCTGTCTGTCTCTCCAATTTTTAGGGCAATGGTTTTCCCTGTGACATCAGTTCTCTGATGGTTCTAAGAGTTGATTTTTCAGTTTATACAGTTTTTTACTAGTTGTCAGAATAGAGTAGCAACTTCTAAGCTTCTAACAAGCTGGCCTGGAAGCTGGAAGTTAGCCACTCTATTTCTAAATCTTGAAGAACTTAGCTGAAACAAAGACAGCAAAGTCTATCAATAAAATGAGCTAAGACTTTGAGATCAAGCAGAGGTAACACATAGAAAATTTTGAGTTGCTAAAGCTGATATTCTATTACTAATTTTCTCTGAGAAAATGACAGGCAGTAGGATTTATGAATATGAAGCAAGAAAGAGCTGCTTAATTCAATTAAAAAGAAGGTGGGGATCTTAACACACTGATTTAAGGTATTCTGAAATTATCTTTAATGTTACAAAAAATAAAATTATAAATAAATTGATAGTTTTCTTTTTTAAAAAAAGCAATTTGTTTTCATTTTTAACATAGTATACTCCACACCCACATGTAGTTTTGTTAGTTAATGAAAAGAACACACATGCTACCTATTGATTTCGTGGCAAAATATAAAAAGGAACTAACATACCAAATTTTTTACACAAACACACATATATATTTTAAGTGACTTAGAGGGTTACCTCTGTATAAAGACTGCACAAAAAATTTCCATGTGTTCTATATAAAAAATAAAAAGGCAGAACAAGGAAAAACTGAAGAAAAGGAAACCAGTTTTTAATAGAAATAAGGGATAAGTCTGAACATTGTCACTGGGAAGTCTATAAGGGCTAAACTTAAATGGATATGCATAAAATGCTGAGGAATGTGTCTTAAAGCTGTATTTGCAAAGTAAGCACTCTCTTATTTAATTTACATATGATACATTGGGTGAGGAGTGTTAGCTAAGCCACCACTTGCCCCCAACACTGATCATGTACCATATGCTGAGATATGGCTGCCAGGGGTGGTAAAGTTAGACCCTGGGTGTAATGTAGAACATTCAGAGCAGGTACTCAGTTACATACTTGTAGATATCACACGGAGTGCAAAGTTCTTCTCAAGGAAGTAGCATTCTTTGAGTCATATAAAGAATACCTCCTTCCCTGGGACAGCCAGGTCTCAGGATGCTTTTTGGAGTGTAGTACAGTCCTCAGTCTTGTGGGACTTTGTAGAGTAGCAGAGAATGTGGGACTGAAAGGAATAGTGGAGAACTGCCATGTTACAGGAATAGCTATTGGTTTTTAGGAAAATCAAGAAATACTGGAGAAGAGAATTCCCAAGATGGCAGAGTAGGAAGACCCTGAGCCCACTTCCTCTCATGGGCACACCAAAATGACAACTATTTACAGAAAAAACTATTATGAGAAAGACTAGAACCTACCAGAAAAATTCTTCTGCAACTAAAGACATAAAGAAAGAACCACAAGACAGATAGGAGGAGCACAGTCACTGTAGAGTTAAGACCCACACCCCTGGGTGGGCAACCCACAAATGGGAGAATAATCATAATAACAAGGGTTCTCCCAAATGAGCACAGGATCTAAGCCCCACATTGGGTTCCCCAGGCTGGGGGTCCTACACCAGGAAGATGAGCCCCCTAGAATGTTTGGCTTTGAAGGCCAGCAGGGCTTGTATATAGGAGAGCCGGAGGACTGGAAGAGACAGATACTCCACTCATAAAAGATTCATACAAATTTTCACATGCTCTGAGACCCAGCATGTAGGCAGTAATTTGAAAGGAGCCTGACTCTGCTCACCAGTGAGCCAGCACTAGCCCCTGGGCACCTAAGGGTTCCACAGCTAGCCTCCTTATGACCCAGCCCTGCCAACTAGCAACCAGCAGCCTCTGCACAAGGCAGGGCCTGGCAACCAATCAGACTGGGGGCCAGCCCCACCTACCATAATGCCCACAGAAGTCAGCCCACCACAACAGAAGGATGCACCCAGCCCACAAAGGGGGCACCCCTAGAGTATATAGCTCTGGTGACCAGAGGGGAGTGCGCTCCTCGGACATATAGGACATTTCCTATGAGAGGCCACTTCTCCAAGGTCAGGAAACATGACCAACCTTCCAGATACCTAGAAATAAAAACAGCAAATCACACAAAATGAGGTGACAGAGGAATATGTTATAAATGAAGGAACAAGTTAAAACCCCAGAAGAACTAAGTGAAGTGGAGATAGGCAAGCTACCAGATAAAGTATTCATGGTAATGATCATAAAGACGATCAAAGAACTTGAAGAAGAATGGATGAACAGAGTGAGAAGTTAGAAGTTTGTAGCAAAAACAGACATAAAAACTACAAAAACTGAAATGAAAAATATACTAGAGGAAATCAACAGTAGAATAAATGATATAGAGGAATAGATCAACAAGCTGGAAGACAGAGTAGTGGAATTCACTGAAGCTGAACTGAAATAATAAAAAGGATTAAAAGAAATGAGGGCAGTTTAAGAGACCTCTGGGACAACATCAATCATACTAGCATTCTCATTATAGGAGTCCCAGGAGGAAAAGAAAGAGAGAAACAGATGGGAAACATATTTGAAGACGTAAGAGCTGAAAACTTCCCTAACCTGGGAAAAGAAACAGATTTCCAAGTCTAGGAAGCACAGAGAGTCCCAAAAAGGATCAACACAAAGAGGACCACACCAAGACACACTGGAATTAAAATGCAAAAGTTAAAGATAAAGACAGAATATTAAAAGCAGCAAATTACATAGAAATTCACATAAGGCTATCACCTGACTTTTCAGGAGAAGCTCTGCAGACCAGAAGGGAGTGGCATGATATATTTAAAGTGATGAAAGGGAAAAACCAAAAACCCAGAATACTCTACCTGACAATGATCTCATTCAGCTCTGATGAAGAGATCAAAAGTTTTTCAGACAAGTAAAAGATAAAACAGTTCAGCACCAGAAAACCAGCTTTAAAAGAAAATGATAAAGGAACTTACCTAAGCAAAATAGAAATGTCCACAGTTAGAAACATGAAAATTATAAAAGGAAAAAGCTCATCAGTACAGGTAGTAAACCAACCAGTACTATTGGTAAGAAGGTTAAAAAAAAAAAAAAAAGCAGTTAAGGGATACACAAAACAAAGAGCTGTAAAATATGATGTCAAAAACAGTAATTGTGGGGGGAGTGGAATAAAAATGCAGTGTTGTTAAAATACATTTGAAATTGATCAGCTTTTGAAAGAGATCAACAACTTAAAATAATCATACACCAAACACACACATATATAGTGCTATATCTTGTTTAAATCTCTTACTGACCACAAACCAAAAAACTATAATAGACACACACACAAAAAGAGAAAGGAATCCAAATATAACAACACTGAAGATAGTTATCAAATCACAAGGGAAGAGAACAAAAGAAGAAAGGAACCGAGAAAAACTATAAAAACAAACCAAAAATTATTAACAAACTGGCAATAAATATATACCTATCAATAATTACTTTAAATGTAAGTAGACTAAATGCTCTAATCAAAAGACATAGAGAGTTTGGTTCAAGATGGTGGAGCAGAAGGATGTGCGGTCATTCCCTCTTGCAAGAGCACCGAAATCACAACTAACTGATGAACAATCATCAACAGGAAAACACTGGAACTCACCAAAAAAGATACCCCACATCCAAAGACAAAAGAGAAGCCGCAATGAGATGGTAGGAGGGGTGCAATCACAATAAAATCAAATCCCATAAACACTGTGTGGGCGACTCACACACTGGAGAACAACTATACCACAGAAGGCCACCCACTGGAGTGAAGGTTCTGAGCCCCACATCAGGCTTCCAAAGCAGGGGGTCCAGCAATGGGAGGAGGAATTCCCAGAGAATCAGACTTTGAAGGCTAGTTGGATTTGACTGAAGGACTGCAGGACTTTGAAAGGACTGGGGGAAACAGAGACTCCACTCTTGGAGGGCACACACAAAGTAGTGTGAGCATCAGGACCCAGGGGGAAGGAACAGTGACCCCATAGGAGACTGAACCAGATCTACCTGCTAGTGTTGGAGGGTCTCCTGCGGAGTCTGAGGGTGGCTGTGGCTCACCACAGGGACAAGGACACTGGCAACAAAAGTTTGGTGGAGTACTCCTTGGCATGAGCCCTCCCACAGTCCACGATTAGCCCCATCAAAGAGCCTGTAGACTCCAGTGTTGGGTAGCCTCAGGCCAAACAACCAACAGGGAGGCAACTGAGCAACACCCATCAGCAGACAAGCAGATTAAAGTTTTACTGAGCTCTGCCCACCAGAGCAACACCCAGCTCTACCCACCACCAGTCCCTCCCATCAGGAAGTTTGCACAAGTCTCTTAGGTAGCCTCACCCACCAGAGGACAGACAGCAGAAGCAAAAAGAACTACAATCCTGCAGCCTGTGCAATGAAAACCACATTCACAGAAAGAAAGACAAAATGAAAAGGCAGAAGACTATGTGCCAGATGAAGGAACAAGATAAAACACCAGGAAAACAACTAAATGAAGTGGAGATAGGCAACCTCCCAGAAAAAAAATTCAGAATAATGATAGTGAAGATGATCCAGGACCTCGGAAAAAGAATGGAAGCAGAGATCAAGAAGACACAAGAAATGTTTAACAAAGACCTAGAATAATTAAAGAACAAACAGAGATGAACAATAACTGAAATGAAAACTACACTAGAAGGAATCAATAGCAGAATAATAGAGGCAGAAGAACGGATAAGTGACCTGGAAGACAGAATGGTGGAAATCACTGCCATGGAACAGAATAAAGAGAAAAGAATTAAAAAAAAACAAAGACAGCCTAAGAGGCCTCTAGAACAACATTAAATGGACCAACATTCGCATTATAGGGGTCCCAGAAGGAGAAGAAAGAGAGAAAGGACCCAAGAAAATATGTGAAGAGATTATAGTCAAAAACTTCCCTAACATGGGAAGGAAGTAGCCACCCAAGTCCAGGAAACACAGATAGTCCCAGGTAGCATAAACCCAAGGAGAAACACACAGAGACACATAGTAATTGAATTGACAAGAATTAAAAACAAAGAAAAATTATTAAAAGCAACAAGGGAAAAACAAAAATAACATACAAAGGAACTCCCATAAGGTTAACAGCTGATTTCTCAGCAGAAACTACAAGTCAGAAGGGAGTGGCACGATATATTTAAAGTGATGAAAGGGAAGAACCTACAATCAAGATTACTCTACCCAACAACGAGCTCATTCAGATTTGATGGAAAAATCAAAAGCTTTACAGACAAGCAAAAGCTACGATAATTCAGCACCACCAAACCAGCTCTACAAGAAATGCTAAAGGAACTTCTCTAAGTGGAATACACAAGAGAAGAAAAGGATCTAAAAAAAACAAACCCAAAACAATTAAGAAAATCGTAATAGGAACATATCAAGAATTACCTTACATGTGAATGGATTAATGCTCCAACCAAAAGACACAGAGTGGCTGAATGACCTGTATATATTCTGTCTACAAGAGACTCACTTCCGACTTAGGGACACATACAGACTGAAAGTGAGGGGATAGAAAAAGATATTCCACGCAAATGAATATCAAAAGAAAGCTGGAATAGCAATACTCAAAACAGATAAAATAGACTTTGAAATAAGAATGTTACAAGAAACAAGGAAGGACACTACATAATGATAATACAATGCACGAAGCAGATATAACAATTATAAATATATATGCACCCAATGTAGGAGCACCTCATGCATAAGGCAAATGCTAACAGCTATAAAAGAGGAAATCAAAAATAACACAGTAATAGTGGGGGACTTTAAGACCTCACACCAATGGACAGATCATTCAGAAATAAAATTTTTTTTTGAATTTTATTTAATTTATTTTTTTTGTACAGCAGGTTCTTATTAGTTATCCATTTTATACAGACAGAAAATTCTGTCACACAGAATATTAATAAGGAAACACAAACTTTAAGTGACACAATAGACCAGACAGATTTAATTGATATTTATAGGACATTCCATCTGAAAACAGCACACTACACTTTCTTCTCAAGTGCACATGGAACATTCACCAGGATAGATCACATCTTGGGTCACAAATTAAACCTCGGTAAATTTAAGAAAACTGAAATCATATCAAGCATTTTTTCCAACCACAACACTAAGAGATTATAAATAAATTACACGGAAAAAAACGTTAAAAACACAAACACATGGAGGCTAAATGATACGTTACTAAATAACCAAGAGATCACTGAAGAAATCAAAGAGGAAATAAAAAAATACCTAGAGACAAATGACAATGATCCAAAACTTATGGGATACAGCAAAAGCAGTTCGAAGAGGGAAGTTTATGGCAATACAATCCTACCTCAAAAACAAGAAAAATCTGTAATGAAGAATCTACGCTTGCACCTAAAGGAACTAGAGAAAGAAGAACAAACAAACCTCAAAGTTAGTAGAAGGAAAGAAATCATAAAGATCAGAGCAGAAATGAATGAACTAGAAACAAAGAAAGCAATAGCAAAGATAAATAAAACTAAAAACTGGTTATTTGAGAAGTTAACAAAATTGATAAACTTATAGCCAGACTCAGCAAGAAAAAGAGGGAGAGGACTAAAATTAATAAAATTAGAAATGAAAAAGGAGAAGTTACAACAGACAATGCAAAAAATACAAAGCATCATAAGAGACTACTATAAGCAACTCTATGCCCATAAAATGGACAACCTAGAAGAAATGGATAAATTTGTAGAAAGGTAAAACCTTCCAAGACTGAACGAGGAAGAAATAGAAAATATGAACAGACCAATCACAAGTAATGAAATTAAAACTGTGATTAAATATCTTCCAACAAACAAACATCCAGGACCAGATGGCTTCAGAGGTGAATTCTATCCAACATTTAGAGAAAAGCTAACACCAATCATTCTCAAACTCTTCCAAAAAACTGTAGAGGAAGGAACACTCCCAAACTCATTCTACAAGGTCACCATCACCCTGACACCAAAAACAGACAAAGATACTACAAAAAAAGAAAATTACAGACCAATATCACTGATGAATATAGATTCAAAAATCCTCAACAAAATACTAGCAAACAGAATCCAACAACACATTAAAAGGATCATACACCATGATCAAGTGTGATTTATCCTAGGGATGCAAGGATTCTTCAATATACACAAATCAATCAATGTGATACACCACATTAAGAAACTGAAAAAGAAAAACCATATGGTCATCTCAATAGATGCAGAAAAAGCTTTTGACAACATTCAACATTCATTTATGATAAAAACTCTCCAGGGCTTCCCTGGTGGCGCAGTGGTTGAGAGTCCACCTGCCGATGCAGGGGACGCGGGTTCGTGCCCCGGTCCGGGAAGATCCCACGTGCCGCGGAGCGGCTGCGCCCGTGAGCCATGGCCGCTGAGCCTGGCGCGCAGAGCCTGTGCTCCGCAGCGGGAGGGGCCACAGCAGTGAGAGGCCCGCATACCGAAAAAAAAAAAAAAAAAAAAAAACTCTCCAGAAAGTAGGCACAGAGGGAACCTACCTCAACATAAAAAAGGCCATATATGACAAACCCACAGCCAACATCGTTCTCAATGTTGAAGAACTGTGGTAAAAACTGAAACCATTTCCTCTAAGATCAAGAACAAGACAAGGAGGTCCACTCTCATCACTATTATTCAACATAGTTTTGGAAGTCTCAGCCACAGCAATCAGGGAAGTAAAAGAAATAAAAGGAATCCAAATCGGAAAAGAAGAAGTAAAACTGTCACTGTTTGCAGATGACATGATATTATACATAGAGAATCCTAAAGATGCTACCAGAAAACTACTAGAGCTTATCAATGAATTTGGTAATGTTGCAGGTTAAAAAATTAATGCACAGAAACCTCTTGCATTCCTATACACTAACAACAAAAGATCCGAAAGAGAAATTAAAGAAATAATCCCATACACCATTGCAACAAAAAGAATGAAATACTTAGGAATAAACCTACCTAAGGATGTAAAAGACCTGAATTCAGAAAACTATAAGACACTGATGAAGGAAATCAAAGGTGACACAAACATATGGAGAGATATACCATGCTCTGGATTGGAAGAATCAATACTGTGAATATGACTATACTACCCAAAGCAATCTACAAATTCAGTGCAATCCCTATAAAATTACCAATGGGATTTTTTTCAGAACTAGAACAAAAAAATCTTAAAATTTGTATGGAGACACAAAAGACCCCAAATAGCCAAAGCAACCTTGAGGGAAAAAAAACTGAGTTGGAGGAATCAGATTCCGTGACTTCAGACTTTACTACAAAGCTACAATAATCAAGACAATATGCTACTGGCACAAAAACAGATATATAGATCAATGGAACAGGGTAGGAAGCCCAGAGATAAATACACAAACTTACAATTAATCTATGACAAAGGAAGCAAGGATATACAATGGAGAAAAAGCAGTCTCTTCAATAAGTGGTGCTGGGAAAACTGGACAGCTACATGTAAAAAGAATGAAATTAGAACACTCTCTAACACCATACACAAAAATAAACTCAAAATGGATTAAAGACCTAAATGTAAGACCGGACACTATAAAACTCTTAGAGGAAAACAAAGGAAGAACACTCTGACATAAATCACAGCAAGATCTTTTTTGAGCCACCTCCTAGAGTAATGGAGATAAAAATAAAAATAAACAAATGGGACCTAATGAAACTTAAAAGCTTTGGCACAGCAAAAGAAACCATAAACAAGACAAAAGACAACCCTCAGAATGGGAGAAAATATTTGCAAATGAATCAACAGACAAAGGATTAACCTCCAAAATATATAAACAGCTCATGCAGCTCAATATTAAAAAAAACAAACAACCCAATGAAAAAATGGGCAGAAGACCTCAGTAGACGTTTCTCCAAAGAAGACATACAGGTGGCCAAGAGGCACACGAAAAGCTGCTCAACATCACTAAGTATTAGAGAAATGCAAATTAAAACTACAATGAGGTATCACCTCCCACCAGTCAGAATGGCCATCACCAGAGAATCTACGAACAACAAATGCTGGAGAGGGTGTGGAGAAACGGGAAACCTCTTGCACTGTTGGTGGGAATGTAACTTGATACAGCCACTATAGAGAACAGTATGGAGGTACCTTAAAAAACTATAAGTAGAATTAACATATGACCCAGCAATCCCACTACTGGGCATATACCCAGAGAAAACCATAATTCTAAAAGAGACACGCACCCCAGTGTTCACTTACAATAGCCAGCCCTATTTACAATAGCCAGGTCATGGAAGCAACCTAAATGCCCATCGACAGACGAATGGATAAAGAAGATGTGGCACATATATACAATGAAATATTACTCAGCCATATAAAGGAATGAAACTGGATCATCTGTAGAGACGTGGATGGACCTAGAGACTGTCATACAGAGTGAATTAAGTCAGAAAGAGAAAAACAAATATCGTATATTAACGCATATATGTGGAATCTAGAAAAATGGTACAGATGAACCAGTTTGCAAGGCAGAAATAGAGACAGATATAGACAACAAATGTATGGACAGCAAGGGGTGAAAGCAGGGGGTAGGGGGATTAGTGGGATGAATTGGGAGATTGGGATTGACATATATACATTAATATGTATAAAGTAGATAGCTAATTTAAAAAAAGACATAAAGTTGCTGAATGGATAAAAAAAGAGGTACGTGAGTGCGCACGTGTGCACGCATGCAAACACACACACACACAGGAAGTCCTCTACATTCAAACCTCCAAGCTGTGAACTTTCAAAGATACGAATGTGTGTTCACATGTCCAATCATGTAAGGTAGCTCACATGACTGGCATACATTGCCATGTGTGTGCATCCTCTACAAGTGGTTGCACTTTTGTGTACTTTAGTGTACAATACTGTATAGAGTACAGTAGTAGTATCTTTGTTTCAAGCCCAGGATGTCAGGAAGCAAGTGTAAAAGCAGCGGTGATGTAGCTGGTACTACTGTACTTTTCAAGGTAATGTGCTGTAACATTAAAAATGTTTTCTTTATTTTTCTTTGTTTTTTAATGTATTATTTGTGTGAAAAGTATTATAAACCTATTAGAGTACAGTACTATATAGCCAATTGTGTTAGTTGGGTACCTAGGCTAACTTTGTTGGACTTACGAACAAACTGGACTTATGAACACACTCTTGGAAAGAAATGTGTTCATATGTAGGGGACTTACTGTGTGTGTATGTGTGTGTGTGTGTGTATGCTGTTGCCTATAAGAGACTCAATTCATATCTAAAAACACACACAGCCTGAAAGTGAGGGTATGGAAAGTCTTCAATGAAATGGAAATCAAAAGAAAGCTGAAGTAGCAATACTCATATCAGACAAAATAGGCTTTAAAACAAAGACTGTTACAAGAGACAAAGAAGGACACTACATAATGATTAAGGGATCAATCCTAGAAAAAGATATAACAAGTGTCAACATACATGCACCCAACATACATAAAGCAAATATTAACAGACATAATGGGAGAAATTGACAGTAACACAATAATATAGGACTTTAATACCCCACTTACATCAGTGTACAGATCATCTACACAGAAAATCAATAAGGAAACACTGGCTCTAAATGACACATTAGAACAGATTACCTTATATGTTCATCTGTTCTATTCATACGTGTGTGTGTGTGTGTGTGTGTGTGTGTGTGTGTGTGTGTGTGTATACGTATACGTATATAAAACATCCCATCCAAAAGCAGCAGAATACACATTCTTTTCAAGTGCATATGAAACATTCTCCAGGATAGACTATATGCTAGGCCACAAAACAAGCCCAAGTAAATTCAAGAAAACTGAAATCATACCAAGCTTCTTTCCTGACCACAGTGTCAAGAGACTAGAAATCAACTACAGGAAAAAAAAAAAAAAAAACTGCAAAAAACACAAACACGTGGATGTTAAACAATATGCTACTAAACAAAAAATGGATAACTGAAGAAATCAAAGAAGTTCAAAAATACCTGGAGACAAATAAAAAAGAAAACCCAAAGATCCAAAATCTACAGTACTCAGCAAAAGCAGTTCTAAGAGGTAAGTTTATAGCAATACAAACAAGAAAAATCCCAAATAAACAACCTAACCTTACACCTAAAGGAACTAGAAAAGAAGAATAAACAAAACCCAAACTTAGTAGAAGGAAATAAATCATAAAAATTAGAGCAGAAATAAATGGAACAGAGACTAAAAAAACAGTAGAACAGATCAATAAAACTAAGAGCTGGTTTTGTGAAAAGACAAAAATTGATAAGCCAGACTCATTAAGAAAAAAAGAAGGGGGCCAAATCAGTAAAATCAGAAATGAAAAAGGAGAAGTTATAACTGATACCACAGAAATACAAATGATCATAAGAGGTTACTATGAAGAACTATATGCCAATAAAATGGACAACCTAGAAGAAAGGGACAAATCCCAGAAATATACAATCTCCCAAAACTGAACCAGGAAGAAAAATAATATATAAAGAGACTAATTACCATAAACAAAATTGAATCAGAAAACAAAACAAAACTCCCAGCAAACAAGAATCTATGACCAGATGGCTTCAGGGTGAATTCTACCAAATATTTAAAGAAGAGTTAACACCCATACTTAAATTGCAGAGGAAATAACACTTCCAAACTCATTTTATGAGGCCAGCAATACTTTCTTTTCTAATTTTTATTTATTTTTGGCTGTGTTGGGTCTTCGTTTCTGTGTGAGGGCTTTCTCTAGTTGCGGCAAGCGGGGGCCACTCTTCATCGCAGTGAGCGGGCCTCTCACTATCATGGCCTCTCTTGTTGCGGAGCACAGGCTCCAGACGCGCAGGCTCAGTAGTTGTGGCTCACGGGCCTAGTTACTCCACGGCATGTGGGATCTTCCCACACCAGGGCTCAAACCCGTGTCCCCTGCATTGGCAGGGAGATTCTCAACCACTGCACCACCAGGGAAGCCCAAGGCCAGCAATACCTTGATACAAAAACCAAACAATGATATCACAGAAAAGCAAAATTACAGGCCAATATCAGTGATGAATGCAGATGCAAAAATCCTAAACAAAATATTTGTAAAACGAATCCAACAATACTGTGGATTGATTAGATTATATATATATAATATATATATATATAATATTATATATATATATTATATACATATTGATTAGATTTATATATATGATTAGAGGGATCATATACTGTGATCAAGTTGATTTATCCCAGGGATGCAAGAATGGTTCAATATCTGCAAATCAATCAATACAGTACACCATACTAACAAATTAAAGAGTAAAGGCCATGGGGCTTCCCTGGTGGTGCAGTGGTTGGGAGTCCGCCTGCCGATGCAGGGGACACGGGTTCGTGCCCTGGTCCGGGAGGATCCCGCGTGCCACGGAGTGGCTGGGCCCGTGAGCCATGGCCGCTGGACCTGCGTGTCCGGAACCTCTGCTCCGGAAAAAAAAAAAAAAAAAAGGAGTAAAAGCCATATGATCATCTCAATAGATGCAGACAAAGTTTTTGATAAAATTCAACATCCATTTTTGATAAAAACTCACCATAAATTGGGTACAGAGGGAACATACCTCAATATAAAAAAGACCGTATATGATAAACCCACAGGTAACATCATACTCAATGTTGAAAAGCTAAAAGCATTTTCCCTAAGATCAGGTACAAGACAAGGATGCCCACTCTCACCACTTTTATTTAACATAGTATTGGAAGTCCTAACCACAGAAATCAGAGAAGAAAATGGAATCAAAATTGCAAGGGGAGAAATACAACTGTCACCGTGGATGACATGATGCTATATATAGAAAATCCTAAAGTTACCACCAAATCCTAAAGATACCACTACTAGAGCTCATCAGTGAATTCAATAAAGTTGCAGTATACAAAATTAATACACAGAAATCTGTTTCATTTCTATATACTAACAATGAACTATCAGAAAAAGAAATTAAGGAAACAATCCCATTTATAATCACCTAAAAAAAATAAAATAATATACATAGGAATAGACCTACCTAAGGAGATAAAAGACTTACACTTGGAAAACTATAGGACACTAATGAAAGAAAATGGGAATGATACAAATAAATAGAAAGATATACTGTATTCATGGATTGGAAGAATTAATATTGTTAAAATGACCATACTATCCATGGCAATCTATAGATTCAATGCAATCCCTATCAAAAAAATGATAGCATTTTTCACAGAACTAGAACAAATATTTTAAAATTTGTATGGAACCACAAAAGATCTTGAAAAGCCAAAAAAATCTTGAGAAAGAAGAGCAGATCCAGAGTTGAGGTATAACAGTCCCTAACTTCCGACTATACTGCAAAGTCACAGTAATCAAAACAGTAAGATACTGGCACAAAAACAGCCACATAGATCAGTAGAACAGAATAGAGAGCCCAGAAATAAAGCCATGCACTCATGGTCAATTAATTTATGTCAATGAGGCAAGAATATACAATGGAGCAAAGACAGTTTCTTTAGTAAGTGGTACTGTGAAAATTGGGCAACTACATATAAAATTAGAACATTTTCTCACACCATATACAAAAATAAACTCAAAATGGATTAAAGACCTAAATTTAAGACCAGAAACCAAAAATTCCTACAAGAAATCATAGGTAGAACATCCTTTGACATAAATTGTAGCAATATTTTTTTGGATCTGTGTCCTAAGGCAAAGAAAACAAAAGCAGAAATAAACAAATGGGACCTAATTAAACTTAAAAACTTTTGCACAGCAAAGGAAACCATCAACAAAACAAAAAGAACCTATTGAATGTGAGAAAATATTTGCAAATGAATGATATAACCAATAAGGGGTTAATATCCACAATATATAGACAACTGATAAAACTCAATATCAAAAATAACAAACAACTGAATTAAAAATGGGCAAAGACCTGAATTAGACATTTTTTTCCAAAGAAGACATAGAGATGTACAACAGGAACATGAAAAGATGCTCAACATCACCTATCATCACAGAAATGCAAATCAACACCACAATGATATATCACCTCACACTTGCCAGAATGACTATCATCAAAAAGACCACAAATAACAAATATTGCCAGGATGGGGAGAAAAGGGAACACTTGTGCACTGTTGGTGGGAATGTAAATTGGTGCAGCCACTGTGGGAAACAGTATGGAGTTTCCTCAAAAAACTAAAAATAGAACTACCATGTGATCCAGCAATTCCACTTCTTGATATACATCTGAAAAAAACAAAAACCCTAATTTGAAAAGACACATACACCCCAATGTTCACAGCAGCATTATTTACAATAGCCAAGATATGGAAATAACCTAAGTGACCATTAACAGATGAATGGTTAAAGAAGATGTGCTGTGTATATATATATATATATATATATATATATGTAATGGAATATTTTTGCCATTTGCAACAACATGGATGCACCTGGAGGGTTTTATGCTCAGTGAAATAAGTCAGACTAGAGAAAGACAAATACTGTATGCTATCCCTTAACATGGAATCTAAAAAATAAAACAAATGAATGACTGTAACATAAAATAAATAACACTAGCAAACTAGAACTAGATGAGCATTTCCTTAACTAGATTAATATATCTACCACAATCTCACAGAAAATATCAAATATCACCTTAATGATGAAGCTTTAAGAACTTTCTGTGAAAAACTATAAAAAATGAAGATTCCTAGTATCATATTTCTATTCAACATTGTTTTGAAGCTCCCTAAAAAATATGACATAAAAAGATTTTGTAAAAAGTTATAAGAAACAAAATAAACATTATTTGCAGAATATATGATAATTTACATAGAAAACCCAAAAGAAAGTGAAGATAAATTAGTAGTATGAATAAGAGTTCAGTGAAGTTAAACAAGATTAATAAACAAATACTAATTGTAATTACACTATCAAGAAATAATTAGAGAAGGGAGCTTCAAGATGGCAGAAGAGTAAGATGCAGAGCTCACCTTCCTCCCCACAAATACATCAGAAATACATCTACATGTGGAACAACTCCAACAGAACACCAACTGAACGCTGGCAGAAGACCTCAGACCTCCCAAAAGGCAAGAAACTCCCCACGTACCCGGGTAGGGCAAAAAAAAAAAGAAAAATCAGAGACAAAAGAATAGGGACAGGACCTGCAGCAGTGGGATGGCGCTGTGAAGGAGGAAAGGTTTCCACACACTAAGAAGCCCCTTCGCGGGCGGAGACGGTGGGTGGCGGACGGGGGGAGCTTTGGAGCCACGGAGGAGAGCATAGCAACAGGGGTGCAGAGGGCAAAGCGGAGAGATTCTCCCATGGAGGATCAGTGCCGACCGGCACTCACCAGCCCTGGCTCAGCCGCCAGGGCGGACGGGGGCTGGGAGACAAGGCTCCGGCTTCGGAGGTCGGATCCCAGGGAGAGGACTGGGGTTGGTGGCGTGAACACAGCCTGCAGGGGGTTAGTGCACCACAGCTAGCCAGGAGGGAGTCCGGGAAAGTCTGGAGCTGCCGAAGAGGCAAGAGACCTTTTCTTGCCTCTTTGATTCCTGGTGTGCGAGGAGAGGGGATTAAGAGCACCGCTTAAAGGAGCTCCAGACCTATAACCTACAACCTATAATAAAAAACAATATAAAAAAGAATATATATGTATGTATAATTGAATCACCCTGCTGTACACCAGACTCTAACACAACATTGTAAATCAACTATATTTCAATTTAAAAAAGGCAATAAAAGACAGCCTAGATAAATATGGAGATATGTATCATGTAATGAAGAAATCTTTATAAGACAGAAACAACTTCACTATCAAAGTTATTCTATACATTCCTGATGGACCACACACAGGCACTTAAAGCCCAGGGAAAGAAGGGGACACCTGGAAGCAGATGAACCAAGGACACCAAGGTAAAACTTACCTATTTCACTATTTTGTTCTGACAAAAATCCATGTTGATAATTCACAGAATGATTTTAATTTTTGAAAGTTTTTCTGCAATCTCTATTTCTATGGACAAGAGTCTCAAGCACAACAATGTTCTTAGTTGTAATATCTTGTCTGAGGGGGGAAAAAGATTGAAATTCTAGGAAAAGTGAGTAGAGGACTCAGAGGAAAGCAATGCTATTAAGATCTCAAATTTAAGAGCTTTGAATTCTCTTACACATAATTTTCTTAAAAGCCTGCCTAATTTTACTTTTATTGTAGTCATCACCTTCAGACACTGATTATTTTGGAGAAGCAATCACAGAAACCTGAAAAATCAAAGTCTGATGAGAATCTCTAAATAAACCACGTTTCGGAAGCCCAACTCTAATGAGCAAGGAGTTTTCAACATAACAACACAAATTTTGTGTTTCTTCTCTACTGAGAAGGTGATGCACATATTAAAAACAGATGGATGGTTAAATAAAGAAAAATAATTGGGCTCAGAGAAGTCACTATCGGGTGAGTTAAAATGACATACAAATACAGATGAAAAGCAAGGGAGAAAGAGAAAACATGGGCTAATAGAATTTAAAATAATTACTTAATGTTTGCTTATAAAATCTTGCCATTAAAATAGTTTAGTTTTATATATTTATGTCCAGCATGTGAGTGGCTTCATTTTCGTACATTTGAATACTTGATCAAAGATACTCTATTTATTATTATTTTCCCAATTTGCTAGCTAATAGCTAGTTGTCTCAATACCTCTTACTAAGTAGTTTGTCTTTTCCCATTAATTTTAACACAAATTTTATATGTATGTCTTTTGGCTCCTCTGTCAAATCTCTAGATATTGGAGTTGTTCAGGTCTTAATTATGGATCCTCTTCACTTTGCTTTCTAGGTGTAGGCATTTTCAGGGCTTCTATGCTGACCACTGACAAATTCACATCTCCAGGACAGATCTTTGACTGACAGATGGGACACATCCAACTTTCTACTATACATCTCTACATATCAGAATGCAACCCCTTATTTTACCCACAGAACATCGTTCCTCCTCTGGTATTCCTCTAGTTCAGAAATTAGCAGCACCATATATGCAGTATTTCAAGCTAGAAATTGAGAGAACTCATCCTTGAGGAAACCTTTTCCCAAAGGCTCTTACTCCTTCTCATCCAACCCTTCAGTTCAAGCTCTGTGCTCTGCCTGAGACTTATATAGACACAGTAAATAATGACTATCTCCTAAATAACGTACAATTATCCACTTTTTTTTTTAACAAGTCATGTCATTTCTTCACATAACAGCTGGACCTCTGAAAAGTCAATGCTGGACCAAGTATCCTAGTTTGCCAGAATAACTATTCTTTTATTCACCACCAGTGAGATGTTTCTTAAAAATACCCACGCCAAGCTATACAGAGTAACTAAGTTAAATGGGGTCTTTGTTTTAGGAAAAAGTACAGGGCACATATAATCAACTGACGTTATTTTCTTATATAATTTTTATAACCACCCTCTCAGGTACTAGATATTTTTAACCCATTTCACAGACCTGAAATTAGAAACATAAAACAGTTAGCTAACTTCTCAAAGTCTGTTGTCTGACTACATAATTGGCCTTTTTCCACAATGCTGTGCTGTCTCCCCTTAAGAGTTTTCTCAAGAATCAATGAAGGGCAGCTTTTTGTTCAAGACAGTGGAGGAGTAAGAGGTGGAGATCACCTTCCTCCCCACAGATACACCAGAAATACATCTACATGTAGGACAACTCCTACAGAACACCGACTGAATGCTGGCAGAAGACCTCAGACTTCCCAAAAGGCACAAGAATCCCCATGTACCTGGGTAGGGCAAAAGAAAAGAGAAAAAACAGAGACAAAAGAATAGGAATGGGACCCACACCTTGGGGAGGTAGCTGTGAAGGAGGAAAAGTTTCCACACACGAGGAAGCCCCTTCACTGGCGGGGACATGGGGTGGGTGGAGGGAAAGCTTTGGGAGCCATGAAGGAGAGCGCAGCAACAGGGATGCAGAGGGCAAAGCAGAGAGATTCCTGCACAGAGGATCAGTGCCAACCAGCACTCACCAACCTGAGATGATGGCCTGCTTGCTCCCCGGGGCAGGTAGGGGCTGGGAACTGAGGCTCTGGCTTCGGTGGTCAGACCCCAGGGAGAGGACTGGGGTTGGCTGCATAAAGACAGCCTGAAGGGGGCTAGTGTACCACAGCTAGCCAGGAGGGAGTCCAGAAAAAAGTGTGGACCTGACAAAGAGGCAAGAGACCATTGTTTTGGGGTGCGTGAAGAGAGGGATTCCTTCCCCGTGTACCCACAGAAGGCAGAGCACCGCCTAAGTGAGCTCCAGAGACGGATGTGAGCCTTGGCTATCAGCTCAGACCCCAGAGATGGGCATGAACCACTAACTCCACCACTGCTGCCACCAAGAATCCTGTGTGCAAGCACAGGTCACTACCCACACCCCCCTCAGGAGCCTGTGCAGCCCACCACTGCCAGGGTCACATGATCCAGGGAAAACTTCCCCAGGAGAAAACACACCGTGACTCAGGCTGTTGTAATGTTACACTGGCCAGACACAGGCTTGCCCCAGATTCCAATTATGACTACCGTACCCCTCCCTCTCCCCAGCCTGAATGAGCAAGAGAGCCCTAATCAGCTGCTGGTCTAATCCCTCCTGTCAGGGCAGGGAACGGCTCCTGAGGATGGCCTACACACAGAGATGGGGCCAAAACGAAAGCTGAACAGCAGTAGCTGTGCAAACAAAGAAGAGAAAGGGAAATCTCTCCCAGCAGCCTCAGTAGCAGCAGATTAAATCCCCATAGTCAACTTGATAAACACTGCCTCTGAAGAATACCTGAATAGACAACAAATGTTCCCCAAATTGAGGCGGTGGGCTTTGGGAGCAACTATAGACTTGGGGTTTGCTTTCTGCGTCTAATTTGTTTCTGGTTTTATGTTTATCTTAGTTTAGTTTTTAGTGCTCACTATCATTGGTGGATTTGTTTATTGGTTTGGTGGCTCTCCTCTTTTATTGTTTTTAATTTCTTTTTAATTTTTTAAATGTTTTTCTCTTTTCTTTTTTTAATTTTTAAAATTTATTTTCTTTTTTCTCTTTCTGTGAGTGTGCATGTGTGTGTTTCTTTGTGTGCTTTTCTCTGTTTAGGTTTGCTTTTGCCATTTCTCCTAGGGTTCTGTCTCTTCTATTTTTTTTTTACTAACTTCCTTTTCTTCTGATCCATGGGGTGCGCAGGGTCTTGGTGCTCCAGCTGGGTGTCAGGCCTGAGCCTCCGAGGTGGGAGGGCTGAATCCAGGACATTGAACCACCAGAAACCTCCCAGCCCCAAGAAATATCAATTGGAAAGAGCTCTCCCAGAGATCTTCATCTCAGCACTAAGACTTAGTTCCACCTAATGGTCACCAAGCTCCAGTGCTGGATGCCCCAAGACAGGAACACAATGCCACTCACTAGCAGAGAGGCTGCCTAAAGTCATACTAACTTCACAGAAAATCCAAAACACACCACCGGATGTGGTCCTGCTCACCAAAGAGACAAGATCCAGCACCACCCACTAGAACACAGGCACCAGCCCCCTCCACCAGGAAGCCTACACAACCCACTGAACCAACATTACCCACTGGGGGCAGACAACAAAAACAACAGAAACTACAGACTTGCAACCTGTGAAAAGGAGACCCCAAACACAGTAAGTTAAGGAAAATGAGAAGACGGAGAAATATTCAGGAGATGAAGGAGCAAGGTAAAAACCCACCAGACCTAACAAATGAAGAGGAAATAGGCAGTCTACCTGAAAAAGAATTCAGAGTAATGATGGTAAACATGGTCGAAAATCTTGGAAACAGAATGGAGAAAATACAAGAAACGTTTAACAAGGACCTAGAAAAGCTAAAGAGCAAAAAGCGATGATGAAGAACACAATAAATGAAATTAAAAGTACTTCAGAAGGAATCAGTAGCAGAATAACTGAGGCAGAAAAAGAGATAAGTGATCTGGAATTTAAAATAGTAGAAATAAACACTGAGGAGCAGACTGAAGATAAAAGAATGAAAAGAATTGAGGACAGTCTCAGAAACTTCTGGGACAACATTATATACACCAACATTTGAAACACAGGGGCTCCAGAAGAAGAATAGAAAAAGAAAGGGACTGAGAAAATATTTCAAGAGATTATAGTTGAAAACTTCCCTAACATGGGAAAGGAAATAGTCAATCAAGTCCAGGAAGTGCAGAGAGTCCCATATGGGATAAATCCAAGAAGAAAGACATCAAAACACATATTAATCAAACTATTAAAAATTAAATACAAAGAAGAAACACTAAAACCAGCAAGGGAAAAGCAACAAATAACAAACAAGGGAGTACCCATAAGGTTAACAGCTGCTCTTTCAGCAAAAACTCTGCAAGCCAGAAAGGACTGCCAGGACATATTTAAAGTGATAAAAGGGAAAAAACTACAACCAAGATTACTCTACCCAGCAAGGATCTCATTCAGATTTGACGGGGAAATTAAAACCTTTACAGAGAAGAAAATGTTAAGAGATTCAGCAACACCAAAACAGCTTTACAACAAATGCTAAAGGAACTTCTCTAGGCAGGAAACAAAAGAGAAGGAAAAGACCTATAATAACAAACCCTAAACAATTAAGAAAAATTTAATAGGAACATACATATTGATCATTACCTTAAATGTAAATGGATTAAATGCTCCATCCAAAAGACACAGACTGGCTGAATGGATACAAAAACAAGACCCATATATATGCTGTCTACAAGAGATCCACTTCAGACCTAGGGACAAGTATAGCCTTAAAGTGAGGGGATGGAAAAGATATTCCATGCAAATGGAAATCAAAAGAAAGCTGAAGTAGCAATTCTCATATCAGACAAAATAGACTTTAAAATAAAGACTTTTACAAGAGACAAAGAAGGACACTACATAATGATCAAGGGATCAATCCAAGAAGAAGATATAACAATTGTAAATATTTATGCACTCAACATAGGAGCTCCCCAATACATAAGGCAAATGCTAACAGCCACAAAAGGGGAAATCGACAGTAACACAATAATAGTAGGGGACTTTAACATCCCACTTTCACCAATGGACAGATCATCCAAAATAAAAACAAAGAAGGAAACACAGGCTTTAAAAGACACATTAGACCACATAGACTTAATTGATATTTATAGGACATTCCATCCCAAAACAACAGAATACACTTTCTTCTCCAGTGCTCATGGAACATTCTCCAGGACAGATCATACCTTGGGTCACAAATCAAGCCTTGGTAAATTTAAGAAAATTGAAATCATATCAAGTATCTTTTCCAACCACAGTGCTATGAGACTAGATATCAATTACAGGAAAAAATCTGTAAAAGATACAAACCCATGGAGCCTAAACAACACACTACTAAATAACCAAGAGATCACTGAAGAAATCCAAGAGGAAATCAAAAAATACCTAGAAACAAATGACAATGAAAACACAACAACCCAAAACCTATGGGTGCAGCAAAAGCAGTTCTAAGAGGGAAGTTTATGGCAATACAATCCAACCTCAAGAAACAAGAAAAATCTCAAATAAACAACCTAACCTTACACCTAAAGCAATTAGAGAAAGAAGAACAAAACAAAACCCAAAGTTAGCAGAAGGAAAGAAATCATAAAGATCAGACCAGAAATAAATGAAAAAGAAATGAAGGAGACAATAGAAAAGATCAATAAAACTAAAAGCTGTTTCTATGAGAAGACAAACAAAATTGATAAACCATTAGGCAGACTCTTCAAGAAAGAAAGGGAGAAAACAAATCAACAGAATTAGAAATGATAAAGGAGAAGTAACAACTGACACTGCAGAAATACAAAGGATCATGAGAGACTACTACAGGCAACTATATGTCAATAAAATGGACAACCTGGGAGAAATGGACAAATTCTTAGGAAAGTACAACCTCCCAAGACTACTGCAGGAAGAAAAAGAAAATATGAACGGAACAATCACAAGCACTGAAATTGAAACTGTGATTAAAAATCTTCCAACAAACAAAAGCCCAGGACCCATGGCTTCACAGGTGAATTCCATCCAACATTTAGAGAACAGCTAACACCAATCCTTCTCAAACTCTCCCAAAATACAGTACTGGGAGGAACACTCCCAAACTCATTCTACAAGGCCACAATCACCCATATACCAAAACCAGACAATGAGGTCAAAAGAAAGAAAACTACAAGCCAATATCACTGATGAATATAGATGCAAAAATCCTCAACAAAATACTAGCAAACAGAATCCAACAACATATAAAAAGGATCATACACCATGCTCAAGTGGGATTTATCCCAGGAATGCAAGGATTCTTCAATATATGCAAATTAATCAATGTGATACACCATATTAACAAATTGAAGGATAAAAACCATATGATCATCTCAATAGATGCAGAGAAAGCTTTCAGCAAAATTCAACAACGATTTATGATAAAAACTCTCCAGAAAGTAGGCAGAGTGGGAACCTACCTCAACATAATAAAGGCCATATGTGACAAACCCACTGCCGACGTAGTTCTCAATGGTGAAAAACTGAAACCATTTCCTCTAAGATAAGGAAGAAGACAAGGTTGACCACCCTCACCACTATTATTCAAAATACTTTTGGAAGTTTTATCCATGGCAATCAGAGAAGAAAAAGAAATAAAAGGAATCCAAATCGGAAAAGAAGAAGTAAAACTGTCACTGTTTGCAGATGACATACTATACATAGAGAATCCTAAAGATGCTACCAGAAAGCTACTAGAGCTAATCAATGAATTTGGTAAAGTAGCAGGATACAAAATTAATGCACAGAAATCTCTCGCATTCCTATACACTAATGACGAAAAATCTGAAAGAGAAATTAAGGAAACACTCCCATTTACCACTGCAAAAAAAAGAATAAAATACCTAGGAATAAACCTTCCTAAGGAGACAAAAGACCTGTATGCAGGAAACGATAAGACACTGATGAAAAAAATTAAAGATGATACAAACAAATGGAGAGATATGCCACATTCTTGGATTGGAAGAATCAACATTGCGAAAATGACTCTATTACCCAAAGCAATCTACAGATTCAATGCAATCCCTATCAAATTATGAATGGCATTTTTCACAGAACTAGAACAAAAAATTTCAATTTGTATGGAAATACAAAACACCACAAATAGCCAAAGCAATCTTGAGAAAGGAAAACGGAGCTGGAGGAATCAGACTCCCTGACTTCAGACTATACTACAAAGCTACAGTAATCAAGACAGTATGATAATGGCAAAAAACAGAAATACAGATCAAGGAACAGGATAGAAAGCCCAAAGATAAACCCATGCACATATGGTCACCTTATTTTTGATAAAGGAGGCAAGAATATACAATGGAGAAAAGACAGCCTCTTTAATAAGTGGTGCTGGGAAAACTGGACTGCTACGTGTAAAAGATTGAATTAGAACACTCCCTAAAACCAAACACAAAAATAAACTCAAAATGGATTAAAGACCTAAATGTAAGGCCAAACACTATAAAACTCTTAGAGGAAAACATAGGCAAAACACTCTATGACATAAATCACAGCAAGATCCTTTTTGACCCACCTCCTAAAGAAATGGAAATAAAAACAAAAATAAACAAATGGGACCTAATGAAACTTAAAAGCTTTTGCACAGCAAAGGAAACCATAAACCAGATGAAAAGACAACTCTCAGAATGGGAGAAAATATTGGCTAACGAAGCAACTCACAAAGGATTAATCTCCAAATTATACAAGCACCTCATGTAGCTCAGTATCAAAAAAACAAAAAACCCAATCTAAAAATGGGTGGAAGACCTAAATAAACATTTCTCCAAATAAGATATACAGATTACCAATAAACACGTGAAAGGGTGTTCAATATCACTAATGATTAGAGAAATGCAAATCAAAACCACAATGAGGTATCAACTCACACTGGTCAGAATGGCCATCAACAAAAAATCTACAAACAATAAATGCTGGAGAGGTGTGTAGAAAAGGGAACCCTCTTGTACTGTTGGTGGGAATTTGAATTGACACAGACCCTATGGAGAATAGTATGGAGTTTCCTTAAAAAACTAAAAATAGAACCACCGTATTACCCAGCAATCTCACTACTGGGCATATACCCTGAGAAAACCATAATTCAAAAAGAGACATGCACCACAATGTTCACTGCAGCACTATTTACAATAGCTATGACACAGAAGCAATCTAAGTGTCCACTGACAGATGAATGGATAAAGAAGATGTGGCACATATATACAGTGGAATATTACTCAGCCATAAAAAGAAACGAAATTGAGTTATTTGTAGTGAGATTGACAGACCTCGAGTCTGTCATACAGGGTGAAGTAAGTCAGAAAGAGAAAAGCAAATACCATATGCTAACACATATATTTGGAATCTAAAAAATAAAATGGTTCTGATGAACCTAGGGACAGGACAGGAATAAAGATGCAGTCGTAGAGAATGGACTTAAGGACATGGGGAGGGAGAAGGGTAAGCTGGGACAAAGTGAGAGAGTGGCATTGACATAAATACACCGGCAAATGTAAAACAGAAAGCTAGTGGGAAGCAGCTGCATAGCAAAGGGAGATCAGCTCGGTGCTTTGTGATCACCTAGACGAGTGGGATAGGGATGAAGGGAGGGAGGCCCAAGAGCGAGGGGACATGGGGATATATGTACACATATAGCTGATTCACTTTATTATACAGCAGAAACTAACACACCATTGTAAAGCAATTATACTCCAATAAAGATGTTAAAAAATAAAAAAAAGAAGAATCAGTGAAGAATTAGAAATATCCTTTCTTCAAAATCTCCCGGCTGAGCCAAGGTCTAAATTTCCTGTGGAGATCTTACCACGGGCAATGCCACCAAAGCTTTCACAACTTTAACTACTGCTTCAGTGAACTACCTGTTCATCCAATTCCTGCACATCTACTTTAACACAAAACAATTTAGAAGTTAATAAAGATAAGAACTCTTCTCATTATAGTCTGTCGTCTCAAGCTGCTTTCCCATAGTTCATGAATACACGAAATTCAAAATGCCAGTCTCCAAGTTTTCAATATAATTTTAATGGCAGTGGAACTTTTACAGAGGTTATTTTGCCACAGTGGTTAAACATTTTTGTTAAATACTGCTATTTTACAGCAAGAAATAAGCATTAACTGACATATGAGTATGTAGCCTGAAATTTTATGTACCCAAGGAAAATGTTCAGAAATAGTTTTCTTATTCTTTGCTAAATTGCAAACCTACAGATTTCTGACCCTTGTGAAATGCTGGATAGATGGAGCATTATTTACCAAGATGGAGAAAGGAAATGAAGGCAGAAGATTTGGGAAGGTGGGGTGGTGGGATGAAGATAAGGTTTTCTTTTCTGACTCTAACTTGCTTTCCACTGCTTTTGCTGTTTTCGCTAGTGTGTCAGAGCACAGTTTCCCAAAATTTCCCAAAATAAGAATGACTTGGGTCTTTTTAAAAATCCAGAGTTCTAGGTATTTTCCTTGGAAATTCTGACTCTGTGTTCTGAAATGGGACTTGAAGAACCTGTATTTTTAACAGCATGTTGAGAGGTTATTTATTACCAAAAAGACAATTGTGAAATATTTAGTAGACCATCCAGGAGCTACATAATTAACATTAACAAGTAGGTTATTTCTGTAAGGGTAGGGGATTTTTTTGAAAGCTAGTTAAACGTATCCTCTATTAAAAGGATAGAATTTAGTGCTTTAGAGCTTTTTAATGAATATTTTAAAGTATATTTTGCTGAAATGGCAAAAATACTTTAATTCATTTAGAGTTAGCATTATAGCCTCAGAATGATTTCTGAGTTGGCTTTTTAGAAACCTTCAGATCATGTTCCAAAATTTACCTTTGATGTCTATGAAACTTCAGAAAAGCACTATTAAAATATACATGGAAAAAGTAATAATATCAAAAAATATCAAAGTAACTCTTACAAATAAACAAGAAAAAAAGATAAACAATCTAACCTAATAGAAAAAAGAGGGTATATAAAAAGAGGAAAATTTAATGACCACTACAAATGAAAAGATGTTCTAATGCATTAGTAACTAAAGAGATGCAACTTAAAATCACATGAAGTTCCAATTTTCATTCATTTGCTTGGCAACTTTAAAGTAGTAATACCAACTGTTGACAAGGAATAAATTTGTTGTACCAATCCACAGAGTAATTCAATGATATCCAGTAAGGTTAGGGTGACTTATAAATTATATTATCAAACTGTTACTTTTTAAAAGTAAAACAGTATACTAAAACATATAAAATTATGTAATATTTAGTATACTTATTTACTGACTGACAAATTGTTTTTTATTACATTGATGGACCTATAAATAGTTCTGTTCAAAATTGTTTTCAAAAATGAAATTCTTCAAAAATTTTTAAACTGTAATTGAAGCAAAATGGAAAAATAACTTATTTATATTTCTTATTTACACATTAAAAATAGCAAGGGGACTTCCCTGGTGGTGCAGTGGTTAAGAATGCACCTGCCAATACAAGGGACACTAGTTCGAGCCCTGGTCTGGGAAGATCCCACATGCTGTGGAGCAACTAAGCCTGTGCACCACAACTACTGAGCCTGCACTCTAGAGCCTGTGAGCCACAACTACTGAAGCCTGCGCCCCTAGAGCCTGTGCTCCACAACAAGAGAAGCCCCCGCAGTGATAACTCCATGCACTGCAAAGAAGAGTAGCTCCCGCTCGCTGCAACTAGAGAAGGTCCGCGCGAAGCAACAAAGACCCAATACAGCCATAAATAAATAAATAAAAAGAGCAAACAGTATAATTATTCTGGGAAATATTTATATACTTAAAGCAGTTTGTTAGTCATAATTATATCTGGTTATTTTCTGAAAAATGTACTTCTCATAATAAAGTTGATTATTGATTTTTAATAAAATTATCTGCAATCTTTTCCAAAGTTGATTCCAAAGGTGTTGTCACCACCAAAAGTTATCATCAGCGCTTAGCTTTTTAACTGAATTTTATAAAACATTCATAACATTGCCAAATGTTTAATTTCTAGCAGAATAAACTTCCAAAAGCTTTATCTTGGTTCCATTAATTGGATGCTCGATTGAACCATATTTAGATCTAATTTTCTACATGAAACATCTAAATGGCATTATTCAACTGTTTGTGATTTTTCTCTGCTGCTAATGGAGCTAACATATTAACAGCTCTTGCTGCATATTTCGTTAAGTACTGAAAAGATCTGGAATAAAAAATGAATACAATTTAAATAAGAAAGCAGTAATTTGATCTAAATGAAAAGCCATGCTTCTCAGACTGGTATGCTTGCATACTTTCTCCAAATTCACAAATGAAACATATGAAAAGGACATCTTCAGGCAGTTTTCTTAGTGTAATTGTTAACTTTTGAAATACCAGCTAATATTTTGTACTCAGATTTGTATTTCAAGAGATCAGTGTTAACCTTTATGAGCCCAATAGTGGATAGAAAACACCAATGGATATATTGTACAGGTTTTATGGATGCCATAATCTTTCTTGAGAGGGAAATTCAGTACTTACTTTTTAATTAAACACACTTTTATAAGCTCACTGCTGAAGCATTATTTCAAAGTAAGTGATCAATAAATACATAGCTGGAGGTGTCTGAGGGATGACAAAACCACTCTAGCAGGACCAAGTAACCACTCTCTGTGTGCTCAGCTTCTATTCTCTGCACATTAGTCACATGTACCTAAGCTCTTAGTTCCTTTGTTTTCTCCAACCTCAACATATGGTGGCCTGCCAGTTTCATTTAAGTGGACAGGATGAAAAATCGTGTCCAACGCTTACCCCACCATCATGCAAGATTGGAAGGAGTTAGCTGTCCCTAGCCACTGCTGACCCACTGCATATTGTTTTATCAATCAACACTGCATGCTACCCTTGAAAGGGAGGTACTAGCCATGTTTTGTTTGAAGTGGGTCAGGAAAATAAAGTCAATTTTCAGATTTAACCCCCTATTGACATTAAACTCTTAACATTTCATTTGTCTCACATTTTTGTACAGCCATGACTAAAGCTGGAGGTATTAGACAAAATGGACATTTAACAAATCCATGCTAGTTTTTAATCAATTCAATTGATTATAATACTTCATTAAAAAGAAAAATTCAGGACAGATGCTAAATCGATCAGGATGTATGGACAAGAATAGTAGAGTGGCACTCATGGGAACAAATGAGGATGTCTGGTCTCCCCAGGATTGAAACTGTGCACACACTGCAACCCAGTTATTCCCCTTCTATATATTTATTAGAAACTCTTACACATGTGTACCTAAAGTATAGAGAAGGGTTTTCATTATAGCATTTGGATAAATACATTATGGAACATGACAGAATACAGCAGACTGGGATCTATAGTATCAATGTGGGTAACTCTCAACAAGAATAAGTGGGAAAAAATAATATTCACATGAATATTAAAAACTCACAGTAGGGCTTCCCTGGTGGCGCAGTGGTTGAGAGTCCGCCTGCCGGTGCAGGGGACGCGGGTTCGTGCCCCGGTCTGGGAGGATCCCACGCGCCGCGGAGCGGCTGGGCCCGTGAGCCATGGCAGCTGAGCCTGCGCGTCCGGAGCCTGTGCTCCGCAGCGGAAGAGGCCGCAGCGGTGAGAGGCCCGCGTACTGAAAAAAGAAAAAAAAAACTCACAGTACACTAGTAAGTGTTATATATAAACATATATATTCTAATGAAACTTTAAAATCATAAAGGTAAACATCAGGCTCATAATAATTACACCTCTGTACAGGGAGAAAAGGAAATGAACCTGAGGTGTACTCCAATTATAAGGGAGTGTAATATAAATGGAACAGGGTATGCGTTAATAGTGATCATTTCTGGTGGGAGTTAAATAGGTATTTCTTATTTTATTTAGTATATTATTTTTTTCAAATTTCACTCAAAAACAAAATAATATCATAAGGAACAATATTCAGTTTAACTTGGAATCACCTTGTTACATACTTACGTTGCCTACAAAATTCCCTGCCTCCCTCCTTGCCACCTCTAAGGGATTCAAAAAAGGAAGTATGATTTCTACGTATAAAATAGATAGCTAATGAGAACCTACTGTATAGCACAGGGAACTCTACTCGGTACTCTGTGATGACCTAAATGGGAAGGAAATCCAAAAAAGAGGGGATATATCTATACGTATGGCTGATTCACTTTGCTGTACAACAGAAACTGACACAACAGTGTAAAGCAACTATATTCCAATAAAAAAAATAAGACAAGAAAAGTATGGAAAATGTGGTACTTTATTAAACTTTTTATAAATATACGATCAAATATATAACCAGCACATCACTGTTCTTGACACATTATCCATATACAATCACAGAGTATGAGGACAGAGAAGAATATGTGTGGAATTTGACTTCTGAATAAAGGACATCATGCTCATGTTTAACTATCTACAATACATATTCTTAAAAGAGATAAATAACATTTCAGAACTGACATTATTACAATGAGAAATGATTGAAACATGCTAATAAAATCTATATAAGCTTTATGGAAACAATGAATACTTGTCTAACTGTCTTTTAATGTATAAAAGATGGGAACAGCTACCTTCATGCAAATTAACTAGACTTTAGTTGCACTAATTAAGAAAACTACAGCTTAGTCAATCAAAGGTAGTAGATTAGTTACAATGGATGTCAAAATCATTCTTTATTAAATTAGGTTTAGAAACATATCTAGCTTGAAAATACATAGAAAAAAGTTTGGTTGTGCAGATTAGTATGATTTCAGTGGAACATGTATCATCTTAAAAATCTGATAAGGGGCTTCCCTGGTGGCACAGTGGTTGAGAGTCCGCCTGCCGATGCAGGGGACACGGGTTCGTGCCCCTGTCCGGGAAGATCCCATATGCCGCGGAGAGGCTGGGCCTGTGAGCCATGGCCGCTGGGCCTGCGCGTCCGGAGCCTGTGCTCCACAAAGGGAGAGGCCACAACAGTGAGAGGTCCGCAAAAAAAACAAAAACAAAAAAATCTGATAAGAACTTTCCAATCCATAAAACACTGTACGAGAAAACTGTGAGTCAGGCTAGACACACATTTCAAAGGGCTGATGAGATTGCAAATCACTTATGCCTCACTCTCGAATTACTTTGATAATGTTCAGCACTTGCAGAGTGTTTTCTAGCATCAAAGAGCCTACAAACTTTAACTAATTAATCCTTACACTACCCAGTGAGATAGTGATAAGAAACCCCTTGAAGAGAGCATCTAACTATATAGTTCACACTTGCATATACAGAATTCAGCATATATGGCATGTGTTTTCCTATCTCTCTATTTCAGTAAATCTTAAGAGAGATGATATCCATATGTGAATACATGATGCATGGCCGTCTATTGTGTATAAAATTATGTACACTGCACTCAATCTGCAACTAAAAGCTAACAAAGAAAGATATATGTACAGCCAACACATGAAAACATCTGGTACATTCTGCTGTATTTTCTTTTCTCATTCATTTTACATCTTGTTCTTGGCCATTCCAGAGTGGACTTGATTTGAATAAGCTAAAACTCTTCCATGGAGGATATACAATTTTCTTGTTAATGTTTAAATTATTTTTATTTGTTCTGAAATAAAGGGTTTTTAAATTAAAAGCCTATAAATTATGCTGAATATAAGAGAATACCATATGGGAAAGCTTCACCCAAATGAAACAATATTTAACTACTGTATTAAGAATTCTCTCTAGTAGGATTCCCTTCTCTCTGCAGGTAGCTGGCTACAGCAGTCTACCAAAACAAATCTATTCCTGCAGTAAAGGCCAACACTAGGTCACTCAGAGAGAGCACTTTCTGTCTGCAAAGGGCTCTACATCTTTTTGCTGAAATAGGGGAAATCCTTATCCAGTTTTCCTGTTTAACTAAAAATTCATTTAAAAATTAATCTTATTCTTTATCATTTCAAAGAAATTCTGCTTTCCTTCAAATTGCTTGGCCCTTATTTAATCTCTATAAATCTCTAAAATTACACAGATATACATATACACAAAAGAAACTGTACAATTGGATGACCATCCAAAGTGTCCACATGTTCTGTTTTAAAAATTCTCTCATGTACTATTTGCATTAAAGTTGTAGTTATCATTCAGTGGATGATCTAGTTTACCAACCTCCCCATTGAAGTCAGTATGTACAATGTGAGCAACAAGATTTCCATTTGCACACACTTTATTTATAACTAAACTTATACAGTTATAATGATCAGCTTTGTTGTCAAAGACGGACACTGCTCAAACTTTCATTTTTAAAATATTCTTCTTTTCAAGGTCCAAGCATTTTTCCACTTAAGTTGATCTAAAACAGACTGTTGAACATTTAAATGGAATGAAAAAAGTAAGCTGAAAATATTTTATTTCTTAGTGTAAAAAATAGAGTCATTTCAGTTCTTCCTTAATTAATTACATAGGACTGTGAAAGAGCTAATGTGCCATATTGATTTATTACTTGAGTCTCTAGAGACAATAAGACTTAATTCATTAGCAAGGGGAAATAAATTAAGGGTTTTTACACGGATCTACCTTAAAACAACTGAGACTTTTACAAACACTAAGCTCATATTCTTTCCAGTTACAATTAAATTGATTATTTCTTTCTTCTTCTCCTCTATGCTTTTCAATCTTACTAGAGATGTAAAAAGTTAGGATTGGAACATGGAACAAAGAGAGCTTTCCTATAGAAAGAGTCGTAAAGATTTTTCACAGGAGACTGAGGTCTCAGATGAAGAGTAGAAATGATATGGGAATGTAAACTGGTACAGTCACTACGGAAAAGAGTATGGAGGTCCCTCAAATATTAAAAATAGAGCTAGCGTATGTTCCAAAACTTACATTTCTGCGTATATATCTAAAGGAAATGAAACCACTACCTTGAAGTGATATCTATATCCCAATGTTCACTGCAGCATTATTCATAATAGCCAACATATGGAAACAACCTAAGTATCTGTTGATGGTAAATGAACAGCCTAAGTGTCCATTGACAGTAATTTCCTGATAAAGAAAATATGGTGTGTGTATGTGTATATGTATATAATGGAATACTATTCAGCCATAAAGAGAAGGAAATCCTGCCATTTGTAACAATATGGATGGAC
Organism: Orcinus orca; assembly: GCF_937001465.1. Lineage (NCBI taxonomy): Eukaryota > Metazoa > Chordata > Mammalia > Artiodactyla > Delphinidae > Orcinus > Orcinus orca. The sequence continues at coordinate 23,061,804 of NC_064563.1, forward strand.
CTTAAAGGTACTGAGCTAAATGAAATCAGTCAGACAGAGAAAGAACAAATCCCATATTTTCTCATCTATATGTAGAATCTTAAAAAAGCCACTCACAGAAATAGAGGGTAGAATGGTGGTTCCCAGAGGCTGGGGGTTTGGGGAAATGGGGAGATTTGGTCAAAGGGTACAAACTCCCAGTTTTAAGATGAGTAAGTTCTGAGGATCTAATGTACAGCATGGTGACTATAGTTAACAATACTGTATTTTATGCTTGAAACTTACTGAGAGAATAGATCTTAAATGCTCTCACTGCACCTGACCCCCGAAAGATGGTTAACTACCATGGGAGGTGATGAATGTGTTAAGTAACCTTACTGTGGTAACCATTTTGTAGTATACGCAAGTATTAAATCTTCACATTGTACACCTTTAACTTGTACAATGTTATGTTTCAATTATATCTCAATAAAGCTGGAGGGGGAGAATATCAAGGGATTTTTTAAAAGAGTAGAAATGATAAAAGCTTTGGCAGTAATATTAATCAGGGTTCTCCAGAGAAACAGAACCAACAAGATATGTGTGTGTGTGTGTGTGTGTGTGTGTGTGTGTATATATATATATATATATATATCAAAAGAGAGAGATTTATTAAGGATTTGGCTCATATGACGGTGGAGATCTGGCAGGTTCAAAATCTGCAGGGTGGGCCAGCAGGCTGGAAACCCAGGAAGGTGTTGCATTTCAAGTCCAAAGGCAGACTTCTGGCAGAATTCCCTCTTCTTCTAGGGAAGTCAGTCTTTTTCTGTCCAGGCCCTCAACTGATTGGATGAGGTCTACCCACCATTATGAAAGATCGTCTGCTTAACTCATAGTTTATTGATTTAAATGTTAACCTCATCTTAATAAATACTTTCACAGAAACCTCTCAGATAATGTTTGACCAAATATCTAGGCACCGTGACCTAGCCAATTTGACACATAAAATTAACAATTACAGCAGAGAAAGAAATTTTGTAAGATCTAATATGCACTGAAATACCTTTCATATATTTAGTCTGATTCCATCTGGATATAGACAGCCAAGGAAAGATGGAGAAATATTTATTCTCATAATAGAGACAAGGTCATGACCTTCCTAACTCACTCCCAGGATTGTCATAGAAAAGGAGAAACACATCTACTGCTCATACTTTATGAGCAGTCTCTCTACCAATAGATCACAAACTTGAAAACATCTGCCTACATAGAGCCACTTGTCTGGGGAAGACATCATCAGAATTTGAGCTTGAACTCTAATGATTAGCCTTGGGATCTTTGACCTTAGTTGAACGGATTTCAAAGCCTAAAAGTAGTTCTCTTTTGCAAGAGAAGTTGACTCTTCAAACACCCTATCCTGGAAAAATCTAACCTAGCAGAACATTTGGTTATGAGATGATTAAAACAAACAAACAAAAAAAAAACCTAACAAGGAAAAAAACCTGACTGTAGACAGCCAGTTCAATGGGCAGCAAGAAAAAGTACTTTGTATACTAATATCAAAGTTTGTCAGAATTATAAACAAGTCAGCATGTCCACAAATTGTCTCCTGTTTTGAAATCCTTCATTTTTGAGTATGGATTTATCTTTACAAATTATTATTGTTTTTTATGACTGTATGCATGTATGGGTCCTGCAACATTTGCATACGAGAGGTCACACATGGAGAACCTATACATATAAGGCCAATAACGAGACTGGTATCTGGGTCTTGTGAAATGACTTAGCCTAGAGTGAGAGGAGACATTTTTCTTCTCTCTGGGTCTCTCATTTGTAAGAAGGCAAACTACGAAATGATTACAAATAAGGTCTAAACAAAGAAGGACACAGTCTCTAGTGTCCAACTTGTTGTTATCTTTCCTGTAAATCCCTCACGCCATCTCAGAGACTAACGTTAGATCCTGGTCTTGCATACCTAAATGGGGAGGACTCATGCAGTAGTTTCCTGGGGAGATTTGGTCTAAACATAGAAATAAATGACATGCAGATAAGTGGGCAGTGGTCCAGGGCCAGATTTCCTGACTGAGGCATATATAAACCTATCAGGGATTCCTAGAAATATTTGGGGAAATGAAACTGGTTAATAATGCTCTTATAAAATTAAGCAAAAAGGACATCACAGACTACAGTGTACTGAGCAGAAAAGTGAGACTGCACATAGCAATTCAATCTGGGTTTTGGGTAAATTCCCCCAATATCCCAAATTAATGTTATATCATAAAACATGTTTGAAATGGGTTATATAAAAACCATTTGATTTCTAGTTGCTTTTCATTATTAAAGGGAAGGTAAACCTCATGAAATCTAACCTTAAATTTTAAGACTATTTTAACTTCAATAAAACTTACTTAACTTGGGATAAACAAATGTGAATTTTCTTGTTTTTTGATGTTAAGATGATAGGATTAAACCAGAACCTCCTTGGGATTTTTACTGTCTGGTGTCATGGCCACCATGCTAAATGATAAACACTGTGCAAGATTAACAACAGAATGTTTGTATCACGATTTCCCCTCTTCAGAATAAGGTTGTTTTAAATTATGACCATGAAATGTGTCTTCCAACATCAAGAGCCAAGCAATATTATTTAACAATAACAGCAACAAAACTTTGGCAAGAGTAATATTACCAAAAGATACTACCACATTTTTATTGGCATGTAGAAAGGAAGTAGAAAATTTTCACTTCAGTAATATTCAGAGACTCTTAATCATATTTTTGACACGTGTCAAGATGTGCCCCGAGCACTAATTCCAGCTTTTAAAATCCTCTTTTTTAAGTTTTTTGTTTTAACTTTACTTACGAGTTGGGTCAAACAAAGTCCCACACAACTTCAATCACTGTCCTGACATTGTGTCTGCTTCTGAACTTTGTGCAGAAACAAAAAAACTAAATAGCATTATAGGTTGACCAAAAAAATACATGGATAAATGTATAATATATGTTGACTCTCCATTTCTACAATCCTCTTGATCAATATTTGTTTTTTACCTTGAACATTAACATTAAATTTTTTAAGGTACATTTTCTTTAAACAGGGATACCAATTATGTTTTCTTTCCCTTTTGTTAAAAAACAATTTTGAATCTTTTCTGTTTTTTAAAAGTTCAAGTATATCATTATTCTAGTAAATAGAAATTATACTTATTCAAGCATATATTTGCTGCTCATTTTATCTTACTCTCTATGCTGCCAGCATAATCCCTTTATGGACGAATATTTTTTTTTCTCTCAGTTTATTCTCTGAAGATTGAATAAAAAGGATTTTAGTGACTTTATAAACTCTTTTGGAAAGAGATCTCAAAACTAAGTCCTTCCATTCTTCCATTCTTCATTTTCAACTCAATTGTATGACCAAATGTGTTCCAAAGGTAACTGGAATTGTTCATAATTCATGTTCTCCTGGATCTAAGAATCTTTAAAAATATTAGCTAGAAACTTCTCTGGATTATGGTAATGTTAATAGAGATTATTCTGAAGGTTTCTTGGAGTTGAGTAGGGTTTCTAAATACATAAAATTAATGAACATATAAAGGTTGAAAAATATGATAACCAGAAGAAATCTTAACTACAAGAATTAGTGAAATATATACAGTGCCTTTTTCATGCAAATTACATACAGTCAGCCCTCCATATCCGTTGGTTCACACCTGCAGATTCAACCAACTGCAAATTGAAAATATATTTTTTTTAATTCCAGAAACTTCCATAAAGCAAAAGTTGAATTTGCCATGCCGAGCAATGATTTACATAGCATTTACATTATTTGGTATTATAAGTAATCTACAGATGATTTCAAGTATATAGGAGATGTACATAGGTTATATGCAAATACTATGCCATGTTGCATAAGGGACCTGAGCATTGGCAAATTTGGGTATTTGCAGGGAGGTCCTGGAACCCATCCCCCAAGGAAACTGAGGGGCAACTGTATATCTTTTTAAAAGGAACAGCTCCTAATGCACTTACTTGGTTCTTTCTCTGCAATTATGCTAACAAGTATCATGCTGAGAAAGGATTAGTCCTGATGGACAATCAAAGACAATGCTTCCTTCCTGGTAAAAAGGTGAGAAAAGATGTCAGCATCTGAGCTGCAGTTATTAGGCATTGCAGCAGGAGGTCCATATGACCAGTTAGTGAGCATGATCAGAGTTTGCTAAAGTAGAGAAACTACCTAGTCACGAGGCAGCCTCCTCTGTGCCATCATATATGTAACATCTCTGATTTGGTGGGTGGAAACCGCACCACACACATCTCCCTGACAGTTTGACTTAGCGTCCTTCTCTCAGCTTGGCAGCCATGACACCTGGCCAGGTAAAAACTCCTGGTGAGATGAAGCATTTGCCATAGCAGCAGGACATGTGTACCTGCAAAATCTGAAGGAACAGAAAACATTCCTGAAAGGAAGAACCAGGAAGGACCAACCTATTTAGTTCTATATTAACAACAATAAAACATGAGAAAGCAAGATTTTAAACACAAGATTAAAGTGTGTTCATTGTATCCTCATAATGGTAACTAATGAGATGAAAAGAGAACAAAATCTCCTGATAATTTTAATGATATTGCTGAGTGATTATGATACGTTTTCATATATTTTTATAGTTCAGTTTGTATTTTATTCAATATGACCTCCTGAAAATATTTTCCTTAATATCAAAGTTTGAAACCTAAAAATCAGGTGAGATTTATTTTCTCTTTACTGTTAATTGTTGACATTACGTCAAAACTCAATTCCAACATTTCTGAGATCTTCATTTAAGTAGCATAATAGGGTATGTGTTCGCTTGCCCTATATATATTGTATAGACTACTGATATTAGCATGAGAAAACCATAGGTCTCCAAATGAACTAATCATATAATACTAAGTAAACATGGCTTGTCTAAAAAATATGGGTTAGGTTACATTCCAAATGGACAACGTGGAATAAAAACATGGTATCTTAGAAATGGGTGTCTAATACAATCATTTTGAATGTACCTCCCAGAGACTGCTTTAAGGCAAAGGTGACCACAAGGCCAGTGGTAGATGGTTACAAGCTGTCTTTCCCAACATCTGTGTAAATAGATTCAAAGAACCAAAGGCTGCTGTTTCAAAAATTAAACTACAAAAGGCCATATCTATAACTGTACACAAAATCGCCTTGTCTACCCCTTCTTCTTACCCCCTACTACTTCTGGTGCTGTTAAAGAAAAAGAATGTCTGAGGACCACCAAGGAGAAAAAGGGCAGAAAGAGGACATGGGAATAATTATTTTCAAGGGTGCCTTGAAAAAGTCATTAGTCCTTCTTTCTGTATTCTAGAGAAGCAATATCTGTGCATATAAATCAAGGCAGTGTGCTTAAGATGTATGTGTTTGTAAAAATGGGCAGTTTCGATTGATACTTTTCTTTCTGTTTTACTATTGTCTTAAGCTATAGCAAGATTTTTAAATATGGCACATAGGAATGATATGCTACCATGGTGGCATTTGTGAACACTGACACAAGAATTACGGCTACCCCACTTCTCAGCAAGAAGGCTCAAGGAGTCCTTCTCTGTATCCTTAACCCACCAATCTAATATGATCATCTACAGTCAAGGAAATAGAATACAGATTTTGATCAAAAGAGAAAAAATATAAGTCAGTTTGAGGTTGTGGAGAGGGGTAGGGGAGTGATGGTGGTGGTGGTGTACTTCAGCTTTTAAAAACTTAGCCTTTAACCTGTATGGAGCCCTATGTGTCAGATGCACAGTATACAGTTAAACCACTTCAAGGTAAAGATGAAAAATTTAGACTTTGAGAGTTTCCTAAGGATAGTAGAGTTCACACATGGCAGTGCTGAGACAAAATTTATCTCACTCCAAAATCCCTTTTCTTTCCTCCAAACCCTATTATATTTCTTCCATAATTATCAATTCACAGATGAGAAATTTGCTGACATTGGAGTAATTTAAGATTCAGGAAAAAACTTAAAATATACACTAGCTTCCCTAAGTAACTAGCATGCTACTTTCTTTCTTATTGGGAAGGCTGTGCCTTCTTTTGTTTACTAATTGCTCAAAACCCAGTCTATTCTCTACCCAAATAATACCACAGTGAATAGCATTTTTATTTACTCCATTCCATGGTCCTTACTTCCTTCTTCTGTAGCTTTATTACATACCATCTTTTCTGAAGCAGCTAAAGTCCTTTTTGTTTTAGAATCAGCTAGGAAATAAGAAGAAATATGTTGTATAATGTACTATATCTCTATGATCTGAGACCACATTTTCACATTCCCATTTTATTTTTCATTGCTTCTTTTTTTGTTTGTTTGTCCATTTAATGGAATGATAAAATGAGACCTTGTGTGAAACGGTCAGTTTTGTTTTCAGACCTTCAACAATGCCTGTAGGCCTTCTGTGTAAAGCATCGGTTCCTCGAACTGGCAGAAATAATCCTTCACGATCCTGCTTCTTTCTGGCTTCTCTACCTTGCACTTTAAACGCTAGAAATGCAGCTGCTAATTGTTCACCACCCTTTATTTTATATTGTTTGAGATAGTCCTCTAAAGAACTGTAGTGCCTCCTTGCTTATTAGAGATTGAAGTGAACATAAGCTGAGGTCTGAGCGTATGGTCTCTTAAAACGGCAGCTCCACAGTGGCATGAAAACCAGAAAACTGAGCCATATCAGAAAAATGTCACGAAAACTACCTATAAAAGTGACAGACCTGCCACATGCTTTTTTCTCTACTCTCCCTTCTGATACCCATATTAATATCATAATAGTTAATAGTAAAAAGAAAGAAAACATTAATACTTCTAATGACAAACAACCTGGATGTCATAAAGCACATGGAGAAAGCCACCTACAGGACAGTTAAGACCACAGCCTAGGCAATGTCTGAAGGGAATCCAGCCAAGGAGGAAGCTCAAATCTGCAAAATCCCCAGGAGCCTCTAGACTAGGAAACAGGATTTGCCTGAGAACAGGAATAAGGTCTGGATGACTCATACATTGAACAGTTGAGCCCTTACCTTTCCCCCGACTCTGGGAGAAGAATCTCTGAAATCAAGTGTGTCTCCCCAACCTTTCCCCAAAGCGTATAATAGAATTGTTCTATTCAATTGAATGCCTGCACCTGTATCCAACCTCCACCCATTTCTAAGAGATAAGTCCTATACCCTCTTTCATTTAGAAGTATCTCAGTTTACCAGCTGATTTGGTCATATGGTAATTCTATTTTTAATCTGAAATCAAAAACACCTACAGACAGAAAAGCCAATGTACTTCTCACTTCAGGCATTCAGGCAAAAATGGGAGAGTCAACTTTCCATAATAAATGCAGTAGACAGTATTAATCAAAGAATGTTAAATTGATATAGATTATAATTTCTTACAATTTAAACTTTCAATGCTTTTAAAATAAAGTTTATTTAACTTGCCTCTAAAAATGTACTGTATTGATGGGAGAGACGTACCTAGGAAGCATGCACTGGTGGTTAACAGGGAGGTGCGTGGGAAACAAAATATCAAGCAGACGGAGAAAGAATCCATTTGAGGAGGGGTAAGCAAGCCTCTGTTCTGGGTTAGATATCAGACTGTATGCTATAGAGGACATAAAGTTGAATGAAAATGGGATATTTGTGTACTTTTAACTAAGCAGAATGAGCAAAATATTAGTTACATCTACTATACTGTTTCATTGCAGAAGTACTTAGCATTCATCAGAATTACGTACAGTGCATTTAGAAGGCATAAACGATACCAATTCAGTGCAAAAATATCTCTAAAGGGTAAAGTGACCCAAGGTATGAACACAGACTATGTTATTATTAAACTACCTTGAGATTTGCTCTATGATTAAAATCTATTTTTTGTGGTATGTACAACACAGTATCATTCCTAAAAGATCTGGGTCTTAGGGAAAACTAAACTCTTATTATTTTACTTTCTATAAACACTTCATAGAAATGACATAATATTTTTTTTAAATGTAAAGAACAGCTTTGAAGTACAAAAGTCATTGTGAGGCCTATGGGGTGGGGGAATGATAAAAAGTCTATGAAAAAAAAGTCTATGAATTGGTTGTACGCATATTTGAGCCTTGGGAATCCCTTAGTAGCAGCTAACATATCATATCATGGCTATACAGGATAGTAGAAAGCTTGAAGGCACTGGGGTTTAAACAAAGGTAGTCCTGAAAACTGGCAATGCCATTTACCAGCTGCATTAACTTGGACAATTTATTCACCTTCTCTGAGCCTCAGTTTCTACATATGAAAATATCTCTGCTAACTTGTATTTTGTCCAATGCTTTTCAGCTTCAATTGTCCCAAACCAGGACACTAGCCCAGTTATTTTCTTAAGATCAATGTTTGGTCAACAACACCATTTACCTCTCTCAAAGCTGGCATTTGCTCACCCATTTGCAGTTAAAATGGCGCCCTTTTTCTTCCGCCGGCTAGTGAATTCATCACCCACTCTCAATCTACTTCTTAGCCGCAGCCTCCACACTAAGGAGGCTGGAAAATCTAAAGATTGATGTTCTCAGCCTCCATTGTAACTGTGTGGTTATGTGACATACTTTTAGTTAAGATTTAATAAGATTTAAATGAAGTCCACTGAGAATTCTAGGAAAGCTTTTGCTTTCAAGATAAAAATGGATCCACTTGACTTAGGAGGCCCTTATCCCCTTCTTCCCTCTTTGAACATGGACGTAATACCCAAAGTTACACGTTCCACGGAGAAAGCAACAAGAGAATCACTGAGATGTTATCACCATGTAGTGGAGCAACTGAGCCAAAGGCAGTAATTGCCTACCTCTGATTGGTTCACATGTGAGAAAAAAAATCCCTGTTTGTTTAATCCATGTTAGTTTTCTGGTATGTGAAGTCAAAAACATTCCTTTCTGGCACAATGTTTCTTTTGTTCCATATTCCCCAACTTTTTTTTTTTTTTTTTGCCTTCTGACACTAATTAGTTGTAACACGTAATTTCTTTGTCAAATACATTCAATGAGGTAACACTGTAGTACTGTCAAAAGAACACTGCATGGGAAATCAAAGAACTGGGTTTACTCGGTTTTAATCTCTATCAAGACATAAAACTTTGCTAAACTAATTTAATATTTCTTTTTTTTTAATTAATTTATTTATTTTTGGCTGTGTTGGGTCTTCGTTACTACTCACGGGCTTTCTCTAGTTGCAGCGAGCGGGGGCTACTCTTTGTTGCAGTGCACAGGCTTCTCATTGCAGTGGCTTCTCTTGTTGCAGAGCACAGGCTCTAGGCGTACAGGCTTCAGTAGTTGTGGCATGCGGGCTCAATAATTTTGGTGCATGGGCTTAGTTGCTCCGCAGCATGTAGGATCTTCCCAGACCAAGGCTCGAACCCATGTCCCATGCATTGGCAGGTGGATTCTTAACCACTGCACCACCAGGGAAGCCCAGTAATTTAATATTTCTTACCTTCACTTTCATCTTACGTATGATAATCGAACTAGATAGTATATATTTTATATTTAAATCTCAAAAAATAATCTCAAAATCTTCTCAAGGACACAACTGGAGGAAATGGTATATTGGAGTCCTGGTTCGAATCACCACATGGAAGATAGAAGCATGATAAGCCTACCTGGGAGGATATGGAATCATGCGAAGGTATAACTCCTGCAAAGGCAAGGGGGAGACATGCTCGGGTTTCTCTCATCTTCTTGCCCTCTAATCTCTCCAGTGTCACCCCTTGGCTGAACTCAACCAAGAAGTAATTTATAGGGAGCCTAGGAACCACACTGCACAACCCTAAGATAGAACAAGGCCAGGGAGGGTTGAAGGGTCCACCTGGACACACAGGACCACACACAAATGAATATCAGAAATAAATTAAACATCAGGGGATTAAAAGAGGGATGGACTCAGGAAGCACTTATGGATGACATTTGTGAAAGGATCCAAAGAGTGAAATAGAAAAAAAACATCACCAAAATGTAGACAAAAATAGGCAAAATTATAAAGACAAAGGTGTTTACCTTCCCTTCTTAAAATCCCTTTTTATCCCTTCCAGGACCTTTCTCCACTCTCTTTCATTAAGTGATTTTATTCATTGATGGATTCATTCAACAAATATTTTTTGAGCACCTACAATTTTCCAGGGACTAGGCACACACGACCATATGCACTCTTATTACTCTATTCATTTATACACCATGCTTCTTCTTCCTGGACTGCTTTTTTCCTAAACACTGCTCTAGTAAATTCTTATCCTTCAAGGCCCAGTCAACTGGCCCTGACCTAAGGATTCTAAAACCCCTCTAAACCCAGTGAAGAACTTCCTTCCTAACTACTTCAGATGCTAATTTTGTACATATTTTAGCACTGGTCACAGCACGTTGCAATTATTGGTCTTATCTTTATTCTCCAACAGAGCTATAAATATTTTTAGAGGAAAGACTATGAAGACCACATCTTGACCTTTGTCAGAGTTTATTTTACAAAAGCTTATTAAATATTCATATATAAGTTTTAGTAAATTTATACTGATTTTTAGAAAATAAAATGTGCTAAATGATTGTCCCCTGCCAATTCCCTCTGAACTGCTTGACTATAAACACTGTCAATGGTTTTGAATCAATTACACAAAGTTGCAGAAAACATCTCAAAGTAAAAATTTTCGATTTTGTAATACTGCGATACATTGGACTTCATTTTTCCTTCAAGTTTGTCGGTGGTGCCAATGGGGCTTGGGAGTAACCACTTATCAACGGTGACAACATGCGGTTTCTTATATCTAATCGCCCACTTTTGAATCTTTATTCCATTTACTTAAACCGTGAGAACTGACAGGTAGCTTAGCTGAAAACTAACTACATGGGTGTTTTTGAGTTTGTTTTTAATTTACAAAGAGTAATGTAGAGATATTAAGAATCAAAAGGACATTTCTTTTTATACATAAAACTTTTACCTTCATACAATGGCAACATATTGAGGGATTATGATATGAAACATTATGAGGAACATTATTTATTCCTTCATATATCCCATACACTATTTAGCCACTCTATATTCCTAGCGTCATGTTACCCACAGTACAGCTTTATGAGCTAAGTCAATTATTTTCCCAGCTACAGATAAAGAAACTAAAGGTTACCTAAGAAGTCACAGTTAATATGAAGATTCAAACAAGTCAATAAAAAACGTAAGATGCACAGCTCAGACTGAGAACTCATTCTTCACTCATAAGCACTGAAACTTTTGTTTGTTTTAAATAAAAGAGGTGCTGGGGTAGCTAAAAATTGTAATGTTATAGACCATTTAAATTGTCTGCCGAGAAGCACAAACGTGTACTTGAGCACACGGCTGGAATGCCATATTGCCGGTATAATTTAGATTACCTTGCTTTGAAACATTTACGCTGGAGCTTTAACATTACAGCTGAGGCATCCTACATGACATGAATAATTTTATATAACACCCTGAAATACATATCTCAGTGATCAGTGCAGCACGTGCAATTTCCCAAACTTTATTTTAATCGGGAGTTAATGATGTATGGCACTTCTAGTAAGTAAATGAATGTTTGAATTGCTCTGTTATTTTAATAATTGCTCAGCTAACCATTTAAATTATCCAAGATCTTTACTTGTGCAATGTCATATAAATGCTGGAAATTAAAAATTAATCAACTCGATTTACGTAACTAAAAGCTGCCAGCTAATGGGATATTTTTCAATAAGATGACAGTAGTAATTATGCTGAGAAATATTCATTCCTGTAGTTTGAAAGATTATAGCAATTTCCACCAGGGGATTTCGCAGTCAGATTCTAGGTCTGGGCAACAGTGATTAATATAGTGGTTATTAATGAGAAGTCATTTTGATACTTCTAGCGGTGTTCAGGTGTCAATGCCTTGAATGCAGTGTGTTTAGCATATTAATAGTAAAGACTGCATTGGACTAAGTAATTTTATTGATTTTTTTCCTTATCTTCTATAATGTGGAAAGTCAATTAGATGTATAGAAACAATGGAACTTTTCACAGCAGGACCTACCATTTCTCTGTGCTGACATCTTTTAACTATGTACAAAGTTCATTAAATGTGCAAAGGTAGTACAGTTACAGGAAGAAAGTGGCAGGGTCAGAGGTCACAATCCACAGCAAGGTGACAATCTCTTGCCGATGGTGCCTTGGGAGCTGAGTTAGAGTGAGAACTGCTTTTCAGGTTGCCAACAGGGAATGGAGAGAATAAAGCCCCCAGCAGTTATTATTACTGAATTAATTAAAATGAATACTGACAGAGATTTTGTTGGCTTTATATCAAATTGAGTACAGATAAGGTAGTCCCTCATCAAATTCTGCATAAATGCAAAACTGTGGATTAATAAAATGATTACACAATATACATGTTTTAGGTAAAACCATATAAATATAGATATACATTTACAAACTTACAGTCTGCAAAAATATGTATATATTTAAATGCATCCAAATCCATTGACCCAGAGTCAGAAAAGAAAGAAATTATTCTTCTACTTTATGGTTCCCTTTCCTAGAATTTTGTCAAACATATTATTTCACCATCTATTGGAACTCTACTCTTTGGAGGCACATAATATATGAATACAGTAAAACTATATCATAGAGTTTGTGGCAGGGAAAAGGATAAAATTGTGTTATAGAAGTTCAATATTATGAAGAGAGAGTTAAACTAGGTATTACTATGGATAAAAGAAGAATGATCTCACCTAAAGCACAAATTAGTCCATGAAATATATTTCTAGTATTTTATTAAAAATACATAATCTAAAGAGATTTCATGTAGAATAACACTATTGGCAAAATCAATGTAATCTGTTACTCATTCCAAATGTAAGTAACATATTAAAAATTACTGTATAATAGAGTTACAAGAAGAATTCTTTTTGGGTTCATAAAATTAATAATTCCAGTGGTATTATTTCTTGAGACTAAGAAATTCCTGTTTTCATTTTATGGTTTTTTTTTTTTTTTTTTTGGTTCTTTGGGTGTTATTACTGACTGAAAAAAAATTATTTATATATATTAAACTTCAATTTTGTTTATATTTCTTAGTGACTTAAAATCACCAATAATGTTAATTTTCCTGGGAGTTTTTATTTGCTTGAAGTGGTTAACTTTCTTTCTCTTGAAGTCTCATATTGCAGTAGAGATCTGACATGGAGCTGAGTGCGATCACTCTTTGATTTCACAACGAGTGCTGAGCTCTTAACGTAGTGTTAGGGAACAGACTTTCAAACTTACTATCTTCTCCCTGGTCTCCACCTCTCTTTGTATTTGTATATCGGATTTCTACAGTAATACATGCATCATTGTCTGACATAAGGTGGGTGTAAAATGCAAGCACAAATATGACTCTATTTTCTGGCTCAGAACAGACAAAATAAAACTAAAAGATAATTGTGCTATGAACATAAGTCAGTGATTTCATAGAGGAGCTTTGGAGCATGAAAATAACTAAATAGGTAGGTACGTACATAGATAGATAGATAGATAGATAGACAGATAGATAGATAGATACAGATAAATATTGCATCCCAAACACGAGGGATCAAAACAAATTTAACATAAAATACATTTTAAGAATTTATGATTATTTCTGGTAAGAGCAAGTGGCACCGAAAATTCTATTTCATTATTTTACCATATGGAAATATCACTGTATCTTCAGGCTTTATGATTAAAGTTAACACTAACTTAAGCAATAGTTGTACAGCCATTTCAGATGTATCTGCAGCACTGTAGAATTTCTAAGAAAATTTCTGGGATTGATATAATTTAGGCTTTGAATATTTAATTCACCTTAGTAAAATTATTATGACTGTAGTCTTATAATTGTCCCTTTTAGTGTTTTTTCTTTTTAAAATGTAAATGTCCCTCAAAAAACATGTATAAATAATAATGACTAAAACCAGTGCAAAATAAAAATCGTGCTGTACAGATATTTTCAAGGTTTCTATTATGAGAATTCCACATTAACCACATGTCAAGTATCTGCCAGAGATAACTGTAAGAGTAATGACTAACATTTGTGCAGTATACTTGACAGTATACACAGAGATATCAAATATTTGACCTTCAAAAGGATTTTAAACCTCTGTTTCATAAATGGGAGAAATAAGAGTCAGTAATACAGAGCAGAGCTGTTACATCTTATGATCATGTCAGCCAATGAAGCAGGGCATTTGTTCTCTTTTGGAAGAGGGAAAAAGGAAAAACCCAGTAAAATCATGAATCCCTCTTTTTTTTCCAGTTTCAATAGTTTATTAATGTTAAATTTTTGAAAATTGCTGCTGTTGCCTTTGGTTATATGTTTCCTGTATTGGCTCATGACGGCAGTTATCACACTTTACTGCTATTTCTCATTATCTCTCTGCTTGCTGGAACTGTGTTCAGTAAGGATGGGCCTTGCCCTCTGCTTTTCTGAGTATCTCACAGAGTGCAAGACCCATCTTGGCATTGAGGCTATCTGATGAATATTTGTAATGTTTGCATGTAAGTATACACTATAAGTTATTGGAAAATAAGTTTATCTAGTACTTGGGTTTGGGGATCTCTTTTTCTTATTTGTATTTTTAAAAGTATACTTTAAGAAATATGTTTATCCTCAGGTTATAAAGAGAACCACTAAGGTATTCTTCAAAGTTATCTGATACCATTTTAGTTGTGATTGCTTCTTTTTGACATGTTAGTTGCATTTTCCCGAATATTTCATTTCTTCTTTTTAAGTGATATCTATTCTAATTTAGGCAATAAACTATTTTAATTTTAGAAACATTGAGTAATGTAGTCTCATTGGTAATAATCTCATAATGAATTATTTGTAATTTTGGTAATATCCCTAAAATAGCTTTAATAACTACATATTTGGATATAAATATACATTTTACTTTTCTGTTTATCTTTTTAAAGTTTTTCTTTTTTCCCTCTTTTCCCCCCTCCCCCCTTCTTCCTTCCTTCTTTCTTTTTTAGAGTAAACAGTTACTGAGCCTCTACAATATACTCATTCTTCCAGGAATCTAAGAGACAAGAACAGGCGCTACCCACCTGGAACTTACATTCTACTACTAGTATCAAGTATGAACCCATTTTTAGACAAGTGTTGCAAATACACAAATCTAAAGACCAAGAAAGAGTCAGGAATTTCAATAGCTGCTTTGATAAGATTATAGAATTAATAATATGTATAATTTTAACTGAAAGCATCTATGATAGAGTGTTCATGAATTAATTATAATTGAAGATCAGTTGCTTGAGCAAAATAAGTGAAAATTCCTTATTTTTTCTCAATTGACAGTATCTGCAATACACATTTGAGTATTTTTTTCAATTTAAATATACCCAACACCATAGCATTTGTAAATTTCATGAGAAAACCCTATCTGTAAAATACTGGTATCAGAATAATTTTCAACGAAATTCTGTCAATGTCAAAGTTGAGAAATGTATTTTAAAAGTAGATGATGAATCAGATTCTGATTTAGAAAATCAAAACATTCTACATAGCAACATAACAATCACATACAGATTCATTAATCAGTTTTTTTCTTTATTAAATCCATATTTCAGCTAATAGTTCCAACACCCTCAGAGAAGGAAAAGTTATGTACAAATGATCCCAGTCTGAGAAAAGCTGTGATCTGAATGATAGTGAAAAGTGCACAAGATTCCATTGAAATGAACACAGCAGTTGTTCCTCCTTTGTATGTTATTATAAAGAGAACTGGGGGTCAAATTGCATGAATGATAAATGGAAGGTGCTTGAATTGGGTTGGTTCTTTTATGAACATTATACATTGACCTTGGCAGTTTTGACAATTACATCCATCATTTCTAGGAATCCATTCCAACACCCAGCCTGCTCTCTAATGTGACCAAATAAACAGGGTTTGTGAATATAAGAATCAAAGATTGATCTTCTGTGCCATTGCACTGATTAACAGTTTGTTACTTACGTTTTCATTCCATGGGTTATGCGAGGATCATAATTCACTATGGTACACCTGTAGATAGCATGTGAGAATGCTTTAATCTTCACTTACAGGCTTCAAATGGCTCAATATTAGACTTCTAAGTTTGATAATCAAAATGAAATAAAACCTTTAAGGTGCTCTTCACACACTTTTTCTTTTTTTATGGTACACGGGCCTCTCACTGTTGTGGCCTCTCCCGTTGCAGAGCACAGGCTCCGGATGCACAGGCTCAGCGGCCATGGCTCACGGGCCCAGCCACTCCGCGGCATGTGGGATCTTCCCGGACCGGGGCACGAACCCGTGTCCCCTGCCTCGGCAGGCAGACTCTCAACCACTGCGCCACTAGGGAAGCCCTCTTCACACACTTTTAATGTGCATTTTATTATTTTCTCGTTGCTTCAATAGGAACGGCTGGCTGAAGATGGAAGTATACCAAGCTTCCTAATTTTTACACCATTTTGACTTGTGGGTAACCTAAGTACCAATTTTCAGGTTTAAAAGCACTTCTCTGCCTCAAGTATCTTTGATATGAACAGAATTATGTGTAGCTTGAGAATCAGGTCTTCCCCCCAACCAAAAATCTTAAATGCAACATTATTTGAAGTCATAAAATTTTTCCCAGAAAGTATATTATCACCTATATATGAGAGTATCTTAAAAGGCTGGGGTAATGTGTGTGTGTGTGTGTGTGTGTGTGTGTGTGTGTGTGTGTGTGTGTGTGTGTGTGTGTGTGTGTGTGTGTGTGTGTGTGTGAGATCACTGAGGAATTCTAAATTATCTGCTGTTTTCAAATCCAAGAACTTATCAAATTGAGTTATTTAATAATGACTTAGTTTTCTTTAAAATGATATGGTGATAATTGCTCCATGTCAGAGCTAGTTGGGTTGTCTCACTGACAAAAGCTTCATATTACGATTGCCAAGTAAATTCTCAACAGTCAGGCATGTAGCGTGTATTTACAAGCCCCCATTTCACCTTGGTTTCAAACATATAATCTGGGTCTTATCAGGCAGTTAGTCCAATTAAATAATTTCTGGATTCAATGTAAAGTTCGTTCATCGGTCAACCTCTTCCAAGATTCAAACTTCTTCTACTTGTAGGTGTTTCCTTTATCCCTTTCCTGGTCCAGCTTCCAATCTCTAGATGGAACCGTCCCAAAGTCAGTTGTATCACGAAGCTGGTATAGGAAGTCCATATAAATGTATCCTTAGCATCCAACCCATCCGTCCGTTGCACGCCTCCTTGCCCTGCTGAGCAGATCCTAGCTCCAGCTCACCTGTGCGTCTGCCCTGGATTTGTGGGAATATTAACATCTCTTCTAAATTCACAGCCAGCACACAAACATGACAGGACCACTTCTGGTGCCCAGCCTTCCTTAAGGATGCAATTCTGAGTCTGCTCCTATAGGTGGAACACAGAGCACATGACTTTCACTCTTCTAAAGCTCCTATTTCTCATCCCACTTTTCCTTGCTTAGTGGGGGCAACAGAGAAAGTGTCTAAACATCACATTTCCTCTAACAAGATTTTATTTCCTCCAAGTTCTACTACTTCCTAGCACTGTTTCCTATCTAATCTAAGCTAGGAGGAAATTATATTTGTGTGCAAGGTTTTACGCCAGTAGCAGTGTCCTTTTTACTTACTAATTTAATAGTTGTCTTTGCTTTCACTGGTGCATCAGTGATAGATTATTTCCACAGCAGTTAATGTACCTTCAATTAAGACAACACAAGGGGATGGGTGACAAATTAAGACTTTGTTCAATTAAGACAAAGTAGTTGGTGGTGGTAGGGGTCTGGTGGGCTTGTGGAAATCCAGTAGAGAAGTCTTGTAGTGCCTCCTGTCTCTTCATTCAATATAAATTTACCAGAGATATACTATATATCAGGCACTGTACTATGTCAGGAGAACAGCATAATGGAAAAAAGATGTACGATTTTAAAGCACTGGGAGGAGAGCTAAAAAATGTGAATGATTGCCATACAGTTCAGTACTTCCCATACGGTACAGCAAGTAACACAGATCCAGGGATTACAAAAATTGCACTCAGTCTCAGCTAGGAGGATGTGTTTTTGTAAAGATGTTAGGGATAAACAAGTTTAAGGTTGCTTTGAGAAAGTGACACTTAGGTTGAAATATGAAAAAGTAACATTGGAGATGAAACCTGAAGGATGTATATGGAATTACCCAGGAGATAAGGTGGAGTATGGGGTAAGGCAAGTGTTTCAGGCACAAGTAATGGCATATTCAAGTCCAGAAATGAAAGCATGACACTCTGGTTTCACCATTTATCTTGGCATTGTTATGTATTCTCTTGCCCATTTTGGTTTCTTCTACCAATGGACCCATAAATTACGATATTTATCTTTTAAGAAAAGATTCCAAACATATTTAAATGCTTAGCAATAAAAGACTTTTTGAACACCACCCCAATATACACATTCTATTATTTTATTCCTCTATGAATTACATATTAATTTATAACTGTATTATATATCTTACAAAAATATACAAAATATAAAGCAATCTAAAAATGAAATAATTTTTAACATATTATTAAACTACATTACTAATTGTTATAATTAATATATTGAGGTTATTATATATATTACAAAATATTAATTATTTTATTTCTATTTTCTAATTATCAACACATTTCTTTTTCTAAATGAAAATAATATTATGAGCTCTAATTATATATTTTCTTTTGAGCCTTTTAATTATATGTTTCATGTTTTTCAAAAACACTGTTTAATATTTTTGTATACATAAATTTCAACAACAGGTTCTAAATCTAGTTTATTTCTATATTTGGTAGTCATGATGGTAATATATGAAAATGATACATCCATCATTGTACAATATGTACAACATAAAATATACACAGGAGATGAGGCTCGGTGTTTATAATTGATACAAATCCGTATTTCAAAGAGTCTTGATACTTTAAACTTGTTTTTGCTCACTTGTCAGGCATTGTTTCAGCATGCATTGTAGCAGAAAGACTTGTTCAGGGAGTGAAAGCACTGCTCCTCTGCCATTTTCTTGGCTGCTCATGTTTATTTTATTTGTGTCATCTTCATTATGATAGTCATTTAAAGTCATTTGTTAATTTTGTGGGGGCTAGGTTAGTTCCAACTAAATAAAAGTCAATAAATTCCCTTACTTGATTAGACACATAGGATATCACACTGAAATCCTATGAAGCCAAACAGATGTACTGTGGATCTTCCTCTCTACCCCTTCCCTCTCATCTTTCCCCACCCATCCCCTTGTCCTCTTCTTGACCTCATGCAGAGAGTATTGGCATAGGTCATGAGGATAAACAGAAGACTCCAGAGCAAAATCTCCAAAATCTACTTATGACTTAAAGCAGCAAATATATGTAACTACATGTTCATATGACTACTACACCTCACTGCGTCACATCTACATTAGATAACACGTCGAAAACAAGCTCCAGCTCCTACCCAAAATCTTTTAAAAATGCTTTTGATTTTATAGAGCCCCTAACATTATCACTTTCTCAAATTTTTCTGAAATATATTGTTTCTTCAGAAAGATCCCTGTCAACAGCTGTCCAGGCTAAATCATGGTCATTTCCTTCTGTCTCATTGTGACTTCTATGACCTCATAACCTTAGATTTTAGCTCTTTCAAATAACCACGAGGATTGAACTAGAACTGATAATCACCTCTTTTTGATGACTTCACGTGTCATCAATTCTCAAGGATTATTTGATTTGTTTATATGAAATTCTTTTTAAAGGCATCAGTCATATTATCAGCATACTGTCAACAAAGAACACACTGAATTCAAATACTTAATATTTTTAATAAAAGTTTGAGTGATAATAATCATATTATATATATATATTAATGCATAACCTAGCTTTCCACATGGTTCCTGCTTTAATTCCGTAAATTAGGAATATGTTCATGCTTTAAAATTATAAAGTATTAAAAGAATAATGATTCTCCATTTTTCTTTCATCTGCTCCTCTTCTAGTGAGTGTATTATTAAAAGAACAAAAATAATTGCCTAGTGGAAATAAGAATTAAATAATTACTGAAAGTGGTACTAGGTAAAAATCCTCTGAATGTGAATTAAAATTAAATTGGAGAAAACACAGTAATAAATTACCCTCAAGCATGGATCATATTACACACAAGATTATTATTAAAAGCCAGCTGTGATTTTCTTTGAAGTAGTAGGTTTATCTCTTTTTAAAAATTGAATGCCATTGGTTAATTTGATACAAAAAATTTTGTGATTTCCAGATAGCAAAAAAGTACTCATTAAAAATATTAAAATAATTAAAGTGTCCTTTTTCTATTCCAAGATGATGTTATTGAACTCGTGTTTTCATATTGGCTCTTGGCTTGAATTAGAGGACATGTCCCCTGCCCTGCTCCCTCACGGTCAAGAGTTTTTGAAACAGCAAGCTCTCGTTAAGGGGCAGAATGCATTTTACAAAGGTTTGACATCATGGCCTTTGCTATATCAGCAAAGAGATTACAGTATGGACTTGAATAATAAAGTCATCACATTGTATATATAATGGATGTCATAAAATGCATATTTTACTTAAAGATGGAAAGAAAAACAATTTAAGTGGTAAAGGAAATTCAGCCCACCATTCTATTCAATGAGTGTATGTGCCATTATGAGTGTAAAATTGGAGGCACAACTCAGCTCTTCTCTTGATTCATATCAAATTAATATGTTTTTCTCATTCTGTTAGTATACATTTTTTTTTCATGCAAAATGATCCCTAATGAAGATCAAATTCTTTAACCAGCATTCAAGTGAAGAAAGAGCAATGTAGCCTAATGTGAGAATATTAGCTTGGCTGAAAATACTGAGAGATCGCATGTTGAGCTCCAAGGTAGCATCTTTATAAGGGATTTTCAAGGTTAATTTTGATCATAGTAATCCTCAATTAGCCTGAAGACCTCATACCAAAATCCTCCAGAGATGCACTACCACTACAGTTGACACAATTTAAATATGAATTTCATTGTTCCCTCCAAGTCTATCCTATTACAATGAACTTTTGTGCTGTCATGTATTCATGGAGCTTTCATTATTTTATCCTCTGTTTTAGATTAGTTCACATGGGAAATCATGGCTGTCTGGTGCTTCTAGTATTCTCTTAGCCAGAATCTCCCATTCCATCTGTACCCTTCAGATTGTTGTCAAAAATTTTATGGCTTCAAGATCTCCTGTACCCGCCCAAGAAGCTAATATTGAAACTCACTTTTTTTTTTTTTTAACATCTTTATTGGGGTATAATTACTTTACAATGGTGTGTTAGTTTCTGCTTTATAACAAAGTGAATCAGTTATACATATACATATGTTCCCATATCTCTTCCCTCTTGCGTCTCCCTCCCTCCCACCCTCCCTATCCCACCCCTCCAGGCTGTCACAAAGCACCGAGCCAATATCCCTGTGCCATGCGGCTGCTTCCCACTAGCTATCTACCTTACTACGTTTGTTAGTGTGTATATGTCCATGACTCTCTCTCGCTCCGTCACAGCTCACCCTTCCCCCTCCCCATAACCTCAAGTCCGTTCCCTAGGAGGTCTGCGTCTTTATTCCTGCCTTACCCCTAGGTTCTTCATGACATTTTTTTTTCTTAAATTCCATATATATGTGTTAGCATACTGTATTTGTCTTTTTCTTTCTGACTTACTTCACTGTGTATGACAGACTCTAGGTCTATCCACCTCATTACAAATAGCTCAATTTCGTTTCTTTTTATGGCTGAGTAATATTCCATTGTATATATGTGCCACATCTTCTTTATCCATTCATCCGATGATGGGCACTTAGGTTGTTTCCATCTCCGGGCTATTGTAAATAGAGCTGCGATGAACATTTTGGTACATGACTCTTTTTGAATTTCGGTTTTCTCAGGGTATGTGCCCAGTAGTGGGATTGCTGGGTCATATGGTAGTTCTATTTGTAGTTTTTTAAGGAACCTCCATACTGTTCTCCATAGTGGCTGAACCAATTCGAAACTCACTTTTGAAATACACAATATATTCTTAAATAAAACATATGAGCTGAGGCCCGAATTCCATATGGCTTCTGTATCATGGAAGATTATCTGAACTATATCCAACCATAAGTATTCATCCTTAAATTCCAGCAGACTTTTCAGAATTCTTTTTACAACAACTTTCAGTCAAAATACACGAAAGTACTTATCTCCCAAAGGAAATCTCTTCTCTCTCAACTAAGATTTCCAGTTGTCAGTCTCCTATTACAGCAACCAGCAAAAACTACTTATGAAAAACATGTGTAAGAGAATACAATATTTAATTTTTTTTGAAGGCTTCTTATTGATTAGTCCTGAGGGTACAAGGATGAATGATATTTATACCCTGCTCTCCAGAAGTCATAATAGGAAAGAGTAAAGTAGATTGTAAAAGTTAATTTTAATCCTTTAAGTGATGTAATGGAGGTATGGGAAAGGTACCCTGGGAGTCTCGACAAGAAAGGAACCTATAGTGTCTAAAGGAATTCTGTGGTAACATAGCAGAGATACAGCGAGCAGGATCTTGAAGGAGGAGGATAACTTTTGCCAAACAAGGAGAGAAGAGCATCTGTGCAGAGGGAAGAGACAAAAGTGTGGAGATGTGAACAAGCACGTATATTGGAAGATTAGCACAAAGCAGGGTGAGACTGAAACCTGAGTGTGAGAGACAGAAGAGTGGCAGGAATTAATCCTGACCGCATAGATTATAAGATACAGATCACCTAAAACTGTAGAGTCTTTATCCAAAAGGCAATGATATCTGAGGGGTTTTTAAACAGAAAAAAAGATGTAATGATGTGAGTATTGTGGCAGAAATGTGCAGGATGAATCCAGTAGGAGAATCAAGATGATCTGTTTCTACAATCCAAATAAGAGATATGAACAGCTTTTACTAAGGTAATGAGTAGACAAAACAGAAATAGAGTCACAGATGTAGAAAACAAACTTATGGTTCCCAAGGGGGAAGGTGGGGGAGAGATAAATTGGGAGATTGGGATTGATATACACACTACTATATATAAAATAGATAACTAATAAGAACCTACTGTATAGCACAGGGAACTCTACTCAGTACTCTGTAATGACCTATATGGGAACAGAATCTAAAAAAGAGTAGATATATGTATACGTGTAACTGATTCACTTTGCTGTACAGCAGAAACTAATGTAATATTGTAAACCAACTATACTCCAATAAAAATTAATTTTAAAAAAAAGTAATTACTAGAGAGATTATGGAGAAGGATCAACAGAACTTTAGAACCAATTTTATTTAGGGAGTGAAAGGAATAAGTGAATTTATGATTACTTAAATATTTCTCGGAAGGTAGGCACTGTAAACAATATTTCGCTTCCTAATAATGGAGAAGAGTGCGGCTGGGAGGGAACGAAATGAAAGCGGTAAGATGAAGAGATGGATTCTGACTTTTAGGTCATCCAGGTAAAGATATAGATCCAGTACATAGCTGGAGTAATCTCATAAGGCTATTTTCAATATCATACAATACAGGTATTAGAAAAATACTGTGTTGGAATTTAAATGCTCACTTATGTTTTCCACAGAAAATACTCTCCATAAATCAGCCTGTGTAAATTATTCATGACAAACTGTTGCGATACCATTTCAAACAGAAAAACATCTGAAAAGTTTATATATAAGTAGAGTTGCTCTTTCCTTAAAAGGGCATATTATATTTTTTAAAGTCTTGTTCCATAAATCAGTGGTAACTTTATAAGTGTCCAGGGCAATCAGTAAGCAGTTAGGAGACTAATTGTCTGGAATCAAGTAAAAGCCCCAGAAATTTTGATCAGTTTACCCTAAATGTAAGATGAATAGGATAAACCTAAGCAACTATACAAAATCATTAACATTTTCAATACTGGTAGGGCTCTCTACATTTTATGTCTTTGCTAAATTTATGTCAATTTTCTAAAGGGTAATATGACAGGAAAGCCGTAATACAGAGGTTTTATGAGTCAAGATGAGCTAAGTTACGCTGTGGTAAAAATAGAATATTCTTAAATCTTAGTTGCTTATAGCACAGCTAAAGTTGTTTTCTCACTCATACAAAGTCCATTTTGGGTAGATAGGGATTGTCCTCCCTTTGAGGACACAAAAACCCATGCCAATTAAATCACTGTGAAATATCACCTGAGGTAGAAAGTTTACTTCTAGAATTTACCCTTAGGATGTAACATGGGGCAAGCTCAGTAACCTAGATACAATTATGTACTTCTTAACTTCATTTATAACATGAAAAAAATGTGGTATATTTACGTGATGGAATTCTATACAGCCACCTAAAATAATTTCATTAAAACTATTTTATGCCTTGGAAAAATATTCTTGATTTGTGTTGTAGTTAACAAAAACACATTAATATTATAAGGAATATATGCAATTTGATTACATTTTTAAAATATATAGACATAAACATACATGCCTGAAAAGAGAAGCATCAAAACTTTAATAGTGTGAATATCGGGATAAAAGATTACATTTATTCTTAATTTTGCTTTTTGTACATTTATATTAGAAATATGCAGTATATCTACATTAAAAAAAACTAATTCATAAAAATGGAGCTTTACAAAACATATACTGTAGATTTAATGTTGGGGTAATATTTATAGAACTATGACATAAAATATATGTCATAAAGTAAAAAATATAGCAACTAAAATAAAAATTATTGAAAAATGTTAGAAAAGTGAAAAAAAACTCTTAAAAAGATTTTTCAAAATGAATACTATTGGCACGTTGGATGGTATGCTTCTTCCAGGGGCTGAAGTATCCCAGGGATTGTAGGACATGTAGAATTCCTGGCTCCCATTCACCAAATGCCAGTAGCAGACTCCAATCGCTGAGATTAAATAAAATGCCTTCACTATTTCTAAATGCTCAAGTGTTAAGAACCATGGCTAGAAGATGACTGTGCCAATGAAAGACAGCCACTGGCCATATTTATGAAAGGGTTTGCCAGTAAGCTGCCTGCATAATATGGTAGTAGGTACTAAAGATAAAAAGTAACTCCCAACTGATCTTTCTTATGTCTAATGTCCTTGGGTTAAAGCATCATTCCAAGAAAACTTGTACATGCCTACTACCCTAAATCTCAGTTAGTTCTGAGCCTTAGCTTTTAATTAAATCACTTCCTCCAACTCCCTCTGTGACCTTGGGTGTCTCTTTGCTTCACTCTCCTGGCATCACTTTACTTTGCTGAATCTTTTCAAAATTAAGCTAATGAAAATTCCAGCTCTAAAATTCCAACGTTAATTGATTTATAGACTCATTCATGAATATATTCATAATTTTTACTAGGAGCTACACATACAGTGGCAAAAGAAGCAACAACCTGCATCATCAAGGTCACATAAGAGGTTATGAATTTAGCTTATCTAAGAGAGTTCATAAAGTAAGTTCTTAACTGCCTTTCTGCCGTTAATATCAGAATGATTACATAAAGCATGGTTGATGAGCAGAGATCATAATTTTAAGAAAATTGGACTCAGAGATGTGGGAGAAAAAAAAAGATCCAGGAGATAGAAAAATCATGATACATTCAAATCAATTGGTTTAGCACAAATTGAACTTCTAAAAACTAAAGTCTCCAATGACAATCCATTTTCTAAACTACATTGCCCCAGATGTCTTTAGATTCGTGTCCTTGCCATATGTGCCCTTAGTATTTCTATCACTATACTCAACACTATTATTTTTTAAATGGTTTCCTTCCTCACTAAATTGTAAGTGCTGATAGGGAAGCTTGGATCTGTAAGGAAGATGGTTATAAACTCTGTATCTCAACAGCTCTTAGGTACTTTTTCTTGCCTACAATTTTGATCGTTTCATTGCGGCCCACTTTTTACGTATGATCTGTTTACAACCTCCTCTTACACCCTTGCTTTCCACTTTACTTTAGGATTCTTTGTACAGGCATTGATAGTGAAGAATTGCTAAGACAGGGAAGCAAGTCTCATATGTAAAAATAGTAGCAATGTGCTGGCCATGATTTCCACGTTCACACTGGTTCTCTATGTAGGGCAGTCCTATTCTGTGCCATTCCACATGTGGGACTATTGCTGCTTCTACCCTGTCTTCAGGCTGAGTGGGATGTGACTGGAAACTCGAAAGTAGTACAGTCTTGCTGAATCCTTCTCTACCCCACCCTCTCCAAAAAAGTTCACAGCTCGATGCTAATACCTTTGTTTTTATCTATCTTAATTATACTTAAAATGTTACCATAATCCCTTTTTAAACAAAATACTTTGTCATACCAGAATAATTTTTTTCATCTTGAGGTCATTTTTTTTTGAAGCACTTTTTTTTTTTTTACTTACTAAGGATTTTTGTTATTTATTTTACTTTCCTAAGTAGAATAAATTTTAATTATTAAATAAGTAAAGTTTTATTTGCTAAAGGTTTCTAATGTATGAGGGACTTTTAAAAATTAGAAAATCTTGATATAATAAGGACATATTTTTTACATATCAGTTCTCTATTACAAAATTTCACTTTTCTCACATTAAAGTGTGTTGTTTTTTTAATCAACCCTTTAAAAATTTTGGTTCCTATAAAGATGTTTTACAACGTATCGATCAGTGATTTTTATTATAAAAGATATATACTTTGGGCTTCCCTGGTGGCGCAGTGTTTGAGAGTCCGCCTGCCAATGCAGGGGACACGGGTTCGTGCCCCGGTCCGGGAAGATCCCACATGCCGCGGAGCAGCTGGGCCCGTAAGCCATGGCCGCTGGGCCCGCGCGTCTGGAGCCTGTACTCCACAACGGGAGAGGCCACAACAGTGAGAGGCCCGCGTACCGAAAAAAAAAAAAAAGATATATACTTTTCAGGTAGCTTATTCTCAAATAAAATTACCCATAGAATTATTGGAATTTGGAGTAAATGGAAGAATAATTTGATGTTGCTTTGAATTACCTAAAAGGAAATCAGAATATAGTTCTGGATACGTTTTGAGACATCAGAATAACTCAGAAAATCAAAAATAAAATAAAGAACCTATCTGAGAGAACCGCTCACATTAGTCTTGGCTTTTCTGTTAGTTAGAATGATAGAAATGTATCACAAAGAAAGAGCAAATAGCAAATATCTATATTTCCATTAGTATCCCACTCATTGTGCATTTATGTAATTTATGTTAGGCAGTCTTTATAAACACACCATATCAAAAATTGTGCCAAAATTAATACAGGAGATATTAAACAAAATGAGCAGAAAAAATATGTATTCCATTGAAAGCTGACACTCATTTGTAGCAACCAAGGATGAGGACACTGAACCATCTCTTTCCTAACAATTTGCTGCCTTAGTTTTAGAAATGCAGCTGAGGGAAATGGAGTTTGATGTTCAGGCTGCATTCCTCAGTGTAACGTGGGTAGAGAGCACCCTCTACTTTCTCCTGATTAAATAGCACCCCTAGCCAGGAAGAAAGGAGATGCTGGTTCTTTGCGGATATTTTGCTCAGAAAATCAGAAGGGATTTGTCTATAAGGTTCATTACCTCTTGGCCTCTATTGCCAATAACCCATATTCAGGAGGCCACCACTGTGACACCCTCAAAGGAACTCCCTGAAGGAGGCAAATTCTAGAAGGAGAATACCTGCTCTGAAGCTTCCCACCTTCCCCGAACTGAATCCGCACAGCCCCGCCAGGAGGGGAGAATGCAGCTTTGAAAAATAACACCTTTGTTATTCCAAGTGTTAGAGATGAAGCTGAGTTTTCAGATGGCCTCAAGGTTTGTGCACCCTTCACCAAACACAGATGGAAAGTGGACTCTTTGAACTGCTTTGAAAATCTGTTACTAAGTATTGCTGTGGGTCTGGGAAGCAGCCATTGCTAACTTCTGACTGCCTGCAATTTTTATGGCTGTGTGATGACAAGGGATAAAATAGCTTCATTTTACAAATAAATCGCTTATATGCCAGGGAGGGAAAACTCACTGTCTAATCAAGATTTAATCTTAACTATGGTAATTCGAAATGGTGGTCTTTTTTATTTCAAAGACTGGCTTGAATATTGGCGTTATAATCAAGTCATAGAATATGCAGATAACATTAACTCATTCACCCTGTTCTACTGATGATTTTGACTTTTTGTGGTTTCAGTACTTTTCTCTGAAGGCATTAAAATATATATATAAATATATATATATATATAAAGATGGATATCACCTATTTACATAGCAGTGATTGGCATTACAGTTCTTTAGCGCTTTGTAAGTTACATTAGAATATATTGACTCTTTGAATCTAAAATCAGAAATATTTGCTGTAGTAAGTCAATGCCATGCTCTGGGTTACACAATGGTTTCATTAAAAATATTTTAGATGTTTAATGCCACAGTTTTCATTTGCCTATATTAGGAACAATCATTCAATATAAACCACTGCAAACTGACAATCTTACTAAAGTCAGATTTAAGCCAGCAGAATTTACAATGTACCATCCATCAGAGCCTCTTACACATGCAGCACATAACCAGTTAGATTGTTCTTGTTGTTTTCCCTTCAAAGAAAACTGAGCCACTGGGTAGGAATCAAGACATTCCTACAAACTGGCAGAAGGCTGTGAGAACTTCAGTTGTACTGTTCTTAATGGTAAACCAAGGTTTGGCCCACGCAATTGACAGCACTAAACTCTATGTTCTCAATGTAGTTTATTATGATTTTACAAACACTAAAAATTGCACATGTACACACAGTGTGTGTTTGTGTCTGGGCCAAAAAACAACTATCCCTTAGGTTGATATCACATTCAGCAAGTTTTAATGCTAAGGTTTCTATGGAAACATTAACTTAGCTGTGTTGTTTATGTGCAACATTTTTATGGTAGGAGTTTAACAATATCAACAGAGGTACATTATGATATATATTTAATAAGAACACATACTTTAGCCACAGCAGGCTGCCTCCTTGGAGCATGGCAAGGATAGCTGTGTGACCCTCTATCCCATCTCAGCAGGCACACAACAGCAGGACTGAGCAGACTCAGTAATCTCTTCCCCGGACCCATTGAACTTTTTCTTTTAAAAAAAAAATGATGTATATATAAAGAGACCAGGAATCTGAGCTTCCTTGCAACTTCCACCCCCCAGGGTTCACTGAGTTACTGTAAAATTCTGGCATGCACAATATTCTTTATTCCATCCTTCCTGCCACAGGTATTAATCATGGTGAAAGGAAGAACCTCACATCATGAGAATTTACAATCTCTCCATCTTCCTTGAGTTTAAAATGCTTGTATAATTCAAAAGTGGCACTAAAATTTCAATGATGTTTCAAGAAGGGTCTACTGGAACTATTACCAGTGTCTGATAATAACTACCTGATGGAAAAAAAAAGAAAGATATCCTGGAACTAAAGGGAAGAGAGGGCAGGGAAGGAAGAAAGCTTTGTCACCTGGTTTCCTTCCATCCATTATTTCGCTGACAAAGAAGCCAGGAAGATGTGTAAAATCTCATTCACGTTCTTGAGAGAAAAAAACAATTGAATGGAAAAAAAAATTATATGACTGCTTTGCTGATGCCCCCGCATCATTCTTAAAAATACTCTCAGAAAGAGTAAGGGCAAGAATCATGATACATAGTTGATGAGATCTTCAAGCGACTAGACTTGCATAATAACTTGAGACTGCTATAAATTCAACCTATGTTCATTAGTTTAGAACTGCAAATTATGCTAAGGGTTAGAAGTAAAATGATTAAAGTGGAGTTCTTGCCAGGGCTTGAATGACCCTGAGAAACCCAAGCAGAGGACAGAAGTAGGGCTGTAATAAGGCCACGCTCTGCTCACCAAGCCACAGACTCACAGGGTGCCGTCTGCCCAGTGGAGATGGGATGGGGGATACGTTTTTTAAAAAAACATTCACATACAAAACGGGGACACCTTTTTAAATTTACACACTGTTGTATCACAAATGTTCTCTGGCCTCAGTGTAGCTCAAAGAATGTTGACTAGTATGCCAGGCCTAAAAACTGAATTGGATACTTACTTGTCCATGTAAGAGGCAAGGTATCTGCCAGGCACTGTATATATCTTTTTTTGTTTTCTTTTTGTTTTTCTTTTTTTTTTTTCTTTTTTTGGCTGCATCACAGCATGTGGGATCTTAGCTCCCCAACCAGGGATCGAACCCATGTCCCACTGCAGTGGAGGTGCGGAGTCCTAACCACTGAATCACCAGGGAATTCCCTCATTTTTATCTTATTTAGTCCTCAGAAGAATGAAAAGTCTTTATCAGGACCAACATGGTATGGTCCCCAAGCTTGTTCTTATTCCTCATCTCCCCTCACTCTCCCTTGTGCCTCGTCTGCTCCTCTCTGTGTCCAGAGCCCTTTGCACTTGCTAGCGCCTCTGCCTGGAACACTTCCTCCACATGCTGCCCTGTGGTTCATTTCCTCACTCTGGGCAGGTGCTTGACCGTCCCCTTATCAGGAAATCCTTGTTGGCATGTCTACCTTTCTGGGAGCCACCTCTCTGCCAACCCCCAAGCACTTTGGACTGGTGGTCCACCCTTACGCATCCTAATTTTTCTTCATTTAACTTACCATTCCCTTCCTATATTACATATTTAATTGATGGTCTATTTATAGTCCGCCTCCCAAAACTAGAACCTAAGTTTTAGGAAAGCAGGAGTTTTTGCTTCTTTTGCTTTTCACATCATCCCCACCTCTGCCAACTTGGGGATGTCACTTGTGACCTAATCCAACATCAGCCCATCTGGGTAGACTTTTCCTAGGGTTTACCCCTTTTATCTCCACTCCAGATATACCAAAGAATAGCCAACATGAACCCCACTCCCATCATTTAATCAAAATTAAGATATTTAAGTAATGTATTCTTTTCTGAAGATATCTTACTTGAATATATTATGTAAAACATGAAAAAAGTTCCTTAGAAAGTAATTTATAATGGTACAGGAGTTTCTTTCTGTCCCCCTCAAAAATCAAGGTTCTAATTGCCCCTGCATCAGTTAGCAATTCCCTTAGGCTACATGTAACAGCAACATTATGGAACAGTTTTTAATATATCAGAAACTATTTTTTTCCTCTAGCAAAAGAAATTTTGAAGTTGACAGTCTAGGACAAATGCAGCCCCTCCACAATACCTTCGGTACTTCAGGTACTTTTATTTTTCTTCTCCTCATTCTCAGGTATATCTTTCACCCTCATGGTCGTAACACAGTGCATTCCACATCATCCTCCATCATTGAGGTCATGTTTTAGGCAGGAAGGATAAGTGTGGTGAGGATCAAAAATACATTCCAGTAAAATCTGACCCCTCTTAAAAAGATTTTCCAGGATTCTACCCAGCAACTCCTACTTATATCCCACTGGGGAGCATTGTGTTACACGATTGCCCATACTTCAAAGAGAGCCAAAAAAGTGTAGCTTTTTAGAGGAATGCATTTCCACCTCCATTTAAACCAGGTTTTGCTGGTCAGAAAGAAATAAGAATGAATAATGAGAAGACAACTAGTACATGATCCATCACTGTCCCTACAAGAGGGTAGTGGATATCAGGCTATCAACCAACAGTGCCTGAAACATTGGAAAAAAGGAGAATATCTTCTCCATAAAAATTCTCCCAATCTTCACTTGGTCTTATAATACAGTTAATGTAATTTCTGCAGAAGTTTCATTCATAAAGAATTATTCTAAATCATTAATAAAAAGACAAATATCCTAACAGAATAAAGGATCAAGGGATATGAGACTTGCCCAAAATAGCCAAGAGAAAACAAAAGAGGTTCAACCTCACCTGTAATCAGGAAATGCAAATTACAACAATGAGATATTATTTCACATCTTTAGATTGGCAGAAATAAAAAGGCTGCATAATATCAAACATTTGAAAAGATGTAAGAAAATGACAGCTCCTACATTGCTGGTGAGAGTGTAAATCGTTGCAATGCTTTTGAGAGCAATTTGGTGATACTTAGGAAAGCTGAAGATGCTAGCATTCTGCCATTGTCATATACCCCAGAATGCCCTTGCACAGCAAGCCCCCAAAAATGTGCATACGTATATAAATTTAGTCATTGTTTGTGATACCAACTGGCTGGTTTGGGTGGGCAGGGCTTTACTATACCCATTTTATGGTTTGCTCCTTCCTATAATGAGCAGAAAGAGGACAGATACTGAGATACTACACTGTTTGACTTGGACTGGTCCTAATATTTTAATACATATGGAACCAATTCTCCACATATCAAACAATGCTGACGGGGGGCCATTTACAAATAGCTCTTTTGGTGTCCACATTTCTATTTTGTAATGGAGTCAAGACTAAACGTTCTCTGATTTTGTTATGGTTTTATAAACTGCAATCCCTATGACACTTAAGCCTACTTGATCTCTACCCTATCACAGAATGAAAACCTGGTGGAGATAAACTAAATATTTAGTAAATATTTAGGTAACTAAATACTATAAAAACTAACTTCAGGAGTGATACCAGCAACATGGCCAAATAAGGCATCCTTTGCTTATATCCCCCCTCAACAACAACAATTTGGCATCCATCCACAGACAAAAGAGCCTTGCTGGGAGCTATGGGATCCAGCATCATATGCCAAAGGATCCAGGAGGAGTCTTGCCTACCTCCGCATCAGGTAATGGGCACATAGACCCTGGTCCTGGCTACATCCCCTCTCACAGTCTGGGAGCCCACGGAGGTCACTGTCTTAGACAATCACACACAAATGAGAGAACCTTTGTGGAAGGGCAGGTTTTTAGCAGAAAAGTTTCAGCACACTGTTGGAGCAAAACATATGAGTTTGGATGCACTGGAGAGAGTAAAAGAAACAGTTAGACTTTACACCTACGTCACCTCTCCCCCAAGGCATAATAGCTCAGGGCAAGGAAAGACCTTCTTGGCTCATGATTTCTCCCACAGGGGAAGTGAGAGCAAGCATATGAGTGAGTGCTCAGCTTCGCCAGCTATGCAGGAAGCTGCCAAAGAGGCCCATTTCTCTCTCACCCCACCCAGAGTACTGAGTCATGAGCTATATGACTGCAAAGTGGGAAGAAACTGAGAGAGCAGCAGATAAGACTCCTGGAAGGCATTAAAGGGAATCAGATCCTACTAACTGTGTCGCAAACTTCATCAAGGAGTCCACCCAAAAGTGCCAAGAATGCTTCCCCTGCAGATCCCCCCAGTTGGCCCATGGGTACCACCGGCACTCCATGTACCTAACTCACATACCCCCAACCCTATGGCTAGCTCCCTGAGTGCACTCCGTATGGTGGTGACACTGAGCTTTGGAAAATAGCTAGCGAGCACTTGAAAAAAGCTGGTCCAAATCTACAAGACAGGGAGAGACCTCAAACTTGAGCTTTAGCTCTACCCTTGGGAAAGCAAAAGAGAGACTATCAGCACCTGGCTGAGTGCATTGCAGGACCGACAGAAAGGAATACAAGTTTAAAAATTCTGCCCCAAGAGGGAGCAAGAAATGTGGAGCAGGTGTATCCACAGAAGGTCTGAGAATGCCACAGATTACTAGGAGGGCTGACAGAGGCATTTCTCTCCAGAGTCAGTCAGTAGAGACTAGAGGAGGATACCGTTACTACAAATGGAAAGATAGCAACTCAAGACTTCAAGGAACATGAAAAATCAGGGAAACATGATACCACCAAGGATCACAATAGTCTTCCAGTAACCAACCCCAAAGACATGGATATCTGTGATTCACCCTGTAAAGAATTCAAAATAACTATTTAAGGAAGCCCAATGAGCTACAAGGAAACACAGGAAGACAATTCAATGAAACCAGGAAAACAACATACAAACAAAATAGGAAGTTTAATAAAGAGATAGAAATAAGAATAAGAAAGAACCAAACAGAAGTTCTAGAGCTGAAGAATACAATGAATGAAAGAAAAAAAATTCAATATAAAGAATGGATAGAAGAATGGATCAAGCAAAAGAAAGAATCTGTGAATTAGAAGGCAGGACCTTTGAAATTATTCAGTCAAAGGAGAACAAAAAAGAAAAAAAAAAAAAAGAGTGAAGAAAGTCTACATGATCTATGGGATACCAGCAAAAGAAATGATCTGCTAATTATTTGAGTCCCAGAAGCAGAAGAGAGGGAAAAGGGGACAGAAAGCTTATTTTTTTTAAATGACTGAAAACTTCCCAAATGTCAGAAAATATTTGGACATCCAAGTTCATGAAGCTCATAAGTCAAACAAACTTAACTTTAAAATGTCTTCTTCAAGATACATTATAATAAAACTGCCAAAAAGCAAAGACAGAAAAAAAATCTTGAAAGTAGCAATGGAAAAAAAGGTTGTAACTCACAATGGAACTCCCATAAGGTTATTAGCAGATTTCTCAGCAGAAACCTCATAGGCCAGGAGACAGTAAATATGATATACTCAAAGTACTGAAAGAAAAAAAAAAAAAGAACCTACCAACCAAGACGACTCTATCTGGGAAAGTTGTCTTTCGGAAACAAAAGAGAGAAAAAGAATGCCCCATACAAACAAAGCTGATAGAGTTCATCACCACTAGATCTGCCTTATGAGAAATCCTGAAAGGAGTTCTTCAGGTTGAAATGAAAGGACACTGATTAATAACATGAAAACATGAAAATATACAACACACTGACAAAGGTAAGTATACGGTCAAATTCAGAACACTCTAATACTATAATATGGTTGTATATTAACCACTTACTCTAGTATAAGGGTTAAAGGACAAAAGTATTAAAATTAACTATAGCTACAATAATTTGTTAATGAATACACATTATAAAAGAGAGAAATTATGACAGCAAAAACATAAAAGTGGTAGTAAAAGGGTAGAGTTTTTGTATGTGATTGAAGTTAAATTATTATCAGTGCAAAATAGATTGCTATATATATATATATATATATATATATATATATATATATATATATAATGTTTTATGTAAGCTACCTGGTAACCACAAAGCAAAAGCCTACACTTGATACACAAAAGATAGAAAGAGGAAATCAAAGCATGTCACTATGAAAAATTCTTAATTTTCAAAGGAAGAGAGTGAGAAAGAATAAAACAAGGGGACTGTAAAACAGCCAGAATAATGAATAAGATGGCATTAGTAAGTCCCTACTAATTAGTAATTACTCTAAATGTAAACTGATTAAATTATCCAATCAAAAGACACTGAGTGGCTGGATGGGTAAAAAAGACCCAACTAAATCCTAAAATTTTTATGGAGCCACTGAGGACCCTAGATAGCCAAAGCAATCCTGAGAATGAAGAACAAAGCTGGAGGTACCATGCTTCTGCTTTCAAACTGTATTACAAATCTAGAGCAATCAAAACAGCAGGACACTGGCATAAAAGTAGACACATAGGCCAATGGAACAGAATCAAGAGCCCAGAAATAAACCCTCAACCACTATCTGACAAGGGAGTCAAGAATACTCAATGGGGAAAGGAGTCTCTTCAATAAACAATGTTGAGAAAACTGGATAATTACATGCAGAAGAATGAAACTGGACCCCTATCTTACACCACTCACAAAAATTAACTCAAAATGGATTAAAGACTTAAACATAAGACCTAAAATGCCTAGAAGAAAACATAGGGAGAAGCTCCTTGACATCCTGACAATGACTTTTTTTGGATATGACACTAAAAGCACAAGTAACAAAAGCAAAAATAAATAAATGGACTACATCAAACTAAAAAGCTTCTTCACAGCAAAAGAAACAATCAACAAAATAAAAAGGCAAACTAATGAATAGGAAAAATATTTGCAAATCATATATCCAATAAAGGGTTAATAACCAAAATATATAAAGAACTTGTACCATACTAGTTAGTCAATAGTTAAAAAAAAAAATCCTATTAAAAAATGGGCAGAGGAACTGAAAGATACTTTTCCAAGGACGATATACAAATGGCCAACAGGTACATGAAAAGATACTCAACATCACTAATCATCAGGGAAATGCAAATCAAAACAACATGTCACTTCACATCTATTAAAACAGATTTTATCAAAAGAAGAGAGATAGGGCTTCCCTGATGGCACAGTAGTTAAGAATACACCTGCCAATGCAGAGGACATGGGTTTGAGCCCTGGTCTGGGAAGATCCCACATGCCACGGAACAACTAAGCCCATGCACCACAACTACTGACCTGCGATGTAGAGCTCGTGAGCCACATCTGCTGAGCCTGTATGCCACAACTACTGAAGCCCATGCACCTAGAGCCTGTGCTCCACAACAAGAGAAGCCACCGCAATGAGAAGCCTGAGCACCACAATGAAGAGTAGCCACCGCTCGCCTCAACTAGAGAAAGCCTGCACGCAGCAATGAAGACCCAATGCAGCCAAATATAAACAAATAAAATAAATTAATTTAAAAAAAAGAAGAAGAGCGATAACAAGCAAGGATGTGAAGAAAAGGGAATCCTTATGCACTGCTGGTAGCAATGTAAATTGGTATAGCCACCCTGGAAAATAGTATGGAGGTTCTTAAAAATTAAAAACAGAGCTACCATATAACCTAGCAATCCACTTCTGGGTAGGCATCCAAAGTAAATAAAATCAGGATATTGAAGAGATATCTGTACCCCCATATTCTTGCAGCATTATTCACAGCTGCCAATATAGAAACAACCTAAGCGTCTGCCTACAGATTAATGGATAAAGAAGATATGGTGTGTATGTGTGTGTGTGTGTGAATATTATTTAGCCATGAGAAAGAAGGGAATCCTGCCATTTCTGACAACATGGATAGCCCTCCATGGCATTATGCTAGGTGCAATAAATCAAACAGATAAAGACAAACACTGTATGATATCACTTATATGTGGAATCTTAAAAAACTGTATTCATGGAAAAAGAGTAGAACGGTGGTTGCCATGGGCTGGGAGATAGGGGAAATGAGGGATGTTGGTCAAGGGTCCAAACTTCCAGTTATAAGATGAATAAGTTCTGAGGATCTAATGTACAGTATGGTGACTACAGTTAACAATACTGCATTATATACTTGAAAGTTGCTAGGAGAGTAGGTCTTAAATGTTCTCACCATAAAAAAGAAATGGTAATTATGTGATGTGATGGAGATGTTAACTAACACTACTGTGGTAAACATTTTGCAAAGTATAAGTGTATCAAATCATCACAGTGTACACAGTAAACTTATACAATGTTTTATGTCAATTATATCTCAATAGACTCAGAACAGAAAACTGGCTTCTAATCAAGGAGGCAAATACTGCCCTAAATATCCTGGCCCTAAAAAAGAATAGCAGTATCATTAAGCAAATATGCAAAGAATATATAATTATGCAATAAATATATACTCTGCATATTCATGCTTTTGTCATTAACAAGTCATATTATTTTGAAAACTATAAAGAAAAAATATTTTCTCTGAAAAGTATTTGTGAATGTTTTGATGCAGCAATCACTGTGTCATTGAAGTCATCTTTAAGAACAATGATTCCATTCTTTCAGAAAAATGAAGAACAAATTCAGGAGTACTATGTGACAAATTCCTGGTTTGCCTAGAGAGGGTTTTATTGGCATTTCTTACTCCATTTCTATGAGTTTCACTTTCTGGTTCTATCATTCTGAACAGATGGGGTAAAAAAAGCTTGATATTTCTAATTAAATGTCACGTGCAAATTGTTACTTAAATTTTTCTTAAGTTTAAGGGTTATTTTTCTTCTATTTTTTCATTTCTGTGTAATTTCTCATGATTTTAGAAATTACATATACTTCAACCATAATATAAGCAATGGATACATGTATACGTATACATATATATTAAAGTGTTCACACATAATTTCTTCTAGTATATTCAATATGGTAAGAAATATAAAATTATTTTTAGAAAATGGGAAATATTTTGTCATATTGTGGTCACATGAATAATGTATTACATTTTAATTAAGTCATATTTCGTAAATCATTAATTTATTTTCTTAGTTCACATCAATATTTAGTGTATTTACTTTCTCAGGGGATGTTTTGTTTTCTCTTTCATGCTCCACAGGCCTCCATTAAAGCTAAAATATACCACTCTCTCACTTTGTCCCAGCTTACTCTCTCACTTACGAAGTGAGAGAGTGGCATGGACTTATATATACTATGAAATGTAAAATAGATAGCTAGTGGGAAGCAGACGCATAGCACAGGGAGATCAGCTCGGTGCTTTGTGACCACCTAGAGGGGTGGAATAGGGAGGGTGGGAGGGAGACGCAAGAGAGAAGAGAGATGGGGATATATGCATATGTATAGTGGATTCACTTTGTTATAAAGCAGAAATTAACACACCATTGTAAAGCAATTATACTTCAATAAAGATGTTTAAAAATATAATAAAGTATACCAATAGATCACTAAAGAGTCATTTATTAAAGCATCCCTTTGCTTTTAGTATTTGTGACTAGTGTCCTTTAATGTAAAGTGAACAGAAATATTATCCAAGTTATAGTTCTTCATTCAGCGGCTACATAATACAGGCATGAATATTTTAAAGGTATACTAAAATATATGAAATCTATACATGTGATATTTTCATTCTCATGTAACTTTCATTCTGATGTCAGTTTGAAATCATATATTTCTAAATACTACATAAAGATTCAGAGGTTAGTTTAGACTTACTTCTTTCTCTATTCTGCCAAAAAACAAAAATGGAGGAAAAAAGGCTTAGCATTAATCACTAGTGTTAAATAAACACAACAAGATAAATGAATAGAACCAAATGTGAAGAAAATGGCCAAATTAAAATGTGACATAGTAATTAGAGTCCCTTAAGACCTAGTCATTAATGCATATTTATGGCTACATTTTCATAATTGGCTAACAAAAATTATTTGTCCCCCAAGAACTTGAAAAGAAATAAGATGTTCATCCAAGAATTAAGCTTCAAAAATAATGCATAATAAATCTTCTCAAAAAGGGAGGATGAGTCTCAGGTCAAGTATACATGACTATATAATAATCTAATTGACAGTTTTACTAAAACATGAGGAAAAATGTGTGAAAGCCAGTTTGGTTAATATGAAAGCAAAGAAGAAAAACAGAATTTATGCCCAACTGAGGCAGGTAGCCTCCAAGATGGTCTCCAATAATTCCTGCCTCCTGGTATTCAAATCCCATATGATCTCTCCCATATTGTAACAGCATTAGTCGGAATGACCAATAAAAAATGGCAAAAATGTCCATAGATGAATGGATAAAGGTGTGGTACATATATACAATGGAATACTACTCAGCCATAGAAAAGAATGAAATAATGCCATTTGCAGCAACATGGATGGACCTAGAGATTATCATAACTAAGTGAAGTAAATTAGACAGAGAAAGACCATATGATATTATTTATATGTGGGATCTAAAATATGACACAAATGAACTTATCTGCAAAACAGAAACAGACTCACACACATAGAGTACAGACTTGTGGCTGACAAGGGATGGAGGGGAGGGGAGGGATGGATTGGGAGTTTGGGGTTAGCAGATGCAAACTAGTATATTTAGAATGGATAAACAATAAGGCCCAACTGTATAGCAAAGGGAACTGTATTCAATATCCTGTGATAAACCATAATGGAAAAGAAAATGAAAAAGAATGTGTGTGTGTATATATATAACTGAACCACTTTGCTGTACAGGAGAAATTAACACAACATACAGATAAGTAACACAAAATCTAAGCACAACAGCAGAGAGAGAGAGAGAGACCAGTGGGCACTAAATTTTTATTTTCAGACTCACTAATAAAGGTTTTCCCTTAAATGTATATAAATGGGAAGACTTTCCACCAATAACCTCCAAGACATATTTGACATGAATGACCCCATGTGTTTTACATGTATCATGCAATCTAGGCTGCCATTAAGCAATTCATCAATATAATTCCTCTTTTCCTGGTTTTAGTATTCACTAAGCAACCCTCTGACTGATTTGACTTTCCAAGAAATCTGACTACAAAGAGAAACTGCACTGATCATGCTGGCATGAGTATTCAGATCACTGGGAAAGGTGCTCTCCCTTCTAGATTAAATTGGCGATCTGATTTTAGACATTGTGTTGAGAGACTAGTTACTATGAATCTGCCACTGACAGTGTGCTTTTGATGGGTTG
Organism: Orcinus orca; assembly: GCF_937001465.1. Taxonomy (NCBI): domain Eukaryota; kingdom Metazoa; phylum Chordata; class Mammalia; order Artiodactyla; family Delphinidae; genus Orcinus; species Orcinus orca. Next base: position 23,101,949 of record NC_064563.1, read on the forward strand.
TGAAACTTGGGATTCTGAGTCTAAAAGAATAGAGACAGATCATCAATGCACAAAACTTAGTCTATTTACAAAAGTAGTATCTTCTTGGGAGGACAGACCATAATCCTTCTGCAGATGACACTTCCCTTAAAACCAACATTTCTTTGTGAGAGCACCACATGGCTTAATAGCAACATGACAAAAGAAATACCCTATCTCTGAAATCAAGTGAGAATTCACATCACAGTCACATTTCATACCATGGAAGCTCCATGAGGACAGGCGTTCTGTCCTGTTCATTCATTGATATATCTTGTGCCGGGTGCAGTAGGTATTCAGTAAATTTTCATCAAATGAACATAAACTTAAATACTACTCAAACACTCTTGTGTGTTTCACTACTCAGTTCCTTCCCTCATTCCTCACAAAAGCCATCGTATATCTTTCTTAATTTCTTCATACATCTAAAAGTGAAACATCTCCTATTAGTAAATGACTTATCTCTTAGTTCACAATTAAAATGTGAATTTTCAAGGGAAGATATCTCTTAACTCCCAGCCACAAAATCTATACCAATTTGTATCAACAATAAGACATACTAACATATCCTAAAGACCATTCCATATCACACATACATATATACCTAAATTGGTGAATTTTTGACTTGATCCTAATTTTCTAATTGAGTTATAATTAACATACAATATTATATTAGTTTCAGGTGTACAACATAGCGATTCAATATTTTTATGCATAATGAAATGATCACTATAACCAGTTATCATCCATCATCAAAAATGTTGTTACAGTATTATTGACTACACTTCCTATGTGTACATTACATCCCCATGACTTATTTATTTCACAGCTGGAAATTTATACCTTTCAATCCCCTTCACCCCTTTTGTCTGTGCCCCCACCTCCTTCCCCTCTGGCAACTACCAGTTCTCTGTATCTATGAGTCTGTTTCTGTTTTGTTTTGTTCACTTGTTTTGTCTTTTAGACTCCACTTATAAGTGAACTCAGACAGTATTTGTTTATCCCTGTCTGACTTATTTCACTTAGCATAATACCCTCCAGGTCCATCCATGTAATTTGAAAAGATATATGTTCCCCTACCTGCACCACTATTTACAATAGCCAAGATATGGAAGCAATCTAAGTGTCCATCAACAGAAGAATGGATAAAGAAGATGTGGTATATATATAAAATGGACTATTATTCAGCAATAAAAAAGAATGAAATCTTGCCATTTGCGGCAACATGGATGGAACTAGAGGGTATTAAGCTAAGTGATTTGTTCCTAATTTTAGTGAAAAATCTACAATGTCGCCATTTAGCACAATACTGACTTTGGCTTTGTAGATATAAATGTAAAGAATGTAGATATAAATGTAAATGTATCTCTAGCCCTCCTCTACCAAAAATTTTAATCAAAGAACAGATGCATCACAAATTGTATAACATCATTTCTAAATTTTAGAATAATATTCTGGCTAATAAATTCCTAGGTCAAAGGGTATATATCTTTACATTATGAAATATGTTGTCCTATTATTCTCAGTAATTTTACCACTATTATTTGTTTTCTGTTTTTGTTTTCTGTGTTCTTTTTCTTTTTTTGGTGGTGCCACACAGCTTGCAGGATCTTAGTTCCCCAACCAGGACTGGCAGTGAAAGCGCAGAGTCCTAACCACTGGACTGGCAGGGAATTCCCTTTACCACTACTTTATGGGAGATTCTATATCCACATCTACTAGATATTATAAAATGTTGACTAATTTCTTAGAGAAAATTGGTTTTTGCATGAATCCTTTATTTTGCATATCTTTCAATTAAATGTGAGTTTGGTCACTTTTTTTTGTATGTGTTTAAGCCATTTGAATATTTTTCCAGTACGATGCCTGTTTCTTTTAAGATTTTAAAAAATATTTTTCTATACATCTCTTACTTACTGATATGTGTGAACTCATTTCATAAAATTAATCTTTTTAATTTTAAAAATACTTTATTACTCATTTGACACATTTATATTATATCCCTAGTTTTTTTGATAGTTTTATTACTATTTGATATATATATAACATATATATTAAAGAGTTACAAAATATATGAATAAAATGAACACCCAACTTCATAACTACCTTGCATCTACCCATGAGGTCTATAAAACAATTTGGGGAAAACTGACTACTGAGTTTTCCAATTCATTCAGACTACCTGGTCCTCCATTTCTTTACTCTTAGATTTATTCCCATGTTTGTTGGTATGGATGCTATTGTAAATGTATTGCTTTTTAAAATTCTACATTCTAGTTTGGTTTTTAATCACTTCATTCCCTTGCTAAATTCACTGTCTAAATCTAGTAGTTTATGTTTATATTTTTTTATAATTTTTCTATCTTACACACCATGCTGTGTGTGAATAATAACAGAGTTTTATTTCTTGTACTCTAGGCCTTATATTTTTCTTCTTGCTTCATTGTAATAGTTATGACATCTAGGACAATGACAGATAAACATGGTAAGTGTGGGTGTCCTTGCCTTATTCCCAGTCTCTGAGGGAAACTTTAATATTCACAGCCAGTTAGCATGCTATTTGCTATATTTTGGGTAGATATCTTTAAAATAATTTAAGCTTATTCTTAGCTTACAAATATTTCTATCATAAAAAGGTGTTATATTTTACCAAATGCTATTTCTGCATCTATTGAAAAGATTACCTGATTTTCTCCCTTATTTTGTTATGGTGGGGAATTATACTAAGTAATTTAAAAATATTAAACCCAACCTCAAATTTCTTAGAATAACCTCAACTTCTTCTCAAGTATAATATTTGTATACATTGCTTGATGAATTTGATAATAGTTTGCTTTGAATCATCACATCCTTGTTTATGAGAGATATTTTTTAAATTTCTATTCACGCTTTTTTTGTCAAAATTTTGCATAAAACAAGGTAGGGAATTTTCCCTTTTTTTCTATTCTTTTTAATGTTATTTCTATTATAAAAGCTTCATCTGTTCAACAGTAAATCACCTAAACCTGTTATTTTTTAAATGCAGGTGTAACTATATGCATGTGAAGGATTTGATTATGGATCCAATATCTTTGATAGGTATAGGCCTATTCTGATTTTCTGTTTCCTCCTGTATTGGTTTTAGTGACTTGTGCTTTTAAAAATTCGCTAGCAAGTATCTGTTCATAATTTCAGCTTTATTATCTTTTTAAATCCTGCAGAAACTGTACTATTGTTTCCTTTTGCACTTCTGATATTTGTAAATTTTATTTTTTCTCTTTCTCTGGACAGAGGTTGATATGTTTTATTAGTGATTTCAAGGATGGTACCTTTGACTTGGCTGATTATATCAATGTACATTTATTTCCTATTTTACTATTTTTTCTTGTTTTATTCTTTTGTCTATTTTTAGGTTAAATTTATGTTTTTCTTCTAATTTCCCGAGATACATTTAGAAATTAACTTTCAGTCTTAATTTTTGTCTAATAGATTCACCAACTACATCATTCTGTTTCTGCTTAGATGTAGAAAATAAGAGTACATTACTTCCACACAGTGAGAAAAATCCAGAAAATCTCCAAACCGTAACTTTTTTTTAGCCAGTAAGACAACTGAGGTCAAAAGGCAACCAGGTGAACTGAATTTCAAAGGGTTATAAAGGCCTCTGAGGCGATACAAACGCAAACTGTTTTACCTTTTACAAAGCACTGGAGGAAGAGGCGGCCACCATACAGGAGTAAGAAGAAAAGTAACAATTTCACAAATCCAGAGTAGCCGGCATAGTGTCAACTTTAGGATCCATGGGAGCCCCAGACAAAAGCGGAGCCTGAACTCACCTGAATCACTTTTTCCAGCCTCTAAACCCCGTGCTTCTGGGCGCAGAACTGGAGACCTGAGCGAACCCTCCTCTCCAGCCAGCCTGAAACACCGCCCACTTCCGGGAACCTGCTCTCAGCCAGCAAAAGCCTTCAGCTGTGCAGACAGAACGCTCGCCCCTAGGGTTCAAGAAAAGATCTACTCACTCTGATGAAGGGGTGGAAAGGTAACACCCTTGCCCCTGTTTTGGGGAAAGAGAAACGGCTGCTGGGGGGAAGCTGAGAGGTAAAAGCTGCCCGCACTTAAGTGGGAAACAGGAATATCCACCTGCCCACACCGGAGAGCCTTGAACACAGAAACAATAATCCCTCCCACCACCAGTCCCAGGCCAGGGTATACTGCTACCGAGAGAGCAGTAAAGCAGAAGCCCCCAGCCCCTGGAGGTAGGGCAGGAAACCTGATTGAGCAGGGAATCCCGCCCTGCGCTAATACAAAGCACAGTGTGCTGTCACTGGGGGTGGGGGTGGGGGGGAGGCCGCGGAGCTCTCTCCAGCAGGCCTAGAGGGAAATTTAGAGATGAGTGTTTATACTGGGAAAAAAAGAAAGGTTTCAAATCAATGAATTCAGCTTCCTCAAAAAAAAAAAAAAGAAACAAACAAACAGAAAGGAAAGCAAATAAGCCTATTAAGAGAAAGAGAGGAATAATGAAGATACAAGCAGAAATCAATGAAATAGTAAACAGGAGGAAAAAACAGAGAAAACTCTAAGAAATCCAAAATTGGCTCTTTGAAGGGATCAATAAAATTGATAAATCTCTAGTCAGACTAACCAAGAAAAAAAGAGAGAAGACAAAATTACTATCTTCAGGAGTAAAAGCAGGGAGGTTGCTACAAATCCTACAGATAGTAAAGGATAATAGGAGAATATTATACACAGCTGTATGCAAATACATTCAAAGACAATCTAGCAAAGCTCACTCAAGAAGAAATAAACTATATACAAATCTATTTCTCAGGTTCCTTGAACCCATAATTCTATCCATATCTACTTCTGAATTCTAAATTCTTTCAAAGATATATATTTTAAATAACAGAAATAGACATAAGTAATACAACATGATTCTGGGTAAATAATATAAAGCTCTAATCAAAGGACAACAATTTTATGAAATAAATGCACCATGTCAAAGACAGATATTAAATCCAAGACACATGGGGCTTCGAAATAGGAAATCTTTGAATAACTATAAAACAACACATTCATATTAGAACAGAGTAAGTGATTTGCAGTCTTGGGAAAAACAGATAGGAATAAATCATATCAAGAATGTAAGCATTTTCTTTGAGAAGAACACAGTTTACTAGATATATTGCCCAGAAAGTAAAGTTCTCCTTAGGTGGCTGCATTAATGCTCATTTATCCAAACAATTAAAATGAATTTTTATATTATAAACTATTAATGAAGTAATTTCAAAACAAAAATTCATTAAGCATACTAGTTTCATGTTGCTATGCTGGAACAAACTGCCACAAATTTAATGGCTTAAAGCAATATAAATATTTTCTGTTACAGTCCTGGAGGCCAGAAGTCTGAAGACAGCTTTACTGGACCAAAGTTGAGGTGTCGACAAAATTGCATTTCCTTCTGGAGGCTCTAAGGGACAATCCATTTCTTTGTCTTTTTAGCTTCTGGAAGTTGTCTGCATTCCTTGGCTGGTGACTGCTTCCTCACAGCCCTCCAATTTCTTGCTTCCATCATTACATCATCCACTTCCTACCTCTGACCTTCTTGTGCCCTCTTATAAGGACTCATATGATGATACTTATGGCCCATCGAGATTATCTAGGATAGTTATGTATTGAATCATGCCCCCCCCCCAAATTCACATGTCGGTTGAGTTCTAAACCCCCATACCTTAGAATATGACTTTATTTAGAAATCAGGCCATTGCATATGTAGTTAATAAAGATGAGATCATTAAGGTAGGCCCTAATGCAATATTATTGATGACATAAAACGGGGAAATCTGGACACAAACACCAGGCACACATGGAGAACACCGTGTGCAGATGAAGGCAATGTTTGGGGTGATGCTTCTTCAAGTCAAGGGACACCGAAGATTGCCGGCAAACCACCAGAAGCTAGGGGAGAGGCATGAAATAGATTCTCCCTCACAGCCCACAGAAGGAACCAACTCTGCCAACACTTTGATCTCCAACTTTTAGACTTCAGGATCTGCCAACATCTTTATCTCCAACTTCCAGACTTCAGAACTATGACACAATGAATTTCTGTGTCTAAGCCACCCGGTTTGTGGTACTTTATTACATCAGCCTTAGCAAACTTAGCAAACTTAGCAAAATTATACAATGATAATTTCCCATTTCAAGATGGGAAATTATCTTAATCATATTTGCAAAGTCCCTTTGCCATATAAGGTAACATTCATAAATTCCAGGGATTAGGGAATGGGTATCTTTGGAGAGTCATTATTCAGCTTACCACAGCATGCGAATTGACAAACCATTTTAAACATTGGAGGATAGAGGTTAAATAAAACATATTCCCTTCCCTCAAGATTCAGTGTTATTTATAGTCTAAAAAATCCAAGTGTCAAGCGGATTATTTGCTGGGACTTCTATGGACTCTAGCAATGTGCTTGATATTTTATAAAGGAAAATTGAGGAAAATGCAGCTTGAGGGAAGTAAGTTTTCTGTAGCACAAAACTATTCCTAAAACTATTCCCTGACAAAAATACTAGTACTTTGGCTTAATGTATTTTCCAGATTGAATACATTGCATGAACAAATGAGTTTAAGAATAATAAGTAAGATAATGTATTTGATTGCATTCCAGTAATAATAATCACTTATAACTGACTATGTCTCAATAAGTCATTCAGAATTTTGCATAGAAAGTAAAACCACTTATTGTTTTATTATAATATTGCATGATTATTATATTCCCAGATAGGATAATCTTTGCACATTTTTATATTATATACATAGAGAGCTTTCATACCTTTACAGAAATACCAGGGAAGATCAATTCAAGAAATATAAACCTATCAGTAACTTCACAGTGTGGCAGTTTATTTTTTTCAGATCATATTTAACATACAATACGTTTATTGTATGTTGTGGTTATTATTATTTTCTTCTCTCTCAACTTCCTTTCCCAAAAGTCAGAATCGATAATCCCCAAAATCATTTGCACAAGAAGGCAGAAAATAAAAACCACTGTAGTTATTTCAAGCAGAAAGGCATTTAGTGTAGAGAAGTAGGTAAAATTATTGGAAGGACTGGAGAATCAGAAATCACACTGTCTCCATGGCATTTCAGCAGGCAGGAGGCTGCTCTTCTTACTGCTAAAGACACTTCACTACTGAAACTTCCTTTCATCCACACCAAAATGAACATTAGATGCTGAATGCAAAGTCAGACCATTGCCTTCCTTTCTAAGTATTCATACCTCCACTCTCTTGCTTGCCAACTGCAACAGCAGCAAAAATATACCCTCCACTTTATTTCCACCTTCCGTCTCTCATATAAGGTTAAATCATGACCAGAATCTAATCTGCGTGTAGTCGTCTAACTTCAAGGGAGGGACTTTTTACCCTTTCCACCTAGAATGAAGTTGAGATATAACCTATAGGAAGTATCAAATTCTTCCAGCCATTGAAGCAGAGAGATAGAAAATGTATAAAAACTGAGAAGAGAAAGAACAGAACCTGAGGCTTTAATGAGAAGAGACCAGCCATTCCCAGATTAACAGGGAACAGACCTCTTATACAGCAAGAATTAATACTTAATAGCTTTTGCATGAAATTATAAATACTATGTTCATCAAATCTAGAAATACATTAAAGGAAATAGTCACAATTTTAGTCTATTGCACTCTAAAATGTTCACAAAATTAGTGTAAATGATCCAGTCCCAAGACACACTGCATCCACCATAAACTAGTATGGAATGAAGAAAAGCTTAAAGTATCCCTCATCTATGAAAATCGTAAGGTGTCAAAAGAGAAAATGCACCTGTTAGTCACATGAAATGCCAATATAATTGGCAATAATCTTGTACCTTCTATCTTAGGAGGTACAAGTTTTTTTAAAGGCACATAAATTACCATTCAAACTGGGAATTTAAAAAGAAATGTTTATGCATAAGAAAAGCTCAACTCTATCTGGCTTTATATATGAGTTGATTTGGGAATTCAATTAAACTACCAGAATCCGATTTGTCTTGGTTTCTTGGTTCATTCCTCAGCTGAGCTGGCTTCATATCCAGGCTCATGCAGCTCAATTCATATCCATGAAATGGCTTTTGTTAATTCCAAACTCATGTGTTCCCCACATCTTACAGATTCATGTCCATCCAAATATTAGGCTGAGTCTCTCTTCCAACAGTCTCATGAAAACTTCAATGTCTTTTTTGGGTGAGTGGGGGTCACTTGCTCATCTCCGAATCAATTATTAGGTGAGGGAAATTTGATGTTCTGATTAGCTAGGTCTAAACCACATGCTTGTGCCTATGGGTAGAAAAGAAGTTAAGTTCACCCAAAACACAAAAGCTGGTATGGAGAAGGGGTGGTTCCTCAGAAAAAAAATACTAGATACTATTAGCAAATAAAGAGGAAATGTATTAGATAGACAAAAACATTTGAGTTGACTACAGCTCCAAGCCCGCAATTGGCCCTTGCCGCCTTCCACTGATTATGGAGGGATATATACAAAGGACATGCCAGATAAAAGCTACATTTCACTACACATGGACTTTGGCCTCATGTCCTACGTGGAGTACTAGTGAGATAGATAGGCAATCGATATGTGGAAAGGACTCCTTTCACTCAGGTTGGTTGTAGATCTTGGGCCTAATGCAAGATGCTGTGACCCTTGGCCCTTCTCCCAAAGGCTCACACACTAACAGCACCATGTTGATGGCTATAAAGGATAAGGGTAGACAAACCTCTGGAAGAGCACATCACTGAGAGGGATAAAAGATATATGCCTAAAGACAGGTTTATTTCTACTTCGCTCATTAGAGCTGCATCCCTAAAAACACAGTCTCATTTTTTCCCTGACCTGTGTGAACACTGAGTGTTTCTTCAAAGGTACAGTACGAGTACAGGACTCAGACAGAACCTGGAGATCTGACAAGAGGCCCATCAGCAGATGGAATGGGGCACAGATTTCCCCAAGTAAACTTTTAGCTAAGAAGTGATTCTTGTTCCTCAGTGAGGAAGAAACATGAATTCAGATCAGAACTTCTCACATTTTTAAATTCAGGTCTCCTTTGAATAAAAATAAAACCTCATTCTCTTAATGTTATCTGGATTTTTCACAAATCACTACCAAAATCAATGCAAAGATAATTTTCAAAAGTAACAAGGCACATCTTTAATTTTGAATATGGACATTTAAACTGGCTGGTTTGCTTGACAGAAGTGTACCAGATCTATAAACTCTGAATAATGGATCACAGCCTTACCTTAATTGCCTTTGAAACCAAGCCTATTGTGCTACCAATTTGTAAATGATCTCAATGTAAATGGCATGTTAATAAACCTAGCTGGTTAATTTGAATATGCTCTTTAAATCTAAGCTTGTACTCAAGGTTGTCTTAGTGTCCCTTCCCTGAGGGAGTGGGAGGAAATGGGCAAGAGCGAGCTTCTGCCCCATCTGAGGACCACAGCCTCATATTATTTGTTACTATATTATTATTAGCCTTGTACTATTATTGTTAAAGATAATGCACATATCATTATCTTTATTTTTTTTAGCAAATGATATACATTTATTTTGTGTTGTGTTTGGAGCTAATTATTCTCAAATATAGTGTATTGGTTAATAAGCAAATGATTCAGCCAGGATGCTTCCACATATCTGTAGCAGTTGGAGGTGGCTGGTGTCTTTTCTAATTGGTCGGTGCCTGGAGGGGTTAGTACCTGTACCAAATTGCTGTTAAATATTTTTGAAATTGTCTTGGCCCCAGATATTTAGGCTGATCAATGAAGCTTAAAATGAAGAATAGAAATAATTCATCAAAGTTCACAGAGGAATTTTGAAAATGGTGAAAGTGACATTTTAAAACCACGTGGCTAGATGAACTATTGAATCTGTAGTGCTGGGGCAAGTGATTAGTCTTTTTTAAAAAATAAAACAGAGGAACTACGTATTGCTTATGGCTTACTAAAATCCAGATGAATAAATGCTTCTAATGTAAAACTCTGAAACCATAAAAGTACCAGAGGAAAGGATGATAAATCGTATTCATAATCTTAAGGATAGATAAGGCTGTTCTAAGTTTATCACAGACTACAGAAGCTATAAAAGAAAATATCAACAAGTTTGACTACCTAAAATTTCTACATAAAGAAAAATAAAATGCTACATCCAAAGAGAGAAGAAAATTTATTGAATGTTTGAACTAATATTCAAATAAAAATAACATTTGCTAATCAAAATTGAATAAAATTATAAATACAAATAACCTGGTGTAAAAAATATAAAAAGGAAATGGAGAAACTAAAATTAACAATAATTATATTAGAAAATTATTAGTAATTTACAACACCAGATTTCAAATAATTATTCTTCTTTTGTCATGACAAGATTAAACAGAGACTGTATTGGAAAATGTGTGGAGGAGTAGATATTTTTTAAAACTTTTGGAAAGTGTTTAATTAATCATTTTGGAGGGCAATTTGGACATATTTATCAAAATTTTAAATGCATATCATCTTTGACCCAGCTTTTTCTACTTTTAAAAATTTCTGGGAGATATACTCAAATAGGCATGTGTGCACACATGCACGCACACGCATGCACACACACACAATTGTTATTTGTGGAAGGGAACGTGAAAGAAACCTAAGTGTCAATGAACTGGGTACTAGTTAAATAAGTCACAATAAATCAATGTAATATCTTATTCGGTTGCCAAGAGAAAGAACAAAGTAATCTTATATGTATTTTCAAAAAAGGTAATCAAAATAATTTAGGTGGAAATAAGACAAAAGCACAAATGATTAATATCACATGATCCATTTTAGTAGAAATAGGTTTATATATAGATATTGTTAACAGTAGTTACCTGTAAGAGATTCAATTTTTTTTTTTTACTTTATTCATGACCTTATTTTATGACTTATATTTGTTTATAAAAATTGAGTGTAACTTCAACTTTAAAAATTCTTTAAATCATTTTATAAAGAATATAAGCTTTGGCAACACACTGGCCTTTATTCAAATCCTATTTCCCACACAGATTAACTATGAAATCTTGGACAAGTTACTTATATTTAAGCTTCAGGTTTTTCATCTATAAATCTATGCACTGCTTCTTTGGAGTTTGGGGGAGAATGAAATGTGATAATGTACTTAAAGTCCTGATCTCAGTGCCTGTAACAGAAAGTATTCAAAAAATGATCGCTGTTATTATAGTATTATCATCAATTCTATGATGCTGTTATAAAATCTAAGGGTAACAATGTTATTTCAAGTTGTTATAAGTAAATACATGAACAGAGGAACCCAAATTATAATTGCCATTAATATTTTGAGAAAATAAACAGCACTAGTACCATTTATTGGATACTTTCTCAACTAAGCTTATTCATTTCTAATGGGTTTTTCTCCATATTCTTAACAGATTTAAGACAGACTTTATAAAATCATTAAATTTTTTAATAATTGGCCATTACCTGGGGAACTGAAATTATACAGGCAGTTAAACTGAAGAATCCTGACTGCAAAAGTTTGCATTCCCATCTACACTGAAATTGTCTAAATTTGCTATAGATTAATATAAATCACTAATAATGGTCAACTTTGTTTTATTTTTGGATGAACTGATACAGCTAGCTATATCAATAGCTATCCTGGCACGCAAAGCAACAAATCAAGATTCCCTCTCAGCATCTATATCTAAGATACTGCTGCTCCATGAGAAAATTATTGAAGATAATTTCTATGAAAAGAAAATTTATGTGCAATTATGTGCTTCTTGTTCAGAAAACTGATCAATCTCTAAACGCAAATATACCCTAATCAGGATTTTTGAGAAATTGAAATCCTCAAATCTTTCTCATTTGGAACTTTAAAATTTAAGAAAGGTTTGGCAAAATAAACAAGTTTTGGCAAAATAAACACTATTTCTTTGATGAAAAAAATGTTTTTATTTCCATCCATGTCCCATTATGCTGTTAAAATACCTATGAATTTCAAGTGCAATATAATTGGCTTTATAATAAACAATCTGCAAAGTGCTGTGGAACAGTTAAGAATACAGAGATATTATGTCCCATCGCTACTATGAATAAAACCACCCAGACACCAATTAACATCTCATTGCTATGATTACTTGTTACTGTTCTTGTTGCACCAATCAAACTTACATCTTTTTTGGTTCATATTTTGATTTCAAAAAGTTATGCTAAGAAAAGATTAAATTTATCACAAATGCAAATAAATGTGAAAATACAAACCTAATTATGTTTATAACCACCAAGAATAATATGAAAAGGAAAATTAAACTGCTTTGCTTCAAGGAAAATCTTTTAGGAAACATTTGTTGAATAAACATGAAAGAAACTTTTAAAATGTTTTCTTACACAGTTGATATTTGGCTTATTTTTTTACATATGACGATCATATGCATTTCCTTTAATTTTTAATATATCCCAACTACTGTCTTCATAATGTCTTAGTATTGTATGTTGGTGGTGGGAGGGAGGGAAGAAATATATTTACCAAATACTTAAATAGAGCTCCCACAATTTTTAAAGCTTGTAGTAGAAAGATAACACCACTTAACAGTGGCAAATAAATTTCAGAAACAAGCAAAGTGACAATTTATGGGAAACACAAAGATACACTGAAAGGTTTGGAGATAAGGTAACATTAATTAAATAATGTTTTGACATTCATGACGCTATAATGATTTAATCTGTTATGTCTTTTAAAGATATTCTCTTTAATTATATCTCTGCTATTCCCTACATTCTAAAATATTCAGTAGCCAATATTTTCTATGCAAGTATTTCAGTTATTACGGAATTGGATTTCAACTTTGAAATGCATCTGTGATAATTTATTGATTAGTTTTAAGTCCTATGTAAAAACAAAAAGAGTATTGAGGGGAAGTCTGTCTCCAGTAATAATTTTTTGTACCCCAGCTGACAGGTTTACAGGATTCAGCTTTTAGAGTGTTTGCTGGCATCCCCAGGACGCCTTTCCAGAGTGGAGCAGAGTTTAGATCGACTCTGGGGTATTAGCACATCATGAAGGTAATCTGTTTCCTTAGCTGAAGCTCACAAACAAAGCAGTTAAATCCCCATCACAAATGGCCAAGCTGGGACTCATTACACTTTTCATAGGCCTGGATCTTTTTGTTTCTGAATCTCTAAAACGTTTATATAGGGCAATGAAATTTTCACAGAATCTGAGCCAGTTCCTTTAACAAAGAATGAGATATATTGTTTTAAAAGATACAGTTTTCTTCTAAAAGTAGGAATATAATTTAAAGAAGAAAGAAAGAATGGAGGAATGAAGACTTAACACTGTCTTCATGGCTCCTGGTCAGAGTAGGGACTTTTCTCTTGAAACACTGCTTATTTGGCAAAAGTTTTCATTTACTTATTAATTTAACACACTTTGTTTGAGTTTCTACCATGTGCCAGGCTTTGTGTGAGGAACTGAGATAAGAAAATGAATATGACATGATATCAACCTATGAGGAGTTTAGTTCAACAGAAGAGAATAAATATAAATATTGTTATATAACAATATTGTAAATATTGCTATAAGACAACATTGTACATATTGTTATAAAACAATGTGATTTTTCAATGTCTTTGAAAAATAAGTAAAAAGTACCTAACGTTGTGGGGAAAGAGATAAATGGGCTGTTCAGAGAGTACTTAGACTGGAATGAATGGGTAAGGCTGGGACAGAAGGAGAAAGCATTATATGTTAACAGGTCAGAATTTCCAGGTATAAAGGAAGATGAGTTTTTTTTTTTTTTTATTTGTTTTAAAGCTTCAGAATATTGTTTGACTTATTGAGTGCAGGAAACATAACTTTCTAAGTGGGTGTTAATGCTATGATTTTTCCTAACTTCCAACTTAGGCCAAAGGTCTACCTTTAAATGGGAAAAGACATACCTACGGATGTTAGACTTTTAATAATAAAATTTGTATACGTATCCATTATATATCATCTTTATAGATAGATAAAGATAGAAACAGAAAAAGAGAAAGAGAAACTATGAGAGAAAGAAAATGAAGAAGGAGAAAGAGATAGATTTATGAAGCCCTACTGGGCACTGGGTTGTCAGAGCTGGAAATGAATCCTGTCCAGTCAGTGAGGGGTGTCTGTAGTAGAGTATGTTTACGATGCTAACAGTGCTCTAAAGTCAAAAGTAGTACTGACTTTGGTAAACTTAAGTCGGATGTTTAAAGGAGAGCTAAAAAATTATCACTAATTGAACACTTATGTGCCAGGGTGTCTTCCAAAAATGTTCTACATATGGTATCTTGTTTAATCCTCAAAAATCTTTATGAAAGAAGTTATATTGTTTTATAAATAAAGACATGGAGAGACTCAGTAACTTGCCCTAAGTCAAAATGAATAAGGGTAAGGAATCAGAGGTGATTTAAAAAGGAGAAGATACTAAACCATGGGAAAGCACGGTGTATGCAAGGACAGCAAAGTCTGTATAACTAAACCATAGAGTCTAGGAATCAAGGAGAATAAAAGGGAAACCAGGGAGGGGACACTCTACAAACAACCCTGCACTTCATGACAAGTTTCAACTTTAGAATCTATTTGAAAACTTGTGCTCATCTAGGCCAGAGTACAGGGTTTGCCAAATGAACTTTTCCTGCTTATTTAATATCATGAACACTAATCTACGTAATCATCAGATTCTACTTCTTCTATATTCAACTATCTCGTCAGTCCATTCCCTCTTCTACACCCCAGGCTAATTTTGTTCTTTAAGACTTCGTCATTTTACCTAGATTCTACAATTATTTGAGAGGGAAAATGTCACTTAATATTGCAGGCAAAACTGAGAACTGGGGCTTCCCGGAAGATGGCGGAAGAGTAAGACACCGAGATCACCTTCCTCCCCACGGATACACCAGAAATACATCTACACGTGGAACAACTCCTACAGAACAGCTACTGAACGCTGGCACAAGACCTCAGACATCCCAAAAGGCAAGAAATCCCCCACGTACCTAGGTAGAGCAAAAGAATAAAGAATAAACAGAGACAAAAGGATTGGGATGGGACCTGCACCAGTGGGAGGGAGCTGTGAAGGAGAAAAGGGTTCCACACACAAGGAAGCCCCTTCGCAGGCGGAGACTGCGGGTGGCGGAGGGGGGAAGCTTCGGAGCCGAGGAGGAGAGCACAGCAACAGGGGTTCGGAGGGCAAAGCGGAGAGATTCCTGCACAGAGGATTAGGGCCGACCGGCACTCACCAGCCCGAGAGGCTTGTCTGCTCACCCGCCGGGTCGGGCGGAGCTGGGAGTTGAGGCTCGGGCTTCTGTCGGAGCGCCGGGAGAGGACTGGGGTTGGCAGAGTGAACACAGCCTGCAGGAGGTTAGTGCACGACGGCTAGCCGTGAGGGAGTCCGGGGAAAACTCTGGACCTGCCAAAGAGGCAAGAGACTTTTTCTTCCCTCTTTGTTTCCTGGTGCGCGAGGAGAGGGGATTAAGAGCGCTGCTTAAAGGAGCTCCAGAGACGGGCGTGAGCCGCGGCTAAAAGCGCAGACCCCAGAGACGGGCATGAGACGCTAAGGCTGCTGCTGCCGCCACCAAGAAGCCTGTGTGCGAGCACAGGTCACTATCCACACCCCCCTTCCGGGGAGCCTGTGCAGCCCGCCACTGCCAAGGTCCCGGGATCCAGGGACAACTCCCCGCGGGAGAACGCACGGCGTGCCTCAGGCTGGTGCAACGTAATGCCGGCCTCTGCTGCCGCAGGCCCGCGCCGCACGCAGTGCCCCTCCCTCCCTCCCTCCCGGCCTGAGTGAGTCAGAGCCCCCGAATCAGCGGCTCCTTTAACCCCGTCCTGTCTGAGCGAAGAACAGACGCCCTCTGGCGACCTACATGCAGAGGCGGGGCCAAATCCAAAGCTGAGCCCCTCGGAGCTGTGAGAACAAAGAAGAGAGAGGGAAATCTCTCCCAGCAGCCTCAGAAGCAGCGGATTAAATCTCCACAGTCAACTTGATGTACCTGCATCTGTGGAATACATGAAGAGACAATGAATCATCCCAAATTGAGGAGGTGGACTATGAGAGCAAGATTTATGATTTTCTCCCCTTTTCCTCTTTTTGTGAGTGTGTATGTGTATGCTTCTGTGTGAGATTTTGTCTGTATAGCTTTGCTTCCACCATTTGTCCTAGGGTTCTATACGTCCGTTTTTTTAATTTTTTTCTTTTTTTCTCTTAATAATTATTTTTTTATTTTAATAACTTTATTATATTTTATCTTACTTTATTTTATTTTACTTTATCTTCTTTCTTTCTTTCTATTTTTCCTTCCTTCCCTCCTTCCTCCCTCCCTCCCTCACTCCCTCTCTCCATCCATCCTTTCTTTCTTTCTTTCTTTCTTTCTTTCTACTTCTACTAATTCTTTCTTTCTACTTTTTCTCCCTTTTATTCTGAGCCATGTGGATGAAATGCTCTTGGCGCTGTAGCCAGGAGTCAGTGCTGTGCCTCTGAGGTGGGAGAGGCAACTTCAGGACACTGGCCCACAAGAGACCTCCCAGCTCCACATAATATCAAACGGCGAAAACCTCCCAGAGATCTCCATCTCAACACCAGCACCCAGCTTCACTCAACGACCAGCAAGGTACAGTGCTGGACATCCTATGCCAAAAAACTAGCAAGACAGGAACACAACCCCACCCATTAGCAGAGAGGCTGCCTAAAATCATAATAAGTCCACGGACACCCCGAAACACACCACCAGACGTGGACCCACCCACCAGAAAGACAAGATCCAGCCTCATCCACCAGAACACAGGCACTAGTCCCCTCCACCAGGAAGCCTACACAACCCACTGAACCAACCTTAGCCACTGGGGACAGACACCGAACACAACGGGAACTACGAACCTGCAGCCTGCAAAAAAGAGACACCAAACACAGTAAGATAAGCAAAATGAGAAGACAGAAAAACACACAGCAGATGAAGGAGCAAGATAAAAACCAACTAGACCTAACAAATGAAGAGGAAATAGGCAGTCTACCTGAAAAAGAATTCAGAATAATGATAGTAAAGATGATCCAAAATGATGGAAATAAAATGGACAAAATGCAAGAAACATTTAACAAGGACCTAGAAGAACTAAAGATGAAACAAAAAATGATGAACAACACAATAAATGAAATTAAAATACTCTAGATGGGATCAATAGCAGAATAACTGAGGCAGAAGAACGGATAAGTGACCTGGAATATAAAATAGTGGAAATAAATACTGCAGAGCAGAATAAAGAAAGAAGAATGAAAAGAACTGAGGACAGTCTCAGAGACCACTGGGACAACTTTAAACGCACCAACATTCGAATTATAGGGGTTCCAGAAGAAGAAGAGAAAAAGAAAGGGACTGAGAAAATATTTGAACAGATTATAGTTGAAAACTTCCCCAGTATGGGAAAGGAAATAGTTAATCAAGTCCAGGAAGCACAGAGAGTCCCATACAGGATAAATCCAAGGAGAAATATGCCAAGACACTTATTAATCAAACTGTCAAAAATTAAACACAAAGAAAACATATTAAAAGCAGCAAGGGAAAAACAACAAATAACACACAAGGGAATCCCCATAAGGTTAACAGCTGACCTTTCAGCAGAAACTCTGCAAGCCAGAAGGGAGTGGCAGGACATATTGAAAGTGTTGAAGGAGAAAAACCTGCAACCAAGATTACTCTACCCAGCAAGGATCTCATTCAGATTTGATGGAGAAATTAAAATCTTTACACACAAGCAAAAGCTGAGAGAGTTCAGCACTACAAAACCAGCTTTACAACAACTGCTAAAGGAACTTCTCTAGGCAAGAAACACAAGAAAAGGAAAAGACCTACAATAACGAACCCAAAACAATTAAGAAAATGGGAATAGGAACATACATATCGATAATTACCTTAAATGTAAATGGACTAAATGCTCCCACCAAAAGACACAGATTGGCTGAATGGATACAAAAACAAGACCCATATATTTGCTGTCTACAAGAGACCCACTTCAGACCTAGAGACACATACAGACTGAAAGTAAGGGGATGGAAAATGATATTTCATACAAAAGAAAACCAAAAGAAAGCTGGAGTAGCAATTCTCATATCAGACAAAATAGACTTTAAAATAAAGACTATTAAAAGAGACAAAGAAGGACACTACATAATGATGAAGGGATCGATCCAAGAAGAAGATATAACAATTATAATATTTATGTACCCAACATAGGATCACCTCAATACATAAGGCAAATACTAACAGTATAAAAGGGGAAATCTACAGTAACACATTCATAGTAGGGGACTTTAACACCCCACTTTCACCAATGGACAGATCATCCAAAATGAAAATAAATAAGGAAACACAAGCTTTAAATGATACATTAAACAAGATGGACTTAATTGATATTTATAGGACATTTCATCCAAAAACAACAGAATACACATTTTTCTCATGTGCTCATGGAACATTCTCCAGGATAGATCATACCTTGGGTCACAAGTCAAGCCTTGGTAAATTTAAGAAAATTGAAATTGTTTCAAGTATCTTTTCCGACCACAACGCTATGAGACTAGATATCAATTACAGGAAAAGATCTGTAAAAAATACAAACACATGGAGGATAAACAATACACTACTTAATATCGAAGTGATCACTAAAGAAGTCAAAGAGGAAATAAAAAAATACCTAGAAAGAAATGACAATGGAGACACGACAACCCAAAATCTATGGGATGCAGCAAAAGCAGTTCTAAGAGGGAACTTTATCGCAATACAATCCTGCCTTAAGAAATAGGAAACATCTCGAATAAACAACCTAACCTTGCACCTAAAGCAATTAAAGAAAGAAGAACAAAAAAACCCCAAAGTTAGCAGAAGGAAAGAAATCATAAAAATCAGATCAGAAGTAAATGAAAAAGAAATGAAGGAAATGATAGCAAAGATCAATAAAACTAAAAGCTGGTTCTTTGAGAAGATAAACAAAATTGATAAACCATTAGCCAGACTCATCAAGAAAAAAAAGGGAGAAAACTCAAATCAATAGAATTAGAAATGAAAAAGGAGAAGTAACAACTGACACTGCAGAAATACAAAAGATCATGAGAGATTACTACAAGCAGCTCTATGCCAATAAAATGGACAACCTGGAAGAAATGGACAAATTCTCAGAAATACACAACCTGCCAAGACTGAATCAGGAAGAAATAGAAAATATGAACAGACCAATCACAAGCACTGAAATTGAAATTGTGATTAAAAATCTGCCAACAACAAAAGCCCAGGACCAGATGGCATCACAGGCGAATTCTATCAAACATTTAGAGAGGAACTAACACCTATCCTTCTCAAACGCTTCCAAAATATAGCAGAGGGAGGAACACTCCCAAACTCATTCTACGAGGCCACCATCACCTTGATATCAAAACCAGACAAGGAAGTCACAAAGAAAGAAAACTACAGGCCAATATCACTGATGAACATGGATGCAAAAATCCTCAGCAAAATACTAGCAAACAGAATACAACAGCACATTAAAAGGATCATACACCATGATCAAGTGGGGTTTATTCCAGGAATGCAAGGATTCTGCAATATACACAAAACAATCAATGTGATAAACCATATTAACAAATTGAAGGAGAAAAACCATATGATCATCTCAATAGATGCAGAGAAAGCTTTTGACAAAATTCAACACCCATTTATGATAAAAGCCCTGCAGAAAGTACGCAGAGAGGGAACTTTCCTCAACACAATATAGGCCATATATGACAAACCCACAGCCACCATCGTCCTCAATGGTGAAAAACTGAAAGCATTTCCACTAAGATCAGGAACAAGACAAGGGTGCCCACTCTCACCACTCTTATTCAACATAGGTTTGGAATTTCTAGCCACAGCAATCAGAGAAGAAAAGGAATACAAATCAGAAAAGAAGAAGGAAAGCTGTCACTGTTTGCAGATGACATGATACTATACATAGAGAATCCTGAAGATGCTACCAGAAAACTACTAGAGCTAATCGATGAATTTGGTAAAGTAACAGGATACAAAATTAATGCACAGAAATCTCTTGCATTCCTATACACTAATGATGAAAAATCTGAAAGTGAAATCAAGAAAACACTCCCATTTACCATTGCAACAAAAAGAATAAAATATCTAGGAATAAACCTACCTAAGGAGACAAAAGACCTGTATGCAGAAAATTATAAGACACTGATGAAAGAAATTAAAGATGTTACAAATAGATGGAGAGATATACCATGTTCTTGGATTGGAAGAATCAACATTGTGAAAATGACTCTACTACCCAAAGCAATCTACAGATTCAATGCAATCCCTATCTAACTACCACTGGTATTTTTCACAGAACTAGAACAACAAATTTCACAATTTGTATGGAAAAACAAAAGACCCCATGTAGCCAAAGCAATCTTGAGAAGGAAAAACAGAGCTGGAGGAATCAGGCTCCCTGACTTCAGACTATACTACAAAGCTACAGTAATTAAGACAGTATGGTACTGGCACAAAAACAGAAAGATAGATCAATGGAACAGTATAGAAAGCCCAGAGACCCACACATATATCATCACCTTATCTTTGATAAAGGAGGCAGGAATGTACAGTGGAGAAAGGACAGTCTCTTCAATAAGTGGTGCTGGCAAAACTGGACAGGTATATGTAAGAGTATGAGATTAGATCACTCCCTAACACCATACACAAAAATAAGCTCAAAATGGATTAAAGACCTAAATGTAAGGCCAGAAACTATCAAACTCTTAGAGGAAAACATAGGCAGAACACTCTATGACATAAATCACAGCAAGATCCTTTTTGACCCACCTCCTAGAGAAATGGAAATAAGAACAAAAATAAACAAATGGGACCTAATGAAACTTCAAAGCTTTTGCACAGCAAAGGAAACCATATACAAGACCAAAAGACAGCCCTCAGAAGTGGAGAAAATATTTACAAATGAAGCAACTGACAAAGGATTAATCTCCAAAATATATAGGCAGCTCATGCAGCTCAATAACAAAAAAACAAACAACGCAATCCAAAAATGGGCAGAAGACCTAAATAGACATTTCTCCAAAGAAGATATACAGACTGCCAACAAACACATGAAAGAATGCTCAACATCATTAATCATTAGAGAAATGCAAATCAAAACTACAATGAGATATCATCTCACACCAGTCAGAACGGCCATCATCAAAAAATCTAGAAACAATAAATGCTGGAGAGGGTTTGGAGAAAAGGGAACACTCTTGCACTGTTGGTGGGAATGTAAATTGATACAGCCACTGTGGAGAACAGTATGGAGGTTCCTTAAAAAACTACAAATAGAACTACCATATGACCCAGCAATCCCACTACTGGGCATATACCCTGAGAGAACCATAATTCCAAAAGAGTCATGTACCAAAATGTTCATTGCAGCTCTGTTTACAATAGGCCGGAGATGGAAACCACCTAAGTGTCCATCATTGGATGAATTGATAAAGAAGATGTGGCACATATATACAATGGAATATTACTCAGCCATAAAAAGAAACGAAATTGAGTTATTTGTAGTGAGGTGGATAGACCTAGAGTCTGTCATACAGAGTGAAGTAAGTCAGAAAGAGAAAGACAAATACTGTATGCTAACACATATATATGGAATTTAAGAAAAAATAATGTCATGAAGAACCTAGGGGTAAAGCAGGAATAAAGACACAGACCTACTAAGAATGGACTTGAGGATATGGGGAGGGGGAAGGGTAAGCTGTGACAAAGTGAGAGAGAGGCATGGACATATATACACTACCAAACATAAGGTAGATAGCTTGTGGGAAGCAGCCGCATAGCACAGGGAGATCAGCTCGGTGCTTTGTGACCGCCTGGAGGGGTGGGATATGGAGGGTGAGAGGGAGGGAGACGCAAGAGGGAAGATATATGGGAACATATGTATATGTATAACTGATTCACTTTGTTATAAAGCAGAAACTAACACACCATTGTATTGCAATTATACTCCAATAACGATGTAAAAAAAAAAAAAAACTGAGAACTACTGTTCTATATGCAACCAGTATTTCTTTCTCTAGTTACTAAAGACCAAATGTTTCTTGTCCTAAAGGCAATCCCTCCATTTCTTCTTTTATTCCATCCTCTTTTGCCTTTCCTAAGGAAACATACATTATTGATGATTCTTTCTCTTAAGTTTATTAAATTCCTTTCTGTCATATACACACTGCCTATTTTCATCTATTCAAGATCCCAATTTAAAAATCACTCATTAAACCCCTCATACTATTCCAGGCCCAGCCCCAAACTCTCTCTCACAAAACTTTTTAAGAGTTTTCCTAAATTTATTGCCTAGTTTTCCTCGTAGTCCCCTTCTCAACCCCCGCAAGTTTTGCTTCTACTCCTATATATCCATTGACTAAGACTGCCATTTTATACCCAATGGACATAGTTCATTATTTATCTAATTTAAACTCCTGAAAGCATCATGCACTAATGACCTCTCTTTTCTGCTTGAAACACTCTCTACTCTTACTTTCTCTGGCCCTATACACTCCTAGTTTTCTTTACACCTCCATGCTGGCTTTTTCTTTCTCCTTATATTGTCTTTCTCTAAGACATCTTTAAATGATGGAATTCCACAATGCTCTCTTTTCTTTCCTCTATTATCATTCCCTGAACATTTTCAACCCTGTCCATGAATTCAGTTATGATCTATACTACGACTAAACTGTTATCTTCAATATATATCTCACTGCTGTGTTTCAAACACATGTATTCAGTTCTCTCCTTGACACCTCATGGAGTTATGAATACACTGGAAACACCATACATCCGAAAATTTATTCATGATATTTTCCCCTTGATTTTGTCACCTCAGTAATTGGCACTATCATTTTTCCAGTTATTCAAGCCAAAAACCTAATTCCCAAGAAAGGGATTCCTTTATCTGTCAATTTCTTATGTGCAGAGAACTCTGAATACTGCCTGAGATCTGAAGAGATTCCACTCACAATTCTATCATCTATTAAAGTTTGTGTTTGCATGTGTATGTTGTGTGCTCAAGTGTAGGAGTGGTGCTTTATTTCACTTTATTCCCCCCAAGAATGCCTAACCTAAAAAGGACCTCAGCTTAGGCAGTCAATAAAAATTGTCAAGTGTCTGGTTAATGCAAGATTAGTGTGGAAATCCTTGTGATGTCAGACTGGTCCTTGGAATACCACAGGATTCTGTCACTATAGGTTTCATGAATTTCCACAGGGAGGAAGAATCAGTGGACACTTCTATTACCACAGACTGTATCCTTTAGTATTTCCTTCATTGTTATTTGATAAAGTCAGTCTTTCCCCAAATTTTATCTTTACACATTCTAAATATGTATGAATAAATCAGCTTCATTCTATGATTTAAAATTTTGTAATGAAGCATGAGCCAAAGAGAAAAAAAGAGGAGATGTTTTGTGACCAACATAGGCCAGATAAAGTTTTTTTTTAAACATCTTTATTGGAGTATAATTGCTTTACAATGGTGTGTTAGTTTCTGCTTTATAACAAAGTGAATCAGCTGTATACATACATATATCGTCATATCTCTTCCCTCTTGCATCCATGGGGAGGGGGAAGGGTAAACTGGGACGAAGTGAGAGAGTGGTATGGACATATATACAACTACCAAATGGGAGGGAGACGCAGATAAAGATTTTTATAAGGAGAATCATATTTGGTCTCTTACTAATAAAAAAAATAGGAAGGTTGCATAAGAGTTAGACTATCATTCATGGGAATATGTTATTATAGATGTTGATTGTGAGGACATTTATTTAAAACCTAAGGATCCGAAGCTACCATAAATACATTCACTAGAATTTTCTTAATTAAACAAGAATTATATGAAACATGAAATGTGAGATATATTTGATTCTGATTTTACATGTATTTTTCTTAGCTGTAAACTAAGAATATGTGGGAAAAAATGAGTTGGCTATTATTATTTTCACATAGATCTATAATCTAGATTTATACATTAATATATCATCTTCTACATAAATCTCTTAGCTGCATGAGAAATCTAAATCTAAATCTCATACCTGCATAAGATTGGGGAATGCATTGCAGAGTTTAATTAAATTGTTAATATGAATTCATATGGTTTCAGAATGATTTTTGTCATAATACATTAAAAAAACAGCAGAAATGCCAGCTTATTTCTCTTTGTCTTCTAATTCTCATCAGCATTGAACTAGAATTATTAGTATAATCTCTAATCAGCCCAGCCAAGAGGGTTTCTTTTGGTCTCTACACTGAAGCTGTGTTTATATTGTTGAATGTTGTGTGTACTCTTTATAGAATATTAGAAATCTTTCAAGTCTGACAGTTGTGCTTTACCAGACTACACAGTGGATTCAACTCTTTAACTGCTTGCATTTATGTTTAAAAAGTTACCAACTAATAGTAGATGCTCTTTCCTTAACTGGTTATGTTCAAGCAATTCTATCAGTCTTGTCTGTTATCTGAATGCATAGACATGGCTTTCATAATTTTGTGTTAGAACAAACCAATACATTCTGGGTGCTACATATTTCCCCACTGTAATACATACTGTAATACAATTGATCCTTGAACAATACAAGTATGAACTCTGTGGGTCCACTTACACACAGACTTTTTTCAATAAATATCGGGAAATTTTAGGAGATTTGCAACAAACCACATAGCCTAGACATGTTGAAAAAACTAAGAGACAGTAGGATATGTCATGAATGCATAAAACATATGTAGATTCTGGTCTATTTTATTATTTATTATGATAAAATAGACACAAATCTATTGTGAAAAGTTAAAACTTAAAATTTACACGAACATTTAGGGACCATACATGGTTCCATTCACAATCAAGAGAAATGTAAAAAATGTAATGATGCAGTGTTAAACCATGTGTATAAAATTAACATTAGTACATACTGCATTACTGTAATAATTTCATAGTCACCTTCTGTTCCAGTTGGGGTGAGCTCAAGTGTTGCAAGTATCCACTTAAAATGCTATGTGACGCTCATCATCGCCACGTGAGCAGTTCGTCTCTCCAATAAATTGCTTATCTCAGTAAAAATGGATCTCTTGTAGTTCTTGTGTATTTCTCTTAGCCTTTAGTGCAATGCCCTGGAACGTATATGACATAACACTACTGATGCTGGAAGTGCTCCCAAGAAGCAGAGAAAAGTCATGACACAATAAGAAAAAGTTGAATTGCTTGATATGTTCCATAGATTGAGGTCTGCAGCTGCAGTTGCCCTCCATTTTAAGATAAATGAATCCAGCATAGGGACTACTGTTTAAAAAAAAAAAAAAAAAAGGAATTTCCTGAAGCCATCACTGCAGCTACACCAGCAGGCACAAAAACCTTGCACTTTTTGTGAAATACCTTTTTCATCATCTTATTGAAAATGCAGCTTTTATGTGGGTGCAGGATTGCTATAAGAAAGGCATACCTGTAGACTCTAATATGATTCAAGGACAAAGGAAGTCATTATGCAACAACTTAAAGCAAAAGGAAACTGAAGGATCTAAATATGGAGAATTTAATGCCAGCAAAGGATGGTTTGATAATTTTAGAAAGAGGTTTGGCTTTAAAAATGTCAAGATAACAGGAGAAGCAGATTCTGCCAACCAAGTGGCAACAGATGAGTTTCCAGATGCCATGAAGAAAATCATTGAGGAGAAAGATATCTGCCTTAACGCAGAGGAAAGTACCCCATTCTGTAAAAAAAAAAAAAAAAAAATGCCATACAAAACATTTATTAGTAAGGAAGAAAAGCAAGCACCAGGATTTAAGGCAGGAAGGGATAAGCTAACTCTACTCTTTCGTACAGATGCAGTCGGGTTTATGATCTGGACTGCTCTTACCTTAAAAGCTGCTAAGCTCTGAAACTTGAAGGGAAACGATAAATACCAGTTGCCAGTCTTTTGGTTGTACAAGAAGGCCTGGACAAGGAGAACGCTTTTTCTCAATTGGTTCCATTGATGATTCGTTCTGAAGTCAGGTAGTACCCTGCCAGTAAGTGACTGCCTTTTAAAGTTCTTTTGATATTGGACAATGTCCCTGGCCACCCAGAACTTTATGGGTTCAACAATGAAGACATCAAAATGGTCTGCTTGCCCCCAAACACAAGATCTCTAATCCAGCCTCTAGATCAGGGGATCATAAGAACCCTTAAGGCTCATTACTCACGGTACTCTATGGAAAGGATTGTCAACACCATGGAAGAGAACCTCAATAGAGAGAATATTACAAAAGTATGGAAGGATTACACTATTAAAGATGCCATCCTTATTATAGAAAAAGTGGTGAAAACCATCAAGCTTGAAACCATAAATTTCTCCTGGAGAAAACTGTGTCCAGATGTTGTGCATAACTTCACAGGATTTACAACAGTGCCAATCAAGAAAATCATGAGAGAGATTGTGGATACGGCAAAAAAGGTAGAGGGTGAAGGGTTTCAAGATATGGATCTTGGAGAAATTCAAGAGCTAACAGACACCACACCAGAGGAATTAACAGAAGACCACTTGATGGAGATGAGTGCTTCTGAGCCAGTGCAAGATGATGGGGAGGAAGACATAGGAGAAGCAGTGCCCGAAAACAAACTGACATTAGACAATCTGGCAGAAGGGTTCTGCTTATCCAAGCCTGTTTTTGACTTATTTTATGACATGGACCCTTCTATTATATGAGCCCTGAAAATAAAGCAAATGGCAGGAGAAGGATTGGTACATACAGAAACATTTTTAGAGAAACAAAAAAGCAAACAAGTCCGACAGAGGTTACAATGTATTTCTATTAAGCTGGCTAAACACAAGAAAACCATAATTAGGCTCACCATCATACCATTCTGAAACAATGGGAAAACTGTAAAATCAGAGAGGAAAGTCTCACTACCTTGAATGGGCAAGAATAAAATAGATGGTTAGCTTTTCATAAGAAATTATGTAAGCCAGAAAATAATAAAGTTATATTTTAAAGAGCAAAAGGAAAAAAATCCCTCTATTCTCAGTAAAAGCATAGTTCAAAATGCAGGTAAAATGAAGATGTTATAGAAAAACAAATACTGAGGAAATTTGTTGCCCAAAAGCCTGCACTAAAGTAAATCATTTGGGAAGTTATTCAGACCAACAGAACACAATCTCAGTTAGAAATATAGGGAAAGAGGAGGAAATGTTTTAAACTCATCAGAAAGGGTAAATGCATATTTGCTATCCAAAAAATGAGTACAATATATTATAGGGTTTAAATATATGTAAAATAAACATGCGTGACAATAATAACAGAAAAAACAGGAAAAGGAGAAATATGTTAAAAGGTTCTTAGACTCTGGCAATATCAGGAAATAATAAAAGTATTAATTTGTTTTAAATGCTCATGAGATAAGGATACATGTTGAAACTGAGGATAATTGCATAGGGAGTAGAAAGATAATGTATAACTGAAAAATTAATAGAAGGTGAAAAATGAAATGATAAAAAAATATATATTCATTAACCCCAAAGAGGGCAAGCAAAAAAAATTAAACATATAATTTTATTTGGCTAAATAAAAGATAAAAACTACCAGACAGAATAATTAGATAGTAGATACAAATAAGCCCAACTATGTAAGTAATTACATTAAATGTAAACACTCCTAGTAAAAGACTGAGGTTGTCAGATTGAGCGAGCATTAGAAAAAAAAAGAACCTGCATGTTGTTACAAGAGAAACATTAAATATGGTGACATGCAAAGTTTATAAATAAAGGGACAAAAAAAAAAAGACCACATACACCCATGATGTAACTATTATAACAGATTCATATCTAAAAATGCATTTATTGTAATATCAAAGTAGATTTTAAGGTCAGATATTGACCTTATTTATTGGCGATGAAGTAGGAGAATCCCTAATAATAGCCTAAAAAGTTATCGAAACAGGAAGATATTAATATACAAAATCCTTTGCACTCAAAACCTGAATAATGGAATTATGTTAAGAAACAATAATAAAATATATATAACCTAAAAAACTGCACAGAAATGAAAAATAAATACCTAATAGATTCATGAGTGAAAAAATTCAAAATAAAAATTAGAAAATAATTTGAGCTGAGTTATAGTATATGCGAAAACTATCTGTGACACAAAAGCATACTTAGAAGGAAATCTATGGGCTTAAATGTCAATTTTTTTGAAAGTAGAAATACCAATTATTATAAACTTAAGAAATTAGAAATACAGAGCAAATCAAACTTAAGAAAACTGGAAAGAAAGAAATACTAAACATACCAATTAATAGAAAACAGATGTACAATAGAGAAAATCAACAAAGCCAAAAGTTTGTTATTTAAAAAGATTAATAAAATTGATATCTCATAGGAGGATGGACCAAACCATAAGATTAAAAAAACACAATTTACCAATGTTAGGAATCAAAAAGCAAGCATCACTACAGATACTGGAGTTCTGATAAAGATAATAAAAGCATATTTTGAAAAACTTGCTGTTAATATAATCATCAATTTAAAAATATAAGGGCTTCCCTGGTGGCGCAGTGGTTGAGAATCTGCCTGCCAATGCAGGGGACACGGGTTCGAGCCCTGGTCTGGGAAGATCCCACATGCTGTGGAGCAACTGGGCCTGTGAGCCACAACTACTGAGCCTGCGCATCTGGAGCCTGTGCTTCGCAACGAGAGAGGCTGCGACAGTGAGAGGACCACGCAACGCGATGAATAGTGGCCCCCGCTCGCCACAACTAGAGAAAGCCCTCACACAGAAATGAAGACCCAACACAGCAAAAAATAAAAATTAATTAATTAATTAATTAAAATATATATATATGTTATTAAAGATGACAGGGTGGAAAATAATAATAGCCTCAAATGTATTAAACAATAATTATTAAAAATGGCCCTACCAGAAAAAAGCTCACACAACATCACTAGTGATATCTTCAAAATATTAAAGGAAGAAACAATACCAATCTCACATACACCCTTCCAGAGAACAGAAAAAGGGGAACACTTCCTAACTCTTCTTATAAGGTGAACATAACCCTAATGCCAAAACCTCAAAGGACATTACAAGAAAGATTAAACATTCTTTCCTCTAAGAAATATATCTGGAAAACTCTTTAATATTTAACAAAATATTCAAAAATTGGACCCATGATTTTTTTTTTTTTGGCCACACCACGTAGCTTGCAGGATATTAGTTGCCTGACCAGGGATCGAACCTGAGCCCCCAGCAGTGAAAGCACAGGGTCCTAACCACTGGACCGCCAGAGAATTCCCATGACTCATGATTAAAAAATAGGATAATACATTATACTGGTGGGGATTATGACTAGAAATACATTATTCAAAAATCAAGGAAATTCACCACAAAATTATTGAAAAAAAGGAAAATCATATGACCACCTCCATAAATGCATAAAAAACCGAATACCTAAAACCAATTTTGATACAGAAAATTCTTAATAAACTAGAAAAATGAATAAGAAGTGTATACAAAATCTCTTATAGAAAATATTGCATTTTTCTAATGATATTGGGGATGCCTACTATCACCAGTGTACTGTATGGCCTAGCCAGTGAAAAAAGGAAGGAAGGTAAGGAAAGAGGGAGGGAGGGAGGGAAAAACAAAGGGAGCAGCTTACATATTGGAAAAGAAAAAATAAAACTGTCATTATTAGTAAATGATATGATTTTTAGTAGATATGATTATTATTAGTAGATATGATTATATACTTAGAAAATTAAAAGAATCCACGGGCTATTAGAATTTATAAATAGGTTAAGCGCTGTTACTGTACACAAGGTCAAAATGTTAAAAAATTTTATATCTCCACACACTAACAACAAGTAAAAATAAGCTTAAAACATGTGCCACAGGGCTTCCCTGGTGGCGCAGTGGTTGAGAGTCCGCCTGCCGATGCTGGGACACGGGTTCGTGCCCCTGTCTGGGAAGATCCCACATGCCACGCAGCGGCTGGGCCCCGTGAGCCATAGCCGCTGAGCCTGCGCATCCAGAGCCTGTGCTCCGCAGCGGGAGAGGCCACAACGGTGAGAGGCCCGCATACCGCAAAAAAAAAAAAAAAAGTGCCACTTAAAATAGCATAAAAATATCAAATACTTGGGGATATACCTAACAAAGATGTGTAAGATCTCTGTCCTGAAATTATAGAACATTATTGAGAGAAATCAAAAGGGCATAAATTAGTGGAACAAAATACAAGTTTTATATAGTAAGACAATATTACAAAAATGTCATTCTCACTGCCAATTAATCTATCAATTCAATGTAAAGGCAATAAAAATTCTACCAAGTTGGGATTTTTTTTTGCAGAAATTGTCATGGTAATTCTAAGTTTTATGTGAAAATACAACAGGCCTAGAAATGCCCTAGAGTAACAATGGGAAGATCAAAGTAGATGAACAAAGCTGATGGACATACATATAAGATATTTATATCCATAGTAAAACTATTGTAATTTAGGCAAATGAAGTATTTAGACCAAAAATTTACAAACTCATCAATGGAAGAGAATAGAGTTTAAGAGCAGATTCACACATATCACTTAATTTATGACAAAGGCTCAGTTGCAATGTTATGAAGAAAAGAATAATCTTCTTAGTAAGTGGTAATAAGTCAAAAGAATATCCATATAGAAAAATATATATCTTGACCCCTATCTCATTCTATTATATGAAAATTGATTCCATATAAATTTCTGACCAAGATATCAAAGAAAAGCAATAGGGTTTTAGAGAGTAAAACATAGTTATTACATTGAAGCATTAAAAAGTCCTTAAATAGGACCAAAATTACTAACTATAATTTTAAAATGATAGGTTAGATAATATTAATGTTAAACACTTCTGTTCATCAAAAGAAACCATAAAAACTGTAAAATGACAACTTAAGATCTAAAGCTATTAAAGAAAATGAATCAATAATTAATAACGTCTCAAAACGGAAAGCACCAGAAATTGGTACACACAAGAATTCTAGCAAAAATTTAATGAAGAAATTATACAAGTTCTCTACATTCTCTTTCAGAGGATAGAGTCAGAGGGAATACTTCCTAATTCATTTGAATAGGTCAACATTACCCTAATACCAAAACCAAAGACGTTACAAAAAAAAATTTTTAAAAGAAAGAAAACTATAGACCAATCTCTCATGAACACAGATGCTAAACTCCTCAACAAAATATTAGCAAATTGAATCCAATAATATATAAAAAATTATACACCATAACCAAGTAGATTGTATCCCAGATATTCAGGTCAGGTTCAACATTTGAAAATCAATTACTGCAATCCATCACATCAAGAGGCTAAAAAAGAAAAATTACATGGTCATATCAATATATGTAGGAAAAGCAGCTGACAAAATCCAATATCCATTTATAATAAAAATTCTCAGTAAAATAGGAATAGAGGGGAACTTCTTCAACTTGATAAAGAATATCTACAAAAATGTACAGCTAACATCCTAACATCATACTGAATAATAAGAAATTCAAAGCTTTTCCACTAATATCAGGTACAAGGCAAGGGTGGCTGCTCATTACTCTTTTTCAACATCATACTATAAGTTCTAGCTAATGCAACAAGACAAGAAAAGAAAATAACATGTATACAGATTGGGAAGGAAGAAATAAAACTGTATTCACAGATGACATCATTGTGTATGTAAAAAATCTGAATGAATTGACAAAAAATATTCTGGAACTTATAAGTGATTACACCAAGGTTGCAGGATACAAAGTTAATATACAAAAAGTCAGTGGTTGCCAGGAGTTGAGGGTGGGAAAAGGATGAACAGGTAGAGTACAGACAATTTTTAGGGCATCAAAAATACTCTGTATGATACTTTAATGATAGAAACACATCATTATACATTTGTCAAACCCACAGAATTTATAGCACAAAGAGTGGACCATAATGTAAACTATGACTATTGCAATTATTATGTATCAATGTCGTATGTCAAGCATAACAAATATACCATTCTGCTGGGTGACAATGATAATGGGAGAGGCTGTGCATGTGTGGGGATAGGGAATACGTGGGAAATCTCTGTATTTTCCCCTCAATTTTGCTGTAAAAAGAGTTATAATTTTTTAAAAAGGCAATCTATGCAGAGCAAAAGATATTCCCAATACATGTATCTCATAAAGAATTCATAGCCAGAGTATATAAGAACTCTTAGAAATCAATAGGAAAAGACAAATTACTGAAAAATTCTCAAAATAGTTGAATAGCCATTTTATCGAATAAGATGTTCAAGTGACCAGTAATTGTTTGAAAAGGTACTCAGCTTCATTAAACATCAGGGAAATGGACAATTCTGAAAAGATCAATGAAATATCGCTGCACATCCTCTATAATATCTTAAATCTCAAAGACAGAATACACCAAGTGTTGCTAAAAACTGGGTTAAATGGAAGTATCATACATTGCTGGTGAAAGTGGAATTTGGTTCAACTACTTCAGAAAACTATTTAACATGATCTATGAGAGTTAAGCATATACCTTTCTTATGACCCAGCAAGTTACTCCTAGAAATATCAACAAATAATACCATATCAGTGTTGTCTAGGGAAATATTAGTCAAGTCAGAACAGGACACACTTAGATTTTTGAACAGCTGTTAAGTGGTCAAAAGATTAACTTCCCTTAGGAAAAGAAAGAAACGTAGCTCTTCATTTTTATTAGTTTGTAGGAAGTAAGATTATAAAAGAATTCCATAGATGATAACCCAAGTGACTGAGAATTTTTCAATACCATCTGGGTGCCCCTTTAGATCTACTGCAGCATTTATAGATGCCAAGCTTCCCCCAGGCTGCTTACAGCTTGTCTGAGCACAGCAGGGCTATTAGTGCTGGTCCAGTGCTACAGGATGCAAGGCTCTTCTAACTGATGACTCTAGCTGTCAGTGTGATAAAACTGTCCTAGAATTTCACTGCAGTCTGAGAGTCTTCCTATCAAACCCCATTTCTTTCTTCCTATCTTTATAGGTGTCAGTCAAAAGCAAATACAGAAAACAGAAAGTTGTCTCAACAGAAACCAGAGTCCCTTAATGACAATGACTTGATGGTCAAAAGACACACATTAAGTTTCCCAAGGTTACTGCTACTAACAGAAGGAATAAAATAGCTGTGTCAAAAAAATTGAATCAGACTTGACTAAGACTCAGATTCTGTGCGTTAGATCCAAAAATCTTTTTCATTGTACATGATACTCATCAAGAGAAGTGTCACTCAAGTTATGTGTCTTGGTCAGCCCCAAAGAATGAACTTGGGTATGCAAATTTTGGTAGGGCCTCCAGGAAAAAGTGTCAAAGAATAACTCCAAGACATTTAGTTATAGTATAGTTGATAACTTGTATCTGAGGGAAATCAATCTTGTATATATTGTTTCTCTTAACGAATGCAAAGACAGTATTTATAAAAGCAAAACCATAGTGTATAGTCTAGAGAGTCTTGATAAGTCTTGTTTTTCTACACTTTGGGCAAGCTGACTGGTGGAAATCTTCCAAGATGTCTGTTTTTCCTTACACAGGCTAAAAGAGTTGTCAGGGGAGGCCAATTTGTTTCTTTATGGGCTTTATGGGCTTCTTGAGAAATTCTGTGATTTATGAGATAGCTACTAGTGCCTTCTGTTGAAGTCTCCACCTTAATTAGGCCATGCCTTCACCATTTCCCTCACTGTGTTTCTCACAAATAAATTAACAAATTAATCTCAGTTGTTACTAAATTTTATTCAGAAAAATAAAAAAGAACCATGTGATAGATGGTGATGTTTATATGTGGAGGAAAATATTTTAAATGAATGGTCATAGACATTCTCTGTATGGAGAGGAGGTGATTTTGAACGGAGTCTTCCGTGATTAGATGAATTAGTCATGCAAAGAGTAGAAACATAGATCCTTTAGGCCAAGTGATCTGACATTAGAATCCATTTGTCTTTTTCTTGAGACAAAAAGAAAAGCAAGTTGCTTGGCCTGTCTTTAAGACAGGAGAGGATAAATGAGTTTAGAGAAGTAGGGCATAGTAAAAGGCATTCACTTTTTAAGGGAAATGGGAAACCACTGGAAGGCATTATGAAGTGCAGTTACATGATTTGCTGCATGTTTTAAAAAGATTACCCTGGATGCTCTGACATATTTGGAGACAAGAGTATCAGTGCCCTGTAGACTTTGTGTGGGGTGAAAGAGGGGAAGGAACATTGACTCAGGATTTTAACATGAACTACTGGTGGATGTGGTTCCATCTACTGCTATCAGGAGGATTAGTTGAGGAATCCTCTATGGACCAGTTAGGTTTAGGCTGCCCTCTGACATCCCAGTGAAAATGTCAAGTGGACTGTTGTATATATGAGTCTGGAGCTCAGGAATGGGATAAGCACCAAGGACACATATTTGGAATGATCGGAGTATGGACAGTATTTTAAAGTCACAGAACTACATAAGGTCTGTTAAGAAAAGGGGTATTTAGAAAAAAAAAGCAATACTCAGGATGGAGTATTAGGGTGCTTCAAAATTTAGAGAATGAATAAAGGAGGATGACTTTAAAAAGGAGACTCAGAAGAATTCAAGAGAAGAAAGTATGTCAAAGATTATGAAAGGTCAAATAAGATGAGGACTGAAAGAAGTACCATTGAATTTAGTGATATGGTAGTTACTGGTCACCTTAACAAAAGCAGTTTCAGTGAGGTACTGGGGATGGAAACACACATGTTCCATTGTAATAGGAGAGAAGACAAAGAGTGTTGGTTTACATGCAAGTCGTTGGAAAAATATTTTGATGGAAGTTGTTTCCTCAAGTTGTTCCTATAAGATTACTTAAATCATATAAGATTTTCTTAATGAATTACTGCATAAGGCACTGGGGAGAGGTGGAGGGTGCAATGCTTCACACTGTGGAAGACAGAGGAAAAGTTTACTTGATTATCCATATATTCCAATGCCTGACGATAAGTCCATGAAATTCTAATAAACTGACCAGAAAGATTAACCTTCCCTAGGAATTAATTTACACGCACGCAACTAGAATTGGTTGACTTTTGCTACTTCCTACAAACTTCCTATTTCTAAAATTTTAAGATTTATCTTGATGTAGGTTGGAAGGTTGACATAGCAAGAACCCAGACAACTGTTTGTTTACATCAATTCATATATATTTTTTCCCTCAAAAATATTTATATTTAGGTAATTATAGAGGAGTAGGAATAGTATGTTGGGTCCAAACAAGAAAATGTTTGATAATTACTGATTTAAAAGATGTATTTGCATTCACAAATATTCTTAAAATTTAAATACTGAGATCTAAAATAGGTTCCTTTGGGGTCTCATAGGTTACTTCACCAGTCCAACAAACAACAACAGCAGAAAACCTGTTCTATCAATATCTGGTCAGGTATTTGTACTATCCTTTCTCTAGTTGAGTGATAAATAAGAGATGGGTGGTTGTTAAATATACACACATAACTCACACTCATATACAGACAGACAATAAATGAAATCCAAAGCGGCAATAGATGGGTACAAGTCAGTAAAGATTCTTAGTAGTCCATGAGGACGAGGTTGTGGTAATATGTAGGAATACTTCTGTAATCAGTGTGACAATCATTTAAGATCCCTACAAATATTGGCCTTTTTTTTCAAGTGATAAATATAGCAGTTAAATAATTGATTCCTCAGTGTATGCTTGGTTCTTTATATGTATTATTACTAAATCTCAATATAAGACTGAAGAGAAGCATCAACAATCCCCATTTTATAGATGAGGCAACTTGGACTCAGGGAGATAAATGACAAATCTAAATTCACACAACTGTTACGTGGTAGAGCTTGGATCCGAACTCAGGTCTGTCTTAGTCCATTGTTGTGCTTTTTCCACTATGCTACGTTATCTCCAAAAAAAGTCTGAAATAATTTGAGTGTTCTAGAGGTGATTATTTGTACAAAACCGTTTTACAAGAGGACACCTGTGTGTATCTGTCCCAAACAAAACACAGGGCATGTCCTAGAGTATTCATATAACTGCCAAGAACAAGTCACCACGAAAAACTAGGTGATACCTAAATTTTGAATTTTTTCCTACTGTAAAACATTTCCACTGAGCAAGATATGAGAATACTTTACATTGAAACCATAAAGAATATATTCCCAAACTTTTAAAATTCACTCCCTGTCCTCAAAACACCCACACATTCTCCCTGTTAACTACCAAGGGTAGAAATGGACAATCTCACTGCAATCTTGGGCATCTATCAAAGCAGTAAGAAAAGATATGGTTGACCATTGAAAACCTACACATCTACTGGAATTGAACAATTTCTACTGAGTCTCATTCTTTATTTGCCTTCGAAGTCTGATAATGTTTAATCAAATGCTATTGAGAAGAGTTATTTCTAAACAATGATTTCAAGAAAATATAAAGTCTTACTGTTCAGCTGAATATATTAAATACTGAGAAGGTCTGTCATTCTATTTCATTTCATAGCATTTCACTTTTTATATGTTTTATACCAATTTCCTCCACTGTATTTCATGGCTTTCATCTAAATAGTGAATTATGAAAAATAATAATCAGATTCTCTCTGAAACCACAAAATCTTGGATGAGAATGGATGCTTGAAAACACCCATGACTAAGTTTTATTAATTTTAGGTGCAGCTACACTTACTAGTCCCAAATTATATAGGCTAATTAGCTAGATCTTTACGAAATCTGTTGTTTTTAAAATTGTGTTGTTTTCAGACTGTTGTTTGAAATGCATTGATTCAGACATGGCAAATGAAAAGATGCCTATATTTAGTAGGCAGTAAATTCTAATTATTTTTGATAGAGGCAATGACTAACCAAAGAAGGAAAGACAAGTGAGTGAAAAGGAGGCAATGTCAATGTGAAGTCAAAACAACTGCTTCTTAGGAAGACAGGGAAGTCATACTAGACTCAGCATTTCACAATATAGTTTATAGCTTCCTATGAAGGAAATAACTGAAAGAGCTAGGGCCACAAATCTGAGTGTTGTCACTGAATCCTATTACCTACCTGTGCTTTTTAGTTATTATGACAGACAATATAACCTTTGTAATGTTATTATGTAGGTCTCTTTATTTTTAAACATAAATATAATTTCCACTCGCATGCTACTTTAATTTCTTGTAGTCTCAAAGTTACTTTAATATGCATCAAAATACTCCTGGAAAATGAGAATAATTTCCTCTGTATTCATTGCATATGTCACAAAACCCAGGCAACTAAAGAAAACCTCACAAATAATTCTGTGTATTCTTATGTGAGAAACCAATATTATACAAATATTTGTAGCTTCCTGGTAAGTAATACCATACTTTAGCAATCCACCCAATCAAGACACAGCTGGTGCATCAAGAATGGTAATAGAGCAATTTGGTGATAGTCTGAGATTTTCATATAGTTGGAGCTAGAGAGGACTCATGCTTAGTAATATACTACTTTATTAAAATTTTAAGTTATAAACACTTAGTGAGTCTGCAAAAAAACCTATATAAAACTAGTTACTTGTTCTGATCTCTAATGTCAATTTACATGATAAATAAGCACATTTGACAGGCTGCTAAATATTACTCTTGGAATCTATTAGTAAGAAATACCAGTTTCTGAAATTTAATTCCCTAAGCTTAATGAACCTAATAAATTTGATCTGATGCCTTCTCAAATTAATATGGTAAGTCTAAGTTGACTTTTTTTTATAGGGACAAATTTTTTCACATTTAAATTAATCTTGAAGAAATATGTATTACTATAGAAATGTGTTATTTATAGTCCTCATCTATGAGGATCCTTACTTGATTTCATTAGACACTTTTAAAAGGGACAGAAATAATTAGCTCAACATGTAATGCATGTATAGCAAATGCTAATTTCTCGCAAACGTTTTTAAAGATGAGACCTTCATTATGTACGACTGACTGCCCACTGAGTGCAAGCTCCTAACCTAGGTGTTGTGAAATATACAGCCATAGTTAAGATACAAAACTTCGCCCAGGAACTTCAAGCCCATGAAAATGGCTTCTATTTATTTTCATATGTTTTTCAATATAATTTTCTATTTATTTTAATGGGTCTTATATATGCTATTGCATTTGCTTACCTTTTATATCTGTTTCATGATAGAGACTATATACAGCACACATTTATAGAAAAATTAAATATAACCCATGTTTACAGAAAAAAAGAGGCTTACATTTAGAATCTTAAACTATAATATCACAAAATCATAAAACCACAAAACAGAGCATGTATAAATAAAGACCATAGTATAAATATTGATAATAGAGGGGAAACAACAAATTATCAAGATGAATAAGTCCAGGGTTAAGTATCCAAGGAAGAGAATAGAAGAGAATTATGGGATATCACATTTAGGTAGACCACAACCAATTATTTATGCAGCAGATATGTACTGAGTACCACCTATAGGTTGAGACCTGTGTGGGGTATAAAGGACATAGTGGTGATTTAAAAGGGACATAGACTCTTTGTAGAACTTATAGCTTCTGGGAGTAAGGGTGACGATATTAACCAAGTAATCATTCCAGACAGGGATACAAATCATGAAAAGTGCTGGGTTGTAAGCACAGAGAAGTCTCATTTCAGCCGAGGTCTGAAGTGTGAACAGAAGTTTCTGCATGCATTTGGATGGAGGAAGGGGTTAGGGAGTGTTCCCAGGGAAGGAGAAAGCTGGCATGGAAAGAGGCCTTGAAGCAGGAGACAGCAAAACACATCTGAAGAAGAGACAGAAACGTGTGTCTGAAATGTTGGGAGTGGGGGCAGAGTGTATCGTAAATTGAGACCAGAGATATAGTTGAGGTTCAGTATATGAGCAGTCCTGTTGGCCACTGAAGTATTTGGACCTTTATTCGAAGTATAAGAGAAAATTGCTGAAACATTTTATACAGAGGTGATTTTTTTCAAAGGATTATTCAAGTTGGAGGATGGAGATTGTGTGGGAGGGGTTCCAAAATGAAGAGGGTACCAGCTAGGTGGCTATTACAATAGTTCGGTCATGAGGCTGTGCTAATGTGGGTTAATATGC
The DNA here is from genome assembly GCF_937001465.1 of Orcinus orca. NCBI lineage: Eukaryota > Metazoa > Chordata > Mammalia > Artiodactyla > Delphinidae > Orcinus > Orcinus orca. The sequence goes on from NC_064563.1 coordinate 23,141,147, forward strand.
TGTGCTGGAAGTGCAGATAGAGTAGAAATAGATTAATTTGAGAGACATTTAAGTGAAGAAATCAAAAGAACTGTCATTTAATTGAATATAGGGGAGGGTGACAAACATTGTGTCAAAGATAACTCCTAGTTTTCTAGCTTTTTCATCTGGTGATGCCACTTACTGGAACTGGGAATCCTAGAGAAAGACAAGATTTGGGAGTGGATGATGGAGGGAGAGATCATGGTTTAGGTTTTTGGTGTACTGGATTTTGAAGTGTCCAAGAACATATGTTGTGTAAACTTTTAGATAAAGAGTTATGAAGCTCAGAGGAGAGATCTGGACTAGAGATTTGATTAAGGAGACTCACTAGCCTTCTCCAATGTTCAGTTGAAGAATGAACAAAGACAAGAAGGAAGGAATGGATGAGTTGTAGGGTGGAAGGAGATGAATTCAGGGGTAAAATGTTATTGGACACTCCATGTCCCTAACAGCCTCAAGACATACTATTTATCTTCATGATTTGAATAGGGACTTCTGCTTTATGATTTAAGACACAAGATTTTTTCAGTTTCACCTTGGTTTAGATCACAAGACACTTAATTACTACTAAAATGCCAGAGAAGGAAAACTCCCATTGAATGGCAGACTCACGTGGACATAAGCAGCCTACTCTTTCTCTGCAGAATGATGTACATGGAAAGCTTAGTTACAAATGATGCTTAATGATAAAAAGATCTTAGTTATGTAAAGTGTAAAAGCATCAAGATTTGACAATCTTATGCCTTTTTCCTGGAAATACCTAGCTGTATGTCCTGTGAGTCTTTTTTCAGAATTTTATTTAGAATTTTTGTGCCTACATTAATGAGATTGGTATATAGTATTTTGTGTTTATTTGTTTTGTTTTGTCTTTATTAGCCACTCAAGTATTTATATAAAAGTAATAATAACTTTATTAAATGAATTGGGGAGTTTTCCATCATACTTGATTCCATACAGTCTTTTTTTTAATTGGGAATCTTCTACTGCCCTTCTAAACTTTTCATAGGTAACCAAGTTTTAAACTTTTCATTTCACTGAACAAGTATTTTGTCTTCTTAGGTAAGTTATGATAATTTATGATTTTCTTTTTTAACTCAAATAATCCAAATTATATGATATATTTCTTGATATTGAAACACCTTCCTTTCCTGAAACAAATGATATATATAGGTTTATATAATATGTACTCTCTATCTCTCTCTCCATATATAGATATTATATATTTGTTTAACTAAACTAGTGGTTTATTTATCTTTTCAGTCACTTCAGAAAATTTTTGAACTTATTACTTCTATATTTTATCTGTTTTCTAACTTAATAACTCCTGCTTTTACCTTTATCAATCCCTTTCCTGTACTTCATATTGGATTTTTCTTTCTCTACATTATTCATTTAGCTGTTCAATGAATTCATTTTAATTTTTTAAAATTTTTATTTGTCAGCGTTTCTGAAATTTTATTTTAAGAAATTCTTCAGGCTTGCTTTTTATATACTTTTAGAAAGAAAATTTGCTTAGCAGAGTGCTTTAATGTCCAATTGGAAGAACTCTTCTTTAGTATTCACTTCTACTTGTTAGAAAAATAAACTCACTAAAATAAGCTGTTTTTTTCCATCCATGAAAACGTCAATATTTATTGCTAAGTATAAGGACTATTTTTTAAAAACATTACAATATCCTTACAAAACTAACTATAATTCAATAATGTCATTAAATATTCTAAATCTAATATCATTAATAAATTCCAGCTGAAAAGAGAAACTCTTCTTCATTAATTATTTAGTTACCTTAAAATACACTGGGTGCATGAAAGTAACAAATATGATGACTCTCTCTTGACTTACCAATTGACAGAATAATGAATTTGTTCCCTAGTGTTCTGCAAAGGAGACCAATGAGACTTTTTAATTCAGATCTTTAAAGTCCGAGGTTAACTTCTATAACAAACAATCTCAAGATGTTAGTGTGTTAACACTTACTGCTTGACCATATCACAGTCCAACATGGCTGTGAAAGGGGGTATGGTCCACTGTACATGGTCAGTCAGGACACAGGTTCCTTCCATCTTGAGATGCTACCATTTTCAACGAAGCTTCCTGGGTCTGCATGAAAGAAGACAGAGTAGATAGATAAGACTTATCTCCTCTTAACTTTCTTAGCATTTCTGCTCATCTTCCATTAATAATACTTCACTACATGGCCACATCTCTAGTTAAGGGAATAGGCAATACTGATTAGCTGAGTTCTGCGGAGGGAAGGGGTTGGATTCAGAGAATATATAATATAGTAAGTCTCTGCCACAAAGACTGTTAGGGTCAGAAAATGTGTAGGGTCTCAAAATGTGCCCTACCTGTAAGTGCATAAATATATATATTATATACAGTAGATACATACACACTGTACATTGTATACAGTATATATATATGCTTATATTGTGTATATGTATATATACACACACACAGAAAACATGAGGCCTGTGGGTCAGAGACAAAAACAGTTTGTTATTGGACACAAAAGCAGAAGCTAGAGTAACACTTTGTGTCTATTCTCCAAACCCCAATCTCCACAGGACAGTGTATTAGGGGGCCAGATGGTACTTGCACAAACAATGGGGTGCATTACAGAAGAGGAATCCTAAATTAGGAAACTGACCTATGTAAGGCTGCTAGTGATTTGCCTAATTTCCTCTCTGGAGAAAGAAAAATCTTATCTTTACTCAGGTATATAAGCAAATACTCTCTGGAGATGGGGAGATGTCTCTATCTTTAACAACCTGGACCATGTCTGGGAAGGCTGATGTCTCTAACTTTCACTACCCTGGAATAATTCCTTGTTCAAATATTCTTAAATTAACTGTAAATGCCTTTGCTCAGAAGACCAAGACAATGCAGAAATATGAAAAATTCATGGAGAATTGTCTCCTGACAAGAACCAAACAAAAACTTGCTAAAACTCAGTCTTTTATTAAAATGATCATGTTATTAACTGCCTCCCCACCTTCTATTTTGACAGGAAACATTTATAATCCAGGTCATTATATTTAAAAATCTATATGCCTATATTTTGTATATCTATTAACTGTCACATTTTCTGTTATGCTAATCCAATTAAAATTACTGATACATTGGTATCTGTCCTTTACATTATTCTATAAGCCCCTAGGTGATAGCATATCAGCTTTTTTTTTTCCCCTTGCAACTTCTGTTCTTACCAAACAGAGCTGTTTGGCTTTTTCCCTGGCCCAGTCTTTGTGCCACAGCATACTCACTCCTCTCTGAATGGAACGGATTTTTCTCCCTTGTCATTAAATTTAAATCCAAACAGCCCTTTATTACTTGTATCATTCATCACTTACTGTACAAAATCTTTTTCCTCTCATCTAAGTGCTAGATTAATGAGATAATGTATGTAAGGTATCTAGCATAGTGCCCTACATTATGACAATAAATTTGTACCTATTCTTTTTATTTGTATTCCTCTGAACACTCACAATATTATCTAAGTACCAACCTGTGTTAATTCTCCTACCAGACAATTGGTTCTTCAGTGACATAAACCATCTTCTTTATACCTTTATACATTGCAGTGACATAAACCATCCTATTTATACATTGCAGAATTCTCCACAGTGCTTATCTTAGTCCCAGAATGAACTGATGTATAAAATGGTAGAAAGTTGGATAGATTCAGTTAACAGATGAGTGACTGAATAAATAAATTAGCATTGAGAGCAAATGCTTACATAGCACATAATATGTAAGAGATATATTTTTTTAAATTCTAGATTTGCATTGCCACTTTAATCTTCAAAACAACCCTATAATGCAGATTCTACTATTTTACTGAATTATATATGAATATACTGGCGCCTAGAGAGGTTAAGTAACTTAACCTAGTCACTCAGCTAGTTAATGACAGGAGAGGCTTTGAAACGAAGCAGAATCAATGCCCTTTAGCATTATATTATCTTGAATAAATGATTACGATGGGCAAAGCACATATTAACTGACCAGTAGCTCTTCCTCCATGGTGGTGTGTAAGAGCATCCTCTTAGTAATATAGAAACAAAGGGCATGATCTTCTGTTATTTAAAAAGAAATGGAAAGGTATTTAATGTGAAATCTCTTTCAAATATCTGTTGTTGCTGCTGACTTTCCTGATTAGTAACTTAAAAGAAGATTTATGCAAAACAGCTGAACCCATGGGGAAATAAAATTACTGCCATACTCTATTGTATACTTGAAGGTGGCTGTGAGAGTAGAGCTTTAATGTTCTCACCATAACAACAACAAAATGGTAATTATGTGAGTTAGAGGGTGTGTTAAGTAACCTTATTGTGATAAACATTTCACAATACAACAAATGTATCAAATCATCACATTGTACACCTTAAACTTATGTAATGTCATATGTCAATTATATCTCAATAAAGCTGGAAAAGAAGTATTACGACCTATGGCAATGGATTCCAAATCCAGTGGCCACACCTGTTGATCAGAATCAGCCACAGAATTCTTTCCCCATAGACTGTCATCTGGCCTGTTTCTTGCCCCAGGCCTCCTTTTCTCGGGCTCCCAATTTGGTTTCTAGGTTGGAACATAAACCTAGAAAAGAAGGTACTTCTCGACCTACCTTATTACACCAAGTGGATGAAATTCTGAAGAAGCAGACCTTGAAGGAAAGTCCAAAGGTTGCTCTTGGGTTTTATCCATGGCCCAGATCAATATGTATCCTTATAAAGGTAAATTGAAGAAAGAGAGAACTTTAAAATACCTTATAGGCCTAAATGGTAAAATTAATCTTTCACAAATAAGTGGATAAATATGATATTCTTTTTTACATCACCTATAACGAGAGTAGTTCAAACTTTTCCTTCACTCATTCTCTTTGAAATCCAACCAGGATGGATGCTTGGACATAAGCCAAACTCTGTTTCCAGGCTAATTCAAAGGATACCTCAGTCTGTAGTTGACCATTGTAATCTGTAGTCGACAATTCCAATTTTAAAGGACCTTAGAATAAGACCTTATTTTCACATTTTCATGAATTGTCTTTGACTACATTAAGCCAATGGACTTTTTAAATCTTAAAGAGGAAAGCTATAGTTTGAAATTATAGTAAATGATTATCAATGTTTACCTTAATTTTAGATTTTTTGGAAGATAGCAGCAACATGAAAAATAGTCAATAAACTGTACTATTAAGGTCAACAATTTTTAGTATTAAAATCAATTTACAGTATGTCTGCTTGAGGTACACATAAATTTGAAGAGGCAGTAAATGTAAACAGAATAGCTGATTTCTTGGATGCACTCCAATATAATTATAGCTATTCACCCTTGTGACTATATGTGTGTGCAGCTTAAAGCTATTTCCCTGTCCCAAGACACACTAGCAGTATTTTAGACAGGTTTGTAATTGATTGAAATGCAAAAATCTCTGTAAACTAGAAAATTTACTCTCTAAAATAAATACACAAGTAAATTTAAATAGTAGATTAAACATGTATTTTGTCATCCATGTCAATTCTTAGCTTATAACCTTGTGACTTGAAATTGAGTTATCCCTAAATATTTAATAAAAATATTGTGTATTTCTAATAGGCAATTGTAAAAAAAACCATCAGTCACATTTCATAAAACAGCAAAATGTTTATGGGATCATGGAAGGCAGCTAGTTTGTTCTGTAATGTATAAAGATTTGCATATATAAAAACACCACCAGGAAGCAAACAAGGTTTGCTTCTCTGTTTCCCAAAAAGTAAAATTTCATTTGATATAATGTCTACTTAATTTTTATTAAATTATATTAAATATTTGTCTTCCAATAGCACTGATAGTCTAAGAGGTTTACATTTTGAAATAACTAAGCTCAAACCTTAACATATATAAGAACTCTTTCTCCAGCTCCAGGGGTGAATCAGAACTCCTCAAACATATTTGTGATGTTAAATGATATTACCTTGTATTTCATGCAGATATATACATATGTGAAATTTGTTGTTACTGATTTTATTATTGTTTTGCTCTCTATGATGAACATATTTAAGTTGACAATAGTGTTCTCAAAAAAATTCTGTTTATAGCTTACATAGCTGGCATTGTTTGTATGTGGGTAAGAATAAAATGTGATTTTATTGAAAGAAAGTAGAGCTCTTGTTATCTGCAGCCTTAAGGCCACCAACAGTCAATACCTTAATCCACTAATCCCCTCGGTAATCATGTGTTCATGTGCTGTGCAAAAACACTCAGAAATCATTTTAAGAAACTCCTTTTTTTTTTTGCTAGTTAAGAATATACTCACTATGGAATGTATGTTATAAAATGGCTAATAAAATATTTGAATATGTATACATCAGCACTGAAAGCTATTGCTTTGGGGTATATCTTTTCCATTTTTCAAAAAAGAAAAAACACCACAAAAAACAAATGCCATGGAAACTGAAGAAACGAAAAGAATAGTAAAGAGAAAAATGAATGACATCACATTGTATAAATCTGCAGGATTTTTTACATTCGGTTTCAACTATCATTTTTAAAGATTCTGCCTTCTATTTACTTATCAGAGACTAGGGTTCAATTTTCATATGCTGCATAGAATTCTCCATGTTAAGATATTGATATAACAAATTGCTGAATATTTTAGAGATTGATTCTCGCTGACCAAAATGGGCTTTCAGATTAGAAGTCTTTCTTTATTCCTGAGAAGACACCTGCTGAGACAGAAGTCTGACTGCCACACAAAAGAAATGTATGATTTCTTCAATGGGTTCCATCTAGCAATTTGCAATGCTATCAAAAATTGCATTTTTTAATAAAAATTATCTAAGTATTTGGCAAAAAAACAACCTATGGTTAAAATGGACTAACTACCCGTTCTCAGGCAGTATTAGCATACTGATTGGCTGTTACTTCTGTCATTCTTCTGACTACAAAATTATGACAGGCCCCACGGCAGGAAGCAAATGATCATTATTAATACCCTGTCCTCTGGGACACAATAAACTGCCATTCACTTGCATACAAATAAAATACACAAGACTTGTCAGGCAAGGGGGCAAAAAAGGGAAGATGCATTTGCAAAATGGTTTGATACTAAAATGGGATGGGGCCAGTGTGAAAGTGTTTTGTTTCTCATTCTATCTCATCATGGTAGGATAATTATTCTATATGGATTTCCTTTTAAAATATCCTATCTTTCTCCACTTGAGCTCTTCGAGCTCTTCAATTAAATGGTAAAGTCTTGCTTCTAAGGAAAGAAAAAAAAACCTTTATAATCCTATAATTGATCCCACAACACAGAAAGCATAAGAAATTATAAAATTCCATTAAAATGTAAGACAATGCTCTCTATTGGTTCACATGTAATGTGCAAAAACATTCTGCTTAATGTATTTGAATAACCTCATTACAATTAGTAGGGATGAAATATACTTCAATATCACACACTTGATGGGATCAATAAAAGCAAAACACAATTAGAAAAATGATACATGAATGGTATTAATGTTGAAACTCCACTGTCTATTTGTTACACTAAAAGGTAAGGTCAAATTTCAGTATAATTAAATATTACTACATGACTGAGTTTATACCTTCTTATAACCAGATGATATGGTATTGAGGAATAAATTAGGGAAACACTTTGTAAAGAAGTATGAATGGTTAATTCCTTTTGTATTTACTTGAGCAACAGTTATTCTGATAAATGTTTAATTTTCAATCACGTAGCCTAAACTTTTCTTGAAGGCATGCAGAGAATATGGTGATCACTGGTAGACTCAAATGTTTCATAGGTCATATATTCACTAGTCTAGCCTATAAAGGTGTTATTTTAACTGGAAAGTGTAAGTGCATATATTTACATTCTTTGGATATGGTTTGCTTAATTAGTTTAATTTTATTGCTTTTCTACAATTTTTATTCTCCTTGAGATTTTCCAGTGAAACAGACAGAAATTATGCTCAAGGATTTGTGAGTAGATATTTATTTACGCCCAATGTGTGTGTATGTGTGTATGTATGTGTATATATATATATATATATATATATATATATCAGCTTTAAAAGAATTTGAACAAGTGATAGTTGCTGAATCTATCATTTAAACTTTAGGCTAAAAGAAATAAACTACTAATACCCCAACAACATAGATGAATATCAAATGTATTATGCTAAATGAAGGAAGCCAGACTCAAAAGGCTACATAATGTATGACCCCATTGATATGAAATTACCTAAAAAGCAAAACTATAAGGACAAAAAGCATATCAATGGTTGTCAAGAGTTGGAGATGGGAGAAAAAGTTGACTACAAATAAGCACAAAGAATTTTTTGGTGTAATGGAGCTATTCTATATCCTAATTTTAATGACAGTTACACGATGATGTGCATTTGTCAAAACTCATAGAACTGTACAGTAAAATGAGTGAATTATACTGTACATAAATTATACCTAAATAAACCTTACTTAAAAAAAACAAACAACCTCCAGGCTTACCAATGTCATCAAAATGTTCTAAACTGGGGTCACTTAGTCTGGGCAAAGTAGCAAAAATGACAGTCATACCTTTAGAATTGGGCACTTAGAAACACTTTTTTGGAATTGCCTGTAGTAATACAACTCCCCATGTTGAACGTTAGGAAGAGTGAGAGTAGATTAAAAATACTCACTGCTATTTTAATGTCTCCCTCATGTAGCATTAAGCAAAACTCCAATATGTTAATTAACACACTTCTCAAGAAATAGGTGAAGGGGAATTAAGAGGTACAAACTTCCAGTTATAAAATAAGTAAGTCATGGGAAGTAATATACAGCATAGGGAATATAGTTAATAATACTGCAATACTTTTGTGTAGTGACAGATGGTTACTAGTCTTATTGCAGTGATTATTTTGTAATGTATTTAAATGTCAAAACACTATGTTTACACCTGAAACTAACATAATATTGTACATCAACTATACTTCAATTAAAACAAATAAATAACTTTAAAAAGCACACTTCACCAGAGACATAGGTTATCGTCTTCAATGTGAAAAGAGAAAATACATTCTGTTAAGCACACTCTTTCCCCTTTTCTTGACTTGCTTTCCACTTTTATGCCTTAGACCCAACGACATTATTAACCACACTGCTAATGTTAATTAAATAATCCACATCTTTCTTTAACATGGCAGTAAGAAGCAGGTCTCATTTTTACAGCAGTGAATACATTAACATAGAAATATATGTTACATAGAAATGGAAACATAGAAATGGAATGTTTCCTCTCAGATGTGACAGAATTGCCACTATGTCCCAGTAATCCCCAAGAAAAGCGTTTTATTTATTTATTTTTTAACACCTTTATTGGAGTATAATTGCTTTACAATGGTGTGTTAGTTTCTGCTTTATAACAAAGTGAATCAGTTATACATATACGTATGTTCCCATATCTCTTCCCTCTTGCATCTCCCTCCCTCCCACCCTCCCTATCCCACCCCTCTAGGTGGTCACAAAGCACCGAGCTGATCCCCCTGTGCTATGCGGCTGCTTCCCACTAGCTATCTATTTTATGTTTGGTAGTGTATATATGTCCATGCCACTCTCTCACTTTGTCACAGCTTACCCTTCCCCCTCCACATATCCTCAAGTCCATGAAGAAAAGATTTTTAGTAGAGAAAATAAAGAGCAATGACTTTCAGTAAAATTGCAGAGAGAATTTTTGGTAGTCTGAATGTTATTACCCAATTTGGATTATAGCCAGAACTGAGACATAAAAGTAGAAAAAGTAAAAACTCCCAATTATTTGGTTTAATAAAAAAATAACAAGTGGAAAAATTATCAGCCATTGGAAAGATAAAAATAAAAACAATTTGGGATATTACATGAAATAATAATAATCATTAAAATTATGTATATAAATCTAAATACATAAAATCAGAGAAACTCCACAGAGGGAAAATTTACTTCCAAGCAAATCTGTAATCAAGTAGGATGAATACAAGCCATACATTCTGTAAAACTTGATTAGATATGTTTTTTGTCAGGCATTATTCTAGGTTCCCAGGGTATTTTCATGAACACAAGGAATGCTCTTCTTGCCTTCATGGACTTTGCAATCTAAATTGCTAGAGGTATGTAATTTTGTGCCAAAGATGATTGTCATTCTATATTGGATATAGAAGGAAAAACTAAAAGTACATTCTGTACTTCTTTTGAAAATGGATACCACAAATTAGGAGCCTTTTAAAATATATATATAAAATAATTTGTTCTTCAATAGTTTTGAATCTGACTCAAATCAATACTTTGTGAGACGCAATGACCAATTATTACACGGTCATTCCCTGAAGTTCTGGGCTGAATTTTAAACAGAATAATTAATTCTGCTTCAAGCTATGTTAGGTTCTCAAACTATTTTCTTCCAAGCCTTTAGGAGTAATATATAATAAACTTTTGATTATGTAGACATGAATTTATTATTCATTACCCATCATTTATTATTACTCATATCCTTAACAAATTTCTCCCTGATTTATTAAATTCTCTTTCCTGATTTGTAAAACATTTATAGTGCCCTCCAAACAGGTCAGTTTATTTTTTGTAGTTACAAAGATCCAGTACAAACTATTATTGTAAAATAATTTTATAATATTTTTGTGAAATGCTTTTTTTAAATTTTTTTTATTTTTTGCAGTATGCGGGCCTCTCACTGTTGTGGCCTCTCCCATTGCGGAGCACAGGCTCTGGACGCGCAGGCTCAACGGCCATGGCTCACTGGCCCAGCCGCTCCACGGTATGTGGAATCCTTCCGGACCGGGCACGAACCCGTGTCCCCTGCATCGGCAGGCGGACTCTCAACCACTGCGCCACCAGGGAAGCCCCTGTGAAATGCTTTTAGATATATACTCATTGTAATCCATTTAGCACATGCACTACATCTCAATAAATCATTATAATATGAATATTATTATTTGTCTTTCACAAAAATACTTCTTCCTAAATGATTTTTTATGCAGATAAAAGAAAATAAATATTTGTTGGATTATCTGTGGTCAGCTAGATATCACCAGTTCTCCCTGTTAAGGTCTCCTCAGCAGAGAATAAACCAGCAACTACATTTCCAGAATCCCCTTGCCCATCTGTTCTGAGTTAGAGGCCTTTAATGAGAAACACTCACATGAAATTTGGAAGGAGGAAGAAAAGGGGAAGCCATTATTCTTTGGATGCAGTTGTGGCCAGATACTTGGGCAGATATGAGTTTCAAATAAGCACCTAGATAACCTTCTTGAAAAACACGGATATTGGTCCTGCTGGCCGAGATGGTCTATGGGAACTACCCCAAGAGGTTTGAAAGGTTAACCAGCTTCTACAGGAGCTCTTTAAAAGCCGCTCACTTTAGTGCTGCATGCTGAGAGGCTTTTGAAAAACTTACATAAACCCCTAATTTCTTATACTGAAAATGTTTATACTCCAAAATACAATGAATTCTGTTTTTCTGATCAAACTCCAACTGATATAAATATCATGTAATACAAAACTATAAAAATTTAAGTATTAAATTGAGTGGTTTAGACTATGAATGTAGGGACCTAATTAATCTTATAAGCTTTTGCACCTCAAAGAAAACCATAAATAAAACAAATGGACAACCTACAGACTGGGAGAAAATAACTGCAAATAATGCGACCGACAAGGGCTTAATTTAGAAAATATACAAACAGTTCATACAACTCAATAACAAAAAAAGAAACAAACCCAGTCAAAAAATGGCAGAAGGCCCAAATAGACACTTCCCCAAAGAAGACATACAGATGGCCAATAGGGACATGAAAATATGCTCAACATCACTAATTACTAGAGAAATGCATATTGAAACTACAATGAGGTACCCTCTCACACAAGTCAGAATGGCCATTATTAAAAAGTCTACAGGGGTTTCCCTGGTGGCGCCGTGGTTGAGAGTCCGCCTGCCGATGCAGGGCACATGGGTTCATGCCCTGGTCCGGGAAGATCCCACATGCTGCGGAGTGGCTAGGCCCATGAGCCATGGCCGCTGAGCCTGCGCGTCCAGAGCCTGTGCTCCACAGTGGGAGAGGCCACAAGAGTGAGAGGCCCATGTACCACAAAAAAAAAAAAAAAAAGATACATGTATCTCAATGTTTAAAGAAGCACTACTTACAATAGCCAAAAATGGAAGCAACCTAAATGTCCATTGATGGATGAATGGATAAAGAAGATGTGGTACATGTACACAGTGGAATATTACTCAGCCATAAAAAAGAATGAAATAATGTCATTTGCAGCAACATGGATGGACCTGGAGATTATCATACTAAGTGAAGTAAGCCAGGCAGAGAAAGACAAATACCATGTGATATCACTTATATGTGAAATTTTAAATATGACACAAAGGAACTCATGGACATAGAAAACAAACTTATGGTTACCGAAGGGGAAAGGGGTGGGGAAGGATAAATGAGGAGTTTGGGATTAGCAGATACTATCCCCTATGTATAAAATAGATAAACAAGTGCTTACTATATAGCACAGAGAACTATATTCAATATCCTGTAATAAACCATAATGGAAAAGAATATGAAAAGGAATATATATATACATATATGCATACATATGTATAACTGAATCACTTTGCTATATACCAGAAACTAACACAACCTTGTAAATCAATTATACTTCAACAAAAAGTAAATAAATAGACTATGAATGTTGCAGAGGTTCAGGGTAGAAGGAAGAATTTCCAGCCTGGAGTAGTGTGTAAAGTCTTTGTGGAGTTACATCATATCAGGACTCCATGTATTGTACCTCTTCCTGACCCAGCAGCTCCCAAAACTTCCATGGTGATAAGAGTTGGGAGATGTTTGCCATGGCTAAAATCATCAAAAGTTTCAAGGACATACAAGGCATAATTTATTCAGCTATTCAACAAGTAAGTCCTCACTGAGCAGTTACTTTGAGACAGGCACTCTCTAGGTACTTAGACTACATGAGTGACAAAAACATGCAAAGTTTGTTAAGGAGTTTAGGTTAGGGCAAAGAATTATCATAAAATAAGCAATAAACGTAATAAATGAATTATATGATGTGATAGAAAGTGATACCAATATCAAGAAACAAGAAAAATCTCAAATAAACAAGCTAATATTACATTACTGAAAGGAATTGGAAGAAAAAAAAAAAGAACAAATAAATCCCAAAGTTGGTGGGAAAATGGAAATAACAAAGATCAGAATAGAAAAAAAATTAAACAGAGACTAAAAGACAATTAAAAAATGAATAAATCTAAAATCTGGTTCTTTGAAAAGAAAGAAAATTGATAAACCTTTAACTAGATTCACCAAGAAAAAAGAGAGAGGGCTCAAAATAATACAACTATAAATGAAAGAAGAGACATTACAATGAACACCACACAAATAAAAAGTATCATAAGAGACTACTATGAATAATTATATGCCAACAAATATGACAACCTAGAAGAAATGGATACATTCCTAAAACATACAACCCAAACTACCAAGACTGAACCATGTAGAAAAAAAAATCTGAGCAGACTGATTACTAGTAAGGATATTGAATCAATTAAAAAAAACCCAGGGCTTCCCTGGTGGTGCAGTGGTTGAGAGTCTGCCTGCCGATGCAGGGGGCGCAGGTTTGTGCCCCGGTCCAGGAAGACCCCACATATCGTGGAGTGGCTGGGCCCATGAGCCATGGCTGCTGAGCCTGTGCGTCTGGAGACTGTGCTCCACAATGGGAGAGGCCACAACAGTGAGAGGCCCGTGTACTGCAAAAAAATAAATAAATTAATTAAAAAAACAGCAAACAAAAGTCTGGGATCAGCTCATCAGATCACTGGTGAATTCTAACAAATATTTAAAGAAGAATACTTTAAATATTAGTATTCTAATATTTAAGGAAATACAAATCCTTCTCAAACTCTTCCAAAAAATAGAGAAGGAAACACTTCCAAACTCCTTTTATGAGGTCAGCATTAACTTGATACCAAAAACATACAATGAAACCACAAGAAAGAAAATTATAGGCCCATATACCTGATGAACATAGATATAAAATTTCTCAATAAATAATAAATGAAATTCAGTAATACATTAAAACTGTCATTCACCATGATCAAGTGGGATACATTCCATGGATGAAAAGATGGTTAAACGACCACAAATCAGTCAATGTGACACACCACATCAAGAAAATGAAGGATAAAAGTTATCTGATCAACTCAATAGATGCAAAAAAAGACATCTGACAAAATTCAAATCCATTTATGATAAAAACTCTCAACACAGTAGGTATAGAGGGAACATACCTCAACATAATAAATGCCATATATGATAAGCCCATAGCTAATATCATACTCAATGATAAAAAGCTAAAAGCTTTTCTCTAAGTTCAGGAACCAGACAATGATGCACACTCGGGCACTTTTATTCAACACAGTATTGGAAATCCTAGCCAGAGCAATTAGGGAAGAAAAAGAAATAAAATGCATCCAAATTGGAAAGAAAGAAGTAAAACTGTCACTATTAGCAGATGACAAAATATTATAAATACCCAGAAAACCCTAAAGACTCCAACAGAAAACTGTTAGAACTAATAAATTTAGTAAAGTTGCAGGATACAAAATCAATATATAAAAATCTGTTGTGTTCTATACACTAGTACTGAAATATCAGAAAGAGAAATTAAAAAAACAATTCCATTTACAATTGCATCAAAAAAATAAAATAAAATACTTAGGAATACACTTAACCAAGGTAGTGAAAGACCTGTACACTAAAAATTATGACATTAATAAAAGAAAATAAAGAAGACACAAATAAATGGAAAGATATGCATTAGAAGAATATCCTGAAAATGTCCATACTACCCAAAGCAATATACAGATTCACTGTAATCCCTACCAAAATTCCAAAGGCATTTTTCAGAGAACTAGAACAAACAATCCTAAAATTTGCATAGAACCTTCAAATAGACAAAGCAATCTTGAGAAAGAACAAAGCTGGAGGCATCCCATTCCCTGATTTCAAATTACAAAGCTGTAGTGATCAGAACAGTATGGTATTGGCATAAAAACAGATACATAGATCAATGAAACAGAATAGACAGCCCAGAAATAAACCTATGCATATACAGTCAACTAATTTATGATGAAGGAGCCAAGAATACACAATGGAGAAAGGACAGTCTCTCCAATAAATGAATGATGTTGGGAAAACTGGACAGCCACAGGCAAAAGAATGAAACTGGACCACTAGCTTACACTGTACACAGGAATTAACTCAAAATTGTTTAAAAATTTGAATGCAATACCTGAAACCATAAATCCATCCAGATGAAAACACAGGCAGTAAGCCTATGACAAACATCTGAGAAAAGATAGAGCCAAAAAATGAAAAAAGAAAAATATAGTTAGGTGGTACAAATTACTAGTATCAAGAATTTTAAAAGAGAGAGAAATCAACACAGATCCTAATTAAATTTAAAAAATAATAAGAGGGTGCTGGGGAAGATTGCATTTTCTGGAAATGGCTCAAACATTTCCATCCCACATGCCTTTTTTCCAATGTAATTTTGACATTCCTCCCATTCAGAGATGTGATCTTTGTTCTCTCCCTTGAATCTAGGTGGATGTGTGACTATAGAAGATAAGATTTTATGTGACTTCTAAGGCTAGGTCACAAAAAGTCATAACTTTCTAGCTGGTTCTCTTGGGATACTAGCTATTGTAATGGTGAGAGTTTAGGTAAGCTATTCCATGGTATTGCTGCCTTGGGACCTATTTTGTTTGGCCAAGTGGCCTACAGGGACTACAGGGACCTATACTAGTCCTCTCATTGTAAGCACACACTCTCGATTAATAGCCTGCAGTGTCACAAGCAAATGCAAGTTCTTGATATGACTTCCCCAACAGCCTTTGTGATAAACAATCTTTCCCACCTCCCAGGGCCTTCCCCTTGTGCATCTCTTAGATAAGACCTTCTTGGAGTTTACCAAAATCCTACTTTTTTTGGTTTGAATTAACCAATTGGGCCTTAGCCTGAGAACCCCAAGGTACTCCAGGAACAGAGGCCATGGATCGTAATAAAGGTGTGTGTCCCAAGTCCAGTCTGTCTCTCTGTCTGCACCCTGCTTTGATCTTCTCATGTGGGCCCTCGAGGTGTGTCATGTACTTCCTCCAGGACCTATGAGTAACAGACTTCTCCATTTCAATTTCTGTTTTGATCTATTACTATTGAACCCATGGCTTACCATCCAGCATACTGTGCTTCACTTCACAAATGTTAATTTAACAACATATAACATGGAACCTAGCCATTAGTTAGGGTAAGTCTAAACAGACTTTGGAGAGGACCACATGGATAGGAACCAGGATTCCCTTGCCCATAGCTCTGATTGAGCTCCCAGCAAGCACCAATTTGCCAGCCATATAAATGAGCCTTCATGAAAGTTCATCCTCAAGCCCCAGCTGATGACATGTACAGAAACAAGCTGCCCCAATGAGTCCAGCCCAAACTGCAGCATAATAAATATAAGAATTTGTTGTCATTTTATCATAACAAATCCACTAAAATTTCAGGTAATATGTTAAGCATCAATAGATATAGAGGTTAAGAATAAATTTATGTCAATAAATTTAAATATTTAGGTGAAATAGACAAATTACCAGAAAAACACCATTTACTGAAATAGATTCAAGGAAAGATAAAACACATAAAACGTCCTATATCTACTAAATAAATTGAATTAACTAAAATATCCTCCAGAAAAGAGGCTTAACCAAAATCCTCCTCCTCAAAAAAAAAAAAAAAAAAGATTCACTCAAATTTTATCAGTCATTTAAGAAATAACACCAATCTTACATTATACTCCCATTATGATAGAATAGCCTTTATCAGACTAACCATCCTGCCAAGAACAACTATAAAAGCTAGACAAAATATACAATGCAAGAATATGAAGATATTTGAGATCTACCAAGAATACTAAAAAGAAAGGAGGGATACACTATGAAATGAGCTCCATACACGCCATTTCTTTTTTCTCAGGGATTGGTTGATTTAAATTGTGAGGCCTTGCACTAACTAGTAACCAGGGCTTAAAAAGTCTTATTGCTCTCAGGATTTGGCATTTTCTAGAGGATTAGTCTTTGAGAGGTGAAGAAAACCTCAGTATTGTATGCCCTGAGTTCTAAGTGTAATTTCCCTACAAGTTATTTTCTGAATCCTCAGCCCTTTATATTCCTGTTACTTCTCAGGAACTAAATATAGTACTGAAGCTGGGACCCTAAAGAACTGAGCAAGGATGTAAACACTCCTGCAAAGTTTATGGCCCAACAAGTTGAAATATTTCCAATAACTCTGGAGTACTTCAGTTGAGACCCAAAAGAGCTGCAACACAGAAGTGATAGTTATTCCCTAGGATTAAAAGTGAACTAAAAAATTTCAGGGCCAAATATAGCCTAACATACCCACCTGACTAGATCTAAATGATCGTCTAGAATCTGTCAGCCTTCAAGAAGAAAATTGAATCCTCTTTGAAAGAAAATGAAATCATAAAGAATCTCTATTACATTTTACACAGAATGTCCAGCATTTGGTCAAAAATCACTAGTCATGCCAAGAAAATACACACGATAACTGCAAACCAGAAAAATAAATAGACATTACAAGAAGACCCCAAGAGATCCATATATTAGAATTATCAGACTTTAAAAGAACTGTTAAAGATTTATTCCAAAACTTCAGGAAATGATGCAGAATTTCATCACAACACAGAATACTATTAAAAGTATTAAACTGATATTACAAGACAAAGAAAAAGACTGATATTAAATTTTACATGAATAGACAGAATACTGGATTACTTACGTTAGAGATATACCAGTAGAAAATATGTAGAATGAAGGACAGAAAGAAAAAAGAGGGTGGAAATTTAAAGAGAAGAAAACATATACAGGAAATGGTAAACAGAATTTTACTTTATTGGAGTCATAGAAGTAGAGGAAAGAAAGAATGTGCAAAGCTATATTTGAAAAAAATATGGCTGAGAATTTCCCAAATGTGAAAATAGACATCATGCCAGAAATGCAAGATATCTGCAAGCACCAAGAAAATACCTACAAAGAAAATCCACCTAGGGATATAAGGTATAAGTGCTAAAAACTAAAGAGGAATTTTAAAAAACTGTAAAAACAGACAAAAAAGGAAAAATAATAATGACAATTTTTCAATAGAAACAATGGGAACCAGAAAACAATGTAGCAACATCATCAAAGTGTTGTAAGAAAATAATTGCCAAGTTAGAATTTATACCTCATCAACAGTTAGAAATAAACAACATAAACATATGTTTAGACAAAAATAAACTGAAAAAGGTTATCATCAGCAGTCCTGCAATAAGAGAAATACTAATGGAAATTCTTCAGATAAAAAAAAAATCCTAGAAAGAAGTACAATCAAATAGGAAGGAATGAAGAACACCAGAAAGAATAAATATTTGAACTCTAAATAAACATTGAGGGAGACCTTCAAGATAGTGGAGGAGTAAGACATGGAGATCAACTTCCTCCCCACAAATACATCAAAAATACATCTACATGTGGAAGAACTCCTACCTACTGAATGCTGTCGGAAGACCTCAGACTTCCCAGAAGGCAAGAAAATCACCACGTACCTGGGTAGGGCAAAAGAAAAAAGAATAAACAGAGACAAAGAATAGGGGGGACAGGACCTGCACCTCTGGGAGGGAGCTGTGAAGGAGGAAAAGTTTCCACACACTAGGAAGCCCCTTCACTGGCAGAGATGGGGAGTGGGCAGGGGGGAAACTTTGGAGCCACGGAGAAGAGAGCAGCAACAGGGGTGCAGAGGGCAAAGCGGAGAGATTCTCACACAAAGGATCAGTGCCGACCAGCATTCACCAGCCTGAGAGGCTTGTCCACTCACCTGACCTGGGGGCATGGGGGCTGGGAGCTGAGGCTTGGACTTCGGAGTGCAGATCCCAGGGAGAGGACTGGGGTTGGCTGCGTGAACACAGCCTGAAGGGGGCTAGTGCGCCACAGCTAGCCAGGAGGGAGTCCGGGAAAAAGTCTGGACCTGCCGAAGAGGCAAGAGACAATTGTTTTGGGATGCACAAGGAGAGGGGATTCAGAACACCACCTAAACGAGCTCCAGGGACAGGGGCAAGCCTCAGCTAGCAGCATGGACACCAGAAACGGGCATGAAATGCTAAGGCTGCTGCTGCAGCCACCAAGAAGCCTTTGTGCGAGCACAGGTCACTATCCACACCTCCCCTCTTGGGAGCCTGTGCAGCTCGCCATTGCCAGTGTCCCATGATCTAGGGACAACTTCCCCGGGAGAACGCAGGGCGCGCCTCAGGCTGTTACAAAGCCATTCAGGCTCGCCCCGCATTCCGTACCCCTCCCTCCCCCCAGGCCTGAGTGAGCCAGAGCCCCCTAATCAGCTGCTTCTTTAACCCCTTCCTGTCTAGCTAGGGAACAGATGCCCTCAGATGACCTACATGCAGAGGCAGGGCCAAATCCAAAGCTGAACCCCAGGAGCTGTGCGAACAAAGAAGCGAAAGGGAAATCCCTCCCAGCAGCCTCAGGAGCAGCAGATTAAATCTCCACAATCAACTTGATGTAGCCTGCATCTGTGGAATACCTGAATAGATAACAAATCATACCAAAATTGAGGCAGTGGACTTTGGGAGCTACTGTAGACTTGTGGTTTGCTTTCTGCATCTAAATTGTTTTTAGTTTTATGTTTATTTTAGTTTAGTATTTAGAGCTTATTATCATTTGTAGATTTGTTTATTGATTTTGTTGCTCTCTTCCTTTTTTTATAAATATATATATATATTTTGCTTTTTTCCTTTTTCTGAGTGTGTATATGTATGATGTTTTGTGTGACTTTGTCTGTATAGCTTTGTTTTTACCATTTGTCCTAGGGTTCTGTCTCTCCGTTTTTTTTATTTTAATAAATTTTGGCCCTTGTTGTGATTGGTGAATTTGATTTTTGGTTTGGTTGCTCTCTTCTTTTTTTCTTCTATTTTTTATTACTTAAAATTTAAAAAAAATTTTTAATAATTTTCTCTTTCTCTCTCTCTCTCTCTCTCTCTCTCTCGCTCTCTCTCTCTCTTTATTCTTTCTTTCTTTCTTCTCCCTTTTCTTCTGACAGGGTCTTGGCAATCTGGCCGGGTGTCAGGCCTGAGCCTTTGAGGTGGGAGACCCGAGTTCAGGACATGGGTCCACCAGAGGCATCCCGGCCCCACATAATATCAAACAGAAAAAGCTCTCCCAGAGATCTCCATCTTAATGCTAAGACGCAGCTCCACTCAAAAACCAGCAAGCTATAGTGCAGGAGACCCTATGCCAAACAACTAAAAAGACAGGAACATAACACCATCCATTAGCAGAGAGACTACCTAAAATCACAATAAGTTCACACCACCAGACATGGTGCTGCCCACCAGAAAGACAGGATCCAGCCTCATCCACCAGAACACAGGCACCAGTCCCCTCCAACAGGAAGCCTACACAACCCACTGAACCAACCTTACCCACTGGGGCAGACAACAAAAACAACAGGAACTATGAACCTGCAACTTATGAAAAGGAGACCCCAAACACAATAAGTTAAGCAAAATGAGAAGACAGAGAAACACACAGCAGATGAAGGAGCAAAGTAAAAACCCACCAGACCAAACAAACGAAGAGGAAATAGACAGCCTACCTGAAAAAGAATTCTGAGTAATGATAGAAAAGATGATCCAAAATCTTGGAAACAGAATGGAGAAAATACAAGAAACGTTTAACAAGGACTAGAAGAATTAAAGAGCAAACAAGCAATGATAAACAACACAATAAATGAAATTAAAAATTCTCTAGAATGTATCAATAGCAGAATAACTGAGGCAGAAGAACAGATATGTGACCTGGAAGATAAAATAGTGGAAATAACTACTGCATAGCAGAATAAAGAAAAAAGAATGAAAAGAATTAAGTACAGTATCAGAGACCTCTGGGACAACATTAAACGCACCAACATTCGAATTATAGGGGTCCCAGAAGGAGAAGACAAAAAAAAAAAGGAACTCAGAAAATATTTGAAAACCTAGAAACTAATGACACTGAAAACACGATGACCCAAAATCTATGGGATGCAGCAAAACAGTTCTAAGGGTGAAGTTTACAGCAAAACAACCCTACCTCAAGAAATAAGAAACATCTCAAATAAAAAACCTAACCTTATACCTAAAGCAATTAGAGAAACAAGAACAAAAATCCCCCAAAGTTAGCAGAAGGAAAGAAATCATAAAGATCAGATTAGAAATAAAAGAAAAAGAAATGAAGGAAACTATAGCGAAGATCAAAAAAACTACAAGTTGGTTCTTTGAAAATGTAAAAAAAATTGATATACCACTAGCTAGACTCATCACAAAAAAAGGGAGAAGACTCAAATCAATAAATGTAGAAATGAAAAAGGAGAAGTAACAACTGACACTGCAGAAATACAAAGGATCATAAGAGAGCACTAATAGCAACTATACGCTAATAAAATGAACAACCTGGAAGAAATGGACAAATTCTTAGAAAAGCACAACCATCCAAGACTGAACCACGAAGAAATAGAAAATATGAACAGACTAATCACAAGCACTGAAATTGAAACTGTGATTAAAATTCTTCCAACAAACAAAAGCACAGGACCAGATGGCTTCAGAGGAGTATTCTCTCAACATTTAGAGAAGAGCTAACACCTATCCTTCTCAAACTCTTCCACAATATAGCAGAGGGAGAAACACTCCCAAACTCATTCTATGAAGCCACCATCACCCTGATACCAAAACCAGACAAGAAGCCACAAAAAAAAGAAAATTACAGGCCAATATCACTGATGAACATATATGCAAAAATCCTCAACAAAATACTAGCAAACAGAATCCAACAGCACATTAAAGGGATCATGCACAGTGATCAAGTGGGGTTTATCCCAGGAATGCAAGGATTCTTCAATATACACCAATCAATCAATATGATACAAATTGAAGGATAAAAACCATATGATCATCTCAATAGATGCAGAAAAAGCTCTCGACAAAATTCAACACCATTTTTGATAAAACCCTGCAGAAACTAGGCATAGACGGAACTTACCTCAACATAATAAAGGCCATATATGACAAACCCACAGCCAACATCGTCCTCAATGGTGAAAAACTGAAACCATTTCCACTAAGATCAGGAACAAGACAAGGTTGCCCACCCTCAACACTATTATTAAAAATAGTTTTGGAAGTTTTAGCCACAGCAATCAGAGAAGAAAAAGAAATAAAGGAATCCAAATCAGAAAAGAACTGTCACTGTTTGCAGATGACATGATACTATACATAGAGAATCCTAAAGACACTACCAGAAAACTACTAGAGCTAATCAATGAATTGGGTAAAGTAGCAGGATACAAAATTAATGCACAGAAATCTTGCATTCCTATACACTAATGATGAAAAATCTGAAAGAGAAATTAAGAAAACAACCATTTACCACTGAAAATTAAAGGATAAAATACCTAGGAATAAAGCTACCAAAGGAGACAAAAGGCCTGTATGCAGAAAACTATAAGACACTGATGAAAGAAATTAAAGATAAAACAAACAGATGGAGAGATATACCATGTTCTTAGATGGGGAGAATCAACATTGTGAAAATAACTGTACTACCCAAAGCGAGCTACAGATTTAATGCAATCCCTATCAAACTACCAGTGGCATTTTTTCACAGAACTAGAACAAGAAATTTCACAATTCCTATGGAAACACAAAAGACCCTGAATAGCCAAGGCAATCTGGAGAAAGAAAAAGGCAGCTGGAAGCATCAGGCTCCCTGACTTCAGACTATACTACAAAGCTACAGTAATCAAGACAGTATGGTACTGGCACAAAAACAGAAATATAGATCAATGGAACAGGATAGAAAGCCCAGAGATAAACCCCCCCACACATGGTCACCTTATTTTTGATAAAGGAGGCAAGAATATACAATGGAGAAAAGACAGCCTCTTCAATAAGTGGTGCTGGGAAAACTGAACAGCTACATGTAAAAGAATGAAATTAGAACACTCCCTAACACCATACACAAAAATAAGCTCAAAATGGATTAAAGACCTAAATGTAAGGCCAAACACTATCAAACTGTTAGAGGAAAACATAGGCAGAACACTCTATGACATAAATCACATCAAGATCCTTTTTGACCCACCTCCTAGAGAAATGGAAATAAAAACAAAAATAAACAAATGGGACGTAATGAAACTTCAAAGCTTTTGCACAGCAAAGGATACCATAAACAAGACGAAAAGACAACCCTCAGAATGGGAGAAAATATTTGTAAATGAAGCAACTGACAAAGGATTAATCTCCAAAATATACATGTAGCTCATGCAGCTCAATATCAAAAAAACAAACAACCCAATCCAAAATGGGCAGAAGACCTAAACAGACATTTCTCCAAAGAAGATATACAAATTGCCAATGAACACGTGAAAGGATGCTCAACATCACTAATCATTAGAGAAATGCAAATCAAAACTACAATGAGGTATAACCTCACACTGGTCATAATGGCAATCATCAAAAAAATCTATAAACAATAAATGCTGGAGAGGGTGTGGAGAAAAGGGAACCCTCTTGCACTGTTGGTGGGAATGTAAATTGATACAGCCACTATGGAGAACAGTATGGAGATTCATTAAAAAACTAAAAATAGAACTACCATAATACCCAGCCATCCCACTAGTGGGTATATACCCTGAGAAAACCATAATTCAAAAAGATTCATGTACCACAATGTTCATTGCAGCACTATTTACAATAGCTGGGATTTGGAAGCAAACTAAGTGTCCATTGACAGATAAATGGAGAAAGAAGATGTGGCACATATATACAATGGAATATTACTCAGCCATAAAAAGAAATGAAATTGAGTTATTTGCAGTGAGATGGATGGACCTAGAGACTGTCATACAGAGTGAAGTAAGTCAGAAAGAGTAAAACAAATACCATACACTAAAACATATATATGGAATCTAAAAAAAAAAAAAATGGTTCTGAAGAACCTAGGGTCAGGACAAGAATAAAGATGCAGACATAGAGAATGGACTTGAGGACATGGTGGGGGAAGGGTAAGCTGAGACGAAGTGAGAGAGTGGCATGGACATATATACACTACCAAATGTAAAATAGATAGCTAGTGGGAAGCAGCTGCATGGCACAGGGAGATCAGCTCAATGCTCTGTGTCTATCTAGAGGGGTGGGATAGAGAGGGTGGAATGGAGACACGAGAGGGAGGAGAAATGGGAATATATGTATATATATAGCTGATTCAGTTTGTTATACAGGAGAAAGTAACACAACATTGTAAAGCAATTATACTCCAATAAAGATGTTAAAAAAATTAACTGTTTAAATCTATAATAACAGTGCCAAATGGGGATAAAATATTGAAATAATTAAATTTTATGAAACAACATTTCATAAAGCAGGAAGGGGTTAAATAGAGTAAATTATAATATTCTTGCATTGTCTAGGAAATAGAAATAGTGCTAATGGAAAGTAAACTGTAATGAGTCTAGAACACATGTTGAAATCCTTAGTGCAGCACTTTTGAACAGAAATGGCTGCAATAATGGACACGTTCCATAATCTGTGCTGTTCTACAGTACAACCGTTGGTCACACGTGCCTCCTGAGCACATAAAGTATGGCTAGTGGGATGGAGGAACTGAATTTTAACCTTCATTTAATTTAAATTTAAATAGCCACATGTGGTTAGTAATTACTGTATTGAACAGTACAGCTCTTGAAAAATCCCATAAAAAGTGTAAAAGAATATACGATTGACAAACTAATGAAGGACTTCCCTGGTGGCACTGTGGTTAAGAATCTGCCTGCCAATGCAGGGGACATGGGTTCAATATCGAGTCAAAGAAGATCCCACATGCCGTGGAGCAACTAAGCACATAAGCCACAACTTCTGAGCCCATGCACCTAGAGCCCGTGCTTCACAACAAGAGAAGCCACCACAATGAGAAGCCCACGCACTGCAATGAAGAGCAGCCCTGCTCAGCAACTGGAGAAAGCCCGCAGGCAGCAATGAAGAGCCAACGCAGCCAGAAATAAATAACTAAATTCATAAAAAAAAAAAAATACACTAACGAAGAAGGAGGATAAGAATTTTTTTAAACGTGCTTTATCTAAAATGAGACAAGAAAGGAGAAAAAATAACAAAGAACCAATAAAAACCACCACCACCAACAAAAAAACAAATAGTAAGGTAGTAGATTTAAACACAAATAGGTAGGAAATTACATTAAATATGGATGAAGGGGATACCCCAAGAAAATTCTATGATAGACCAGTAAATTAAAAAATGTATATTTTGCTTCTAAGAGGTATACCTTAAATATGAAATTACAGAAATGATGAAAGTAAAGAATATAAAAAATATATACCATGCATAAACTAACAACAACCAAAAGAACTATAAAATATCGGAAAAAGGCTTTAAAGCAGAGAGTATTATTGAAGATTAAAAGGGAAGTTTTATAATAAGAGTCAATTCAACAGAAAGATAGAAAATCCCAAGATTGCATACTTAATATCATGGCCTTCAAACACATGAAGCAAAAATTAATAAAATTATAAAGAGAAATAGATAAAATAGATAAATAATATTTGATATTACCTGATAGAACAAGGAGCTACAGAAGATTTGAATAAGATTAACCAGACTGACCTAACTGGCTAATAAAGACAGTAAATACAGAAATACATATTCTTTTCAAGTGCACATGGAATATTTACCAAAATCCTAGTCAAAATACCATCGGGGTGTGTGTGTGTGTGTGTGTGTGTGTGTGTGTATGAGAAAACTGACAAATGAGTTCTATAATATTATATATACATGGAAAGTTAAAAAGTCCAAAAAAGCCAGGATAGTCTTGAAGATGAAGAACAAATTGAAGACATACACTTCTAGAAATAAAGACAATACAAAGCTACAAAAGTTAAAATAGCTAAATATTTGCAGGGGAAAAAAAGGGATTTTTTAAAAAGTAACCATTGGAATAAAAAGATCCAGAAACAGAACCACAAATTTATATTACTTGAATCAAGAGAAAGTTCCACTGTAGTGCACTGCATTGAAAAAAAAAAACCCTGATCCCCATTTCACATAATACATGAAAATAGAATCCAAGTGGTTTTTAAACATAAAAAGCATCTTGCAGAAAATCTTTATCACTGCTGATAGGGAAGGATTTTTCAAGCAGAGCATAAATATGATTAATAAAAATGGATTAACTGGACTTCCTTAAAATTAAAACTTGTTTATCAAAACTACATTAGGGTATAAAGAGGTGAGCCTCAGAAAAGGATAAGATATTTTTAACAGTTATATATGACAAGAGCTCTTTTCTAGAATCTATAAAGATCCTACAAATCAATAAGAGAAGAGACAACATAATAAAACAATGGGCAAAAGATTTAAACAGGCACTTCATAAGAGTGGACACTACACAACTAACAAACATGTAAATAGAGAAATAAAAATGAAAACTCTGGATGGCTAAAATGAAAAAGTTTGACAATACCCAGTACTGGCAAAAGAGTGTGGAACACTTTTTGAATTTTTACACATTCTGGTGGAAATGTAAATTGGTAGAGCCACTTTTAAAATGCTTTGGCAATATATACTAAAACTGAACATATAGATACCCTATGACCTAGCAATTTATCATTTTCATTTCTAAACTTGTGAGCAATTAATATGTATGTGCAGAAAAATGTACAAGAATATTCACAGCAGCACTGCTCCAAACAATCAAAATCTGAAAATAATCATATCTATTGATAATAGAATTGATAAATAAATTGGGTACATCCATATTATGGAATACTATTCTGCAATAAGGATGAAAAAAACATTGTTACATGCAATAATTTGAAGGAATCTCACGATAAATCTGTTTTTCTGGATATGGATGTGTTTATTTTTTGAAAAGTGCACAAATATATGTTATAATTCAGTAAAAGTTTACTTAAACATTTTAATATGACTGCTTTTTTGAGAATAGACTAAGGATGAGGTCAAGGGTAGAAGAATGAAGACATAAAGGAGTTTACTGCAGTAACCTAAGAACTGAATAACTTTTGTTCCAACAAGGAGTAGTGGGAATAAGAAATATTCTGTGTTAGTGCATATATGTTATAGAAAGAGTGAATAGATTTGCGGATAGACTGGATGTGCTGTGAGAGAAAGGGAAGGTTCAAGAATAATTCCAAGTATCTGAATTTGAGCATCTAGAAAACTGAAGTTGCTATCAAATAAGATGGAAAAGGTTTTATTCCTCAAGTTTTGAGGAATAAAATTAGGAACTCAATTTTGCAGCTGTTAGGTTTAGGTTATCTATTAGACAGCCAGGTAGAGCTGTTGAGTACATCATTGCATCAATGAATCTTCATCAGGGAAGAAATCTGGGTCTAAGATATAAATCTGGAGTCATCAACATTCTAAGTGTATCTGGAACCATGAAATCAACCAGGAAGTGTGCAATGTTAGAGTTAAAAAAAAAAGGCGGGGGACAAAAAATTGAGGCCTGGGACACTTCAACATTAAGAGAAAATTGAGGAGAAGAGAAGTAACCAGCAAAAGAAACAGAAAGACTGAGTCAGGAGAGAAGAAAACCACAGGACTAAAGTGTTCTACCAGTGAAATGAAGAACATGTATAAAGTAAAAGAGACCAAGTGGATTAAATAAGATGATATTTGACTTGTGAGTTGAGCAATATGGGGTTGTTTATGATGATGAAACTAATGCTGGTGGAGGGCTAGGAACAAATGCTTAATTGGAGCATATGTAAAAGAGAATGGATAGATTAATACATACATATGTATATATGTATACATATATATATACACACACATATGTGTATATATAGTCACATACATACACATTACAAATGTAATGTTAAGCAAGAGAAGGCACAAACAAAAAAGTACATGCCCTGTAATTCCACTTACAAAACCAAAAACCAGACATTACCAAACCACTATGTCAGAAGTCAGGAAACTTGATTCAGGGAGCTGTTTTTGGAAGCGAGCATAAAGGGGGCCTCTGGGGTGGTGGTAATGTGATGTTCCAGGTGTTTTTTTGTTTTTTGCGGTACGTGGGCCTCTTGCTGTTGTGGCCTCTCCCGTTGTGGAGCACAGGCTCCGGACGCGCAGGCTCAGCGGCCATGGCTCACGGGCCCAGCCGCTCCGCGGCATGTGGGATCTTCCTAGACCAGGGCACAAACCCGTGTCCCCTGCATCGACAGGCAGACTCTCAACCACTGTGCCACCAGGGAAGCCCCCAGGTGTTATTTTAATGAATATGTTCAATCTGTGAAAAATAATCAAGTATACACTTACAATATGTGCATTTTTCCATTTTAAAAGCAAAAAGTAGGTGTGCACAAGAACTAGAGATGGAAATATAGAAAACTCATTAGAGAAACTAGTCATGAATGGAAGCAAAGAAATGAGGTGGTAGCTGGTAGGGGAGATGAAGTCCAGATTTGATTTTGCTGTTTTCTTTCTCTTTCTTTTCTGTTTGGTAGGAAAAAGCGTATGTCTGTACACAAATGGGGCAATACAGTTAGGAAGAAAGAAGCTGGTCATGTAGGAGAGATAGAAAAGAATTGGTTGGAGTGATGTCCTTGTGTAGGTCAGAGAGGACATTCAGCACACATACGACATGCTTGTTGTGATCACACATGTATGAGTTAACATGGAAAACTGCAGGTGCAACCGTAGATCAAGGAATGGGAGATTTGTTTATATCTCATCTACCTTTCTGAGCCTGTCTTGCCTCAAGCTTCAGGGTCGGCCAACTTTGGTCCCCTTCTCGGAAACATTCTTCTGTGTTCATTAAATCCAGAAAGAATCAACTATATTTCTGGTTAAGCTAAATGAGTTTCAGCTAAAACATTTCATGAGATAGCATTCTACCTTTTACCTTTTGAGCCTTTTCTCTCAGTGGGATGAAAATTTTGCCACTAGTTAAATGACTTTCAATCATCAGCAAAAAGGTAAAGAGAATTGGGGACTGGATGGAAAAAGTGAAAAGTAGACCATATTAACGTCTAAAGAAATTTCCTGAAGTCCCCTTGTGTAACTCGGGTATATCACTACCTATAATACATGTAACTATGAGATGATTCCTGTTTAGGCTTTTTAAGGTAGACTGATCATGGGGAACTGTGTTTACACATGGTCCATGATCTGTCTTATTTCTAATCATCACTAGCTTCCCAAAAAAAGATAAGTAGGGGAATTTTCTAGCCATTCTTCCTGGATCCACATTACCAAAGAACTGTTAAAGATGAAGGAAGGTGTTTCTCGGTTTCTGTGAATTCAAAGGATCTGTGCTGCCCTAGGGCATGTTCATCTGTCAGGATTCCTCTCTCCAGAAGCCTCCTTGAATTCTCATTCCTTCCCCCATGTGTCCCTCACCCTAAGCCCTTTTGTTCTGCTTCTCACTTACTCATAGATAAAAACTTGTTGTATTTTATGACACAAACTTTAAAAAAGTTATTGAGTTTAACACATGTATTTCATTTCAGTTGTTTGAGCTCTCCTGAGGTGAACATAAAAGTAAATAAAATATGGCCACTGCTATGCCTAAGTTTCTCACATAATTTCTGGTTTTGATAATGAAGTGTCTGACAAAGTATAATAGAGTTGTTAGAAACATTGATTCTGGAATCAGAAAGACCTGTATTTGAATACTGATTTCATCACTTACTGTCTTAAGCTACGTCATCTGTAAAATGAAGATGATCACCTGAGGCAAACTTACCATAAGGCAATCAGGCTTAAGCTTCAGGACCCCTCACTGATGGACTCCCTTGGAAGCCCTGGTGAGGGCCCTCACAATGTGTTCATAAACTTTTAGTCCTGTAAAATATTATAAAAATTAGATACTTTGGCTTCTTCTTAAGAGTCCCCTCCCCCCAATTTTATAAGCTTCATGTCTCTCCCACAAAACATGGTCCTTCCATGATGGTAATAATAAATGTATATGTTTGTGAAGAGAATTAAATACGGTGAAACTTTTTCTGCTCTCTCATATCCTTCTCCCTTTACCAAAAAATTTCTCATTGTCATCTGTATTTTAGCTTGATATACTCCCTCAGAGAAGCTTTCCAGACCCCTCCTCCACTCTAAGTCAGCTACAGGGGTTCAGTATTCCCTAAGCACTCTCACTTCTACTTGCTGACAATGAATTATAATTAAATGATTATTTCTATAGTTGGTTGCTTTTGTGTGTGTGTCCTCTGCTAGAACGTAAACTCTATAAAAGAAAGGTCTGTATCTATCATGTTTATCATGGTATGATAATCCCCTATGCCTGTAAATGAGCTAATAAACTGATAATCCATTAATGATGATGAATTGATTTAATAATCAATGAATTAATATGTGACACTAAGTGCAAATGAACAATTATTTTCATTAATGAACAAGCACTTCATTAATATACAAGTAAAACTATAATTAGTACTATTAAGATAACAACTAAAATGTATTTTCAAATTGAGGTATTTTATTTTGTATCTGACAAAATCTTAGAGGCCTCATATGGAAGTCTATATAAGGGGGTGAAAAAACTTAAATTTATGCAATTATAACCATATATTTTACTTGTGGATTTTATTTTAATTAACTGATGTGGAATTTTTTTTATTACTACAGATAGACAATTACCGCACAATTCATCTTATGCAAAAAAGCCAAGTTCAGTAAATAGGCCATCAACTTAACTGACTGTGCAGTTCTTGAGAATAACAGTGAGTGGGAAAAAAATTCCTCTTCAAACTCACACTATAGTTCAGTGACAACTGGGTTGAAATTCTAGCTCAGACACTTACTGGTTGTAGGATTTGAGAAAAGTTGCTTAATTTTTCTAACTTCTAGTTTTCTCATGAAGTGATGATAATACATTCCTCACATTGTTGTTGTAAACACTGTCAGCCAATGAATAAAATCTTACCACAATACTGAGCAAAGAGAAAGTGTTTGTTCATTGTTAGCTATCTTTATTTTTTAAAGTATAAATAAATTTTAACTAAAAGTTCTAATTACACTACGCTATTTGGCAATATCAAGTAGATAATGTCTTTGATTTATTCAAAAGAAAAACTCTATTTAGAATTTTAGATTAATTTTTTTAAGCACATTTTGATTTGGGTTCATACAAAGACCGATTTAGCATGACTCTGATAGTACACTAGAAGATAAACTTTTGAACAAAACACAATTTTGTTAGTCACTATTCTGATTGGAAAGAAATAAAGAAATAACACTGACCAGGAACACATGCAATAGTAATTATCAGGAACAGATTGTAATTCCTTAAATATTCTTTTGAAATAATAGTACAGCGTTATTTCTGAACGTTAGATGTTCCATATCAAGGATGAATGCATTTTCCAGCTCTGGTCTGGAAATACTGTACTGCACATACTGGAGTAAGAAAATTCTGTGGAATATATTCCAGTAATCTCGTGGGCAACGTGGAGTGCTGTATCCTGAGAAAGTAGGAAACTTCTCATGAGAATGTTTGAAATGTCACTCCGGTTCAGTTTCGATCAGAGTGCAGGTGGCTCTACAAAGCGTTTGCTGGAGGCTTCATGTTTATACAGTTGTTTCTTCCAGGATGCTATTGATTGGTTAGGCAACTAATAAAACAAGCAGACTTGCTTTCATCTCTGAGCATTTTGGGGCTTCTAAAAGATAGAGAAGTGGTTTTAATTAGGACATGTTCTCTTCACTTATTTTACTTTTTAATTCTTTTTTCTTACTTGACCATTCCAATCCACATCCTTCTCCTATTTCAGAATCTGTCTCCTGGCTCATGATTCCAAAGCCCCAGATGCTTAGAAGGCAAACAATCCTGAGGAAGACATTCTTCCTGGATCCTTTAGGCAGAAGCCCTTAACATCAGACATATCAACAGGCCTGATTGTCCCGATTTCATCAATTTCTATTCAGAGTTACTTATTTTACTTATACTCTAAGTCTATATGGGTCAAAATTTATTAGTTGAAAGTAAAACTAAAATTTATTATGGAATTTATGAAAAATATCCTTAACATAAGATGTTCTATACTTTATATGACAGCGTGAACATATGAAAGCATGTTGTACACTAAATCATTGTATATGTGTGTGTATTATATGTGTAGATAGGTAGATGTGACATGTATATATACATGACACAGATAAATTGACATGTATCTATACAGGACACAGAGTTTTAAAATTTATAATAAACTTGTATTTTTAGAATATTTATCCTCTATACTCTATAGATTCTCTTAATTTATATTTCCATATTTTTTCTCACACATTTGTGGTATTGCTTTCTATCTCTATTTTCTATGTCCTTTCAAATGATCCAAAAGTATATCTTTGATTTTATAATGAATGTCCAAGGAAAATTAAACACAATATTCAAAATATAATTCAAAGACTACAAATAGAATTTGTCAGAGAGCTATGCAGAATAAACTGTGGGAAAAAAAGTGATTTTTTTCCCCCAAGAAAACTTTAAAAAATAGGAAAAAGATGGGAAGTATTAAAATCCAACCACATAAATTAGCATATAAAATGGAATTAAAGTATTTCCAAAGAGGAACATAAAATGAAAAAATGCTAGTGTGATTCAAATAATGGTAATCAGCTAAGAAAATGAATTATCACATAATTACTGTATCTTTTGTCTCAAATAAGACAATCCTTTCATTTATAATTCATTCAGAATGTTTCAAGAATCTAAAAGAAAAAGATAAAAAGATTCATTTTGATAGAACTTAAACTGTTTTACAAATATGAAATATTATTGAAAACATTTTCTTATAATGTGATTTAATTAATTTTAATGAACACTCTTATAGAATAAAATCATAGCTGATCAAAAGTCTGAAGAAGGAATGCAGTATAATGTACCACAGTGCTTCTCATCACGTGGTCCCCAGGCCAGCAGCATCAGCATCACTTGGGAATTGGTTAGAAACGCAAATTCTCAGGCACTACCCCAGACCTACTGCATCAGAAACTCTGGGAGTGGGACCTAGCAATTTGTGTTTTAACAGCTCTTCAGGTGATTTTAATGCACTGCAATTTGAAAACCACTAGTAAACTGGTTAATAGTGTTTACTCTGGAACCAGACTGATAGATTTTGGATACAGAGACAACAATAAATGTTATCAGTTGTCATTATATATTTGAAGCCAAGTTCCACTGAAAGTAAATAACTTGGTCAAGGTCATACAGCTAGTGTCACTTAAAGAATAACACCCCCCCAAGCTTTCTTTACTCACATGCATGATTTTTTTCACAGCTGGGAACTGTTGAAAGTCACCACATTTTCTCTAAACAACTTAGTAGACTAACCACATACACATACAGTATTTTTACAATATATTATGTCTTGGCCTGATTCTTCATTTTGCATTTTTAATGATATGCACTTGAAAAGGCTCTCAGCAACCTTATAACAAAATGATTAAGAAATAACCTTTTCATCTCCTTTTTTAAGAGAGTGATAACCATAAATTAGCGTTATTTCATAATCAGTAGAAGGAAGATAATGAGATTGACAGCTACTATAATAGCAAATAAAAACCTATACCTTCTATGTTACATCAACAGGAAGAGAGTTAAGTGTTCCTAACAAAATATGTTATGAAATTTGGGGAAAGGAAGCAAGGAAACAGTAAAAATAAGCATGCATTAATATAATACTAGCTTCTTTAACAAATACATTTAAAATCGTACAATAGCTCAAACACAATAGGAAGTGTATTTCTAGTCTTGGAATCACCCACTTCAGGAGTTCCTGGTCTGTGGGCAAATTACCCCCTTAGCAACAAAGGCTTCTTCTATCTTGTAGCTCCACTATCTCCAAAGGTCTTGTTGTAATCTTCACCCTGTTGAGAAAAGTGGACAAAAAACATGGAGTGGGTACACCCACTTCTTAAAAGCCTTATCCTAGAAATGGAGGCCTTCGGTACCCTCATATTCCCTCCACAAGAACTCAGTTATTGGTCACAGCTAACAGCAGGGAGATGGGGATACGGGTCAGCTGTGCACTAACCCCAACCAGCCACACTACATTTACATATCTGATGCCAATGTACAGTCAGAGAGGTGATAGGTCAACGATAGATTTAGATATGACAATTTGAACTTTTTGTTCCTCATTGGCAGAGGTAATCAGAATATCATACTTAAAATGTTTCATCCACTGGGCATATACCTTGAGAAAACCATAATTTGAAAAGATACATGCACCCCAGTGTTCACTGCAGCACTATTTACAATAGCTAGGACATGGAAGTAACCTAAATGTTTATCAACAGAGGAATGGATAAAGAAGATGTGGTACATATATACACAATGGAATATTTCTCAGCCATCAAAAAGAATGAAATAATGCCATTTGCAGCAACATGGACAGACCTAGACATTGTCATATTGAGTGGAGTGGAGTCAGACAGAGAAAGACAAATATAATATGATATCGCTTATATGTGGCATCTAAAAGAAAGGGTACAAATGAACTTATCTACAAAACAGAAATAGAGTGGCAGATATAGAAAATAAACTTATGGTTACCAGGGGATAAGCGAGGGGGAGGGATAAATTGGGAAATTGGGACTGATACATACACACTAGTATATATAAAATGGATAACTAATAAGGACCTACTGTATAGCACAGGGAACTCTACTCAATGCTCTGTGATGGCCTATATGGGAAAATAATCTAAAAAAGAGTGGATATATATATATATATGTACAACAGATTCACTTTGCTGTACACCTGAAATTCATACAACATTGTAAATCAACTATTCCCCAATAAAAATTTTTTAAAAAGAAAAGAAAAAAAAATGCTTCATCCAATAAAATGAGAAGATAATCTCTCCAGTACCTCACAGGAATATTGTGAGGATTGAATGAGAATGCATGCTATTTTATTTTAGCCTAGTATCTGCATAGTAAGGGGTCAACACATTTTATATATGTATATCTCAAAGAGAAATAGAAAGGATTAAAATGGAAGTTGAGCAAATAGCAACTGAGTTCAAGAACTTAAAGCAAAAACAATTTTGGAGACTAATATTTATCAGAATATTTTAAATTATCTTTTTATTTTAATTCTGAACTCATTTTTCTTTCTTAAGTTACTTTGTGTCATTAAAGCTTATTAGCATTTTAACTAGAGAAAATTCTATCTCAAGTTAATGCAAACTGTTTCAATTTCTTTACTTTAGTGTTATATATGGCCCCTGAGTCCATGACCAAAAGGCTTATATCCCATAGAGTGCTTGTTTCTTCATTTCCAAATGGTAATGAGCTTATGAGGCACTTGCACAAATATCAGTACTGGGTTCAAACTACTTTCATGAGAAAGCAATTTCTAAAAAGCTGTTATGCCTTATGCAATCCAGCAAATTACTATCTTTTAATAAATTTTTCTTCAAGAGAAAAAGTCTTCAGTTAAAGGGCACTTTTCCAAATTGAGCATGAAATTTTATTTTAATTCTATTTTAATTAGAAGAGAATGAACAGAGCATTCATCCCCCATACTGAGAATATGCCGCTTGGCGCGTGCCGGTCATTGAACATCTCAGCTCATGGTGTACTTGATGCCCTCTCCTAGCTTCCATCTCAGAACTCAGGACCAGGTAACCTTCATTCTGACCCTCAGGGTCAGATGCCTTGACCTTTGTATGGAGATTCTGTCAGCATTCAGTATTAAATTATTTTTTAAAATTCTAGCATAGCCAACACATTAGTGAATATTGTAATCACAAGTCAATGGGAACGCAAGAGGGAAGAGATATGGGAACATATGTATATGTATAACTGATTCACTTTGTTATAAAGCAGAAACTAACACACCATTGTAAAGCAATTACACTCCAATAAAGATGTAAAAAAACAAACAAACAAACAAACAAAAAGTCAATGGGAAAGAAAGTTTAAAAGAATTTTTCTGACCTAGCTAGAAAGTCTATAAAATAGACGAGAAGGAAAGCAAAAATATTTAAAAATCCTAGTAGGAGAAACGCTTGTTTAGAGAAACTTGAGGGTTTGTTTGTTTTCTCTATTCATCTTGAAATTCTGCCTGAAACATCAAGAAAACATTCTCAAGAGCAAATAGGAAAGATGTAATATTTGAACTAAAATAGCTGGTCCAGAATACATGACTTCCTTTGCTATTCTGGTATCTCAGTACATTTCCACACGGAACTCACTCTGTAAAACTTCCAGGGAATGGGAACATCGCAGAGTAAACCGTGATGGGAACCTTTACAGAATGAATGTCTGGTAAAGATCAATGGGGGAGAAGGCTCTCCTCCCTCTACATAAGCATCAGGTTAGATGCACAGCCTCACTTCAATTCTCACTTTCTCCACTGGGCTGGTGGACATGCAGTATTGGCAAGAATATATCCAAAGTTACTCTATCCCACGTGACCTCAAAGCGCTCCCATAAACAGAGCCTCTGAGGAGTTACATATAGGGCTAAGCCAGGAAGCTACTCAAATTTTGATTTTGAATTCCCTTCCTCCCTACACCCGCCCCCCGACACACAGGACCTTTCTGTTCTCTGCTAACATATACTCACCATACCTCTGAGTGGCCTTATGGAAACTAAACTCTTTTAGGACATTAGGCCTGCATTTATGAAAATTATAATAATAAATGTGAAAATAACTCAGGTAGTAGTTGTTCAGTTCATGTCAGTTTCCACCTCTCTTCTCAGAAATATTATAAAAGGATCTTTAATTCTATGATCCTAACAAATGAAACGCTTATTATAAAATCAGATTTCATGACAGGTCTTGGGGAGAGATTTGGGGACAGCCCAGTCCTCCACAAGTCAGACCACATAAATTGTTACCCACTTACGCACAAAGATTTCATCTAAAATCAGTGCGCTATGAATTACTGTAGTGAAGGACCAGGGGTTCCTCTCAATCCCCACCATCGCCAACACTTTTGTCAAATGCTAAATCATGCACTTGCCTGTCCTGGCACTCTCAATCTCTGTACTTATCTCCTCATGAAAGAGAAAAAACGATTCAAGGACCAGGCAACTGTCCCCACACCATGTGGGATTAACATCATTTTAAATCCTTTTAGCTGTATCAGCATTGAGGACACTTTATAAGGGAATTAGTAGTGCCTGAACTTTTAACTATTCTTAATTGTATTAACTGTCAGCAGAAAGTAAATGTCGTGTCCGTTCTATTTTCAGTAACAGGGTTTGCAATACTATAAACAATAAAGTGGAGAACATGAGCAGGCTGAGGGGGAACTCATTTTACAGAGTCTTAGATGTCAGTTCTAATCAGAAGTGACCCTCTCCTGGCTGTTGCCAAGCAGCTAACTCAATAGCCTGCCAAGCCAGGAGCTTTTCTTGACCAGATACGGCTATAGCTCCCAGAGTTCAAAAAATCAATAACCATTTTCTAAAGGGCAAGTAGATTGGGGATGCGAGATATGTGTACATTTTGATTCAAAAAGCGTTACAATAGAAAAGTTTTTAACTAATAATAACAACTAACCTTCTTTGAGTACTACACACTATGCACCAGATTTGTTCTACCCATGTCTTCTATCCTTAACATAACTTTGTCACTATTATTCTTAGTTTACAGATATAGAAACAGAAGACTACCAGCAATGAAATTCTATTTCTAATTGTATTCTAATTATAATTCTTTACAAACACATACACACACAGGCACACACAAGCCTTTATTCTTACTTCCATGCCTCAGACAGACACAGGCTGCCCAGGCCTTTGTCTCTTCTCTAGATAGCAGGCAATGTTTAGCACAGTGACTATAACACACACCATCCAGGACTCCTTTTTCACCTTTTGGCCAAAATCAGAGTAAGGGGAATGAGAGGAAAAAAAAAAAAAAAAAAAGAATGTTTAGAAAATAAAGGGTAGTTCATACCACCTAAAGGGAATTCTTTAATATTTAGTAACAACAAATTCTAGACCCAGATTTCAGAGGGTCAATATTACTTTAGCTTTTTTATCCATTATGCCCTGATCTACATGTTTGATTGTAAGACTGGAAAAGTTGTTTTTCTGAATAGCCCATTTAACTTGGGAAAATACAATGTGCCAGAATCTGTATTTCTGAGGTGTTCCTTAAAGACATTCAATATAAATCATTCGTTTTCTGTAGTTATAGGACGACCACTACCATGATGAAAGGAGCATATTTATTTTTTTACTTTTGACCTTGTTTAGCTTACATGAGTTTGGTTGAAGTGTATTCATGCTGTTCTGTTTATGGTATAAAGCCAATCCACCTGCACACTAAACATGTGAAAACAGATATTCAAATTTCTGAATAAAAATGAGAATCTACAATACTAAACTATTGAAATAAGAAAACTTTCGTAATAGTGGTCGTTTGGGGATGGGGCATGGGGAAGCATGTGAGGGAAGGATTACAAAGGGATACAAGAAAATTTTGTGGGGTGATGGGTATGTTTACTATCTTGATTTGCTGATAGTTTCATGGGATATATATATATATATATATATATATACACACACACATATATATACACATATATATGTCAAAATATCAAATTGTACACATTAAATATATGCAATTTATTGTATGTCAGTTATCACTCAACAAAGCTATAGGAAGAAAGAAAGGGGGAGAGAGAGAAAAAAAGGAAGGAAGGAGGGAGAGAGGGAGGGAACAAACCTTTCATAATTTCCTAAAGGGCAATCAGGTCTGAATTAGATTAGGAATGAAAACAGTAAAATGCCAAATTGCATGCTCACTGTAGTTTGAAACTTAGAGATGACCATTTACATGATGAAACAAGTTGCGCTGATAGCAGAAGTAAGTTTTGTTTGCCCTTCTTTTAAATAAAGTGAAATAGAAATCCACATTAATGAGCCCTACATTTTATAATGAATTGGAGTGAAGCTGATGATTTGTTCAAGTTCTGTTCACCAAATTCATTAACTTAATGTAATATACAGTGAAAAGACTCTTATCTACCATGACTATAATTAAAATGTAAATGTTCAGTATATCCAACTCACCCTCAACTCTAAGCGTCTAAAACATGCCTTATGGTATAATTCAGCTACTTGCAAAATTATGCAAAACAATCCTTGTAGAATGATATTACATATGACCCGTTATTATTTGCGAGCTATTATTTGTAGTAATCATAAAAGTATAGGTAAAAATAAACAGATAACTTTTGGTATTCTATAGGCTTTGTTGTAACTGGAATATTTTCTTACTCAAATCCTAATTTCTTTCATATATTTTCATCTACATCTTCTGCTAGACAGGACACCAATAGGCAGGAAGACAAGAGGTAAGTGAAAAGAAAACTGAATTTTCACTGAAAGAAAAAATGAGCATTATATGAAGAGCAAAGAATAAAACCCAAACATCCCCAAATGTTCTTGCTTTATTTAATTCCTAACAAGACCACACCTGTTAAAATAATGTGGGGTTTTTTTGCTTTTTTTTTTACTTTTATCAGCTCACTTCCATCTCTTTGGCATCTCTGTTTAATTGCAAGAACAAGTGCCTAGTAAATGGGATTTGTAATCCAAAGTTTACTCGGCCAAGCCAAGTCCTCTGGCTATAATGCCCTCTTCTCTCTACTCTATGCATGTGGTAAACATTTGCTGCCTCCTACTTTAGGGAAATTGTAGGGACAGAACTTTAAGTAAAATACACGTTGATGTGTATCTAAATTGTTGCTAAATTTTCTGGTCAAAAAAAAAAAACCCAAAACACATTAAATCCAAAGGATACTTATTTGAATTACTAACATCTTCTGTTCTCTGCCAGCTGGGGATGTTGAGATGAATAAGAAATAGACCCTGCACCCATATGTCCTTATTGGTTGTTTTTGAAGTAATACATACTTCCCTACGGCCTGGAAAATAACCACAGCCATTGTTCCCCGAGTGTGTCCCAGTCACCCCATCAGCCAGGGCTCTGGGACACCCTGTAATTCCCCGAGATCCAGAAACTAAAGGGTTAATAGCCAGCACAGATAAGCTCCAAGCCCTCACTGCTGCACTTGGTCCGTGTCTGTACCAGTTATTAGACCTTTTTCACACCAACACTGACCATGATGTCAAATTATTTTTTAAAATTCTTCTTGAAGCCCAGAGGAGGAGGTGATTAATTCCAACCCTAGAGATAAAGAAAGCCTATAGAAAACAGATTAAATGTGGGTTGAGTCCATAAGTGATCAACATAAACCTTTCATCTCCTGTCTAGTCTTTTCTCCTTTGATATTTCTAATTGCCTCTATATTAGGACATAAAGCCATTAGTTTGCATGTTTTGTTTGTTTGTTTGTAAGAATAGTGTGCTAAGTAAAAGAAAGGAGCTTCTGATCAAAAGTGGAGGGACCCTCTTGAGGAACATATAAGGCTTTGACCTTGAAGTCTTAAGCCAGCAGCTTCAGTTGTACAGAAACCATTTTATTTCCTGGCCCTCAGGTGTTTTCTGGATGGTTGAGATTAGTGAGCCAGGAACTTCCTTGTAAGTGGATACTAAATGCCTTTCAAAAATATTTGCAAGTAAAATGACTATAAAGGCAATTTTATGAAATACGAGCCTTCTGAACTCAAAGTATATTTGATATCTAGTTTTTTTATGCTACTGTGCTTTCTACCACATTCAGAAATGTTAATGACAAGATTTTATCCAATATTTTCATTACACCCATATCTTACCCAATGAGATTTTGTTTCTATTGTTGCTACCTTTCAAATAGAGTCATATTTGGAATATAAAAAGAATAAAGTAATAATTTCAGAGAAAAAGGACACAAAAACTTTAGTCATAGTACCTAAAAGGTTCTATTGAGTAGAAACGTCCAGTATAAAAAAAAAATAAGCCATATTTTTACACAATATTAAAATGAGAAATCTTCAATGATAGTTGCTTAAAATGTCTGCAATTATATGGGATTCATAAGGGCCACCCCCTACTGTTTTCCATTCAAATGAATGGGAAGCACATGGGTAAATTACCGCCTGCAGCGCGTGATAGCGGCCATAGTAAGCAGCTGTCACTGTAGCCCTGTAATTATGCAAGTATCCTTCCACTATTATACAATTAGAAAGACCTATCTTTCTTCCACTAGGTGATGTTTTTGTTGGTGTCAAGAGCTCTAAACTATCTCTACTTTTTCAATCACTTGTATCTGAGTTGAATATAACTAGTATAACATTATTGGGGACTTTTTTTTTCTAATATCATTTCTTGGGCCTTCTGAGAAATTTCTATCATAATAAGAAAGCTTATATTATTCCAGTTAACGTTTATTAAAAATTTTTTTTCAACTTTGCCTATCTTTTTCCCAGTGATCAGCTGGGTTGGAGCCTATCAAGGAGGGAGGTGAAGAAGATTAAACATTTTGGGATAATCTTTTAGTATCATAAGTAAATTAGATAGCCAAAGTAAAAACCAAAGCACAGTTATTAAATATTTTTCATGTCACTGTTATAGTTTTAAAAATAGATATTAAAAACCTAGAGATTAATAAACCTTTAAAACTTGAAATATTTCAAGATCACTGAGGAATGGAAATTTAATTGAAACTCAGGATATCAAAAAATAAAGTGACTTACCAAAAATAAAAACATGACACTTCGTTTATGGATATCAGAAGGCATCTTGGCTAAAAAGATAAATGCTTTCACTTGACTCAGAGCTAATCAGCAATATTTGCACATAATGACTGAGCCATGAATTTATGGATCTCTTTTATAAGAGGAGCGGAGCTGGGTGGTTGGTTGAACATATAAAGCCAATCAGATAAGACTGTAACACTTGCATAAATATTAATTGCTGCCAATCTATTACTAGTTTAGAGACTAAAATATATATCATCATTCCTAATGTCACTAATTATACACTAGCATTAAAAAGAAAATTCAGCTTGTTAGAAACATCTTTATTACAAGTCTCGTTAAACACTTCATGCATTACAGAATGCATGTTGCTTCCATTCACTCAAATTCAACTGTGCTGAATGCAGTGAGCAAGAGGATAGTTAGAAACATCTTCATTGCAAGTTTTTTTTAAATGAGGTATAATTGACACATAACATTATAATAGTTTCAGGTGCACAACATAATTATATATACACTAGCGTTTTAAATAAAGACTAACTAGAAGGTCACACAGCAAACTAATGAGTCTCTTTTAAATGCTGACAATCAGGTTATTGAAGACTTGAACTTAGAATAGCATTAGAAAAGAATAAATTTCAAAACAAGTTCAATATCACACGCTAATAAAACTTGTATTAATCACGCAACATGATCAGTTAATGATCAGGCTGTTTTTGATATTCTTAACTTTTTTCCTGTCTCTGCTCCTCGTATTCACTAAGTCAAAACAGGGCCATGTTCACTGCAATGTGTCTTAGATTTGAAGCTCTGCCGCTGCCTAAATCCCAGCCCTCAAATATCTCCT
Organism: Orcinus orca; assembly: GCF_937001465.1. Lineage (NCBI taxonomy): Eukaryota > Metazoa > Chordata > Mammalia > Artiodactyla > Delphinidae > Orcinus > Orcinus orca. The sequence goes on from NC_064563.1 coordinate 23,183,804, forward strand.
GCCTTTATTAGCACCATAACCTCTGTGTACCATAAAGAATTTTTGTTTTAAAAATAACAGAAAATCTTAACCCAAACAGGCTTGAGGCAAAAAGTCTCTACTGCTTAAAGAAATAAGAAAGTCCAGAAGAGGATCTGGTTTTAGGAGTCGATCTCTCTCTACTTCTTGGCTCTACATTTCTGTGTTGGCTTCGTTTTCAGCCTGGCAGTGTCCTTAAAGTGCTCATATGGGGTAAAATATGCAAGGGGTAAAATGTTCAAGAAAACCTTGTACAAGAAGACTTGTTCTACCCAAAATGCCAATAGCAGTTCCAGGTAAGAAATACCACGGGTCTATTGGAAAAAAACTCTCTGGGCAAAACAAAACAAACAAACAAAAAACCCACCCAGATTTGTAGAGTTAACTGATTTCCATGGTGTAAATATTCCCACCATGGCTGATTCAAACTGCCAGCATGAAATTTCACAAATGGATAGAAAAATTATCTGTTAAATGTGGCACCTAATGCCTAGAAATAAGCAAAAAAAGATATAGTCACTTTTACCTGAATCATTAAAAATTCAGTATATACTACGAATTCACAATGATGATTACCTTTATCTAATGAAAAGCACTGAGCTTGGGAAGCATAAAGTTGACCTTAGACTACAATTTAATATTTTAGTTTTTTTATGAAGAGAATGTAGTAATGTAATACTTGTGTGTGTGTATGTATATAAAACTTAAAAGAAAGCATTGACAACTGTTATAATATTTTGGATGGAGACAGAAATTGTGGTCCTGGAAGTTCTCTTATCCTCAGTTTCCTTATATTTGCTTGAAGAAACATGAAAAAGAGGTTTCCATTAAAATACATATTTTCTTCCATACAAAACTTTCAAATTTTGAACTTGCATATTTAAGGTACTAATTCCTGTTTCACGCTATATTAGGTCTGAAACTTAAATCCCACATAAACCTTGAAAAGATAAAATACTCAAATGCCATACACTGAGAACTCTTTAAATAACTTTGGAAAATCAGTAACTTTGAAATTATTATTTGTTTCAACAATTTACATGCTAGTTATCTAAAGATTTCCAACTTTATAATGCAAAAAACATAGTTTCATGATTTTTAACATTAAATTAATTTTAACTTTAAAAATATTTGCACTCATGGCAACATATAATGAAAAAGAGTGATTGAAAAACACTTGAAAATGGCAACATTTCTCAGTTTAATGAGGAAGCAAGCCAAGTTAGGTTTTAAAACTATTATATCTGGATTAAATATAAGTTGGTTTAAATTTTTGTACCAATTTAGAATCGTGGGCATATATTGGAATTCTGATAAACTGATATAGTATTTTCTCTTAAGAAATTAGATCCAATTAGGATATATAATGAGGCTCATATTCATTGCCAGTACTGTCAAAATAAAACAAACATGCTTTGAAAGTATTCTTCCCAGGAAGAAAACCCAAGGTTTTTACTATGAAATAAAATACTTGCCTTCCTAGAGAAAATCAAAAACATGACATCATAATGCCCCCTATTGTTTAAAGTGGGGTATGCATTAGAAACTGTTCCCAAATTACATACAAATAAGTGGACATTTTGGTAACTTGTGGTGAATTTATAACAGCAACAAACGTTAAAAAATAAATACATCTCCTAGACTCTTAAGAGCACATTTCCAAATAGCTTAAGATTTGTAACTTGAATAATTTGCCCACCAAAAGGGAAATTCTAAGAGCTCTGGAAGATACAAATTAAAATCTAATTGTGTGACAATAACAGTAAACTTATTTTCATGTATATATTAAATTAATATGCTTTATCTTTATTTCATTAAAACAATGACCCCGACAGACACCATACCTGCCCCCAAATACTTAAGCATCACATAAAAATAGCCCCCAATACAGGCTATCCCAGAAGAAAGAGGAAGGTGTGATAGATGAACTGACCACATGGTGGCAACATTTCACCACATAAATGCAAATAAACCAGCATTGGACACCGGAAATCCCCTGGATTTCAAGAAAGGACTCAGAGTAAATAAAGGCTCACTTTCTTTACAGTACTTTACTCCTTTTATAGTGCTACTTTACTTTCTCTATAGTAAAGTAAGTATTACCTAACATTCTACCAGTGTGCAGATACTAATTTTATTTTGGGGTCGAGTACGTCATTTCCCACGTATAATCTGCTTTACATGCAATGTATACTTTATTTCAACCTTTTAAAATATTCCATTAAATTTAAATTTCAATGTGTGAGGAACTTGTTGATTTTTCCCCTTGGAACAGTTAGGTTTTATTGAAGCTTCTTGTAGAGTAGGGCTGTCTCCGGAACCTATTCCAAATCTACACCCCTGCTCAACTCCTCCCTCAACCCACCCTGGTGGGAGAACCCTACAGAAGCCTTCTGGACGCCACAGATGTTCCTGGCATCCAAACTGCAAACAACCCTAGGGCTGGAAGAAATCTGATTATGCTTTAGTGGAAATACCTAGAGTGGAGAAATAAGGCATTCCAGTTCTCCTGACAGCTGGGCCTGAAGGGGTTTTCTAAGAGAATCTCAATTGTCTTTATTATTGACAATTAAGTCCACAACATTTAAAAGAACCAAGAGGTAATATTTGATTAAATTGTGACAAAGATAAAAGCAAGTGACATACTTTTTTACTAAGTATATACCTTCAGGTCACATGTTTATCTACAGTGGAAGTTAACCCGTTTTCTGAAGTCTCCTAATATGTGTACTAGTCATTCACGCACATCTATAAGACAGTAATGAGTGATAACCGCTCTATTCAGGAGCACGTAGACCTGATCAAAGATGCAATTCCCTTAGAAATTAACTACCATCCTTGTATTATTCTACGGTCAGTGTGTAGGGCTCCAACCCTCTCACAGATGGGTACCCTAAGTAATTACAAAGGCAGGAAATTAGCAATGTCTTTTTTTAAAATGTTTTTATTTATTTATTTATTTATTTGGTTGCACTGGGATCTTCGTTGCCCTGTGCGGGATATTCTTGTGGCGTGCAGCATCTTTAATTGGGGCATGCGGGATCTTTTAGTTGTGGTAAGAGTCCGCACGCCGCAATTAAAAAAGGATCCCGCATGCTTCAACTAAAAGATCCCGCATGCAGCAATGTCCTTCTACAAATTCAACACTGCTGTTGGAAGAGCAATCCAACGGCTACATTTTTAAAAAATGACCAGTGGCAACATTTTGGCTTAAAAAATATCTATATCTTATCACTTAAACATGAGTTATAAAACAATAGGTGTAAAAAAGTATGTAATTAGGACTAAATTACCATTTGCATGACAAGTTAATAATGGCTCAAGAGGATGTTAGTAATGCATTCCAAGTATGCATTCCAGGGAAATAATTAGACATTAAAAAGTTATGACTGGCCATATAACACGTAACTTAGGATATGTGAATGTCACAGTCAATTAAATATACATATGCATAAATATCTATTTATAATACATAAACCCACACATACATTTGAAATTACAGAGCAAAGAGGAAAGAAAACGTACAGAATTATTCACTAAATTTTTTATTCATTAACATCTCTGTACTCCGACCCTACTTTTACACAACATTCCAATACCAGTACTCCCAGAGAAACCGATGGAGCAAGTATAGTACCGAGACTCAAACATTATAGAGCACCACCATATATATATTTGTGAAATGATGGTATATTTTCTGGTTGCCACTGATGTTACAAAGTATTCGTAAAAAGAAACTTAAGTCTTCAGGAAAATTTGTGTTATTAGTAATTTACTGGTAGTTTGTAGGCAAACAAAAATTTTAGGATGCTTGGCCAGCCTTGTTCCATAGATCAGTGATTTGTGGAAACATTGGAAATCTTATCTACATGCAGGACAAATAAGTTGTAAGGAAGCTAACGTTAAGTTTGTTTTGTTTTGTTTTTAACATTTTCTTTGGAGTATAATTGCTTTACAATGGTATGTTAGTTTCTGCTTTATAACAAAGTGAATCAGTTATACATATATCCCCATATTTCTGCCCTCTTGTGTCTCCCTCCCTCCCACCCTCCCTATCCCACCCTTCTAGCTGGTCACAAAGCACCGAGCTGATCTAACTGTGCTATGCGACTGCTTCCCACTAGCTATCTATTTTAAATTTGGTAGTGTATATATGTCCATGCCACTCTCTCACTTCGTCCCAGCTTACCCTTTCCCCTCCCCATGTCCTCAAGTCCATTCTCTACGTCTGCGTCTGTCTTTATTCCTGTCCTGCCCCTAGGTTTTACATGACTTTTTTTTTTTTAGATTCCATATATATGTGTTAGCATATGGTACTTGTTTTTCTCTTTCTGACTTACTTCACTCTGTATGACAGACTCTAGGTCCATCCACCTCACTACAAATAACTCAATTTCGTTTCTTCTTATGGCTGAGTAATATTCCATTGTATGTATGTGCCACATCTTCTCTATCCATTCATCTGTCGATGGACACTTAAGTTGCTTCCATCTCCGGGCTATTGTAAATAGAGCTGCAATGAACATTGTGGTACATGACTCTTTTTGAATTATGCTTTTCTCAGGGTATATGCCCAGTAGTGGGATTGCTGGGTTGTATGGCAGTTCTATTTTTAGTTTTTTTAAGGAACCTCCATACTGTTCTCCATAGTAACTGTATCAATTTACATTCCCACCAACAGTGCAAGAGGGTTCCCTTTCCTCCACACCCTCTCTGGCATTTATCATTTGTAGATTTTTTGATGATGGCCATTCTGACTGGTGTGAGATGATATCACATTGTAGTTTTGATTTGCATTAATCTAATGATTAATGATGTTGAGCATTCTTTCATGTGTTTGTTGGCAATCTGTATATCTTCTTTGGAGAAGTGTCTATTTAAGTCTTCTGCCCATTTTTGGATTGGGTTTTTTGTTTCTTTGATATTGAGCTGCATGAGCTGTTTGTATATTTTAGAGATTAATCCTTTGTCAGTTGCTTCATTTGCAAATATTTTCTCCCATTCTGAGGATTGTCTTTTCATCTTGTTTATGGTATCCTTTGCTGTGCAAAAGCTTTTAAATTTCATTACATCCTGTTTGTTTATTTTTGTTTTTATTTCCATTTCTCTAGGAGGTGGGTCAAAAAGGATCTTGCTGTGATTTTTGTCACAGAGTGTTCTGCCTATGTTTTCCTGTAAGAGTTTGATAGTGTCTGGCTTTACATTTAGGTCTTTAATCCGTTTTGTTTATTTTTCTGTATGGTGTTAGGGAGTGTTCTAATTTCATTCTTTTACATGTAGCTGTCCAGTTTTCCAAGCACCACTTATTGAAGAGGCTGTCTTTTCTCCACTGTATATTCTTGCCTCCTTTATCAAAGATAAGGTGACCATATGTGCGTGGGTTTATCTCTGGGCTTTCTATCCTGTTCCATTGATCTATATTTCTGTTTTTGTGCCAGTACCATACTGTCTTGATTACTGTATCTTTGTAGTACAGTCTGAAGTCCAGGAGCCTGACTCCTCTAGCTCTGTTTTTCTTTCTCAAGATTGCTTTGGCTATTCAGGGTCTTTTGTGTTTCCATACAAATTGTGAAATTTGTTGTTCTAGTTCTGTGAAAAATGCCAGTGGTAGTTTGATAGGGATTGCATTGAATCTGTAGATCGCTTTGGGTAGTATAGTCATTTTCCCAATGTTGATACTTCCAATCCAAGACATGGTATATCTCTCCATCTATTTGTATCATCTTTAATTTCTTTGATCAGTGTCTTATAATTTTCTGCATACAGGTCTTTTGTCTCCTTAGGTAGGTTTATACCTAGGTATTTTATTCTTTTTTTGCAGTGGTAAACGGGAGTGTTTTCTTAATTTCTCTTTCAGATTTTTCATCATTAGTGTATATGAATGCTAGAGATTTATGTGCATTAATTTTGTATCCTGCTACTTTACCAAATTCATTGATTAGCTCTAGTAGTTTTCTGGTAGCATCTTTAGGATTCTCTATGTATAGTATCATGTCATCTGCAAACAGTGACAGCTTTACTTCTTCTCCAATTTGGATTCCTTTTATTTCTTTTTCTTCTCTGATTGCTGTGGCTAGAACTTCCAAAACTATGTTGAATAACAGTGGTGAGAGTGGACATCCTTGTCTTGTTGCTGATCTTAGTGAAAATGGTTTCAGTTTTTCACCATTGAGGATGATGTTGACTGTGAGTTTGTCATATAAGACCAGTATTATGTTGAGGAAAGTTCCCTCTATGCCTACTTTCTGAAGGGTTTTTATCATAAATGGGTGTTGAATTTTGTCAAAAGCTTTCTCTATATCTATTGAGATGATCATATGGTTTTTATCCTTCAATTTGTTAATATGGTGTATCACACTGATTGATTTGCGTACACTGAAGAATCCTTGCATTCCTGGGATAAATCCCACATGATCATGGTGTATGATCCTTTTAATGTGCTGTGGGATTGTTTGCTAGTATTTTGTTCAGGATTCTTGCATCTATATTCATCAGTGATATTGGCCTGTAGTTTTCCTCTTCTGTGACATCTTTGTCTGGTTTTGGTATCAGGGTGTTGGTGGCCGTGTAGAATGAGTTTGGGAGTGTTCCTCCTTCTGGTATATTTTGGAAGAGTTTGAGAAGGATAGGTGTTAGCTCTTCTCTAAATGTTTGATAGAATTCGCCTGTGAAGCCATCTGGTCCTGCGCTTTTGTTTGTTGGAAGATTTTTAATCACAGTCTCAATTTCAGTGCTTGTGATTGGTCTGTTCATGTTTTCTATTTCTTCCTGGTACAGTCTAGGATGCTTGTGAATTTCTAAGAATTTGTCCATTTCTTCCAGGTTGTCCATTTTCTTGGCATATAGTTGCTTGTAGTAATCTCTCATGATCATTTGTATTTCCGCAGTATCAGTTTTTACTTCCACTTTTTCATTTCTAATTCTATTGATTTGAGTCTTCTCCCTTTTTTTCTTGATGAGTCTGGCTATAGGTTTAGCAATTTTGTCTTCTCAAAGAACCAGCTCTTAGTTTTATTGAGCTTTGCTATCGTTTCCTTCATTTCTTTTTATTTCTGATTTGATTATTATGATTTCTCTCCTTCTGCTAACTATGGGGGTTTTTTGTTCTTCTTTCTCTAAGTGCTTTAGCTGTAAGGTTATGTTGTATATTTGAGATGTTTTTTGTTTCTTCAGGTAGGGTTTTATTGTTATAATCTTTCCTCTTAGAACTGCTTTTGCTGCATCCAATAGGTTTTGGTCACTGTGTTTTCACTGTCATTTGTTTCTAGGTATTTTTTGATTTCCTCTTGGATTTCTTCACTGATCTCTTGGTTATTAAGTGATGTATTGTTTAGCCTCCATATGTTTCTATATTTTACAAATGTTTTCCTGTAATTGATATCTAGTCTCATAGTATTGTGGTCAGAAAAGATACTTGATACAATTTCAATTTTCTTAAATTTACCAAGGCTTCATTTGTGACCCAAGATATGATCTATCCTGAAGAGTGTTCCATGAGCACTTGAGAAGAAAGTGTATTCTGTTGTTTTGGGATGGAATGTCCTATAAATATCAATTAAGTCCATCTTGTTTAATGTATCATTTAAAGCTTGTGTTTCCTTATTTATTTTCATTTTGGATGATCTGTCCATTGGTGAAAGTGGGGTATTAAATTCCCATACTATGATTGTGTTACTGTCGATTTCCCTTTTATGGCTGTTAGTATTTGCCTTATGTATTGAAGTTCTCCTATGTTGGGTGCATATTTACAATTGTTATATCTTCTTCTTGCATTGATCCCTTGATCATTACGTAGTGTCTTTCTTTGTCTCTTGTAATAGTCTTTGTTTTAAAGTCTATTTTGTCTCATATGAGAATTGCTACTCCAGCATTCTTTTGATTTCCATTTGCATGGAATATCTTTTTCCATCCCCTCACTTTCAGTCTGTATGTGTCCCTAGGTCTGAAGTGGGTCTCTTGTAGACAGCAGATATATGGGTCTTGTTTTTGTAGCCACTCAGCCAGTCTATGTCTTTTGGTGGGAGCATTTAATCCATTTACATTTAAGGTAATTATCGATATGTATGTTCCTATTACCAATTTCTTAATTGTTTTGGGATTGTTTTTGTAGGTCTTTTCCTTCTCTTGTGTTTCCTGCCTAGAGAAGTTCCTTTACCATTTGTTGTAAAGCTGGTTTGGTGGTGCTGAATTCTCTTAGCTTTTACTTTTCTGTAAAGGTTTAATTTCTCCATCAAAGCTGAATGAGACCTTTGCTAGATAGAGTAATCTTGGTTGTAGGTTTTGCCGTTTCAGCACTTTAAATATGTCCTGCTCTTCCCTTCTGGCTTGTAGAGTTTCTGCTGAAAGATCAGCTCTTAACCTTATGGGGATTCCCTTGTATGTTATTTGTTGTTTTTCCCTTGTTGCTTTTAACATTTTTTCTTTGTATTTAATTTTTGATAGTTTGATTAATATGTGTCTTGGCGTGTTTCCCCTTGGATTTATTCTGTATGGGACTCTCTCTGCTCCTGGACTTGATTAACCATTTCCTTTCCCATATTAGGGAAGTTTTCAACTATAATCTCTTCTAATATTTTCTCAGTCCCTTTCTTTTTTCTTCTTCTTCTGGGACCCCTATAATTCAAATGATGGTTTGTTTAATATTGTCCCAGAGGTCTCTGATACTGTCCTCAATTCTTTTCATTCTTTTTTTCTTTTTTCTGCTCTGCAGTGGTTATTTCCAGTATTTTAATCTTCCAGGTCACTTATCCGTTCTTCTGCCTCAGTTATTCTGCTATTGATCCCTTCTACAGAATTTTTGATTTCATTTCTTGTGTTGTTCATGATTGTTTGTTTGCTCTTTAGTTCTTCTAGTTCCTTGTTAAACGTTTCTTGTATTTTCTCCATTCTATTTCCTAGGTTTTGGATCATCTTTACTATAATTATTCTGAATTCTTTTTCCAGTAGACTGCCTATTTCCTCTTCATTTGTTAGGTCGGGTGGGTTTTTACCTTGCTCCTTCATCTTCTGTGTGTTTCTTGGTCTTCTCATTCTACTTAACTTACTGTGTTTGGGGTCTCCTTTTCGCAGGCTGCAAGTTTGTAGTTCCCGTTGCTTTTGGTGTCTGTCCCCAGTGGCTAAGGTTGGCTCAGTGGATTGTGTAGGCTTCCTCGTGGAGGGGACTAGTTCCTGTGTTCTGGTGGATGAGGCTGGACCTTGTCTTTCTGGTAGGCAGCACCATGTCCGGTGGTTTGTTTTGGGATGTTGTGAACTTATTATGATTTTAGGCAGCCTCTCTGCTAACGGGTGGCGTTTTGTTCCTGTCTTGCTAGTTCTTTGGCATAGGGGGTGCAGCACTGGAGCTTGCTTGTCGTTGAGTGGAGCTGAGTCTTGGTATTGAGATGGAGATCCCTGGGAGATTTTTGCCATTTGATATTACATGGAGCTGGGAGGTCTCTGGTGGACCAATATCCTGAACTTGGCTCTCCCACCTCAGAGGCACAGCCCTGATGTCTGGCTGGAGCACCAACAGCATGTCATCCATACGGCTCAGAATAAAATGGAGAAAAAAGGAAAGAATGAAAGGAAAAGATAAAATAAAATTTAAAATTATAATAAATAAAATAAAGTAAAATAAAATTAAAAAGTTATTAAAACAAAAAAATAAAAAAAATTAAGTAATTTTTAAAAAGAAAGAAGAGAACAAGCAAACCAAATATCCAATCCACCAATGATATCAAGTGCTGAAAACATTCCAAAAAAAAAAAAAACCAAAAAACGGACAGATAGAACCCTAGGACAAATGGTAAAAGCAGAGCTATAGAGACAAAATCACACACATAAGCATACACATACAGACTCACAAAAAGAGAAAAAGGGAAAAAATATATATATATCATTGCTCCCAAAATCTACCTCCTCAGTTTGGGATGATTCATTGTCTCTTCAGGTATTCCACAGATGCAGGGTGCATCAAGTTTATTGTGGAGCTTTAATCCGCTGCTTCTGAGGCTGCTGGGAGAGATTTCCCTTTCTCTTCTTTGTTCGCACAGCTCCTGGGATTCAGCTTTGGATTTGGCCCTGCCTCTGCGTGTAGGTCGCCTGAGATCGTCTGTTCTTCGCTCAGACAGGATGGGGTTAAAGGAGCAGCTGCTTCGGGTGCTCTGGCTCACTCAGGTCGGGGGGAGGGAGGGGTACGGATGTGGGGCGAGTCTGCGGTGGCAGAGGCCAGCGTGACGTTGCACCAGCCTGAGGCGCGCCATGCGTTGTCCCGGGGAAGTTGTCCCTGGATCCCGGGACCCTGGCAGTGGCGGGCTGCACAGGCTCCCTGGAAGCGGGGTGTGGATAGTGACCTGTGCTCGCACACAGGCTTCTTGGTGGCGGCAGCAGCAGCCTTAGCGTCTCATGCCCGTCTCTGGGGTCCGCGCTTTTAGCCGTGGCTCGCGCCTGTCTCTGGAACTCCTTTAAGCAGCGCTCTTAATCCCCCCTCCTCGTGCACCAGGAAACAGAGGCAAGAAAAAGTCTCTTGCCTCTTAGGCAGCTCCAGACTTTTTCCCGGAATCCCTCCCAGCTAGGTGTGGCACACTGGCCCCCTTCAGGATGTGTTCACGCAGCCAACCTCAGTCCTCTCCCTGCGCTCCGACCGAAGCCCAAGCCTCAGTTCCCAGCCCCGCCCGCCCCAGTGGGTGAGCAGACAAGCCTCTCGGGCTGGTGAGTGCTGGTCGGCGCCAATCCTCTGTGCAGGAACCTCTCCACTTTGCCCCCCGCACCCCTGTGGTTGTGCTCTCCTTCGCGGCTCGGAAGCTTCCTCCCTCTGTCACCCGCAGTCTCCGCCCGTGAAGGGGCTTCTAGTGTGTGGAAACCTTTCCTCCTTCACAGCTCCCTCCCACTGGTGCAGGTCCCGTCCCTATTCTTTTGTCTCTGTTTTTTCTGTTTTCTTTTGCCCTACCCAGGTACGTGGGGAGTTTCTTGCCTTTTGGGAGTTCTGAGGTCTTCTGCCAGCATTCAGTAGGTGTTCTGTAGGAGTTGTTCCACATGTAGAAGTATTTCTGATGTATTTGTGGGGAGGAAGGTGATCTCCACCTCTTACTCTTCCACCATCTTGAAGCTCCTCCTAAGGTTAAGTTTTGTGTTGCTGACCTGTTGTAGGGAGAAGATGGGGAAAGGACATAAAAATTTTGTACAGGGAAATTTTATTTGTTGGCAGTAAGAAGCACACACATATAAACATTGGTATTCTCATCACTTACTAATATTATATATGTATTGCCACATAATTATAATTAAGTAAATTATAATTTTTATTTTGTGTTATTTACATTATAAAATAAAATTATCACTTACCTCTTAAATTTCATAAAATTGCTGTGAAACCTCAAAAGATGTAATAATTTTTGTGTCCATAGCACGTGCTTCTCACCACTTGGTGGCGCTATTCTGAAAGTTCCCCCCCCCCTTAATTTTTAAAGGTCTATTTAGTGTTCTTTTCAGTGTATCCTATGAAAGAGCAAAAATAAATAAATAAAAATTATTTACTTTAATGTAATGAATATAGATTTTAGCCGACTTACATGGAAAATTTCCTTATTGCTTATGGAGCTCCCACACATCCTAGAGCCGAGATTACAAAGAGATGAAAAATACCTGATCCTCAAATGAACCATTATGGGAAATAAACGCATAATGTCTATAATGTTAACAAAATTCAAGAAGTCGATGTAAAGGCATGTAAATTAGAGATACAAGATAAATTCCCAAAAAGAAAAAAAGAGGTAAAAAATTCAAGATAATTCTCACTGGGGATTAGGAAGAGGGAGTGGGTGATACTTTGATAACACAGAGAAAAAAGGAAGTATACTTGCAGTATAGGTTTCCTCCTGTCTTTCAAATAATCTATATAGCTTTTTCCCCTATCATGAACTGCTCAACATTAGCATCATCTTGCTCTTAAATTTACATAAAGAAATAAACCTAAAGTAATTGGGAAAAATAAAAATAGTCAATGAATCTGCCCTAAGTGTAATCATGACTGTGTAATAAGGAATATTTGGGTGAGAAACTTTAGTTAATTATTTATGAGGTAATATTATATGACGAAATAGTAGATGCAATGAAGGAATAAAAGGAAATTTTCAAAAATGTATGACGAGTGTTCATTATGTACAAATGTCTGAACCAGCTGGACCTCAAACACTGTATGATGTTCCTCTATACTCATGTTTACCTGGAGTAGGCTGTTTGTTATCTTAAATGCACTCTTAATGACTAACCTTGTTTGATGCAGTTTAGGGTGAGGCACAAGAAAGTTTAACTAGAAAAAATAATTAATTTAACTGTTCTGTGGCAACTATTAGAGAACCAATCTTTTACCTAATTACAGACCAGTTAGGATGATTTGGGCTACACGTAACACGCAAGCCAATTCATAGTGACCCAGACAAAAAGGATATGTGTTGGCCTGCATAACAGGCAGCCCAGGGTTGAAAAATCTCTCTCTTCTATTATGTCATTAAGGACCTGTGCTCTCAGTCTCTCCATTCTGCCATCAAGAGCTTAAACCTAAACCAGCTTCCAACCTCCTGGTTTTAAGGTGGTCACCAGTACAGATCAAAGCCACATGTTTCCTTGTTCATGACCAGCTCAAGAGAAAGAAAACACCTCTTTCCTAAATGCACAACATAATTCCATTCTATTGGACTAATTGGGCCCCTTCGGTTATTACATGCCCATTCCTAAACCAATCGCTGTCACCAGGGGAATGCAATGCACTAGTTGGCTTATGCCTGAGTTCCTGACACTTAGAAGAGGAGAGGGATTTTCATGATTACCCTGGACCTCTCAAGCTTTACTCTTAGATTTAAACAATTTGATAAAGTGCATGGCAGCTACAATGGGTATTGAGGGATACACAGATGTTTGGAAGTTGAACAGCAATCGTGACTCCCCCACTGAATAAAACACCATCCAGCTTAAACTGACTACCATTCATACCCGATATTTACCATCTCAATACTGAGTCAATATCTTTTAATATGTTTTTGCTTAGAAAAGGACTTTCCTTTGAAGGATCTTCTTCTCAATAAAAGGTTGCCACCTGAGCATATCCTTTTATAATATAGAGACAGATAAAATATACATCCAATTTGATGAATAGACATGAAGAAAATGTTTAACTCTCAAAGTAGTACAGATATTTAATTCTACTCTATACATACATCATGTATTTATTTGTGTGCAACTTTTTTCCCAAATATTTAGCTGTTACATTAACTATGCTTTCTAGTTAAACTTTCTTGTGCATCACCCTAAACTGCATCAAACAAGGTTAGTGATTATGAGTGTATTTAAGATAATAAACAACCTACTCTAGGTAAACCTGAGTTTGGAGGGGCATCATTTTGAGGTCCAGCTGGTTCAGACATTTGCACATAATGAGCACTGGTCATATTTTTTTTTAATTTCCTTTTTATTTCTTCATTGCATCAACAATTTCTTCATATAATATTTGCTCATAAATAGTTAACTAAAATTTCTCACCCAAATATCTCCTTATTACAGTTATGATTACACTTAGAGCAGATTCATAGACTGTTTTTATTTTTCTCAATTATTTTAGGTTTATTTCTTTATGTATATTTAAGAGCAAGAAGATGCTAATGTTTAGCACTTCATGATAGAAAAACAAAAACTATATAGATTTGAGAGAAAGGAGGAAACCTATACTACAAGTTAAATTGCTTCTTTTTTTCTTTGTATTATCAAAGAATCCCCCACTCCCACTTCCTAATCCCCAGCAAGAATCATCTTTAATTTTTTACCTCTTTTTTTCTTTGGGGGAATTTATTTCGTATCTCTAATTTACATGCTTTTACATCGACTTCTTGACTTTTTGTTAATGTTATAGACATTATGCATTTATTTCCCATAATGTTTCAACAGAGGATCAGGCATTTATCATCTCTTTCTATTTATTGACTGTAGTATGTGTGGGAGCTTCATAAGCAATGAGGAAATTCTCCACGTCATTCTGCTAAAATCTATATTTATCTCTCATTGGTACTTCACAAAGGGAACATTTGGCTTTATCACCATTCAGCATGAGGTACTGTATTAGGTATTTATTTTTAACAGTAACTGAGTAGCCCAATGCTGGCTGTGTGATGGTTTGTCTAAGGTCCATGGTCTAGTTGGCTGTGACTCTTATAGAAATTTGTTCAGGGCTATTCAACCATTATGCCTGTCATACCTGGACTTTTTCATTCAGTTGAAGCTCCAAAGCTGAAAACAAAGAGGATAATTCTTCCCAATTTTAAAAGAGGCATCAGAGAAGCTGTGCTGAACTTGCTAAGTGATGACCTAAAAATAGACACCTTAGCCCATCACCCATACAAGGGTATGTAAGAGGTAGTGAGGAGAATGATTCAAGGATGACAAAGAAAACAGAGTTTTGGAGAGAATTTTCAGAGGGCCAGGCAATCCTCCAGTCCTTTGAGGTAGGGACTTCTTACCCATTTCAAAACAAGTAGGAAGGATGTAACCCAACCAGCTGGAGAACTTGATCTTGGGTTTCTAGAGTTCATGGGGTGCTGGAGCTGGTGCCTAATTCTCAGTTGGAGATGTGTTAATGTTAGAAATCCATCAGGAAGTATCTTGACACATGAATGATGGGTGTGGAAAGCACATAGGCATTGCCTATAGGCCACAATGACCCGGTGAGATCCCCAAATGGTGGGACATGAATTGTTTTCCGAAGGATCCAGCAGAAAAGTTTGAAATGTTCTGGGAGATAGAAGCTAAATCAGCAGGAAGGAATGACCTTTCTATCCTCCGTGTGGTTATGTCCCTGGTAAATACACAGATTCATTTATTGCATTTTGACTTTGACTTTTAGGGATTCCATTTTCAAATTTAAATTAGTTTTTTAGTTATTGAAATATATAAATAGTTGAAAAGTCAAATCTATGAAACAAAGATTTTCAGTGAAGTCTAGTTGTCATCTGATCTTTTTCTTTTATGTCCTGCTTCTGCATCCAGATAGATGGATTGATAGATAGATAGAGATAATAGATAGATCTATAGATATAAATAGGTCTCTATATATAAACACACATTTATGTTATATATATCATATATACACACATAATACACACACATATGCACTTACACGTGTGCACGCACACACACACACACACACACAGAGATTTTATAGCTACATAGTACTGCATAGTACTCCACTGTGTGGATATACCATAGTTTATTCAACCATTTCTGATTGATAGATAGTTTTGTTTTCCCCATTACAAATAGGAGATAATACTCAGAGAGGGAGGGAGATGAGTCTGGGAACTAGGAAACAGAATATGTAAGGCTTTGAAAGCCATAGTAACAGTTTTGGAATTTATTCTAAGGACATCCACAGCCATTGAAAAGTTTTGAGCAGAGGACTAACATGCCATGCTATTTGTTTTGTCTAGGACTGTGTGAACTGAAGAAGAGAGGCCCAGGAAGGTGACTACTGCATGAATTGCAAAGTTCTCTGTTAGGAAGATCATTTCTATTAATGAAATATGTCCTTTGCTTACCCTGAAGCCTACAGTTTTAAATAATTTCCTAGGAAAGCAGATTGATATAGCCAACTAGAGCCTGCAAGATATTTAAAAATAGGTTTCCAAGATTTAAGATTTTAAGTTTATATTACCTGGTCCCAGGGCATATATTTATTTAACATTTCAGATTATATAAAAAATCCCATACAGATTATAAATTAAGGAAATGCAGAGTAATTTCTGTATGTACACAAAGACTGAAATCTGAAATAGCTTTGTGTTCAATGAGAGTCCTGAAGGTCATTTAGTTTTTCAGAATCTGTAAAGCTTTTCCCAAACCATGCCATTAGCTCTCCTGTGGTACTACACATTAGAGCTAATAACACAGTTACAATTTATGTAGTTAAACAGTGACATTGCTTACTTCCTCCAGAAGTTCTTCTTTTTAGACATACAGTCATCTTTATTGTACAGTTGTATGGATTCACATTGCTGCAGCCAAAGTAAAATTATCAATATAAATTCTCTGTCTTAGTAAATGCCAGATTTTCTATCAATTAACCAAATACTGAATTTCATTAAAGCTCTAACCTATTTTAAAAGAGTATGTAGTGTTTCCAGGCAAAGACTCAGGTTCTTTTTTTCTTTTTTTAAGTGACTTAAAGAACAAAGGTTTTTTGTTTTTGTTTTTTTGTGGTGCGCGGGCCTCTCACTGCTGTGGCCTCTCCCGTTGCGGAGCACAGGCTCCGGATGCGCAGGCTCAGCGGCCATGGCTCACGAGCCCAGCCGCTCCGCAGCATGTGGGATCTTTCCGGACCGGGGCACGAACCCGCGTCCCCTGCATCGGCAGGCGGACTCTCAACAACTGCGCCACCAGGGAAGCCCGGTTTTTTTTTGATTGTTGTTTCCTTTTGTTCTCTTCTTGTTTGTTTTGCCATCTTTTGCCTTGTGAAATGTGTATAAATTCTCTTTCTCTAAAAACTAAAACAGTTATATTTTAATATTCTAGCTACAAATAATAAATCTTATGGGATTCCTGGTAGATGAAGTAAACCTTTATACTACAGAGGAGGAGAAGGAGAAGGAAGGGGAAGAAGAGGAGGAGGAGGAAGAGGAAGAAGAAGAAGGAGGAAAAGGAGAATATGTGGCCACCATATTCATGGGTGGCCTTGAAAGATATTTTGGATGAAAATCTTCTCAAGGGGAAGAGCAACAAGGAGTGTACCTGCTCATCTAGTTTGTGTGAGAAGTGGCCAAAAGTGAGACTATGTATAGGTTCCTAGGCAGTAACCAAACAGATGAACTTCTGGTCAGGACATTGGAAAGGACCAAAAGTTCAGAAATAAGAAGGTGTGGGGTAGAGGTATATGTCTGGACATATGGAATGGACAGAAAGTATAAATACTTTGTAGCAATTTTAATGCCCATCAAAAAACATGCATCACAGAAAAGGTCCTGGATAACTAAGTACCCGAAATTACTTGACCAACAGATATTAGCTAATCTCATTATCAGCAACTTCAGACTTAGCATAAAGGGTATATTAAAGGAATGGTCACAGTGGCATAGATGGCGGTTATGGATGTCTCAAGCGCATGGACTCTCACTTACCAAGCCCTATGTAGCTACTTCTGCTTCTGAACATGTAACTCGTTCAGTAACAGAGACCAGCTCTGTGCATCTGATTGTTGAAAACAAGTCTCCATGTGTTTCTCATACGTTTGAAGGCTTTACCAGCAGAGGCACTGGCCACTTTTGTTCAGGACTATCTTTTCAAGGATGTTTGTAGTGAATAGACTTTGAAGACAGAGGTAGTGTCTTACCCTGGAGTTAAGGGGCAGGTTTGTTTACTATCCACTACTATAGTGATAGCACCTCCTTCTGGGGAAAAGATACAAACCTACTTCCCATTATAAAATATCTGGGTTCCCTAAGGTTGGGGTTCCTGTCCTGTCCAACTCACTGCATGTGTATTCCTCTTCACAAACCCCTTTTGGGAAATGGGGCTGGAGCAAAGATGATGATACTCTCACTACTGCTGTTGCTGTACATAATAAACGGCCTGTTTTCTCTGATTCAGGAGTCTCATGTCTTCTGGCAAAATCTACGAAACTATGGCAGGCTAATGTAGTTTGTAAATAGAGTAAAATCTCAACTCTTTCACAGTTCTTGACAACAATATGTCACTATTACTTGAGGAGACCAATAGACCAGTTGGAACATGTTGACTACGTTGGCCCCTTCCATTCTAGAAAGGCCAACAGTCCTTCCCTCTTAGAGGAATAGATGCCTATTCTGGGTATGGATTTGCCATTGTTACCTGCTTAGTTTCAGTGAGCACCAATATTTCAGGGTTTATGGATTTCAGATGGCATAGCATCAGATCAGGTAACCTACTTTGTGGTGAAAGAGGTATGAGAGTGGGCCCATGACTGTAGAATCCAATAATTATATCACATGCCAAACCATCCAGAAGCAGCCAACCTCACAGAATGCTGGGACAGCTTTAAAGGCTCAGTTTCAGCACCAGTTCAGAGGCAATTCTCTGAAAGTATGGCATGCCACACTTTGGTATGTATTAAATTAGAGGCCTCAGTATGGCGTTTTGTCCCCAATAGAAAAATACAAAGATTTGAGGACCAGAAGGTAGAAGTAAGAGTGACCATATATAGCATCTCTCCCAAATACCCAATGGGTATTTTGTGCTTCCCATCCTACAGCTCTGGGCTGTGCAGAAATGGAGCTCTTGAAAGCCAAAATGATTATACTGTTATCAAGGTCATCAACAAAAATTCCATTATATTATAAGCTACAGCTGCCACCAAGATGCCTTGTCCACCAGGACTCCTCGTGTCCAGAGACCAGCCAGCAGACAAAAATAGAAATTTCCATGCTAACAAGGGTAACTGACTCTGAGTGGCAGGAACTGGTGAGGCTGCTTTTACACAATGGGGGCAAGAAGGAACACATGTGGAACCCAACTTATCCACTTGGGTACCTCCTAGTACTCCCTTGCTCCACTGAACAGATATATGCAGCAACTCAGGCCTGATAAGGGCATGATAATCAAACATTCAGACCCTCAGGACACCACCAAGTAAGTAATCAAGATATGCTGAGGTGATAGCTGAGGGCTTTAGAATGGATCATATAGGTGGACAAAGATGAGAACCAATGAGATCAACCACAGTGACCAAGGCTCTAGTTCACCCTATAAATTTCTCTTTTAAGTTTCCCCTCAGGAAGACAGATCCATGGGAACCATGGAGGAGCTCCTCCCCAAATAAGTGTGGAGAAGTAAATCTGTGTAGAGTAAGTGCTAAACTGTGGCAGCCATGAAAATGGACCATTCAAATATCTTGCTGAATGAAGTGTAATTGATTGGTGGCCCAAGCTGTTACATTAGGAATCCACCAACATGACTGTGCTGAGGCCACACTTCCCACATGCTGCTTCTAGCCAAAGACTGAACACACAAGGAACTCCTAAGTAAGCCACTATGAATAGTGTCAACAGTGACCTCCATTAGCTCTGCTAGATGTAATCATCAGGGATTCTGTGAATATGCGTCAGAAATAGAAGCTGAGTACTCTACCTTACAGCAATTCTATAACTCAAAAGTGACACTGTATTGTAATTTTCTTGAGGTCAGAGCCAAGATTAAACTTTCTGTGATCAAGAAGAAATGTCCTCAAACACTCTTTTTGAATGTTGAATGAATTTGGAGATTACCATTTGTGGTAGACTTGATAACATTTCTTAATTAATTTGACCTAAAATTACAAGGCAAATCTATAAGTACTGATATCAGTACTTATACGCAAAATTTACACTGCAGGAGTGTCATTTGGATGACAACTAATATTGTTTGAACCATAAGTAAGGTCAAGCTGCTTTATACACCACCTAGGTTGTCAAAAGTTAAGATAAAAAGAAATACCTCCACTACCACACAATTTTGAAAGAGATATACTTTTCAAGCTCAACCTAAGTTCTAATAGTTCCAGGTTCAAAGGAAATTTCCATGTTTCAAAATTCATTTAACTATGTAAGTGAGGAGCTTCTACCTAACCTGCAACTGAAAAGGAATAATCTGAAATGTAATGACATACTAAAAGGCAAATGTCTAGAGAAGAATCTAACGGAATTCTATAAGTGCCTTTCATGTGCTCAAGGATTAATATCAGTATTTGGCAGAATTTAGCTCTGTGAAAAGATATTTTCAAAGATAAAATAATAAAATCTCATTACTGATCAGCATTGTGATGAATACTTGCAATTGATTTTGATGATGGGAAACACTGACTTGGAACACAATTAGTGAATATTATTCCTAAAGGAGAATTCCACTTTTCTGATTAATATGCTTATATTACCCAAAATTATCTTCAATTATTATGTTTTGAATGTCATCAATGGAATCCTGATTTCTCACTTGTTATTTAATGTCCTCTATAATAGTCTCAATTTTGCCTCTTAGCCCACAAAGCCTAAAGTATTTATTAGCTGATCCTTTCCAGTGTAGGTTATGAGTATGAAAGGTTCAAAAACAGAAACCGTATGCAAAGCCTTGATTGTTTTTCCTTGCATTTGATATTAATTAAATATACTCTATTTTCCAGAGTGTTATTTGAGAACAATTCTCTGATGCCTTCAAATACAAACATGTTTGCAGCAAAGCAGATATGTGAGGGGAAAATGTCGATGAGGAGTTTTGAATGATGCCATTTAGATTTTTCACAACCCAGTTTCCTTAATCTTATACTGCCTGAAGTCATCATTTGTGGCTTGACATAAGACAAAATTATTTGAAATTGTTCAACATGCTCCATTATAGTAGTATTCTTAATGATATCAGATGCACTATTAATCTAATTTGTAAATTGTACTGGTACCTAAAATGTTTTAGCTGTATTTAAGTTTCAAAATATAAGAATATACCAATAACTGTGATTTAGGGTAAAATATATGACTATGCAGAAATTATATGTTTGGGCAGTGCAGGAAGCTATTTACAGATTCTACCTGCCTTACTCTGTGGTCATCCCCTGTGGCATACCCAGATATTTTCATAAGCTGGCAAGAAAAACACTGGGAGTGAGATAAATATGCAGTTTATACTCAACAGAAAATGTAATGAAAATATTAAATGTACTTGTGCTCACATTAATAATCTTTAAGATTCAATGTTAAAACTATAGTGCCACTAATAATGAAGTTTTTAAAAAATATGCACACCCAAAATAAAGCTTTAAATGAAAAATAATGAATATTAGTTATATTACTCTTCAGAATGGAATTTCAAGAGTGTTATTAAAATTATAAAACAAATTAGACCCAGTTTGTTAATGTTTTTTTTAAAAAACTATTTTAGAAGATAAATGCTTTGTTAGAATTCATTCATCTCAAACTTATTCCTTCCGCATGCTAATTAATAGAACCGGATCATGGTTTTGTTAATTAAAATACGATACCTCAGGGAATTGAAATTAATTTTGAAGTCCTAATAGATACTCTCATATCAATAAATCTCCCAGATGTTTTGTTAGCATTATATGAAAGTGGATAAAGGCACTCTTAGCTTGACTTTGGAGAAAGTGAGAGGGAATTATCCATTTTAGCTAATCACAATGCATGAGGTAGATTAATATAGTTTTTCATTAAGATTAATCTCCATGGATATGTTAGAAATTTCAGAATAAGCTTTCAAACACTATATATCTAAGTCTTTTGTTCAAATGAGATCCAGTTTAATAGTTACTGAAAGCTGTAACCATCTGGCAGATGTTTTCTGGCCTATGTGAAATGAGTTGAGGGGCTCATTTCTGTTTCCAATGAACACATGTCCAGGTCACCAGAAATACCACCACAATTTGCACCCTAATTAGCAATCTCAAGCGTGTTGTGGGCTGCATGGTAATGGAACATGGGCTCCTCTCCAAATTTGGAAATGAATCTATTCAGATACAAATAGAAATGCCCTTGTAGGGTCAGCATCAAGAGAGCTTGCCTTTCTGTGTAGTGTAAATTTCAAAAACAAAAGATTGGGGTTTTTTTCTGGCTTTAGGTATTCATTTGACATTTTCTCTGAAAAATTCTTCTTTTTCACTAGCAATTTTTTGATATAATATAGAGTAAAGCATATGTCATTATGGTTCTTAACATTTTGAGGAAAACAGACCCTTCTGAGAATCTGATAAAAGCTACAAGAGCTTACCCCATAAAATTAATTGATGGATATATACCAACATTTATATACAACGTCAAAGACTTTACAGAATAATGTTATCCTAAAATGAGGGAAAGATCTTAGAAACTATGACCAAGATTTTCACTGTGATGTGTAGACTAAATTCAATAAAGAAGTCTCTTCATTACAATAATAGGCCCAATAAAAATACATGGTAAGAATTCTTAAATAAAAAGATTCGATACAATTGTCACTTCTTTCATATGCTAGTTGGAATGGTACCCCCCAAATTCCAACATTTTCTTAGGTTGGTAGTTCTCTAACGTCTGAGGCTATATTTCTATAAATATATTTATTTGGTCCTATAGGCTATACATTAACTACAAGTCACTGCCTTTTACATGAGGCCTTCCATTTTGTTTATAACTATCAAATACCTGCTCTAAAAGATTAAATGGAATGTCCTTGACCTGTGAGAAGAATAATTACACAAGTATGAAAATGAAATTCAGGAGAGAAAACAAGAATTTTCTTTGTACATCAAATTTATATAATATTTATATAATATTAAAATATTATATAATTTTCTTTGTACATCAAATTTATATAATATTAAGTACATCAAATTTATATAATATATATAATATATAATATAATAATCTGCTTGAAAAAATCTGTTCGTTTAAGTCAACTAATCTGTATTGAGTTAGAAAGAGACATAAACAGGATAGAAGGGGTTGCTGTCCTTTTAACACAATAAATGAGAGATGAACATGTGGAAACAAGCAGCTCTAGTACAGCATGGGATAAGCCATGGGGGGGAGCAACAAGATGGGACAGTAGTCCTTAAGAGGTAAACCTGGGTGATGCTCAGGGTCGCTGGACCTAGAGCTCCTGGAGGGCCACATGTGTGTTTTGTTTGATTCTAATTCTTATGTCCAGCGTGATGACCGGCCAGCAGAAAGTCACGTAATAGAGATTTTGTGTTGAAAATTCAATTTGTCATGGAGTTGATGATGGTGGTGGTGGTGTATACGTACAACTTATAAAACATCAGAGCTTTTTAAATAATCAATATGTATAGGTATTTATACATGTTTTACAAAATGTGTTATACAAATCGAAAGATCAGAAGAGTGGTATGGACTAATATTATGAATTTGAGAGTTGATAGAAATTAGAGTGCACATGTAGATCAGATTGTTCAGGGAGAGAGTATAGAATGAAACACAAAAAAAAGGACCAAGGATGCAGCATAGGTAACACCAAAGTTAGAAGTTAGGTAAATGCAAGAAGGCCCTCAGGGTCATAAAAGCAAAACCAGGAAGAAATAATATCAAATAAGTCAAAGAAGGAAAGTGTTTTGAAACAAGCAAAAGCCAGATTGCGCTTGTCTAGGTAGAGAATGGCGGGTAGTGGGTGGGGAGAGGAAGCTGAGAAGGCAAATAGTGATGTTTATTTCAGGAAGCTTTTATTCAAACAAAGGAGACAAAAACACTGACATTGCAACTGACACAGACACCAATGAGAGAAATATGCTCCAGATTTCCCTTCATGTGACACATGGATTCCTGCCCAAAGGATTTCACACAGATTTAAGAACTCTCTGCCAGGAAGGGGAGGTCAAATAAACATTACAGTGAATTATGAGAAATGGTTTCTGGAATCACCTTTTCTCTAGGTTTATCTGTCCAAATTGCTTGTAAAATGTGCCTGAGGCTAAGGAAATGAAGCACCTGAGACCTGGAGACTTTTTGCAACTCTGTAGCACTGTCATTCTTTTTTTTTTTTTTTAAACTTTAATTAGCCTTCTGAGGAGCAACTTAGAAAGGCCAATGTACCATTTCTCAGATAATTCCTGGTTATAAAGAATATAAAATATGAGGGGAAAAATTAAACACAGATGACATAGAAGCCCTTAACTCGATTTCCTTATTTACAAATACTTGCAGCCAAATACAACTACAATGTTCACTTTCCTTCCTTGCCATTGTTTTGTTTATTTCTACTTCACTTAAATAATTGGTTTTGTTCTGTGACTTCTCTTGTGCAGTAATGCATGCGAATATAAATGAATTAAATCAGCCAAAGAATAAAATTAGATGATAACGTGTGATTCCTTCCCTCTGCGTTTTTTGCTAAATAGAACAATTTTTAAAACTGAAAACTCTCAAAGTTAGCTTTTCCCCTTTGTTTACTTTAAACTAATAGAGGGTCTAATCCTCTCCTTTCCTCTGGCACACTAACCAAAGGGACAAGGTGGGCCTCTGTGAGATCCCCTATGGCCTCCTACTTTGTAATCTCATTTTAGTTACAAACTCAAGAAAACGCTGTTTTGGAAATCCTGCCATTTGGGAAAACATGAATGGAACTTGAGAGCAGAGCATTATGCTAAGTGAAATAAGCCAGACAGAGAAAGGGAAATCCTGTATGATATCACTTAGATGTGGAACTTGAAAAACCTGAATTCATAAAAACAGAAAGTATCATGGTGGTTACCAAGGGATGGGGGTAGGGTGAGGGGGAGAACTGGGGAGATGCTGTTTAAGTGTACAAACTTGGAAATAGTAGATAAATAAGTCCTGGAGAGCTAATGTACCGTATAATGATTATAGTTAACA
The DNA here is from genome assembly GCF_937001465.1 of Orcinus orca. Classification (NCBI taxonomy): domain Eukaryota; kingdom Metazoa; phylum Chordata; class Mammalia; order Artiodactyla; family Delphinidae; genus Orcinus; species Orcinus orca. The sequence continues at coordinate 23,208,157 of NC_064563.1, forward strand.
ATACTGTATTATAATATTCAAAGTTGCTAAGAAACTAGATCTTAGTTGTCCCCACTGCAAAAATAGAAATGATATTTATGTGACATGAAAGAGGTATTAGCTAAGGCTTTGCTGGTAATCAGACTGCAATATATACACATATCAAATCATCATTTTATATACCTTAAACTTGCACAAAGCTTTATGCCAATTATATTACAATTTAAAAACATTTAATAAAGATGATTATTTGAGGAAATAAAACAGTTTGGAATTCTTTTTCCCTCACTCTTTCTTTAAGCTCTTGGTGACAGAGTGACTTAAGGCTTTCTGTGTAACTGGATAGGCAGAGTTCACACTTCCACCTACCCGGGCAAAATTACAGATCCCTTCTAGACCCAGCAGAGGCATAAAAAGGCAATATTCATACAATAACTGGACAGGTTACGGTTGCTTATTAATTCAGTAAATATCTCAGTAAATACCGTTCTCTTGGTAAATGTAACAGGGTGATCACAGAGACCCAAAAGAATCGACAAATGCCAGCTCTTAAGGAGGATGAAACGAATCTTTAGTCTGGGAGGTGGGTCACGTTCTACTCTTTCTCACTTTCACTTTCCTAAAGAACTGTTTGTATCTGATCGCATGTTTGTTTAATGAAGTGTCTGGCTTTAAATGAGTTAATGAACCTTTGTTTGCAGAGCAAACTAGGCAATGCTGGTTCTTACGTGAATAGCAAGCTGATCATTGCTTCATTTCTCCTTAATTGTAATATCGTTTGAAAGCTTTATGCCACTAATATATTAGAAGTGATTTTGAGAGAATGTTAAGATAATTAATATTAAGAACATTTTGAAAGCAGATTAAATCAAAGCTGCTCTGTTTGGGGCTTCCCTGGTGGCGCAGTGGTTGAAAGTCCGCCTGCCTATGTAGGGGACACGGGTTCGTGCCCCGGTCCGGGAAGATCCCACATGCCGCGGAGCGGCTGGGCCCGTGAGCCATGGCCGCTGAGCCTGCGCGTCCGGAGCCTGTGCTCCGCAACGGGAGAGGCCACAGCAGTGAGAGGCCCGCATACCGCAAAAAAAAAAAAAAAAAAAAAAGCTGCTCTGTTTGAAAGGAGAGAAGAGGAGTCCAAAGTCTCTCTGCCCAGCCTCACATACACCCCTGGCTGCACTCTGCATCCCACACCCTGCCCCTCACACTCAGAAGCCCCTGAGACCTGATCTTGGAATGTGAGGATTTCCCGAGACATAGTCAGAAATTCATTGATCTAGACTATTACCTTCTCACATTCCTTTCCTCTCCTAACTTTGGTCATTTTATGACTCATAATCACCTTCAACTGTAGAGCCATCAAAGAACATTACTGGAACCGAATTTTGTGAAAAACATACACAGCACTTGTAAAACAGAGAGAAAATTACTCGCCTTATCAATTTACTGTGATTAACTAAATTAAATTAAATATATTTAATTTCTCTCATAGCATCTGATACAAAGATGATAAGGGTATAAAAATTAATAAATAAAACCCTCAGTTAAATAGAGGGGCAGCTCTCATGCTCTTCCATGATAGCAGAGCCCAGCAGGAAGAAGAAAGACTCCCTCTTCTTGCCCGGCAAGAAGCTTAGTCAGTGAGAGACAGTCACAAATCAGAGTATGAAAAGCCATGGACTGTTTGTTTACTGTAGCCCTCCCAACTTCCTTTTCCCTCTATAAAAGAGCTGTCCTCTCCATTCATGCTAGGGACTTACTTCCACATGGCTCACCATAGTTGCAGACCCCAAACTGCAATTCTTTGCTGATCCTGAATAAACTCTTTTTCTGCTGGAAAAATAACCGGCAGTCTATTTGTTTTAGGTTAACAAGACCATGTGAATTTCCTTCCTTCCCCTTACCTCCTTCAAGTATTCCCTTTTTCAAATGAACCAAGGACTCTAGTGATGCCCCAGATTTTTTAAAAGAAGAAATTTTATTTAAAGTCATGATTTCTGCAGTGAAAATCATTTTCTCTGTGTGTTTCTCCAAACAGGGGAATAAGTATTCTAAATAAGGGCTATAGAAAATGGAATTCAAAGGAATTCTCTGATGGTGGACCTGAAGCATCTTGATGGGGACAGCTCCCACCTGTTGAATTCCATCAGCGTGTCCTTAGTGATGCAATGAAATTTAAACTCATAGTAGCTCCCTTTTAGGGGTTTGTGTTGCATTATTAACAGAAGATACCAATACTGGCGTCTTTTTACTCAAACAGAAGGCAGCAACCCATGGCTTAGCAGGTGGTACAGTGCACAGTGTTGCCATATCTAATGAAGGCCATACATATTATAGATATGGCAGATTTGTATATTGATTACAACAATTTTTCTAACAGATGAGAGTAAAATCCCAGTTCTAACAAAATCACAGAAGGGTCTCAAGGTAGGGGTTTCATGGCAGGTATTTCCCTTTTGTCCCTAAAAATCCATTCTCTATCGATCTCCACCTATCCCTACCTTGCTCTCTACTCAGAAAAACTGATTTCTTTGTTCTACAAAATAGAAGCCCCTGTCTTCTTGTTGGAGTTTAGCCAGAGACAAGCCGGGAGATGGGAAGGTCAAGGGAGGGAGAAATCAGAGTAGCTATATTCCTTTTACATACCTCTCATGTCAGCCAACCCCACCCACCTCTGTCTTTCTGGGTTCTTGTTGTAAGTCACACACTTGTCCCTTTGGGGCTGACTAGTAGACTGAGGGGTATTCGTCCTAGGTCACCACACCTACAAATTTAGAAATAATGGCTTTGTAAATAAATAAATAAATATTTCTGACCTTGTTCTATTTTGAAAGTGCTTCTGTTTCCTCTTGGTACCCTGACCGCTGGGGGTCCCTTCCTCATTCATATACAAGCAGTGCATGTGTTGGCCCTTCTTTGTGCTCATGCTCCAAATTCAGGGCCTTGGGTCCACTGATATGTGCCTCTGTACTTTCTCCCTAAGAGAAAAAAGGAAATAAAGGGAAAATCTCAGAAGAAGAGAAATGTTTATGGGGAAAAGGACCCTCTTAGAGAATCTAGGGCATACGCTTATGTTCAAATTCAATTTGGAGAGATAAAAAAATTCGTACACATTCCTTTTTACTGTGAAAAACACCATTCCAAAATTCAGAACAACAAAAATCTCGATTTGCTATTTATTTAAAATGCTTAGTACTTAAAACATAAATGTCAAACCATATAAAAGTTTTAAACTATGAGTCTTATAAACTAACTTCCAACTCCTGGTTCCATTTTCTTTTTAACAATTTACATTTTTTTCAAGATGGATATCAGAAGATATGCTTAAAATATTCTAAAAACATTCAAATATCTAAATATTAATATACGAAAATATCTATAAAATTATTCTAAAATATGCTTATGCTTTAGCTTCCTGATTTATACATTTAAATAGTACCTCTTGAGTCAACAATATTAGGTTAGCTATTTAATAAAATCACACTTGGTTTCACCAAACATTATATGGATAAATGTATACAATTGCTTTTATGTTTTCAAGGTTTCTAAAATTTACCTTCTGTTATTTATCTATAACCATGTCCTCTGTGTTTTATCCATAGGTTGATTATACAAACTGACCAATAATAGCATTTATCATATGGCATACAATACTGCAGGATCAAGTTATATGGGGGAAAAACGGATACAAGTAACCTTTAGCTGCTAAATATGTGCCAAGGGGAAAATATTCTCAGCATCAAGGTCAAATTAATTTTCTTTTCAGATACTCAATGAATTGCTCAAAACATTGTCACGTGACTGTGCTTGTTCCTCCATCTTGAACCATAAATCCAGTTATATATAATTTTAAATGAGAATTAAAAATAATCATACTCAAATCCATAAATTATGTACAAATACAGTATTATTTATGTTCAACTTTCAATAGATTTATTAATCCTAAGAAAAATTGTTAATGAAAGTGAGATCATAGCTTCAGGATGGTTACCTTGGTAACAGTTTGGCTTGGTTTCCATGGTTACAAAGAGTACAGCTGAAAGGCTCAAAGAATCACAATTTCCTTTGATTGGTAGAGTCTCAAAAATGATGATTTGGAAAGTGACAGGGGATTAAAAAAAAGAAAAAGGTTTCCCTCATGAGGAAAGAGACATTAAGTGTAATAATAGCACACTGATGCTCAGACACAAGACAGGCCTTTGAAATTTAATGAAATCCCCCTTCGCCTCTTCATAAAAAAATTGGACAGACTATCTCAATTTATAACAGCATGAATCTGCAAACCCAAATTCCTGCTCCTGATTAACTGGTCAAAATATGTTAGATGGTTTATGAAGAACTTTTGAAAAATTAGTTTAAAAATTTACTAATTGACTTAAAAATGTAAATGATTCAAAAGACTAAAATAAATATTTTTGATTTCTCTTTATTGTTTTCTGGGTTTGAGTAGGAAAAAATAATATGGTGTAATAGAAGTATAGTGAGTGATAAGGGCATTAAGAAATCAGAGTCAGGGATATCTCTGTAGCTAGTTGCATGTACTTAGGCATATCATTTTATTTGCAATTATCAGTACTTACTATCAAAATTAACACAGAAACTGAAAACTATCTAAGCTACTCGTTGGAAAATACTATAATACATGATTTTAAGATCTCTTTCTGTGCCTTGAGTCCTTTGATTTTAAAATATTTCCTCCCAATTGAAAAGCACACTGAAGAGATGTGTGGGCAGGCTAGGAAAAATGTGGACAAAAGCTCTAGACACTTAGCCCCTCCCTACTGTGTCAGAGCCTCATAAGAAGAAGAAAAAATGTCTAAGACTCTTCATTTAGATTTTCCCAGCAGGAAGGATGTTTAAAGGAAAGACAGAATGAACAATCTTTCCCAGAGTTAATTGTCTCCAGCCGGAAGGCAAAGCAGTCAAAGACAAAGAACTTAAAAAGCAAGGCAGATCCACCGAGAAAGGAATGAGGCCCATAGAAATGGATTCACTAAAGGCCATGGGTCTAGACACCTTGACTGCGGTCTCCTAGCCCCCTTTACCAGGCAATTCCCCAACCCCTCAAACTCTAAGCCCCCAGTTTGTAGACTAGTCATTCTGGAAATTCTGTGGGCAAAAGCAACAGTTTCCAATTGTGTTTCTGTTCCCCTGCTTGGTGAGAATGTGGAAATGGCAGCTGGAAGAAGTGACAAAAGAACTACCCAGCCAAACCTTGCCAGAAGCAGAGGAGGGCTCTAGGATCCCACTTGACTTTGGATACAAGGGTATCCACCAAACAGAAGCAGGATACACAGCCAACTTAGGACATTGAAATGGATATAAAATCTTTCACAAAAAATGGAAAAAGGAGTACAGAGATCAAATCTTGCAAATAAGATAACACAGAGTCCAGGTTGAATTCTACTCTTGATTTTCATGGTCTTGGGCTACATAATAGTAATAGATTGTGAAAAAACAAGATGTTAAACTGGAGCTCTGTGAATTATATATCAGTCCAGGAAAGAAAATCATGGAGGATTTATCCACACTACCTCAAATAGATTAGAAGATCCTGGCAGAGCTGGATGAAAGATAAAACATCTTAAGACTGCAAAGATGCTATTGGAAGGAAAAAGGAAGGAAAGAATGAGAGAAGAGAGAGAATGAAAGAAAGGGAAGACGGAAAAAAAGAATTTGGCTGAAAGGGAAGTTGGATGAAATGATGGCATACAAAAGTGAAGTAAAAAATTAACTCCCGAAGGAAAAATTATCTAAGAAAATAAATAAAAATTTCTTACTGTTCCTTGACAAAAAATAATATAAAGAAAACACAAACCCAAAATACTAAGTTTACAGTGTTAAAATAGCTGAATAAAATGCAAATGCAGAACTAAGGACCAAGTTGAAAGGGCAAAAATAGCATTACAGAACTAAGAAATAATCTGAAAATAACAGGTACTTCCAGTAAATAGATTATACTAGATAATATAGGTAAAATGCATAACATAAAAGATAATATAGGAAACTCTTGAGATAATAATGTGAATGCAGATGAACAAAGTTATGAAAGCACTTAGAAAAAAAAATAGTAGATACAGAGCAGGTAATAACGATGAAACCTAGGATAACCCTTGAAGTAGAGAGCACAACTAAAGGAACAGAGAAAAATACTTTTAAGAGAAAAATTCTTTTAAAAGAAAAATTTTCTTATATAAGAATAAATGGATGCATGGATCAAAAGATTATGTGTTTCTTTTTCTTTCTTTCTTTCTCTCTTTTTTTTTTTTTGGCCACACCACGTGGCTTGTGGGATCTTAGTTCCCCCACCCAGGCCTTCAGCGGTGAAAGCGTGGAGTCCTAACCACTGGACTGCCAGGGAATTCCCAAGATTATGTGTTTCTAAAAGAAGCGGTGGCGCAGTGGTTAAGAGTCCACCTGCTAATGCAGGGGACACGGGTTCAATCCCTGGTCCGGGAAGATCCCACATGCCGCGGAGCCACTAAGCCCACACACAACAACTACTGAAGCCCGCGTGCCTAGAGCCCATGCTCCGCAACAAGAGAAGCCACCGAAATGAGAGAAGACTGCACACTGCCACGAAGAGTAGCCCCCACTTGCCTCAACTAGAAAAAAAAAAAAAGTACTAAAAAAAAAGTGTTACAATACAATTAGCTTCTAACATGGTAGTCAACTTCTTGAACTTCAAGACTAAAGAAAGTATTCTTCATTCATCTAGGTAAGGAAAGTAAGTCACTTATAAAGTGGGAAATGTCATTGTCCTCAGACCACCACATAAATATTGAAAAAGCCATAGGAGCAGAGTCTACAAAGTTCAAAGAGGAAATCAAGTATAATCCAGGAACGTTATACACAGCCAATCTGTCAAGCAAGTGTAAAGACAACAGAAAGAAATTTTCAGATATGCATGGTTTCAGGAAACATGAGTCCACAAGCCCTTTTTGAAAACACAACATCGTGACAAACGTAGCCCTAAATAATATACTGACCTTGTGGTAAAGAGCTAATGTTAAACATTGAAAACTTTATGTATAGAACTAAGACCAAACATTAAGATATGGTATAGAAGATAACTTTAGACTTTATTACATACATGTGATCAATATGTAAGTTTAGGCTTTATAGAATAGAAAAAGAATCTATAAATTTCAAGCCAAGAAGCTGAAGAAAGGGGGGTTGTATAGGAATATTAAACGGGGTGATTAAGATAGACTGCATATAAAAGGTGATATTTAGGCCAAAATGTAAATGGTATGAGGGAGATTATTTGCAAATATCTTGCAAAAGAACATTCCAGATAGATGTTACTCAGCAAGGGCTTGCTGCCTTATTTGCAGGTTGACGAGCAAAGAGACAAGGGGCAAGCCTCTCAAATCTGTTTGCTGATCCAAGGTTAGGGGTAAAATTTAAGGGGCTGGGGCAATCTCAAACTTGGAACCTGATTGGCTAATATTGAATTCGTACATATAAGTTACTCATCTGCTGGAAGCTAGATTTTCCTTATGGAAGGACTTCTTGCTTTGTAAAGGGCTCCAGTGACAACATTTCTATTCTTTGAGTTCCATAGACTGAAGATTCTTGGCTCTGGGGTCATGCTGGAGACAGGGGTTCCTGTCCTGCACCTCCACAGTGCTGTCTCTGTAAAACAACTCAAGGTTTGATTTTTCAACAACCTATTTGAGGAGGCAACGTCAGTTTAAGCTGATGCTATTTCATAGAGGGAATAGTTAGAGCAAGTCGTAAAGTGGAAGAATCCCAGGCGTGTTCTAGGAATAGCAAGAAGGCCAGTGTGACCAAAATAGACTAAGGGGAAGAGTAGCAGAAGATGGGATAATAGAGACCAGATACTATAGGGTCTATCGAGCTCATTCCAAAGTTTCAGGAGCAGGATGATATGATCTAACTTACATTTTCAAAGAGTCGTTCTTGCTGTTGCATTTGAGAATTAACTGTAGGGGGCAAGGGTAGGAACAGGGAGTCTGTTCCCGAGACTACTGCAATAATCCAGGCATGGAATTATCATGGCTGGGCTAAGATGGAAACAGTGAAAGTAATAAGAACTGGTGGGATTATTGATGTAGTTTGAAGAAAGAGCCAAGGAACTTCCTGTGTGAAATATAAGGTGTGAGATAAAGAGAGGAATCAAGAATGACCCACAAGATTTGACCTGACTGGGAAGACAGGGTTACCAATGACTAGACGGGTAAAGCAGATTAGGAGTTCAGTTTGAACCTGCTGAGTTTGAGATGTTATTACGTAAGTAGAGAGTTCAGAACAGCAGCCTGAGCTAGAGATATATTTTGGAGTAATCAACATTTTTAAAACCATGAGACTAGACAAGATCACCAAGGAAGTGAATGTATAGGAAAAAAGGACTAAGGATTGAGCATTGGAGTATTCCAAAATAAACATTTGAAAGAAGAAATGTCTCCAGCAAAACAGACTAAGAATGATCAGTAAAAACAAACAAACAAAAAAGGGATATGCTAAAGCCTATTAAGAAAAGTGTGTCAGCAAATGAACTTATCTACAAAACAGACTCACAGACATAGAGAAGAGACATGTGGTTTCTAAGGGGGAGGAGGGTGGGGGAGGGATGGATTGGGAGTTTGGGATAAGCAGATGCAAACTATTTTATATAGGATGGATAAACAACGAGGTCCTACTGTATAGCAAAGGGAACTATATTCAAATCCTGGGATAAACCATAATGGAAAAGAATATAAAACAGAATGAATATATATGTGTAACTGAGTCACTTTGCTGTACAGCAGAAATTAACACAACACTGTACATCAACCATACTTGAATAAAATTTTTTTAAAAAAGAAAAATGTGTCAGGAGGAGCACATGATCAACAGTGTCAAGTGTTGTCAGTAGATCAAGCAAAAGGAAACAAAATTGACCACTGGATTTAAGAACATGGAAATTATCATTAACCTTAACAAAAGTATAGTTTTTTTGTGGAATGGTTAAGGCAAAAGTCCATGTGGGGCAAGTGAAGAGAACACAGAAGGAGAGAAGTCAGAGGCTGCAAATACAGAAATCTCTTTTGAGGAGTCTTGTTACTAAAAGGAGCAAAAAATTGGTCTGTAGCTGACAGGAGAGGGGGTCAAAAAAAGTTCAGATGGAAGTTATAACAGCAGTTTGTACACTGATGGACGTGATCCTGCAGAGAGTGAAACTTGATGTAGGAGAGAAAGGAGAGAATTGTTGGTACAATGTCCTTAAGTGTGCCTGAGAGGAGGAGATGCAGTGCACACAAGAAGCGACCAGCATGGACAAACCATGTATGGATACACAGGGGAAAGCAGGCTATGTGCTTGTATAGTTGCTGACAGGTGGATGATATGGTGGTAGGAGTTTCTGAAAGTCATGTTCAGATTGTTGTATTTTCTCAGTGAAGTAGGATGCAAAGTCATAAGCTGAGAAGAAGGATAGGATAGGAGGTGTTGATGCTTGTTTAGAGAGAAGGCATGAAATTGTGGTTTAGGTTAGTGGATGAAATGGTAATCTGGCAGCATTGAGGAACCACTTGATTTTGAGGTCATGAATATAAAATTGAGACTGATATGCATTGTTTTGTGTCCTTTGTTCATGGTAAGGTACAGACCTGCAGTAAAAGTGTTGCAATTAACCAGGATTTTTTTTTTTTTTTTTTTTTTGCTGGTTGGTTGGTTTTTGCTAAATAAGTACTACAAAATAGGAAATATGTATATTCAGGGGTGTGATTATAACAGTTCTCCATAGACCTTAGGCTGAATAAACAAGCAAATGAAGACATCAAGCGGGGGCAAATGGTAAGCAGGATGGGAGGCCTCGGTGCATCAAAAGATTGTTTCATTGAAAGTATCAGAGACAGCAGGCCAGAAATAGAGGAAGGAAATAGAGGATAAGATACATGAATTTAATATGATGGAAGGACTGCATTCACTAGTCACCAAAAATATCTAAGATACACCTATAAAGAGGATATCTTTTTAAAATGTAGGCTGAGGTTGAAGAGGAAACAAAATCATCAGAGGAAAGTAAAAGGGCAGGCACTGTTGGGATCATTTATGTATATATTGTATTTTCCAAGTGTCAAGATAAAAGTAGTATTGAAACAGGTGACAGAGAGTCAGGGTCTAAAATCACTGAGAAGCAGTGATTTTACCAACAAGAGAGTAAACTTGTTCTATTCCTCTTTTTTTAATAAACATCTTTACCACTGTCTCTTCAGGTTAATCTGTGTACATCTAGTTCATTATTCCTAATAGCTGGTTGCTATTCCACAGTGAGTATCCACCACACTTTGTTTATTCATTGTCCCAGTTACGGACAATCTAAGCTGCTTACAAACCTTCACCACCACTAGCTATCATGAGTGTCCCTTATGGTCCCAACAGAAGAATTTCACTGAGATATCTGCCCTCGGTATATACCCAAATACTGCCAGATTACTCTCTAGAGTGGAAACACCTATCCACACATCACACCAGGTAAAAATTAGAATGTTGCCACGACTTAAGGATCTACTTGTAGGTCTCTCCCTTTCACATATCTTCCTTATCTCTCTAAAGGTAACTAACAATCTGATATTCAGTTTATTTTTCTAAAAATGTATACTTTTAGTTTTTATGTATGCATTTGGTTTATAGCCCATTTCAAACTTTACAGAAATGGAATCACTCTATACAAGCACTTTTTTTTTTTTTTTTTTTTTTTTTTTTTGCGGTACGCAGGCCTCTCACTGTTGTGGCCTCTCCCGTTGCAGAGCACAGGCTCCGGACGCGCAGGCTCAGCGGCCATGGCTCATGGGCCCAGCCGCTCCACGGCATGTGGGATCCTCCCGGACCGGGGCACGAACCCGTGTCCCCTGCATCGGCAGGTGAACTCTCAACCACTGCGCCACCAGGGAAGGCCTATACAAGCACTTTTTGATGACTCACTTCTTTTGTTCAATATCATGATTGTAAGAAATAACCATATTGCATGCGTGTAGCTGTAGTTTATTCATCTTCATTTATGTGGAGTATTCATTATATAAGTATGCAACTATTTGTCACATTTTTTGTGAATGGAAATTTTGGTTGTGTTGGAGAAGGTAATCAAGTAACTGAGAGGATGTGACCACCAATTGACCCTCAAGCTGGACCCAGGCAATCAGAGGCTCCTCAATCCCTCCCCTGTCCTTGGAATGTGTGTTCTTCTTGCCTTCCCTAAGCTAAAAGTTGCCCCATGGACACAGCCTTGAGATACAAGGTGTTGTTGAGAACATCTGGACAGTATACATGACTGAATCCAGTTCAAAGCCTTATATAAGTTTTAAGATTCTAGTGAGCAGTTGTGGAGATCTATTCATTTTGCAGCCACCCAAGCAAGCTGCCTAAGTTCCCTTGCTTAGTAAAACTACCACCTACCAATCTGAAGTGGTCTGCCTCTTTCTTTGGTCTCTCTTTGTCCTCCATGTACAAGGGCCAGTTTGCAAACCAACAGGTTGCTTCCCATTGGGGGTTATAATGATCAATGCTTCTAACGAGTAGTCTTCCATATTTCTCATGTGGGAGATGTGCAAGGGTTTCTTTGTATATACCTTCAAATACACAGTTGACCCTTGACCAACACAGGTTTGAACTGCCTGGGGCCACTTATACATGGATTTTTTTTCCAATAATATACAGTCATCTCTCTGTATTTAAGAATTTCACATCCACTGATTCAACCAATGACAGACTAAAATTTCCATCTGCTGTTCACTGAATCCATGAATTCAAAACCCATGGATATGGAGGGCTAACTGTATCCACTATACTACACCATGTTAAAAAAAGGGACTTGAGCATCTGTGGATTTTGGTTTACCTGGGGCCTCCTGGAACCAATCCCCTCTGATACCAAAGGATGACTGGACTAAATAATGCCAAACTGTTTTCTACATCATTGTGGCCATACACACACTCACCAGCAGTGCATAAGAGCTAACATGCTCCATGTCCTGTCAACACTTAGTATTGTCAGTACTTTTAACTTCTGCCATTTTAGTAAGTGTGTCATGGTATCTTATTTAATTTTTCTCTGTTTACTACAGAAGCTGAGCACAGTACAGTTCTGTTTGTATAAGATTTCATATGTTTAGAAATTCTTTATATTCCCATATTTTAAGTATAAGAATATTTTTAACCTAAAAATATACACATAAAAGTTAACAGTAATGATTTGGGGAGGAAAGGAACTGGTATCAGGGGAGAAGATAATCTTTTACTTTTTATTTATCATTTTCAGTATAATTTCAATTTGTTTGCCCTATCAATATGTTACTTTTATTTAAAAACTATAAATTACAAATTCAAGTTCAAAATTATCTTAAAGCACATATGTATTTAAACAAACACATAAGCTTAACACACAACTTTTAATCTGTCACCAGCCAAGCCGTTTTCTGGATAAATATGCTAGAATTTCCATGTCCAGTACAGTAGCCACTATCCACATATGGTTACTGAGCACTTGAAAACTGACTAATGCCACATGTTGAAATTATATGTTTGAAATAGTTGGTGAAATAAATCATTTAATTTCACCTGTTTCTGTAAGTTTTTTAAATTATTTTTTTAAGTATTTATTTATTTATTTTTTGGCTGCATTGGGTCTTCATTGCTGTGTGCAGGCTTTCTCCAGTTGCGGCGAGTGGGGGATACTCTTTGTTGTGGTGCATGGGCTTCTCATTGCAGTGGCTTCTCCTGTCGCAGAGCACAGGCTCTAGGCATGCAGGCTTCGTAGTTGTGGCATGCGGGCTCAGTAGCTGTAGCTTGCAGGCTCTAGAGCGCAGGCTCAGCAGTTGTGGTGCATGGGCTTAGTTGCTCCGCGGCATATGGGATCTTCCCAGACTGGGGATTGAACCCGTGTCCCCTGCACTGTCAGGTGGATTCTTAACCACTGCACCACCAGGCAAGTCCCTCTTTTAAGTTTTTAATGTGGCTCCTAGAAAACTTTAAGTTACATATGTGGCTCAAAATATATCTCTATTGACAACATTGCACTCGAATCTATTTAGTAACTAGAGAAAAACATGACTAAGGATATTGCCAAAGAAAAAATACAAGTATGCAAAACATAAATATACTTCTCTTTAAGCCAGTCCAGAATTATTTCTAGTTATGCCAAAAACACAAAGCATACTTGGATACATCTTATTCAAATCACAACTGACTACAGTTTGAGGTCAGGTGCAAGATTATAATTCTCATCAATTTTTACAGTTCATACATTTGCTTGTAGACAAAACACGGAAAGAAGTCCCAAACCACAAACAATGCTTTTGGTAACATCTACTCCCTCATTCTTGGAGTTAACATTTCATGAATGCCTATAATGGGTCAGGACCTGCATTAGACAACAACAAGAAAAAGGATGTTCACTAATAAACACAGGCCTTCCTTTTCCAACCCCATTCAGTGAAGCCACATTCTCCGTGGCTTATAGGACACGTCCCACACTTTTAGCCACCACTTCACAAAGCATGCATTTAAATGCAGTAACATTTTCAGGATGATCTAGCCTATAAATAGCACCAGAAGAAAACACTAGATATGCACCGTTAAGCATAAATTAACTCTAATGTATGTTGTCTATGCACTTAATGTATATTTGTTATAATAATTATCTCAATTTCTTGGGAACTTTGCTCTTGGGGGGATCCAAGCTTGGGGAAGCTTATTTTCGAGGCTGGAAATGTGAAGGGAATGTATTGCAGAAAACAATTGGTGTCCTCTGGCTGGCACTGAGCTGCAGCTGCACCGGCTGTGTGTGATATGGCTGCTGTCAATGAAGGCAATTGCATGCAGAGCACTGCTGGGCTGTCGGCTGCAGCCACGGAAGGGCTTGTTGCAGTATTTTGGTGATGTCTGAAGATGCAGGCAAATGTTGGGAGGACAAAGCAACCACACTGAGCAAGGCACAAGAACCCAGGCACAAGGTAAGTATATTTAAAATAATGGTAGAAATAAAGAGATTTTCAAAATGGTAAAGCAGTTCTTGATGGGGGGCACTGGGGTTTCTGATGATTTTAAATGTCTTCTTAATTCTCCCCATCAGTCTACTTGGTAGCTCCAATTCCCTTCTGTTCTCTTTCTCTCTCTCCTTCTCCTTCTCCTCCTGTCTCTCTCAGAGACACAAACATACACCCTGAAGGACATCTAAATAAATAATTATTGATGTCATATGTCTGTACAGTTTTGTGCTTGCAATGCTCTTCTTCTAGTACTATAGCTTGCAATGAGCCAGAACCTCTCACAAGATTCCCACTACTTTTAGACTCTTTAAAGGAAAAATGCTGTTATGAACTGTTAAAAGTTTACATTATGCATAAAAGGTCAGAAAAATGCCAGAAGACAAAGTACAGTAAAGACAGACTACTTCAAAGAACTCCATTCAGCTTAACTTCATCTTACCTGAAGAAAACGTACAAGGCAGAAAATTTTAAAAAGAACTTCTATGGGGGGGAGAGCAGGAAGATGGCGGAAGAGTAAGACGCGGAGATCACCTTCCTCCCCACAGATACACCAGAAATACATCTACACGTGGAACAACTCCTACAGAACACCTACTGAACGCTGGCAGAAGACCTCAGACCTCCCAAAAGGCAAGAAACTCCCCACGTACCTGGGTAGGGCAAAAGAAAAAAAAGAATAAACAGAGACAAAAGGATAGGGACGGCACCTGCACCAGTGGGAGGGAGCTGTGAAGGAGGAAAAATTTCCACACACTAGGAAGCCCCTTCGCGGGCGGAGACTGCGGGAGGCGGAGGGGGGAGCTTCGAAGCCGCGGAGGAGTGCACAGCAACGGGTGCGGAGAGCAAAGCGGGGAGATTCCCGCACAGAGGATCGGTGCCGACCGGCACTCACCAGCCCGAGAGGCTTGTCTGCTCACCCGCCGGGGCGGGCGGGGCTGCGAGCTGAGGCCGGAGCGCAGGGAGAGGACTGGGGTTGGCGGCTTGAACATAGCCTGAAGGGGTTAGTGCACCACAGCTAGCCGGGAGGGAGTCCGGGGAAAAGTCTGCACCTGCCGAAGAGGCAAGAGACTTTTTCTTCCCTCTTTGTTTCCTGGTGCGTGAGGAGAGGGGTTTAAGAACGCTGCTTAAAGGAGCTCCAGAGACGGGCGCGAGCCGCGGCTAAAAGCGCGAACCCCAGAGACGGGCGCGAGCCGCGGCTGAAAGCGCGGAATCCAGAGACGGGCGCGAGCCGCGGCTGAAAGCGCGGAATCCAGAGACGGGCGCGAGCCGCGGCTGAGGGCGCGGACTCCAGAGACGGGCGCGAGCCGCGGCTGGAGGCGCGGACCCCAGAGGCGGGCGGGAGACGTTGGGGCTGCTGCTGCCACCACCAAGGGGCCTGTGTGCGAGCGCAGGTCGCTCTCCACACCCCTCTTCCGCGGAGCCTGTGCAGCCCGCCACTGCCGGGTTCCCGGGATCCGGGGACGACTTCCCCGGGAGAGCGCACGGCGGGCCTCGGGCTGGTGCAGGGTCACGCCGGACTTTGCCGCCGCAGGCCCGCCCCGCATTCCGTGCCCCTCCCTCCCCGCCGGCCTCAGTACGCCAGAACCCCCGAATCAGCGGCTCCTTTAACCCCGTCCTGTCTGAGCAAAAAACAGACGCCCTCCAGCGACCTACACGCAGAGGCAGGGCCAAATCCAAAGCTGAGCCCCTGTGAGCTGTGAGAACAAAGAAGAGAAAGGGAAATCTCTCCAGCAGCCTCAGAAGCAGCGGATTAAAGCTCCATAATCAACTTGATGTACCCTGCATCTGTGGAATACATGAATAGACAGCCAATCATCCCAAATTAAGGAGGTGGACTTTGGGAGCAAGATCTATGATTTTTTTCCCTATTCCTCTTTGTGTGAAGGTGTATGTGTATGCTTCTGTGTGAGATCTTGTCTGTATAGTCTTGCTTCCACCATTTATCCTAGGGTTCTATCCGTCCATGGTTTTTTCTTAAAATTTTTTTCTTAATAATCAATTTTAATTTTAAGAACGTTATTATACTTTACCTTCGTCCTTTCTTTCTTTCTTTCTTTCTTTCTTTCCTTCCTTCCTTCCCTCCTTTAGACAACGAATCATCCCAAATTGAGCAGGTGGTCTCTGACAGCAAGATTTATGATTTTTCCCCCTTTACCTCTTTTAGTGAGGGTGTATGTGTACGCTTCTGTGTAAGATTTTGTCTGTATAGCTTTGCTTCCAACATTTGTCCTAAGGTTCTATCCGTCCCTTTTTTTTTTTTTTTCTAAATAAGAATTTCTTAATTCAATAACTTTATTATACTTTATTTTATTTTTACTGTATCTTCTTTCTTTCTGTTTTTCCTTCTTTCCCTCCTTCCTTCCTTCCTCCATCCCTCCCTCCCTCCTTTCGATCCTTCTTGCCTTCTTTCCTTCCTTCCTTCTTTCTTTCTTTCTTTCTTCCTTCCTTCCTTCCTTCCCTCCTTCCTTCCCTCCTTTCCTTCCTTCTTTCCTCATACTTCTACTACTTCCCTCTACTTTTTCTCCCTTTTATTCTGAGCCGTGTGGATGAAAGGCTCTTGGTGCTCCAGCCAGGAGTCAGGGCTCTGCCTCTGAGGTAGGAGAGCCAACTTCAGGACACTGGTCCACAAGAGACCTCCCAGCTCCACATAATATCAAACGGCGAAAATCTCCCAGAGACCTCCATCTTAACACCAGCACCCAGCTTCACTCAACGACCAGCAAGCCACAGTGCTGGACAACCTATGCCAAACAACTAGCAAAACAGGAACACAACCCCACCCATTAGCAGAGAGGCTGCCTAAAATCATAATAAGGCCACAGACACCCCAAAACACACCACCAGACGTGAACCTGCCCACTAGAGAGACAAGATCCAGCCTCATCCACCACAACACAGGCACTAGTCCCCTGCACCAGGAAGCCTACACAACCCACTGAACCAACCTTAGCCACTGGAGACAGACATCAAAAACAGGAGGAACTACGAACCTGCAGCCTGCAAAAAGGAGACCCCAAACACAGTAAGATAAGCAAAATGAGAAAACAGAAAAACACACAGCAGATAAAGGAACAAGATAAAAATGCACCAGACCTAACAAATGAAGAGGAAATAGGCAGTCTACCTGAAAGAGAATTCAGAATAATGATAGTAAGGTTGATCCAAAATCTTGGAGATAGAATGGACAATAGAATGAACAAAATGCAAGAATCAGTTAACAAGGACCTAGAAGAACTAAAGATGAAACAAGCAAAGATGAACAACACAATAAATGAAATTAAAAATACTCTAGATGGGATCAATAGCAGAATAACTGAGGCAGAAGAATGGATAAGTGACCTGGAAGATAAAATAGTGGAAATAACTACTGCAGAGCAGAATAAAGAAAAAAGAATGAAAAGAACTGAGGACAGTCTCAGAGACCTCTGGGACAACATTAAACGCACCAACATTCGAATTATAGGGGTTCCAGAAGAAGAAGAGAAAAAGAAAGGGACTGAGAAGATATTTGAAGAGATTATAGTTGAAAACTTCCCTAATATGGGAAAGGAAATAGTTAATCAAGTCCAGGAAGCACAGAGAGTCCCATACAGGATAAATCCAAGGAGAAATACGCCAAGACACATATTAATCAAACTGTCAAAAATTAAATACAAAGAAAGCATATTAAAAGCAGCAAGGGAAAAACAACAAATAACACACAAGGGAATCCCCATAAGGTTAACAGCTGATCTCTCAGCAGAAACCCTACAAGCCAGAAGGGAGTGGCAGGACATACTGAAAGTGATGAAGGAGAAAAACCTGCAGCCAAGACTACTCTACCCAGCAAGGATCTCATTCAGATTTGATGGAGAAATTAAAACCTTTACAGACAAGCAAAAGCTGAGAGAGTTCAGCACCACCAAACCAGCTTTACAACAAATGCTAAAGGATCTTCTCTAGGCAAGAAACACAAGAGAAGGAAAAGACCTATAATAACGAACCCAAAACAATTTAGAAAATGGGAATAGGAACATACATATTGATAATTACCTTAAATGTAAATGGACTAAATGCTCCCAACAAAAGACACAGATTAGCTGAATGGATACAAAAACAAGACCCTTATATATGCTGCCTACAAGAGACCCACTTCAGACCTAGAGACACATACAGACTGAAAGTAAGGGGATGGAAAAAGATATTCCATGCAAATGGAAACCAAAAGAAAGCTGGAGTAGCAATTCTCATATCAGACAAAATAGACTTTAAAATAAGGACTATTAAAAGAGACAAAGAAGGACACTACATAATGATCAAGGGATCGATCCAAGAAGAAGATATAACAATTGTAAATATTTATGCACCCAACATAGGAGCACCTCAATACATAAGGCAAATACTAACAGCCATAAAAGGGGAAATCGACAGTAACACATTCATAGTAGGGGACTTAAACACCCCACTTTCACCCATGGACAGATCATCCAAAATGAAAATAAATAAGGAAACACAAGCTTTAAATGATACATTAAACAAGATGGACTTAATTGATATTTATAGGACACTCCATTAAAAAACAACAGAATACACATTTTTCTCAAGTGTTCATGGAACATTCTCCAGGATAGATCATATCTTGGGTCACAAATCAAGCCTTGGTAAATTTAAGAAAATTGAAATTGTATCAAGTATCTTTTCTGACCACAACGCCATGAGACTAGATATCAATTACAGGAAAAGATCTGTAAAAAATACAAACACATGGAGGCTAAACAATACACTACTTAATAATGAAGTGATCACTGAAGAAATCAAAGAGGAAATCAAAAAATACCTAGAAACAAATGACAATGGAGACACAACGACCCAAAACCTGTGGGATGCAGCAAAAGCAGTTCTAAGGGGGAAGTTTATAGCAATACAAGCCCACCTTAAGAAGCAGGAAACATCTAGAATAAACAACCTAACCTTACACCTCAAGCAATTAGAGAAAGAAGAACAAAAAAACCCCAAAGCTAGCAGAAGGAAAGAAATCATAAAAATCAGATCAGAAATAAATGAAAAAGAAATGAAGGAAACAATAGCAAAGATCAATAAAACTAAAAGCTGGTTCTTTGAGAAGATAAACAAAATTGATAAACCACTAGCCAGACTCATCAAGAAAAAAAGGGAGAAGACTCAAATCAATAGAATTAGAAATGAAAAAGGAGAGGAAACAACTGACACTGCAGAAATAAAAGCGATCATGAGAGATTACTACAAGCAACTCTATGCCAATAAAATGGACAATCTGGAAGAAATGGACAAATTCTTAGAAATGCACAACCTGCCAAGACTGAATCAGGAAGAAATAGAAAATATGAACAGACCAATCACAAGCACTGAAGTTGAAACTGTGATTAAAAACCTTCCAACAAAGAAAAGCCCAGGACCAGATGGCTTCACAGGCGAATTATATCAAACATTTAGAGAAGAGCTAACACCTATCCTTCTCAAACTCTTCCAAAATATAGCAGAGGGAGGAACACTCCCAAACTCATTCTACGAGGCCACCATCACCTTGATACCAAAACCAGGCAAGGATGTCACAAAGAAAGAAAACTACAGACCAATATCACTGATGAACATAGATGCAAAAATCCTCAACAAAATACTAGCAAACAGAATCCAACAGCACATTAAAAGGATCATACACCATGATCAAGTGGGGTTTATTCCAGGAATGCAAGGATTCTTCAATATACGCAAATCTATCAATGTGATAAACCATATTAACAAATTGAAGGAGAAAAACCATATGATCATCTCAATAGATGCAGAGAAAGCTTTTGACAAAATTCAACACCCATTTAGGATAAAAACCCTGCAGAAAGTAGGCATAGAGGGAACTTTCCTCAACATAATAAAGGCCATATATGACAAGCCCACAGCAAACATCATCCTCAATGGTGAAAAACTGAAAGCATTCCCACTAAGATCAGGAACAAGACAAGGGTGCCCACTCTCACCACTCTTATTCAACATAGTTTTGGAAGTTTTAGCCACAGCAATCAGAGAAGAGAAGGAAATAAAAGGAATCCAAATCGGAAAAGAAGAAGTAAAGCTGTCACTGTTTGCAGATGACATGATCCTATACATAGAGAATCCTAAAGATGCCACCAGAAAACTACTAGAGGTAATCAATGAATTTGGTAAAGTGGCAGGATACAAAATTAATGCACAGAAATCTCTGGCATTCCTATATACTAATGATGAAAAATCTGAAAGTGAAATCAAGAAAACACTCCCATTTACCATTGCAACAAAAAGAATAAAATATCTAGGAATAAACCTACCTAAGGAGACAAAAGACCTGTATGCAGAAAATTATAAGACACTGATGAAAGAAATTAAAGATGATACAAATAGATGGAGACATATACCATGTTCTTGGATTGGAAGAATCAACATTGTGAAAATGACTCTACTACCCAAAGCAATCTATAGATTCAATGCAATCCCTATCAAACTACCACTGGCATTTTTCACAGAACTAGAACAAAAAATTTCGCAATTTGTATGGAAACACAAAAGACCCCGAATAGCCAAAGCAATCTTGAGAACAAAAAAAGGAACTGGAGGAATCAGGCTCCCTGACTTCAGACTATACTACAAAGCTACAGTTATCAAGACGGTATGGTACTGGCACAAAAACAGAAAGATAGATCAATGGAACAGGATAGAAAGCCCAGAGATAAACCCATGCACATATGGACACCTTATCTTTGATAAAGGTGGCAGGAATGTACAGTGGAGAAAGGACAGCCTCTTCAATAAGTGGTGCTGGGAAAACTGGACAGCTACATGTAAAAGTATGAGATTAGATCACTCCCTAACACCATACACAAAAATAAGCTCAAAATGGATTAAAGACCTAAATATAAGGCCAGAAACTATCAAACTCTTAGAGGAAAACATAGGCAGAACACTCTATGACATAAATCACAGCAAGATTCTTTCTGACCCACCTCCTAGAGTAATGGAAATAAAAACAAAAATAAACAAATGGGACCTAATGAAACTTCAAAGCTTTTGCACAGCAAAGGAAACCACAAACAAGACCAAAAGACAACCCTCAGAATGGGAGAAAATATTTGCAAATGAAGCAACCGACAAAGGATTAATCTCCAAAATTTACAAGCAGCTCATGCAGCTCAATAACAAAAAAACAAACAACCCAATCCAAAAATGGGCAGAAGACCTAAATAGACATTTCTCCAAAGAAGATATACAAACTGCCAACAAACACATGAAAGAATGCTCAACATCATTGATCATTAGAGAAATGCAAATCAAAACTACAATGAGATATCATCTCACACCAGTCAGAATGGCCATCATCAAAAAATCTAGAAACAATAAATGCTGGAGAGGGTGTGGAGAAAAGGGACCCTCTTGCACTGCTGGTGGGAATGTGAATTGGTTCAGCCACTATGGAGAACAGTATGGAGGTTCCTTAAAAAACTACAAATAGAACTACCATATGACCCAGCAATCCCACTACTGGGCATATACCCTGAGAAAACCGAAATTCAAAAAGAGTCATGTACCAAAATGTTCATTGCAGCTCTATTTACAATAGCCCGGAGATGGAAACAACCTAAGTGCCCATCATCGGATGAATGGATAAAGAAGATGTGGCACATATATACAATGGAATATTACTCAGCCATAAAAAGAAACGAAATTGAGCTATTTGTAATGAGGTGGATAGACCTAGAGTCTGTCATACACAGTGAAGTAAGTCAGAAAGAAAAAGACAAATACCGTATGCTAACACATATATATGGAATTTAAGAAAAAAAAATGTCATGAAGAACCTAGGGGTAAGGCAGGAATAAAGACGCAGACCTCCTAGAGAACGGACTTGAGGTTATAGGGAGGGGGAAGGGTGAGCAGTGACGGGGCGAGAGAGAGTCATGGACATATACACACTAACAAACGTAGTAAGATAGATAGCTAGTGGGAAGCAGCCGCATGGCACAGGGATATTGGCTCGGTGCTTTGTGACAGCCTGGAGGGGTGGGATAGGGAGGGTGGGAGGGAGGGAGACGCAAGAGGGAAGAGATATGGGAACATATGTATATGTATAACTGATTCACTTTGTTATAAAGCAGAAACTAACACACCATTGTAAAGCAATTATACCCCAATAAAGATGTTAAAAAAAAAAAAAAAAAGAACTTCTATGGACAATCTAAACTTTTGCTTCTGCCTTGGGCTTTACAATCTACTGATTATGCGATACCCTTGGTCCCAGGGAGTCTGTGCACAGGACTCTAAATTAAGAGTCTTTTTTTATGTCATCTTGGTGAGTGGGGACCCCTCTAGATATATTTGTTCCAGAACCAGCTTCTCTTAGTTTCAGACAGATTCTTCCCTGTATCTAGGATTCTTTTCCATTTTTTTTCTAGTCCTTTAAATCAATCTCTTTTTAAGTAGGCAGAAAGAGAGAATGCAAGAAATCTATCCCTCATTAGCAACCAAGAAGCATGATCCAGTATACTATTCTTTCATTTTTAAGAAATAATATCTTAATAGTTACTATTTTTCTGTTTTAAAGTAACAGAGGAAAGGAAAATTAGACATGTACATGTGAAACAAAGAATTGCTCATTTGAATGATACATTACTGATTCTGATTAGCTTTGTTTTTCAGAGAGAGTATGAGTTGTACCATTTTATTTTCAGGAGGTGGTAACTGACTCTTACTTTTAAAAAACAAAAGGAGTATTGCATCTCTATGCTGTGATCCTCCACTAGAGTAGAGGTCATATCATTACAGTCTGTAGACCCCATATGATATGCCCACAGTAAAAAGTTAATAAATAATTATTGAAAGAATGAATGAAGCATTGTATCAAAAGGGCAGGTCTGAATAAGATAGCAAAGAAAAGCACTTTGATAGGAGGTTTGCAACATGTGGACAGATGGCTGCTGAAATAGTAGTTGTACTTTCCTAGGGAAGACACATCCAAGTTCGCATTAAAAGATTGGATATCTTGGACTTCCCTGGTGGCACAGTGGTTGAGAGTCCGCCTGCCGATGCAGGGGACACGGGTTCGTGCCCCGGTCCAGGAAGATCCCATATGCTGCGGAGTGGCTAAGTCCGTGAGCCATGGCCGCTGAGCCTGCGCGTCCCGAGCCTGTGCTCCGCAATGGGAGAGGCCACAACAGTGAGAGGCCCGCGTACCGCAAAAAAAAAAAAAGATTGGATATCTTACATCCACAGTGTAGTTGCAAATCAAATAACTCTGGAAAAAACAGTTATACTAATGATATTTCTTCCCATGATTGTGTTAACTAATTAATTAATTAGTACCCACCCTGAATTGTTTCACAATGAATTTTAGTATGGGAAATTATATATCCAGAGATAAGATTTATGCATAGGAATGCATGCCTTAAGTGCTGCAAGTTTGCTAAAAGTGGATTCACGTTTTAGCAGATCCGACCATGAGCCTCACTGAATGAAAGGAGTTATGTTATCACCAAATTGCAGTCCATTACCATACCATTCCTCACCTGTAGCAGTTACTTGTATGATAAGCTGTTCGTAAAATTTGCTATTAATTATTCTTGCATGATATAGTATGATGGGAACAACTGAAAATATAAATACATGCAATCATGTTTACATGTATCAGATTATAATGTAATTAAGACTTCTAGATGGTGCCTTCTCATAAATTAATACTTAGGAGTCCACTAGATATTCCCCACTATGGTGATCAAGCCAGTGTTGAAAGGGATATGTGGAAATGGAAATTCTTATCCCTTACTGTTGGGAATGTAAATTGGTACAAGACCACTGAAGATCAATTCAGTGATACCTAGTAAAGATGAAGATCTTCATATCCCATAAGCCAACATTTTTATTTCTGGATATATATCTTCCAAAGGACTGCTATACATGTGCATAAGAACCATTGCCTTACATAATGGAAACAACTAAACATCCATTAAAATGGCAATGAGCAAAAATTGTATTCATTATACCCATAAAATGTAATAACATGCAGTGGCTGAAAACAATGTAATGCTATGCATTACCATAAATTTTTAAAAACATAATTTTAAGTGACTAAAATGTGTTTGAGTTATACCTAAAATAATATTTATATAAATCAAGAAAAACAAGTAATTCTCTCACTTCATGTATATGTATATTTAGTTATATATTTACATATATATGTTTATGTATGTATGTATGTATATAATTTCCAGGAACACATACTTTTATAGTAAAACCAGAGGCAGAATAACTATTAAGCTGATGAAAGAGCCTAAAAGTCAGTTCCTACTAGTCCTGGTCCTTGGTCCTGCCCCAGACCTGTAGGCTTACATCTTAACGCACTCCATACTCTTTCCGCAAAGGATGTCATCAGGAGCATATTGCTGATTTTGTTTCGTTTCGTTGTATAACAGGTAGCATTTATTTGTCACTATATAGGCTTAAATAAATAGGCAATCTCTCCCTTTGTACTGAGAGAAACTATTTTGGTGAGACTTTTCAATCATGAAAATTTAAGTCAAACATCTCACAACTAAATAATTAAATAATGGGGAAGTTCTGAACAGTGATGTAGCATTGAATGGATGGACCTTCTGAAATAGCTTTGACAGGTCCTGGGAAAAGGCCATGGGCAGGCATGATTGTGTCAAGATTATGATGGAATTTTTTTTCATTTCCTTTTGGCTGAAACTGAAGATGGAGGATATAGAGTCTTTTCTTTCAGCGGGGGGACGAGGACAGGCAAGGCAGGACATCCTGAGTAGATGAGCACGCCCAAACAACAGAGCAGCAGAGCTGAGGCTCATGACAGAGAGACCGGTAGGGAGTTTCCTGGGAAGGGGCAGGCCCACTGACACTAGATTTCCTGATATTCATTTTCGCGTCTCCTTTTGTGTACTTCAATCCCACTATGTTATCATCAAGCCCTGGGTTATGTCTGTTGGACATGCCCAACTTGTACTGTCTATATTTTATGGAATCAAGGGAGCAGACTGAAATACTGTAGCCTGCTGGTGAAATAAAACTGAAGCTGCTTGAAAAAGCCCAGGGCTTCATAGCACAGGGATAGGAGGATTGTGTGACCATTTGGAGTATTGAGAGTGGTCCCGGTTCTTCCATAGAGGCGGCAGGTGTTAGGGGAGTTGGAATGAGAGCACTGTGAAGGTGAATGGCAGCAGGAAAGCAGCAGGATGGGGGTTGAGGGCAACTTGTGGAGCAACATCTCCTGTCTGTGGGAACACTCAGTGACAGGACACTTGAACCTCTGGGAGGTCCCTTAAGGAGGGTTTGCAAGTCTCTCCTTGAGAAAGGCTGGGAAACCGAAAGGAATGGAGGGAAGGGGAGACCTCAGGTTGGTATCTGCTGGGCCTTTTTTAAAAAGAAGAAAGGATGTTGGTGCTGTCTTTGGCAGGACAGAGGAAGAAAGTATAAAGGAAGAAATAGGCAGTACCTACACATCATCAAGTTAGATGGAAAGTCTTTGTTGTAGGTCAAATATTGAAAGATTCAGTGAGTCAAATGGCCATGTCCAAATGCATAGATGGTTGGCCTTATATAGGCCAAAACATATGTTTAATTCACTTAGGTTTCTATATTTTGTTTCAAAATTGGTGCTCTGTTGAAAGTCAAAATTAACTGGTCTGTTATGACCATAATTTAAAATACCATGTTTTTTAAATTAATTTTTATTGGAGTATGGTTGCTTTACCATGTTGTGTTAGCCTCCACTGCACAACAAAATGAATTAGCCATACACATATCCCCTCCCTTTCGGACTTCCCTCCCATATAGGTTACCACAGTGCATTAGGTAGAGTTCCCTGTGCTCTACAGTATAAAATACCATGTTTGATAGTGCTAATAACAACTTAGTTTCTTTGGATCAAAGTTTTTCCAGATGCCTGTGGCAAACATTAAGAAATTTAGGAAACATATAATTTAATTTAAAAATACTAATCATATTTATACACATTTTCTGCAAAATGATAACTCAAATAATGGCAGCTCATTTTAACCTCGAACATTTCAAAACAACAACAAAAAGAAACATCTCTTTGCCACATAAGAAGAACCCAAACTTTTGGCTGTCTACAGCCTGTGAGCTGACTTCATAATTTTTCATCACTATCCATGCCTTCTCAGGACACTTAACTATTTTTAGAAGCAGACAGTATTGCTGATAATGTAGTATATCCTACAAGTTCAACCTTTGCAAATCACGCCATCCAGGGCAACTGACTTGGTGAGCAAAATCTCCATGGTCATTTAGAAATATGAACTGTCTAGTCAAGTTTACAGTGCTTTTTTGTTTCCCCTCAGTGTGCAATGCAGTTAAATATTACCTGTATGTTTCATTTAACTCTATGAGATTATTGAAGGTTTCTATTTTCAAATTCCTGATTAATCAAATTCAACTAAAAATAAATATTCATTTATGTATGTAAAAAGTAGGAAATAATCCTTGTTACGGGGAGAGGAAAGTGGGGAGAAATCCAGAGTAAACATAAAAATATTGCCGTTCAAACATTTTCAAAATTTAAAAAAAATTATTTATAACTGTCAGAAACTTACATGTGATAAGAATGTTTTATCACAGACTCTGGTACAGGAGATTTCTAGAAATTAGAAAAGTAGAATATTTCTATTATAGTAGTGAGGGCAAAAATATATATTCCAAGAAGTAATTTTTAAACACTAAGTGGAAATAAGGCCCATAAAAATGAATGTTGTATGTTGTATATTTTCCTTCCTGGTTTTTATTATTTTGAAATTGGTCCTTCAGCCACCAAGTAGGATGATGGTTTCTGAATAGTGTTTACTTTTGATGATAGCTTTGTCTCCCCCTGTTGTTCAAAATGATAAAATACAGCACTCTGGAAACAGCAAGGCTCTCCGTTCCTCCGGTATTTGTAAGCTGACAAGAAGTATACAGATACCCTCTGAAGTTTTATGCCTGCTGTGTTTCTCTCTTTGCTGCAAGAGGAGCCTTTTCTTTTAACCTGCATGCCTTTGAAGAACTGACTCAGCATATTCATGGCCTCTAAAGGTAAGAGTAAATATAGGCAGCTAATAAATTTTTCCTTATATTATGACTGAAAATACACAGTTCTAAGGGTGTTACAATCGGTGAGATTGATACTTTAAAACCTGTCATTTAGTGCTTTTCAACGTTGGAATTTTTAACTTTGAACTCCAAGGAGCATGTTGCATTACATTTTTAAAAAAACCCTCTATCTGATAGAATGTAAAAGTTAAGATGCAAACAGTGTTTTTGTTATCATAAATATAAACCTAGTGACTTGATGTGAAAAGCTGCAGAATAAAATTTAGAATGGGAATATTTAATGCCAAACACAAAGACAAGTTGATATTCCCAGTTTCAAGGGATTTGTAGAAAACTTTTCACACATAAGTTAAAAAGTGTTAAAGTACAGTTCAATATTTAAAAATTTCCCATTTGTTGTTTAAAATATGTGATACAGCCATTTCTTATAGAGAATTAAACATGTGTTTTCAGGAAATCCTAGTAAATTTAATGGACTAGAAGTAAAGATTTCTGAACTATGAAGCAAAAATCTTTCAAAATTTCTTTGATGGTAAATTATATCTAAAAAGCAAACAGAAACTAAGCAAGCAGATTAAAGACTTTGGGAGGGGGAACTGGTAAGTTTTCCTCAAATCCCTAAAACTGCAAATATCATTAGTGTTGTCTCACTTAAAGAACTTCTCAGAAGACAAGGGATGTGCTTGTTTTAGGTAATGGGTTGCAATCTCACAAAAAATATTTGTGAAATGATATAAAAATGAAATTATAATGTGTTTTCATTCCATTATCAGAAGAAACCATTAAACTCTAGGCTATAATGAAAGTGAAGAATTATGATTAGTATAATTAGTGGAAACCTTTTAACCTAATTACAAATAGGATAATAGAGTTCACAATTTAAAATATCCTAAATTAAATTAATGATCCATTCAGAGAAACATGTATGCTTATTTGCTTCCTTTATCAAAATAGACTTTGGATGATATTTAATTTGGAACAAAGGAAGTAATCTTTTCACTTTTTGTCAACATGTAGCATACACCAGTCCCTGAGTATCACTGGGAAAGCTCAAACAAATTGTAAAATATAGACGTGAAACATCAAAATTATGAATTTTAATACATGTGTACTTCATTTTTATATTTGAAGACAGCCAAAAAAAATCTTGGCAAGTTCTTTCTTTCATTTAAGACTGACACTAAGACTTAGTCCAAAACACTTCATCACTTTATCAAGTAAGAGTTACAGCAACAACTGCAGCCTGTAAGGTAAAGAGTTGCAGAGTATGTGAAATATTTATAAGCTAGTTATACATTTTTAAAAGAGTAGATAGAAATTCAAAGCCAGATAGAAATTCAAAGGAGTTCCTTCTTCATTTGGTGGTCTGAGTCTCTGAAGAAACTTGTGACTAGAAAGCAATATTATGATCAAAATATGATTAATCTACCAAAAAAGCAGTGATGTTCAGTAATGATAGGGGCTCAAGACTAAACTTAGAGGCAAAACTTACAGTAGAAAACTAACACTCTTGCTCCATCTCACTCAAAATATTTAACAGATGAAGTGGGTAAAAAATCTGTGAGAGACCCTATACTACTTAAAAGAAGTGAAAAATGAAGTTTCCTTTTGAATTAGAAATCTGGTTTTAGGGGGCAAGTTGGTTTATCATCATTTACCTAAAATATTTTTGTGGAGTTTTATTCAAATATATTTAAAAACATTATTTATAATGTCATGATGTTTTCTGGCCCATGAAACTGTATTGGCAATTAGCATTTTTCCAGGGAATACAGGCTAATTAGACATTTCACACATTTTGTAGGAAGGTCAATCAGCACCACTAAATCAAATGACAGTCTGGATACTGGATGCCATTAGAACTGAGGAAATATTTGTGTGGTCTGGAGTCCCCTGGTTTAGTATAAATAAACACAATTTAAGAACAGGTTGGTCTCAGACTTTAAGTTTGAGAAAAACAGGAGTTTCCAGGATGATCTAAACTGAACAGAAGCTTCAGTTTAGGTCTTCAGAGGCTGTGCTGCTCCAATGTGAGCTGAAATCCCAGAAGAGAAAGCAAGTGATCTCAGAATGGTGATCCCAGCAGTCTCTAACTGAGCCTCTACTCCCCAGTAAAGACTTTGGACATGATCTGCTCTGGGCCCCAGTGCATTAACATCTCTTAATGCCATGACATCTAAGGACCTAAAGACCTGGGTCAGAAATGTGGAGCCACTTGCCAGACACTCAAGAATCTACCACGTTTTGTCACAGCAAAATAGTTTACAAGATACAATTGGAGTAATTTGCTAATCTTTTCAACAATAAAATTGGCAATGAGAGAGAATCTAATAGTCTTCTGTCAGCTATTATTGGAAATTAATCCCTACACATTTTTTTTAATTGAAGGATAACATGTGTACAGTTAAGTGCATAAAGGCACCAAACTTAAGCTCCATGATTTTTAAAAATCAGGATGCACTTGTGTAACCACCACCAAGATCAAGATACAGAACATTTCTGGCACCTCGTAAAGTTCCCTTTCTGGTCAATAGCCATGCACCTCCACTCCCAAGATGAACCACTATTCTGAATTTTATCATTATGAACTAGTTTTCCCCAGATCACAATTTTGTCTCTGCTTCTCTGAAAGTCAATGACAACAGTGTTTTTGGCACTAATGCCAAAGAAAGGATGTTTGTTGCCTTTTATTATTTTCTAGCTGTTATTGCAGTAGGGGCCATTTGCTCCTCTCCCAGATTTGACATGGTGTTACCTAGTCTTCCTCTCAGTTTACTCAGTTAGTAGCTCTCGAGAAGGGGTAAGAGCAAGAGGAATTCTAAAGTCTATATCCTTTGTGTCTGCCCCAAATCTGAGAGAAGTTCAGGATGGGGGCCTTTGGGGAAGCAAATTGTTATAATATTATCAGTGTGGAGCTCTCTTTTCATGGGGCCAAATGACAAGTTTGCTTCCATTCATTCCTACCCCTAAAGCGTGTCCAAATTCTAAATGTCACAGACCAGTATAATCTTAGAAATCCATATTGGTCTCTTCCCACAACCTTATTGTTAAATGAATAAATGAATCATTTGGCAATTAATGTCCCTCATTAACACCAAATGTACACATGACTTTAATGAGCCAATTGTTACTAGAAACAGTTTATGTCAGTGTCCAAAGGACCACTCCTTAGGTGCCTGTGTTCCTTCACCAGGTTTGCTTGGGCTTTTTTAATCCCTCTCAGATGCTCACCCAGGCTGTGCTTGAGAAGCAATGAATGAAGAGGAATTTATAATCTCCAAAGGAAAATCAGTCCTTTCTTCAGATTTATTTTGTAGAGGTTTAAAAGATTCAGAAGAATACCTCCTCCCGCTTCACACACACATATTACATGGACCTGGGTATCAGTGCTGAAGAGAGACCATTCTCATCTACTGTGAATTATATAGCTGTCACTCCAATTTTAGTATATGTACAATGAGTGCTTATCCAAATCTTTGTGCATCTGTTATAAATTTCTTCCTCATATTAATCCAGAGCCAGTCTCCTTGTCCTTCCCATTCATCGTTTTTGTTTGTTTGTTTGTTTGTTTGCGGTATGCGGGCCTCTCACTGCTGTGGCCTCTCCCGCTGCGGAGCACAGGCTCCGGACACACAGGCTCAGCGGCCACGGCTCACGGGCCTAGCTGCTCCGCGGCATGTGGGATCTTCCCGGACCAGGGCACGAACCCATGTCCCCTGCATCGGCAGGCAGACTCTCAACCACTGCGCCACCAGGGAAGCCCCATAGGTTTTTAAAATAGTCTAAATTACTTTTCTTCATAATGGCTTCTCTGATATTTGAAAACACCCGTCATGAACCTTGCTTGCTCCATACCTACACTCAAGCTAAGACAGCAAAGTGTAAACGAAATGAATGCACATGTGAGAACTCTGACAATTTGGCTTAATAAAGATGAGAAGTAAAAACACTGATAGTCTTTGAAAGAAGTAATGGTATCTAATGAGGGAGACCGCCAAATGGCACTCATGTGAGAAGAAAAGGGAAAAATAATAGTAGAAAGGAAATAAAGTATATTTTTAACGAAGAAGAAGAATTTTGCATGCACCACGTACATGTCTTATGCATAATATTAGGCTCCAGACTAAGGCAGTATAAATAGCAAATCTCCGAATTTCAATCGAAGAGATAATTGAAATAGTAACAATTTTACCTGGCAATAATATAATATAATATAAACAGGTGATTAAAAAATCAAAGCCAAACATTTTAGAACTCTGTAATTCTTTTATCATTTGTAATTTGTGAGCTACAAAGGGATTCATACTGTCAAAATTTTTTCGGATGCTTTTATACCAAACACTGAGAAATCAAAGCTAAATTAAATATTACACTGCCCTTAAGAAGCTCATAAATTAGTTACAAATATTCCCATTTGTTCTCAAAGTATATATCGTCAGACCAGCAGCATTAGTTTACCTGGGAACTAGTTAGAACTGCAAAATTCTCAAGCTCCACACCCACTCCAACCACAGAATTAGAAAGTCTGGAGTGTGGCCCAGCAATGGGTGTTTTAATAAGCCCCCCAGCTGGTTCTGGTGCAGGCTAAAGTATAAGGGCCCTGAATTACATCTAGCCATAGCAGTATGATTGATAAAAAGAGACAAAATATCCTTGGAAATTATGAGGCACCTTCATAATATTTGAGGAAGGGAGAATATGCTTGAAAGTCATAGTTATGATTTAAAACCTATGTCTAAGGTTATCCTTTTATGAGTAGAGAACATCTAGTTTCTTTTGCCATTGATTTTCTTTTTGCAGTGTATAATCTTTTAGCTCTTTGAATAGAAGTTTCACTTGCCTTCAAAAAATATACTTTCTAAAATCATTTATTTTGCCCAAATTATCCAACTTTTCTCACAACTACCTCTGGTAGTCTTCCACAGTCCTTTATCTCTGGCTTCGGGGTCAAGTGGCACTGACAGTGAGTAGGAAAAATGAAGGAAAGGGCACTGCAGTGAGAGGCTACTGTGGGAGATACTCTACCCTCTGAATTAAGAGGAAGCAAATATTGTAAGACAAACTAAATAAAATGGCCTATATTTAAATACGGACTGGGATGGTCATTCTCTTGCAGATGCACAGAACCAAAGAAGCAGAAGTCTGCCTGGTTTTCTTCCGGGAGCTTCAGACCCAGACCACGACCTTCACATCTCACCTTCCAATCCAGGGAACCAAGTGTGGCAGCGGGGTCCCCCTCCACCAGGGAGTCTCCCTCCTGGTCTAGAATATTTAAGCCAGGTGCTTTTATCTATTTCTACTAAGTGTTTGCCCTTAAAATGAATATAAACTTGATTTCTTGCCTTTCAATCAAGGCTGAAGAACTTCAACAAATAACTTACTGAAGTGAGAAAAGCATTATAAATCATGAAATTATAAAATCTGTCTTTTATTTATTTCTGTTATTTGGGAAGCAACATTTTTCTTTTATGGTCACTTCTAATTTCCTTATTTAATTGTCAGAGGAAGAACACTAAACATTTTCGATTGAGCTGTTTAGCACACTTATCATTTTACTGCTCATTGCTCAAGGTGTCAGCACATTTGGCCTGGAGAAACTGTCTAATATGTCTAGTCACCTACAGCTATTTAATTAATGACATTGAGTACCTGTCTTAATCAAGGCACATTAATGGTATAAAACCTAGTCCCTCTCACCCAAACGTTCTGCAACCTCATTGGCAAAGACAAAAAATGATGACAAAAAATGCAAGGCTGGGTACTAGAGCCAGATAAGCACACAATTTTAATTTGCGCAGGTGTACAGAGAAGAGAAACGTTGTTAAAGATCAAAGTACTCAGGAGAGACTTCTGCAATGAGCTGAGAGCTCAACATCTTCAACTGAATCTCAAAAAGGTGGATGGAAATCCAAGAGAAAATCAGCCTATCAAGTCAGCATTGTCTTCTGATGCTCTTGCATCTCCAGGCCAATTTGCTTGAAAGATCATATTATCATTAGGTATAGCCACTGTTCTAGTCATTGGAGGGTAAGCGATGATTCAAGCCTTATAATAAATCAATCAAGAAATATTATCACCTGAATTCTATGGCACATAAATAGCAATTGATATTTATGTATATTATTGTTGCTTTTGTATTTATCCTACAAAAGATTAGAAATACACTTACACTAATATTGAGATGTCAGCACATCTGCTGCAATTTTCAGCTTGTTTGGCACTCTTTCAAACTATAAAGTCTATCTCCTTTATCAAAATCAAATCTCTGTGTTAATTCCCTTAAGGTGCAAGAGATTTCTGTTATGCCTGATAGGGTTTAAGCTGCACGCAGCATATGTTCCCGGGAAAATGTTTATAATTGCAGATGCCTTCTCCAGAAACCCACTGGCAGACAAATGTACTTTAGAGACTGGAGAGCTCAGGGAGATATGTAAAAGAGCTGGAAAGGCTAACCTACCATCTTCCATCTGCAGGAAGGATCAGCTGTAATAGCTGACTAGAGTTGATTAACTGCTGCAAGCTGTTTGGGAATGTTGTCAGACAAAGTTTCGCCGAGTATAAAAGTGATATACCAGTGCCAGAGGGCTGAGGTTTGATGATCACATATGGTCATCACATAGTCTTCTTCCATCCATGAATGATGACACACCCGGAGCCAGATGCTTGACATGAATACACTTTTTTCATATTTGATAGAGATATGAACCCGTTGGCTGCAGTTCTAAAATGAAGTCAATTTTCCAAACGTACACCTTTGGTAATCTTTTTCAGAAAACAAAAACATGCCACAAATTGGTGGATATTTTACTTCAAAGGGAAAGAAAATTTATAATCTTTATACTAAAAGAACACTAATTTGCTTTAAAGTGGTGCGTATAGAAAAGGATGAATGCACATTTTGAAAGTTTAATACTACTAGTTTGTTAAGAAACATATATATAAAGAATTTTATGAGTTAACTTTTATCTAAAACCATAAGGTTAAATAAAACTATGAACATTTGAAAATAGTACATGCTTCAATAAACAAACAGGAAAATATTTAATAAAAATCCTTCTAAGGTAAAAAACTCAAAGTAAAATTAAAAAAAAATCATCTATTCTCCTTTAATCAAGACTATCCAATGACTACTACTGAAAATCATGTTTCCATTAATAATTTGAAAATAAACTCCCAAGCGGGGTGTGTGTGTGTGTGTGTGTGTGTGTGTGTGTATACATACATATGTACATGCACATACTTGTATGTCTAGACATGTATATATATATGTTGTTCATGTAGGTTAAACTTAAGAATAAAACCAATACATTCTCTTTCCAGATGGATTAACATGTTCATAATAGTCAATAACATTATATCCTATAAGCGTCAAAGGATAACTATTTATAATTTAGTCACCTATAGCTAAGAGTAGTGAATCAAAGTCTACAAGGACACATGTAAAGATCACATTTATTTTGCTACATGTATTAAATGGAATCAATGATACCTGTAAACCTGATAAATTATACATAAGAATTGATTCTTAGTTACATATCCAAGGCTATAATTAGGTTTCCATTCTATACCTTTCATACTTCAGGAGTCCTTTACTTGCCCTGACACCCGAATACATGACACAATCTCTTTAGACTTTCCAACAATTCCTAGTTCATCAATTAATAGCAAAAGATGAAAAGGGCTCTTTTGGACCATGGTTTATAAGTGGCCTGGGGCGATTTAAAGGAAACTACAAGAACAACCAAAACCAAGACCCTCAAATCCAGGACGTTTGCCCACAGAGGTAGATTAAGTCAAATGTTATTACAGAGGACGGGTGAGTATAAGAGTAAATAGGGAGGAAAGGTACTCAGAAGTCCCATAGCATCACTTAAGAATTGTTTCTCCCAGTTCCTAAGATTAGTTTAGTGATGTGGTACAGCAGAGTAAAGAGCACGTCAAAATCAGCGGCATTACTGCCTGGGTTCAAATCCCAGTCTAACCACTTATTGATACATGCTCTGTGACGTTGAGCAAACTACTTTCTCTCTCTGGGATTGTTTCCTCACATGTAAAATGTAATGATATCTAGCTCTCTGATGTGTGTGAGGATTAAATCAGACACTATGTCAAAAAATCTGGCACAGTGACTACCTCATGGTAGTCATTAAATAAACAACTGCTATTATTAGGTATTAGAGAGGTGCAACTTCCCTTTTCAACCAATAGTCTTTAAATTTCAAGGCTGAAAACTTGATCCATGACACAAATAGTCAAAGCTCCTAAACTCAAACTTAACTTCTGCCCCCATACTCCTTCTCTATCTCTAAGTTACTCCTACATAGATCCACTGCTTAATAATCGTGCATGTCCTTTTGAAGCTTACCCCTTCTCTTTCCTCAACTCTCCATTTTCCTCAAAAGAGGAGAACAGAACTAACAATACTACACAACAAAGACCGATTCAAATTTTTTTTAAAAACTTTGTCATAGTTGTTAAAATATGTTTTAGAATATCTTAAATCATAAGTTTTGGAAAAAATATTTTTGTGAATCTTAAAATGGAGGTCACATGTACTTTTATCAATAATAAGACTTAAATAGAAGAAATGATATTAGTTTTTACCTCCACCTCAGGATATACAAGGAGAGTGAAGGAAATAAGGTAATATCATATTTTCTGCGTTTGTGATGCCCAATCAATTCCAACTGTTAGTATCGATTACTTTCATTTAAAAGTTATCAGTGAGTATATTAATGTGAAGGGAGAATAAAGTGAAGAAAATTTTAAGGCAAGATAGAAAATGAAGCATTTAAAAAAGTAATAATCAGCATTGCACTCAGTGATTTTACCTTAGTGAATCTTCAAGTATTGAATATCAAAATGAAAACATACACAAATAAAATTTACTCTAAGAACATATTTTAAATATTTCCTTTAAAAAGCAGTTTGTACTGTATTCTGTTTAATAAGTCACTCCTCAACTGTGGATACTTTATCTCTGTAAATTAACTTCATTTCTAATTACAGAGGCAAGTTTTAATGTGTCATGCATTTAGAGGCTTAACTCTTTTCTGCTTAAATTGGTACTTTGCTGGCATCAGCAGGATTTCTGGGTTTTCTTCCCCTAGTTCAAAGGAAGATGTGAATGAGAAAATTTTAAAGAATAGCTTTTTTCAGCTTTAACAAAGACGTTTCATCACTGTGAGGAATGAGTTACTGCATGACAGAGTGAAAGTAGAGTTATAGGGCTGAGTGGAGAGGCCATGCATGCAGGTCATTACTGTTTTGTTTCATTTTGGTTCATTTCTTTTAAAAAGAGAGAGAAAGAGAGAGAGAGAGGTTTAAAACCTTATAGGCATTCTTATTCAGATTGTTTAAAAATATTCTCAAAGATATTGTTTCCAAGAGCTACACTTTTATCTGATTACCACAGAAAAAAACACAGAGCTAATCACAGTTGCTAATGTTATCCTGGGCAATTCTGCCTTGAAATTTTCAGGGTTCTTGTAATTTTTAAATTTTACTTGAATAAAAACCATGTTAACTTCTTTTTCACTATAAAATGTGAGCTGTTTTCAACCATTTCCCTCACAGAGAACATGAAAATCATCTAATTTCAGGTAGTCTAGTAAACAGGTTAATAGTAATAGCTGCAAAGGTTTTCAAAGACCTGTGATGTAATACTTTTTATTTCCTTTATGTCGTCTTTTAACAGTTAGACCTGATAATTATACACCAGCAGGTGGAGCTTCTTGGAAGTAAGTATATTATATTCTGTAATTATTAAAACTGTTGAAATGTTTTAAGTTTCAGAAGTTTCTTTACATCTAAATATTTTAAAATGATAAAGTTAAATGTTTAAGATAGATTAAAAAGAGCACGAGGCTTATTTTTTAAAATAAATATTGAAAGTAAAATTATTAGTCTGATATAGATAAATATAAAAGCATAAAACTCCCCAAGTCTTTGATGATATTGTCATTAGGAATCTAATATTATTTTTAATCTTAAAGTAATAAAAACTATTGGTCATTTCCATGGCTGCTAATAGTTTAAATTTTCTTAATGCTGTAATTTCAGACATGGAAATCAAGGTTGAGACTAAATAACAAAAAATCATCAAAACAAAATATGTTTTATCATAGTGTCAGTGATTCGTCAAATAGGCAAATCATTTAACAATACACAAATTTACAATGATGACTAACTGAATTCAAATTAATCAAGTATTTTTGTCCTTAACTAAGATATGTCAAAATTGTAATAGATAGCATGCAGCTGTAGATATAATAGCAGATAGAGATTTTAGACAAAATCATTACTATCAGTGTGAGTTGTCCCAGTAAATTCCATAACAGTGATAGAATTATTATCTGAGTATTTGATTCTTCTTTACAACGTTGCTTCCCTAGTTGAAAAGTGGTACTATATGTGTCCAAGTAGGTCATATATCTGTAATCAAAATTTAGTAATTGCACAACTTTGTTCTCAGAGTTTACTTTGATTTCTATGCCTAAATCCTCAAAATTTCGAGCACGGAAGTAGATTTGTCTGAATAAGATACCATATACTTAATAACTGATCACACACTCTGTTTTCTTTTAATAACACAACAATTTTTACTCATATAAAGTTCTGATAGTAAGCAATAAGCATGATTTTGATAATTATTTTTTTTGCTCCATTAGTGATACTTGGCACTGAGACCTCCAACAAATATGAGATTAAAAACAGCTTGGGACAAAGAATTTACTTTGCAGTGGAGGAAAGCATCTGCTTCAATCGTACCTTCTGTTCCACACTGAGATCTTGCACTCTGAAGATCACCGATAACTCCGGTCGAGAGGTGATTACAGTCAACAGGCCCTTGAGGTGTAACAGCTGCTGGTGCCCTTGCTACCTACAAGAGGTTAGTCTTTGGCTCTGGGTGTGCTTGTATTTTTCCATGTTTGGAAAGATCAGCAATTATTTCTTAAATAAATGGCATTCATCTGGAGATATGGGGCAATTAACCTTTCAATTGGTTGAATTAGAATGTTGCTCCTTTAGGATCAGAACAGCTTGAGGATTTGGTGATTCACTAAATTTTTTTTCCTTTCCAACCAAAAACTATAGTGGCTTCTGTGATGTTAATCGGTAACGACAGCTCATGCATCATGTAAATGAGACACATCCTCCTGAATCTCTGTATTAGCCACGTAATTGTAATAGCTATAAGTTCCACCATTAAGCAAATCTACCCTTTTTCTTCTCTTATTGGTGCAAAGTTCAGGGAGTGCTGAGTGATACTAAACTCTTCTAAAGTATTCTCTTGGGTAGGTATTATTTTTAGTACAGAATCTCAGGTTCCATTGACCCATTTATGACAGACTTCAAGGTTTAGCAAAGACTATGTTCTTGTTCTAGAGGGAATCATCTGATTCTTATATTTTTAATATATAATAGATTTTCATCACGAATAGATCTATAGTAATAACTTTCATTGACATGATGCAGCTAAGTTGATATGGAAAATATACTTACTTTGATGTTTTTGATATCATAACACCTCTATAAGTTAGAAGGAATAGATTTTACTCTCTACATTTTGCAATTGAGGAAACTGGGACTTAGAGAGCGGAGGTGGCTTACCTATGATCACACATCTAGAAGATACAATAAATGGAACTTGATCCAGGTGTCTTTATTCAAGCCCAAGCTTCTCTATTGAGGACCTATGTATAAATAGTCTACTTAGCACAAAGGGAAATAAATAGTAATATGGAACTCTCCTTAATTAGAGAAGTTTCTCACAATATATATTGAAGCTAATTCTCCATTTATAGGCAATTACCTGGCTAAGTGATAGGATTGCTAAGGTACTTATATACAGAGCCCAAGAATTTTTATACTTTTACTGGGGATATTCAAGATCTAATATGCCCCCAGATGCTAAACTTAGTATAATCCAGAATATATGCCCATTTGAAAATTTCTGATAATTGATGTTTTATTTCAAAGTAGCTCCATGTCATATAACTTAACCATAAGATGCATCCTAATACTGATTAATATGTTTTTTAATTTGGTTAAAATCACATCAGTTACTTTAAAAGTTATCCTAGAACAAATCTGTATAATTCTAAGAAGACTTGTTGAAACCACATTTGTCCATCTGAAAACACTACAGACATGCACATAAGACTATGAACTTAACAAATAAGGAAAGA
This sequence comes from Orcinus orca, assembly GCF_937001465.1. Lineage (NCBI taxonomy): Eukaryota > Metazoa > Chordata > Mammalia > Artiodactyla > Delphinidae > Orcinus > Orcinus orca. The sequence goes on from NC_064563.1 coordinate 23,247,412, forward strand.
CAAAAGGAGATCAGATGATGAGCGCTGGTTTGATCTAAAAGCAAACAATGTTCATCATCTTCACCCACTTCCAGCTTATTTTACAAAGTATTTGATTTGGTTACATAAATATGTTGAAATAGAATATTATGGACAATAAAGAAATCAGGGGAATAAAGGATGATGGAGTAAAATACTAAAGTCAGCCCTGAAAATGCAAGTGCTAGTCTTTAACACTTTGGACAAAATGAAACAAATCAAATTGGTGTGTAACTCTGCAAGAAGCATTTGTTTTTAACTGAGCACAGAGAAGCTAGAAGTTGGCAATCCAAAGAGAAAAAAGTCCATAATAATCAGTAAGTGACACTTAAAAATAGATGTGTGTTGTGGCCACAACTGAGAGGGGATGGAAACATCTTCAATGCTTGATCAATTACTGTACTTGGAACAAAATGGCAAAGAAGCCAGTGTCCCAGGGTCAGAAAACAGCTTTGGGATAGGTTCTCCTTAGGGAAGGAAGATCAAAGACATGGACGTTTAGCGCATAATGCAGAACACATATCTATATAGTGAATTTCTTTGTTTCTATAAATTATAAAAAAAAAAAAACCAGTATAAGATAGAAGCAGATATTTAGAAGCTTTTATATACTGTTTAGAAGTAAGCTGACATTATAGTAAAATTAAAATACAACAACTTTAGGAAATCTTATTTTATTATCTCTTCTTACAGTTAGAAATCCAAGCCCCTCCTGGTACTATAGTTGGTTATGTTGCACAGAAGTGGGACCCCTTTCTGCCTAAATTCGCAATCCAAAACGCAGACAAAGAAGATATTTTGAAAATTGTTGGTCCTTGTGCAACATGTGGCTGTTTTGGCGATGTGGATTTTGAGGTATGATTGACAAAATGAAGGACCGTTTTCACTTAGGTCCTGATTTTTTGCAACATAATTCAATTTTTAAAATGTTCAAATCATGAAACATCTCTGAAATAAATTTAGAAAATTATGTATTTGTGAAATAATGTAACAAGTAATATTGTACATGCCAATAATAACTCATAATTCCAGAGATAGTAAGTTCAAGAATTTTTTTAAAACATACTACAAAAATTTGATTTATGTGGAATATAGTGCCTATGGTATAAAGCAAATATATTTAGTTCAGAATCACCAAAATTACATCTTCTTTCCTACATCCCTGGTGGTAACATATCCAGTCCTGATCTCAAGAGCACACTCCATTAAAATACCATTAATTCAAAAGCTATGCTCATAAGACTTGCTAACTTCATTTTGTAAAACAATCTATTCTCATGTAAACATATTTGTGTAAATTGAATGTTAAAAAACACTAATTACTTGCAAATTCAATGTGTAAGAATGTGAACTATCTTAACAGATTTTCCTAGAGGATATAGTATAATTTAGAGTATGTATTTCTTTTTCATTTCATTTCATTTCACTCCATTCATTCATGTATATCCCACATAGGACATTAAGGTTGCAGGATTTCAGGGAACATTATTCACCTAGAATACAATGTACATTTTGCAAAATGAGCTGTCATAACTCCAGCCCACGCCAAAAAGACTTGGTATAACTTTCCTAAGAGTAAAGGATAAAAATATGCCCTATGATTGAGGAGAGCTTAAGAGTTTCATTATTCATGGTATAGACATGGCCTAAGTAACTTTCTCTATTTTCTATCCTCTACTCCCATACAGAAAGTGAAAGTTTATACTGAATCACTTTCAGCCTTTGAATGAGAAACAGGGCAAGCAAATGAATAGTGGATAAAGTTTAACTGTAGATTCCTTCTAGCTGAAAAGAACTATAGACTTTTGATGTCAAATTAGTCTGAATTTCCTGTGTGGTACATTAGCCCAGAGAATTTTTCGAATGAAAAATAGGACTTAGGGTTAGTTATAAAGGAATGACCTAGTAAATATCTGAGTATAATATAAAAATGAAATTGAGCAATGACTGATAATATTTAAACATATTAGGAATTATAAAATCTTAGCAATAAAAATTAAAAGGTTATAAATTGTACTTAGAAATTATTTTTTTCTAAAAAATTTCTTCTAAAATATTTCACATATTTTTCTTTTTTGATGAAGAATTCAGATTTAAAATCTGGACTTCAGGTAAAGGAATCATGGTTAGACCATATAATTGAGACTATGTACCTGCTGCCATCTTGTGGTAGCCTGTCCTCAATTACTTGAGGCTATTAAATTCTCAATCTGCATACAAAAACAAAAAGAAAAAAAATAAATAAATGAATTACAATGGATTAAAAAATGTCAGAAAAGCAAAATTCCAGAAGAGTAAACTGGAAAGTTAAATCTACAAACCTATGCTTATATAAAGGAATGAGTACCATCGAATTGTCATTTAAAGATGATGAATAAAATAATTCCTATCTCTCATGAAGTAAATATATGAAGAAATGTAAAACCATCTGTATCACCTTCAAATTTACAACTTCTTATTTTCTTCTCAAAGGTGAAGACCATTAACGAAAAGCTTACAATTGGGAAGATTTCAAAGTACTGGTCAGGATTCGTAAACGATGTCTTCACCAATGCTGACAACTTTGGAATTCACGTTCCTGCAGATCTAGATGTGACAGTCAAAGCAGCCATGATTGGTGCTTGTTTTCTCTTTGTAAGTGCAGTCTTAAAGAGTAAAGGTGATTTATTTCTTTCCTTTTCCCTTGTTGATTATTATAGAGCCAATCCCGTTTTACACAGCATTTACTCCAAAGAGTAAGTTTAATCATAGAAGGTTAGTTTGGGGCCAACATTCTTCAGAAGTCAGAATGTACAAGCCTGCATTTCTATTAGGCAGGTCTCCTCCAGTGGCCCTCATACCCCCTCTTCCTCGAGGATTGATACCCCGTCAACATCCTACACATCATTTCTCGAAACATGAGTTATCCTTCTCTTTCAACTTTAATTTAGACTTTTGGCTTATTTTCACTTTCACTGAAAAATATTTAAACTTAAATATCATATTATTTATCCTGTGTAAAGTTCAGGACTGCTTAAGAGCTTACCAAGGAGTTAGGTGATATTCAGAATGTGAAAAGTACTGTTTTCTTGCCCTTCCAATATGTACATAGATACATGATTAGGCAGAGATGAGTTAAGATGTATCAGTTTCTATTAGTACAAAGATAAGATGTCTTTGTCCTTTCTTGTCAACTTCCAATTTCATTAAAAAACATTTTCTTCTAGATTGGTGATAGGAGAACAGAAGTCAAGTAATACCAGTGCCAAAGGTATTGGCCTTTGGGCTGGTTTTCCTGACTTTCCTTCTGATATCTCCCTCATTGCTTACCATCTTCAGTGCATTCACAAAAGCTCATGGAATTATAAAATAAACCTACATTCTTCCTCTCATATTTTGTTATTCTTCAGGGTTTTAGGATCCTAATCTTATGGTGATATTAACGTGTGCTGCTGTGGGGAAAAAAAAATGGTCCTATTTACTTAGTCTCTTCTAGAGACACTTGGGAATTATATTAACTAAAAATAATTCCCCGGTGACATCACTGATGGATACTTAGAGTTTAATTAAAAATATATATTAGGGGACTTCCCTAGTGGCACAGTGGTTAAGAATGCACCTGCCAATGCAGGGGACACAGGTTTGATCCCTGGTCCGGGAAGATCCCACATGCCGCGAAGCAAGTAAGCTGGTGCACCACAGCTACTGAGCCTGCACTCTACCGCCCGCGAACCACAACTACTGAGCCCCCGCATGAGCCACAAACGTTGAAGCCCGGGCACCTAGAGCCCGTGCTCCACAACGAAGAGTAGACCCCGCTTGCTGCAACTAGAAAAAAACCCGTGCACAGCAATGAAGACCCAATGCAGCCAAAAAAACAAACAAAAAACCATATATATATATTAGGATTTTTTTCTCCAGCAGCTTAGAGAAACTATTTTAACTTATTCATTCCCTATCATTGGTAGACGTAGAATTAATACGTAGAGAGCTAGGTTTCTATACTTACTAAGTCATCACTTACACTCAATTCCCGTTTTCATCTACAGATCTAACCAAGTCCAGTCAATTTTGCCTGTCACCTAATACTTTTTCAATTTCCCACTCTCCTTACCTGTTTGGTAAGGCTTTTAATTTGCCACTTCCTGCTCACCCCTTCTATTTTTTGATGATTTCTGCATTTCGACACCAAACATGCCAGCGATCATGTGCGTGCATGCACATAAAGGTGCGCACGCGTGCACACACACACACATGCCCTTTTCCCAAAACCTTAATTTGGCCTGTTTAAGCCCCTTACTTAATATTTATATTAAAAATAGATTATCTTTAATCTGCCCTACTGACCTATTTTATGTAACAAGCTGATGGCAAAAATGCACTGTCAACAATTCCCTATGCCTATAAACTGAAGAAGTACTGATCTAGATAACATCCAAATAATCTGAAAGGATAACTTTTTAACTCCAGTGTCTGAGGGAGAAACACACTCACTGAGACTATCAGACAGCTCCTATCCATTGCTTTTCCTTTCCTTTTTACCATAATATCATAAAATATTTGCACTTTTTTGGACCATATAGCTTTTAAGATAATTTGTCACCAAGAATTGTCTTTATTGCTGTCTCCATTTTATTACCTTGTGGTGAGAGATCTTTAGAAAGCTGTTGGTGTGAGGATATTCTCCGATCCAAACAGCAAAATTCACAAGTGTAATCTTATTATTGGTCTCTTCTTGTTCGAGGCTACCACTACACAACACACAACTCTGACCCCTCCCCGCCTAAGTTCCCTCTGGTATACTTCCTCAGATGACTGCCGAGTTACTGACCACAAAGTCCATAATGATATGTCTACCTCTTGTTTAAAGGTCAGAGTCTATTACAACTTCCCACGCTGACCCAGACTGCCCTACAATCTAATTCTAAAAAGTCTTGATCACCCCAAATTTGACTGGTGATACCATGTTGATTCAGATAAGGTTTCCAAGTTACTTGTACTCTGTAAATTAGACATCTAAGTGTCATGAAGTGAAAAACTTTGATTTCTCTCCTACTGATAAATCACATGTTCCTGGAGCACCACTGGGAAACATAATTGCTTTATGTAATCAAAGCTTACATGTGAGACTCTTGTTGCCTTTTTGTAAATTCACTCATATTCCATTTATTTATTTGTAGGATTTTATGTTCTTTGAACATTCGCTAGCTGGATTATAACAAGCAAGATGACAAAAACAATAAAATATGCAGAACAGATTTCAGTAAGTAAAAGACAAGTTTAAATGATCTCTTTCCCTTTGAAGAGGTCTATATTTGATGCTAATTCTTTTTCATTTTCTTCTAGAAATCCCCTGGGCTCTGGATTTCATTTCTGAATGGCTTGAGTATTGGCTTTTTTTGGTAACAAAATGTTAATTATTATATTTATTAAAGCATAATGTAATGAAGCAATTATCTGGTTGTGAATGCATGATAGCTAAAGACAAGATGACTGGCCTTAGCAGAGTGTCGCTTGGAGAGATTACCATTCTTTCTTTTTATCCTTTTGAAGTTATTGCATGGTAAGCATGAAAGATGAGAGCTAAGGCTTGCAGCATCACTGATGAAAATTCAATGTTTAGAGAGCACTTTGAAGTTTTTCTGGTACTAGGGCTGGTTACTAATCAAAAGGACTGGATTTCTAAAGTATTTTTTCATAAATAGACTTTTTTGCTTTGTTTATTAATCTTCTTATTGTAGTGAGACATTTTTACGTTATGTTGGAAAAGCTAAAAGTTGGGTAAATAACACGTTTAAAGGTGAGACGGAAGATAGATGAAATCAATTTGTTCTAGTGGCAAAAGGCACAGTTACATTCCATAAAAAAGATAATATTTACAAATCAAAGCATGTTTTAAATACATACCCATGCTAGGGATTTAAATAAGCATATTAATAGACTTCTAAGTTAGTATCAATAAAGCAGTGGTATAGAGCAGGAATTTTATCTATTCGCAGTAGAAGTTCAGTCAAAAAAGGGATCTGAGGCTCTAAAAAATAGACAACTCCAGGCCTTAAAAACAAGCAAACAAAAAGAAACAAAGCCTTAACACATGAGGCAAATACAGATGTCAGGAAACACAGCCAATTCAATCAATTAACGCCTTCCATTTTAATGTTTTCATAGTCCTCCAGATTACTATGTCTAGTTGTCCACACACTTCCAAAGTCCATTCAAAAGGAAAATCTTTTTTTATGAATGACAATAGTCCTCTCCCTTTTCAAAATGAGGAAACAAATTTGTTTTAAGCAAAGCAGCATGTAGACTCTACTTTAGAGTTACACAAACATGCCAGACACTATGTTTGCTGTGACTTTCTGGTGGGGTAACAAAACGAAGTAAAACAAAGAAAAATCAGGCAGTATGTGGAAGGCTGCCTGGCAACCTCTCTTTCCCCATGCTACCCTGCCCTCCATGTCCCAAATGTTCTCCCTAAAGATGATCCTGCTTTCAGGGCTTTTTCTTGTCCTTCACTTTGATTTCCAAAATGAAAGATTTTTGTAACTGATGTTACAACAGCAGCACAGCAGTGGTTGAGACTTTCACAGGGAGGCAAGAATTGGAGAAAGAAAACACCATTTGTAAATACTGCCTTTTAATATGACAATGTTTTGGATTTTTAAAATATTTAAATGAACCCTAAAACTAGTGAAAACAGCTACTTAATACCTACATCTAATGGAGACTCCCCAGGAATCAAAATCCTTCTTAGAATATAACACTCATTTTAAAGTTGGCCGTATTAAATGAAAACCTGCTACAGTATTTGCTCACTCCAACAGATTAGGACCCATCCTTTCTCTCCTTCTTTGTTAAAGATGAAATTGATCTTTGAATGTCTTCTATGCACCACTTTTGTCTTTACCACCAAACATGAGCCCACAAAAAACTAGGGAGACTCTTGCTTTTCAGTGAAAATTTCAATGAAAAGAAAGCAGCTCTAGAATGACATTTTTCCTCACTGCCTTTCCTTGGCCCACTATACTCTCAGAACACAGGTTCCAACCCTGTTTACTCTGAAATATGCTGGGAAAGTCTTGACCAGATTCAAATTCTTTCCTTTCATTCATTTTTTCATTAATTTAATAAATACTTCTTGACTCCCTCCTATATGCCCAAAATAGAGTGCCCCCGCCCCATGAAGCTTACAGTTTAGTTAAAGAGATGGCTATTAATCCAATAATGACACAAACAGAACTTAGATTTTCAACATGAGAAGTGTTTACAGGAGATAGACAAGGTTCTCAGTAAGGTAGGGGTATGTGACTTGGTCAGGGAGTGAGGGAATGATGGTGGATTTAATATGTGTAGAATAAGTCAGAGCAGGAGGAAGAATGTTTTAGGCTGAGGTACTAACATTTGCAAAGCTTTCTGATGGAGGAAAAGGAGGACATGATAATCTCAAGTGACGTAAAGAAAGCCAGTGACGCAAGTTCAGACAATGAAGAGGAATGTGGTACAAGATGAGAATGAATGGAGTCTGGAGGCCATGTTGAAGATTTTAAACTCTGTTCTATTAGCAAACCATCTGATAAAAGTTTATAAGGAGAGAGTTGACTGATGAAAGGTTAGATTGGTGAGAGGCCTCGAGAAGGTGCTCATGGACCAATTAGTGTTACTAAAGTAGTTTAGACGACAGCTAATGGTAGCTCTGATTAACGTGATGCTCATGTAAAGGGAGAGAAGTCAGCAGATTCAAGATATATTTGGGAGGTAAAATCACCCTTACTCGATGCTGGGTTGAAAATGGACGTTCAAGGGAGAAAGGGGATTCCTGGCCTATAACATTTAGTGACAGAGAGAACATTAGAAGAGGATCTGGTTTGGTGGTAAAGAAAGAGTGTGGGTTCCGTTTTAAACACATTAAACCAATAATGCCTCTAAGTCTTCCAAAAGGAAATGTCAAATAGCCAGGTGGGCATCTTTTCATCTAGTGTATCTCTGGAGAGAGAGATGAGTTTATGAGAACCATATGGACCCACAGAGATCTGAGTAATCTCTGGTTTACTTTAAGATATCCCTAACAAATATTTTGAAACCTGCATGGACAATGAATTCATTCATTCATCTAAATAATACTTTATGGAATTACTTCTGTGTACTAGGCACTGTATTAGCAGTGGGGATATTATGCTAAGTGGCCATTATTCCTACTCTAAAGATGCATTCGACAAATACTTGTACATTTCATATTATGTGCTAGGCACCTATGTCGTCAATAAGTTGGAGCAGTGAACAAAGCAACAAAGTACCTCCCCTCTTAGAGCTTGCATCCTAATGCAGATAGATAATAAACCAACAGGGAACAAAAATATCATGTAATTATAGGTGATCATAAATACTAATAAAGAGTCTATCACTCAATATCTAAAATAATAAACTGAATGTATTTCTTGCTAAGGCAAGGGAGGGCTGAGCCTATAAGACACAGTTTATAAGCAGAGAACTTACAAAGGGTTTTGGAAAAGTGTGGAGTTTAGAATCTGTAGTATTGGCTTTAGCTATGGAAGCAGGTTTACCAGAGTAAGACTGTTGCTCACTGGCTGACTCTCAGACATCTGTTCACTGGATGGAAGCTGTTGCTGATTATCTGATTTTCAGTCTGATTTTCAGGAGTTGATTGCAGGGGATGTTGCTGATTTCCCTTCAGAAGTGTGTGCACTTTTGTAATCAGTCAGACTGATTAAACAAGTTTGATACAGGCACACCTCATTTTATTTCACTTCACTTTATTGTATATTTTACAAATTGAAGGTTTGTGGCAACTCTATGTTGAGCAAGTCTATGGGTGTCATTTTTCCAACAGCATTTGCTCAATTTATGCCCCTGTGTCATAATTTGGTAATTCTCATAATATTCCCAACTTTTTCATTATTATTTATTTATTGTAGTGATCTGGGACTAGTGATCTTTGATGTTACCATTGTTAATTGTTTTGGGGCACCATGAACAGAGTCCATATGAGATGACAAATTTAATCGATAAATGTTGTTTGTGTTCTGACTGATCAAACCGACAGGCTGTTCTCCCATCTCTCTCCCTCTCCTCAGGCTTCCCTTTTCCCTAAGACATAATAATATTGAAATTAAGCCAATTAATAACCCTATAATGGCCTCTAAGTGTTCAAGTGAAAGGAAGAGTTGCAGATCTCTCACTTCAAATCAAAAGCTAGAAATGGTTAAGCTTAGCAAGGAAGGCATGTGGAAAGTCGAGGTAGGTTGAAAGCTAGGCACTTACACCAGTTAGTAAAGTTGTGAATGCAAAGGAAAAGTTCTTCAAGGAAACTCAAAGTGCTACTCCAGTGAACACATGAATGAGAAGAAAGCAAAACAGCCTTACCGCTGATATGGAGAAAGTTTTAGTGGTCTGGACAGAGGATCAAACCACCCAAAACATTCCCTTAGGCCAAAGCCTAATCCAGAACAAGGCCTTAACTCTTTTTTGTTTTATGAAGGCTGAGAGAGGTGAGGGAGATGCAGAAGAAAAGTCTGAAGTTAGCAGAGGTTGGTTCATGAAGTTTAAAGGAAGAAACTGTCTCCAAAACATAGAAGTACAAGGTGAAGCAGCAAGTGCTGGTGTAGAAGCTCCAGCAAGTTATCCAGAAGACCTAGCTAAGATCATTCATGAAGGTGGCTACAGTAAACAGATTTTCAACATAGGCAAAACAGCCTTATACTGGAAGGAGATGTCATCTAGAACTTTCACAGCTAGAGAGGAGGAGTCGATGCCTGGCTCAAAACTCCAAAAGACGGGCTGATTCTCTTGTTAGGGGCTAAGGCAGCTGGTGACTTTAAGTTGAAGCCAGTGCTCAGTTACCATTCTGAAAATTCTATGGCCTTTAAGACTTAGGCTAAATCGACTCACCCTGAGCTCTATGAATGGAACAACAAAGCCTGGATGACAGTGCATCTCTTTACAACATGGTTTACTGAATATTTTAAGCCCAGTGTTGAGACCTACTGCTCAGAAAAAAAGATTACTGCTCATTGACAATGCACCTGGTCACCCAAGAGCTCTGATGGAAATGAACAATGGGATAGATGTTGTTTTCAGGTCTGCTAACACAACATCCATTCTGCAGCCCATGGATCAGAAGGCATTTCAATTTTCAAGTCTTATTCTTTAAGAAATACATTTCATAAGTCTGTAGCTACCACAGATAGTGTATTCCTCTGATGAATCTGGGCAAAGTAAATTGAAAATCTTTCAGAAAGGATTCACCACTCTAAAAGTCATTAAGAACATTCATGATTCATGGGAAGAGGTCAAAATATCAACGTTAACAGGAATTTAGAAGAAGTTGATTCCTAGCCTCATGGATGACTTTGAGGGGTTCAAGACTTCAGTGGAGTAATTAACTGCAGATGTGGTGGAAACATCAAGAGAACTAGAAATAGAAGTGGAGCCTGAAGATGTGATTGCACTGCTCCAATCTCATAATCAAACTTTAAGGGATAAGGAGCATAAGGAAGTGTCTTATGGATGAGCGAAGAAAGTGGTTTCTTGAGATGAAATCTACTCCTGGTGAAGATGCTGTGAAGATTGTTGAAATAACAACAAGGGATTTAGAATATTACATCAATTTAGTTGATAAAGGAGCAGCAGAGTTTGAAAAGATTGACTACAATTTTGAAAGCAGTTCTACTGTGGGTAAAATGCTATCAGCTAGCATGGCATGCTACAGAGAAATCATTTGTAAAAGGAAAAGCCAATTGATGTGGCAAACTTCATTGTCTTATTTTTAAGAAATTGTCATAGCCATCCCAGCCTTCAGGAACCACCACCCTGAACAGTCGGCAACCCTAGACACTGAGGCAACACCCTCTACCAGCAAAAAGATTACAACTCGCTGAAGGCTCAGATGATGGTTAGCAATTTTTAGCAATGATGCATTTTAAAATCAAGGTATATACATTGTTTTATTGGACATAATGCTATTGCACACTTATTAGACTACAATATAGTACAAACATATGTTTTATATACACTGGGAGACCAAAAAATTTGTGTGACTCACTTTACCGCAACATTTGCTATATTGCAGTGGTTGGGAACTGAACCCACCATATCTCCAAGGTATTCCTGCCCAGGTTTTGATTATTATTCTTTGCTATAATGAACAAGCAGTTATTTCCCAGGAGGGTGAAAACTTTATATTCCCAAAAACCATGAAGAAAATAATTCAAGATAAAAAAAAATAGAGAGAAATGAAGCTGCTGTTACTTTTGAACAGCAAAAGGAAATAAGGCAGCAATTCATAAGAATATTTGGGAAAAGAGAATTCCAGGCAGATGGAAAAGCAAGTGCAAAGGCTCTGAGTCAACAGGCTGCTGGACAAGTTTGAGAAATGCTGGAAGCCAGGGCAGTTGGAGTATATTAAAACAAAGGAAGAGAGGTTTGAGCTGCAGTAGGAAAAGTGGCCAGGGGCTGGATCATACGGAGTCTTGCTAAGCAAGGTATGGAAGGGTAATTGATAAACCCTGGAATTTGATTGCATGTGGGGTGTAAGGAATATTCAGAACTCATGGAAAAAGCCCCAGTTTCTATTGTGGCCATGCCACTCACCAAAACAGGTGCAATTTAGTTTTACAGGTGCCATGATAAAAGAATATACATGAAGGAACAAAAAGAGAAAGAATTAAATATATTTACGGTGGGAAGTCAGAACCCCTAGAGAGTAGATAACAGTACCTGAGATGAGTGTGTGTCCTCCAGGCCAGGTGGGGTCAAAGCCAGGAAGTGTATGTCTGGGAGAACATTCCAAGCCAAGAGCACAGCACTAAGGCACAGAAGTGAGGAACGTCATTCTCAGCACCAAGAATGAAAAGCACCCAGGAGTTCAGGATGTACCTAGTAAGTTCATAGTTTTCTTGGACAACGAGGCCATACTTTCCCACTCAGCTCTCCTCCAAATGGTAGCACTAGATCATGATTCAAAGAATAGCTTCTTCTCCTGGATGTATGTTCTATGTCTATACTTGACCAAAGCATCCTCTAAGGGCTGTGAAAAATGATCTAGACACTAGATTGAACTCAGAAGCTGAGTCTGAGTGAACCAACAGGTACAGAGAAAAACAAAACAAATCAACAAAAACCTTGAATATTCATCCCTATGCAGAATATTCTGGAGGAGAAAACCTAAAACTCACCAGATAAATCACCTATATTTCGCTACAAGAGAGGTTTTGATAGATGATCTGAAGAATCAAAGTATAGCCCAGACAGCATACATAGAAGTTCACTGAAATTCTGATTTCTTGGAACCTTAATTAGAGGTTTATATACATTTGTTTTAGATTTGTTGTTTTTTTTAATCAGAATAAGAATAAACCTAGGAAATAACATAAAATTTTAATATTTCACCATTTACTCATATTTTTCAGTTCTGTCATATTCTTTAATTGTTAAAATTAGAGGGAAGAAATTCTTGTTTATAATAATTTGAGTTCTGAAGTTCAGCAATTTCCCTTACTATAAACTGTGATTTTGTCCTTTATCCTAACATTTTGTTTTAGAATCTGCAGATTATCTTAAAAAGAAAAAGCCTTTTTTAATAAAAATTCTCTAAATGCAAATGGATTTTGTCTATTTCTTATACTATGACATTTTTTGCCATAAAAACAAGTGAGCATTGTCCTTAGTGACATGTATGATAGTTCATCCAACTGCCCAGGTGTTAAATTTAGACATCATAGATTTAAATAATATAAATTAAATAATTTAAGGAATCTATGATTTATTTTTAAGAGAAAAAACACAGTAATTAAAATCTTGTTAAAGAAAAGGAGAGCTCAAGAGGGAGGAGATATGGGGATATTTGTATATGTATAGCTGATTCACTTTGTTATACAGCAGAAACTAACACACCATTTTAAAGCAATTATACTCCAATAAAGATGTTAAAAAAAAAAAAAGGAGAAAAAACACATTAGATCTTGCTGACTGAACCAGTATTTTATGACTATCTGCTGAATATTATAAAAATAATTGAAAATGCATTTTCTGGGCATTTTCTATTTAATTATAAATATCTGGTTTTTAAAGATCTGTTACAATAGAAATATAAGAGATTTCACATATGAAAATATGGCATTTTGTCTGAAACCAAACATGATGAAACAATTTGTTTTATGAATATATAAAAGCTAATATCAATGGGTCTGTTTCAGACATTGTGCTACACTTTCCACACTCAATTCTCATCCAGTTTCAATGCAACACGACAAGGTGATCATTATAAGCCCAAAAGCACAGATGAAGAAAACAATGCTCAGGAAAGTCGAGTAACTTGCCAAATTCTACAGAACTGGTAGCTTTTTGTCTACCTTCTATGATGAGAATATCAGTGGCCAAGAAATGGCAAGAGGAGAAGAACTTTTAAAATACATGGAATGAGAATTCGGAAACCTAGGACAGAAGTATTCTCATCCCTTAAAGACCTGAATAAGTAATATTCTCACCAACCCCATGAGCTATCTCTATTTGGAAAACAACATATAAACGACTTAAAATCTTTCATCCATTGACAATATACCTCTGGTGTCATTTTTGTGGATGTCTCTGTGGTTACTATTCTATATAACAGATTAAGTAGGTAATGGGTAAACCTGAAAAAAATCTCTTTGAGAAAAAGTTTAAATTTTATTGGAGTAATTTGTTTTTAAAACTTTGTCAAACATAATCGATTTAGAAAATATTTCCTGGTATCAATAAATCATAAAGGCTATTTTAGTCTATCATTTAATTGTTTTTTAAATTAATTTTAGTATAATCAAATAATCAATAAAAATAATCTCAGGATTCATTTTGGTACCTATACTATATTCATAAGTACTTTGTGATGTAAAATTTAAAATATATTACATTTTTAAGTAATATTGAAAGCTAGCAGTTGAAAATACATCGAAAGACTAAGAGAGAAATTAAAGTTCTTAAGTAAGCAAGTTGTTCAAAACCTATTTACATACGTACAGATAACATACACTTTTTTTTTTTTTTTAACGTTTTTCATGCTGCAGATGGCAGCAACACTTCACATTATCAGCTCTGCTTAGCTACACCAGCAAACTCAAGGAAATACAAATGTCTATTGAATATTCACTTTGTTCTTTCTGTAATTTGGAAAAGAAAATGTGCTGATTTTGTATGCAGGAGGGTGAAATTTGATGTTATTTTTCCTCTCAAACAAGAAACAAACCATTATGGTTGCATTATGCCCAACATAAAAGTTCAGTAATTACTATTTTTGATGACAAAATATAACTTCACAATTTCAATCAATTTAGTGAATGTACGTATTCCTATTTTTCCAAGGAAACTGAGTAACACTGTGTTATCAAATAGTTAATTATAGGCAACCGTAAAGATTAAGCATATAATGAAAAATAGATTCCCACCTCTGATTTGCTATTTCTCACTTAAGAGATCTAAAATTATTCAGAATCATGCAGGAAATCTCTTCACTTTGGTCATTTGTATGTTGCATCTTGATCATCACAGGTAATGTATAGGCAAAGCTGAGGCACATACATGGGGTCAAACCTCTTCCAGAATTGGTGATTCAAGGTCATCAAGCAAGAGTAAGTAGGTCTGATTGTAGATGGGAACATCCCACTATTTCAAAATAGGCTTTTAAGATGATAAAGTCATAGGAACTCAAAAACTGTAATTAATGTTTTATCCAGAATGGTGATAGGAGGAAGAGCAATAGTAGGAGAAATGCAGTGTAAAATATAGACAAATCAGCTTTATCCTGTATGGGTCATTTTCAATCCAGCCTGAATGTTCAATGTGGACAGATTTTTAAAAATATCAATTCTCAGGCCTCATTCCAGATCAATTAAATCAAAATCCCTTGGAGTGTCCTTGGGCCACTGCATTCTTTGTTAAAAATATTCCCAGTAATACAAATGCTCAACTAGTGTTGCAAACAATTTCCTATTCAGTGCTGACAAAATAGTATACGATTTATTTTTAAGTCCAGTTCCCAAATTCGGCATTCAAAACCTTCAGTAATTTGGCTCTCATTTACTTACATAAACTTCCCAGTAGCCTATAAGCCCTTTATAGTACACTCAGGTACCCCTGGGATTCTTGTGCAGATCCCTAGCCTATTGCCCATGTTTCCAAAATACTGAGTGACTGCAAAATCACAACAGTGGTGCCATCTATATACTGGTAGAATTCTTTACAGTAGTTTAAAGCACTTCCACACGTATGAATGACCTGAGCAGAACCTCACAAGAAAACAGAGAATTTCAATTGTGCACGGTTTGTAGATGACCAGGTACAACCTCCATACATTGAAGTTATAGAAAATGAGACATAGAAAAATGACATTTTTCTACTTCATGTCTACAGGTCAATTTTATAATAGCAGAGTTTACATAAAAGACTATTAATAAATATGTAAAATGCTCAATGATGGTGAAGAGATGAATAAATTATGGTTCACACATCACATGGTATTCTCTTTTCTTAAAATTAGATTGTAATTTAGACAATAGAGAGGATACATAGATATATGGACAGACAGACTAGAAAACATCTATATTATAGTAGGTAAAGGAAAAGCAAGTTACTTTGCAGAAGCATGCAGAATTATGATCACCTTTTGTAAAATCAAAACTAATTACATGTGGATTGTGGGTATAAAGAGAAGTACAAAAGGTTAAATTGTCTATTTGCTCTAGCAGAAGAAGCATGCAATTATAAAATCCATATAAAATGTTTTTAGATATATGTTTAAAAGCGTGACAGGCAGAATATAGGTCTATTCTATAGACTTACGTCTGTTCTAAAACTAATTTGTTTTCTCAACTTCTTTGTACCTAGGGGTCCCCATGTAACTCAGATTTGTCAGTGAAGCATAACTAGAAGTCTCTTAGGGCTTCCAGTAAATTATCTGCTGTTCTGTTAACAAGGGCAAATATGGCTTGTTATTTTTCTGCCCACTTCTTCCTTTTTGGAACATTATATGATGCCTAGAAATATAGCAGCAATCTTAATGAGTCAGCAAGCCAATAGTCTAAGGATGGCAACTCTAATAGAAAGAATATAGGTCTTTAATGATATGATGTAGCTCGTGTACTATCTATCTCCAAAATTCTTAAGTGAGATTATCATTGTGCTTAGGAGATCATTTATTGCTTAAGCCACTAGTATTTAGGTAGACTGTAACATGAAATTGAGAATATTGCTATATGATATATCCATTTAGAAAAAATAAAATATGACTTAAAGTCACACACAAACAGAACTTTAGATATAAAAATAAAACCATGAAATTTTAGAAGACTAAGATTTTCTGTTTTGCAAAACACAACCTAAATTAAGACAAAGGAAAAAGAAGTTGCGACACAAAAGAAGACACAGATAGTGCTTATTTATAATGAGGAAAGAGCTTCTACCAATGTATGGAGACAAATATTTTAAAAGAAAACAGGTCTAACAATGAATATAAAATTCATTACAAAGGAAATATTAGTGGCCAGTAAAAATACAGTCATGTTCAAATAGTCTATTAAAGAAAGGAATCAGGTTAGAAAAGATTCAAAAGTTAAATTATCCATTGTTATCAAATGCTCAAAAAAGCAGCACTTTTTATACACTCTTGGTGAAACAGTAAATTGATATTAATAAAGAGGAAAATTTGGTATCAAGTATAAAAAATTTTAAATGTAGATATCAGTTGAGCAAGCAATTTTGTTTTCTTGGAATTTATTCTATAGATATGCTAAATAACTGCAAAAGTTTTCAAAGATATATGTACCATGGTGCTAGTTACAAAACTGTTTTAATATTCACAATAAAATGAGTGGAGATATTCTAAAGGTTCGCCAGTGGTAGATTGGTTAATAAATAATTGTTCACAAAGGGAAGGGAATTTTTCTTTCTTAAAATTACAAAGATTGATCTCCTTTTAGATGGGGGACAGGAGACGGGGGCAGGAGATAGGGAAGGAGGATGGAAAATATCTACACTATAGAAAGTAAAGGAAAAGTTACTTTGCAGAAGTATGCAGAACTATAATTCATTTTTTTGGTAAAAAATATATTCTAAATACATATACATTATGTAGGATATTCTTTTTTTAACTAAGACTTTTATTTATACAAGAAATATTTTTTTGATTATCTGAGACAATTAAAAACAACCAAAATAACTCACACAGTACACCAACGTTCGATTATACAATGATCAAAAATTCTGTAGGGCTGCACTGTCTGCTGTGGTAGCCACTAGCTACATGGGCCTATTGAAATATTTTAATTAATGAAAATTAAGTAAAATTAAAAATGCAGATCCTCAGTTGCACTATTCATGTTTCAAGTGTTCAATAGCCACATGTAGCTAGTGCCGCTGTATTAGTGCAGATAGAGAACATTTCTACCATGGCAGAGAAAATATATTACAACTCTGTTCCACAGTCATCCAATCTCTGAAACTGCTGAAACCCTTATCCAGGTGTGACTGATGAAAACAGTTCTGTCCAGTCCTGTCCATATGTTCCTCATCATTAATTCTGAAGCTTTCTTACCTGTGACCCTCATCCTATGCTGTCTGACCCACAAGGAGTAACTCTTGATATCTTTGCTGATCTGCTCATTACAAAGAATTCTGTCTTTCCATCTGCGATTGCTTGGAGTTTACATTTTAAGTGCAGAATCCTCTTCAACTAGCTCTACACCGACGGCTTTAGAGAGTGAATCTTAGGAGCTTGCATGAAAACCTCTCCTTTCTGGAACTTGGCTGTGTTGTCCTGGGAACATGTGTCCTGCATTTACACAAGTCTGAGGCAGTAAGGTGACAGACACAGAGCCTAGGGCAAGAACCAAGGTCTTCAGAGTCTGCTTGTCCTTTGGTTCAAACGCCCTTGGGCTGCTGTAATCATTAACTCTTGCAGGAGGCTCAGAGCATCTGCTTCTGATCAACTAGAGGCAGCTTCTACTGAAGTCCTCACTCCACTCAGGCTGTGACACCCTTTGCAAGCCAGCTGTTCCCCATGTGGCATCTTCCTTACTCCAACCTCACAGGATGGGTCACTCTTTGTCTTAGTTCAGGCTGCTATAACAAAGTGCCTTAGACTAAGTGGTCTATAAACAACAGACATGTATTTCTCACAGTTCTGGAGACTGGACATCTGAGATCAGGGTATCAGCAGGGTTGGTTCTGGTGAGGACCCTCTTCCAGTTTGCAGACTGCTGACTTCTTGCTGTGTCCTCACATGTGGAAAGAGAGTGAGGGACCTCTCTGGGGTCCCTTTTATTTGCAAGGGCACTAATCCCGTTAATGAAGGCTTCACCCTCATGACCTAATCACCTCCCAAAGGCCCCACCTCCTAATACCATCACATTGGGCGTTGGAATTTCAACATGTCAATTTCGGGGGACACGTTCAGTCCACTGCACTCTTCTACCCAGATGTCCCCTTACTCTGCTGAGGCTCCAACACCACTGCTTTTCTCCCCTCCCTCCATGCATGCCTGTTTTGCTTGGTGTCACCAAATGTCTTTGGGACTGAATTGACTAGAAGGGAAAAGGAAAAGAAAGAGGAAGAGAAAGAGGAAAGGGGATTGTGTCTTTATTTTTAACATCTAATATGTCTCGGCACGTACTGAACACTCTTTGCCTATTTCCCCTGGTGCATAGTGTGTCAAGTTGCCTTTTATTTCAGGAACATTCTTGCATGATTTGTCCAGAATAGGATATTCTTAAATTAAAAAATCTGGAAGAATACATTCCAAAATTTTAATAGTGATTACTTCAGAGTTGGGACAGGCATAAGGAGGGAGTAAATTACTATTTTATATATTTCTGAAATGTTTGAACAATAAACCCATTCCATACCTACATACACACACACACACACACACACACACACACACACATCAACCCCACATACAATGGTTAAAGTGCAAATATCTTTAAAAACAATTATCCAGATTTGCCTCGTAAGGGAACATTTGTGACATTTTTTGAATTCATAGAAAAGCAATTATTAAGGATAAACTTAAGAAAAATAATGTCTTTTTTCTTTATGACTACTTCCAATATTTTCACTTGTGTTCTAAATGAGTCCATCTTTTATGCATATCTATTCCTATTTTTTCAATTGATTTGTTTGTCATAATGTCCAGCCTATAAACATGTACCAGGTTTCCTGGGCTCTATGACACTACCCAACATTTTAAAATTCCAGCCTGTTAATATTCCCCTTTGCATAATTTAGTAGAAGTAGATTTGACATAGCATCAATGGACATGAGTACTCAACATGGGAAGAATGAATATCCTTCTGTCAAAATACTAAATAGGACAAAATTTACACCTTTAAATCACTTGGTATCTAATTTATCATTAATACACATTATAACCTTTTTTCATTACTAGTTTATTTTCCACTCACATAAGAAATGCGGTCAGAAGATAAATTGGGAAGGGAAGTTCATCTCTTACTGGACTGGCTTTGAGGTGTTTATGACACATCAAAGTGAAGAAATTTGGCAGGTACGATCAGGAGAGAGCTTTAGCTCAAAGGTTTAAACTTAGGAATTGAAGCCATGAGTACATGACTTAACCCACTAAAAATACATGGCATGAAAAGAGAAAAGTGTCAAAAGTGGAGGGAAGCCTTCAGACACTATACTTTAAAACTGTGAAGAGGAAGAATTGTCCACAAAGGACAGAGTAGAACTGCCTAGACACTAGCAGGACAGACAACAAAGTATGATGATACAGAAATTAAGAAAGAAGACATTTCTATGAGGTGTGTAGTAATTCACCACATTCAATGCTACAGTGAGTTAAAATGCTACAGCGAGTTTAGTTATTTCCTTTGGATTTAGGCTTTCAAATATTATTAGGCCTTAGAGAAATAGTATTAAATGAATTTTGTTAAGGGTCCTAATTTAGTGCATTTGGGCATGATGAAAAGAAAGATTAGAGAAAGTAAGTGAAGAATTTTTTTTTATGTAACAAAACTAACTTGCAATTAATATTAAGAACAAATATCAGCAATCACAAGGATCTGGAAGAGGATGGCCATGTCAGGTCTTAACTGGGCAGGGAGGATTTTATTATGCTGCAAAATCACTGTAGGAAATTACATAGGAGAAGCTGAGAGAATAATACGCCCAAAACAGGTGGATAAATCTGTTATTCTGCTAAGAGTGAGGTAGTTCTTCCAGAATCAAGAACATAAACATTTGATGAGTCTGAGTTAAAAGGCTGAGCCTCAAATATCATTTTATGGAGTGACAGTAAAAGGCGAGGAACAATGAAGAATTATGGCTTCCAATGTTTCAGTGAATTGCTCTATACTGTTTACATATAAATCCAGACATCATGGCTCCATGACAGATTTCAGAAAATATACCAGTTAAAGTCAGTAGATCAAATTTTAATTACTTAGAACCTAATTATACAGTTAGAAAGCAGTTCTGAAGAGACATGCGTCCTGGAGTTTTACATATTGTTTTTATATTAAAATTATGTTAATTGGCCATGCAAAAGGAAAAAAATTATTTCCTCCTGTGTATTCACAACTGCCAATGACAAACTAATTAGTCACCAAATGTTACAAAGTCTATCTTCTTTTTACCTTACTTCTCTCTCTTCATCTCCCTTTCTACTGTCACTATCTTATTTCTGAACCTGCTTACTTACATCCCTGGCACAAACCTCTCCTTCCTATAATCCATTCTCCATATAACTGATAGATTGACTTCTTAAAGCAAGAGTCTCAAAACATCTCTTCCAGTTCAAACAAAAGTGAGAACTGACCTCCCCTTTCACCTAAATCTCTAATAAAATTATAGTAAATGAAGATATTAATGAATAAGACAGAACCAGCAAAAGGCAGGCCAGTACACATGAATGGTCTACAAAGGAGAAAAGCCTTTATCCCAGGGAGGCACCTGGCTCACAGACCACAGTGTCATGCAAGGTGGGACTAGGAAGAAGGTTTAAAACCAGAGTTAATTGACAGTCTGTCTACTGAAATGCTACACTAGTCAAGTGCCCCACACTGACCTCACCCTAACCTCTCCCTTTTCTCCACACACACTGAGCAAAATAGCCCAACATTATACTCCCAGGCATCCAAAATAGTACTCTTAAATAATTTAATTAACTGCATGAGCATAACGTTTCTAATGGTGCTGGAACGGTCTCCAGTGCCACAGAGTAAAGATCTCAAGATCTCCCCATTTTAGCATCCAAAGAGTGGTTTCCCCATCTACTCGCCCTAAAGATAACAAGCACTGTTCACACCTGAGCTTCCAATCCTTATCCTATAGCTGGGAGAAAGCTAGCAGAGAAACAGGCATACAAGAGCAGAGGGAAATAAGTCACCAGCCTTCTATTCTTAAATATGAATGAACTAAGGACCACCAAATATATGGAGAAACAAAAAACCAAATTAATAAAGAATTACTTACCAAAAAGAAACAAATATAAGCCAAGGAACAGAAGAGAACTCTTATAAACAAAACTCCAGTGTATGTTGAGGAATTTGAAAAATCAATACATCCACTGAAGAAGAACAGCAGGCTGTGAAAACAAATAAAAGAACTCTTGGAAAATAATATATTACTATATTCCTGGGACCCCTGTGACTTAGTATCATGTTCTGAAAAAAATTTTGAATTTTCTATTTAAGAGTTTTTGCTCTCTTTCCAGGAAATATTTATTAGAACTACTAATAAGTAGCATAATTAGCAAATTTTAAATAGTAAACCTTTTCAGTCTCATATGAAGGAAAATAACAGCAATAAAGATATCATTAACCAAAAAGAGAAAAGGTATGCAAAGACATATAGATTATACATAAACCAAGTATATAATCACTTGCTGAAAATTTTGTTTACATTTCCTTAACGAATGTATCATTCATGTGCACTTTGGCACAAAAATTAGGAGCCATATTGCAAAAAGAAAAAGGTTTAATTTTTTATGTATTATTTCATAGAACATAAAAGAAAAGAAGAAAATTACAAATGCATAATCCATATAAATAATCCACATAAATAACTGCTAGTTCTTCTCTTAGATTTTAATGTTACTGAAACAAACACCAAATTGTAACAAATAAGTATATTATAAAAAATTTTCAGCTTACAGGAAATTAATATGTTCTCTCCTTACCCTACAATTTTTAATAACCATTATAATGAACTATGCAACTAT
The DNA here is from genome assembly GCF_937001465.1 of Orcinus orca. Taxonomy (NCBI): domain Eukaryota; kingdom Metazoa; phylum Chordata; class Mammalia; order Artiodactyla; family Delphinidae; genus Orcinus; species Orcinus orca. The sequence goes on from NC_064563.1 coordinate 23,269,637, forward strand.
TACATGAGTCAAATTGTATAAAAGCATTATTGTACTTCTTTATATTATAGTTAACATACATTTTCAAAAATTAATACCAAGAATAAAGTATAATAGGTAAAGTCATGTATTAAATAATTATAAGAAGAGATATGGTGATTAACTGAAATAAATACTATACTACAATGTCTTATGACTATTGTAGGAAGTAAAACAATTTTACCCTTGATATGTACATTGGAGTAGATTAGAGATGCATGTTAGAGTACCTGTTTATTCCAATAAAATTGGGTTCACTATGTACATTTGTGAATGCAAAATTTTTTACACGGGTTTATCCCTCAATGCTTTATGCCAGTTGTAGCTTCCAGAGAATGCCAAAATGTAAATCTTTTGGCAGGATGGAATACTTCAATGATTCAAACAGCAAATGGGACATTGTGAACATTACAAAAACACAAAAACAAAACCAAACAAGCCTGCACATCTATTAGCCTCACAAGGGCTGGAAGCAGTGAAATCTCACTGTTAAAAAGTTAAAACATCATAATGAAGCTTTTCAAGATGAATTTTGAAGCAAAAAGCATGAAAATATCTAGATTTTACATAATCTTAGGTGATATGCTACATTCAAATTCAGCTATGCTCCAAGCACTTCTATTTCCCTACATTTATTTATACTTGTCCCCCCCAAGCACATTTTCATATTTTTCTGCCTATCCAAACAGGCCTGTCATCTTTTTAATGCCAAAATTGCTTCTGCCTCAAAATTCTTTTCTGATTTTTGTTCAGTTTATATTACTTTCTTCATTCTCTTTGTGTCAAAATATAACGTTATTATGGAAGTTAGCATGTTCTATTGTACATTAGAGGTATTTATCTTCTGTTTATGAGTCATCTTTTTTATTTTTCATTTTTTTCATTTTTTAATTTCTCTTTTTTTATTGAGGTACAGTTGACATACAAGATTACATTAGTTCCAGGTGTGTTACATAGTGATTCGACATTTATATACATTACCAATTTATCACCATGATAAGCCTAGTAACCGTCTGTCACCATGCAAAGTTATTGCAGTATTATTGACTATATTCCCTATCCTCTGTATTATATCCCTGTGACATATTTATAACTGTAAGTTTGTACCTATTAATCCCCTTAACCTGTTTTTCCCAACCCCCAACCCGCTCCTCTCTGGCAACTACCCGTTTATGCTCTGTATCTATGTGTTTGTTTCTGTTTTTGTTTGTGAGTTTGTTTTTAGATTCTACATATAAGTGAAACCATAGGGTATGTATATTTATAGTCTTAGCATAATAGCTTCTAGGTTCATCAGTGTTGTCGCAAATGGCAAGATTTCTTTTTTTTTTTATGGCTAATATTCCATTGTATAAATATGCCCTATCTTCTTTATCAATTCATCCATCAATGGACATTTAAGTTGCTTCCATGTCTTGGTTATTGAAAATAGTGCTACAATGAACATAGAGTGCATATATTTTTTGAATTAGTGTTTTCATTTTATTCAGATAAACATCCAGAAGTAGAATTGTTAGATTGTACAGAAGTTCTATCATTGTTTGAAGAATCTCCATACGCTTTCCATAGGGGCTACACCAATTTACAATCCCACCAACAGTGCATGAGGGATTCCTTTTCTCCACGTCCTCACCAACATGTTTTTTCCTGTACTGTTCATAATAACCATTCTAACAGGTGTGAGGTGATATCTCATTGTGGTTTTAACTCGCCTTTCCCCAATGATTAGTGACATTGAGCATCTTTTCATGTATCTGTTGGTCATCTGTATGTATTCCTTGGAAATTCAAGTCCTCTGCTTGTTTTTTAATCAAGATTGTTTGGGGGATTTTTTGATATTGAAATGTGTGAGTTCTTTATATATTTTGGATATTACCCCCGATCAGATATACCATTTGCAAGTATCTTTTCCCATTTAGTAGGTTGCCTTTTCATTTTGTTGGTTTCCTCCTCTCTGCAAAGGCTTTCTAGTTTGATTTAGCCCCACTTAATTTTGCTCTTGTTGCCCTTGTCTGAGGAGACAGATCAAAAAAATATTACTAAGACTGATGTCAGAGAACATACTGCCGATTTTTTCTTCTAGGAGTTTTATGGTTCCATAAAACTCTTTAGTATTTGACTCTTTAATATACATTTTGAGTTAATTTTTGTATATGGTACAAGAAAGTAGTCAACTTTCATTCTTTTGCATGTAGCTATACGGTTTTCCCAAAATTATTTATTGAAGAGACTGTCTTTTCCCCACTGTACATTCTTCAATCCTTTGTTGTAAATTAATTGACCATACAAATATGGGTTTATTTCTGGGCTCTCTATTCTGTTCCATTGATCCACGTGTCTGTTTACTGTGCCAGTACCAAACAGTTTTTGATTAGTATAGCTTTGTAGTATATTTTGAAATCAGGGGCCGTGATAACTCTAGCTTTGTTCTTTCTTAACAGTGCTTTGGCTGTTTGGGGTCTTTCGTGGTTTCATACAAATTTTGGTATTATTTGATCCAGTTCCTTGAAAAATTCCATTGGTATTTTGATAGAGATCATGTTGAATCTGTAGAATGCTTTGGGTAGTATGGACATTTTAACAATATCAATTCTTCCAATCCATAAGCATGGTATATCATTGCATTTTTTGTATCATCTTCAGTTTTGTTCATCAGTTTCTTACAGTTTTCAGAGTATAGGTCTCTCATTTCCTTGGTTAAATTTATTTCCAGTATTTTATTCTTTTGGATGAAATCGTGAATGGGACTGTTTTCTTAATTTCTCTTTCTCATAGTTTGTTATTAGTGTATAGAAACACAGCAGATTTCTGTATAATGATTTTGTATCCTGAAACTTCACTAATTCATTTATTAGTTCTAACAGATTTTTGGTAGCATCTTTAGGATTTTCTATATACAGTATCACGTCATTTGCAAACAGTGACAGTTTTACCTCTTTTCAATTTGTATTCCTTTTATCTCTTTTTCTTGTCTGATCTCTGGCTAGGACTTCCAGTACTATGTTGAATAAAAGTGGCAAGAGTAAACGTCCTTGTTTTGTTCCTGATTTTAGGGAAACTGCTTTCAGCTCTTCACCACTGAGTATGATATTGGCTGTGTGTTTGTTATATATATGGCCTTTATTTGTTGAGATATGTTCCCTTTATACCCACTTTATTGAGAGTTTTTATCATAAATGATGTTGAATTTTGTCAAACACTTTTTCTGCATCTATTGAAATAATCATATGATTTTTAGTCTTCATTTTGTTAATGTGGTATATCACACTGACTGGTTTGCAGATGTTGAACCATCTTTGCATCCCTGTAATAAATCCCACTTGATCATAGTGTATTATCCTTTTAATGTATTGTTGAATTCTGTTTGCTAATATTTTCTTGAGGATTTTTCATCTATGTTCATCAGGGATATTGGCCTGTAAATTTCTTTTATTGTAGTGTCTTTATCTGGTTTGGGCATCAAGGTAAAGCTTGCCTCACATAATAAGTTTGGAAGTGTTCCTACCTCTTTCTTATTTTGGAATAGTTTGAGAAGATAGTTGTTAACTCTTCTATAAATGTTTGGTAGAATTTTCCTGTGAAGCCATCTGGTCTTGGATTTTTGTTTGTGGGAAGTTTTTTTTTTATTACTGATTCTATTTCATTGCTAGTGATCAGTCTGTTTAGATTTTCTATTTCTTCTTGATTTGGTCTTGGAAGATTATATGTTTCTAAGAGTTTATTCATTTCTTCTAGATTGTCCAATCTGTTGGAATATAATTGTTCATAGTAATCGCTTATGATTCTTTGAATTTCTGTGGTGTTGTTTGTAACTCCTCCTGTTTTATTTCTGATTTTATTTATTTGGCCCTCTTTCCTTTTTTTTCTTGATGAACGTGGCTAAAGGCTTATCAATTTTGTTTATCTATTCAGGGAACCAGCTCTTGGTCTCATTGATCTATTCTGTTGTTATTTTAGTCTCTAGTTCATTTACTTCCTCTCCAATCTTTATTATTTCCATACTTCTGCTAACTTTGGACTTTGTTAGTTCTTCTTTTTCCAGTTCCCTTAGGTGTAAGGTAAGATTGTTTGAGATTTTTCTTGTTTCCTGAGATAGGACTATATTGCTACAAACTTCCCCCTTAGAAGTGCTTTTGTTGCATCCCATTAATTTTGGAACATTATTTTTTTTTCATTTTTATTTACCTCAAGGTATTTTTTTATTTCCTCTTGGATTTCTTTGTTGACTCATTGGTTGTTTAGTAGCAAATCATTTAGTCTACACACATTTGTCATTTTTTCCAGTTTTCTTCTTGTAATTGATTTCTGGTTTTACAAGATTGTGGTCAGAAAAGATTCTTGATGTGATTTCAATTTTCTTAAATTTATTGAGACTTGTTTTGTGGCCTAACATCTGATCTATCCTGGAGGATGTGTCATGTCCACTTGAAAAGAATGTGTGCTCTGCTGTTTTTGAGTGGAATGTTTTGTATATATCTACTAAGTCAATCTGGTCTAATATGTCCTTTAAGGACAATGTTTCCTTACTGATTTTCTCTCTGCATGATCCATTATTTGATGTAAGTAGGGAGTCAGAGTCCCCTAACATTATTGTATTACTGTCATTTTCTCTCTTTCGGTCTGTTAATATTTCCTCTATATATTTAGGAGCTTCTATGTTGGCTGCATATATATTTACAAGTGTTATATTATTCTCTTGTGATTTAATACCTTTATTTAGTGCTGTTTGTATTTCTTTCTCTTTCTTTTTTTGTGTATCTGTCATAGATTTGGTTTGTGTTTATAATGAGGTTTATATATAGCAACCTATATATATAGCATACATATATCTACTTTAAGTTGATGGTTGCTTACATTTAAGCGCATTCTAAAAGCATTACACTTTTACTGCTCCCCCCATGTTTTATGTTTATGATGTCATATTTTACAGCTTTTTATTTTGTGTATTCCTCAACTATTTTAAATATAGACGATTTTTACTATTTTTGTCTTTTAATCTTCATAGAAGCTTTATAGGTAGTTGATTGACTACCTTTACTATATGTTTGCCTTTACCAGTGAGTATTTTCCTTTCAGTTTTCTCCTTTCTAGTTATGGTCTTTTCTTAGTCATCGAAAGAAATCCCTTTAACATTTCTTTTAAGGCCAGTTTAGGGATGGTGAACTCCTTTAGCCTTTGCTTGCCTGGGAAACACTTTATCTCTCCTTTGATTCTAAATAATAACCTTGCTGGGTAGTGTATTATTGGCTGTAAATTTTTCCTTTCAGTACTTTGAATATATCATCTCACTCCCTTCTGACCTGAGAAGTTTCTGCTAAGAAATCAGCTGATAGTCTTATGAGGGTTCCCCTGTATATAACTAATTGTTTTTCTCTTGCTGCTTTTAAGATCCTCTTTTTAACTTTTGACATTTTAATCATAATGTGTCTTGGTGTGGGTCTCTTTGGGTTCATCTTGTTTGAGATGTTCCGTGCTTCCTGGACTTGGATGTCTGCTTCCTTCAACCAATTAGGGAAGTTTTCAACAATAATTTCTTCAAATAGTTTTTCTGTCATTTTCTCTCTTGCTTCTCCTTCTGGGAGCTCTATAATGCAAACGTTTAGTACTCTTAATGTTGTCCCACAGGACCCTTAAACTATCCTTATTTAAAATTTTTTTTAAAATTTTTTGCTATTTTGATAAGTGATTCCCTACCTTGTCATCCAGATCACTGATCCATTTTTCTGCATTCTCTAATGTGCTTTTGATTGCCTCCAGTGTATTTTTCTTTTCAGTTATTGTATTCTCCCATTCTAATTGGTTACTTTTTACATTTTATACCTCTTTGTTGAAGTTTTCACTGAGTTTATCCATTTTTCCCCTGAGTTTGGTGGCATTTTTATGACTATTTGAACACTTTATCTGGTAAATTGCTTGCCTCCATTTCATTTACTTCTTTTTCTGAGGTTTTATTATTTTGTTTAGAAGTTATTCCTTTGTCTCATTTTGGCTCTCTGTCTTTGTTTCTACGTATTAGGTATATCAACTACATCTTGGAAGAGTGGCCTTATGTAGGGACCCAATGATACACTTGACACACTTCCCCCTGCTCACCAGATCCAGGTACCCCAGGGGTGCCCCCCATGTAGGCTGTATGGGCCTCTTGTGGTTGGGTTACAATTGCTGCAGGCACATTGTTAGGCAGGGCTGACCCCTCGCTCAGTTGGATGTGTGGCTCAGCCATGACTACTGTTAATGTCCTAGTGGACAGGTCTGATCCCCAGCCCAGCTGTCTGTGAGACCTAGCTGTGAGTGTTGTGGGCATGCTGGTGTGTAGGGCTGGCTCCCCAGAGCAGAAACCACTTTAGTGGGGTGCCAGTGCAGGCCAAGCTCAGCTACTGAGTTGGTGAGGCTACTTCCTCTGGAGGGATCCTGCTCCTTGCTGGGTGGGGCAGGAAGGGAGCCATTTCAGAGGGGCCAGCCAGGGCAGGCAGGTTGCACAGGGCTGATCCTCAGGGGAATGTCAGGGTGGGGTGCATGGTATTATCTATGTTCACAGAGAATGACAAAAATGGCTCTTGGCAGCACCAGGACAGCTAGGTGAAAGGAGAGTTAAAAAAAAAAAAAGGAAGAAGGAACCTGCCAGTGCTTTCGTCCCTGGAGAAAATTCCCATCAGACCTCTCCCATACACACCCTAAAATTAGTCAGTGAGTTTCCTTCTTGCATGACCCAGCAGTTTTCAAGCTGCTGCTTCTGCACTAGGACTCAGAGTGAGTTTGTGTGTGAGTTTTCCTACAGTGGAGCCTCACTTTCCCACAGCCCTCTGGCTTTCCTGAATATAAGCACCACTGGTTTTCAAAGTGAGATGTTTTGGGAGCTCATCTTCCGGTACAGGTCCCCTGGACTGGGGAGCCCAACATGGGGCTTGGACCCCTTGCTCCACAGGGGGTACCTCCACAGTTGTGATATCACTCCCACTTACAGGTCACCACACTGCTGGTATGGATTCTGAGTAGACTGTGACTGTGTTTCTGCCTCTCTTATCCTTCTTGATGTGACCTTTTAAAAATATCCTTAGTTGTGGAAAATCTGTTCTACTAATCTTCAGAATGTTCTCAGAGACAGTTTCTCTCTATGTGGTTGTAGTTTTGGTGTGTCCATGGGATGAGGTTAACTCAGGATCTTCCTACTCCACCATCTTGGTCTGGATCCTCTGTGATTCATCTTCTTTCCTAGACTATGAGCTCCTTCTTGGAAGGGTCTGCCTCTGAACCATTTTTGTACTTACCCTCAGTGATACCAAGAACACTGCCTTGCATATAGTTAATTTCAATAAGTATTTCTTTTCTTGTGGTGGAATAAATGAAAAATTTAAACAGTTAAATCTACATTCTCACACCTGACTACAAATCATCTTCAAATTTTCAGAATGGAGAGTGTGCCAACATTTCATGTAAATGAAGAACAAGGGTTTTATTTAACTACATGCTCAAGTAACTACTAAAAAGTCAGAATCTTACTAAGATGATTTGACAGAAGTACAATGTCTATAACAAAGGTGGTAGCTATGGCACTGTATGTGTCAAAAATCCTCTCCCTTGGGTTTTATAAACACTATAGTAATGTATTTCAAACTTCAAGAACACTGGAGGACATTTGAAATAGAATGATTAAAAAGATGAAGATGAGGGGTTCCAGTTCAAGGTAATGATGTAGGAGACCCTTGAACTTATGTTATCCTACACACACACCAAATCTACAGCTATAAATGTGAAAATTCCCTCTGAAAGAAATACAGAAACTAGAGGAGTGACTCGTACATATCAGGCAAACAAGAAAATACCCAAATCAAAACAGGCAGGAGATACTGAGACACATAAACCTGACCCGCATCCTGGCTACACACAACTGGGAGGGAACTCACAACTCCTTGTATCTTCTTGAGTAGCAAAGTGTTTGACTCCACATCTGATACCCCACCTTTTAATACTTTCACCAGAGAGATGGGCCCCCAAAACATCCAGCTTTGAAAGCCAATGTGGCTTGCATGCACGATACCCACAAGGCTATAGCAAACACAGAGAAAGATCTTAAAATGTTAGTGTGGACTCACTGTGGTTATAACTCTAGGGCCCAGAGCAGAGACAACAGACTAAAACACAACCACTCTTTTCATAAAAGAGGCCTATTTTCTTATCTTAATAGCTGTAGCCTGAGGAGCAGACTTCTATTTTAGCACATATAAACAGGCTAACTGCAATACTCTCCAGAGACCAGGAGGAAAGCAGCCCCTTCTTCATGCTGTCTCTCCACCTTGCTCCAGGTTGCTGATATGTCTCAGAGAAGCTCGTGTATGTGTCTGAAGCCCTGGTTTTTGTCTATACTTACATCAGGAAAAACAGACTTTAAACCAAGGACTGTAATAAGAGACAAAGAAGGTCATTATATAAAGATAAAAGGTCAATTCAACAAGAGGATATAACATTTGCAAATATTTGTGCACCTAACATAGTAGCAGCTAAATATATAAAGCAAATATTAGCAGAACTAAAGGGAAAAGTAGACAGGAATACAATAATAGTAGGAGACTTCAATACCCCGCTTTCATCAATGGATAGATCATCCAGATAGAAAACCAATGAGGAAACACTGGACTTAAATGACATGCTAGACCAGCAGGACTTAACATTTACAGAATATCCCATCCAAAAGCAGCTGAATATACATTCTTCTCAAATGCACAAGGAGCATTCTCCGCAATAGATCATGTCAGGTCATGAAACAAGTCTTAATAAATTTAAGAAGACTGAAATCATATCAAGCAACTTTTCTAACTACAAGGGTATGAAACTAGAAATGAATGAAAAGAAGAAAACTGGAAAATTCACAAATACGTGAAGATTAAACAACATGTTACTAAATAACCAATGTATCAAAGAAGAAATCAAAAAAGAAATCAAAAAATATCTTGAGACAAATTAAAAAGGAAATACAGCATTCCAAAGCTTATTGGATGTAGCAAAAGCAGTTCTAAAAGGAAAGTTTAGCCTACATTAAGAAATGAGACAGATCTGAAATAAATAACACACCTTTACACCTCAAGGAATTAGGAAAAGCAGCACAAACTAAGTACAAAATTAGTATAAGAAAGATCAGAGTGGAAATAAATGAAATAGAGACTAAAAAAATCAAAATGATTAATGGAACTAACAGCTGGTTTTTGAAAAGATACAAAATAGACAAACTTTTAGCTAGACTCACCAAAAAACAAGAGAGGACTCAATAAGTAAAATCAGAAATCATAAGAGGATACTATGAACATTTATAGACCCCCAAATTGTATAACCTAGAAGAAATGGAAAAACCCTAGGAACATACAACTTACCAAGAGAGAATCATGAAGAAACAGAAAATCTGAACAGATCAATAACAAGAAAGTAGATTGAATCAGTGATCAAAACTTCCTAACAAACAAAAGCCCAGAATCAGCTGGCTTCACTGATGAAATCCACCAAACATTTAAAGAATTAATAACAATACTTCTCACACTCTTCACCCCAAAAAAAGAATAGAAGGAAATATTTCCAAACTCGTTTGATGAGGTCAGCATCATCCTCACACCAAAGCCAGACAATGACACCACAAGAAGAAAAAAGTACAGGCCAATATACCTGAGGTACATGGATGCAAAAATATTCAACAAAATATTAGCCAAACCAAATTCAACAGCACATTGAAAGGATCATGCACTGCGACCAAGTGGAATCCATCCCTGAGATGCAAGGTTGTTTCAACATATGCAAATCAATCAAGGTGACAGAACACCTTAACAGGATAAAGGATGAAAATCAGGATCATCTCTGTTGATGCAGAAAAATCATTTGACAAAAATCAACCTCCTTCGATGGTAAAAGCTTTTGACAATTTAGGTATAGCAAGAACTTACTTCAACTCAATAAAGGCCATTTATGACAAGCCTATAGGTAACATCATACGTAAAGGTAAAAAACTGAAAGCTTTTCCTCTAAGATCTAGAAAAATAGAAGGATGCCCACTCTCACCACTTTTATTCAACACAGCATTGGAAGTTAGCCAGAATAAGTAGGCAAGCAAAAGAAATAAAAGGCATCCAAACTGGAAAGGAAGAATAAAACTGTCTCTACTTGCAGGTGATATGATATACATAGAAAAAACCCTAGAGACTTCACCAAAAACATTTTTAAAACCAATAAACCAATGCATTAGAGTTGCAGGTTACAAAATCAATATACAAAAATCAGTTGTTTCTAAACACTAATAATAAACTATCAGGAGGAGAAATTAAAAAGGCAATCCCATTCACAATTGTGTCAAAAATAATACATTTAGAAAAGAATAAGTTTAACCAAGGAGGTGAAAGATCTGTACATTGAAACTATAAGACAGTGATAAAAGAAATTGAAGAAGACACAAATAAATGGAAAAATAATCCATGCTCATGGATTGGACAACTTAATATTATTAGAAAGTTTATACTACCCAAAGTAATCTACAGATTCAAAATTCCAATGGCATTTTTCACAGAAATAAAACAAACAATCCTATAATTTGTATGGAACCAAAAAGACCCCGAAGAGACAAATTAATTTTGAGAAAGATAAATAAAGCTTTCTCAAGGCTTTATAAGAGGCGTTATGCTTCATACTGTATTACAAATATATAATAATCAAGCTAAGGTGATATTGGTATAAAAATAAACACAACTGATCAGTGGAGCAGAATAAAGAGCCCAGAAATAAACTCATGGATGATCTATTCTTTCACAACAAAGGAGCTAACAATACACAATGGGCAAAGGATAGTCTTTTCAATAAATGATGTTGAAAAGACTGGACAGACACCTGCAAAAGAATGAAATTGGACCCCTATGTTACACCATTCACAAAAATCAACTCACAATAAATTAAATGCTTGAATGTAAGACCTGAAACCATAAAACTTCTGGAAGAAAACAGACAGTAAACTCCTTGACATTAATCTTGGTGGTGATTTTTTTAGATTTGACACCAAAAGCAAAGGCAACAAGAGCAAGATTCAGCAAGTGTGACTACATTAAAGTAAAAAAGTTCCTGTACAGGAAAAGAAACTATTGATAAAATGAAAAGGAAACCTACAGAATGGGAGAAAATATTTTCAAATCATATATCTGGTAAGGGGTTAATATCCAATATATATAAAGAACTCTTACAACTCAATAACTAAATAAATAAATAAACCAATTTAAAAATGTGCAGAGGATTGGAACAGACATTGTTCCAAAGAAGAATTTCAAATGGTCAACAAGTAAATGAAAAGGTGTTGAACATTATTAATCATCAGAAAATGTAAATCAAAACTAAAATGAGCTATCCCTTAACATCTGTTAGAATGTTTATTATCAAACCGAGAAGAGATAACAAATGTTGGCAAGGATATGGAGGAAAGGAAACCCTTGTGCACTGTTGGTGAAAGTGTAAAATGGTGCAGCTACTACAGAAAAGAGTATGGAGATTTTCAAAAAAATGAAAAATAGAACTACCATATGATCCAGCAATTCCACTTTTGTGCATTTATCCTAAAGAAAATTACTGTCTCAAAAACATAACTGCTCTCCCATGTTCACTGCAGTATTATTTACAACAGCCAAGACATGGAAGCAACCTAAGTGTCCATAGATGGATGGATAAAGAAAATGTGGTATTTATATGCAATGGAATATTATTCAGCCATAAAAAGGAAGGAATTCCTGTCATTTGCAACAACATGGATGGACCTTGAGGGCATTATACTAAGTGAAATAAGTCAGACTAGAAAGACAAACACTATGATCTCACTTATACGTGGAATCTAAAACAAAAACAAAACCTCTAAACTCATAGATACAGAGAAAAGATTGGTGGTTGCTAGTAGGGGATGAAGGTGTCAAAATAGGTCAAAGTGGTGAAAAGGTACAAACTTCCAGTTATAAGATAAATAAGCCCTTGGGATGTAATGTACAGCATGGTGACTATAGCTAACAATACTGTATTGTATATTTGAAAGCTACCAAGAGAGTAAATGTTCAAAGTTCTCATCACAAGAAAAAAAAAGTTTGTAACTATGTGTAGTGATGGATGTTACTAAACTTACTGTAGTAACCATTTTGCACTATATACATATATCAAATGAACATGTTGTACACCCAAACTAATACAATGTTATATGTCAGTTATACCCGAATAAAAAAAGATGAAGATTGTGAAGACCATGCTCTATGAAGAATGATTAGTGGTATATAGCCTCAGGAAGGGAAAATGTGGGTGCTGAACTATGGAAGTGGGAATAAGCTTACTCTGAACTGCTCTGTAATACCCTGGATTTCTCACCTGCAAAACTTATATAACAATTGTATATTTCTCATAGGGTTGTTGCGAAGATTAAGTAAGTCATTGCATGTTAGACACTTAGAATAGTTCCTGGAAAATAGTAAGCACTATAAAAATGTTAGTTACTACTATTGTTATTATTCCTCCAAGAGTTGAACAAGGACCAATGATACAAACAGAAAAATTTTCCTCTGTATAAGAAAGAGCGTCATGATCATTAGAATTTTCTAAACTCTCAAAATAGTAAAATAGTTCAACATTCAACTTAAATGCCTTTAAGTCAGAAACTTAGAGTATTTCAGTCTTGGGAAGAAGTCAGACTGCATAACCTCCCAGACTCTACGTAGGGACTACTGATGAGCTGAACAAGGCTTTAGCCGTAAATGACAAGTATTTTGGAAAGGCGCTCTGCACATGTTTGCAAGACGTTAAGGAACATTCTGCATTCTCTTCCCATGGCATTTGGATGGAATTATTTATTCATTCACAGTCAGTAAAGTCTCACATCAGTCAGTATATGTGCATGGTGAGATTTATGACCATACATACAGAACTCTAAAATTAGGATTCTTTAGACATAAAGAACAATGAGGGTATGGGTTCAGGAGAAAGCCACAGGAAAGAAGTCAGGCATTGACAAAGTGCCCACTTCACAACGGTGTCCAAAATACACTTTTTTTTTTTTATAGAGGCTAATCAAGGATGCTAGTTGGTGAATATGTCATTGAAAGCCTAATGTCCCTAAACTGACTATAGTGTTATCATCTATAGGAGAAAGCCAAGAGCAAACAACGATGTTTTATTTCCACCTAGAAAATCCATAAAGGCTTATATAGGACTGGCTATGCGTTGTTGTACTTCATTTTGTGTGTGTATATATTTGGGTAAGTATGAAGAACTATGCAGAGAATATGTCAATTTTCATATAAAAATAATTATCTTATCTTAAAAGAAATGACATCAGAGACACCAGGATTCTACACAGCAGTAAGAAAGTGAGCCCAAATAATTCTTCATAAAGGAAAAGTCCATGTCATAGGCTCAGCAGTTACACTAAAGCTATTAAGTTGAACTTAAGTTTTCATAAATTCTACTGTCTCAAACTAATAAATCACTTGCACATGGAAAGATGTCAAACAAGTTCTCTCTCATCCTACATTTGGCAAACACCACAACTTCTTAACCCAATTGTTGGTTTCAACCTGTAACACCTGTAAATTTTCACCTAATTAAACATCTACTATATGTTGAATGATGGGGCAGAATTCTTGATTTCAAAAAAATAAAACATACTCTGGATAGTTGAAACATAAAATAAATGTATTAAAGGATATTAGTTTGCAGGTTCTTGGGGGAGGGCCAGAGAGTCTGGCATGCAGTAAGAAACAATGCCCAAACCCTTCGAGGAATTCTCCAGAACGCAGGACTCCGTGTGGAATTGCAGAAGGCGAAAGGTAGGAATGAAGAAATTAGGAATTCATGAAAAAGATGAAAAGGTGTAGCAGATTTGTTAGAGAGCACACTGAAGTATCAACATATGGAAAATGCAAGCTCTTACAATACATTCTTCTTCCACATTTTTCATTCCTAAACTCAACTGATATGACTGGTGCCTTTGGGGATAATTAAGTTGGGGAAAAAATGTGGACACACAACAAGTGAAAGCAACATGTAAAGAGAAGCCACAGCTCCAAGAATACAGATACAGCTACACTATGAGAGTATCTGAAGACTTCACGTTTTAATTCAATCAAGTTAATTAGAAATGGCTGTGAACACAGGGTCCATAAAACAAATTATGGTGGTTACTGGAGTTCAAATGATCCCAGCTATATAGAGACTGGAGAATTGCTGTCATTCGACTGAGAAACTGGCAAAGCCTACTGCGAACAAGTACTCAGAGCGTGGGGCTTGAGACGTTTAGGACCAGACTGAGTAAATGCCCTAGTAATACGGATGATAAGTAATATGGATGTTGTCATATAACAACGAAGATGAGGGAAGTCTTGTCATGATTACCTTCCATTATTAGTCTCCCAGTTTTCTACAGAAGGTATTTAACGCAAAAGATAAATCAATTTTAGGATAAAATTAAAATACTAGGTTTCTGTTTTGTTCCACCAGGAACCGTGAGTCTTATTTGTTATGTGATATTTGCTGAAAATAGGGATAAATTCATTTTTATATAGAAAAAACAACATTCTTTCAAAAAATAGCATTAGCTCTTAACTTTGAGGAGACTAGGCAGAGACTGAGAGGGAGAAGGAATGAAACAGAACATGATTTGTACTTTAATTTGGAAGAAAGCTGGAAATGCTGAAAAGCTCTTTCTAATGTCCTAAAATAGGTCCCTGTCCTTATTCCTATCCAACACCCTCCAAACTATTAAATTAATGACTCTGAAGTTTAACCCTAACCTCAAAGAATCCAAAATAGGACAATATTTATAACCACCACACTCTGGATCTCCTTTGAAGCAGGCAGACTGCAGAGAATCGTATTCTTACCTTGTTTTTCTGCAAAAAGCTTTACTGTTTCCATTTGGTCCACAGCTTGGGGGAGGGCTCCTGGGTGTTAGAAAAGCTGCCTAGTGCCTGCAGTGAGAGGCTCAGGCAGAAGCCCTGACACGAAGGGAGAGCAGAGGAGCCCCTCAAAGGCCGCTGGGCTCTGGAGGCTCTAGTCGTGCTTGAGGGTGAGCCTTTGGAAGAAGAGATACTCGCTCACCCCTGCCTGGGGCCGCCAGCCTGCAGAGGGAGGTCAAGTGATTGCCATCTTCTTGATGAGTTTCACCTGCTCATCCAGAAAGTGGTTCTGCAGGAAGTCACAGAGATATAGGGGTCTATGCAGGCAGAATGCAGGGCATGCAGAATCCAAACAGCCTGGTTCAGGTTCTTTTCCAAGGCCCCTGTGGCTTCCACGGTGTCCAGGGCTTTACCTCACTTACTGTGAATGGCTTCTGCATGTCCCAGAAGTGAGTGTGGCCTCCACGCTGGTTTTGCATCTTCAAGAGATGCTGGGCGCCCTCAAGCTTCTCCTTGGCCAACTCGAGGAAGAGGTGAGTGGCCCAAGCCCTGTGGAGCCACAATGACTCCATCGAAATAGAAGCCCTGAGAGAATTTTTGTTGATGAGGAATGGTATCCGAAGCTACTGCTATTGTCCTGCAGGAAAACAAAGGCACAGCTCCACTCATCCATTTTTAGCTGCCGAGCGTATTTCTTCATGAGGAAGCAGAAAGGCATGTCTATCACCCTTTCTTGGCCAAGCACAAGCCTCAACTTGCAGGATTGTATATCCCTCAAAGAGAGTAGCAGCACTGAAGGACAGCTTGTTGGGAGGTGTAGGCAGCACCCTCATCTCCATTAACTCTGTCTAAACTGCAGCTAAGGAAAGCAGTTTGTGTGTCTGGCAATGCAGCTTTGAAACAAGTCACAGCCTAGTTCCTCCCTCCACGCTCCTACCACGGAGACATTCTGCAACTTCTGCCTACCACTCCCACCCCAACTTCTCGCCCGTGAGCTCTACTGTACAAAGTCTACAGCATGCGGTTTTGTCCTTATTAAATGCTGCCTGCTGTTGTTTGATGTCTTTTCCCCTAAATGGCTGCACGTGGAGGGCAGAGGACTTGCTCTCAACACTTTTGTATCTGACCCAGAGCCCAGTGCAGTAGGTAAGCCACCATGCTTGCTGGACTTCCTACCAGTGCCCATCTTCTCCATTTCTACCTTCCACCACTTGCTGCTGGTCTACAACAGCAGCTTGCTGGCAAAATGCTCACTTCTAGCAAGGCTGTTTCAACCCAAGTTGGAGAGGTTTGATCTGAGGAACATAAAGACCTACCTGAGGGGAAAACATGATCAGGAAAATGTTAATGACCAGCTGAGTCACATCACACAGCGTTGCATTGTGACAGCATGAGGGATCCTATTGGGGGACCTGCAGAAATAATCTTTATATTTGAAGGCACTGTGGGAAGGAGGGTAAGTGAGCTGAGGAGGTACCCTGAGTTTGGGACAAGCTGGCCCTTTAAAGGCCATGAAAGGCCAATCAGAAAGGCTCAGAATCACCAGAGGTTGAAATCAAACCCTCCCCTCCAAACTGGAGTTCCCTGAGGGCATCTCAGAAGAAAGGTTGCATTAGGAGGTTTGGAGAGGGAGCCAAGATGCTAATGAAACATAAACTGGCTGCTTTCTGCAGAGCCTTCTGGGTAGCAGGCCACCCTCTCCCCCTTTCCTACCCATTTATTTATTTATATTCTTAATTAATGGAAATTTCAAACCCCATTAGTTCAGGAGGGGTCAGTAATAAACAGTTGGAGCGTTAGGTAGGCAGCACTACTGGGGAAGGGCAGAGGCTCTTCTTCCTGTCCCTAGATTCTGGTCACATGGCTAGCTTGGGATGGGGAGAGAAGATCCATTTTCTGGTTCTATGCAGGAGGGCTGGAGCCTGTTTTGATGGGCCACTGACCTCCACAGTATCTGAGTTTCTTTTCTTTTTTTTTTTCTTATTGAAGTATAGTTGATTTTCAATATTATATTAGTTTCAGGTGTACAACATAGTGATTCAATATTCTTATAGATTATACTCCATTTAACATTATTACAAAACAGTGGCTATATTTCCCTATGCTGTACAATATATCCTTGTTGCGTATCTATTTTTAAAAATAGCATTTGTGGTAACTGATGACTGTATGTTTTTGTTAAGGTATTTTTTAATAAAAGTAGTTATATGGACGGAGAAAGTATTTATTAGAAAAGGAAAACAGTTTATCTTACCAAGAAGTCTATGGGAAAAAGGAAAGTCCTATTGTTCACTGCCCAATTTCCTGAGTACACAACAGTGTCTGCTGAAGCCAAAGTTCGTTACATGAGAAAAAAATAGGAGTCCTATATTTGGAAATAATTTGAATTTTCCATTAATAACATAAATAATCAAGTAACATGTTACCATTTAAGAGAATTATAACTTAGATCCTCTCACCTGGTAAAGTTTCCCAGGAAGAAATTTTAGAAAATTACAAAAATCTATAGAAAAGTATCATACATGACTGTAAAACACCAGAAACATGCATGTCTTTTAAAGTTAAGAATAAAATATGGATGCACCTGGGCTTCCCTGGTGGCGCAGTGGTTGAGAATCTGCCTGCTAATGCAGGGGACACGGGCTCGAGCCCTGCCTGGTCTGGGAGGATCCCACATGCCGCGGAGCAACTGGGCCCGTGAGCCACAACTACTGAGCCCACGCGTCTAGAGCCTGTGCTCCGCAACAAGAGAGGCCGCGATAGTGAGAGGCCCGCGCACCACAATGAAGAGTGGCCCCTGCTTGCCACAACTAGAGAAAGCCCTCACACAGAAACGAAGACCCAACACAGAAAAAATAAATTAATTAATTAATAAACTCCTACCCCCAACATCTTCTTTAAAAAAAAGAAAATATACGGATGCACCTTCAATTACTGATGCTATCCAACAATGTCTTTGAAGTTCTAACCAATGAATAAGGCATGAAAAAAGTAAACTTATGAATATTAGAGAGAAAAAAATTGCCAGAACTTTAAGAGTATATTATTTTATTTTTAGAAAATACTAAATAATCAACTGAAAAACAAGGCATTTAATAAGGTATTAATTATTTTCCTGTAAACCAACAATAACAAATTTGGAAGGTTAATGGCAAAATGTCCCATTTAAAATTAATCACAAATACTGTAAAATGTCTGAGAATATATATAAAAATAAATGTGCAAGAGCTAAACTTCAAAACAATTATAAAACTTTGCTGAGGGTCATAAAAGAAGATGTGGGTAACTGGAGTGATGTTTTAGTGTATTGTCTACTTGATAAGCTGATTCTAAAGCTTATCTGTAGGAATGTATAAGAAAAAATATTCAATATATAACATTAATAAAGAACAGTGAGGGAGAACTATTCTAGGTATCAAAATATACTATAAAGCTAAATCATTAAATCAGAGTAGTACTGTACACAGTACTTGAGGAAGAAGGTAAATAAAAATCAAAGGATTAAACTAGAGAAGCCATGTACACATAGAATTACACATATGATAAAACTGGCACCTTTAAAGCAGTGGAGAAGAATTAACTATTTTTAAAATGGCATTAGGGTAATTTGACAATATTTAGAAAAAGGAAAAAAAAGTGAGGACCCTTTTATATGTCATATACAAAAGTAATTATCAGATGAAATGGAAAACAAAATGCAAAAAACAAACTATAAAAAGGTTAGAAAAACCAGAAGAGATTATTTTCATAATCATTGTTTGAGGAAGGTGTCCCAGTGAAAAACTCAGGAAAATATTTTCAAACTTCACCCATTTAAAAATTTAGAATCTTTACATTTTGGGGGGTAAAAATCTTAAAATAAAAATTAAAAGTCTCAAAAAATAGTAACATCAGTGAGCAATTTAAAGTTTCTATAAATCTATAAAAAGTAAATTCAATAAGTCAAAGAACAGGAAATGTAATATAAATACTCACAAGTATCCAATGTATCTACAAATAGACATCCGATCTCAGTAGCAATCAAAATCATAAAGATTATGAATTTTGTCTCTTTGAAGTCAACACTCATGCATATTTGTTATTTCAAACAATAGTGTTAAAAGAGGTTGTTTCTTTTAGATGTTTCAGCAATGAAAGTTTTATATACTTATTCAAGTGCCTTAACTGTCTACTTTTGCAAAAATGTAATCATCTTTGAAAACCTGTGTTTTAAACAACATTAAAAACTCAATTAAATCACAATACATTTACACAATTTTAAACCTCTAAAGATATAGGCATTTTAGAATGCTAAATTTCTCATATTTAAAAACACACAAGAAACAAAAAGAATAATGTATACACAGTTTTTAAAAGTTACTAAGAGTTTAAAATGGTAATACACATATTGTCAGCATAGCTGTGCAACCTGTGTGTTCCTGCCACTAGAGTCTGCATACTTTCAAGCAAACAGAGTCTTCTTCAATTTTTATTTTCTAGTGCACAGCGCAGTTCTTTATATCATAGAAGAAGCCTAATAAATATTTTCTGAATGAAAGTCAATCTTTATCCTCCTTCCCAGAATGTATGTATGCCAAATTTGTCTTTGTTTACCCCCATGAATATAAATGAAATATGTCCCACACATAGATTTACTTGAATTATCTAATAGTGAATATATATATGTATATATCCTGTAATCTTCATCTGCTTCTGAATACTTGTAAATAAATTATGATATCATGATTTAACAGAGCTGCAACTATTAGGCTTTGTGGATATATTATCTCAAGTTAATTCTTCAGGACTTCATTGAATAGAAAGAGGCAATTTGGAAGATTCTAGGCTGTTAGACTAGCTTCATTAAAGTTAGTACCTTTCCTAGCAGTTGATTTCTACATCACAGTAACAACATGAATGAATGAATGGAATGTGTTCATGTTTGTCTTCTGCATTGGCCAGATTTAATACATCCAGTAAATCAACAAAGAAAACCCAGAGGAATAGGCAGAAACTAAACAGAGACAGATAACCACCAAGAGCAAGCCAACTTCATACATGTTTCTCAATCTTTTACATTTCTAGCCGGTAGAAATGAATAAGCATTTTTCAATTATAAATATGAACTTTCAACCATAAAGATTGCAGGGAGTATAATTCAAGTTATATGTAAGGAATGTGGCTGGTTTAGTGCATTGCGTTCACTGTTCCAAGGTAGTAAATCCACCTCCAATTTGTCTAGTTAGCTGTACTTTCTCCCACTAATACACACTACTCATTTAATGTGGAAATCCCTATTCCAAAATAGGGCTAAAAGAAAATGAGAAAGACTTAGAAACAAAGAATAGGTTAGCAATCAAATAAAGTACATTTCCTACCACTAGTGGGTAATAATGATGATGATCGCTAACATGTACTGGGTTAGTTCGATATCTAGTTTTCACTGTATATTAGGCAATATACCAAGTACTATATATTAACTGATTTGACTCTAATATCTTTAAAATATTATTATCTTCACTTAAGAGAAGAGACAAAAGAAGAGGAAACTGAGGCAGAGAGGTGTGCTGGTATACAGTATCTTTTTTGAAGAGTTTACACTTGAGTCTGCACTGAGTCTGTAATGCTCGTGTCTCATATTTAGATGTACATGAACAACTAGTAGTGAATGTTAAGGAGTTTGAAATTTTGTCATGGCCCATTGGCCAATTAGCTCAGTGAATGTAGCTGTAAATATACATACATCCATACATATATTTGACTCTGTGTGTGTGTGTGTGTGTGTGTACCTATACCCATATACACATGAGGCCGTCAGCTTAGAAAGGTTTTTCTTTTTGAGAATGAGAAGCGCTGATGATTCCATCTAGTTGTTGGGACCATAGCAGTGATTAAGGCTGACTGATCTGCCCTCATCCTTTCTTTTCCTTTCCTGTGTGACGTGCCCCATGTGGCTAAGGAAAAGGTAAAGCAGTTGTGCTGAGATGGCAGACATTTATCTCATGTAGAAATTATTTTCCCTGAGTGGCACCGTGAAAGAGGACTTCTTATATTTTGTTTCAGAATGAGCCTTTCAAAGGAACACATCCTGAAACTCAATTAAATCAAGAAATTTATAGATTGGAATCATGGTTACATACCTAAGTAAAACAAGGGGAAAGTTCAACTGCTAAGTCTCATAAATGAATATATTTGATGTCATTTGAACCAAGAAGCAACATATAATGTTTAAGAATACTGACCCTGGAGGTAGAGTGCCTGGCTTCAATTCTACCAGCTGTGGTCACCTTCCTTAACTCTCTACAAACATCCACCATCTGTAAAACTGGGGAAAATTTAACCTTAAATACAGAGAATCAAATAAGTGTGTGTATATGTATGCGTGTGTGTATATATATATATATATATATTTTTTTTTTAATTTATTCCCAATATAGTGTTCAAATCAAGGCCTGGTATATAATAAGTGCTCAACTGCTATTTTATTTATAAAAATATGCAGATTTGTTCATTTATGGCATTTTTAATCTCTTAAGCCTTGTAAGGGCTCTGACTGTTCTGGATCCAATCACCTACTATATCTGGAGACTTATAAGAGTAAAGCATTAGTAGAAAAATATGAAGTGGCATATTATTTCTATTGTGTCTGTTATTAACATTCCAAGTACATCCTGAGGTAATTAAAGTTTAGTCTTAAAAGAGAATCTATGAATTCATATAGTTTGATATCTAGTTGATACCTAAGATTGAATATCATAATTTACAATTTTATTTTTACTAAAATGATATAATTGCATTGCATTTTTTTCCATTTGGGGGCTTATAGAAAGGACATCTTCATATATGAATTTTAAATAATATTTCCAACAAGGAGCTCCTCAGAAATACTGCCTAGGAAACCTGAAGTTTACTGGGAAACAAATTTGAAATATTTTAAAATTAATCCAATAGGTTCCCTGTATCCCTTCTCTCTTCGTATGTAATTTGCACACCAAAAATGATTATCAAATTGCCTACAAATGTCAAATATTTAACATAGCTGTAATTAATCCTGATTAAATACCTCACATGATGTACAGTTCATAATCTTCATACATATATGAACATAAATATATACATGATATACAGTATAACACCAAAAAAATAGGAGAATTTAAAAAATATCCAACAATTCTAGATCCGGGTAAGATGGAATAAGCACACTACTCCCTGACTCTCCCACTTAACATAGCTACAAACCTGGATTGCACATAGACCTGCTATTTAAGGACTCCAAAAATTTAATAGTAAAATGCAGATTAAGTGAAGACCCCAAAGAGCTTTTCTTTGTGTGGGTTTTATCTACTGATACTTACTATATTAGAAATTTAAACTAAGAAACTGTTAAAACACAAGCTCATCTTCCATTAGCTAACAGAGTGGTGATGTCATCACCACATAACACAAGCCTCTGGAAATTTTCACTGTGCATTCATATGAGAAAGAGTGAAAAGTAATAATAACATCTTAGTGATATAGGAAATACTTTTGACCACACTTTGAGAACTCTGTCTTGTGTGCAATGAATAAAGAATAAATATTGTTTTGATGCATACATGAAGTGTTCAACAAATTGTGAAACAAAGATTCACAAATATTTTAAACACTGATTTCATACTGAAAATTTTTTTAAAAAGAATACTCTATCAAAAAGCTAAAAAAATGTTTAGAAAAAAGACATTTCTAAATAATACAGACACATGTCATTTGATGTCTTTTCCCCAGCTCTGGTTCCCAGCAGTACCTTCTAAGGCTCTCCATTCACAGAGGATCATGGTAGAGTTAAGAAAGACACCAGGTTCATGCTCCACCACTACCCTTTTACAATTAGGATTACATTGCCATGAGAAAGAACTCACTTGAATAAGTTAGATGTTTATATATAAAGACTGTTAATATCAAGCTCTCCTAATTTGGGGACCAAATTCAACACTAGCAAGGCCATATCTGGGATAGTAGAGATGACCTGAATCAGTATTCAAATATCTGTGAACGGTCAAAATTTTTCCAGACTTCCAGAGAGGAAACCTGTCTGTTAAATTTCTTATTATCCAAGAATTACTCTGAAAAAGATAAATGGTTCAGCATTCATTAACGAACATGTGTAAGAAATTATCAGATACTATACCTATTAAAAATTATGGACTTAAGATGACCTATCTAGAGTAATATTCTTGAACCTGTAGGAAAAAAATATTATATAGATTACCTTTCATTTTACAAGGTAGCATTAATTTCTAATATTTAAAAGAATTTCCAGTAAAAATAATTTTCCTTACTTGGCTTTAAAAATCTCAGGGGCTGGGAATTTTCAGAACTCAAATAACTTATTTGATTTTTTCAAAAATATTTTAACCTCAGTAGAAAAATATATATAAATTATGTTTTAGAAGTTTAGAAATATAAACAAGTATAACACACATAATAGAACATAAAACAGGTTTGAGCAATGTTAAAATATAAATGTTTAATCTGTGACTTTAAAAGGTCTTAATATATTTTAGACCTGGCTATGGACTCTGGCACCAAGGGAAAGGATAGTCTCTTTAATAAATGATGCTAGGAAAACTGGATACCCACATGCAAAAGGATGAAATGGGACCCTTATACTGTACACAAAAATCAATACAAAATGGATCAAAGACCTGTAACCATAAAACTACTAGAAGAAAACATAAGGGAAAGCTTCTTGAGGTTGGTCTTGGCAGTAATTTCTTGGATATGTCACCAAAAGCACAGGAAACAGCAGGAAAAATTAAAAAGTGGGACTGTATCACACTGAAAGACTTTTGCAAAGCAAAGAAACAACAAGATGAAATGGCAACCTACAGAATGGGAGAAAATATTTGCAAAACATATATCTGATAAAGAAAGGGTTAGTATCCAAAATATATTTTTAAATTACACAACTCAGTTAAAAAACAATCCAATTTAAAAAATGGACAGAGGAAATGAGTTAATATTTCTACAAAGAAAACATACAACAAACAAGCATATGAAAAGATGCTCAACATCACTACTCATCAGGGAAATGCAAATGAAAACCACAATGAGCTATCACCTCACACCTGTTAGAATGGCTAATATGAAAAAACCAGAAGAGAACAAGGTTGGCAGGTTGTAAAGAAAAGGAAACCCTTGTACACTGTCAGTTGGAATGTAAATTAATGGAACCACTATGAAAAACAGTATGAAAACTCCTCAGAAAATTAAAAATAGAAGTGACATATGATCCAGCAATTCCACTTCTGGGTATATACCCAAAGGAATGAAATCAGGATCTAAAAAGGTATCCGCACTCCCATGTTCATTGCAGCACTATGCCCAACAGCCAAAAATGGAAGCAGCCTAAATGTCCCTTGATGAACAAACTGATAAAGAAAATGTGGTATATACATACAGTGGAATATTATTCACCTTTAAGAAGGAGGAATTCCTGCCATTTGCAACAATATGGATGAACCTAGAGAACATTATGGTAAGTGAAATAAGTCAGGTACAGGTGGATAAATACTATGTGATACCACTTATATGAGAAATCTAAATAGTCAAACTGATAAAAGCACTGAGTAGAATGATGGTTGCCAGGTGCTGGGGAGAGGGGAAATGGGGAGGTGTTGGTCAAGGAGCACAAGTTTCAGTTATGAAAGATGACTAAGCCCTAGAGATCTACTGTAAAATATAGTGCTTATAGTAAACAGTACTGTAGTGTATATTAAAAATTCACTGAGAGTAGTACTTATATTAGGTGTTCTTATCAAAAAAATAATAACGATGATAAATAAAGAGGGCAAGAGTGAGATATTGGAGGTGATGGATATGTTTCTGATTGTGGTGGTCTTTTCACAAATGTATACTCATGTCCAAACTTATCCAGTTGTATACATTAAATGGACAGCTTTATGAATGTCCATCATACCTCAATAAAGTGGTTTCAAAAACATATTTTAACTGCCCAATTTTGTTTCTACTTGAGCGGATAATATTGGTTCACTGTCATATGGGAGGACTAAATGATATGAACTCACTAATCTGATAATAATTTCAGAGGACAGGAAAAAACAAAACTGGTAATATGACCATGGTCCTGTTCTGACAGGTGAGTAGTAGAAAGAGGGAAGAAAGGAATTAAAGCCCAACTACAAATTACATTTCTTATCTTCGTTATCTTTGTTATCCTCAGTAAAGCGAGTCATGTCATTTTTGGCATCTTTTCTCCAATCTGTTATTAACAATTTCCACAAAGCCAAATGCAGACACCCCCAAGATAATCTAGCTTGCTGCAAACACTTTGAAATTGAACAGGGACCAATCTAGCTTGAGGCTGTCATGGTCAGAAAATTGTTTCCTGGAGAAATTGAATAGTCAAAGGAAAATAAAAAACGTCTAGATTTCTGGGATATCTGAAAGAAGAAAATTCAGTTTCAACCCATTAACGCTACAGTTAGGCACACCAATCAACAAGGTCTGCTGCTGAAATCTTTTACTGAATATTTTACTGCCTCTGGCATATATATAAATAGGCTATCTAAGGATCACCAGACACCTAAGGCAGGTATCAGACAAGAGAGACAAAAACAAACAAAAGAAAAGCAAAACTTGGGAAAAAAAGACACATTGCTGAAAAAAATAGGAAAAAAAAATCCAAACCCATAATTAATATCCTCTGAGACATAAAAATCAATTTATAAAACAAGAATACAAAACTACAAGAAGAGTATTTGGGGTGGTGGGCAGGAGTTGAAAACATAATAGCAAAAGTTTTAAATTAAGTTTGGGTATGAAAGATAAATTGAGAAAAATCCCTCAGAAATTTTAACAAACAAAAAGTACCAAGAAGGAAAATAGGGAAGAAAAGGTATGAGAGGGTAGAGGGGAAGGAAAAGGGAGAGAATTGAAAGAGAAAGGTGAATTGAAAACCCTATTAGGAAGGGAATTCTGGTTTACTTTGGATGTTGTCAAAAAGTGAAACCAATCAATCACCAAAGTAGTAAAAGTTTTCTGTGCACACACCAGAAAGACAGTTTGAGAATTGGGAACACTCAAATTAAATATTGAATGAGACTCTGGGTAAATTATTGAAAGTAATGACTATTTTTTCTTCACAGTGATTGGTTATAACCTTAGAATTTTCTTAAATAATAGAGAATTGGTTAGTGGCTACCTCATATCCATTTTGGGAACCAGTTTAAGTTGTGCTTATGATTCCCAGACGCATAAGCAAGAAACGACCCAAGTCAATATCATGAACAAGCTAAATTAAGCTTTGTTTGTATGACTAAACTGATTTTTGTCGCTCAGGGAATTTTCAAGGCTGCTTGTCAATTTGCGTTTGATTTTAACACCAATTAAAATGAGAAGTTAGGGCTTCCCTGGTGGTGCAGTGGTTGAGAATCTGCCTGCTAATGCAGGGAACACGGGTTCGAGCCCTGGTCTGGGAGGATCCCACATGCCGCGGAACAACTAGGCCCGTGAGCCACAACTACTGAGCCTGCGCGTCTGGAGCCTGTGCTCCACAACAAGAGGGGCCGTGATAGTGAGAGGCCCGCGCACTGCGATGAAGACTGGCCCCCGCTTGCCACAACTAGAGAAAGCCCTCGCACAGAAACGAAGACCCAACACAGCAAAAATTAATTAATTAATTAATTAACTCCTACCCCCAACATCTTCTTAAAAAATAATAACAATAAATAAATTAATTTAATTAAATGAGAAGTTATATGTGCAACCAGTGTTGGACTCACTGAAACACCAGGCTTCTCTGGTCCAGAGGAAACTAACCTAGGAGGTTGTTTTTTATTTTCCAAGAATAGAGGAAGGATAGAGGGAAGGGGATAATTGAAGCACGTCTACTGAATCTCTATGTTCAGTTTCACAGCTCCTGAGTACTCTTCTGTAAAAAAAAATGGTCCATCTCTGCTATGAAGAATTACAGACAATTTGTGAGACAGTCCTGTAAGTATTATTTGCAAAGCATGGCTCAGCTCTAATTATAAATGGAGATAACGCTCTTATTTTGAGAGATCTCTCTGTATCCCAAAGTAACTGAACCAACTCTATGGTTATTCCAGGCCTCAAAACTTCTCTAAAGAATGCATTCTGAATTTTCACAAACTCTAATCCAAAACAGGTCTCTTCATGACACACCATACTGAGACCTATTCATATCATTTGTAGCTAGAGCAGACCTGTATTTTTTAATTTTCTATGATCCCAAGGATAATACCAAATAAACAAGCATCTTTCTTCCAAATCTCAAAGCTTAAAGTATTTTTTTACAGGCACAACAGATGATAACGTCTAATTTGATTGATCTCTGAGAATCTGGCCTCTCAGTGAGGGAGTTAGCCTTGCAGAACTTCTGAGAGAGTGCTGAGGTGGGGATCAAGACCGGTCCACATGATACATCAGCGGCAGCTACTAGATTTGGACTCCCTTATGATACCCAACCACGGCAGAGGAATAAGTGGTGCTTCCTCAGCCAAGATGAGTGAGACAAGGAATAGGGCTGACTGCCAAGGCTATGACACATCTCACTGCCACCGGCATTAGATTTTATTCAGGAATGACAATCAAACGTGTAACTGGGATGGCACGAGACCAACGTAATAGAATAGTAGCTGGGATAGATTGTAAGGATTTCTCCCCCAGTTTTCCATTCCCTGGTTAGTTGATCAAACACTTATCTAGGTACTGCTGTGAAAGTTATTAAGTTTGCTAATCAGCTGACCTTAAGATAGGGATAGTCTCTTGGATTACCCAGGTGGGCCCAATGCCATCACACGAGCATAAAAAGCAAAACAGGAAGATAGAAGACGCAGTATGAAAGATGCAGCAGAGATGGAGGTCAGACAGATTTCAAGCATGAGGAAGGTTCAACACACAATTGCTAGTTCTGTGATGTATGGACCCTTGTGGAGCTAAGGGTAGGCCCTAAGCTGACAGCCAACAAGGAAATGAGGACCACGCTCTATAACCACAATGAAAGGGATTCTGCCAACAACCCGAATGAGTTTGGAAGTGGGTTCGTTCCAGAGCTTCCAGTTAAGAGCCCTTGATTCAGCCTTTGAGACCCAGATCAGAGAACCTGGTGAAGCCAACACAGACTTCTGACCTACAGAACTGTGAAATGACAAAATTGTGTTATTTTAAGCTATTAAATTTGTGGTAATTTGTTACAGCAGCAATAAAAATCTAATATAAATGCCCAACCTATCAGTAGAGCTTGCACACAGGCTACACACAGTAACTGCTAACTACCACCCCTGGCTATGCCATGTAATGTTTTACCTGAAACTAGTGTTGCTGCCTATCTAACTACTGAAGTACAAAATGTTTGTTGCTGCATATTTTCTCCTACATTCTATTTACAGTCAAATAATGCATAAATTAAATACCTGAATATTCATTATCCACGTACACTAGTCCCATTTGTACAGGTATTTAGTGGCAAGGGCAATAGTACTGATACCTGTAATAGTAATGATTTCATACCTAGGATTACCTGTAATAGTAATGATTTCATACCTAGGATTCTAATCCACTTAAAACATTCTAGAGGCTCACAGGTTTCATGTAGGAGACTGCTCACAGCATTTTATATAACAATAAAGAATAAATAAAATACATCATGGCACAATTATTACATGAAATATTATGTAACCCTTGAATAGATTTTTGAAGGAAATGATCTCCAGTTGCTAAATGAAAGCAGGATACTAAATTGTATCAACTATCTGAGTCTAATTTTATTAAAATTACAAATACACTTGCACACACAATGAAGACAGGAAAGAAATACATTGTTATGGTGGTCATTAATGTGTGGTAGGTTATTAGTAATTTTTACATATTTTATCAAATTTTTATATATTATTACTTTGCAATTTGATTTTTTTAAAAAAACACTGAATATTAATCTGTAGAATTAGTTTGCTACTTATACATATGGCACTAATTCTATATACTACTTTGCCAAATTGACCTTTTAGCACATTGGTTCCCTCATCTTCAAAAATAAATTGACCCAAAGAACCTAACATCTCTTTGAACACAAAAATTCTAAGAATATCTAAATATAGAAGTGTCACGAAAACCCTAGGTTTATAATGTATAGCCCTAGAATCATCACTTGGTCTTCGGCACTTTGCTATTTTTCTCCTTCATGTCATCGTTGCCATAGGTCCTTTATGAGCCCTTTTTGAACTCTGAACATGAATCATCTCTTAAACCACAATAAATGATCTTCTTATCATCCTGTCACTACATGAGTTTTGAAGACAATTAAGAAAGTACAAACAAGAGCACAAACTATTGGGAAGTTGCTATCTTAATTTTTCTTTATATTTTTTAAGTAATATTCTTACATAAATGACAACTACATAGAAGTATTTGTGATTTTCCTTTTCCAAATATTTATGCTCTTATCATTGCCTTATATTAACATTATGCATACCAAAATAAGGTTTGCATATGTTTGTTTGTAAGAGTTTTTAATTGAATTCATTATTTTAAAAATTATCAAATCTATTTTCTATCATTAAAATTATATTTCAGCCATCTAGTTTAAAACTTAATAAACTCTATGCATATCTGTTTTCATTTTTTTTAAATCCTGTCTTTCATATATTTCATTCTATATGTAGGAGTATAAATAAAATTTCAGGTGGAAGCAAATTTGGTACAATTCTTTTGGAAAGCATTTTAGCATGATACACAAAGAGAATTAAAATGATTAAGCAATCTGACCTCAAAATCCACCTGGAAATTTATCCTTATGAAATGATTCAAAAGAAATAAAAGATCAATGATGGATATTCCATTTAAAAAACTTTCATTCAGTTATGAGCTTAAAAAATCTATTAGCATTCATCCTGAATTGTTTGAATTTCTCATCTACACAACCCAGATTAAACCTAATTTCTTAATGTACTAATTTGCATTAACCCTCTAAGCCTAAAGAATGCATTAGAAATTTGGTACTCAGTGAAGGAATGGTTTGGAATCTATTTACCAGACTAATAAGTGCAAATAACATTCCTTGAAATATCACTATATTTAAGTTATTACAAATGGCTATGAAACTTGTTTCTTCACTATTATCTCTTCACAAATGAATATAAAACCATATAAATAAATGCAATTCCTGTTCTGGTATGAATTTAAATGATATTACTTTGCAAACGAATTCAGTTCACCATCTGAGTTTGCAAATATGTGCTGTCAATACCAAGCAGTTTCTTTCTTGTACCACAGAACAAAACAAACAAAAACAAACAAAATAAAACAAACCAAACATAACAACATCATTATTGGAAAGATCAAGACTAAAGTTTTCTTTTTTAAAAAATGTAGATAAAATGTTGAATTACTAAACTGGTGAAAGAAGAGCTAATATTTAACAGAACCATGATTAGTTGTTGCCGTATGTTGTGGTTTGTTTTCAATGTTGATTCCACTGGTAATGTGATTGTAGGTGATACAAACAAGCAAAGACGTGATCAGAGGAGAAAGCAAGAAAAGGGCAAACATGATAAAGTGTAATTAAGTAACTGAAATTTTTATCTGTTGACCTTATATAATATACTATCTATACTGAACTCAGATTGACATATGACATTCTTAATATAATGACTTATTGAGGAGATGAAAGCATTATTGACCTGCTATGGGGTTTTGTTTGTAATGAGTTACTTTGTTTTGTTTAAATTTGGCATTCATAAAGGAGTATGACACTCAAACTCACCCTCTGACTCAGTAACCAGATATTTGTACTTCATAAGCAGGAACGCTTATAATCTGAATATGAATTCCTCAGTTAACAGGGTTTCAAATTGTTCTTAGAGTTTTATTAAAGTGTCTCTTCTCTTGTTTTTGCTTGTGATACATCCAAGAAAGTTAATGTTTTCAGTTAACAAAGGGTTAGTCCAATGAACTTGATCCCCTTTAGGGTTTTTCATTACATCTTCATGGTTAGTAATCTTACAATTACTTATAATTACTTTTAAGTAAGCTTAATTAGCAGTCATTTTATTTACTTTAAAAAAAAATCCTAAAGTCGTCTATATTTCATTGCCTTCCTTTTTATTCCGTAAACCATTGAAATATGGTTTCCATTCCCACAATTCCAATAAAATTGTCCTTGCTAAGACTGGTAATGGCCTTTATACTTGTTAGACCATCTGGAAACTGTTAAATCTTTAACTGACAAGCCAGGACAAATGTATATTAAAATATCTCTTGTGCTCAGATTTCTTGGATTTTTTTTTAACCTAATAATTATCTCTTTAGATGGTTATTTGATATTGGCTAAATAAGTAGAAAATTTAGGCCCCAGATCTGACTATTTTGTTTTGCTGGTTTGGATTTGGGGTAAGTGAAAATTGTTTGACTTGTGCAAAGTGAAGAATCAAAACAGATAAGCTCATCAGATGGTGATTGATAAAGCTATAGCTACAACTTCAAACCTCAGGAAAAGATTCAGCCCTGCACCTCCTTGCAGGACAACCTGGTGCAGCAGCCTGGCCACTCCCACCCTGTTCACTGAAACACAGCTCTCTATCTCTGTCTCTGTCTAAAAAAAATGGGAATTAGTACATTACAGGGACCTGAAACTGTAGAGCGAAATCTTACTTTCTTTCCACTCTGCTCGTATCTACCTACTAGGGTTCCGATTGTGGGTAAGATCGTGGGATATATTTTCTGTTTAGTGACTTCCCTTCCCTTCTAGAACTGGGGAAGTGGAGGGCGCAATAAATTAGGCATTGCGTTTAACCAGAAGGTCTCTTTTCCTTTTCATCAGGTGCAAAAACAGGACATGATCTTATGACCTAAGTGCAAGACTCAGCCACCGCAACGACAGCTTCTCTTATTTCTTGCAGTTGTGACACCGTTAAAAGTTTCCCATTAAAATTTAAATTTAAAATTTTTTAAATTTAATAATGACACCATTAGATTTTCCTCATTAAAAGTCTCTTCCTCTGGGCTTCCCTGGTGGCGCAGTGGTTGAGTCTGCCTGCCGATGCAGGGGACACGGGTTCGTGCCCCGGTCCGGGAAGATCCCACATGCCGCGGCACGGCTGGGCTCGTGAGCCATGGCCACTGCGCCTGCGCGTCCGGAGCCTGTGCTCCGCAACGGGAGAGACCACAACAGTGAGAGGCCCGCGTACCGCCAAAAAAAAAAAAAAAAGCCTCTTCCTCCTTAGTTTCAGGAACATTACACTTCTGCTTTACATGGCGCTCTTTGTCCTTCCTCCCTTTCAGTTTCTTTAAGGGAAGGATACAGTACCCACACTCATTAAATACCAGTGTCTCTCATTTCCATCCTTGACCCATTCCTCACGCTGCAAATTCAGTGGTGTGGGTTTTTCTATAACATCAATTACTGTGCATATTTCAAGTTCTCTCAACAGGTAGGGAGGAATATCTTAACTATCTACCTTAACTACCTACCCATTGTCTCTACTTTGATGTCCCACAGCCATCTCACACTCAACAACTCTAGCTAAACTCTACTCCTATTCTAATTCTCTGATGTCTATACGTATGCACTAGCATCTATCCAATTGTTCAAAATGGAGACATTCCCCATTCCCCCAAAGGGAACGGGAAATAATCCCCTTCCCTTTCTCTCCTCAAAATCTGTAGTCACCAAGCAGCACCTGTCCTTTCATTTTTTTCCCCATCCTTGGAATTCATCTCCTCCTTTCTCACTTCACTAAACACCATCTCACTATTTTTTTCAGGATAGTATCTTTGTCACTAAGATGATCTCCTTTCTTCTCCTACTCTACAAATCATTCTTCTCCCTGTCACAATTCAGTCTTTCTAAAACAAGAGCCTAATAGTGTCTTTTTCATACTTAAAATTATATCATACTTCAATCCAGTCTCCAAGATCAAACCCAATCTCTTCCGCACAGTGTAGGACCTTTTACATATGCTTCCTGCCCAACCTTTCCAGAATTAATTAGTTTGGCTGATGATAGCTCCTATAACAAATTTTAATGGCTTTTATTAATACAACTTTCTTTTTCTTTCCCATAACTATCAAGGTGAGCGTTTCTAGTCTCTGGGCAGCTTTCGTTCACACAGTGTTTCAGGGCCACGAAAGCCTCTGTTTTGTAGTTCTGTCATCCCTTAGGGTCTCAGCATCTTCTGCAACAAGCCAATGGGAAGGAAACAGTATGGTGAAGGCTCACCTAGAGCTTAAGATTCTTAGTTTGGAAGTAATACCTTGGTTTCTTCTCACACTCTGTTGGCTGAAATTCAGTCATATGGCCAAATAGTAGCTGGCCACTTGTCAGCAGCAGTTCTATACCAAGGAAGAAGGAACACAAATTTTGGCGAACAGTTCATTTTCTCTGCGTCAACATCAAAAGTCTCCTTCCGTTCCCTATCTTGCTCCCTGTTGCATGGCAGCCATACTTAACCCTCGTACTCCTGAAATACACTATGGCATCCCTTGGCATATGTTGCTGCCTTCTGCTCATGGCTATCTTCTATTCATCTTTAAAAATGCAGCTGAGAAATCTTTTTGTGTAGAAAGCCATTACAGAACTCTTATTTCTGGATTAATATCCTCCCTATGTGTTCCATATTTTTTTGTTGCAATAGGTGCTTGGAAAATCTTGATAGACTCAGTTATGTACATTTTAAGTTCAAAAATGTTCATCTCTCTTCTCAGTGGGACCTAAAAAATATGAGTGTTGAAAATGAAACCTGACTCATTTGGAGCGATTCTTATTACAAATTTATGAAAATATTTTTGGTAAAGTAAAAGGATTTATGATTTTATAAATAGCTGTTATCATACAACTGGTAATATACAATTTGTTAAACAGGAGCTTTTTGTGTGTTTTTAATCTTAAGTGAAAAACCTGTAGAAGATGGTATAAAAATCTTTTGCTTAATAACACTCACTTCCTTATTTTTCTGAAGAGACACCAGACATCATCTCTCAGCTTCCTTTGCAGTTAGGTGTGGCCATACATTTGAGTTCTGACCAAGGAAATGTGGACAGAAATGATGTGTCTCAATTTCAGATCTGGCCCATAAAAACCTCTCCTATGCAACCAACTTCTTTCCCCTGCAGACTTAGTGTCAAAGCCCAGAAAAATCTCGAAAGCCATATGTTAAAGATGTCAGTGTTTCCATGAGCCTGGGTCCTTGCGTGATGCTGTAAAGCAGAGCCCCCAGCCTACCAAAAGGGAACACTTCCATTTGGCTGTTATGTCGTGAAAAAAAAAAACAAACAACTTTTATTATGTTATGTCATTGAAGTTTTGAGGTTGATAATGCCACCAGCATTATCCCAAATTATACAGCCCAGTGTTGATGACTAAAGAATTCATGTTTGGTGATCTCCTGGAAAATTAAAAATCTTTGCTAACATTAATATTTCAAAATAGATAAATTTGCCTGACCAATGGTGAGCCTGAGGCACTCAGATGTCAGGACCTTCTGCTGCTTCCCTATTGTACCAATTTCACCGTGGGGCTGCGGGACTCTCTTGGAGCTATCGGCTACAGCAATTGGCCTAAACAAGAAAACAAAGAGCAAAAAAGAGGATTTTGGAAAGAATATATTAAGATTCTCGGTGGTACAATGCTAAGATTATTTTAAAAATAACTTTAAACAGCTTAAACAAAAAGAAAGAATCATGAAGAGCTATAACCATGGTGTAAAATTATAAAGACATAAACCCCACCATGCAGAAAAGGACAGCAGTACAGAATCCTGTTTATTTTTAGTATGCAATCAGATGAAAAACAAAAATAAATACTCTTGGTGAGTCCATAACCACAGCCAGCTTACACATAACAAGTCATCTGGAACTATGTAAGTCAGGGTCAGTGCTGTGGCTCAAAGGGGTCATTATGCTCTTGAGATCGTTCCACAATTCCTATATGTATGTGTGTGTGCATGTGTGTGTATGTAAGTGTATATACATGTATGTGTGTAGGTATGTACATTTGTATGTGTGTATATACAGAAATATATATATACACATACATATATAAAATTAGGCAGGAATGCTTTTCTCAAAGTCCTCAAGAAGATTTTTCCTCAGCCAAATCTGAGAAATATGCCCACGTGTGCACCAATCACAGGCAAAGGAGACAGGCCGGTGTCAATACAATTGTCTACCAATGAAAATTCATACTTCGGGTTAGGACACTTGTTCCATGAACACATTGCTCCCCAATACGTAACCAAAATAGGATTCCCTTACCAAGTGGTTCTCAAAGTGAAGTCCATGGACCAACATTATCAGCACCACACATGAACTTATCAGAAAAGCACATTCTCAGGCTCCATCCCAAACCTACTGATTCAGAAAAACTGAAGATAGGGCTTCACAAATTGAGTTTTAACAAGAATTTCTGGTGCTTCTGATGCACATTAAAATTTGAGACCCACTACTCTACCATATAAAAGCAGATACTGAGTTTGGGGTAGGCAACTAATTGTTTATGCAATGCCTAGACATTTTCTAATTAAAGATATTTTCTAATTAAAAGTACTTTTCTTTAGAGATCATAACAAAATGAAAGCAAATACAGTTAAAACAAAACGAACAAAAAACCAAACATATAAAAAGCACAAGAAGAACAAGAAAATGTTAATGTACAGAGGGGAATAAAATCTTAACATGTTTGAGAAAATGGAAAGAGGCAGATGTAACTATTTTATAACAGGAAGTTACAACGTGTGTATAGACAGATGTAAGAATAAAGAGATCCAACTTACTACCACAGAATCCCAGAGAGACTGAGGACTTAGTGACTTCAAGTAAAAGGGAGAATAAAGTTGAAAATTAAAGATCAAAATGAGAAATGCTTGAAAGTCTATATTCACAGGTCTATTCACCAACCCTCATTCACTCTCGCCACGGAGAGAATGTGGCAATGGTATATACCACCCTAAGCAAGGTGTAAGAGCTTTTTTCTGTTTAAAAGATAACAGAAACTTCTAGAGATTCAAAAACAATATTCATGGAGGAGGAGAGGTTGAAAAAAAAACATTGAAAATGGAAGGTACTGGATCTCTACCGTTTTCCTATTCCTTCTGCAGTAGATATCAGCAGTCAGAAAGCTAAACGGCAAGGTACATATCACTTCTTTTCTCCATATCCAGCTTTGTTTGGAAGATCATGTGTTACTTTGGTAAATAAAAATTTTACTAGAAAAACAACAACAATGAATCCTTCAGGTCAACAAATATTTTCTTACTGCGCCAGTTTGCCAGTAGGGGCGCTGGAAATAGTGAACATTCTAAACACATCTGGTTGATTGGACTCTCCAAAGGAGTTAACATCATTTAGTGGAAAGAGAGAGACAGAGAGAGAGCGAGAGAGAAACAGAAAAGACACCATAAAGAAAAAACAAGTTTGACTCGCCCTCATTTGTACTCTGTACCGCTTCCTGCTCCCTGGCGAGGCCACCCCGGGGGCGGCCACTCCCCTGTTAATGACCAAGTTCCAGCTGGTTTCGACCTCCCAGTTCCTCGCGGCCCTGAACCTCAGAACCAACGTTTTTGGAGCCTCCCAGGGGTCAGAAAGGGAGCTGACAATCTCTCCACGCTGCACTGGGGCGGCGGTCCCGCCTCGGGGTCTCAAGCCTCCCGCAGCTACGCGGAAGCGCCAGTCCGGGGACGAGGGCGGGAAGCCCGTTTGGAACTCACGATCTAGGTAAACGAAACCAGAAGCCACGGGTTTCGTCACCACGGTCTCTCGGAGGTCTCTTTCCTGGTAACTTCAGGGAAGGTTGTGTAAGGAGCACTCTTGACTGCCAAGGGTCGGAAGCCGAGCATCGGCTCCGCGCCCGGGTTCCCCGAGCTCGTCTCACCGCAGGCAGCGCCGGAGCTGCGGCGGCCACAGGTTGGTGGGCGGCGTGCCCGGTCTCCTCCCGCGGGTGCCGGGCGCGGGGCTGGCGCGGGTTCCCAGGCCGGGCGCGGGGCACTGGGGGCTGCTTGGGAGCGAGGGGCGCGAGGGCCGGCGGGTTGCGTTTGCGCTGAGGTTGGGGGCGGGGGGCTCGGGCCCCAGCGGCCTTGGGAAGCGACCGCAGAAGCCGACCAGGAACTCAGCAGGGAGCCCGGCTGACGTCCTATCCCGGCCCGTCCCAGGACCTTTCCAAGGCCAAGGTGTTTTCTGCCTGAAACTGCCTCGTAGGTTCGAATGCTCTTAGTCCATCTCTTAATAGCGCGGAAGTGCGCTGGATCATGGCCAGAACCTGGGCTCAGCGGTATCTGCGAGCATTTAGGGGTATTCAGAGGGACGATTAATAGATCCTGCTAGCTGTCGTTGAACAGTCAGTATTAATGAGGAGTGTGGCTGCAGCCAAAACTATACTAGGCACCCTGGGACACCAGACGAATTGGGAAGACAGGCGGTTTATCACATAGAGGCTAAAGCCAGTAGCTCAGGAGCCCACCTGCCTGAATTGAACCTGCCTCTACTACTTAATATCTGTGGACTCCCAGGCAGTTTCTTCCTACATGTTCCTTCCTTGGCTCATCTCTGAAACTGGGTAACGATCAAAAGTTACAAGAGTTAGAGTGTGACGTATAACTTTGGCACTGCAGAGTGTACTCAGTAAACATTAGATTTATTACTTTAAATATTTGAGCAAGTCCCTGATCCTCCAAGCTCACTGTCTGGTTCCCATGTGGTTTTATTTAGACAGCTATTCCAGCAAATCCTGGAATGGCCACTTCCCAGTTCCGGGAACAGGCAGTCAGTGTTTCTCCTAGTTGAGCAGTTTGAGATGCATGGTTAGTGCAAGTGTCACTTGCTTAGTGTGAATTATCAGGAGATTCAGGGTCCCCTTGTTCTTCCTGGAGCTTTCTTAACAATGGAACTTTCTCTTAATACCACCCTGGCGAGTATGACAATTGTAGGGCTTTGAACACGGAACAAACACAAGGAAATGAAAAATAAATGAAAAGGGAAGTGAGTGAGTTTCTGCAGTTGGATAGAAGTGTCACATGAAACAGCTGAGTCACAGATTAGCCAGCCTTCACATCTGTAAGGTAACTGTCCTTTCTGACTGAAGGGAGTGAAATAATACTGTACACAACTATTGAATCAGCAAGCACCAATTAAGCGTCTTGTCCTGACAGGCCATGCTCTGGCCTTTGAGAGCTTAGACAGGAAACCTGTAAGAAGTGTTCCCTGTTCACCTCTCCATCCTCTGG
This sequence comes from Orcinus orca, assembly GCF_937001465.1. NCBI lineage: Eukaryota > Metazoa > Chordata > Mammalia > Artiodactyla > Delphinidae > Orcinus > Orcinus orca. The sequence goes on from NC_064563.1 coordinate 23,307,753, forward strand.
TCCAGTGATCTCTCTCCTTCTATGCTCTGTGACCCACAGATCTTTATTCCCTTGAATGAGCCAAGCTCCCTCCCTCCAGCCTCAGGACTGCTACCTATGCAGTTCCCCCTGCCTCTAATGCCTCACCCCATCCAAATACACACCTCCATAGCCTAGTCGATTTTAAACTGCCTTTGGCTCTCAGATGTGACTTTCTGATAACCCCACTACACTACCTAAATTAGTGCCTCCATAACTCTTTTTATAGAACGATTATTTTTATTCATAGCGCTAGTATTTGTAATAATATATTGTTAATTGTCTGCCATTTTGTTCTAGTGATTGTTATAGTGCCTTACATGCTCTGTGCCTTCAAGCAATATTCCTTGGAAAGAGGCACAAACTTTATAGTGACTGACTATTTACAGACATATTTATTTGTGTATATGTGCATTTATATATGTGTACATGAGTGTGTATACTCTACTGCATTTTCTTTAATAGTGCTAAATTTTAAAAAACCAAAGCATTGTAGTTAAGCAGTGCTAACTATTGTGCTTTACATTTTTCAAATTTTTCAAATACTAAGTACTTACAAAAAACTCTTGCCTGGCCTAGTAAAAAAAACAAATAGGCAGCAGTAAATCTGAAATTCCTGCTCTCTGCCTTACATAAGAAAAACACCATAAAGATAGTCTCTTAACAAATTTCACTGAAAATTGGCAATTTGGGATAATGTCTTTTTTTTTTTTTTTTTCCAGTGAATCAAGAACATGACTGCAAAGGAAATGAATCGTGAATCATTCATATGAGCTAGTTACTGAGCTGTATGACATTAAGTAACCATTAACCTCTCTGGCCTTAGTTTCCTCATTTTTAAGGAGGAAAGGAAACAACACAAATTTGTGAGGGAGCTCTCAGTTGTCAGGAAAGGCTCTTCAGGAGTAATAAAGCAACCAAACTAGGATAGCTGACATAAAGATTAGTTTATGTGTCTTTGGTCTCTTTGGTTTAGTTGCTAGTTTTGTACAACACTCGACCACCTCTCTCTCTGTTGGTCCCAACTGATGAAATGTCTACGTTGTTCTTCAAGGTTTACTATGAAATGCTATCCCAATGTGGTTCTGAGCATATTTGTTTTGATTTCTTGAATCTAAAATACAGAAGTGGTATTTTATAGGCAGAGTCTCTCTTATCAGGTTCCTTGCACTGATGATGGCCTCAGCCACCCCACTTCGGTCCCCTGTCTTGGACATACGTGTACTGGTATATTCAAATCCTCACCAACATCTTGGCCACCTGTTTGTGTGAACCCATTTGTTTTTGCTCTGCTTGTGTTTTACCAAAACCACAGTTCAACAGATGAAGTGCTTTTGACCTTAGGTGTTAACCTTTCTAAATGCATAAAATTTACCTACAAACATAAGCTGAACAACATGGAAATTGCTTGATTTGTGACTTACCTCAGCAAGGGTTGGGTTCTCCGCTAGCTCTGTCTAATTCCTCCTCTCCCCCTAGTCTAGTATCTCATTTTCATTTATTCATAGGAAGTTAGGGATATAGAATTCTGGGATTGTGTTTAGAGCAGTAAAGTTTTGTTAAAATAATTAAGGACACATCTCTCCATTTTGGGACTCTGAGAAAAATGTCAACTGGCTTGGTTTTTGGCAGTTAAGTAAAATTGGATAAGTAACCCAAATCTAGTTTATGCCTAGTTCATAGGCTTAGTAGTTTCAGGATCTTTCAGAATTAGGGATGTTTCCCCTTTGGGTTGCAGGTTATACTTTAATATTTTTGACGAAATAAGATAGAACTTTCAGGACCCCAAGAGATGGGTCAAAGGGTTTCCTGTAATATGAATTGTGGAGCCACAACTGGATATCACGTGCACTATTTCCCCTTCTCCTGGGTGGTAGAGGTTTATGATTATCTAGTATCCCATAGCACCAATAGAATATGTCTTAATGGTGTCTGATAGAATAAATTTAACAGATACATGCTTATATGTATAGTATATGATGCCTTAATTTCCTCAGAAGCTCTCATTTAACAAGTTAGGATAAGTGTGTAGTAATCAGATTATAATTTGGAATTCTGTATTTGTCCTGAAGTAATTATGATTCCAGTGGTACAATGTATAATATGACTTCATTAGAGTTCTTTTTCTTTTAGTACAGGATAAATATGATTTTGTTGCAAGTCTTGCTGTGATTTGTTTCTTACTAGGAGTAGTGGAAGACATTATTTAAAAGTTATAATATTAAATTAATTAACTAATAAATTAATTCATCCAGGACACACAGCCCGATCATTCCCAAAACTGAGTGATGTTATGTCTTGTAATAGAACCATTAAGTTTGAGAAAACCAGAACATCCTTAAAACAGCAAAGGAGAGCAGACAGGGATGAACATGGGGGATGTCTTTAGTCCACAAGTACGTTATTCTGCCTGTGGCACACATACAGGTTCAACTGTCACTTCACATTTTGCACCAGAGCTTATGATGTAACATTTTTCATGCTTGAGATATTAGGAACTTGTGAAAATTCTAAAAACTACAGGAAAATGAGGACCCAGATTATACTGCAGTAGTTTTGCCAACAGGTACTCATCCTCACAAAACTACAGTTTAAGACTCAAGATATTGTGACCAAGTAGGAAGGAAAGAGTAAATATGAACAAGTGAGCTCTGTTTGAGTCTGTTTCACTTCCTTTTCTTTGATTTCTGTGCAAGGAGAGAATTATCTCTGGGTTCATGAAAAGTAAATACTCATATTCATAGTTGGTACTCATTCTGGAAGGACCTGGGTACTTATTGCTCCATTGCTTAAGAGCCTCCACCTGTTCCTAATGTGATGCATAGCACTCGTGTATGAATTCCCTCTCTTTCTAGCACATTCTTTATTTCTGACTGGCACTGAATTTCCCAGGCTCAAACAACTAAATGCTAAGAAGAAATATATTTTAAATTAAAACTAATTTTTTTTCCTCTCAGATGTATAGACTTGCCCTCCAGAAACTATGGAATTTTTTTGCCAATTCAGTGATTTGTTCACAAAAATAAATTGTTTAATTCTAAAAATTAGACCTCAGGTATTATTTAGGATTTTTCCTTGAACTGAGCGCCCTTCTGACATTTTAGGCAAGGCAGGAATGACTGAAACAGTAGTCCCTTAAAATTGCTAAGTTGATTGAAGGGCCATATAACATTTTTAAAAAAAACTAATCATATTATGAAGTGGTCCTATGAGAAACAGTAGTTAAGTAAAATCTTGAGCTGTTTAGTCCAGTTTGTTAACTAAGGGATACTACGCATTTCTACTCCAGAAATGGAGTAGTTTTTAAATGTTTTATGTATGTTAGGGTATTGCAGATAATGGGTATGAATTTTAATATACAGTCTTTGATCACAGAACTGCATGTTGACAAAAGTAATCATGGTCTATTGTATATAAGAATTTAGTCTCCTTTCTTAGTTGTCCTTCATATGATAGAACATAAAACACAATAATGGCCTTTGAAAACTTTTGGTATGCTTTTGTTACATGTGTTTATTAGCTTATTGTTCACCTTCTTGAATAACTGCAGAAAAACATAAATCTTAATCTTTTTGTTCTTTTGTCCTGAGGAGGTCCATAGCACATTAACTGGTTTCTGACCAGTTAATGCTAACAGGGTAGTATTGTTCTAAGAAAATCCAGGAAGTCAAATCTGTAACAAAAAACATATTTTTAAATTTATTCCAGGGCCAAGAAGACCCATTACTGAACTCCTTGAGTATATATAATTAAGAGGTGACTGTAATTGGAATATTCTTAAAAGTTTTACTATATTATTAAATTTTATGCTTATAACAGGCAATGATAAATCGATAACTTAGAAAAGGAGAAGAGGGATATGGTTTCTTCTTGGGAACATTGGATTTTAGTTAAGGATATGGAAGGATCAGTTGACTTTTATTTACCATTTAGGATAACACAGTGGAAGGAGCTAGTAAAGGGGCAGCAAAAACTGGAGAAGGCCTGGGAAGGGTAGAGCCAATTCATATTAGTGTGTGGGTCCCAAATAAAACAACTGAGTAGCAAGTTTTTGCCTAATGTGTTAATTGTAATTAACAGGCAGATAGGGGTTGGGATTTAAAGTGGAGAGATAGGAAAAGTAGTGACTGGATAATTGTGGGAAAGACTAGGATGGGATCAAGGCAGTAGAAGGCAGAAGTATTGAGTATAATGTTTTTTATCATTATTTTTCTGTAGAAATAAGCAAGACAAAGTTTCAGTTGGATTATCATGGTGTTACAGCTACTATAACCCCTGAGTTTTTAGGCTAAAATCATGTATTGATACACAAACAGGGGGTCAGGCCTTCTCAAATTTGTTGCTGAAGCTGGGCAGAACATGTCCTCAGGACCTGGAATTTCCAAAGATATTTACAGCAGTGTGACCTGATAGCTAACCTTTTTCCTTCTCCTGCTGGACCACGCCTGCAGCCCAGCCCTACAGATGGATGCTGGATTGCATGCTCCCTGTAGATTGTGTATGTTGGAAGGCTCCAGTTTTTAACTGGAGGGCCTTGGGTTCACAGTGTTTCTGTCTTTCTGCCTCATTGAACCCTCTCTTCCCAAGATTTTTAGAAATTGTCCACCATCCTGGACTGACCTACAACTTGTAAAATCCTACTCAGAAACATAGCAGCAGGGAATACAGTCAAGACTGAAGGGTTTAAATGACCAGATTCTGGAAGACTAGATGAATAGAGGAATATCTCATGTGTATATAGTTTCAGAGTATCTTGTTTCAACTGTCATATTTGAATTATATATTTATATCAGGTCTTCTTTTTCAGAACTGTTTAAATCATGGACAAACAAAGTAAGTAATTTAAGTGTTTACTTTCCACCTATAATGTTAAATCTCTTGTTAATGTGTTATTTGTCATAATGTTCTATTCAGTTTCTGAAAGGATATAATTTGCTTTGTGTTGTTTATGTTCCAGAATCCTAAGTCTGGGCCAGTGTTTTGGCTATAGAGAAGATGTACACAAATATCCATGACCACTAATTTTTCCTTTAAAAATAAAAAAGCCTTAGATAAACCTAAGAAGTTTTAGGCTTACTGGGAAATATGTTGTATAATTTATATTACATTTCATCTGAATCAAGTTTCCCTTTTCTTTGTGCATTTTATATACAAAAAGACTGTTCCCATCATATTGTTTAACAAACAATGACTTTAATATGCCAGGACATTGTAATAAAATGCTCAGATACATCCCCAATATATATGTCATAAAATACACATGTGAATAGGTTTAAATAAATACAACTTTATTTTATGGCTTTTTTTTTTCAAGAAAATTCTAAATAAGATGAGTATTAACCAAACATGTAAAAAAAGACTTTGTCTTTTAAAAAATTCAAGTTTCTGAAGAGAAAAAAAATCCTATGGGAAAAATAGGGAAAACAAAATCCTGTTTTCTGAAGGATCTCTATTCCCTATGTTTGTTTAGATAGCTAAAGAGATGTTTATCTCTACCACAATGCCAGCCTTGCTACATATACTAGATACTCTTTAGGACCAGAAACCTTGACTTTCCTTCACGAAGTTTCATGATTTTTCTTAATGCTTGCTATACTAATTTAATTGTATTAACAATACTTACTTTACTTTTTAAACGTAAATTTATATAGTATTAAGCTATTTTCTTTGCTACAAAAATAGGATGCTTCAAATCACTTAAAAAAAATCATTGGGTCATGGTGACAATTACCTTTTAACTCTTCAGCTTCCTATATACAAATGCATGTGTTTGTATGTGTATGTGTGCATAAATTGAAATAGAATGTATGTATGTATATAAATATAGAGAGAAATAACAATAACTTGTTGACAATATGAAAGTCCTGTGATTTTTGTAAGTTATTCTAAGTTGCATTTCACAAATGCAGAAATCCATCCATAATTCATATGGTCTCTGATCTACTTGAGTACTCGCCCATGCATTTATTTTCTCTTTGTATAAATTCCCCTGGAATTCCTGAAACCAGGATCATTGCTCTAGTACCAAAACCCCAGGGATTATGAGCTCCTAATTTCTTGAATATGTCAACTCCTTGATATGTGTGTATATTTACTCTTGTTTAAACAGTGGTACCTGTTAAGAGGTGCCAAAATGTGACATATCATTTAAGGATGGGTCTTTAAGTATTTCAAGACCCATGATACATACAGGAAATGTGTCAGATTGAAAGTTTGGTCAACTTTTTCTTCTGCACCGTTGCCATGTCCCCATTATTCAAAGATAAACTATTTTGAATTTACAGTTAATAAGCCATAGGGAAGAGACGAGAATATGGTGTAAGTGTAGTGTCCACTAGACCATAAATTCCATGAAGGCAGAGCCAGTGTAGCCGGAGAGCCTAACTGAGGGTGACACAGGAGATGCTAGTACTAAATATTTATTTTCTGGCCAGGGTGCTTGCTAAAGGAATGATTAGATAAACACAAATATGAAGAACTAGGAAACTGAACCATTTGTACATACATATTAAAGATTATTCAAACTACATTGATTAGCAAATAACAAAAGTTAATATGTTTATTTATTGTAACTAAGTCAGTTATGATTTTTGTAGTTCAAAATCAGTCAAATACTGGGAATTTCCTATAGTTCAAACTTAATGGGGTAGTTCCAGAGTAAGCATAAAAAGGATATTTAAATACTGAATTGCATGTATTATTTTAAATATTTAAAACATAATTCTTATAGCAACAATTATAGATATCTTTAAAATCACCTATTATCCTTCTATTACCAAACCCACATCCAACTAGTTTCATTTATCTCCTTCTTCACAGTCTATGTAGTTGTTTTTTTTTTTCAACATCTTTATTGGAGTATAATTGCTTTACAATGGTGTGTTAGTTTCTGCTTTATAACAAATTGAATCAGTTATACATATACATATGTCCCCATATCTCTTCCCTCTTACGTCTCCCTCCCTCCCACCCTCCCTATCCCTGAGAAAACCATAATTCAAAAAGAGTCTATGTAGTTTTGAAACAATCTATTTTTCCTAGTAACAACAAAATCAGTGTATGGGAGAGAACACTCATCAGGCATATTTGAAAACTAGAAATTCAGCCCCAGTAATTAGCTGCCTATTTTATCAGAAGGGAATTTGTTTGAAACAAGATTCTACTGCAGACTAACTCTGATAACAGGCATAGCTTTTGTTAAGTGAAGAATTCACTTTGTTTCAATACAACACAGGAGCATATAAATGAAATTATCTAAGAACAATGCATTTTTTTTCTGATATGTATTTTTTTAAGAAGATATATGTTTACCTCTCCTTGAATTGCAGATGTACAAATGAATGATCCTCACCCAGGAACACAGTTGCCAGGCGGGTATCCCCCTGAACATCCTCCGGCAGCTTTCCCAGGTAAAACACAGGCTTAAAGAATAAAAAAACAAAATTTATGAGTTATTGATATTCCCCAAAGGGTGTGTGTGTGTGTGTGTGTGTGTGTGTGTGTGTGTGTGTGTGTGTCTGTCTGTCTGTCTCTGTATTTTAGTAGTGTCTTTTACTAAAAGTTCAATAATGAAATTTGTAGCCTAGTTCTGGATTTTTTTCTTTGACTATACGTTATCATAAATATCATTAAAATATTTTTTATTTATACAGAATAGTAAAAGTGTTGTGTTAATAAAAACAGTAATGAATTGACATTTAGCAAATAAGATATAAGGTTGCACATAAATTAAACCCCAAAATACACATATTAAGTAACAGATTTTATCGATCCTCCATTCGTTCTGAAAATTATGGTCATGCAGTCACATTTAGGAGATTTATCTCTGGGTGCTTTTGAGTCATTTATTATCTAGGGTTAATTATGTTAAGTGATTGTCATGCAAAAGAGATGACTGCTTAAGCCTGGAAGCTTCAAGCAATAGAAACATAGCTACCTGGGATAATTCTCATTTTTATTTTGTAACATACAAAAATGTGCAACCTTTGCTTTTATATACATGCCTTGCCTTTCTAAGAAAAGTAACTGAGTCATATCGCTACATACCAAGTAATATATTATTTCTTTTGAACCACTGCATAGAAGACTTCAGAGATTTTCATTTAGACAAATGCAGTTATCAACATTACCAGAACTTGGGCTTCCCTGGTGGCTCAGTGGTTAAGAATCATCCTGCCAATGCAGGGGATATGGGTTCAGGCCCTGGTCCAGGAAGATCCCACATGCCGCGGAGCAACTAAGCCCGTCACACCGACTGAGCCTGCACTCTAGAGCCCGCGAGCCACAACTGCTGAGCCCGTGTGCCACAACTACTGAAGCTCATGCGCCTAGAGCCCGTGCTTCATAACAAGAGAAGCCACCACAGTGAGAAACCCGCACACCGCAACGGAGAGTAGCCCCCGCTCTCCGCAACTAGAGAAAAGCCCGCGCGCAGCAGCAAAGACCCAACACAGCCAGAAATAAAATAAAATAAAATAAAAAACGTTACCAGAACTTTACCAAATGGCAGAGTTCATGGTACACCTACATTTGCAAGTAGGCCGGCTACCCACATCTTGAGAGACCATCCTGAGGACTTAGGATCAAAAGGAGTCTTGTTTGGCCAGAAGGGTGTATGCATTTTTTATTCTACTCTGAGCAAACAAATCTGTTTAGGAGCTGAATGGCTTGTTTAGTTGTCTAGCCAGAAACCTCAGTGGAGCCTGGATCTCATCCAGATGTTTGCATTTAAACGAATGCGAGGTAGAAAGACTCCCAAGGCTCTAGGATGATAGTTCTCAAAGGTGCCTATACTTAAGTATTACTTGTAAACTGCTGAAAACACTAGTACCAGGGCACTATCCCAGGAAAACTGAAACAGAAGCTCTGGTTGTGGGACCCCAGGATTGGTAATTTTTTAATTTCGCAGGTGATTCTAATGTGCAGCCAGGGCTGAGAACTGCTGCTCTCAATTTTTAAATGGTTGGTGTTTGAAGAATTATTAGCAAGTCTATAGTATGCACCCAAGGCACTTGGAGGATATTTTAATCCACCCATGGCTAAATAATAGTAGGCGATACATAATTAAGTTATAATGAGACTTGAGAGTCTGTGAGAAAAATACCTCAAATTTATTTCTCAAGTCGAAGGCCAGTATAGCACAGGTCTTTTATGACAGTGATGCTAACAATAGTAATAGATTAAAACTGAGAGTTTATTGTGCCTAATGTGAATTAACTCATTTAATTCTCAGACAGTATTATGGGGTAAATACTATTAATTATCACCATTATGCAAGTGGGAAAACTGGCATAGAGAGGCTGGATCAGGCTTCAAGTTCTGGCTTCTGCACTTAATAGTTGTGTTGTGGTTTTAAGCAAGTTGCTGTACCTCCAAGCCTCAGTTCTTATCTATAAAATGGGCATAATATTTTGTAATTCAGGCGTTTTGGAGATTAAATGAGAGTATGTGTAAAGCAACTAGCACAATGCCTTACAATTAATAAATGACAAATATTTACTATTATATTAATAATATATTAAATCAATTGGGCTTTAGGTAAATTAAATTTCAGGTAATTCTATATGCTTAATCCATTGATTTGGGAAATAATTATCCTCTCTAAGAATCTCGTGAAGGTTTAATAATGCTAATAATGTAACCAATTAATTCACATCTCCTCCCCCTCACTGGCTTGCCTGTGGTTTCATCTTTGCACTGTAGTCAGTGATATTTAAAAATAGTTATCTGTTAATATTACAGACAGTACCCAATGGGTACATCATTGGCTTCCTTTTGCTTTCAGGATAAAGACCAAAATGCTTAGTTTGGTCCACCAAACCCAAGGGGCTCCCCTGCCTTCTCCTTATCTGTCTCTTAAGACTGTCTGTCCTGTTCAGGTAGACTGGCCTTTTTGCAGATTTTTAAATGCACTGTGTTTGTTACTATCCCAGGGCTTCTTTCTGAAATATTCATTCCCTGCTGCCCACCTACTCAACTCCTTTGTATTCCTCAGATCTCAGCTGAGGGTGGTCCTCAGGGAGGCTGTCCCAACTCCCTCCCTCTGTCTCTCCCCATCTAAATGCCTTCCTTTGGCACATAAAACCCTGGTCCCTCCCTTCAAAGCGCTTGTCTCTGATTTTAGTTAATCACTTACTGACACTGGTGTTGTAGATCCCTAGAGTAAGGGTGAGTGTAAAATTCTCTCTCCCATTAGGCAATGAGGGCAGGGGTTGCATTTGCATTTCCCATTTTAAATCCCAGTGCTTGGTACTCCTAAAAACTTTGCAAGATATCACACAGATCATGGAACTCAGTCTTCTGTTTAAAATCCCTAAAGCCTGTCAATCACACTTGGAATAAAATCCACACTCCTTATTAAGGGGCTCTCAAGATGAATTGATCCTATTTCTTTACTGACAGCTGTTTCTGTTCTTCCTCTCCCTTATAACGTCCCTCTCTTTCTCAAACATGTCAGATTTATTCCTAAAGTCAGAGATTTTGTATTTGGTATTCCTGCCTCCTGGAATATTTCTTACCATATCTTCACACACACTTTTTCCCTTCTCAACTTTTAGGTGTCAACCATAAATTTTATCTATCTACAGTAATTGGTTGATACCTTGCCCTTTTCCCCATGTATTTTCTTCATCAGGTCAATCTGAAATCTTTTTTTAAAATTTATTTTCTGTCTCCTAGAAGTTGCCTCTAAGCTCCCTGAGAGCAGGTTGCCTTGTTGATAGCTGTATCCTCTGATTCTAGACCCAATCACATTATAGATCATCTGTAAATATTTATTCATTTAACAGGGAATAAGTTATAAAACTATACTTAAAAGACATTGCTATGAGGTTTAGTCTGTCTTCTGAGTCTTACTTTTTATTGGTGTATGTATTTTGTCGTCAGTATTCCACTTAAAAGTATTTACAATTTTCCTGCTCTAAGTGTTAAATTTTGCATAGCCTTAACTGTTAAAATATTGTGGGACACAGTTCTTTGCAACTACATCCTCCATTCCTATGGAACAGCTACTCTGCAGACTATTCATTTAAGTTATAAAGTTATGAAGCTTCATATTTGTAATCACACATTCATGTGGAATAGAGTATATACTCATTTCTTCCTCTACTGTGCGTAATAAGTACTTGAGACAATTTTGCCTACTATAAGGTTTTACCTTCCTTGGTTCTCAAACTGTATTTTCCAGAGAGCTTAGGCTGCTAAACTGTGAAATTTACATTTGTAACCTAATATCATAACTTTTTTTTTTTTTTCACATGGAGGGTTTTAGGAATGGGATACACCATGGGTTAAACCTTCAGGCAAATTGTTAACCCAGAGGAGTATCTGGGCAGTACTGGAAGGAATGACATACCCTTACCACTATACTAGGGTTTCTCAACAAAGATACTACAGTATTTCGGGATGGATAATTCTTTTTCTTTTTTCAAGGCACCATTCTGGTCCTTGTAGGATATTTAACAGCATCCCTGGCTTCTACCCACCAGATGCCAGTATCCCCTTCCCTTCAATTATGACAGCCAGAAGGGTTTCCAGACCTTGCCAAATATGCCATGAGGGGACAAAACCACTATCAGTTCTATACAGATAAGAAATGTCACATGTTGGAATTCTAGAATTATCTTTTTTTACAGGGTGGTTTGGTCCTAGAAATGCTGACTCAAAGCCTTTATTCTGGGCTTTCTACTCAATGCCATCCCTCTTTTCCTGGAAGCCATTCCAGAATTTTTATGTACCTGATTCTAGATCGTTGTTGACTTTCTTTCACTTTATTAGATTTCAAGCATATTTTCACCTGAGTTTTGAATGATAAGGGTAAGGCTGTGGGGCAACTCTAAACACAGCCTAAAACCCTCAGAATAGGAGTGGACCTGAAACCACAGGTATTTCATTGAAAAGTCACTGAGAGAGAAAAACACAAACCTTAAGCTTCATAGAAACAGGATTTCTAAGTAGAAATTGTAGTTTGTAGGTAGCTGGGTGATCCTAAAAGAGTTGAAGTTTGCATTTTTCTCTGCAGTTACAAATAATTTCACATGTTCATATTTCAGGACCTCCAGGATATACTGGCTATCCTGGCACCCAGGCTGGCTATCCAGTCCCGCCAGCTGGCTATTCAGGTGCTGGCCCAGTCGGCTTTCCTGTCCCATACCAACCAGTGACTAGTCAGCCAGGCGCACCTGCAGGGGTACCATGGATGCCAGCACCATCACCTCCATTAAACTGTCCACCCGGATTGGAATATTTGACTCAGGTAATTCAATGCATAAAAGACTCATTAAAAACAAAACTGTGCTTCCAGTTTACTTAATGAGATTAACAACTGGCTAATTCACAAAAGTCTGAAATGGTAAAACAACATGTTTTGCTTACAGATTACTCTAATTCTTCTAGGTCAGGTTTACGTTTAAAGCAAAATGAAAATGTCTTAGGAAATTGTATTTTCTATGATCTTGAATATAATCTGCAATAATAGCTAATAGCAAACCTTTATTAAGCTTCCAGGCTTTGTTCCTAAGTATAATTCATGTACTTACTCATTTAAATTCTTTTTTAAAAATTCTGTGATATACAAGTGCTCTAATTATCACCATTTTACAGAAGAAGAAACTGAGGTCCAGAGAAGTTACATAATTTGCTTAACATCAAAATGCAGAGGAATTGGGAATGGCTTTTTACTTCTGGAACCTTAGTTCTGGATCCTGCCCTTTAATCCCAATACTGAATAATTTCCTAGGAGTTGGAAAGAACCATCAGACTCGATTTAGTGTTGATTTTCCGTAAGTGGTACCAAGAAAGGAGTTATTGATTTGTGTATAATATGACCTACCTTTCATTATACTTAAGAAAATTACATTTTTATGTTCCTTTTGTTCTTTGGAAGACCCAATTTTATTAATGCTACCAATAAGAAAAAATAATTCCTGGATTTTAATGTACTACATGATAGCTTATCTCAGCAATGTGAGATTTAGTATTTGTCTGCCATTAGAAATCTGGTAGGTTAGTTTTCAGTAAATGAATTGTCTCTCTTGCACTGTCTGCACTAATTTAATTTACTACAATGCACTTGGGCAGCCTATAATATAAGAATTTTGCACTGTTGGTAGGAATGTAAATTGATACAGCCACTATGGAGAACAGTATGGAGGTTCCTTAAAAAACTACAAATAGAACTACCATATAACCCGGCAATCCCACTACTGGGCATATACCCTGAGAAAACCATAATTCGAAAAGAGTCATGTACCACAATGTTCATTGCAGCACTATTTACAATAGCCAGTATTTGAAAGCAACCTAAGTGTCCATCAACAGATGAATGGATAAAGAAGATGTGGCACATACATACAATGGAATATTACTCAGCCATGAAAAGAAACAAAATTGAGTTATTTGTAGTGAGGTGGATGGACCTATAGTCTGTCATACAGAGTGAAGTAAGTCAGAAAGAGAAAAACAAATACCGTATGCTAACACATATATATGGAATCTAAAAAAAAATATATATGGTTCTGACGAACCTAGGGGCAGGACAGGATAAAGACGCAGACGTAGAGAATGGACTTGAGGACACGGGGAGTGGGAAGGTTAAGCTGGGACGAAGTGAGAGAGTGGCATTGACATATACACACTACCAAATGTAAAATAGCTAGCTAGTGGGAAGCAGCTGCATAGCACAGGGAAATCGTCTCGGTGCTTTGTGTCTACCTAGAGGGGTGGGATAGGGAGGATGGGAGGGAGACGCAAGAGGGAGCAGATATGGGGATATATGTATACATATGGCTGCTTCACTTTGTTATATAGCAGAAACTAACACACCATTGTAAAGCAATTATACTCCAATAAAGATGTTTTAAAAAAAAAAAGAATTTTGGTAGCTCCTAAGTTCTCTAAGAAATACCCTAAGCAGATTTTTTTTTTAAATTAGGCCCTTACAAAATATTTGGGGACGTTGTCACCTACTACAAATGATGATATCAAAAGGAAGAAAAAATGTTTAGATTTGTAGAAAAAAGCTCTTTAAATGGATGAAAAGGTCTTAATATTTCTTAGGCCCTTCTGGAAGGAACATATTAACTTTAATTTTATATCTAGAAGTAATATAAACAATTATTAAATATTGATAAATGTTGATAATTGATTACATACATTCTTCTAAAATATAAGAACACTAATGTTAATTTGTTTGGCTTAATAACATATGGTTACAGCTTAATTTTTTTTATTATAATAGATAGATCAACTATTGATTCATCAGCAAATTGAACTTCTGGAAGGTATGTATTCATTGTATTTATCATATTTCTAGGAAGAGAGGACATTTATGCAGATAAAGGCATATCACCAACCACAGATATAACACCTTCAGTGATGCTGGATATTAAAACTGGTTATTTACAAATGTCTCTCTTCGTGATAATGAATTGATAAGTATTATCAGCAGCTCATTTCTTGAGTTAGGAGCCAAGTGGTAAAATACTATTATGCTGGACATCTCTCCTCATGATACAGACCCTAACTTAGAAGGAAACCAGTCAAAACTTACTGTTGTTCCCCCTTCTCTCTAGAAATCATTTCAGTGATTCTATCACTTTGCCTAACCTCTGTCCCTTCAACCGTTTTTTCCCCAGTGTGTGATGTCCTTGCAGTTGTCACAGAGCCACATGCAATAGTTCAGTTCCCTTAGTAAATATATTTCCAGAGCAAGTGAACTCTGAATTTGGATGGATGGGAATGTTTTGGAAAATTGCATTACTGCCCACAGTTTCTCTTGGGAGTCCAGAGGAACCCTATAAAACCCTTTTTTCCACAGGCTGTGGATATCACCTTGGGCACAGGGACACTGCACTGGAGGGTGTTGACCAGCCGGCCAAGAGGCCTGACTTCCTAGAATGCCACTGGTGCTCCTTTGAACAGGGCCTGACTCCTACAGCTGTTTCCTTAGGTCCAGTGCTCGTCAGGTGCAAAGTAAACTTAAGAAGCCACTAGATGTTTCAGGACTGCTGCCGGGGGAAAGGGAATCTGGGTAGATTCATGCACTACAGTATCCTCCTTATAGGTATAAAGAGGTCAGTGAAAACTCTAATAGATTTTAGAATATATCTATTAACTCTTTCTTCACATCTTTGCAAAGTTCTTTTCCATTGATAGAAATTATGTGAACTGTGCTACTGTAGAAATACGGTTGATATTTGGTTAGAATATATAATTGTTGCTTATTACACTTAAATTACTTGTAATGTACACTTAGATATTTAGAATGTTCTCATTTTCATTAGTTTGTTTATATTACATTTTCTCTGGAAAGGAACTCTTCATATGATAATTTATATTCTTAACTTTTTTAATGATTCATTTTAGGGAATTTATTCTTGATATTATAAAAAACAAAAAAACAGACACTATACATTATATAGCACTCCATTTATAGTTTTAAGATTTATAAGTTTTATGTATATATTTGGAAATATATATGTATTAATCATGAAATATAAATTTCAAATTTAGTAGTTATAAATTCTTCAGTTTTTTAAAGAAGGATGTCTAATTTTCTTTTCTTTTTGTCTCCAACTGAAAGTTTATATTTTAACATTATGAGCAGTATAAAGAAATAAAGATTACTCAGTTCATTTTTAGCACCTGAGACTATGACAGGCACTTATACATTTCCCAATTCAAAACTTAATAGACAATAAAGACATAACCATAGAATTCTCTTGTTTTATTTGTTTTCATTTTTTAAGTAAATAGAAGGAAGCTTAGATTGTGTAAGCCCACTGATCTCATTACACAGATAAACAAGCTGAAGAATTTTCAGATTAAGCTACTTAATGAAACAGTTAGGTAATAGATCCCATTTCATGAATCAGTTTAATTTTTTCACATGAAATATTTGACTGGCCGATATTGAGGTAAAGGGTGGTTCTATTAAAGGCAGGGTCAGGGCCTGTCTGAGTCAGAGCAGAGATACTTAAGGGAGGTCATGGTGATAAAATTTGTGAAGAACATCTCTATCTGACTAAAAGTCCATCCACACCAATATTAGAGAGTGATTTTTGTCTCTATGTTTCTTTTAATTGCTCATTATGTTGGTGGCTTCTAATACCCTATGACCCACGTTAATCAGGGCTATGGACAAGTGGCACCATGAATTGCTCCCTCCTGGCTTTAAGCAAGGAGAGGTTTCCAAAGTGTGGTTCAATGTGGAAAGCCCTTTGGTAAGATACCACGTGGGTGTCAGATGTCAGCCCATCTGTTTCCCCTGTGAAGAGATTAGCCCCTGCTAAGGTACAGAGTTCACTTAGGATGCCAGTGGCCTGGAATCCTCCGACTTGCAGCCTTGGTTGCCAAGGGCCTTTCCCCTTGTCTAACACCCATTTGCCACTTCTGAACAACCACTGCTGAGCTAAACAAGGGTGCCCTGGGCTGAGGGTGACGTTCTACCTCACCTTGCATTTTCACTCTCTCCCTCTTCACGTGTGCATTGAGAGAAAGCCCTCTCACACCTTCCTCACACAGTGCAGAAAGAGAAGCCATGACTGTGGTTTATAAAACTAAATCTCAAGCCAATTTACTTAATATAATACTATACGGTGCATAAACATAGCAATCTTCCTATATTCCCCTCCATAGCTGAATACATGAACAAGTAGACATTTTCTGCATTCACTTAAAAGGACTGTCGCCATCGGCAGCACTGCACCATCCCTCACAGCAAAGTCTCCCTTTCTGACATGGGTCTATGGAATTAGGAAGATACGAGTTGTTTTCTCTTTCATGTCTCATACAGGAATTCCTAATTTCTTTGTACTTTAATACCCTCTCATCCATTCCCTTTGCCTTTTTTTCTCTGTTTAGATCATCTCTAAACATCTTTCCTTTTCTTCCTCCTGTATTATATGAAGTATCATCTTAAAATGGTATAACTAGATATTGTAGTATCTTAGGATAGACTGATTATTCTTTTAACACAATAGTCATAGTGAATCCCTCTTTTATGTTTTTAGTCTTAACAGGTTTTGAAACTTGTAACAAGTATGAAATTAAGAACAGCCTTGGACAGAGAATTTACTTTGCAGCAGAGGATACTGATTGCTGTACCCGAAATTGCTGTGGGCCTTCTAGGCCTTTTACAATGAGGATTCTTGATAATATGGGCCGAGAAGTCATAACTCTGGACAGACCACTAAGGTGTACCAGCTGTTGTTTTCCCTGCTGCCTGCAGGAGGTCAGTGAGCAATTACCAGGGTAATTTTTACAAATACTTTGCAAAGTAGTTCTGCAAGAATTTTCACCTTATTGGTGAATTTATATAATCAAATGAGATTTAAAGGAAAAGTGGTCCACCAGCTATTGGTTTATGCTTGAGGGTAAATGGTAGGAAGGAAGGCAGGTGGAAAAGAGTGAGCAGTTAGCCCCATGTCCCTGAGCAGTGTGCCCCCCGGGGGTGAGATCAGGGATCTCAGAGACCAGACTTCTTGATCTTCAGGGAGAGCTGAGAACATAGGTCACCTTGGTCAAGTCCCTCACCTGAAATGACCATGAGGGCCTGGCCAAAGCCAGAGGAGGGCCCAATAGAGAATATCCTCGAATGCCATCCCAGAGGCAAGTGGACAGAAGAGTGAGGGAAAGAACGCATATGTTCAGTTCATCTCATTATTTTAGCCAACCTACAAGGAGCAAACCTAGGAGAGGCCCCCTCTGAGAAATCTCAACTCCTGTATTTTTCAGTTCTCCATTTGAAAAAAACAAGTAATATATTTGAGTCCCTGTAATAGGGGTATGCGAATTGTGAACACCTTCAGCTCCATAAGGACCAGGTGTCTCTTTCATAGTACTTGACAGCCCTCTGATAAAGAACATGGATCTCAGGGGAGACGCCAGGGCACTGAGTGTTTATAGGAAGTTGGCCTTTGCCTGTATCTCCACTGGCCTGAGACCAGAGCTGCCTGGGTCACTCAGTCATCCTTACTGGTAGCTGTGAGAGCAGGGCACACAAAGATACAAGCACATAGAGATTTGATGTCTAATACTGCTCTTATTTTGAAAGGATAACTGAAGTTGTTCATACTGAATTATTTTGTTTTCCATGTCAGTTAGTTTAGACGTAATAATATTCATTGGAATAGCTGAGGGAAAACTGAGTGTGATGGAATATGCTCTATAATTTATAGAGCACCTTAGCATACATTATACAATTGGTCTTAATAAAGAGATCTAGGAAGTCCTCAGTTACAGATAAACATGTTGAGATGCTGTCAAGGTCACCCAGCTAATGTTCAGAGCCAAGATTCCAGGCCCCATTTTCTTTCCATGCTAGCACTATTGCCACTTATATTTGAAAACTGCCCCAGTGATCAGGGCTCTGTCCATACACTTAAGCCACTGTTTTTAAAGGAATTTGAGGAAATAGCTATTAATAATTTAGACATTTTTTATAAGTATGGAAATTTTAAAATATACAAGACCAGTAGAGCAGTGCTTCAGAATGGAGACAGTGCATGCAGCCTCCCCGAGTCTGTGTCTCATCTCTTCCACTTTGCAGCTGGGGAATCTGATACAAGTTAATTAACCTCTCTGTTCCTCAGTTACTTCCTGTATAAACAGGGATAATAGTACCAACGTGGTAAGGATGTGGAGTGAGTTAAGTGGTGCTTAGAACAGTGTCTGACACTTAGAAAGTATTCAGTAAATGAGAGTTCTTATTAGACATTGTTATGATTACAGTTTATATATTCTTTTGCTTTTGTAGATAGAAATCCAGGCTCCTCCTGGTGTACCAGTAGGTTATGTTACTCAGACCTGGCACCCATGCCTGCCAAAGTTTACACTTCAAAATGAGAGGAGAGAGGATGTGCTAAGACTTACTGGTCCATGTATTGTCTGCAGCTGTTGTGCAGATGTTGATTTTGAGGTAAGAGGTGTGATAACGTTTATGGGTTTTGCTTTCCTAGTATAAGAATAACATAAGCTGGGAGGATGTTACAAATATAGTAAATGAATATGTCCTGATATCTCAAGAGGGTCTCAGTGTCCTTCATATTTATCTTTGGTCAGAGAGATGGTTATTGCTCTGATTAAGCATCAGTGTTGATTGTGTTAAATGGAAAAAAGAGAAACAGAGATTTGTAGTCAAATAAATATAAACAAAGCATCTAACATTGGTGGTTTTTGTGTAGAGGTACTGTACGTTATCCATTTTAAGTGGAACATTAACCTTGTCATCAAAGTCTGATTGCCAAAACATATGGTTCTTCCTTAGCATGAAACACAGGCTGCCAGTGCTCTAGGCCCTCTTCAAAATCTCCGACATCTTTGAGTTCCTACAAAAAGCCCAGTTATGCAAAGAGAATTTTAACAAATATATGATGTACTACCCAATCATGCTTCTCTGTGATCTCTCCTTTATCTTTGTATTAAATTCATTCATTAGAAATCACAATATATCTGTGTATTTACTACCTGGAGGAATTGCATCACAGCAGTTTTTCAACAAATGGGGCCCAGACTTATGGCCCAAATTATTTAGTTGCAAATGCTTAAAAGTTGAGAGATTATAAAACTTAATCTTGATACCACGATTCTCTTGTATAAGCATAAAATCTGGTAAACTGGACAATTTCCACAGAAGGGACAAAAATCTAAAACTGAGCAGGACTGCCCCCTTATGATAAATAAGTGGGAACTCTGCCACTGCCCCTGACTTGACAAGGTTTTCCACTATCCAGCTTCATTCTTTTATATTATCTGCCTGTCTTTGCTAGTCATATGATTTTTAATTCCTCTGTTATATAAAGATGGATCACTCCTCTCATTGACTTCAGTGTCTAATGAGGCAGACAGGCAATTCTAAGAAAAGTACATATGATGTAATTAGAGACTTTATAAAGACTCTTACAAAGAATGCATAGTGTGTGGGGGGGATATAAACTATGTATGTTTAAAGATTTTATAGGTTTGTGTATAATAACAGTTCTCTATGTAGGGGTTATCATTCCCATAAAAGATTCAGAAGACTGAAAGGTAATTGTTGTTTCAGGGAATATTAATGGAAGTTTTGCTGACATATATTTTATCTATGTAAAATAAGTAAAAATACTGGTGAAGTAAGTCACACTGGAGTGTGAAGCTCTTATATTTAATGATAAGAAAGTTGGAAATCATTCAGCAACCCTTCTCAGTGGATACCTTAAAGCATCTATTATAGGCAATGAATTAACTTCTCTCCTGTGCATCTAGAATGGTGCTAACTAGATAATTAGATAATTAGTCAATTGAGGGAATTGAGAAAATAGTACCTTGAATCACTTTCTATATACTAGATAATAGAAATTTTGAAAGCAGGAATTATCAGTATGAGGGACCACTATGGAACATGGAAAAGAGTCATTCTAAAGGAAAAAAATAATTCAGAGACATTTACAAGTGTACCCAGTGGTACTGATACATAGATTTGATGTCAGTGGAGGAAGAAAGAAAATTTAGACATGATTCTAAAGTCTTATTGGTCTGATGTCTGATGTCTGATGTTTAAGAAGCTGAATGTTTAAGAAGCTAAATGATGATGCCATTGACCAGGGTAAGAATCCTGAAGGAGAAACAGTTAATTTGTGGGAAGCTAATGATTTGTTTTTGAGTCATGTTGGTTTTAGGTGTGTAAGGGAAAATTTTAGAGTTTTTGGCATACTGGCATGGCAACTGGCATGGCAGTGGAAGCCATGAGATTATCCCACGGGTGAGTAGAAGAAGGACAAGTAGACTTTGTAACCCTTAGAGATAATGAGGGAATCTGTCTTATTCCAGGGCTATTAGGAGTAGGAAAAAAATATGCCTACATGAAACTGATATCCCAATCTAGCCCCCTCTATGATTTTGAGGTCTGAATTTATAACACCAGTATGGGGCTTCCCTGGTGGTGCAGTGGTTGAGAGTCTGCCTGCCGATGCAGGGGACACAGGTTCGTGCCCCGGTCCGGGAGGATCCCGCGTGCCGCAGAGCGGCTGGGCCCGTAAGCCATGGCCGCTGGGCCTGCGCGTCCGGAGCCTGTGCTCCGCAGCAGGAGAGGCCACAGCAGTGAGAGGCCCACGTACCGCCAAAAAAAACCAAAAACCAAAACAAAACAAAACAAAAATTTATAACACCAGTATGATTCATGAATCTTAAGACATAGAAACTGATCTTGAGTGGTGATACACATGGGAGAATTGAATGCAAAAACATACTAGATGGAGATTGATCACCAAGGTCACCCTCTATCCCTACAGAACAAACCTATCTCCACATGAGCAGATTCAAAAATTAACATACTGTTCTAGGAACTAATCTACCAAAACCAAACCGCATATAATAGAACAGTCTGTTATCAGTCATACAAGAAATACCTAAATAGACATTAAAGAGCCTAACAAAGAAACAAAAAGGGTCATAAGGGGAGGATGAAACAAATAATAAAGGCCAGGAGGATATAAAAACAAGCCAAATAGAACCTCCAGAAATGAGGAACAGTCATTGATAAAACCTCATTTGAAAGGATGAGCTACAGATTAGACACAGGTGAAGAGAGAGTTAGTGAACTGGATCACCCATATTAGGAATATAAAGAGGAGGTTGGTGGGCAAAAGATATAAACTTGAAGGGACATGGAAGCTAGAATAAACTACTGCATATGCCAAAGATGAGTTACAAAAAAAGAGGAGACAGAAATGTTTTGATACAATATTCAAAGAGATACATAGCTAAGAATCTTGCAGACTTGATGCCATTGGTTCTCAGATTCAGAAATTGCAAGGAGTTCTGGTAAGAAAAAGAAATAACACCCAGATACAGCTTAGATAAACTGCAAACTGCAAACTAAAATAGGAAATCTAAAATCATCAAATGGGAGTGGGGAAGATTATTTCTAATATGTAATTCTCTGACCATTAGGGATTATGAACATTTCTCTAAGTTTACTAGCTACTTGTATTTGCTCTTTGAATTATCTTTTAATATTGGTTGCCTGTATTTTCTATTGGGTTGTTTATTTTTTTCTTGTCAATTCATAAATATAGTTTGTGTGTTGAAGACATTGACCCTGCATCTGTATTTCTGTCCTCTGATCTGCAAATATTTTCCACAAATCTACCCCTTTTGTACTTTGTTTTATAAATATATCTCAGTTGGCTGGACAACTGTGTCATCACAATTTATTAAGTAAACTATTCATTTCTTGCTAAGCTGAAATGACATACATTAAATTTCCACAAGCAATTTCTAGATTCATTCTTCTATTGCATTGTTACCACTTTTCTTACAGTAGTGCCTTATAATTCAATTATGGTAACAGTGATGTATCCTATATTTAGTCATAGCCACACAGTCACTAATCATTCTGTTTTATCATATTTTCTTGCTATTGTCAGATGTTTCCTTTCATGTGAACCTTAAGATCATTTCATTAAATTTTTCAGAAGTTAGAATCCAATTCGTATTGTATTGTCTATGATTTTTTTAAAATTAATATATTTATGATGCTAAACGTGTCTCATCCCAAAAGTGTAATATATTTTAATTCATTTATATCTAATTTTGTACTCTTCATAAGACCATATAGAACTTCTATCTCTTTTTTAAAATTTTTGTAAGTAATTTATAGGCATTATCACTACTAATCAGGAATATTTCTATTTGTAGGTACTTATTGTTAATATTGAGAAAAGCTATTTATTTTTGTTTACCTCTTATTCAGCCTTGTGACTATATTCTAGTATTTAATTTGGAAGGCATTTTTGCTATACTTACTTGGTTTATCTAGGTATAAAATCATATAGCAAATGGAAGCTCTTCTAATTTGCCAATTAACTTATTTTCTTTTCCAGCCTACTTCTTACAGCAAAACTGAATAATATTTGCCAATTTTGTGTATACCTACTAAGTTGATGATTTCAACTGAAATGGCAGCAAATGTTTCATAATTTAGAAAGATACTGGCTATTTTTCATAGTATTTTTCTATTCCTGTTTTACCTAGAGCAAGAATCAACATACTTTTTTTTTTTTTTTTGGTAAAGGAAGAGATAGAAAACATTTTAGAGTTTTGGGCCATATGGTCATTGTTACAACTACTCAGGTCTGCCATTTTAGCATGAAAGTAGTCATACACAATACACAAATATTGGGTGTAACTGTGTCCAAATAAAACTTACAAAAACAGGGTGCAGACTAAATTTGGCTCATTGACCTTTGCCTGCTGACCCTGACCTAGATTTTTATTAAGAATTGATACTTAACTTTCTAAACAGCAGAGCATCATAACAGTCATGAATATAGACTCTGGAGAAGAACACCTGGGTTTGAAATCCATTTCCATGACTTCTTATTTGTGTGAACTTGGACAAGTGACTCACCTCTCTTTGCTTTGGTTTATTCATATGAAAATTGTGTGTAATAATACTATATATCCTATAGAGAAATTATGAGGAAAAAATTACCTAAGACTTGTAAAGCATTTATATGCCTAGCATATACTAAATGTTATATAAATGCTTAATTAGTAAGTAAATAAAATACCTTTTCAGGACCTATGGATACACTCATATTTTTGAATTATATGATTTTTTTTTTAGTATTTTGTACTTTATTATAGTATTTTTTATACTGGGCTCTATGTGCTAATGTACTATTTGGATTTTTGTATTTATATTTATGTTGTGAGATGAACCTATAGATTTCTTTTTAGAATACCTTTATCAATTATTTGTATTAAATTTATAGGTTTATAAATTTAATAGTAATATAATACCAGTTTATTACTTCCAGAAGTTGCAATCATTTTATTATGTAGATTTTCTGTTTTTAAAATATTTTCTAGAATTTAGCTAAAAATTATCTAGTCCTGTTGACTTTTCAGGTGTAGATCCTTATTCACTTTTCTGTTCCTTTCCTTTAAAACATTATATGTCTACCTCTTACATAAATTTTTGGTGAATTTTTAAATTTCTTGCTATAGTAATCAAAATGGGGAAGTGTTAATATCTGGTAAGTGTAGTAGTAGGATTATGATGGCTGATTATCTTTTGTATATTTTGTTAAAAATTATTTTTCAAAAATTAAAAATAATTGAATTAAAAAATAAAATGTAAGGTGTTATTACTAGCTTCAAATCCTTACATGACAGCTATGAGCAGACAAAACATGAAGGTGTGCAATAGGGAATTTGTATTAGTTTGTTTTGCCACAAGAGCATAACAAATAATCCCTAAAGCTCAGTGGCTTAAGAAAACATGCTTATGGGTCTGAAGGTCAAATGATATACCTAGGCTCAGACAGATGGCTCTGATTTAGGCTTCCAGTTGGTCTCAGGTCTGCTCCAGGTATGTTCATCCTGGAGCTTCAGCAACAGCAGCTGCCTGGATCATGCTTTCTAGTGGCTGATCACTGGAGAGCAAGACCAAGGCAGAACCACTCAGCCATGTTTAAGGTCTCTGCTGGTGTCACATCCACTAACACTCCACTGGTCAAACAAGGCACAAGGCCAAGCCTAATTTCAATGTGCAGGAAAGTATACTGGGCTTACAGAGGGAGGGGACTGAAATGACTATTTGATGAACAGTAATCCATGCTATCACAGTTTTTTTCATATTAGAGGTTTCAAGTTTTTAAAGAACTTAACCACCCACATCCAAATAAAATGAGTCAACTGTTTCTAATTTGCCCACATTTATGTAGCTGTCCCAACCTAAGCTAGGTCTTCAAAGGTTGTTGCCAGCACGTGTGGTACCTTGTGCATATTTGAAAAGGACACTTCTCTTACTGGTTTGACACAACTCTGCCTATATATACCCTGACAAGTGTGGACTACATTCAGCCTCCACATGCCCACTTGGTGGGGTGCATTTCTCTGGCTATAAGCTGTTCAACTCTTTATCATGGCCCTGAGCTTTCCTCAGGCAGAACTGAAAAATTAGAAGAACTTTACTTTGGAGCTTTTTTTGTTCCATACACATTTCCTCTTTTGTTGTTCATCCTCCTCCTGTTGTCGAGTCATACCCCAACCTTTGACCTGAGGCATCTCATCAAGTTACTATTGGTTACTTAACCTTCACTCAAAACTGCCAGTCCTCTTTACCAGGCTCTTGGCATTTCATGTTTTCCTACTGACAGTGGGTGATAATGGGGCCTCCCATCACCTTTAAAACTCTGCCTATATCAACTCTCTGTGCTTGTGTTAAAGCAGAAGTCAGATAGGAGTTTCACTTACTACCTTCCTGATGGCTTCTAGAAATTTCATCAAAGAAATATTTCCTGCTTAAATTTTATTTTGGCTCAAGTCAACTAACTTATTACTGTATGTCTTAATGGAGAATAGAAAATGTTAAATATTTCAGCTAAACTACTTTCATATTCTCTGTACCAAAGAAACAGTTTTTTTAAATGAATCTATAAATGGATATAGGAATCTACATGCATGTAATGAGTGATATAATGTTCATAGTTATGAATGGCGTATAATTTTAATATAATATTTGTTTTATTTTACTCCTACTTGGAAAGCAGCTTTATTATTAGTTTTCTAGAATTCTTTGTCTTTTTTTAAAATTAGATTAAATCTCTTGACGATAAATATGTGGTTGGCAAGATTTCCAAGCAGTGGACTGGCCTTGTGAGAGAGTTATTTACAGATGTCGATAACTTTGGCATCCAGTTCCCTTTAGACCTTGATGTGAAAATGAAAGCTGTGATGCTCGGCGCATGTTTCCTCATTGTAAGTTTATTCTTGCTAATCTGGGGTATAGATGGTTTCTCTAGGATCATTCTGAAATAATTTGGTAAATTTTACATTTTTAAATGACCTTAAATTTGTAGGTTTTATTGAAAGTGGTCCTATTTAATTTTAGCTCTGAAATTCCATTTTCTTCTGCTACTCTGGGTTCACAAATGACTAGCTTCTCTCTGGAGGGTCTATGCAGTTTCACATTGTAACAAGAGGATCTTACATATTAAGGAGAGGCTCTGGTTTTAGTAAAAAAAAAAAAAAAATTGGTGATTTGGAAAAGAGTCTGAATCTTCCAGTGTGTTTAAATGGAATAAGTCTCAGTGAAACAAAGAGATTTCTGCCTGATTCATTATTAAATTAAACCATCTAATACAGAAATACAAATTGTAGTAAGAATCTACATTCAATCAAGCCTTAGACAGAACTACCAATTAAGAGGAAATATATGAGATACAGCAATGACTTTGAACTTGTCTTCACATTAAATTACCTAGGGAGCTTTTAGTAGTAGGCCATATTCCAGTTTAACTAAATCAGAAGCTCAGAATTAAAAGTTTGTGTAGCTCCTCAGATGATTCCATATACAGCCGATGTCAAGGGCTCCTGGGACAGAGCAGTGGTTTTCAACCTTAGCTGCACAGTAGAAACACCTGGGTAGCTTTCACACTCCCTGTGTCAAGACTATGTACCCAGATCTAGTAAACCAAATCCTGAGGTGGATCCAAGCCTTCAAGCTGTTCGAGCTATCATATGATTCCAAAGCAAGCAAGGTTTGGAGTCACTAGATTAATACCTTAAATATTGGCATATGGATGCAATCAGAAAAAAAATAAAAAGTAAAAGAACATACAGACAAAGGATCCAGTTACTTCAACAAATACATATCAGGAAAATAAAATAAAAATAAAATAAAAAGAGAGAAACATCAGCTTAATGTAGTTTGTAGACCATGTTTGGAAACTGATTTAAACAAACCAATATAAAAAGACATTTACAAGACACTCAGGGAAATGTGAACATTGGCAATTTGATGATATTAATGAATTATTAAGGTTTTTTAAAAAAATATGATGTTATTGTGGTTATACAAAAACAGTCCATTTTCTTCAAGGGCACATACTGAAGTATTTCGGTATAAAATGGTATGGTATCACAGATTTGCTTTTAAATAATGGGGGTGAGGGAAAAGGGACACAGCGGATGGAGTAACTGGTGAACCAAGCTGGGTGAGTGGTCATTGGGACTTTATTTATACTATTCTATCTACTTTGGGACAGGCTTAGTATTTTCTATATAAACTTTTAAATATAACCTTTTAAATAAACTTTTAAATATAACCACAGTTCTATCTAAAAACTATGTTTTCAGTAAGTGTTTATTTCACATGAGAAGAAAATTTTAACCTTAACTTGGGGAACTGTTTAACCAAAGGTTTACACACCATAACCAAAGATACGGTGTGTACAGGGTGGAGAGAGTAGTCTGGGGTGTTTGGATAGGTGAGAAATGGGATAGGGGTGGTGGTGGTGCGGTTATTAGGAAGTGAATATGGGGTAGATTGGGCAGTCTTCCCAATCTTATAGACCTTGGGAAGATACTGAAAATTGTTTAGTTAACTGGTTAATTTTAAGCTATGCATAAATAAAAGAGTTATAAACCCAAATTTTAGAAAGATAAATCCTGGTGACTGTGTACCAAATGGATTGAAGAGAGGTAAAATTGTAATAGTGCAATTGCAAGTGAATGGTGATAAAGATTCAATTATTTCTTTGTAAAGAGAAAAAGGAAAATGATAGATGTGAGAGAGGTACAATCCACAGGACCTGACAGAAGTTGTAGGGGAGAGGGTCTGGTTAGAAATTGATGGAGTAAGACAAGCTGAGGAACACAGTGGACAACAAGTTTGGAAGAGAAATCATAAAACTGGGCCAAAAAATTCTAAGATGTTATTCTAACTCTAAGATGGCTGTCATTCTCCAGAAACAATCTAAAAATTGTACATGGAACTCCAGTCACAACACAAGTTATATTACTAGAGAAGGAGTACAAAAAGTTGAGGAACAAAGATTGAAAGAGGAACATTCTAAGAGGCATGAAAAAAGTGGAATTTAGAGAAATTACCAGAGGATTAATTAAGTTCATACAGGTATCAATAAGTGAATAGAATTACAGGATTTAATTGCCATTAAAATGGAAAGCTGAAGCTATCAACCTTTCCCAGATCTACCTATTAGTTGATTTTTCTTGTTTAGCAGATACGTTGTTGTGTTTCATCAGATCCCTTAGCATTTATGCATCTGAGAGCTGATCTCTGTTTTGTTGCTGAAAACCCATTTCCGTATTTTGTTTTTATCTAGGACTTCATGTTTTTTGAAATGACTAGAAATGAACAGAGAGCAGGAGTGTGGTAATGCATTCATTGACATCTCCTCAGAAAATCTGAAGTCCCTATATCGATTGGGACTATGTAAAAGAAGAACTGGTGGATTTTTCTCTTTATGTAAATGACTTATTATAGCATATGTGAATTACACTGTGATGCCTGAAGCTCCAGAAATATGATTTTACTTTTCAAATTAAAGAGTTTATTTTTAATATCACTTACTTATAAATGTTTTTATACATTTTCTTTTATACATTTTCTGTTTCATTGTGTATTTTGGAGAAAGGATATAGAAATTTTTACATTTAAACATAACTTCCTATGATTAATTACTTTGAACTACAGTCTCTGCTTTATTTTCAATTTGTATCGCAAAATTAATTAAAGACTTTTTAAAGTAATTTTAATATAAACTTACACATTATTTTATTAAATCTAGTTACAATTTATTTCATATGTAACAACTGTTATTTTGCAAATACCGTATATTCAAAAGAATTCAAAATGAACATAATTTCAGTGTTTTTTTAAAATTACATTCAAATAATACTCAATATTCTTATGTCAAGGGAAAGTAAAATCATTTTTTTGATCAGAAAATCACACTACATTTAACTTCTCCTGTAAGCTAATCTGCAACTATAAATAACATTTTCATTTGACAAGACTATAAATTACCAATTTTTGATAATGATTTTTCGTGAAAAAAGAATGATTCTGTCCCCAAGAAAGACACATTTAAAGACTCACTCACTCTACAACTGGGATATTGTTATAAGTTTTGAAGTAATTATTTATATATGGAATGGTTAGCTCCTGTTCTGTATTCTGTCATTCATGGAACATAATAGTTTTCAGATCACTCAGGTGTTAATTAAATAGAACATATATATTCTGAGTATAAATGCCTACAATGGTCTATTAGATTATTTTTACCAACAATCAAATAACTAAAATAAAAAATTGCTGATATATTTCTTTGCATATTTGATTTTTGTTTTTAAACAAACTGTGAACAGTCAACTCACATGATATTCTGAACTTTACACATTTACCTTCCCTTTCGAATCTCCTTTAAAAGAGCAAAAGCATAGGATAATCTTTAGCAAAATATATACCTGTGCTGGAAACTTAAGTTTTCTTCCTGTCAGAAAGTTAAAGGAATTTTTATACCCTGTTTTGTAGGGAAAACTGAATCAAGTGAGAGGAGATGTCCAACCCACAGTTTACCTCATGGAAAGGAAAAGTGTGTTTAGGAAATAAGAACTTAGGGGAGAGATTCCCTTTCATCCTCAGCAGAACTCCAACACCATCAGCTCCTAATGTTGAGAACACTGGGATGGCAGGAAGCTGCAGAAAAGGTGATGTCCAGACCGCCTTTCATTAGCCTAAATAATGCACCAGATGCCAGATTCCTATGATGACGTGTAACCGAGGCATTCACATTCAGTTTATAGTTGGTACAGACAGCATGCCAGGTAAGGCGAGGTACTTGCACAGCTGGACCTAGTGGCATTAGCTATGCCAGTTAGAGAAGGGAGGGTTTTCCAAGCCCGCTGTCAGGTACCACAACCAACCCAAAATGAGGCTAAGAGACTGACATTATCCCTGTGACAGCTACATCTTGCTTTCACTTCCCCCTCCTCCTCCCAATCTCCCCTACTCCTACTCCTTCTTTGCATAGGACTCAAGATCTCTGGTTAAGCAAAGTAAAACTGCAACTTATCTGAACAGCTCCTTCCTTCTTCAACTATGCAAAGAAGGTCTGAGCAGAAACCCACACACTATCAGCAGAATCTATTTAAGTTCAAATACTAGAAAAATGTGCTCTCATTAAATATTTACAAAGAAAAGACTCATCATACATGGAAAATTAGAAATTTAAGTGAGAAAAATATCAGGACTTGAAACAAATGTCTTCATTTGTAATCTCAATGAGATTTGAGGAAATGTTGCATATTTATTTCTGGAACAGGCAGTAGAGAAAAAGGAACATTCTGGGCTTTCCTGGTGGTGCAGTGGCTGAGAGTCCGCCTGCCGATGCAGGGGACACGGGTTTGTGCCCCGGTCCGGGAAGATCCCACATGCCACGCAGCGGCTGGGCCCGTGAGCCATGGCCGCTGAGCCTGCACGTCCGGAGCCTGTGCTCCGCAACAGGAGAGGCCACAACGGTGAGAGGCCCGCGAAAAAAAAAAAAAAAGGAACATTCTGATGACGCAAAATTTTAATAAAGTCGAAAAGTATGATAACCACACTTTAAAGGATGATGGTGGCACTGGTATAGTCGATTGATTTAGGTAGAAAAATAACACAATAAGATAAAAGAGATTTTTAAAAATTCTCCCAGAAGTCAGATAAACACAAAGTATAGAGAGGAAAAGGTGATTCCTGAGGAACAGATACGTTCACTTCATGTTATGCACAACAAATTCCACAAGCAGAAATTAGATGAGGTCAAGAGAATATTTCCAAACAGGCTGTCATCGCTAGGTGAATGGATTTATCACATACCAGACAAAATTAATGAAAATGACCCATTTCTTTGTTACTTTTGAAGAATAATTTCACCATATACAGAATTCTGGGTGGTTGCGTTTTTTCTCTCACTCTAAATATTTCACTCCACTCTCCTCTTGCTTGCGTGGTTTCCAAACAGAAGTCGGGTATTATCTTTGTTCTTCTATAGGTATGGTGCTTTTTCCTCTGTCTCCTTTCACAATTTTTTTTATCTTTGATTTTATGTAGCTTGAAAATAATATGCTAGTGTAGGGTTTTTCACTTTTTTCCTGCCTCATGTTTGCTAAGCTTTCTGAACCTGTGGGTAGGTGCCTGACAATACGAGGAAATTCTCAGTCATTATTGTTTCAAACATTTCTTCTGTTTGTTCCTCTCTTTCTCTTCCTTCTGGTATTCACATTACATTTATGTTGCACGTTTGTATTTGTCCCATAGTCCCTGAATATTCTGTTCTGTTTTTTTTCAGTTTTTGTTCTATTTGCTTTTCAGTTTTGGAGGTTTCTATTGAGACATCCTCCTCAGAGATTCTTTCTTCAGTTGTGTCTAGCCTACTAATAAGCTCATCAAAGGCATTCTCCATTTCTGTCACAATGTTTTTTATCTATAGCATTTCCTTTTGGTTCCTTCTTAGGATTTCCATCACTTTCTTACATTGCCCATCTATTTTTGCATGCTATTTTATCCCTTAGAGACCTTAGCATATTAATCACGGTTGTTTTAAATTCCCAGTCTGGTAATTCCAACACCCCTTCCATGTCTATTTCTGATGCCTGTCTCTTCAAATTGTGTGGGTTTTGGGGGGGGTGTTTGTTTTTTATTTTTTATTTATTTTTTTGCGGTACGCGGGCCTCTCACTGTTGTGGCTTCTCCCGTTGTGGAGCACAGGCTCCGGACGCGCAGGCTCAGCGGCCATGGCTCACGGGCCTAGCTGCTCCGCCACATGTGGGATTTCCCGGACCAGGGCACGAACCCATGTCCCCTGCATCGGCAGGCAGACTCTCAACCACTGCACCACTAGGGAAGCCCTCAAATTGTGTTTTTTGACTTTTGGTATTCCCTGAAATTTTTTCCTGATAGCTGGGCATGATGTATGGGATAAAAGGAATGCTGTAAATAGGGCTTTTCATAATGTATGGTGAGATGCAGGGGAGTGGGAAGTGTTCTGTACTCTGATGATTACATCTCAGTCTTTTACTGAGCTTTCCCTTCTGGACTGGGAACTACACAGGTGTTTTTTCAGTATTTTTTTCTCCCCTCTTTGATGGAACAGGATGGCTATAGTGGGCTGGAGTTGGGTATTTCCCTTCTATCACATGTAAGGCTAGAGCTGACGGAGTTGGGTTATTTCCTTTCCACCAGGTCATTTAGGCTGTGGGTAAGTACTTTTTCCTGAGGGCAGACCTTGTTAAGAACAGAGTGCTCTGGTGTGTTTCAAAATGATACCTTTTCCCCTCCCACGCAGGAAGCACAAGGGGATTTTATCTTTTTAATTTACTGTGAGAACTTGATTGAGCTTCTGAGGGAGAATCTCACAAAATTGTGTCCCCCATCTCCCCACACCCACCAATGACAGGGTCCTTGTAGAGTTTCTAACTCACTGACTTGTGCACACTGAGTGTCAGTACATTAATACATTTTCCTTTTCTGGCACTGGTTCTGCGGTGGTTTCCGCTCCTGAGCCTTAGCTCCAGTAAGCCGTGACTCCCTGTGTTCACCTGTCTCTCCAACCTTGGGGCAGCAGTTGGCCTTGTATCCTCACTTCTGTTGCAGATCCTAGAAGAGCTGTTAACTTTTCAGTCAGTTCAGCTTTTTACTTGTTAGGATGGAGAGCGACTTCCAAGCTCCTTACCTGTGGAACTAGAGTCAGAAGTGGCTCTTCATTTTTTTAATGTCAAAATTGTTGCTACATCAGAATTCTCT
This sequence comes from Orcinus orca, assembly GCF_937001465.1. NCBI lineage: Eukaryota > Metazoa > Chordata > Mammalia > Artiodactyla > Delphinidae > Orcinus > Orcinus orca. Next base: position 23,340,346 of record NC_064563.1, read on the forward strand.
GATTTTCGTTCAGTCTGTATTTCTTCTTTTCATGCCATAAATAAAATGGTAATTTTATTATGAATATGAGCACATTTTACCCTATATTATAGCTATGTATCTTCTGTTTATGATTTATTTTCTTTACTACAGTGTGTACTCCTTCTGGGCAGACTCTGCCTCAAAATCATTTTTGTACCTATCCCCAGTGATGCCAAAACATTGTGACTTGCATATAGTTAATTTCAATAAATGTTTCTCTTCTTGTTGTGGAACAAATGAAAATTTTAAACAGATACATGTAACATCTCAGACTTGACTGAAAATCATGAAAAATTTTGAAATTGAGAGATACCAACATTTCATGTAAAAGGAGAACAGGAGTTTATTTAATGACAAACCCAAGAAACCTCCAAAAACACTACAGTTTTTAAGGATGAACTGACATAAATATAATGTGCACAACAAGATTGGTAGCTATGGCACTGGATGTGTCTATAATCCTCATCCTGGGTGTTATAAATACTATAATAATACTATAATCAGAGTATCCAAACTCTTAGAACTCTGGCACCTGAGAAAATATGATTAAAAGGATGAAGAGTGTGGAAACCATGTTCTTTGAAGAATGACTAATGGTATACAGCCTCAAGAAGGGAAAATGTGGGTGCTGAACTATGGAAGTGGGATAAGTTTATTCTTAACTGCTCTGTAATGCCCCAGATTTCTCAGCTATAAAACTGATACAATAATTGTATAACCCTCATAGAGTTGTTGTGAGAGTTAAGTCACTACATGTTAAGCTCTTAAAATAGTTCCTGGCACACTGTAAACACTATAAAAATGTTAGCTACTATTACCATTATTATTCCTCCAAAGCGTTGAACAAGGACCAATGATATACATAGACAGATTTTTGTTTGTATAAGAAAGTGCTTCATCATAATTAGAATTTTCCAACCTCTCAAAATAGTGAAACAGTTCAACTTTCAACTTAAATGCTTCTAGGTCAGAAACTTAGAGTATTTTAGTTTTGGGAAGAAGTCAGACTACACAACCTCCCAGACTTTGTGTAGGGACTACTGATGACCTGAATGCAGCTGTAACCATAAGTGACAAGTGCCTTGGAAAGTCACTAGTGAGCACTCTGCATGTGTTTGCAAGATGGTCTGGAGCATTCCATGTTCCCCTCCCGGCGCTGAGCTGCAATTACTTATGCTTTCAGTCAGCAATGTCTTCATACTGGTATGTTTTCATGGTGAGATTTATGACCATATGAACAGAACACTAAAATTAGGATTCTTTAGACATAACGAACAATGAGGGTATGGGTTTAAGAGAAAGCTAGAAGGAAAAAATAAGGCATTGACAAGGTGTCTACTTCATGACTCTAAAATACACTCTAAAGTACACCTTTTTTATAGAGGCTAAGCAAAGGCATTAATTGGAGAATATGCCATTGAAAGCATAATGTCCCTAATCTGCCTGGAGTGCTCTGATCATCCAGGAGATAGCCAACTAGAGTACCTAACTGTTTTATTTCTACCTAGAAAATCCACAGTCATGTAGAGGAGAGGCTATGTGCTGTTGTGTGTGTGTGTGCACGCGTGTGTGTATTGGGGTTACTAGAAAGAACTATGAACAGAATATGTTCTTTTTCCGTATTACTCATTCTGTTGTTAAAAAGGATAACACGAGAGACTCCAGGATTCAATTCAGCACTAAAAAAGTGAGCCCTAATTCTTCATAAAGGAAATAGTTCATGTCATAAGCTCAGTAATTACACTGAAGTCATTAATTCCACTTACGTTACCCTAAAGTCTGCTGTCTCAAACCATTCAGTTATTTGCACATGGAAAGATGTCAAATAAGTTCTCTCCCATCCTACACTTGGCAAACACCATAATGAAAATAATAATCAAGTCATATTTAATACGGGCATTACACATATGATAAAAATGCCATCTTAATGCAGTGGTAAGAAGTCAACTACTTTTAAGATGACATTAGGATAATCAGAAAATATTTGAAAAAAGAAAGAAAAAGTTAAAATCCTTGTATGTGTCACATAGAAAAGTAAATATCAGATGAAAAAATACAAAAAACAAAACTTTATAAAAAGAGTAGAAAAACCAAAAGAGTTTACTTTTTTATAATCACTCTTTTGATAAGGTGTCCCAACAAAAAACTCAGGAAAATACTGAAAATTTTTAATTTTATATTTAGAATCTTATATTGTTGACACAAAATGCCCTAAATTAAAAGCAAAAAGTTTAAAGATAATATTGGTATCAATGAGCTATTTAAATTTCCCAGAAATCTATAAAAGTTAAATACAAGTCAAAATAAAAAAGTTAAATACAAGGAAATATATGATAACAATCATTAAGTATCCAGTGTATTTACAAATAAACATTCAATCTCACTAGCAATCAGAATCATAAAGACTGAATTTTGGTTCTTGAAAGAAAATCCTGTACATATTATTTCAAGCAGAAGTTGTAAAAGAAGTTGTCTTCTTTTCCATATGTCAGCAATGGTTGTTTCATATACTTTTAAAATATCTTAACTGTCTGCTTTTCCAAAATTATAATGACTTTTGAAAACTTGAAATTTTCAAACAACATTAAAAGCCTTATTAAATTACAATATGTTTACAACTTCAAACCTCTAAAGATGTAGCTATTTTAGAAGGCTAAACTTCTCATATTGAAAAAGAAACAAAAATACTAACTTGCACACATTTTTTAAATTACCGAGTTTAAAATGGTAATATACGTTACATATAGTCATTATAGACATACAACTTATGCGTCCCTGCCACTAGACTGCACTACTTTCAGTCAAGAACAGTGTCCCTTTCAATTTTTATTCTCTAGTGCAAAGCACGGTACCTGATATGATAGAAGAAGCCTGATAAATATCAATATTTGCCAAATGAAAGTCAATCTGACTCAGAATGAAAGCCTCTGACTCAGAATATATGTGCCAAATTTCCATTATACTTATTCCCTATAAATATAAATGGAATAAATAGCACAGATAGATTTCTTTGGATTATGTAATAGTGGATATATATATTTTGTAATCCTCATCTGATTGTGAATACCTATGAATAAATTCTGGTATTATGATAAAGCTACATCTATTAGTAGTTATATATGTATTATCTCAAGTTAAGTCTTCAGAACTCAATTTAATACAGAAAGGCAATCTGGAAAATTTCTAGACTGTTATCCCAGTTTAACTATAGTTAGTATGTTTGCTATCAACTGATTTCTAAAGCACAGTAACAACAAAATATAAATTAACAAGTAAATAAATGTAAGAAATGTGTTCATGTTTGTTTTCTACAATGGCCAGTTTTAATGAACTCAATAAACAAATTAAGAAAACCCAGAGGGTACTAAACAGAAACAGATTACAATTAAAAAGCAAGCCGATTTCACACATAAATTTCCCAAATCTTTTAGGTTTCTAACTGGTGGAAATGAAAAGCATCTCCCAATTGTAAATATGATATTTTCAACCATAAGCAAAGATTGCAAATAGTATAATTCAAATTATAGATAAGGAATGTGGCTGCTTAGTGCATTGTGTTCATCTTTCCAAGGTGAAAATTCACCTCCTACTTTGTCTAGTCAGCTGTACTTCTTCTCACTAATATAAACTGTTCATTTAATTTGGCAAACTTTATTCTACAAACATGGCATTGAGAAATGAAAAAGGGTGAGAAAGAAAGAACCTATCAGCAATAAATCCAAGCACATTTTCTACCCCTGGTAGATAATAATGATGATAATACTTAACAGATACTGAGCATTTAGTATGCATTAGACATGTACTAAGACTATATATTAACTTATTTGACTAATATTTTTATAATATTATCTCCACTTTAGAGATGAGACAGCAGATGAGGAAAGTGTGCAGAGTGGTGGAGCTACCACACAGCATCTTTGTAGACTTTACAATTGAGACAGCACTGAGTCAGTTAAGCTCACACCTCATACTACTTGTACATGAACAACCAGTGAACGTTAAGAAGTTTGATATGTCATGGCCCACTGACCAAGTGGTTCAGTAAACGTAGCTTGCAGTACATACATCTATACATATATGTGCATGAGTGTGTACTCATGTATGTATGGGATCTTCAACTTAGAAAGGTTTCTTTTTTTTGAGAATGAGGGTGGAGAAGCACTGATGATGCCATCTAGTTGCTGGGGCAATTACAGAGATTAAGGCATCCACTGAATAATCTGCTCTTATCCTTTCTTCTCCTTTCCTGTGTGACGTGCCCCACGTGACTAAAGAAAAGGCAAAGCAGCTGTGCTGAGATGGTAGACGTTTATCTCATACTGAAATTATTTTCCCTGACTGATTTTATGAAAGGGGGTTTATTTTATATTTTGTTGCACATGAGCTTATCAAATAAACACATCCCAAAACCCAATTAAATCAAGAATTTTATATGTTGGAATCATGGCTACTTTCCTCAGTAAAACAAGGGAAAAGTTGAACTGGTAAGTCTCATAAATGGATATATTTGAGCCAAGAAGGAACATACAATGTTTAAGAATGTTGGCCCTGGAAGGTGTACTGCCTGGCTTCAATTCTATCAGCTGTGGTCACATTCCTTAACTCTCTATAAACATCCATTACCTGTCAAATCGTGATAAAATTCAACTAAAACAGGGCTACCCTGGTGGTGCAGTGGTTAAGAATCTGCCTGCCAATGCAGGGGACACGCGTTTGATCCCTGGTCCGGGAAGATCCCACGTGCCGCAGAGCAACTAAGCCCGTGCACCACAACTACTGACCCTGTGCTCTAGAGCCCACAAGCCACAACTACTGAAGCCCACGTGCCTAGAGCCCGTGCTCCGCAACAAGAGAAGCCACCGCAATGAGAAGCCTGCACACCACAATGAAGAGTAGCCCCCGTTCACCGAAACTAGAGAAAGCCCGCGTGCAGCAACGAAGACCCAACACAGCCAAAAATAAATAAAATTAAATTTAAAAAAATTTAAAAAACATTTAACTAAAACACAGAGAATTAAATTTTTATAATCAATATAGCATTCAAATCAAGTTCTGGCATGCAGTAAGTGCTTAACTGCTATTTTACTTACAAAAATATGCAAACTCTTTCCTTTACAGCATTTCTAATCTCTTAACCTTTGTAAGGGCTCTGACTGTTCACTAAGCTGGATCCAAGAACCTACTACGTCTGGGGACTTATAAGAGTGAGACATAGGTAGAAAACTATGAAGTTCATATTATTTCTATTTGTGTCTGCTATTAGCATTCCACAGTTATCCTGAAATAATTAAAGTCTAAACCCTGAAAGAGAATCTGTGAATTTACTTTGCTATCTAGTTGATACCTAAGATTCAATATCATATATTTACAACTCACTTTTTTAATAAAATAACTGCACTGCATTTTTTTCATTTTGGAGCTCATAGATAACATCTTTCATATATGGATTTAAATTAACATTTACATCAAAGAACTCTTTAGAAATACTGCCAATGAAATATGAGGTTTATTGGGAAACCAATTTTAAATACTTTTTCAACAGTCCACTAGTTTCCCTGTATCCTGTCTTTGTATGTAGTCTGCATACCAAAAAATGATTATCAAAGTACAACTGCCTACAAATTTCAAATATTTAACATATCTGTAATTGTAATTAATCCTGATTAAATACATCACATGATGCACATATCAATGTTCATACAAATATGAACATACAGCCACAATATTCAGTATAATCAAAAAAGAATAAGAGAATTCAAATAAAAAAACCCAGCAGGAGCTTCAAGATGGCAGAAGAGTAAGACGTGGAAATCACCTTCCTCCCCACAGATACATCAGAAATACATCTACATGTGGAACTGCTCCTATACAACACCTACTGAACGCTGGCAGAAGACCTCAGACCTCCCAAAAGGCAAGAAACTCCCCATGTACCTGGGTAGGGCAAAAGAAAAAGGAAAAAACAGAGACAAAGAATAGGGATGGGACCTGCACCAGTGGGAAGGAGCTGTGAAGGAGGAAAAGTTTCCACACACTAGGAAGACCCTTCCCGGGCGGAGATAGGGGGGTGGCGGAGGGGGGAAGCTTCCGAGCCACGAAGGATAGCGCAGCAACAGGGGTGCGGAGGGCAAAGCGGAGACATTCCCTTACAGAGGATCGGCACCGACCAGCACTCACCAGCCCGAGAGGTTTGTCTGCTCACCCGCCGGGGCGGGCGGGGCTGGGAGCAGAGGCTCCGGCTTCGGAGGTCGGATCGCAGGGAGAGGACTGGGGTTGGCTGCGTGAACACAGCCTGAAGGGGCTAGTGCGCCACGGCTAGCCGGGAGGGAGTCCGGGGAAAAGTCTGGACCTGCCGAAGAGGCAAGAGACTTTTTCTTCCCTCTTTGTGTCCTGGTGCACGAGGAGAGGGGATTAAGAGCCCTGCTTAAAGGAGCTCCAGAGACGGGCGCGAGCCATGGCTAACAGCGCGGACCCCAGAGACGGGCATGAGACGCACAGGCTGCTGCTGCCGCCACCAAGAAGCCTGTGTGCAAGCACAGGTCACTATCCACACCCCCCTTCCGGGGAGCCTGTGCAGCCCGCCACTGCCAGGGTCCCGTGATCCAGGGACAACTTCCCCGGGAGAACACACAGCGCGCCTTAGGCTGGTGCAACGTCATGCTGGCCTCTGCCGCCGCAGGCTCACCCTGCACTGCGTACCCCTCCCTCCCCCCGGCCTGAGTGAGCCAGAGACCCCGAAATAACTGCTGCTCCTTTAACCCCGTCCTGTCTGACCGAAGAACAGACGCCCTCAGGCAACCTACACGCAGAGGCGGGGCCAAATCCAAAGCTGAATCCCAGGAGCTGTGCGAACAAAGAAAAGAAAGGGAAATCTCTCCCAGCAGCCTCAGGAGCAGCGGATTAAATCTCCACAGCCAACTGGATGTAGCCTGGATCTGTGGAACACCTGAATAGACAACGAATCATCCCAAATTGAGGAGGTGGACTTCGGGAGCAATGATATATATATGTATTTTTTCCCTTTTTCTCTTTTTGTGCATGTGTATTTGTATGATTCTGTGTGTGATTTTGTCTGTATAGCTTTGCTTTTACCCTAGAGTTCTGTCTTTCCGTCTTTTTTTTCTTTTTTCTTTTTTTTTCTTAATATAGTTTTCAGCACTTGTTATCATTGGTGGATTTGTTTTTTGTTTTGGTTGTTCTCTTCTTTCTTTCATTCTTTTTTATTACTTTAAAAATATTTTAATTATTATTTTTTGTTTTTTATTTTAATAACGTTTTTATTTCATTTTATTTTATTTTACCTTTTTCCCTCTTTCTTTCTTTTTTTCTCCCTTTTATTCTGAGCCGTGTGGATGAAAGGCTCTTGGTGCTCCAGCCAGGCATAGGGCTGTGTCTCTGAGGTGGGAGAGCCAAGTTCAGGATATTGGTCCACCAGAGACCTCCCAGCTCCACGTAATACCAAACGCCGAAAACCTCCCAGAGATCTCCATCTCAACGCCAAGACCCAGCTCCACTCAACGACCAGCAAGCTACAGTGCTGGACACCCTATGCCAAACAACTAGCAAGACAGGAACACACCTGTTAGGAGAGATGCTGCCTAAAATCATAATAAGGTCACAGACAACCCAAAACACACCACCAGATGTGTACCTGCCCACCAGAAAGACAATATCCAGCCTCATCCACCAAAAGACAGACAATAGTTGCCTCCACCAGGAAGCCTACACAACGCCCTGAACCAAACTTAGCCACTGGGGGCAGACACCAAAAACAATGGGAACTGCGAACCTGCAGCCTGAGAAAAGGAAACATCAAACACAGTAAGTTAAGCAAAATGAGAAGACAAAGAAAAACACAGCAGATGAAGGAAGAAGGTAAAACGCACCAGACCTAACAAAAGAAGAGGAAATAGGCAGTCTACCTGAAAAAGAATTCAGAATAATGATAATAAAGACAATCGAAAATCTTGGAAATAGAATGGAGAAAATACAAGAAACGTTTAACAAGGACCTAGAAGAACTAAAGAGCAAACAAGCAATCATGAATAACATGATAAATGAATTCAAAAATTCTCTAGAAGGGATCAATAGCAGAATAACTGAGGCAGAAGAATGGATAAGTGACCTGGAAAATAAAATACTGTAAATAACTACTGCAGAGCAGAATAAAGACAAAAGAATAAAAAGAATTCAGGACAGTCTCAGAGACCTCTGTGACAATATTAAATGCACCAACATTTGAATTCTAGGGGTCCCAGAAGAAGAGAAAAAGAAAGGAACTGAGAAAATATTTGAAGAAATTATAGTTGAAAACTTCCCTAATATGGGAAAGGAAATAGTTAATCAAGTCCAGGAAGCACAGAGAGTCCCATACAGGATAAATCCAAGGAGAAACATGCCAAGACACATATTAATCAAACTATCAAAAATTAAATATAAAGAAAAAATATTAAAAGCAGCAAGGGAAAAACAACAAAAAACATACAAGGGAATCCCTATAAGGTTAAAGATCATAAGCTGATCTTTCAGCAGAAACTCTGCAAGCCAGAAGGGAGTGGCAGGACATATTTAAAGTGATGAAAGTGAAAAAGCTACAACAAGATTACTCTACCCAGCAAGGATCTCATTCAGCTTTGACGGAGAAATTAAAACTTTTACAGACAAGCAAAAGCTAAGAGAATTCAGCACAACAAAACCAGCTTTACAACAAATGATAAAGGAACTTCTCTAGCCAGGAAACACAACAGAAGGAAAAGACCTACGATAACAAACCAAAAACAATTAAGAAAATGATAATAGGAACATACATATCGATAATTACCTTAAATGTAAATGGATTAAATGCTCCAACCAAAAGACATAGACTGGCTGAATGGATACAAAAACAAGACCTGTATATATGCTGTCTACAAGAGACCCACTTCAGACCTAGGGACACATACAGACTGAAAGTGAGGGGATGGAAAAAGATATTCCATGAAAATGGAAATCAAAAGAATGCTGGAGTAGCAATTCTCATATCACACAAAATAGACTTTAAAACAAAGACTATGATCAAGGGATCAATCCAAGAAGATAGAACAATTGTAAATATTTATGCACCCAACATAGGAGCACCTCAATACATAAGGCAAATACTAACAGCCATAAAAGGGGAAATCGACAGTAACACCATCATAGTAGGGGACTTTAACACCCCACTTTCACCAATGGACAAATCATCCAAAATGAAAATAAATAAGGAAACACAAGCTTTAAATGATACATTAAACAACATGGACTTAATTGATATTTATAGGACATTCCATCCAAATACAACAGAATACACTTTCTTCTCAAGTGCTCATGGAACATTCTCCGGGATAGATGATATCTTGGGTCACAAATCAAGCTTTGGTAAATTTAAGAAAATCAAAACCATATCAACTATCTTTTCTGACCACAACACTATGAGACTAGATATCAATTACAGGAAAAATTATGCAAAAAATACAAACACATGGAGGCTAAACAATACACTACTAAATAACCAAGAGACCGCTGAAGAAGTCAAAGAGGAAATCAAGAAATGCCTAGTAACAAATGACAATGAAAACACGATGACCCAAAACCTGTGGGATACAGGAAAAGCAGTTCTAAGAGGGAAGTTTATAGCAATACAATCCTACCTTAAGAAAAAAGAAACATCTCAAATAAACAACCTAACCTTACGCCTAAAGCAATTTGAGAAAGAAGAACAAAAAAACCCCAAAGTTAGCAGAAGGAAAGAAATCATAAAGATCAGACCAGAAATAAATGAAAAAGAAATGAAGGAAACAATAGAAAAGATCAATAAAACTAAAAGCTGGTTCTTTGAGAAGATAAACAAAATTGATAAACCATTAGCCAGACTCATCAAGAAAAAAAGGGAGAAGACTCAAATCAACAGAATTAGAAATGATAAAGGAGAAGTAACAACTGACACTGCAGAAATACAAAGGATCAGGAGAGCCTACTATAAGCAACTCTATGCCAATAAAATGGACAACCTGGAACAAATGGACAAATTCTTAGAGAAGCACAAACTTCCAAGACTGAACCAGGAAGAAACAGAAAGTATGAGCAGACCAATCACAAGCACTGAAGTTGAAAGTGTGATTAAATATCTTCCAACAAAAAAAAAGCCCAGAACCAGATGGCTTCACAGGCGAGTTCTATCAAACATTTAGAGAAGAGCTAAAACCTATCCTTCTCAAACTCTTCCAAAATATAGCAGAGGGAGGAACGCTCCCAAACTCATTCTATGAGGCCACCATCACCCTGATACCAAAACCAGACAAAGATGTCACAAAAAAAAGAAAACTACAGACCAATATCACTGATGAACATAGATGCAAAAATCCTCAACAAAATATTAGCAAACAGAATCCAACATCACATTAAAAGGATCGTACAACATGGTCAATTGGGGCTTATTCCAGGAATGCAAGGATTCTTCAATATACGCAAATCAATCAACGCGATACACCATATTAACAAATTGAAGGAGAAAAACCATATGATCATCTCAATAGATGCAGAGAAAGCTTTTGACAAAATCAACACCCATTTATGATAAAAACCCTCAAGAAAGTAAGCATGGAAGGAACTTACCTCAACATAAGAAAGGCCATATATGACAAACCCACAGCCAACATCGTCCTCAATAGTGAAAAACTGAAACCATTTCCACTAAGATCTGGAACACGATAAGGTTGCCCACTCTCACCACTATTATTCAACATACTTTTGGAATTTTTAGCCACAGCAATCAGAGAAGAAAAAGAAATAAAAGGAATCCAAATCGGAAAAGAAGAAGTAAAGCTGTCACTGTTTGCAGATGACATGATACTATACATAGAGAATCCTAAAGATGCTACCAGAAAACTACTAGAGCTAATCAATGAATCTGGTAAAGTAGTAGGATACAAAATTAATGCACAGAAATCTCTGGCATTCCTATATACTAATGATGAAAAATCTGAAAGTGAAATTAAGAAAAAACTCCCATTTACCACTGCAACAAAAAGAATAAAATACCTAGGTATAAACTTACCTAAGGAGACAAAAGACCTGTATGCAGAAAATTATAAGACACTGATGAAAGAAATAAATCATACAAACAAATGGAGAGATATACCATGTTCTTGGATTGGAAGAATCAACATTGTGAAAATGACTCTACTACCCAAAGCAATCTACAGATTCAATACAATCCCTATCAAACTACCACTGGCATTTTTCACAGAACTAAAACAACAAATTTCACAATTTGTATGGCAACACAAAAGACCCCGCATAGAAAAAGCAATCTGGAGAAAGAAACACGGAGCTGGAGGAAGTCAGGGTCCCTGACTTCAGACTATACTACAAAGCTACAGTAATCAAGACAGTATGGTACTGGCACAGAAACAGAAATAGTGAATCAATGGAACAGGATAGAAAGCCCAGAGATAAATCCACGCACATATGGTCACCTTATCTTTGATAAAGGAGGCAAGAATATACAGTGGAGAAAAGATAGCCTCTTCAATATGTGGTGCTGGGAAAACTGGATAGCTACATGGAAAAGAATGAAAGTAGAACACTCCCTAACACCATACAGAAAAATAAACTCAAAATGGATTAAAGACCTAAATGTAAGGCCAGACACCATCAAACTCTTAGAGGAAAACATAGGCAGAACACTGTATGACATAAATCACAGCAATATCTTTTTTGATCCACCTCCTAGAGAAATGGAAATAAAAACAAAAATAAACAAATGCGACCTAATGAAACTTAAAAGCTTTTGCACAGCAAAGGAAACCATGAACAAGACCAAAAGACAGCCTTCAGAATGCGAGAAAATATTTTCAAATGAAGCAACTGACAAAGGATTAATTTCCAAAATTTACAGGCAGCTCATGCAGCTCAATATCAAAAAAACAAACAACCCAATCCAAACATGGGCAGAAGACCTAAATAAAAATTTCTCCAAAGAAGATATACAGATTACCAACAAACACATGAAAGAATGCTCAACATCATTAATCATTAGAGAAATGCAAATCAAAACTACAATGAGCTATCATCTCACACCAGTCAGAATGGCCATCATCAAAAAATCTACAAACAATAAATGCTGGAGAGGGTGTGGAGAAAAGGGAACCCTTTTGCACTGTTGGTGGGAATATAAATTGATATAGCCTCTATGGAGAACAGTATGGAGTTTCCTTAAAAAACTAAAAATAGAACTACCATACGACCCAGTAATCCCACTACTCGGCATATACCCTGGGAAAACCCTAATTCAAAAAGAGCCATGTACCACAATGTTCACTGCAGCACTATTTACAATGGCCAGGAGATGGAAGCAAACTAAGTGTCCATCAACAGATGAATGGATAAAGAAGATGTGGCACATATATACAATGGAATATTTCTCAGCCATAAAAAGAAACGAAATTGAGTTATTTGTAGTGAGGTGGATGGACATAGATTCTGTCATACAGAGTGAAGTAAGTCAGAAAGAGAAACACAAATACCATATGCTAACACATATATGTGGAATCTAAAAAAATGGTCATGAAGAACCCAGTGGCAAGACGGGAATAAAGACACAGACCTACTAGAGAACAGAGTTGAGGACACGGGGAGGGGGAAGGGTAAGCTGGGACAAAGTGAGAGAGTGGTAGTGTATAAAGGGATGTATATACACTACCAAATGTAAAATAGATAGCTAGTGGGAAGCAGTCGCATAGCACAGGGAGATCAGCTCAGTGCTTTGTGACCAGCTAGAAGGGTGAGAGGGAGACGAACGAGGGAGGAGATATGGGGATATATGTAAATGTGTAACTGATTCACTTTGTTATAAAACATAAACTAACACACTATTGTAAAGCAATTATACTCCAATAAAAATGTTAAAAAAAAACAAAAAAGATTCCAGATCCAAGTGGGATGGTGTAAGCACACTGCTCTCTGTCTCTCCCACTTAGTGTAGCTATAAAGCCTGGATTGGACATAGAGCTGCTATTAAAGGAATCTGAAAATGTAATAGTAGCAGGCAGATTATGTTAAGACCTCCAAAAAGCTTTTGTTTATATGCATTGTAGCTAGTGATATTTACGAGAATTAGAAATTTAAACTGAGATATTGTTAAAACACAGACTCACACTCCAATAGCTGTCAGAGCAGTGATGTCATCACCAAATATCACAAACCTCTGGAAACTCCCACTGTACACTCATAGGAGAAAGACTGAAAAAAGCAAATAACATCTTAGTGATATAGTAAATAGTTCTGACCACATTTTGAGAACGCCTGCTCTATGTGCAATGAATGAAGAATATTGTTTTGAGGCACATATGAAATATTCACCAAAATCTACAACAAAGGATCTTTTGACAAATATTTTTAAAACTAATTTCACATTAAAAAAATAATGAAAAAGAACAAAGCAGAACAAAACCAAGAACACACAACAGACTACATTAACAAAGAGCTATAAAAATGTTTGGAAAATAAAAGACGTTTCTAAGAAATAAGGACACATGTCTATTTTGTGTTTTCTTCTGCCTTGGTTCTTAGCACTTTACTTTCTTAAGTCTCTCCATTCACATAGGGTTAAAAGAATACCAGATTCGTGCTTTGTCAATATCTTTTTACACATGTGCTTACATTGCTACTGAGGAAGACCTCACTGTAAAAATTTAGGTACTTATATTTAAGGAACTCTTTATATCAAGCTTACCCATTTTTTTTTAACAAATTCAACACTTACAAGGCCATATCTTGGGTAATGAAGGTGACTCACATAAGCACTCAAATGCCCTTGCACAGTCTCAGCATTCCAGAAAGAAAGCCTATTTGTTCAATTTCTTGTTATCCGAGGAAGACTCTGAAAAAGACAAATGGTTCAACAGTTACCAAGGTACATCTATGAGAAGTTATCAGATATTACACCTATTAAAAATGATCAACTTATCATGACCCATCTAGAGTAATATTTTTGAAACCTGTAGGAAAAATATTATGTAGATTACCTTTGATTTTACATGGCAGCATTAATTTCTAATGTTTAAAAGACTTTTCAGCAAAAATAATTTTCCTTACCTGGCTTAAAATATGTCAGGGGTAGAGAAGTTTCAATACTCAAATGACATGTTATATATTTTCAAAGAAATTTTTAGTTCAATAGAAAATATATAAACTTTAGTTTTAGAACATATAAACAAGTATAACATATGGTAGAACACAAAATGGGTTTGAGCAATATTAAAATGTGATGTTAATTTTCAACTTTAAAATATCTTATGATATTTTAGGTCTGGCCATGATCTGAATCCAGGGGAAAGGACAGTCTCTTCAGTAAGTGATGTTAGGAAAACTGGATATCCATATGCAAAAGGATGAAACTGGACTCTATTATACCATACACAAAATTCAACTCAAAATGGATTAAAGACTTAAACACAAAATCTGAAACCATAAAACTCCTAAAGAAAATATAGGGGAAAAGCTTCTTGAGGTTGGTCCTGGCAAAGACCTCTTGGCTGTGACACCAAAAGAACAGGCAACGAAAGCAAAAATACACAAGTGGGACTATGTCAAACTAAAAAGCTACCACACAGAAAAGGAAACCATTAAAAACATGAAAAAACCTAGAGAATAGGGAAAAAATATTTGTAAGCTGTGTAGCTGAAAGGGTTGATATCCAAAATATACAAAGTACACCTCAATAGCACCAAAAAAAAAAAAAAAGAATGTGCAAATGGACTGAATAGACACCTTTCTAAAAAAGACATACAAATGGCCAAAAAACACATGAAAAGTTGCTCAACATCACTATTAACAGGGAGATACAAGTCAAAACCGCAATGAGCTATCATCTCACACAAGTTAGGATGTTTATAATCAAAAAAAGCAAAAGATAACAAGTGTTGGTAAGGATGTGGAGAAAAGGGAACATCTGTACACTGTTCATGGAATGTAACCTGGTGCAGCCACTATAAACAACGGTATGGAAGTTCCTCAAAATACTAAAAATAGAACTACCATATGATCCAGCAATTCCACTCCTGGCTGTATATCCATAGAAAACAAAATCAGGATCTTGAAAAGTATATGCACTCACATGTTTACTGTAACATTATTCACAATAGTCAAGACATGTAAGCACCTAAATGTCCATCAATTGACATATTGATAAAGAAAAACTTACTGAATTGTTACTTTTAAGTGGTATAAGTTGGAATATGAGTAGTCAGATGACAGACTATGTTCATCTAAACTACAGATATATAGATATTAATTATAATAAGTGAGATAACACGAGGAATCCAAATGTAAAATCAAACTCACACAAACAAGAGATCTTATCCAGTATCAAGCTTTACTAGAATTTTTCAAGATATAAGTAGTCTGGGCTTCCCTGGTGGCGCAGTGGTTGGGAGTCCACCTGCCGGTGCAGGGGACGCGGGTTCGTGCCCCAGTCCGGGAGGATCCCACGTGCCGCAGAGCGGCTGGGCCCCTGAGCCATGGCTGCTGAGCCTGCGCGTCCAGAGCCTGTGCTCCGCAATGGGAGAGGCCACAACGGTGAGAGGTCTGCGTACCGCAAAAAAAAAAAAAAAAAGATATAAATAGTCTATTTGCCTCACAGAGGTGAAGCTTCAGGAGGAGGCCCAGGAACACTGACAGAACTCCTTGGGTCCTATCTTTCCATTTCAGGACACACTCTGGCCAAAATTAATGTAACAGATTGCTAAATAATTTATGTACCTACATTACTTAACAGAAGGGAGTTATTTTGGTCTGAAACATCTCCATTTTATACCCAGACAGTTAAACAGCTCATTTGACATTTTCCAGGGAGAAGTGCTCCCTAAATCCACAGATTCTAGATTTGCTCACAGTATAAACCCTAGACAAGACAGCTCCATCCTATTATAAGCATAAACGGATAAAATCTTTCCTACTAGCAAATACTTTTAGTTCCTTAGCCAGGAGATCGGTCATTAGTATTTTTACGTGAAGATTTGACCAGGTCACATTTTTTCTTGAGGGCCAAGATGGTAAAGTGAAAGACTAAATCACAGAATTGCTACTTACATTTTTCCATCCCAGACTTATTATGAAGCAGTCAAAGATAAATATTAGCACCTTTGATCTTGCTGAATTATAAAAAACTTTTAGACATACTCCCAAAATAGTGGTTTGGGGATTTTTTAAATTATTGACTTTTATTAAAGCATTTTATTTTTTATTACTTTGTCATTAAGTTTATAAAGAACAAAGAGTGATCTATATTTTAATCAAACAATCCTCAAATAATTATTCAAGCACCCCAGCATTTATTTTGTAGAGACTGAAAAATCTTTTTATATGTTGGAGACCAACTGCAGAAGCTTTGCTCTTACTTACTGAAGTCTGATCTAAATAATATGTGAAGCAAAGCACCTCACAAATTATCCATTTTTCAGTTTCTAATTTTTCAAAAAGGTTCATTTTAATTTCATTAGAGTTCTTCTCTAGATTAAGAATCCAAAATTTTTTTATTACAATAGTGTAAGAAAAATGATAACGTTTCTAATTTCATTGTATACAGTTAAGGTAGGCCCTCTGAACTTCTACCAAACTGGGTTGTTAGTAGGAGAAGTCGTCATAATAATAATAGTAGTCAAAAGGACACATATACCCCAATGTTCACTGCAGCACTATCTACAATAGCCAGGACACGGAAACTACCTAAATGTCTAATGACAGATGAATGGATAAAGAAGATGTGGTACATACACACAATGGAATATTACTCAGCCATAAAGAGGAATGAAATTGGGTTATTTGTAGAGATGTGGATGGACTCAGAGTCTGTCATACAGAGTGAAGTAAGCCAGAAAGAGAAAAACAAATATCGTGTATTAACACATATATGTGGAATCTAGAAAAATGTTACAGGCGAACCTACACCTACAGAAATAGAGACATAGACGTAGAGAACAGACATGTGGACACAGTGGAGGAATGGGAGTGTGGAACGAATTGGGAGATTAGGATTAACATATATACACTACCATGCGTAAAATAGATAGCTAGTGGGAACATGCTATAAAACACAGGAAGTTCAGCTCGGTGCCTAGATGAGTGGGATGGCAGGTGGGGTGGGAGGGAGGTCCAAGAGGGAGGGGATACAGGTATATATATGGCTGATTCACTTCATTGTACAGCAGAAACTAATACAACATTGTAAAACAATTACACTCCAATAAAAAAAAATAGTAGTCATGGAAACTGTAGCCATAACAGAAGAAGTAATTTGTTGCCATTTCCAAATCTACAAATGTGGATTATTATCTCTCTTACTCTCCAGTTAGCTGTGTCAAACACTGGAGTCTGAGGTTAGCCTTTGAAAGTGGGTGAGAAGGGATAACTGAAGCATGTCTCCTAAATGTGTGTGTTCTGTGTTACAGTTCATGAGAACACTTTTTTAAATGAAATGGTCCATCTCTTCTGTGAAGACTTGTAGACAATTTGTGAGAAAGCACTCACTATTATTTTGCAAAGAATGGATCAACTCATTATTATATTAGGACACAATGCTCTTATTTTGAGAGATTGTTCCATATCCCAATTCACTAAGCCAAATTCTATGGTTATCCAAGTTCTCAATTCTTCTCCAAAGAATGGATTCTAAATTTTCACAAACTCTAATTCAAAATAGGACTCTCCACAACACACCACACAGAAAACTTCTGGTATCATTTGGAGTTACAGCAGATTTGTATCTATTTATTATCTATGATGCCAAAGTTAAGCCCTGAAAAAAGCAGCAGCACTTTTTCAAATCTGAAAGCTTAAAGTAAATATTTCTTATAGGCACAACAAATGGTAAAGTTTAACTTGAATGACCCTGAGAGGCTGGCCTCCCAGGGAGTCAGTGAGCCTTGCAGAACTTCCAGTAGAGGACTGAGAGGGAATCAGGACTGGTCCACATGACAAAACAGGTGTAAATGCAACGATACACCCCACCCAGTCATGCCAGGGCAATAACTGGTGCTACCTCAACCAGGAGTAGTGAATAGAGTAATGGGGTGGAGAATCAAGGATATGACACATTTCACTGCTTATCAGCATCAGATTATATTCAGGAATGACAATGAAAAGCACAACTGGTATGTCATGGGACCAAAGTGATCATAATAAATGCTGAAGTAGTTAGAATTCTAAAGAGTGAAATCCTACTTTCTTCACACTGATACCATCTACCTACCATGCTTCAGATTGTAGATAAGACTGTAAATAATGTCTTCTGACTGGTGATCTCCCTTCCCTTCTGGAACTGGGGAAGAGAAGGGCACAATGAATTAGACATTGTTGTTAACCAGAAGGTATGTGTGAGCACTGTTTCCTTGTCATTAGGTACAACAAAAGGACATGACCCTGTGACCTGAGCAGCAGGACTAGACCACCACAGCCACAACTTCTTTTACTTCCTGTATCTTGTGCCTCGTTTGACCACCTCTCATTCAAAGTCGCTCCCATCTGAGTTTCAGAACCATCACACTTCTGTTTTACAAATTTCTTCCTGCCCTCCCTTTCAATCTTCTTTAGGCAATAGATGAAGAACCAGTGCTCTTTACCTACCAGTTGTCTCTACTTTGATGTCCCATAGGCATCTTAAATTCATTAATTTAACTGGACTTTACCCCGAATCTCATCCTGTGATCCCTCTCTACATGTGTGCATTGCCACCCATGCAACTGCTCAGCTGGAAACCTTCTTAAAATAATCGTCTTCCCTTCCCCTCTCCCAAATCTGTTTACTCACCAAACACCATGTTTCTTCTACTCCAATTTCTTTCCCTCTTCCTCCTCCTCCTTCTTCATCTCTGAACGCCCCTCTCCCCTTCTAAATTTACTAAACAATACCTAGCTTTTTAGGATTACATTATTTTGCGTCTGGGATTGTCACTAAATGATTTCCCAGCTGCTGTTTTACAAATCATCCTGCACCCCGTCACTAATTTAGTTTTTCTAAAGCAAGAGTCTAATAGTGTCTTTCTCACACCAGGAAGTATATCATTCTTCAATCCATCCTCCAAAATAAAATCCAATCTCTCCAGCGTAGTGTATGGCCTTTTATAAATGTTGCCTGCCCAACTTTTCCAAGAGTGATTACGTCGGATAGTGGTAGCTACGATTAGAAAATTTCAATGGTTTTTCCCAATAGCATTGTATTTCTCTACTAAAAACTATCAAAGTGGGTTTCTGATCTGTAGGCAGCTTTTATCCACATGGTTTCAGGACCACAATAACCTGTTTTGTAGTTCTTTTCTTCTTCACATCTCACCTGCATCAAGCCAACTGCAATGGGGGGTGGGGGGAACAGCATGATGAAGGCTCATCTACTTCTGAGAACCTTGGCCTGCAGGTAACATATTTGATTCATCTCACGTCTGTTGCCAGAAATTCACTCACATGGTCTCATCTAGATACAAGGAACTGTAGTTCTAAGCTAGACCTCCAATTCTCAACAACAATTCTATACCATGGAAGAAGGAACACAGCTGATGTTAGTTACCATACAATTTAGATTTGACCAACAGAATATGAGAAGTGAAATAGTTAGAGTGAAAGTGAAATAAGTTAGAGAAGGCAAATACTGTATGATCTCACTTATCTGTGGAATCCGAAAGAGACTAAACTCAGAGAATAGACTGGTGGTTGCCATACGTATGGGGGTAGTGGGTTGGAGAAGGCGGTGAAAAGGTACAAACTTTCAGTTATAAGATAAACAAATATCCTAGGGACATAATGTACAGCATGGTGACCATAATTAACAGTACTATATAGTGTATTTGAAAGTTACTAAGAGAGTAGATCTTAAAATTTCTCACACAAGAAAAAAAATTTTGAATGTATGTATGGTAAGGATATTAACTAAACTTGTGGTATTCATTTCACATATACACAGATATCAAATCATAATGTTGCACACCTAAAATCAATACAATGGTCTATGCCAATTACATCTCAATAAAAATAATTCAAAGTGTCATCTTAAAAATTACTTATATATACATTATTATTTATAAAATTATTGAGTTTGTTTAGTTTTTTGAATCTAAGTTTTCTCTGGAAAGGAGCTCTTTAATGTTTGATAGTTTGTATTCTGAATTTTTTTAACATTTTATTCTAAGGTATATTTCATTGAGATTATAAAACTCAAAAGACCAGATATGACACATTTTACAGAATTCTTAGATTAAAAAGTTTATATTGATGTGTGAAAACACATATCTTTGGCATGAAATGTAAAGTAACAAATTTACTAGTTGTTAAGTTTCAGTTTTTAAAATAGATGTCTTTAATTTTCTTTTTTTCTCAAATAGAAAGTCTATATCATATTTTAACATTGAGTAGTATAAAGTGATAAAGTTTACTCAGTTTATTTTTAGCCTCTGAGACTAAGACAGGCACTTATTTATAGCTGTCCCCAGTTCAAAATTTAATACACAAGAAAGGTATAACTATAGAATTCTTATATTTGTTTTCATTTTTTCAGTAATTAGAAGGAAACTTAGAGATTGTGTAAAAACATTGATCTCATTTTAGAGATGAACAAACAAGACTTTTGAGATTAAGGTACTTAATGAAATCAGCTAGATAATAGATTCTATCTCATGAATCAGTTTAATTTTTTTCTCATTAGACATTTGACTGGGAGATAGAGAGGTCAAGGATGGTTCTTTTAAGGCAAAGCCCACGGCCTGTCTGAGTAAAAAACATTTAAAGGAGGTCACGGTGATAGAACTTGTGAACAATATTCCTATTTGACTAAATCCATCGACACAGATATTTAAAAGTGATTTTTGTCTCCAAGTGTTTCTTTTTGCTCATTATTTTCGTGGCTTCTGACATCCTATGACCCATGTTAATGAGGGCTGTGGACTCATGAATTGCTCCCTCCTGGCTTTAAGCAAGGAGAGGTTTCCAAAGTGTGGTTCAATATGGGAAGCCCTAAGATACCACGTGGGTGTCAGATGTCAGCACATCTCTGTTTCCCCCGTGAAGAGGTTAGCCCCTGCTAAGGTACAGAGTTCACTTAGGATGCCAGTGGTCTAGATATCCTCTGACTTGCAGCCTTGGTTGCCAAGTGCCTTTCCCATTATCTAATACCCATTTCCCACTGCTGAACAACCACTGCTGAGCTAAACAAGGGTGCCCTGGGCCCAGGGTGACGTTCTACCTCACCTTGCATTTTCACTCTCTCCCTCTTCACATGTGTGCATTGAGAGAAAGCCCTCTCACACCTTCCTCACACAGTGCAGAAAGAGAAGCCATGACTGTGATTTATAAAACTAAATCTCAAGCCAATTTACTTAATATAATACTATACGGTGCATAAACATAGCAATCTTCCTATATTCCCCTCCATAGCTGAATACATGAACAAGTAGACATTTTCTGCATTCACTTAAAAGGACTGTCGCCATCAGCAGCACTGCACCATCCTTCACAGCAAAGTCTCCCTTTCTGATACGGGTCTATGGAATTAGAAAGATACAAGTTGTTTTCTCTTCCAAGTCTTACATAGATGCTCTTAATTTCTCAGTACCGTAATACCATTTCCTCCTTTTTTTCTTTGCCTATTTTTCTCTGTCAAGATCATCTCTAAACACCTTTCCTTTTCTATCTATTTGGTAAATATAATCAAAAGTAATGTCCAAAAATATGTAAGTCTAAAATATTTAGATTCTAGATAGTTTTAACATACTGGTGATTATGGTTTCCTCTTCTATGTTCTTAGTCATAATAAGTTATGAAACCAATAACAAAGATGAAATTAAGAACAGCCTTGGACAGAGGATATACTATGCAGCAGAGGATACTGCTTTGTGCACCCGATTTTGCTATGGATCTTATAGGCCTTTTATCATGAGGATTCATGATCTTAAGGGCCAAGAAGTCATAACTCTGAAGAGACCACTAAGGTATACCAGCTGTTGTTTTCCCTGCTGCCTGCAGGAGGTCGGTGAGCAATTACCCGGGTACTTTGTAAAGTAGTTCAGTAAGAATTTTTACCCTATCATTGAACTTATATAATCAAATGAGATTTAAAGGAAAAGTGGTCCGCCAGCTATTGGTTTATGCTTGAGGATAAATTGTAGGAAGAAAGGCAGGTGGAAAAGAGTGAGCAGTTAGCCCCATGTCCCTGAGCAGTGTGCCCTCTGGGGGTGAGATCTTAGATCCTTGAGCTCTATGAAGACCAGGTGTCTCTTTCATAGTACTTGACAGCCCTCTGATAGAGAACATGGATCTCAGGGGAGACGCCAGAGCACAGAGTGTTTATAGGAAGTCGGCATTTGCCTATATCTCCATTGGCCTGAGACCAGTGCTGCCTAGGTCACTCAGTCATCCATACAGGTAGCTGTGAGAGCAGAGCACACAGAGATACAAGCACATAAAGATTTGATGTCCAATACTGCACTTATTTTGAAAGGATAACTGACCTTATTCATACTAAATTTTGTTTTCCATGTCACTTGCTTTAGAGTAGGTGAGGAAAAACTGAGAGTTGGATGGAATATTCTCTACAACTTATAGAGCACATTAGCATACATTATACATTTGGTCTTAAAAAATAGACCTAAGAAGTCCTTATTTACAGAGGAACATGCTGAGATGCTCTCCAGGTCACCCAGCTAAGGTGCAGAGCCAGGATTCCAGGCCCCATTTTCTTTCCATCCTAGCACAATTGCCATTCATATTTGAAAATTGCCCCAGTGATCAGAGCTCTGTCCATACATCTAAACCACTGTTTTTAAAGTTTAAGAAAAGAGTTTTTAATAATTTAGATATTTTTCATAAGTATGAATAAAAGAGAAAATTTTTAAATATAGGAGGCCAGTAGAGCAGTACTTCAGAGTGGAGACTGTGTATGCAGTTTGTGTCTCTTCCCTTCCACTTTGCAGCTGTGGAATCTTAACACAAATTAATTTACCTCTCTGTTCCTCTATAAATAGGAATAATAGTACCAACCTGCTAAGAATGTATTATGAATTAAGTGGTGCATAGAACAGTGTTTTGCACTTAGAAAATGAGAAAAGGATCCAATAGACATTAAAGAAATGTCTTTTTCAAAGAAAACATACAAATGGCCAAAAGATATATATGAAAAGCTGCTCAAAATCACTAATGATCAGAAAAATGAAAATCAAAACCACAATGACATATCACATCACACCTGTTAGAATGTCTGTTATCACAAAGACAAGACATATGTTGGCGAGGATGTAGAAAAAAGGGAACTTCTGTACACTTTTGGTGGGAATGTAAGTTGGTATAGCCATTATGGAAAAAAGTATCAAGTCTCCTCAGATAATTAACAATAGAACTACCATATGAGCCAGCAATCCAACATTTCAGTATATATCCTAAGGAAATAAAAACAGGTTTCAAAGAAGTTTCTGCACTCATGTGTTTATTGAATGCTTATTTAGTAGCCACAATATGGAAACATCCTTAGTGTCTATTGACTGATGAATGGATAAAGAAAATGTGAGATGTGTGTGGATATATATAAATAACTTTATATATGTGTGTGTATATATATAAATGCATGTATATATATACACACATAAAATATTATTCAGCCAAAAAACAGAAGAAAATCTTGCCATTTGTGACAATATACATGCACCTGAAAGCATTATGCTAACTGAAATAAGCCAGATAAAAAAGACAAATACCGTATGGTATCACGTATAAGTCGAATCTGAAAAAAAAATGTCTAACTCATAGATACAGAGAGTATAATGGTAATTGCCAGGGGCTGGGTGGTGGGAGAATTGGGGTATGCTAGTCAAACACTCCAAACTTTCAGTGATAAGATGAATAAGTTCTGAGGATCTAATGTGCAGCATGGGGACTACAGTTAATAATACTATACTGTATACTTGAAATTTGCTAAGAGATAGATCTCATGTGTTCGTACCAAAAAAAAAAAAAGTTACCTATATGACGTGATGGTTGTTTCATTTAACTTAAATGTCGTAATCTTTCTACAATGTGTATGTATACCAGGTCATCACATTGTACACTTTAAACATACTACAATTTTGTATGTCAACTGTACCTCAGTAAAGATGGGAGAAAAGAATATGACTAATTGAAAAACAAGTATTCAGTAAATGAGAGCTATTATCAGACATTGTTATGATGATGATGATGATTACATATTACCTGTACTCTTTTGTTTTTGTAGATAGAAATCTATGCTCCTCCTGGTATACCAATAGGTTATGTTACTCAGACCTGGCACCCATATCTGCCAAAGTTTACACTTCAAACTGAGAATAAAAAGGATGTTCTAAGAATTATAGGCCCATATTTTGTGTGCAACACTTGTGGAAATGTTGAATTTAAGGTAAGAGATGTGATATATTTATAGGATGTGCTTTCCTAATATAAGGAGAATATAATTTTGTAGGATGTTATAAATATATTAAATAAATATTTTTAAACTGATATCTCAAGAGGAAGATAATGTGCTCATGTTTTTAACTTTGATCAGAGGTAGTTATTGCTCTGATTAAATGTCAGTGTTGATTATATTAAAAGGGAAAAAGAGAAGCAGAGCCTTATAGTCAAAAAAAACATAAGCAAAGCATCTAACATTTAAATATGGTGGGTTTTGTATGGACGCACTGGATATTATCATTTTAAAAAGAACATTAACCTTGTCACTAAATCTGAATGCCAAAGCACATGGTATTTCCTTAGTCTGAAACACAGACTGCCAGACAGACCCTCTTCAGAAGCTCTGACATCTTTGAATTCCTATGAAAAGCTCACTTACACAAAGAGAATTTTAAGAAAAATGGTGTAAGACATACGGTGCAATTATGCTTCTCTATGGCCCTGGTCTTTGCATTAATTGAGTCACTGTAAATCACAATATATCTGTGTATTTACTACATGAAGAAATTCTATCACAGCAGTTTTCCAGCAGGTGGTCTAGCCTTATAGCCTTTATATTATTTAGATGCAAACGTATAAAGTTTGGGTGCCTTATAACTTAATATTAATATAATGATTCTATTAGAAAATCATAAAATCTGTTCAATTACATCCACATTTCCACAGAAGGGACAAAAATCTCCTAACACTGAGCAGGACTGTCCCCTTATGATAAGATGTGGGAACTCTGCCACTGTCCCCTAACTGCCTAAGATTTTCCACTATCCAGCATCTTTCTTTTACATTATCTGCCTAGCTTCCCTAGTAGTTTTCAATTCCTGTGTTAGACTGGTTATTTAAAGATGAATCACTTCACATGGACTTCCTAGTCTAATGAGAGAGATGGGCAAACCTACGAAAACAACAACTAGTATTGTATAAAGAGACTTTATAAAGGCTCTTTTAAAGAGATACATATAATGTGTGTGTGATATATATGTAAATGGACTTTATAGAAGTATATATAATATCAGTTCTCCATGTAGAGGATGGTATGTCTATCAAAGATTCAGAGCAGTGGAAAGATAATTATTCATTCAAGGAACAGTATTAACAGAAGTTTAGCTGGCAGATAGTTTATTTGGTGGAGATAAGTGAAAACACAGAATACATTTTGAAACTCTGATATTTAATGCTGAGAAATTTAGATTTCATCCAGCAATCCTTCCCAATGAATGCCTTAAAACATACATTATATGTAATGAATTAACTTCTCTCCTGTACTTCTAGAATGGTGCTAACTAGGTATTCTTTCAGATAATTCAGAAATAGTCACTTGAATCAATTTCTGATGGAAAGCTCGACACCTTAAGGCTGGATTTATCAGTATGAGGGACCACTATGGAACAGAGACTCCATCATGGTATCAATGGTCTGTGAAAGTTGAAGTAGAAAGGGATAAGAGCCTGAACATGAAGGAGCAGGTGTTATTCTAAAGGAGAAAATAATTCAGAGATATTTTATAAGGAACTGAGTGAAACTGATTCATAGATTTGATGTCATTTGAGGAAGAAAAAAATTTGGAGATGATTCTGATGTCTCATGTTTGAGAAGCTGAATGAATAATGATCCACTGGCCAAGTTAAGAACATTGGAGGAGGGCTTCCCTGGTGGCACAGTGGTTAAGAATCTGCCTGCCAAGCCCGTGAGCTAAAACTACTGAGCCTGCCCTCTAGAGCCCACGAGCCACAACTACTGACCCCGTGTGCCACAACTACTGAAGCCCACGTGGCTAGAGCCCATGCTCCACAAGGGAAGCCACTGCAATGAGAAGCCTGCGCACTGCAATAAAGAGTAGCCCCTGCTCGCTGCAAACAGAGAAAAGGCCATGCACAGCAATGAAGACCCAGTGCAGCCAAAAATAAAATAAATAAAATATTTTTTTTTAAAAAAAGAACATTGGAGGAGAAACAGTTGATCTGTGGGAAGCTAATGATTTGTATTTGTGTCATGTTCAATTTTAGGTATGTAGAGGAAAAGGTTGGGAAGTTTTCAGCATACAGATGGTAGTTAAACCCATGAGAAGATTATCCCAAGAATGAGTAGAAGAAAGCCAAGTAGACTTTCTGTCCCATGGAGATGATAGGCAAATCTGTCTTCTTCCAGGACTCTTGGTGGGGGAAAAAATATGCCTACATGAAACTGAAACCAATCCAGCACGCTCTGTGACTTTGAAGTCTGAATACATACCTCCATTTTAGTTCAGGAATCTCAAAACATAGAAATTGACCTGGAGTGGTGATACAGATGTCAGGATCGGATGCAAAGCACACTAAAAGATTTTCATCAACGGCACCTTCTATTCCTACAGAAAAAGCCTATCTTCACATGAGCAGATTCATAAATTATATACTGCTCTAGGAACTAATCCACCAGTAATAAACTGCATATAATAGAACAGTCAGCAATCAATTATATAAGAAATACCTAAATAAATATTAAAGAGACTAAAGAAGAAACAAGGAAGATCACAAGAGGAGAATGAAAAGAGTTTGAAAACAAGCCAGAAGAACCTTCAGAAATAAGGAACAGTCACTGATTAAAAAAACAACAACAGGGCTTCCCTGGTGGTGCAGTGGTTGAGAGTCCGCCTGCCGATGCAGGGGACACAGGTTCATGCCCCGGTCTGGGAAGATCCCACATACCGCAGAGCAGCTGGGCCCATGAGCCATGGCCACTGAGCCTACGCGTCCGGAGCCTGTGCTCTGCAACGGGAGAGGCCACAACAGTGAGAGCCCCGCATACCGCAAACAAACAAACAAACAAACAAAAACATTAAAAAGGTTGAGCTGAAAATTAGATGCAAGTAAAGAGAGAATTAGTGAACTGGATGATCCATATGAAGAAAATAAAGAGGAGGTGGGAAAAAGACATCAATTTGAAGAGACAAAAATAAAATTGAGGGACATAGAAGCTAGAAAAAATTGCTTGTGCATATGCTACAGAGGAGATACAAAGAAAGACAAGACAGAGAATGTGCTTAAATAATATTTAAAGAGACAAATTGCTAAGATTCTTTCAGACCTTACGCTATGGATACTCCAATTCAGAGATTGCCAGGAGTTCTGGGTAAGAAAAAGAAAGGACACTCAGGTACAGCTTAAATAAACAGCAAACTTCAAACTAAAAATGGAAATCTAAAATCAGCAAGTGACAAGGGGGAAAGTTATCTCTACTTTAACATGTAATACCTACAATTAAGATTTTGAGCATTTTACTCTTCCTTTACTAGCCGTTTGTATTTGCTCTTTTTGCATTGTGTATTAATATCCATTTATCTATTGGGTCATTTACATTTTATTGTCAATTTACAAAAATAATTTGTGCATTGGAGACATTGATCCTGCATCTCTTCTGATTTGCAAATTTTTCCACAAATCTACCCTTTGTTTTCATACTTTATTTTTATATATTTGCCGTACAGAAATTTTATTTTTTATTTTTTAATTAATATTTATTGGAGTATGGTTGTTTTACAATGTTGTGTTAGTTTCTGCTGTACAGAAAAGTGAATCAACTATACATATACATATATCCCCTCTCATTTGGATTTCCTTCCCATTTAGGTCACCACAGAGCACTGAGTAGAGTTCCCTGTGCTATAAGCAGGTTGTCATTAGTTATCTATTTTATACATAGTAGTGTATATGTCAATCCCAATCTCCCAATCATCCCACTCCCCCTTACCCCCCTTGGTGTCCATACATTTGTTCTCTACATCTGTGTCTCTATGTCTGCTTTGCAGATATGTTCATCTGTATCATTTTTCTAGATTCCATATACAAGCAATATTATACGATATTCTTTTTTCTCTTTCTGACTTACTTCACTCTGTATGACAATCTCTATGTCCATCCACACCTTTGCAAATGGCACAGTTTTGTCCCTTTTTATGGCTGAGTAATATTCCACTGTATATATGTACCACATCTCCTTTATCCATTCCTTTGTTGATGGACATTTTGGTGGCTTCCATGTCCTGGCTATTGTAAATATTGCTGCAATGAATACTGGGGTGCATGTATCCTTTTGCATTATGGTTTTCTCTGGCTATATGCCCAGGAGTGGGATTGCTGGGTCATACGATCGTTCTATTTTTAGTTTTTTAAGGAACCTCCATACTGTTCTCCATAGTGACTGTATCAATTTACTTAATGTGGTTAAGTATGGCTATTTTCATAGCTTCTGGTTCTCTTGTATTAATTATAAAGGTACCTCTCAAACCTTATGTTTTATCTAACTTTTTTTAATATTTTATATTTAAATCTTTAACTCACCAGCAATTTTATTAGAGATTCTATGCTCTGTTGCAGTGATCTATCTCTTTTCACAGCAATGCCTTATGATGCTTATGATGCCTTAATGATATGTCCTCTGTCTAGTCATAGCAAAATGATCGCTCATTATTCTCCTTCTCATATTTTCTTGAATTATCTGATATTTCCTTTTATATGAACAGTAAGACCTTTTCATTCAGTTTTTCAGAGGTTAGAATCTAATCAGTATTGTGTAAAATCTGTTTATCATTTTTTAAAATTAGCATGTATGAGACGCTAAACCTGTCCCATCCCAGTAGTGTTATGTCTTTTAATTCATATATCATTTTGTATTCTTCATAAGGCCATATAGTTTTCTTCATACAGAACCTCTGCCTTTTCTGTTAAGTTATTCCTAAGTAATGTATAGCCATTCTCATTATTAAGAAGAAATATTTACATTTTGAGGTGCTTATTTTAAATGATGAGAAAAGATATTTTTCTTTACCTTTATTCAGTCATATGACTGTATTCTAATATTAAATTTAGGTGTTTTTGCTTTATTTACTTAGTTTTTCTGGGTATAAAATCACAGTGCAAATGAGATGGTAGCTGCTCTAATGTTTATGTGCCAGTTTGTTCATTTTTTTCCAGCCTACCTACACATCAGTAATAATAATGATGACGATAATAGTGGGAATACCTACCAATTTGATTATTTCAATTGAAATAGTAACAAATATTTAATAATTTAGAAAGATATTACTATTGTTTTCATACCATTTTTTTCTATTCCTATCTACCTAAAGCAGGAATGAAAAAAAAATTTTTGTGTAGAGGGCCAGATAGAAAACATTTAAGGTTATATGGGTCATGTATTCATTGTCACAACTACTCAATTCTACTGTTGTAGCATAAAAGTAGTCATAGGCAATATATAAATGAATGGTCATGTTTGTGTACCATTAAACTTTATTTACAAAAACAGAAGGCAGGCAGATGTGGCCCACTGACCATTGTTTGCTACCTCCAGACTAAGATTTTCATTAGGAATTTTAAAAGTTAAGTATCAACTTTTTAAAAGGAAGAATGTTATAACGATCAAGAGCGCGTAACATTAGACAAATTACTTAACCTTTCTTTGCTTCTGTTTTTATATATGGAAAATGTATATAATAATAGTATGTAACATGCAAGGTTATTATGTACATTAAGTTACCTAACAATTGTAAAGCCTTTGTATGTCATCCATATACTAAATGTTATATAAATGCTTAATTATTAAATAATATCTTTTCAGCAACCACTGATACGATCATTTGTTTTTAATTGTATCAATTTTCTAGCATTTCACACTTATGATAGTATATTCTTTTGATACTTACCTAGCTTTATGCGCTAGTTTTCTATTGGGATTTTTGCATTTATATTATGTGAGTCTATAGTTTTCTTTTTAGAATATCTTAATAGTTATTGGTACTAAATTTATGGATTTGTGAATTCAATTCAAATGTAATATACATAACGCTTTTATTTTATTATTATTTTTTTTTGTGGTACGCGGGCCTCTCACTGCTGTGGCCTCTCCCATTGCAGAGCACAGGTTCTGGATGCGCAGGCTCAGTGGCCATGGCTCACGGGCCCAGCTGCTCCGCGGCATGCGGGATCCTCCCGGACCGGGGCACAAACCCGTGTCCCCTGCATCGGCAGGCAGACTCTCAACCACTGCGCCACCAGGGAAGCCCCATAATGTTATTTTTAACCCACAGTTCTGACACCAAATGTATGAATATTTTTCTCACACCAAACAATTCTCCAACTCTCTAGGCACCAACTGGTTGTCCTACAATTTGACACTAATTGGGGTTGATGCATACCCCACAGGTTAAGGACTCAGTCACACTAGACTGCCCCTACTTCAGATACTAATCACAAGTCCCAGAACTCCTGCACTTCTGACCAACCTTCTATAAAGCAGCGGTTCTCACAATTCCATTCTCAGAGGCAAAAATTTGCTGGAATGGATCACAGAACTCAGAAACACATTTTACTCATGATAATGGGTTTTATAAAGGATATTATCAGGATACAGATGAACAGCAAGATGAAGTACAAGCATACCTCTTTTATTTGCATTTCACTTTATTGCACTTTGCAGATATTGCACTTTTTACAAATAGAAGGTTCATGGCAACCTTGAGTGAAGCAAGTCTACCAGCACCATTTTTCCAACAGCATTTGCTCACTTCATGTCTCTGTGTCACAAACTGGTAATTCTTACAATATTTCAAACCTCCACCAGCAAAAAGATTATGACTTACTGATGGCTGGAATGTGGTTAGCATTTTTTAGCAATAAAGTATATTTAATTAATGTATGTACATTTTTTTAAGACATAATGCTATTGCACACTTAATAGGCTACAGTATAATTTACAAATAGCTTTTATATGTACTGGAAAACCAGAATTTCATGTACTCACTTTATTGTGATATGCACTTTATTGCAGTGGTCTTGAACCAAACCTGCAATATATCCAAGGTATGCATGTATATAGGGTGAGGTCTGAAAAGGTACTGAACAGAACAACATCTGTCTTCATGGTGCTGGGATGCACCAGCCTCTAAGAATATGGATGCATTCACCACCCTGGAAGATCTCCGAACCCCATCATTTAGTTTGGTTGACTAAATCATTGGCCATTGGTTATTAGGTCAATCTGTAGCCTCTCCCCGACTTCTCCCCCACAAGCCCCACTCCCCTTCCACTTGCCAAGTCTCTAATCCTTGGCTTGGGCTTTCTGGTGACCAGCCCCAATCCTGAAGCTCTCAGTGGCCCACAGCCAGTCATCTCATAAGCCCACTAAAGATTTATCACTCAGAAGTTTCCAAAGCTTTTAGCATATGTGTGCCAGGAACCTGGGACAAAGATCACATGTTATAATTTTAAAACTCTCCTACAATTCCTATCACTCAGAAAGTTATACGAGTTTTAGAGCTCTATGCCAGGAATCAGACAGAAAAACTAAATATATATTCCTTCTTGCATCACAAATACCAATTAATTTTTTCAAAGTTGAAATAACTTTATTATAGGGATTTTCTCTTTTTAAAAGGCTATCTGAAATTTAGGTAAGTATCACCTAGTTCTGATTACTTTTCAGTTGTAACTCATTGTTCATATTTGAAGCTTTCCATAAAGAATTATAATTTTTACTTTTTGAATGACTTTTGATGAAGTTTAAAATTCTTGCTATAGGAATCAAAATGGGGAAATGTTACTATCTGCTATGTCCAGTGGTAGGATTATGGTTGTTGGTAAATTATCTTCTATATTTTTTATTTTAAAATATATTTTTAAATTAAAAATAAATTTTAAAAATAAGATTTCTTTACTAGCTACAAATACAAATGCTTAAATGGCAGCTATTAGAAGATGCAACACTGAACTGTACAAGAGATTTGTGTCCATTTTTGCCACAATAACGATGCATAAGAACCCCTAAAGCTCCGTAGCTTAAAACAGGCAGGGAGACGAGGGGAAGATGGCGGAAGAGTAAGACGTGGAGATCACCTTCCTCCCTACAGATACACCAGAAATACATCTACACGTGGAACAACTCCTACAGAACACCTACTAAACGCTGGCAGAAGACCTCAGACCTCCCAAAAGGCAAGAAACTCCCCACGTACCTGGGTAGGGCAAAAGAAAAAAGAATAAACAGAGACAAAAGAATAGGGATGGGACCTGCACCAGTGGGAGGGAGCTGTGAAAGAGGAAAGGTTTCCACACACTAGGAAGCCCCTTCACGAGCGGAGACTGCGGGTGGTTGGAGGGGGAAAGCTTCGGAGCCGCGGAGGAGAGCACAGCAACAGGAGTGCAGAGGGCAAAGCGGAGAGATTCCCGCACAGAGGATCGGTACCAACCAGCACTGACCAGCCCGAGAGGCTTGTCTGCTCACCCGCTGGGGCAGCCGGGGCTGGGAGCTGAGGCTCAGGCTTCGGTCGGATGCAGGGAGAGGACTGGGTTTGGTGGCATGAACACAGCCTGCAGGAGGCTAGTGCACCACGGCTAGCCGGGAGGGAGTCCGAGGAAAATTCTGGACCTGCCAAAGAGGCAAGAGACTTTTTCTTGCCTTTTTGTTTCCTGGTGCGGGAGGAGAGGGGATTAAGAGAGCTGCTTAAAGGAGCTCCAGAGACGGGCGCGAGCCGCGGCTAAAAGCGCGGACCCCAGAGACGGGCATGAGACGCTAAGGCTACTGTTGCCGCCACCAAGAAGCCTGTGTGCGAGCACAGGTCACTATCCACACCCCCCTTCCGGGGAGCCTGTGCAGCCCGCCACTGCCAGGGTCCCGGGATCCAGGGACAACTTCCCCGGGAGAACGCACGGCGCGCCTCAGGCTGGTGTAACGTCACATGCCTCTGCCGCCGCAGGCTCGCACCACACTCCGTGCCCCTCCCTACCCCCGGCCTGAGTGAGCCAGAGGCCCCAAATCACCTGATCCTTTATCCCCGTCCTGTCTGAGTGAAGAACAGACACCCACTTTCGACCTACACGCAAAGGCAGGGCCAAATCCAAAGCTGAGCTCCTGGGAGCTGTGAGAACAAAGAAGAGAAAGGGAAATCTCTCCCAGCAGCCTCAGAAGCAGTGGATTAAAGGTCCACAATCAACTAGATGTATCCCGCATCTGTGGAATACATGAACAGACAACGAATCATCCCAAATTGAGGAGGTGGACATTGAGAGCAAGACTTATGATTTTTTCCCCTTTTCCTTTTTGTGAATGTGTATGTGTATGCTTCTGTGTGAGATTTTGTCTGTATAGCTTTGCTTCCACCATTTGTCCTAGGGTTCTATCTGTCCTTTTTTTTTTTAATCTTTTTTTCTTAATAGTTATTTTTTATTTTAATACTTTATTATATTTCATCTTACTTTATTTTACTTTATCTTCTTTCTTTCATTTTTTCCTTCCTTCCCTCCTTGCTTTGTACCTCCCTCCCTCCTTTCTTTCTTTCTTTCTACCTTTCTATCTATCTTTCTTTCTTTCTACTTCTACTAATACTTTCTTTCTACTTTTTCTCCCTTTTATTCTGAGCCGTGTGGATGAAAGGCTCTTGGTGCTGCAGCCAGGAGTCAGTGCTGTGCCTCTGAGGTGGGAGAGCCAACTTCAGGACACTGGTCCACAAAAGACCTCCCAGCTCCACATAATATCAAATGGCGAAAATCCCCCAGAGATCTCCATCTCAACACAAGCACCCAGCTTCATTCAACGACCAGCAAGCTACAGTGCTGGACATCCTATGCCAAACAACTAGCAAAACAGGAACACAACCCCACCCATTAGCAGAGAGGCTGCATAATATCATAATAAGTCCACAGACACCCCAAAACACACCAACAGACGTGTACCTGCCCAACAGAAAGACAAGATCCAGCCTCATCCACCAGAACACAGACACTAGTCCCCTCCACCAGGAAGCCTACACAACCCACTGAACCAAACTTAGCCACTGGGGACAGACACCAAAAACAACGGGAATTATGAACCTGCAGCCTGCAAAAAGGAGACCCCAAACACAGTAAGATAAGCAAAATGAGAAGACAGAAAAACACACTGCAGATGAAGGAGAAAGATAAAAACCCACCAGACCTAACAAATGAAGAGGAAATAAGCAGTCTACCTGAAAAAGAATTCATAATAATGATAGTAAAGATGATCCAAAATCTTGGAAATAGAACAGACAAAATGCAAGAAACATTTAACAAGGACCTAGAAGAACTAAAGATGAAACAAAAAATGATGAACAACACAATAAATGAAATTAAAAATACTCTAGAAGGGATCAAAAGCAGAATAACTGAGGCAGAAGAACGGATAAGTGACCAGGAAGATAAAATAGTGGAAATAACTACTGCAGAGCAGAATAAAAAAAAAAGAATGAAAAGAACTGAGGAGAGTTTCAGAGACCTCTGGGACAACATTAAACGCAAGAACATTCGAATTATAGGGGTTCCAGAAGAAGAAGAGAAAAAGAAAGGGACTGAGAAAATATTTGAAGAGATTATAGTTGAAAATTTCCCTAATATGGGAAAGGAAATAGTTAATCAAGCCCAGGAAGCAGAGAGAGTCCCATACAGGATAAATCCAAGGAGAAATATGCCAAGACACATATTAATCAAACTGTAAAAAATTAAATACAAAGAAAACATATTAAAAGCAGCAAGGGAAAAACAACAAATAACACACAAGGGAATCCCCATAAGGTTAACAGCTGATCTTTCAGCAGAAACTCTGCAAGCCAGAAGGGACTGGCAGGACATATTTAAAGTGATGAAGGAGAAAAACCTGCAACCAACATTACTCTACCCAGCAAGGATCTCATTCAGATTTGATGGAGAAATTAAAACCTTTACAGACAAGCAAAAGCTGAGAGAGTTCAGCACCACCAAATCAGCTTTACAACAAGTGCTAAAGAAACTTCTCTAGGCAAGAAACACAAGAGAAGGAAAAGACCTACAATAACGAACCCAAAACAATTAAGAAAATGGGAATAGGAACATACATATCAATAATTACCTTAAATGTAAATGGACTAAATGCTCCCACCAAAAGACACAGATTGGCTGAATGGATACAAAAACAAGACCCATATATATGCTGTCTACAAGAGACCCACTTCAGACCTAGAGACACATACAGACTGAAAGTAAGTAAGACACATACAGATGGAAAAAGATATTCCATGCAAATGGAAACCAAAAGAAAGCTGGAGTAGCAATTCTCATATCAGACAAAATAGACTTTAAAATAAAGAATATTAGAAGAGACAAAGAAGGACACTACATAATGATCAAGGGATCGATCCAAGAAGAAGATATAACAATTGTAAATATTTATGCACCCAACATAGGAGCACCTCAATACATAAGGCAAATACTAACAGCCATAAAAGGGGAAATCAATAGTAACAGATTCATAGTAGGGGACTTTAACACCCCACTTTCACCAATGGACAGATCATCCAAAATGAAAATAAATAAGGAGACACAAGCTTTAAATGATACATTAAACAAGATGGACTTAATTGATATTTATAGGACATTCCATCCAAAATCAACAGAATACACATTTTTCTCAAATGCTCATGGAATATTCTCCAGGATAGATGATATCTTGGGTCACAAATCAAGTCTTGGTAAATTTAAGAAAATTGAAATTGTATCAGGTATCTTTTCAAACCACAAGGTATGAGACTAGATATCAATTATAAGAAAAGATCTGTAAAAAATACAAACACATGGAGGCTAAACAATACACTACTTAATAACGAAGTGATCACTGAAGAAATCAAGGAGGAAATCAAAAAAATACATAGAAACAAATGACAATGGAGACTCGACGACCCAAAACCTATGGGATGCAGTAAAAGCAGTTCTAAGAGGGAAGTGTACAGCAATACCATCCTACCTTAAGAAACAGGAAACATCTCGAAAAAACAACTTAACCTTGCACCTAAAGCAATTAGAGAAAGATGAACAAAAAACCCCCAAAGTTAGCAGAAGGAAAGAAATCATAAAGATCAGATCAGAAATAAATGAAAAAGAAATGAAGGAAATGATAGCAAAGATCAATAAAACTAAAGCTGGTTCTTTGAGAAGATAAACAAAATTGATAAACCATTAGCCGGACTCATCAAGAAAAAAAGGCAGAAGACTCAAATCAATAGAATTAGAAGTGAAAAAGGAGAAGTAACAAATGACACTGCAGAAACACAAAAGATCATGAGAGATTACTACAAGCAACTCTATGCCAATAAAGTGGACAACCTGGAAGAAATGGACAAATTCTTAGAAATGCACAACCTGCCAAGACTGACTCAGGAAGAAATAGAAAATATGAACAGACCAATCACAAGCACTGAAATTGAAACTGTGATTAAAAATCATCCAACAAACAAAAGCCCAGGACCAGCTGGCTTCACAGGCAAATTCTATCAAACATTTAGAGAAGAGCTAACACCTATCCTTCTCAAACTCTTCCAAAATATAGCAGAGGGAGGAACACTCCCAAACTCATTCTACGAGGCCACCATCACCTTGATACCAAAACCAGACAAGAATGTCACAAAGAAAGAAAACTACAGGCCAATATCACTGATGAACATAGATGCAAAAATCTTCAACAAAATACTAGCAAAGAGAATCCAACAGCACATCAAAAGGATCATACACCACGATCAAGTGGGGTTTATTCCAGGAATGCAAGGATTCTTCAATATATGCAAATCAATCAATGTGATACACCATATTAACAAATTAAAGGAGAAAAACCATATGATTATCTTAATAGATGCAGAGAAAGCTTTCGACAAAATTCAACACCCATTTATGATAAAAACCCTCCAGAAAGTAGGCATAGAGGGAACTTTCCTGAACATAATAAAGTCCATATATGACAAACCCACAGCCAACATCATCCTCAATGGTGAAAAAGTGAAAGCATTTCCACTAAGATCAGGAACAACACAAAGTTGCCCACTCTCACCACTCTTATTTAACAAAGTTTTGGAAGTTTTAGCTACAGCAATCAGGGAAGAAAAGGAAATAAAAGGAATCCAAATCGGAAAAGAAGAAGTAAAGCTGTCACTGTTTGCAGATGACATGATACTATACATAGAGAATCCTAAAGATGCTACCAGAAAACTGCTAGAGCTAATCAATTAATGTGGTAAAGTAGCAGGATACAAAATTAATACACAGAAATCTCTAACATTCCTAGACACTAACGAGGAAAAATCTCAAAGTGAATTCAAGAAAACACTCCCATTTACCACTGCAACAAAAAGAATAAAACATCTAGGACTATACCTACCTAAGGAGACAAAAGACCTGTATACAGAAAATTATAAGACACTGATGAAAGAAGTTAAAGATGATACAAATAGATGGAGAGATATACCATGTTCTTGGATTGGAAGAATCAACATTGTGAAAATGACTCTACTACCCAAAGCAATCTACAGATTCAATGCAATCCCTATCAAACTACCACTGGCATTTTTCACAGAACTAGAACAAAAAATTTCACAATTTGTATGGAAACACAAAAGACCCCGAATAGCCAAAGCAATCTTGAGTACGAAAAACAGAGCTGGAGGAATGAGGCTCCCTGACTTCAGACTATACTACAAAGCTACAGTAATCAAGACAGTATGGTACTGGCTCAAAAACAGAAAGATAGATCAATGGAACAGGATAGAAAGCCCAGAGATAAACCCACGCACATATGGTCACCTTATCTTTGATAAAGGAGGCAGGAATGTACAGTGGAGAAAGGACAGCCTCTTCAATAAGTGGTGCTGGGAAAACTGGACAGGTACATGTAAAAGTATGAGATCAGATCACTCCCTAACACCATACACAGAAATAAGCTCAAAATGGATTAAAGACCTAAATGTAAGGCCAGAAACTATCAAACTCTTAGAGGAAAGCATAGGCAGAACACTCTATGACATAAATCACAGCAAGATCCTTTTTGACTCACCTCCTAGAGAAATGTAAATAAAAACAAAAATAAACAAATAGGACCTAAGGAAACTTCAAAGCTTTTGCACAGCAAAGGAAACCATAAACAAGGACAAAAGACAACCCTCAGAATGGGAGAAAATATTTGCAAATGAAGCAACTGACAAAGGATTAATCTCCAAAATTTATAAGCAGCTCATGCAGCTCAATAACAAAAAAACAAACAACCCAATCCAGAAGTGGGCAGAAGACCTAAATAGACATTTCTCCAAAGAAGATATACAGTCTGCCAACAAACACATGAAAGAACGCTCAACATCATTAATCATTAGAGAAATGCAAATCAAAACTACAATGAGACATCATCTCACACCAGTCAGAATGGCCATCATCAAAAAATCTAGAAACAGTAAATGCTGGAGAGGGTGTGGAGAAAAGGGAACATCCTTGCACTGCTGGTGGGAATGTGAATTGGTACAGCCACTGTGGAGAACAGTATGGAGGTTCTTTAAAAAACTAAAAATAGAACTACCATACGACCCAGCAATCCCACTACTGGGCATATAGCCTGCGAAAACCATAATTCAAAAAGAGTCATGTACCAAAATGTGCATTGCAGCTCCATTTACAATAGCACGGAGATGGAAACAACCTAAGTGTCCATCATCGGATGAATGGATAAAGAAGATGTGGCACATATATACAATGGAATATTACTCATCCATAAAAAGAAACGAAATTGAGCTATTTGTAATGAGGTGGATAGACCTAGAGTCTGTCATACAGAGTGAAGTAAGTCAGAAAGAGAAAGACAAATATCGTTTGCTAATACATATATATGGAATATAAGAAAAAATATGTCATGAAGAACCTAGGGGTAAGACAGGAATAAAGACACAGACCTACTAGAGAATGGACTTGAGGATATGGGGAAGGGGAAGGGAAAGCTGTGACAAAGCGAGAGAGAGGCATGGACATATATACACTACCAAATGTAAGGTAGATAGCTAGTGGGAAGCAGCCGCATAGCACAGGGAGATCAGCTCGGTGCTTTGTGACCGCTTGGAGGGGTGGGATAGGGAGGGTGGGAGGGAGGGAGTCGCAAGAGGGAAGATATGGGAACATATGTATAACTGATTCACTTTGTTATAAAGCAGAAACTAACACACCATTGTAAAGCAATTAGACTCTAATAAAGATGTAAAAAAAGAATAGAACTGAAAAGTGTAACACCTGAAATGGAAAAATCACTGGAGAGGCTTAACAGCAGATTGAAATAAAGGTCAAAGCCTGTAGAGAGATTCAAAGAAAATATCCAGTTCTAAGAAAAGAATAAAAGAAAGAAAATACAAATAAATCCTCAGTGATCTGTGGGACACTATCTAGAGTTCTGGCATATATTCAGTTGGATTCCTGGAAATAAGGGAAAGAATGGAACAGAGAATAGTTTAAAAGAAAACTGGCTGAAATGTAACCACATTTTGGGGAAAAAATCAGCTGACATATCCACAAAGCTCAGAGAACTCCCAGCAGGAAAGACACAAAGAAAACCACATATTTTAGACTAACTATTTTAACATATTTTAGACTAACTGCAGGAAAGCCAAAGATATAAAACAATGACAGCCTACTCGACAGATAAAAATGGAAATCAAAGTGATACTATCTTTAAAATGTGCGGAAATAAAATAAAACACTGTCAATCCACAATTCTATATTTAGTAAAGATGAATCTCAAAAATGAAAGCAAAATAAATATATTTTCAGATTAATAAAAGCCGAGAGAACTTACTGCAAGCAGATCTGCACTTTAAGATATCCAAAAGGAAATTCTTTAGCCCAAGGAGAGGTGACACTATATGAAACTCCAATGTCCAAGAAAGAATAAAATGCACATGGACTTATGTATATGCGGGTAAGTATAAGATCTATCTTCTTTTTTCCCTTCTCTTAATACCTATAAAAGAGAACTGACTCTATGCCAAAGTTATAACAATGTACGTGAAATTTATATCATATGTCCATGTAAAATATGTGACAACAATGACATAAAGGATTGAGAAACTGAAACATACTGTTGCAAATTTTTAAATTTTGTATGAAGTGACATAATATTAACTCTAAGTGGACTGTGACAACATAAGAGCAACTGGTTAAAAATAACAACACACAACACAAAAAGATGCAGCTAAAAACATCAAGACAAGTGGAAACAAATACTTAAAACAAAAAAGATGCAGTTGTTGTCACGTGACTTATTCAAGTTGGAACATCATTAGATCCTGACTTTGAGAAAGACTTGAGTTTAACTGGTCATAGCTTTGGTGCCTGTTTCTTTGTTTTATATTTTAACACACTTTCTACATTTGAAAAATGTCCTGTTCAATAAGAAAATTTTAGAAAAAGAAAAAGGGAAATGTCCTGTGCAATTTCTAAGGAAAACTACAGTATGATTTTAAAAATTTATTCTCACACACATACTGACAAATAGCATGCAAACAAAGGAAGATGGAAAATTGCAGAACTCCCCTCCCATATGCTTTCCTCTATCCAAACTTCTCCCATACTGGGGCACTGCGAAGTACTCTTCAGAGCTTAATCCATTTTTGTCCAGTTTTGATTGCTTAATCTAGAGGTCTGGGACCTCTAGAGTCTTATCCTTCCAGTGAGTAACCAAGCAGGACTCTGTGGGGCCTTTCTGGGACAGACCTCCCCCACCCAAAATTCTCCACCTGCCTCTTGTCTGTAGAAAAACTTTAGCCTCCTAGGTCTTCACTGAGTTCCAAAGAATACATTTAATCAGAGAAGTGAGAAAATGCAGAAAGAAATGAAAACAGTCAAGCAAGACAAAATAATCCTATAATAGTTTTAGCCATTAAACAAAGTCGAGGACCTTTAGTTCCTCCTCAAGGGCCATACATAATATTCTGAGCCATATCTTTGAGCTATTTTGCAGATACTGAAACCGCCACCAGGTGGAAGAAGTTAACGGTATGCTGCCCACAAACACTCAGGCCCCAGACTGATGGGAAGCAGAAGGTTGATGATGTTGACTCCTGATTACCTCACAACCAACCAATCAGAAGAATGTCCACCAGCTGATGGCTCAGGCCACAACCTGCCTCCTTCACCCTGGCTTTAAAAACCTTTGCCTGAAAGCCATCAGGGAGTTCAGGTCTTCTAAGCGCTAGCTGCCTAGACTGCTTGCTTGGCGCCCGGCAAGAAACACTGCACCTTCCTTCACCACGACCCCAGGTCAGTAGATTGGCTTTACTACACTCAGGGCACGCTGACCCAACAGCGACAAGTGAATTATGTTCCTCCCCACGGACCACAAACCTGAACTTCAGTAGTCTGAAAACAATACTTGTGCCTAACAACAATAATTAACACATGGCTTTGTTCTCCCAATGCCAGAAAACACAGGCAACACAGCTCCCGCACCTCTCTTTCCTGGCACCCCTTCCTCCCTCCCTCCAACATCAAACTGGCCTCCTCCAATCCTGTGGAAAGGAAAACAAATGCCCGAGCCCCCGCGCTCCAGTGTTTCCAGCCAACATTGCATCGCCAAGGCCAATTCTCCAAGCCAAGCGTGTGAGGGACTGACAGGTGCAAATTAACAGGGCTCTTACGAAAAGTGTCTTCTTCTTTTCCTTTCTGGGCTCTTTAATCTCTGCCACGAAGCCCTGCCTCACAGGCTCTAGAAAGTGCCTTTAGGATTAGAGGCAACCGTCGACTTGCTCTTATCTTTTTCTTCACCTCACATGTGAGCGGTGACAACTAGTTTGCCCTCTTTTCCTGTCCGCTGTGTTTTTTACTTGAAAGCCGGCTTCAGCGGCGGCCCACGCCTCCAGGAGGCAGCTGAGCCGGAGCGGCGGAGCACCCAGCGCGGGGGCGGGACGGGGCGGGGAGACGGCGCCCGGGGAGGGTCCCCGCCCGCGTGGTCACGCCCCCGACCCCCGACCCCTGCCCCCTGCCCCCTGCCCGGCGGGGCTCTATTTGGTTTTAATTAGAAAATCCTCCTCTTCCTTCTCCCTTTCCCGGCCCCGTCCCTTTCTCTTTCCTCCCTGGATAAACTCAGACCCCCAGTCCTGGCGTCGTGGGTGCCGTGCGGACAGCGGGCCGGGAGGTGAGTGGGGCCAGGCGGGCGGAGAGCCGAGTCGCGGGAGCCGCGAGGAAAGGCCCGAGGCCGGAGGCCGCCCCGCGCCACATCCTCAGGTGGTTCCCGAAGTTTCGGGACTGCCGGGAGGGAGCGGTCTCGGGCGCTGAGTAGGGGTCGGGGTCCTTTGGATCTGAAGTCGGCGGCCGTGGTCCCCAGACGGAGTCTGTGTTGGGGAGACCGTTGTGCCTGCGCAGAAGCGCGCCCCGGAGAGCGGGCTGCGCTGCCTGGCCGAGCTGCGCCCCTTTCCCGCCTCTCCTGGCGCGCCTCCCGCCGCCCGGGGCCGCCCGCCACCCGCCTGTTTCTGTCCCGCAGGCCGGGTCCCGCCGGCCGGGTCCCGCCGGATGCGACTCAGCTGGGGTCTCCGGCGGGTGCTCCCTCCGCGTAGCTCTGGGGAACCGGGTCAGGTCGACTCGCAGGTAAAAGGGTTTGTAATCACTTCTTGACGGGCCTGACGGGCGGGGTTACAGGAAGAACCCATCTATCACTTTAGCATTCAGGCAAACTGGAGAGATGTAATTATATCGGGATGCACTTACATGTAAAATAAAACTTATATTTCTAGACTTAGGTTTTCTCTTAATTTTATATTCTCCCCCTTTGTTTACCTTTACTGAGAACCTGCATTGAGTTTTAAATTTTATATCACACATTTAAAATTGGAGCCACCTAAACAGGTCTAGGTGAAGAAAATGTGTGTACTAAGTTCATTTCTCACCTACTTAAAGCGTTATAAATTAGTATTTTAAGTTGCACGTCTCTCTGATAGGAATATACAGATAATCTTCTGTTGTTCTGACATGTTTAATGGTAAAACACTACTATCATCTCCGTCAAATTTGAAAAGGACAAGAATGTTCACCATCACACAATCAATGTGATAATACTGTGAATTGTACAGCCAAGCAAATTAGGTAGAACACGTTACTCTGAATGGAAAAAGAAGATGCAAAAACCACCTTTATGCATAATATGGTTGTATTCCTTGAATATCCAAATGAAACAACTGAAAAGCTATTTGAAAAACTAAGAAAATTTAGTAAACTGGATAACTACATTTAATCTTAATCTACAGAAAACGTTACATTTCCTGTATATAAACACCTAGAAAATTAAAATACCCTCTTTTCAGATTATCAACAAGGAGCACAAAATGTACAGGACTTTTTTTTTTTTTTTTTGCGGTACGCGGGCCTCTCACTGTTGT
The DNA here is from genome assembly GCF_937001465.1 of Orcinus orca. Lineage (NCBI taxonomy): Eukaryota > Metazoa > Chordata > Mammalia > Artiodactyla > Delphinidae > Orcinus > Orcinus orca. The sequence continues at coordinate 23,384,032 of NC_064563.1, forward strand.
GGCCTCTCCCGTTGCGGAGCACAGGCTCCGGACGCGCAGGCGCAGTGGCCATGGCTCACGGGCCCAGCCACTCCGCGGCATGTGGGATCTTCCCGGACCGGGCCACGAACCCGTGTCCCCCGCATCGGCAGGCGGACTCTCAACCACTGCGCCACCAGGAAAGCCCTGTTTTATCTTTTAATCCTACATTTTAAGATCCTAGAATATTTTTAAAGGGATGATAAACCATTTTAGTGGCCACTTTTGAAAAATTATAAGACACGTTCAGACCCCTCTCCCATCTGGTTGTGTTTTCATAGAAGAAAAAGTCTTGAATTAAGCATGGATTGTGTTCTCTCTACCCTCCTGTAATCAACAACATGACTAAACATTCATGCTCAGTTAAGTCACTTTCAATTTTATTCATTTCAAAATCTATTCATTAACTTATTCACCAAATTCATTAACTTGTTCATTAATTTATACAACAGATATTTAAGGAAATATGGCATTTCAGTCAATGTTCTGTGTTCACAAATTAGGAACGATGTAAAATTGTATAAGGTATGATCGGTCTGTCCTCAAGGAGATTTCTTTCCTTTTGCTGGAAGGACTCAAGTGTAATAGATAATAGGCCTGTCAAATGTCCCTCTTGGGAGTAATTCGGAAGTAAAACTAAGATAAAAAGTTTATCTAATGGTATTCCCAACCTCTCTTTCCTCTCTTGTGCCCTAATCCTAGTCATGTTCCCTGCCCTCTCCAACCTTTTCCTAATTAAAGTGTGCGCTAAGGGAAGATGTTGGTGTTTAGTAACTCAAGTGAATGGCAATCATTGTTACTCTCTCAGAAGTACCTGTGAAATGATACAAAACTGGACATTCCTGTATAAGGTCCACTAGCTGATTCACTCTCCCAAAGCCGCTGAGAAAATTGGCTTCTCTATGGCTGGTCCATGTTAAACTGTCCTGAACTTCCTGACAAGTCCAGTCTGTGGAAGACATGTCAAAGGTGTCAGTGAGTATGGACTGAGGAGACTGAGCTAGGAGCAATCTATGTCAACACAGCTTCTCAATGCAGTTACTGTAGCAGGAAGGTGATTTTCTGATATTTTAGATAAATGTTTCAATCTTTTACGGTTGAACTGGAGGAAAGTGTTTTTCCTATCTGGACAGCTCTGCTAATAACCATCTGATCAGGTGCAGATAGGCTGATTTCACTTGAAAAAATATATAATTAATTCTACTCATATTAAAGATACTTTAAAAATCCCAATAGTTGGACAGCATACACGTTCTTCAGCGTTTTGAACCTCTGGAAAGTATGTATAATCCAGTAATGTTCAGCAATATTTGAATCAGGTTTGAATCAGCAACATTTGAATCAGAATTATCTAATATCCACTTTCTTCTTTAATCAATTTTTAGTGGTTCAAAGAGGAAAGATTGTCCTATAGAAACTAAGAGAATTATTTTGTGTAATTTTATTTATTTGTAAATCAGATAATCATCAGATCTTATATATTATTTGGTCCTACACTTAGTCCTTCTCTCCACCCCCATCATTCACCTTTTATAGATGAGGGGGAAAAAAGAGCAGAAAAACTAAATGACTTAGCAAGAGAAAAGCAGAATCTCGATTTACTGAATTCCAGTCCATGATCCTTGCTTTGGAAGTAGGAAAAATGAGGACAGTCAACATGAAGCTTGTCCTTTATCAGTAAAGCATTCCTGACCCTTAAAGTAACAACTCTACACATTAGTTGGGCTACAGCATAAAGCTTTTAACTCTTCTTGGCCCTTTTTCTATTTGCAAGTTGCAATGATATTGATCATCTTACCACAGTTCACAAACTGACTATTTCATGATGCAAAGTATAATCTCATTAAAATATTTTTATAAGTCAAGTTTTCTGAATACAGGTATTATATAAAACATGATCAGTCTTACTCAGTATGGTTTCCATCTTTGTTGTTATGTGAAAAAAAACATTTTTAAACCATTTTGCCCTGAGCTTAAAATAAATGTTTTAAATTCTAAAGGACTTATATACTTATAAGGGTTATAAAATATTTTGATGTTTGAATCAATTGTGTATGTTTCAAATAAAATTTTTAAAAAGCTGTTTTTCTTTATACCCTAAGAAATGCTGCACAAATACTTCTTGAGGACCATTTTCACTACTTCTAATTTAAGATGACTTTCTCATTTTGTTTTTTAATGATGGCAGGTTTTGAAACTAGTTATAGATACCATGCTAAAAACAACCTGGACAAGATAGCTTACATTGTAACTGAAGACAGAGGCAGCCAGCTTTATTCAGAATGATGCTGAGACACATTAGCGGCTGTCCACCTACTATTCCTTCATGAAACAGGATCTAACAACCCCACAGGAATTCCATCTGACACAGACAAAATTCCATTTCACCCCTACTACACAATTAAAGACATTCTAGGTGCCTTACTACTAATCGAGTTGAGGCTCTCAGGTCATTGACTGTATGGACCAGAAGTCATGACAATGCAAGAGACCTTTCAGATGCACCAACTTCTGTTGTCCCTGCCCCAGGCAAGAAGTCAGAGAATGGAAGTCTAATCCATTGTTTCTTCCTGATCCAACTCTTCATCGCACGGCTATGCTCCTTCCAAAACTACAGAGGAGGGGATTTCCTACTGGCTCTGCCAGTCAGAATGGAAGATTGGTGGGGAGGGGGAAACCAAATTATTTCACCTAAGAAAAATCACAAAGGGCTTTTTCTTATGGGTTCACGCTCTTCAATGGTAATTGGTGGGTCAAGCACAGATTAGGGTTGTTTAGTCAGTGACCACAATTCTATCAGTTGTGTCTACTGAATTAGAAATTTACCTATCACCTAGAACAGAAGTCACACACATTTATCTAAACGTCTCTTTGGATCCCTAGATAAGGTGTTGCTAAGCATACACTTATGCTTTTAGAATTAGAAGAGATTTTAGATAACTTTACACTACCCATCACAACCCAATGTCTTGCTACAGATAAAGAAACAGTGGTTCAGAAAGATTTAAGTGCCTGATGACGGTGTTACGTTCAGCTGGTGGCAGTGCTGGAACTAGAAAGCAGATGTTCTGGGTTACAGTTTGTTACTCTTCTACAACCTGTGCAGCTCTAGGAAAATTGTTTGCTGCAGGGAGAAGAAAAGCAGCTTTAAATAGAGACCAACCAGAATTTTGAATTCTATGTATGTTACCTACTTAAATGTGTACAGTCTACTTAACCTCTTTGGGGCTCAGTGTTCTTATACATAAAATACATATAATAATACCCCACAGAATTACTTTTAAAAGACATATTATGTTAAGTATGAGTGTTTACTAAATATTAATGTATTAATGTAAATAAATATTAATTTATACATTTACATTAATTAATATATTTACATTAATACATTAACATTTAGTAAATGCTGATACTTAATAATTATGGTTTTTTTTTAATTTATTTATTTAATTTATTTATTTTTGGCTCTGTTGGGTCTTCGTTGCTGTGCACAGGCTTTCTCTAGTTGCAGCGAGCGGGGGCTACTCTTCTTTGAGGTGTGCAGGCTTCTCATTGCAGTGACTTCTCTTGTTGCAGAGCACGGGCTCTAGGCACGTGGGCTTCAGTAATTGTGGCACACGGGCTCTAGAGCGCAGGCTCAGTAGTTGTGACGCACGGGCTTAGTTGCTCCTCGGCATGTGGGATCTTCCTGGACCAGGGCTCGAACCCATGTCCCCTGCATTGGCAGGCGGATTCTTAACCACTGCGCCACCAGGGAAGCCCAATAATTAAGTGTTTGGATTGTCTATAGAATGGAGATAATAATAGTACATATCACCTGGATTTTTTTGAAGATTAAATAGTAAATAAATGTAAACTGCTCAGAACAGCACCTGGCACATAGTACAGTGCTCAAAAAATGTCAGTTGTTATTTCCAGGTATTATACTTTATCATTACTGTTTTTGTAATAATAACCTTGTATTTAGCATGAATCTTCACTTCTAATCCTTGATTCTTTTGGATATTCTAGGAATATACAAAAGATATTTGCTTCATATTCATGGCTTGGTTTTCTTCTCATATCCTGTAAGTGCAGCCTCCTAAGATTAAAGTAAGCCATGATGTAGTAAAGCTAATCAAAATGACAAGCCTACTCAATTTATGGAACATTTATCCCATGATAGATTTTTTTCTGATTTCTCTAGTTTTACTTGTATTCGTGGTGTGTGTGTGTGTGTGTGTGTGTGTGTGTTCTGTGAAGTTGTATCACTTGTGTAGATTCCTGTATCCACCACCACAATACAGATACCCAACAGTTCAGCACTACAAAAATTCCCTTTTATAACCACACCCACAATAAAATTAGAAAGGGAACTGGCTGTTTTATAGCAGGTGGTAATCAAGCTTCCTCTGTGCCCTAAAGGAAAACGTGGCCCCATCCTTCAAAGTTCCTCCCTGCAAAGACATTCTTGAAGAGTAGGAGTGAAGTGCCAGAGATCCATGGAGGACTATCTCTCCCAACAACAGTTTCCCTAGTTCTTGAGTGAGTTAAGAACACATCTAGGTGGTGTGTATGTGTACATGTATAAATGTAGCATCTTCGCCTCTGTCACTGCTTCATTTACAGCTGGAGGTGCAGTGTCCTGGCATCACCACTGGCTTTGTCATGGAACACTGGAACCTGTGAAGGGTGGTATACAGCATCCAAAAAGAGAAGAAAGAAAATGTGATATGAGTGCATGGGCCGTGCTCCACCTACAGCTGTGGTTCAGATTCTGTTTTTGAGGTAACCTAATGTTAAAATAATGTATTTAGAATTTTCTCTACCTGGGGTAACCAACTTCAGAATGATATTGTTTCAGTCCACTATCTCATGTTAAGTGAATTGAGGTTTATAATATCACTGATAAAATGAATATAGTAGTATGGTGAAAGAGTTAACCAGCTGACATCAAAATATTTTCAAAGATTGCTAATGGATTGCATGGTATTTTTCCAAAATGTGAGCTCTTTTTTTGATGATTTCAGCAGTTGATAAAGGTAAAAAGAGTAATAACTCATTAAAAACCTTATGAGAGAAATAACCTGACCTAATCTATTTTTTTAGTACAGGTAAAACTCATAATAGGTCATATTATAGCATTTTTTCAGTAAAAAAAACCCAACATTGCCTTTATTTCAGTGGCTACAAATAATTCCTTATTGTCTAACAAATTTGACAAAAGAAATTCACAGAAATATTTCCTGGATTTTTTTAAAGATTCCTTTCTGAATGCCTTACAATCCAGCTAAGTTCATCATGTACATCCAGTAAACTTTTCGAGTTCCCATTTTATTTCACCGTATCATCAGGCATTGCTTATGTGATAAAAAGGCCATTGTAGCAAAAAGAAAATGTGGATAAACTGAAGTGTGGGGAGAAAAGAGTGTATTATTCCCATGACCAAGTGAAATTAGCACATTTACCCTATAGCAAGTGCCAGGGTCCCCCTTTTAGAAGCAGAGTCTTTTTGGTGTCCTAGGATACCTTAAAGAAGACAGTGAATTTAGCCTACAGAAGCTTATGTGATTATATGGATTGTGTGAAGTGCACAGCACCATACATACCTCCTTGCTTTTTCATGTGGCTTCCTGAACTGGAGGAGTTTTCCTCCCAATCCCCAGTCCTTTGCTATGTTGAAAAGAATTTAGGAATTAGTTCACATCATACCTCTTGACACAAGTTCCCCCTAATGCTTCATTTAAGGATGAAGAAAGAGCATTGCCTGCTAATTTTAAGATGTAGTCCAGCTTAGCTCTTAACTAGTTGCATAGTACCTAACCTTTCCTAACTCTTAACCCTTTCTTCATTTGAAACTACATAACTTCTATATCCTTTTCATGCACTGTTTTTATGCTATCTCAATATAAACTGCTTCTAATTAGAAGATTAAAACATGTATTTTAACACTTTTCAATCATCACAAAGTCTCATTCTTGTCTTTCTAGGTCAAATCACTCAATGGTGTATCCAACGTGGGCAGTGTTACTCAGAAGTGGAATGGTGTGTTATCTGCAATGAGTGATGCTGACCACTTTGAAGTTCACTTCCCATTAGACCTGGATGTGATGATGAAAGCCATCTTTTCTGGAGCTTGCTTCCTCATGGTAAGTCTGTCACTTTTGAGTTATCTTGAAAATGTTATCCTTTCTGATGGGAAGTAGTACAGGGCGCTGGGAAGGGAATAAATGTGACAACTAGGATATCTCCTGACTCCGCCACTCACTAGGTACATGACTTGTGACAAGATTCAATTGAAAAGGTCAGTCAGTAAATTTTAGTTATTTATTAACCTACACCGAAGCCAAGGGCGTGTCTAGTACATCTGAAATGCTCAATTAATGTTGAATAAATGAAAGACAGAATGAATAAAAGTCCTGTTGTTTGTAAGACATTGCTAGGTATTTAAGGAGATTCAAAGATGAACAGAATAGTACTCTATCCCTCAGCAAGTGTAAAGCAAGACTATATAATTAAAGTATGAAGCTCACCAAGAGTTATTGATATAAAATAATTAATCAGTTTATACATGTGTGTCATATGATTCTCAAAACTACATCATGAGACAGGTATCAGTTAATTGTACTTTTTAGAGACAAAGCTGAAATTTCATTAGGAGTTCATAGTAGGCAGATGGGGTGCTGAGGAATCTCTTCCCTCAGATGTAATTATAAGGAAGGGAGTTGGAAAGAAAGGGAAAAACATGAAAGGTCCTGGAAGAGGGGATGCAGAACAGGTAGAATTTAGCTGATACAAGAGCTGTTGAGCTCATGAGTCTCAAAGTTCCAACAGAAACTTGGTGAGGCAGCCTGCTGTCCTAACCCTGTTTGCCCAGTCCCCCGATAGGCTGGTGGTCATTGTCACTGGTGTGTGTGGCAGAGCAGGGGGAGGTGCTGGGATGACTGTGGCTCATCCATTCTTGAGGTTAAAGCTGTATTCAGTTTACTCAGCCTTGTGTGTATCTTAGAGCGTCTATCCATGTAACATTTTCTGGATTCTACGGAACCAAAATATGTGTGCCCTAACATAACACATTATAAGGCAAATGATTTATGCTGGAAACCTATATATAAGTGTAGCTTTAAAAAAATAAATAGTAAGTTCTAAATGCATTATATAATTAGATAGCTTAATAGTTGCCCATTACATTTTCCTGTGGTTCTTAGTTCTGCTGCTTCTCAACAAAGACCAGTCATGTGAAATCAAATAATTTTTCTATATATAGTTGTTAGGTTTACCTTAAAATTTAATTGCAGGCCAGATGGATATGCATCTGGGTAAATATGGAGGAAAAAAATCCTAATGATGAAATAGGTGGGATAATGTAACCGATTACCTATAACAACAGTGATGCTAATGATGATAAGAGCAGCTAGCCCTTTTTAGTGCTTGCTATATTCTAGGCATGGTTCTGGTTCTAACTACTTTCCATATAGTAATTCACTTAATTCTTATATGTTAGATAAAGTACTATAATAATTCTCATTTTAAAGATGAGAAAACTGAGGTTAGGTATCTTGTTCAAAGTCATCCAGTTAGCTAAATGTCCGAAAGCCACTATCGAACGTGGTTCCAGAGGCTACACCCTAAACCACTGTGCCATGTGCCTCTTTCATCTCTGTGTGATATTTGGTTTCTTTCTGTGTTAGGAAGAAAAATAGAGTAAAATGGTGGCATGTTGCCTCTAGAAGCCCGTGAGTCTCCAAGGAGGTCTTGTCTGAGGTTACACTCTCTATGAGCAGTTTGCTTTTCCTTCTGCTGGTGTCCCAGTGGTGCAGCCAATTGAAGACCACTTTTTATGTTATTCTGTCAGTTTGGTGCTTCACAAGTTCTGTATGTGTTTTAAATATGAACCCCTAAACAACAAGTGCAAATCTTGATTATGAATTCTCAGTGGACAGTTTTTTCCCTACCTCTGGCACAGGCCAGTGCAGTCAAGCTTTTTATTAATCCTCATTTGCCGGTGGGTAAATTTTTTCTAGTCTATCCTTTATACCGGGTTGTGTCCCTTTGAGTGTTCCCACTTTGTTGGGGCATCTCTATTACAATACATTTATTGCTCAGGCCCACTGCCTTGCCACAATTGATGAAATCAAATCACCTTGCTAAGGAAGATTGGCAACTCTTAGGAGCCAAAGAAAATGTCTTTGTAACACTCGAATTTTCAGATTTTTCCTTACTTTTTGCCGCACAGATTTCTCTAACTTTCCTAGGTGTTTGGCTTTGCATGGAAATAGGTTTTAATTATACAGTTGTCCCTTGAACAACAAGGGTTTGAACTGCAGGTCCACTTGTATGCAAATTTTTTCAGTAAATATGTGGTATAGTACTACATGATCCACACTTGGTTGAATCCACGGATGCAGAACTGTAAAGTTATATGTGGGTTTTTGACTGCACAGAGGATCAGTGCTCCCACTGCCTGCATTGTTCAGGGGTCATCTGTACTTTAGTCAGCACATTTAGATTTTCACAGTATCTACTTTGCACATTGCCAGAAATGGAAGTGACAGTTGTGAAAAGGGGACAGATTTTAGTGCCAAAAACATAGGAAGAATGTTCAAGCTTCAACATAACAATTAAAATAATTTTCTTCTTGTGAATTATTAATTGTTGGCAATGACTAAAAAAGATACTCCTTTGTTTTCTGTTTGAGATGACAAATATGATGTTTCTGCCATATGGAATTTCAAATCATCTGAAAAGGTTTGTTTCTACTACTGTTTTTTAGATAAAACATTATTCAGTTAATATGGTAGCAACTGGGGGGGTGCCTTCAAGATGGCAGAGGAGTAAGACATGGAGATCACCTTCCTCCCCACAAATACATCAGAACTACATCTACATGTGGAACAACTCCTACAGAACACCTACTGAACACTGGCAGAAGACCTCAGACTTCCCAAAAGCTTTCCTTTTGCCATTTGACCTAGGGTTCTGACTGTCTGATTGTTTTTTGGTTTTTTTGCTTTTTTCTTTTAGTATAGTTTTTACCACTTGTTATCATTGGTGGATTTGTATTTTAGTTTGGTTGCTCTATTCTTTTTTTTAATTACTTTTTAATTTTTAATAATTTTTCCATTTTAATAAACATTTTATTTTATTTATTTATTTTTTCTTTCTTTCTTTCTTTTTCTCACTTTTCTTCTGAGCCATGTGGCTGACAGGGTCTTGGTGCTCAGGACGGGTGTCAGGCCTGAGCCTATGAGGTGGGAGAGCCGAGCTCAGGACATTGGTCCACCAGAGACCTCCTGGCCCCACGTAATATCATTTGGCGAGAGCTCTCCCGGAGATCTCCATCTCAACGCTAAGACCCATCTCCACTCAGTGACCAGCAAGCTACAGTGCTGGACACCCTATTCCAAACAACTAGCAAGACAGGAATACAAACCGAACCATTAGCAGAGAGGCTGGCTAAATTAATAATAAGTTCACAGACACCCCAAAACACACCACCAGATGTGGTCCTACCCACCAGAAAGACAAGATCTAGCCTTATCCACCAGAACAAAGTCACCAGTCCCCTCCACCAGGAAGCCTACACAACTCACTGGACCAACCCTACCCACTGGGAGCACACATCAAAAACAGCAGGAACTACAAACCTGCAGTGTGCGAACACGAGACCCCAAACACAGTAAGTTAAGCAAAATGAGAAGACACAGAAATACACAACAGATGGAAGATCAAGGTAAAAACCCACCAGACCAAACAAAAGAAGAGGAAATAGGCAGTTAGCCTGAAAAAGATTTCAGAGTAATGATACTAAAGATGATCCAAAATCCTGGAAATAGAATGGAGAAGATACAAGAAACATTTAACAAGGACCTAGAAGAACTAAAGAGCAAACAAACAATGATGAACAATACAATAAATGAAATTTTAAATTCTTTACAAGGAATCAATAGCAGAATTACTGAAGCAGAAGAACGATAAGTGATCTGGAAGATAAATAGGGGAAATAACTGCCACAGAGCAGAATAAAAAAATAAAGAATGAAAAGAATTGAAGACAATCTCAGAGACCTCTGGGACAACATTAAACGCACCAACATCCGAATTATAGGGGTCCCAGAAGAAGAAGATAAAAAAAAAGGGACTGAGAAAATATTTGAAGAGATTATAGTTGAAAACTTCCCTAATATGGGTAAGGAAATAGTTGGTCAAGTCCAGGAAGCACAGAGTCCCATGCAGGATAAATCCTAGGAGAAACATGCCAGGATACATATTAATCAAACTATTAAAAATTAAATTCAAAGAAAAAATATTAAAAACAGCAACAGAAAAGCAACAATTAACATACAAGGGAATCCCTATAAGGTTAAGAGTTGATCTTTCAGCAGAAACTCTGCAAGCCAGAAGGGACTGGCAGGACATATTTAAAGTGATGAAAGGGAAGAATCTACAACCAAGATTACTCTGCCCAGCAAGGATCACATTCAGATTCGATGGAGAAATTAAAACCTTTACAAACAACCAAAAGCTAAAAGAATTCAGCACCACCAAACCAGCTTTACACCAAAGATAAAGGAACTTCTCTAGGCAGGAAACACAAGAGAAGGAAAAGACCTACAATAACAAACCCAAAACATTTAAGAAAATGGGAATACGAACATACATATCAATAACTACCTTAAATGTAAATGGATTAAATGCCTCAACCAAAAGACATAGACTGGCTGAATGGATGCAAAAACAAGACCCATATATATGCTGTCTACAAGAGACCCACTTCAGACCTAGGGACACATACAGACTGAAAGTGAGGGGATGGAAAAAGATATTCCATGCAAATGGAAATCAAAAGAAAGCTGGAGTAGCAATTCTCATATCAGACAAAATAGACTTTAAAATAAAGACTATTACAAGAGACAAAGAAGGACAGTATATAATGATCAAGGGATCAATCCAAGAAGAAGATATAACAATTGTAAATATTTATGCACCCAACAGAGGAGCACCTCAAAACATAAGGCAAATGTTAACATCCATAAAAGGGGAAATCGACAGTAACATAATCATACTAGGGGATGATAACACCCCAGTTTCACCAATGGACAGATCATCCAAAATGAAAATAAATAAAGAAACACAAGCTTTAAATGATACATTAAACAAGACGGATTTATTTGATATTTATAGGACATTCCATCCAATAACAGCAGATTACACTTTCTTCTCAAGTGCTCATGGAACATTCTCCAGGATAGATGATATCATGGATAACAAATCAAGCCTTGGTAAATTTAAGAAAATTTAAATTGTATCAAGTATCTTTTCCGACCACAAGGCTATGAGACTAGATATTAATTACAGGAAAAAAATATGAAAAAAATACAAACACATGGAGGCTAAACAATACACTACTAAATAACCAAGAGACCACTGAAGAAATCAAAGAGAAAATCAAAAAATACCTAGAAACAAATGACAATGAAAACATGACAACGCACCTATGGCAAGCAACAAAAGCAGTTCTAAGAGGGAAGTTTATAACAACACAATCCACCTCAAGAAACAGGAAACATCTCAAATAAACAACTTAATCTTACACCTAAAGCAATTAGAGAAAGAAGAACAAAATAACCCCAAAGTTAGCTGAAGGAAAGAAATCATAAAGATCAGATCAGAAATAAATGAAAAAGAAACAAAGGAAACGATAGCAAAATCAATAAAACTAAAAGGTGGTTCTTTGAGAAGATAAGCAAAATTGATAAACCATTAGCCAGACTCATCAAGGAAAAAAGGGAGAAGACTCAAATCAATAGAACTAGAAATGAAAAAGAAGTAACAGCTGACACTACAGAAATACAAAGGATCATGAGAGATTACCACAAGCCACTATATGCCAATAAAATGGACAATCTGGAAGAAATGGACAAATCTTAGAAAATCAGAGTCATCTGAGACTGAACCAGGAAGAAATAGAAAATATGAACAGACCAATCACAAGCACTGAAATTGAAACTGTGATTAAAAATCTTCCAACAAACAAAAGCCCAGGACCAGATGGCTTCACAGGTGAATTCTATCAAACATGTAGAGAAGAGCTAACACCTATCCTTCTCAGACTCTTCCAAAATATGGCAGGAGGAACACTCCCAAACTCATTCTACGAGGCAACCATCACCCTGATAGCAAAACCAGACAAAGATGCTACAAAAAAAGAAAACTACAGACCAATATCACTGATGAACATAGATACAAAAATCCTCAATAAAATACTAGTAAACAGAATTCAACACCACATTAAAAGGATCATACACCATGATCAAGTGGGGTTTATCCCAGGAATGCAAGGATTCTTCAATATGCACAAAATCAATCAATGTGATAAACCATATTAAGAAATTGAAGGAGAAAAACCATATGATCATCTCAATAGATGCAGAGAAAGCTTGTGACAAAATTCAACACCCATTTATGATAAAAACCCTGTAGAAAGTAGACATAAAGGAAACTTACCTCAACATAATAAAGGCTATATATGAGAAACCCACAGCCAACATCATTCTCAATTGTGAAAAACTGAAACCATTTCCACTAAGATCAGGAACAACACAAGGTTGCCCACCCTCACCACTATTACTCAACATAGTTTTGGAAGTTTTAGCCATAGCAGTCAGAGAAGGAAAAGAAATAAAAGGAATCAAAATCTGAAAAGAAGTAAAACTGTCACTGTTTGCAGATTACATGATACTATACATAGAGAATCCTAAAGATGCTACCAGAAAGCTACTAGAGCTAATCAATGAATTTGGTAAAGTAGCAGGATACAAAATTAATGCACAGAAGTCTCTTGCATTCCTATACACTAATGATGAAAAATCTGAAAGAGAAATTAAGGAAACACTCCCATTTACCACTGCAACAGAAAGAATTAAATACCGAGGAATAAACCTACCTAAGGAGACAGAGACCTGTATGCAGAAAACTATAATACAATGATGAAAGAAATTAAAGATGGTACAGACAGATGGAGAGATATACCATGTTCTTGGATTGGAAGGATCAACATTGTGAAAATGACTACCCAAGGCAATCTACAGATTCAATGCAATCCCTATCAAACTACCAATGGCATTTTTCACAAAACTGGAACAAAAAATTTCACAATTTGTATGGAAACACAAAAGACCCAGAATAGCCAAAGCAATCTTGAGAAAGAAAAACAGAGCTGGAGGAGTCAGGCTCCCTGACTTCAGTCTATACTACGAAGCTACAGTAATCAAGACAGTATGGTACTGGCACAAAAACAGCAATATAGATCAGTGGAACAGGATAGAAAGCCCAGAGCTAAAACCATGCACATATGGTCACCTTATCTTTGATAAAGGAGGCAAGAATATACAATGGAGAAAGGGCAGCCTCTTCAATATGTGGCGCTGGGAAAACTGGACAGCTACATGTAAAACAATGAAATTAGAACACTCCCTAACACCATACACAAAAAGAAACTCAAAATGGATTAAAGACCTAAATGTAAGGACAGATACTATAAAACTCTCAGAGGAAAACATAGGCAGAACACTCCATGATGAAAATCACAGCAAGATCATTTTTGACCCACCTCCTAGAGAAATGGAAATAAAAACAAAAATAAGTGGGACCGAATGAAAGTTAAAATTTTTACACAGCAAAGGAAACCATAAACAAGACGAAAAGACAACCCTCAGAATGGGAGTAAATATTTGCAAACGAAGCAACTGACAAGGGATTAAACTCCAAAATATACAGGCAGCTCAAGCAGCTCAATATGAAAAAAACAAACAACCCAATCCAAAAATGGGCAGAAGACCTAAATAGACATTTCTCCAAGAAGATATACAGATTGTCAACAAACACATGAAAAGATGCTCAACATCACTAATCATTAGAGAAGTGCAAATCAAAACTGCAATGAGGTATCACCTCACACCAGGCAGAATGGCCAGCATCAAAAAATCTACAAAGAATAAATGCTGGAGAGGGTGTGGAGTAAAGGGATCCCTCTTGTGCTGTTGGTGGGAATGTAAATTGATGCAGCCACTATGGAGAACAGTATGGAGGTTCCTCAGAAAACTAAAATAGAACTACCATACGACCCAGCAATCTCACTACTGGACATATACCCTGAGAAAACCATAATTCAAAAAGAGTCATGTACCAAAATGTTCGTTGCAGCTCTATTTATATTAGCCAGGACATGGAAACAACCTAAGTGTCCATCGACAGATGAATGGATAAAGAAGATGGGGTACATATATTCAATGGAATATTACTCGGCCATAAAAAGAAGCGAAATTGAGTTATTTGTAGTGAAGTGGATGGACCTAGAGACTGTCATACAGAGTGAAGTAAGTCTGAAAGAGAAAAACAAATACCATATGCTAACACATATATATGGAATCTAAAAAAAAAGGTTCTGAAGAAACTAAGGGCAGGACAGGAGTAAAGATGCAGACATAGAGAATGAAGTTGAGGATATGGGGAGGGGGAAGGGTAAGCTGGGACGAAGTAAGAGAGTGGCATGGACATATATACACTACCAAATATAAAATAGATAGCTAGTGGGAAGCAGCAGCATAACAAAGGGAGATCAGCTCAGTGCTTTGTGTCCACCTAGAGGGTTTGGATAGGGAGGGTGGGAGGGAGACGCCCGAGGGAGGAGATATGGGGATGTATGTATATGTATAGCTGATTCACTTTGTTATACAGCAGAAACTAACACACCATTGTAAAGCAATTATACTCCAATAAAAATGTTAAAAATATATATATGGTAGCAACTCGTTTATGATCCAGGACACAGAAGAATTTATTTTGGAAGAATTGCTGAAACCATGTTTTTCCTGAAAATTTCAGGAGCATGTTTGCTCAGTTGTCTACACTAACAATCACTGAACATTATTTACTCATTTTTTGTTTAAAATATGCAAAACAGATTGAGAAAATAAACAATTTTAGAAACTCTTGCTTATGTAAGTTTAGGCAGATGAGGGATGCCAGAGAAAATTAAAATGAAAAAATATTTGTCTAGTTTTTTAAAAAATTATTGCTGCTGGAAGTCTTTTCCACCTTCTCTGCTATAAAACTGAATGAAACAAGCCTACAAAAGGGGGCAGCACTAACTCATAACTTTCTTTACTAAAATATACTCATTTTCTTAGCCAAAATTATGTCAGTTCTAATTAGAACATTTTAATGAATAGAAGCAAAGAATTTTAAAGTTAGGAGGAACATTAAGGACTGTCTACATTCTAATGTACAAATAGAAAGCTGAAAAGCTCTAGTTTGTGTATCCAAAGTTACACTGGGAATTAGTAATAGAACCAGAACTATGACTACGCACTCCCCCTTTTTGTCCAGTATTTTTGGAACCACACCAAAAATTTGATTTAAATCATTTCAAGGTACTTTCATAACAATGACATTTTAATTAATAATCATTCTAAATTAATTCTAAATGATTTTTAAGCACATGCAAATAGAGCCCATTTCAATAATCCAGACTGATCTCACAGCAATCCTCTAACTATGAAGGAAGAAGCAAATTACTGTTACAAAAAAAAAAAAAACTTTAAAAATGTCTATATCATGGATGACATAGAGATTTATTTTATTTCAAACATTGATACACTTGTATCTTTATTGTCATGCCTACCATTCACATCTGAGTTTAATTTCTTTTATTAATATAGCTACTTTTAGATTTTTTTGTAAAAGGATATTTAGCATTTGACAGATTCACTTGTACTGAGGTAGTTTAATTATTGGTGGCACAATATAAGATGAGCACAGACAGAATCAAACTATTACCTTGATTAGGAGAAGGGAAATGTATCTATTTAATGGGCAATGCCCAGATGTGACCTAGCCTTCCTGCTGGCCTGACAAAAGACTTAACTGGGGATGTGGGAATATTTTATTCAGGGGTCTAGCAGATTCATAGTCAGCTATGACCTGGGGACTGCTACACTGTTTCCTTTATTTTTACAACAACTGTAATATTTCCATTTTTTCTTTTTTTTTTATGTTTGTATATTTCTCTCTGTTCTGTATGTCTTTGTATGTTTCTGTCCACATGTAATCCATGCCACTAATTTGAGATATGGCTATAGCACCTGTCTGGACATGGATATCAGGGAGAGATTGTGCTGTTTTCTTCGCTTATAGCTTTATAATGTTCTAAGAGAGAACATGTTCATATTTTTTGCATTTCGAGAGGTTACTTTATACTATCACTGTTCTTTGTCAGTGAATAAAATCAATTGAGAGACATAGGAGTGAGAAATATGTTATCTTTATCCTGACAAAGCTGTTGAGAGGGCATGGTTATGTTCTTTGGGAACATAGTAAGTCCCCTACATACGAACCTTCAAGTTGCAAACTTTCAAAGATGTGAATGTGCATCTGGTTCCAGCAAGGAGCCATAACCTGTGCCATCAATGTCAGGCGTGAGTGAAATTGCAGCTTGCCCTCTGTCTCCTATCGCTGACAATCCTTCAGCTCTACCATCTCCCACCTCCTCTCCCTCCTCGAGTCAGTAACTCTTCTTGCCTGTTCACTCGATGCCAACCTCTGTATGCCAGCTGTTACACTGTACTACTGTACTTTTCAAGGCACTGTATTGTAAGATTAAAAAGGTTTTCTTTATTTTCTGTGTTTGTTTGTTTTTTATGTAGTACTTGTGTGAAAAGTATTATAAACCTATTACAGTACAGTACTATATAGCTGACTGTGTTAGTTGGGTACCTAGGCTAACTTAGTTGGACTTAGAACAAATTGGACTTACGAATATGCTCTTGGAATGGAACTCATTCGTATGTAGGGGACTTACTACAATAGACTTGTAGAAGGATGCAGATTGAGATTTACTCTTGTCTCAGGCAGAGCCAAAAATCCACAGTCCTTTCTCATAGAGGCCTGCCACTATAAACGTTACTCCATGTAAGAGCTAGGAATGTATTCTCCCTGCAGACAGGCTGCCTCTCCAAAGAGAGTCAAAGATAAACAGGGCTGAACTACTCCTACCCAGCTTCTTTCAATCTCACCAGACCAATAACTCATCCCTATTCCCTGAGGCAAGCAAATGAGGTGACAGAAAAGGTCAGGTGTGTTCTCTAGAGTCACTGTCTCTACATGGAAATTTCAGGAGTGGAGAGTAATTGTGGTAGAGGTGAGCTTGTCCCTTAAGTCTTTTCTCTTTTTTCATAATATCATAACCTGTGATTTCATTGATTTCACATGAAAACTTGGAATAAAGAGAAAATTTCCCATCCTACTATGCAGCTAGGTGTGATGACTTAGCAAAATTTGGGCCTACTAGATGTGAATTGTAGCAACTGTTTTAAAAGATAATTGGCACACACCATTTGCCTCTCTTTGAGTCTTTCCTGATTCCAGGGAACACCTTTCCTCATTTCAGGGAGTATCTTTTCTGGGACACCAGCTGATTTGGGGAATGAAAACCATGAATAGTTGAGCCACAGGGTAGGAAAAGCCTGGGTTCCTAAGAACTCCTTAGGGCTAATAGAGCTAACCTAAAGATATTATATGATTCCTGGACTGCCCAATGGCAGACTTGCATGTAACTTGTATCTTGTTCTGGGTCTCTGTTACTTGCACCTAAACATAATACTAAAAGATACATCTCTTAAAAAAATCAATTAGGTTATTCTATTTTAAATAATTGCTCAGTTAAATTCATCAATTCTTGGACAATTTTTATAATAGTCCATGACACATGATTTTCACTCATGATTTTCAAAAGAAAACACATGTTTTCTAAGTATGTAAATCATGAGTCATGGACTATTATAAAAATTGTCCAAGAATTGATGAATTTAACTGAGCAATTAGGTTAATTGATTTTTTTGAAATTGTTTTCCTAGGGCATATTCTTGTCAGAGTATAAGCAGACTAGGTTATTTGCATATAGCTTCCTATAAGGTGGCATGTTGTTATACTTAACTGTAGGTAGGAAGTAATATCCTTCATACTGGTAGTTCCCAGTCCTCCATTTCTCTCCCTTTTTCTTGATTCTTAAATGAACTAAGTCTTTCACCATTTTCCCAAAATGTAAGGAAACCTCCTATGCACTGTGATCAAAACTTAATAAAATATGTAAAATTATCTTTTTAACTGGCTTAAGAAACATTTTTGAAAAGATTTGACTATTTAAAATTTATTTATCTGAATCAAGTAGGATGTTCAGTCTTCCTATGTTTCCAGTAAAATGTAATTACTCCTAGTCACATTGTCACATCTAAACTAAAATTCCTGTGGAGTCAGGAACAAGGCAAGATGTCCCCTCTCACCACTCATTTTCAGCATCGTGTTGGAAGTCCTAGCAAATGCAATAAGACAGGAAAAATAAGATCATCTATGTAGAAAATCTGAAAGGATCAACAACAAAAACTCCTGGAACTAATAAGGGATTATAGCAAGGTTGCAGGATACAAGGTTAATAGGCAAAAATCAATCACGTTCCCATACACCACCAATGAACACATGGAATTTGAAATTTGAAACACATTACCATTTACATTAGTACCCCCAATAAATGAAATACTTAGGTATAAATCTACCAAAATGTGTCGCAAGACCTATATGAGGAAAACTACAGAACTCTAATAAAAGAAATCAAAGAACTAAATAAATGAAGAGATATTTCAAGTTCTTGGATAGAAAGACTCAATGTTGTCAAGACGTTAGTTCTTCCCAACTTGTGTATAAAATCAATGTGGTCCCAATCAAAATCCAGCAAGTTCTTTTGTGGATATAGGCAAACTGATTCTAAAGTTTATATGGAGAGGCAAAAGACACAAAATAGCCAACATAATTTTGAAAAAAGAAGAACAAAGTTGGAGGACTGACACTACCATACTTCAAGACCTACTGTAAAGTTATAGTAATCAAGAAAGTGTGGCACTGGTGAAAGAACAGACATATAGGTCAGTAGAACAGAATAGAGAGCCCAGGAATAGACCCACATGAATATGGTCAACTGATCTTTGATGATGAAGTGAAGATAGTCTTTTCAACAAATAGTGCCAGAACAGCTGGACATTCTCATGCAAAAATGAATCTAGACACAGACCTTAAACCCTTCACAAAAATTAACTCAAAATGGACCACAGACCTAAATGTAAAGTGCAAAACTATAAAACTCCTAGAAGATAACAGAGGAGAAAATCTAGGTGTCCATGGATTTGGCAATGAATTTTTAGATATAACACCAAAAGCATGATCCATGAGTGAAATAATTGATAGGCTGGACTTCATTAAATTTAAAAACTTCTGCTCTTTGGAAGAGAATGTCAACAGAATGAAAGACAAGCCACAGATTGGGAGAAAATATTTGCAGAAGACATATCTGATAAAGGACTATTACAAAAAATATACAAAGAACTCTTAAAATTCAACAATAAGAAGAAAACCGAAATAAAAAAATGGGCCTAAGACCTTAACAGATGCCTCACCAAAAGAAGATATACAGATGGTAAAATGGCATATGAAAAGGTGCTCCACATCATATGTCATCAGGGAAATGCAAATTAAAACAGCAGTGAGATACTACCATATACCTATTAGAATGGTCAAAATCCAGAATACTGACAACACTAAATGCTGGTGAGGATGTGGAATGACAGGAACTCTCATTAATTGCTAGTGGAAATACAAAGTGGTGCAGCCACTTTTAAAAACACTTCGGCAGTTTATTACAAAACTAAACATTCTTACTGCATGATCCAGCAAACCTGCTCCTTGGTATTTACCCAAAGAAGCTGAAAACATCTCCACCTAAAAACCTGCAATAAAGTATTACATGCAGACAATGGAGTATCATTCAGTGAAAAAAAAAAGACACGGAGGAAACTTAGATGTATAATAACTAAGTGAAGGAAATCAGCCTTGAGAGGCTTCTTACTATATGATTTCAACTATGTGATATTCTGGCAAATATCAAAAAAGGCAAAACTATGGAAATAATAAAAAGATCAGTGGTTGCTAGGCAGGGGTTGGAAGAGATGGAGAAATGAACAGGCAGAGCATAGGATTTTTAGGGCAGTGAAACTACTCTGTATGACATTATGACGGTGAATGCATGTCATTATAAATTTGTCCACACCCATAGAATGTAAAACACCACGAGTGAACCCTAATGTAAACTATGGACTTTGTATGATGATGATATGTCAGTGTAGGTTCATCAGTTTTTACAAATGTACTACTCTGATAGGGGATGTTGATGATGGCAAAGCTATGCATGTGTGGGAACAGTGGGTAAATGGTAAATCTCTACCTTCTGCTTAATATTGCTGTGAACCTAAAGCCACTCTATAAAGTAGTCTATTAAAAACAAACAAAATTCTTATAGAGGCCTTGTAAATGACATTAATGAGTGAGGAATAATTACCGGGGATTGTTGCAAACTGGAGACCCCATCTAAAGGGGGAAGCTGATTGTTACCATCAGCAGATTGAGTCATCAGAGCATGTGAGAGTAATATGGACAGATTATCAGTCAGGGTAGTCTAGGTTATGCTGTGGTGACAACTCCTAAGTCTTAGTGGCTTATAAGAAAAAAGGTTTGTTCCTTGCTTACCCCATATGTCCAGTGCAAGTTATCAGAACACCTCTGCTCATCAGAGTTTCTCAAGGACATATGCTGGTAAGACTCCATATTGATTCAATCTTTCATAATTGCCAGGGTGTGAGGAGGTGTACAGTGCAACTCACAGACGGGATCTTAAAGTTTCTGCCCAGAAGTGAAGTACCTCACCTGAAGTCACAATTCATTGGTTAGCGCAAGCCATGTAGATACAACCAGCTTAAATGAGTAAAAAAAAAAATGCAATCTTTTATACCTGGAAGGAAAGAAAAGAGTTTGTAAATAACGTTAATGACTACCCCACAGATGTTCTGGTTTTTTGTTTTTGTTTTCTTTTTCTTCAGAAGAGCTTATATGAAATCACTTCACATATAAATGTGGGCAAATAGTTACATTTTAAAAACACATCGTTAGGTTGATGATGCTTGTTGGCTTCTAGTTTTTCACTTTTATCAACTAACATCTTAGTAGAAGCTAGGATAAATTTGGCAGCTGAGTAAAGGCAGTGAAAGGCCCTAGGGATAAGGAAAATGAGAAAAATAGAGGGAAGCTTCTTGACTGGACACAGGCAGTGGTATCAAAGCTATACTTTCTCTCACTTCGAAGTTTGCCTGACCTGAATGCTTAAAATTAAAAAGACTAACAAGACCAAGTGTTGGTGAGAGTAGAGAGCAACTGGAACTCTCATAAATTGGTTTGCCATTTTGGAAAGCCATTTGGAAGTATCTAATAAAACTAGACATATACTTTATTATTCAGCTGTTTAACTTTTAGGTATATACTCAAGAAAAGTGAGTGCAAATGTTTACCAAAGGTCATGTACAATAATGTTTCTAGCAGCTATTTTCATAGCACCAAATTCAAAGATCCCAAAATATCCATCAATAGGAGAATAAAGTGTATTGTATTCACACAATGGAGTACCACAGTAATAAAAGGGAGAAACTGCGACGTACAACACAACATGGCAGATGGAAAAATCTCAGAAGGTGTCTGTATTAGGGTTCTCCAGAGAACCAAGAGAATGTATATATGGAATTGGCTCATTGGGTTTTGGAGACTAAGTCCCACAATCTGCAGTTGGGAAGCTGGAGACACAGGTGAGCTAATGGTATAATTCTAGTACAAGTCCAAGGCAGGAGAAAACTGATGTCCCAGCTCAGACAGAGAGAGAGTAAATTCTCCCTTACTCCACTTTCTCTATTCAGGCATCCAGCTGATCAGAAGAGAATCAACCATGTTGGGGAGGGCAATCTGCTTTGCTCAGTCTACTGACTCAAATATTAATGTCATCCAGAAACACCCTCACAGACTCACCCAGAATGTCTAACTCTATATTTGGGCACCCCATGGCCCTGTCAAATTGACACAGAAAACTAACTATCACAAGTCCACTCCTTGTCAATTTGGTATCCATACATATCTCCTTAAACCATACTTAATCTTTGAACACAGATAATAACAAGTTGATAATTCCACCTGACATGATAGGGCTATACTTCCTACAGTTGAAAACACACTGGGACTTCCCTGGTGGCACAGTGATTAAGAATCCACCTGCCAATGTAGGGTACACGGGTTCGAGCCCTGGTCTGGGAAGATCCCACATGCCGCGGTGCAACTAAGCCCGTGCGCCACAACTACTGAGCCTGCGCTCTAGAGCCCGTGCTCTGCAACAGGAGAAGCCACTGCAGTGAGAAGCCTGTGCACCACAGCAAAGAGTAGCCCCCGCTCACCACAACTGGAGAAAGCCCGCACACAACAATGAAGACCCAATGCAGCCAAAATTTAATTAATTAATTAATTTAAAAAAGAGAAAAAAGAAAACACACTAACCTCTTCCCTAGAAGAGAAAGTCCTTGGGTGATGTTTACTCTTCTCCTGATATCCAGTAACTTATATACTATGATATAAAATTAATATGTAAATACCATGATAATAAGTCAATATATCTTATGTTACATGATAAGGGAATAGGAGAGGAAAACAAAGATATTTGCTCTACACACAACATATAACAGAGTAAGGAATACTCAGTTGTAATTCTCAATTCTGTAACAGGTCACATGGTCATAGCTGGCATTTGTAATTGCCTTCTCCCACTATTTATTACCTTTGCCTTCAGACAGCACTTCAGCTGGTTGTGGTTTTCTACCTGGTGGAATTATCCAAACCTTCATTCCTAAATGCCATAGGACATTAGTAGTCCTGTCTGGATTGGGTTATTGTAGTTTTCCATTGACATTAACATAGGGCATAGTAATACCAAGAGATGCCCTAAAGGATCTCCTGTATTCCAGAATATTCTTCCTTACCTCCATTGTTGACTAGCCATCCAATATCCCCTTAGTAATCAGGATCAATCACCTCATCCAGTATAGTTACACCCTTCTTTGCCTGTTGACTCAAAGGCATGAAGAGTCCAAAGTGCCAGGGTGACCGTCTTCACTTTCAGAGTAAAGGAATCACTGTTTTGCCTCCTAGTGTGAGAATTCCTCACTCTGGTACTAAGGCTTCTAGGCCAGCAGAGCATAAGGTCACAGGAACAGGAAACATAAGTTTTGCTAATGGGTGATAGTGGTGCTGCTCCCATTTCCACCCCTAGATTCCTGGATTCCTGAATACTGGCTATTGAAGAAACAGCATTGTACTTTGGTTGCTGATTCAGAGCATATGTAGCCTCCTGGAGAACCTTGCCCCAGCCTTGCAAGGCATTGCCACTTACTTGGTGCTGTAGCCAAATCTTCAAAAAGCTGTTTCACCATTATATCAATCCAGCTTCTTCAAGATGGTGAGGAACATGGTAACACCAGTGAATTCCATGAGCATAGGCCCATTGCCACACTTCTTTTGCTGTAATGTGTGTTCCTCAGTCAGAAGCAATGCTGTGTGAAATATCATGGTGAATAAGGCATTCTATAAGTCCACAGATGGTAGTTTTGGCAGAAGCCTTGCATGCAAGGAAGGCAAATTCATATCAGAGTAAGCGTCTATTCCAATAAGAACAAAACGCTGCCCTTCCATGATGTAAGAGTCCAGTGCAGTCAACCTACCACCAGATAGCTGGCTGATTACCTCATGGAGTGATACTATACCGGGGACTCAGTGTTAGTCTCTGCTGCTGGCAAGTTGGCTACTCAGCCATGGCCATAGCCCAGTCATCCTTGGGGAGGGGAAGTTCTTGTTGCTGAGCCCATGTTGACCTCTATCCCTGCCACCATGGCCACTTTTTTCATGAATCCAATGGGCAGTGATGTGTGGCTGGGAAAGGAGTTGGCTAGGAGAGCAGAACGTCTCATCCTAGTTGCATGATTATTAAAATCCTCCTCTGCTAAGGTCACCCTTTGATGAGCATTCACATGGGACACAAATAATGTCATGTTTTTTTGTCCATTCAAAGAAGTCTACCCACATACCTCTTTCTCAAATTTCCTTGTCACCAGTTTTCCAACCGTGTTCATTCCAAGTCTCTAACCGTCTAGCCAAATGGTCATCCAGCCATTGACCATAGCCCATGAATCAGTATCACGCATCTGGCTTTTTATCCTTGCAAGCAAAGTGAACAACCATGTGTCCTGCCCAAAGCTCTGCTAACTGGAAGGATTTTCTTGACCACTGTCCTTCAGGGCTGTCCCAGAAAGGGGCTGTAGTGTTGCAGCTGTCCACGTCCAAGTGGCGCCTGCATATCATGGGGAACCATCTGTAAATCAAGCCTGAGTCTTCTCCTCCTCTGTGAGCTGATGGTAGGTGCATTCTGAGAGAGAGAGAGAGAGAGAGAGGGCAATGTGGCAGGAGTGGGGACCATGGACATTTGGGCCATTTTTTTCAAAACAACTAGTTACTCATTCTTATACTGTCTGACAGGTAATTCGTATGATTACTACTCATTTAAGGGAGGAGGATTTCTTGGGTGTTCTTCTTTATGTCACCAACCTCCAGGTAAAGCTCTGCTAAAAAATGAGCAAACAAATCTCTTCTTGCTTCTGATTTGTGTGTGTGTGTGTATGCCATTACTTTTAATGAGGTCTAATCATTTTTATGGTAAAGTATAATTGTGAAGTATTTTAAGCTATGTGATAGCAAAGTTTTAATAAGTATTAGTTGTACAGTAATAGTAAATAATTTAAAGAAGGGGAAGACCAATCAAAACAAAAGTGAGCTTGTATTTTGTAAATAAGTTTTTCTAAGTTGTGCATAAAGTAAAAAGCAGGACAACTTTTACCAGATTCCTTTGTTCTTCCCTCTGTTGTAAAATCAAATCTAGGTACTGACTCTCCAGTTTTATCATATGTGGTATTTTTATGACACCCTCTTTAAGAATGTGGGAAGGAAATAGGTTTTGAAGGGTAAAAAACTGGGAGCAACAGAAACACAAAATTGAACCAGTAATTATTTTATTACATTTTCTTTTCTTACTGAAAATATGGATGTGTTATTTAAGCAATCACTTCCTTAAGAGAAAGAATTGACTTATCACTCTTTGTTAATTTATATATTGTCCCAGGATATAAAATAATGTAGAGCTTTTCATCTGGTCAAATTGTGGAACAAAACTTGGAATTCTGCCAAATGATCAGGCCGATAGTATTCCAGGCTTCTGACACCATGAGACCACAGTGTCACTGGCTTTCAAAAACACATCTGTGCAGCCCATTTAACTAATGGTTGTCATTTTTGTTTCCTCCTTAGTTTTTGGCACTGTCCTATTTTATTGTACAGGTCATAGACCTCCACATCTGGAACTGATGTAGTTTTTTTTTTTTTTTAACTGAAATAGTGCTAAGTTCATATCCATGCCTCAAAGTTTCATGGGAGTTGGTATTTTGAGGATTATTAGCCAAACCACTCTTCTAATAGCGTTTTGATTTCATCCATCCTTAGGGAATTATGAGCAAGTGCTAGATAATTAAATTCAGTCATATTATCAGATATAAAAAATATATAAAGTTATGTCATTTTTGCTTCAGAAATCCAAATATGACCAGGGTTTGATTTCCTGGCTCTGTCCTTTTTGGACAAAATCCTCGATGAAGCCTCTGTTAGCCTTGATAAGTAAAGGTAATAATTCCCTCTTTTTAGGATTTTTGTTATGATTAAATAAGTATGTTTTACCATTATTATTTTATTTATATTATTAATACACCCTTGATTCTCACCTATAAACATTTTTATGGCTTTCAGATGATGCGTAAGTACTCAAAGTGGGAGATAAATTTCTCAGAAAAATAATGAGAAAGTAAAGTTTTACTAATTCTAAATATTGGATATATCTAATCTAGCATTTTCCACACTGAGGAATTAGATGCTCTCCTACAATACTGGTGTATATTTGTAACGTATTTTTGATTTTTGATACTCAATTCAAATAACAACTATAATTATTTACATGTGTATTTATGTAAATAAGCCATACATTCTCCAGATTAGTTTTCCAACAATATTTTCCAAATTTTAGTTTTTGTGAAGACTTGTTGAAGACTTGTTCTAAGTTGAGAATCCATAATTCAGTTTAACTTTTACCTCTCAAAATATGTGATGACTTTCCTTCAGAGTACAGCAAGGAGAATTCGAGAGCATTTATACAATCACAGGATTTATAACTAGAAGAAACTTTAGTATTCTTTAACAGGTAAAATATTGTTTTACAGAGAGTATTATTTTATAGATAAGAAAACTGAGGCTCCAGTATTAGTTAATTAATGTTCACTGACACTGTGGACAGGTGTGAGGTATTACTTTTATACCCACAGTCTTTCACAGGATTTCCAATTCTCTTCCCTTTGTTCAAGGGGACGTAAAAGTGTCCAGGACAATTGTGTTGTCCATAGGTCCATGGATGAAGTGAGCGGAGGGGGTCATGCACAAGGGCAGCTCCTCCATAGCATCCCTAACACTACACTTCTAGGTCTCATGTGTTCACAATTTCTCTCTCTTTTTTATTTTTAATATCATTTTCACTCCTGTTTCGAATTAGTATGGTCTTCCTTTTTATTTTATTGAACCTTGTAAAAAATAGAATATTCTGATTCACATTACATGTAGTGTGTCTCTCTCTTTCATACATATAATTGAGGGTGATGCTTCTCAATACTGTGCTCTCACACAAGGTTCCAGAAAGTAATCCAGTCCAACAGTGGACTGGATTACAATGCTCTGAAACCATTTTATGGGCCACAGTGTAATTCTTCATTATCTTATACTTAATCTTATCTTACCATTAACTTAGATAATTATATAATTTTACTGAATAAGTGCTTTTTTAATGAAATATAGTTGATTTACAAAGTTGTGTTAGTTTCAGATGTACAACAAAGTGATTCAGTTATATATATATATATATATTCTTTTTCAGATTATTTTCCAATATAGGTTATAACAAGATATTGGATATTGTTCCCTGTGTTACACAGTAAGTCCTTGTTGCTTAGCTATTTTATGTAGAGTTGTGTATCTGTTAATCCCATACTCCTAATTTATTCCTCCTCACCTTCCCTTCCTCTTAGGTAAAAATAAGTTTGTTTTCCAGGTCCATGAGTCTGTTTCTGTTTTGTAAATATATTCCCTTATATTATTCCTTAGACTTCTCATATAAGTGATATCATAAAATATTTGTCTCTCTCTGTCTGACTTACTTCACTCAGTATGAAATTTCCAGGTCCATCCATGTTGCTGCAGGTGGCCATATTTCATTCTTTTTTATGGCTGAGTACTGTTCCATTGGCCATCTGTATGTCTTTTTTGGAGAAATGTCAATTTAGGTCTTCTGCCTGTTTTTTGATTGAGTGTTTTGTTGTTGTTTTACTGAGTTGTATGAGCTGTCTGTATATTTTGGATATTAACCCCTTGTCAGTCGCATCATATGCAAATAGTTTCTCCCATTCTGTAGGTTGTCTTTTCGTTTTGTTGATGGTTTCCTTTGCAGTGCAAAAGATTTTAAGTTTGATTAGGTCCCATTTGTTTATTTTTGCTTTTATTTATTTTGCATTGGGAGACTGATCTAAGAAAGTATTGCTACCATTTATGTCAGAGAATGTTTTGACTTTCTGTCTGATGTTCTGATTGGGTGATTTCCATTATTCTGTCTTTCACATCCCTTATTTGTTCTTCTGCATTATTTAGAATGCTGCTCATTGCTTTTAGCTTGGTTTTTATTTTGGCAATTGAGTTGTCTAATTTTGATTGGTTCCTCTTTATAGTTTCTACTTCCTTGTTACAGTGATCTGCATTTCTATTGATAATCTTTCTTAATTCCTTTACCTTTTTTTTTTTTTTTTTTTTGCGGTATGCGGGCCTCTCACTGTTGTGGCCTCTCCCGTTGCGGAACACAGGCTCCGGACGCGCAGGCTCAGCGGCCACGGCTCACGGGCCCAGCCGCTCCGCGGCATGTGGGATCTTCGCGGACCGGGACACGAACCCGTGTCCCCTGCATCGGCAGGTGGACTCTCAACCACTGCGCCACCAGGGAAGCCCCCTTTAGCATTTTTATTACCTCCTTTTTTGAATGGGGTCTAGTAGACTGGAGAGATCTGTTTCATTGTTTGTTCTTTCAGGGGATTTCTCTTGTTCTTTTAATTGGGAGTAGTTCCTCTGCTTTTTCATTTTACTCAAGTTTCTCTGTCTCTGTGTATTTAGGAGAAACAGTTATACTGTGGTCATGAAGGGCTGTTTTTATGTGGGAGAGTCACTGTGTAGACTGTGTGAGTCTACTATTTTTGGTGCCAGGGCTGTTTCTGGTATGGATGCCTGCCATAACTTTCCTCAGAGTGTGCTGGCTATTATTCCTTGATAGGGGGTGTGTTTGGTTTTGTAGGGACCAGAGCCTGCACTGGAAGTTGGGTGGGGCCTCCTCTTTGATCTGTGGCTGTCACAACCCTGTCAGGGGCAGGTCTGCTCCCCAGTTGTTGGAGTAGAAGCCCTGAGATTTGGGTTCAGTAAAACTCTGTTGCCCTTAGTGTGTGCTCTGTGCCTAAAGAGGTGAGTGCTGAAGCAAGTGAGGCCTGTGTGGTCACAGTGAACCTATGTGCCACCTATGCTGGTGTCCTTGGTTTTTCTCAGAAGTAGCCCAAGGTCACATCCCTTTCTCCATTGTGTTCATCCCAGACCTAGTGTTAGGCTGGCGCAGGGGGCCGGAGTGCTGTGGCTGCAGGAATCAAAGTGGTTGTACTGCTGCCTAGAACCTGACCTGCCTCTGTGGTAGGCATCTCTTAGGGCCCATCCACCCCAGATCCAGCTCCAAGATGCAGTGTGATATAGGTGGGAATGGAATGCTCCTGCTGGGAAAGGAACCACTCCATACTCCTCCCCAGGGGCTGTCCTCCAAGGACATGCGATTCTGTGATGCCATCCACCACCTGATGTGCAGGCTAACAAACACTGCTGCTGCTGGGCCTGCCCCCTGGACATACCCCTGCTCTGGGAGAGTTAATAATCACTCTGCCCCTGCCCTCAAGTCACAAAGTTTGCAGCCTCTGGAGCCACACCCCACCATGGCATGCTGACAATGAGGCTCCCATGGCATACCCACACCCTGCCCTGCACATGCTAATATTGGAACTCCTATGGCATACCTGCCCCCCACCCTGCATGCACTAGGCAGCGCGGACCACACACCAGGCTCTTCAGGCTGTCTGTGTGCAGCTAGACTTAGTCCTCTCCCAGGGTCCATCCACTGAAGCCCTAGTTTCAGTGTCTAGGCACTGCACATACTAGCAGCCCCACCTGGCGCACATTTCGGGCTGGGAAGGGCAGGGACATGAAAGCCATCAGCTCCTGTCTCTCTCTGCCCTGATTCCTAGGCAGGCAGATACCATGCCCCTTCAACTCTCTATCTGTCATAGTGAACCTCCCAGCCAACAAAGGGGGTTCCCAGGGCAAGGGAAACTTTTCTCTTTCACAGCTCCCTCCCAGGAGCACCAGTCCCATCCCAATGCCTTTTTTTTTCCCCATCTTGCCCAGTTACATGGGGATCTTTCTTGCAACTTTGATTGTATAAGAGGTCTTCTGCCAGTTTTCAGTTGGTGTTTTGTGAGAATTGTTCCACATGTACAAATATGATGTGTTAGTAAAGGGAAGTGAGCTCCACATCCTTCTATTCCACCATCTTGATCTCTGCCTTTAACAGCTTTTTCCTACTGAATAATTTCTTATACATTGAAATTACATCCATTTATGACAGCGCTTATCACAGCTTGAATGTAGGCAGGGCCTATGACTTGCTTCTAAAATAATAGAATATGAAAATGAGATGGGATATCTCTTCCTTGATTAGGTTAGTTATATGACAAAAGTCATAAGATGTCACTCTTAGCTGACTAGAGACTTTTCTCTATTGCTGGCTTGAGGAAGCAAGCTGCCAGTTTGTTTGTGAACCCAGGGAAAGGTCCAGGTGGCAAGGAACTGCAGATGGCCTTCAGCTGACAGCCAGCAATAAAATAGACATTTCAGTCACACAGCAGCAAAGAAGTGAGTTACGTCAACAAACTGAAAGAGCTTGGGATCGGATTCAGCCACTCAAGGCTCCAGATGATAATTCAGCCTAGATAACATCTTAATTGATACCTCGTGAGACCCTGAGCAGAGGACCCAGCTAAACTGTGCCTAGACTCCTTACAGAAATTGTGAGATAGTAAATGTATGTTGTTTTAAGCTGCTAAGTTTGTGGTAATTAATTACAGAGCAACAGAAAAGTAATACAGTCAACAAAGTCAAATTGCAATCATTTGAGCTTGCTTTACCATTTTCTATAGTGCTGTCTCATAAACAGTTGCAATTTGATTTGTGATTTTTTTAATTAATAAAAATATTTTATTTTTCTGGATTTGAGGTGTTTGTGGTATTTATCAATTTTTTAAAATTTTAGATGGGTTAAATGTGTATTTCTTTTATAAGTCTTAAGCAGTACTCACTTTCATACCTAATTTTGTACTGTTTTTCTTAAGGAAGGCTTGCAAAATCCTACCTGCTTTGGCCCTTCAAAATCTGGATTCACCCTGAACTCTGATCATACTCTCTAGTCCTTGGACAATCTTGCACACCAACTACAAGCTCCTTGAGCTGGCACAGATAGGCTAATTCCTCTCCCTGGCTGATTAGGAGTCCTGCCTACATCACTAGGCAAAACTGACTGAACCAACAAAGGGACAGATTGGAAAGGCTTACTGACTTTAAATAGCCAGAGGAAGTGCCCTTCTCCCTGCCAGCGCTAAGACTCAGCTCACTTTCCCAGAGACACCACATAGTAGGGGACACTAGCTAGGGGGATCCCACCACAAGTACCTGGCCCTTGAGGTTCTCTTCTCCCCCACAGGGCACAAGACTCTTCTCCGCAGCCCAGAAACACCATTCTGCTGGCAGCACTGGCAGACGGCATCATGCCAAGATAAATACACAATCTAGGAAATGTTCTTTGTCCCATGCACCTTAGTGGTGTGAGATCACTCAGCCTGGGGAAGCTCCTTCATCTCCCTCAAATTGCATTAGCTGAGACCAGTGGCAGCCTCAGGTTACAAGCTAAGAGAAGCAGCAGACAGCAAAATAGCACTGCATAGACTTTGAAAATTAGATTGTCATTGGAACCACAGCTCACAGAATTAGGCCAAAGATAAACAGAGGACTGATGCTAAAACAAAATATTAATAGGACCCAGGGCTTCCTTAAAAAATAGGCAAAATGCCCAGGATACAGTAAAAAAAAAAAAAAATTGACCCATTATACAGAGGATGGAAAATTAACATGAATGAGAGTAGAAAATTAGTTGACACCAACACCAAGATGAGTCAGGTATTGGATGATCTGACAAAGATTTTAAAGCAGCCATCATAAAAATGACTTTTACAAGCAATTACAAATTCTCTGAAACAGATGGAAAAATAGAAGCCCAGCATAGAAACAGAAGTTACTTAAAGGAACAAAATGGAAAGGATAGAGCTGAAAAATACAGTAACAAATTCTTTTAAACTCTCTAGATGACAGAGGATAGAATTAGTGAACTTGATATAATTGACCTAATCTGAACAAAAATTTAAAAATAGACTGAAAAAAAGAAAATGAACAGGGCTTCAAGGACCTGTGGGACAGTAACAAAGAATCCAACCTTTGTATCATCAGAAAAGACAGAGAGAGAGGGGCTGAAAGGGTATTAAAAAATAATGGCTGAAAACTCCCTAAATTTGATGAAAGATATAAATTCACAGATACAAGTAGATGACAGGTATATCTACATGGAAAATCCCAAGAAATCTACATAACAAATTAAGAAAATTAGAACGAATGAGCAAGGTCACATGATACAGATCAAGACATAAAAATCAACAGCATTTCTATATACTAACAATGAGCATATAGAAAATCAAAATTAGAAATGCAATATCATTTACTATCACTCCAAAGAAAACGAAGGACTTAGGTAGTCTTTAACAGGCCTTAGTTTTAGGTAGAATGATTTCTCCTACTTTATTCATAAACTTAACAAACATGTACAGGATCTATATGCTGAAAGTTACAAAATTCTGATGAAAGAAATCAAAGATGTAAATGAACAGAAAGATACACAGTTTTCATGTATTGGAAGATTCAACATAGTAAAGACAGTTATCTCCAAATTGGTTTATAGGTTTAATGTAATTTCTATTGAGTCAGAAAAAAAAAAAAACAGAGGAAAAATTTGTGTAGGCATAGACAAGCTTATTCTAAAATTTATATTACAAAAAATTAATAAACAGAAACCTTCAGTTAACTAGAATTAGGAGACCAGAACAGGAAGTTCGCACGCCCTGCGACAAAAGCAGAGCCTAACAGGAGGAAGAAAGACTCCTTTTCTTCCCTGGCAAGGACTCAGTCAATGAAAAGCCATGGACGGTTGTGTTTACTATAGCCCTCCCAACTTCTTTTTCGTTCTGGCCATGGATACAGACATAACTGCAATTCTCTGCTGATATCAAATAAACTCACCTTTGCTAGAGAAATATCTGGCAATCTGTTTATTTCATGTTAACAATATATAAAGACACAGGCCCTAGAATAGCTAAAACAATCATGAAAAAGAACAAAGAGGTAGAAATCCTTCTACCCAATATTAAGGCCTAATGGAGAGCTGCAGTAGTGAGGACGGTGTGCTATTGGTGGAGGCATAATCAAATAGATTAGTGGAACAGAATACAGAGTCCAAAGTTAGATTCACACAGACTTGTTGAACTGATATTTTTACAAAAGTGGAAAAACAATTCATTGGACGAAGGATAGCTTTATCAACAAATAGCTGGAGCAATTGGAAATCCACAGGTAAAAATATAAACCTCAACCTAAATCTCATATCTTACACAAAAAATTAACTCAAAATGAATCATATTGAAATGTAAAACTTAAAACTATTAACATTTTATTTAAAAAATAGAAGGGCTTCCCTGGTGGCGCAGTGGTTGGGAGTCTGCCTGCCAATGCAGGGGACGCGGGTTTGTGCCGTGGTCCAGAAGGATCCCACGTGCCATGGAGCGGCTGGGCCCGTGAGCCGTGGCCGCTGAGCCTGCGCATCTGGAGCCTGTGCTCCGCAATGGGAGGGGCCACAGCAGTGAGAGGCCCGCGTACCACAAAAAAAAATAATAAATAAATAAATAATAGGAGAAAAGGGCTTCCCTGGTGGCGCAGTGGTTGAGAGTCCACCTGCCAATGCAGGGGACACGGGTTCATGCCCCGGTCCAGGAAGATCCCACATGCCGTGGAGCAGCTGGGCCCGTGAGCCATGGCGACTGAGCCTGCGCATCCGGAGCCTGTGCTCCGCAACAGGAGAGGCCACAACAGTGAGAGGACTGCATACCGCAAAAAAAATAAATAAAAAATAATTTGTGATTAACTCTCAACATACAAGGTATTGTAAGAAACTTTCTCCGTTTGATAAAGGGTATATGGGAAAGCTACTTAATGCTAAAATATTGAGTGCTTTTCCACTAAGATCTGAAAAAAAGTCGGAATGTTCAGTCCTACAATTTTTTTTTTCTTTAATCTTCATTGGAGTATAATTGCTTCAGAATATTGTTAGTTTCTGTTGTACAACAAAGTGAATCAGCCATATGCATACATATATCCCCATATCCCTTCCCTCTTGAGCCTCCCTCCCACCCTCCCTGTCCACCTCTCAAGGTGGTCACAAATCACTGAGCTGATCTCCCTGTGCTATGCTGCTGCTTCCCAATAGCTAACTAATTTGCATTCGGTAGTGTATATATGTTGATGCTACTCTCACTTCACCCCAGCTTCCCCCTCCCCTCTGTGTCCTCAAGTTCATTCTCTATGTCTTCGTCTTTGTTCCTGCCCTGTCACTAGGTTCATCATTACAATTTTTCTTTTTAGATTTCATATACATGTGTTAACATATGGTATTTGTTTTTCTCTTTCTGATTTACTTAACTCTATATGACAGGTTCTAGGTCCATCCACCTCAATACAAATAACATAATTTAGTTACTTTTTATGGCTGAGTAATATTGCATTGTATATATGTGCCACATCTTCTTTATCAATTCATCAGTCCATGTCCTGGCTATTGTAAATACTGCTGCAATGAACATTGTGGTACATGTCTCTTTTCCAATTATGGTTTTCTCAGAGTATATGCCCAGTAGTGGGATTGCTGGGTCATGTGATAGTTCTATTTTTACTTTCTTAAGGAACCTCCGACTATTCTCCATAGTGGTTGTATCAATTCACATTCCCACCAATAGTGCAAGAGGGTTCCCTTTTCACCACACCCTTTCCAGCATTAATTGTTTCTAAATTTGTTTATTTGTTTGAATTTTATTTTATTTTTTTATACAGCAGGTTCTTATTAGTCATCCATTTTATACACATCAGTGTATACATGTCAATCCCAATTGCCCAGTTCATCACACCACTACCCCCACCCACCACTGCTTTCCCCCATTGGTGTCCATACGTTTGTTCTCTAGATCTGTGTCTCAATTTCTGCCCTGCAAACCAGTTCATCTGTACAATTTTTCTAGGTTTCACATATATGCGTTAATATACAATATTTGTTTTTCTCTTTCTGACTTACTTCAGTTTGTATGACAGTCTCTAGATTCATCCACGTCTCTGCAAATGACCCAGTTCTGTTCCTTTTTATGATGGAGTAATATTCCATTGTATATATGTACCACATCTTCTTTATCCATTCGTCTGTCAATGGGCATTTAGGTTGCTTCCATGACCTGGCTATTGTAAATAGTGCTGCAATGAACATTGGGGTGCATGTGTCTTTTTGAATTATGGTTTTCTCTGGGTATATGCTCAGTAGTGGGATTGCTGGGTCATACGGTAATTCTATTTTTAGCTTTTTAAAGAACTTCAATACTGTTCTCCACAGTGGCTGTATCAATTTACATTCCTACTAACAGTGCAAGAGGGTTCCCTTTTCTGTACACCCTCTCCAGCATTTGTTGCTTGTAGATTTTCCGATGATGCCCATTCTAACTGGTGTGAGGTGATACCTGATTGTAGTTTTGATTTGCATTTCTCTAATAATTAGTGATGTTGAGAAGCTTTTCACGTGCTTCTTGGCCCACGGGCCCAGCTGCTCCACGGCATATGGGATCCTCCCGGACCAGAGCACGAACCCATGTCGCCTGCATCAGCAGGTGGACTCTCAACCACTGCACCACCAGGGAAGCCCCCCATTTTTTGATTGGATTGTTTTTTTAATATTGAGCTGCATGAGCTGTTTATATATTTTGGAGATCAATCCTTTGTCCATTGATTCATTTGCAAATATTTTTTTCCTATTCGGAGGGTTGTCTTTTCGTCTTGTTGGTATTTTCCTTTGCTTTGCAAAAGCTTTTAAGTTTCATTAGGTCCCATTTGTTTATTTTTGGTTTTATTTCCATTACTCTAGGAGGTGGATCAAAAAAGATCTTGCTGTGATTTATGTCAAAGAATGTTCTTCCTATGTTTTCCTCTAAGAGTTTTATGGTGTCCAGTCTTACATTTAGGTCTCTAACCCATTTTGAGTTTATTTTTGTGTATGGTGTTACGGAGTGTTCTAATTTCATTCTTTTCCATGTAGCTGTCCAGTTTTCCCAGCACCACTTATTGAAGAGACTGTCTTTTCTCCATTGTATATCCTTGCCACCTTTGTCATAGATTAGTTGACCATAGGTGCGTCGGTTTATCTCTGGGCTTTCTATCCTTTTCCATTGATCTATATTTCTGTTTTTGTGCCAGTACCATATTGTCTTGATTACTGTAGCTTTGTAGTATAGTCTGGAGTCAGGGAGTCTGATTCCTCCAGTTCCATTTTTTTCCCTCAAGACTATTTTGTCTATTCGGGGTCGTTTGCATCTCTATATAAATTTTAAGATATTTTGTTCTAGTTCTGAAAAAAATGCCATTGGTAATTTGATAGGGATTGCATCTGTCGATTGCTTTGTGTAGTATAGTCATTTTCACAATCTTGATTCTTCCAATCCAAGACCATGGTATATCTCTCCATCTGTTGGTATCATCTTTAATTTCTTTCAAAAGTGTCTTATAGTTTTCTGCATACAGGTCTTTTGTCTCCGTAGGTAGGTTTATTCCTAGGTATTTTATTCTTTTTGTTGCAATGGTAAATGGGAGTGTTTCCTTAATTTCTCTTTCAGCTTTTTCATCATTAGTGTATAGGAATGCAAGAGATTTCTGTCCATTAATTTTGTACCCTGCAACTTCACCAAATTCATTGATTAGCTCTAGTAGTTTCTGGTGACATCTTTAGGATTCTCTATGTATAGTATCCTGTCATCTGCAAATAGTGACAGTTTTACTTCTTCTTTCCAATTTGTATTCCTTTTATTTCTTTTTCTTCTCTGATTGCTGTGGCTAGGACTTCCAAACTATGCTGAATAATAGTGGCAAGAGTGGACATCCTTGTCTTGTTCCTGATCTTAGAGAAAATGCTTTCAGTTTTTCACCATTGAGAATGATGTCTGCTGTGGGTTTGTCATATATGGCCTTTATTATGTTGAGGTAGGTTCCCTCTATGCCCACTTTCTGGAAAGTTTTTATCATAAATGGGTGTTGAATTTTGTCAAAAGCTTTTTCTTTGTCTATTGAGATGATCATTTGGTTTTCCTTCTTCAATTTTTTAATATGGTGTATCACATTGATTGATTTGCATATATTGAAGAATCCTTGCACCCCTGGGATAAATCCCACTTGATCATGGTGTATGATCCTTTTAATGTATTACTGGATTCTGTTTGCTCTTATTTTGCTGAGGTTTTTGTATCTGTATTCATCAGTGATAGTGGTCTGTAATTTTCTTTTTTTGTATTATCTTTGTCTGGTTTTTGTATCAGGGTGATGGTGGCCTCATAGAATGAGTTTGGGAGTTTCCTTCCTCTGCAATTTCTTGGAAGAATTTGAGAAGGATGGGTGTTAGCTCTTCTCTAAATGTTTGATAGAATTCACCTGTGAAGCCATCTGGTCCTGGACTTTTGTTTGTTGGAAGATTTTTTTTTTATCACAGTTTCAATTTCATTACTTGTGATTGGTCTGTTCATATTTTCTATTTCTTCCTGGTTCAGTCTTGGAAGGTTATACCTTTCTAAGAATTTGTCCATTTCTTCCAGGTTGTCCAATTTATTGACATAGGGTTGCTTGTAGTAGTCTTTTAGGATGCTTTGTATTTCTGCAGTGTCTGCTGTAACTTCTCCTTTTTCATTTCTAATTTTATTGATTTGAGACCTCTCCCACTTTTTCTTGATGAGTCTGGCTAACAGTTTATCAATTTTGTTTATCTTCTCAAAGAACCAGCTTTTAGTTTTATTGATCTTTGCTATTGTTTTCTTTGTTTCTATTTCATTTATTTCTTCTCTGATGTTTATGATTTCTTTCCTTCTGCTAACTTTGGGTTTTGTTTTTCTTTTTTCTCCATTTCCTTTAGGTGTAAGGTTAGATTGTTTATTTGAGATTTTTCTTGTTCTTGAGGTCAGCTTGTATAGCTATAAACTTCCCTCTTAGAACTCCTTTTGCTGCATCCCATAGGTTTTGGATCTTCGTGCTTTCATTATCATTTGTCACTAGATATTTTATGATTTCCTCTTTGATTTCTTCAGTGATGTCTTGGTTATTTAGTAACGTATTGTTTAAACTCCATGTGTTTGGTTTTTTTGCGTTTTTTTTCCCTGTAATTGATTTCTAATCTCATAGCGTTGTGGTCAGAAAAAAATGCTTGATATGATTTCAGTTTTCTTAAAGTTACTGAGGCTTGATTTGTGACCCAAGATGTGATCTATCCTGGAGAATGTTCCATGAGCACTTGAGAAGAAAGTGTAATCTGCTGTTTTTGGAAGAATGTCCTATAAATATCAATTAAATTTATCTGGTCTATTGTGTCCTTTAAAGCTTGTGTTTCCTTCTTTATCTTCTGTTTGGAGGATCTGTCCATTGGTGTAAGTTGGTGTTAAAGTCCCCCACTATTATTGTGTTACTGTCGATTTCCTCTTTTATAGCTGTTAGCAGTTGCCTTATGTATTGAGGTGCTCCTGTGTTTGGTGCATATATATTTATAATTGTTATATCTTCTTCTTGGATTGATCCCTTGATCATTATGTAGGGTCCTTCCTTGTCTCTTGTAACATTCTTTATTTTAAAGTCTATTTTATCTGATATGAGTATTGCTACTCCAGCTTTCTTTTTATTTCCATTTGCATGTAATATCTTTTTCCATCTCTTCACTTTCAGTCTGAATGTGTCCCTAGGTCTGAAGTGGGTCTCTTGTAGGCAGTATATATATGGGTCTTTTTTTTGTATCCATTCAGCAAGCCTCTGTCTTTTGGTTGGAGCATTTAATCCATTTATGTTTAAGGTAATTATCGATATGTATGTTTCTATTACCATTTTCTTAATTGTTTTGGGTTCGTTTTTGTAGGTCCTTTTCTTCCTGTGTTTCCCACTTAGAGAAGATCCTTTAGCATTTGTTGTAAAGCTTGTTTGGTGGCGCTGAATTCTCTTAGCTTTTGCTTGTCTGTAAAGCTTTTGATTTCTCCATCGAATCTGAATGAGATCCTTGCCAGGTAGAGTAATCTTGGTTGTAGTTTCTTCCCTTTCACCACTTTAAGTATATCATGTCACTGCCTTCTGGCTTGTAGAGTTTATGCTGAGAAATCAGCTGTTAACCTTATGGGAGTTCCCTTGTATGTTATTTGTCATTTTCCCTTGCTGCTTTCAATAATTTTTCTTTGTCTTTAATTTTTGCCAATTTGATTACTATGTGTCTCGGTGTGTTTTTCCTTGCGTTTATCCTGTATGGGACTCTCTGCACTTCCGGACTTGGGTGGCTATTTCCTTTCCCATGTTAGGGAAGTTTTCAACTATAATCTCTTCAAGTATTTTCTCAGGTTCTTTCTCTCTATATTCTCCTTCTGGAACCCCTATAATGTGAATGTTTTTGCGTTTAATGTTGTCCCAGAAGTCTCTTAGGATGTCTTCATTTCTTTTCATTCTTTTTTCTTTATTCTGTTCCGTAGCAGTGAGTTCCACCATTCTGTCTTCCAGGTCACTTAATCCGTTCTTCAGGCTCAGTTATTCTGCTATTGATTCCTTCTAGTGTATTTTTCATTTCTGTTGTGTTGTTCATCTCTGTTTGTTTGTTCTTTAATTCTTCTAGATCTTTGTTAAACATTTCTTGCATTTTATTGATCTTTGCCTCCATTGTTTTTCTGAGGTCCTGGATCATCTTCACTATCATTATTCTGAGTTCTTTTTCTAGAAGGTTTCCTATCTCCACTTCATGTGGTTGTTTTTCTGGGGTTTTATCTTTTTCCTTCCTCTGGTACATAGCCCTCTGCCTTTTCATCTTGTCTATCTTTCTGTGAATGTGGTTTTTGTTCCACAGGCTGCAGGATTGTAGTTATCTAGATTTTTTGATAATGGCCATTCTGACTGTTGTGAGGTGATACCTCATTGTGGTTTTGATTTGCATTTCTCTAATTAGTGATGTTGGGCATCTTTTCATGAGTTTGTTGGCCATCTGTATGTCTTCTTTGGTGAAATGTCTATTTAGTTCTTCTGCCCATTTTTTAATTGGGTTTTTTGCTTTTAGATATTGAGCTCCATGAGCTGGTTGTATATTTTGGAGATTAATCTTTTGTCCGTTGTTTCATCTGCAAATATTTTCTCCCATTCTGAGGACTGTCTTTTCATCTTGTTTATGGTTTCCTTTGCTGTGCAAAAGCTTTTAAGTTTAAATGGGCCCCATTTGTTTATTTTTGTTTTGATTTCAATTACTCTAGGAGGTGGGTCAATAAAAGATCTTGCTGTTGTTTATGTCAAAGAGTGTTTTTCCTATGTTTTCCTCTAAGAGTTTTATAATATCTGGTCTTACATTTAGGTCTTTAATACATTTGGAGTTTATTTTTGTGTATGGTGTTTGGGAATGTTCTAATTTCATGATTTTATATGTAGCTGTCCAGTTTTCTCAGCACCACTTATTGAAGAGGCTGTCTTTTTTCCATTGTATGTTCTTGCCTCCTTTGTCCTAAATTAGGTGACCATATGTGCATGGGTTTATCCTGGGCTTTCTATCCTGTACCATAGATCTATATTTCTGTTTTTGTGCTAGTACCATTGTGTCTTGATTACTGTAGGCTTGTAGTATAGTTTGAAGTCTGGGAGCTGGATTCCTCCAGCTCTGTTTTTTTCCTCAAGATTGCTTTGGCTATTCGGGGTCTTTTCCATTTCCATACAAATTGTGAAATTTTTTCTTCTAATTCTGTGAAGAATGCCATTGGTAATTTGATCAGAATTGCACTGAATCTGTAGATTGCTTTGGGTAGTAGAGTCATTTTCACAATATTGATTCTTCCAATCCAAGAACATGGTATATTTCTCCATCTGTTTATGTCAACTTTTATTTCTTTCATCAGTGTTTTATAGTTTTCTGAGTACAAGTCTTTCGCCTCCTTAGGTAGGTTTATTCCTAGGTATTTTATTCTTTTTGTTGCGATGGTAAATGGGATTGTTTCCATAATTTCCCTTTCTGATTTTTTGTTGTCAGTGTATAGGAATGCAAGAGATTTCTGTCCATTAATTTTGGATCCTGAAACCTTACCAAATTCATTGATTAATTCTAGTAGTGTTCTGGTGGCATCTTTAGGATTTTCTATGTATAGTATCATGTCATCTGCAAACAGTGACAGTTTTACTACTTATTTTCCAATCTGTATTCCTTTCATTTCTTTTTCTTCTCTGATTGCCTGGCTAGGACTTCCAAAACTGTGTTGAATAATAGTGGTGACAGTGGACATCCTTGTCTTGCTCCTTATCTGAGTGGAAATGATTTCAGTTTTTCAACTTTGAGTATGGTGTTTGCTGTTGGCTTGTCATATATGGCCTTTATTATGTTGAGGTAGTTTCTCTCTATGTCCATTTTCTACAGAGTTTTTATTGTAAATGGGTGTTGAATTTTATCAAAAGCTTTTTCTGCATCTACTGAGATGATCGTATGGTTTTTACTCCTTGTTAATATGGTGTATCACATTGATTGATTTGTGTATATTGAAGAATCCTTGCATCCCTGGGGTAAATCCCACTTGATCATGGTGTATGATCCTTTTAATATGTTGTTGGATTCTGTTTGCTATTATTTTGTTCAGGATTACATCTATGTCCATCAGTGATATTGGTCTATAATTTTCTTTCTTTATAATATCAGATTTTTCTTGTTTTTGTATCAGGGTGATGTGATCTCAGAGAATGAATTTGGGAGTGTTCGTCCCTCTGCAATTTTTTGGAAGAATTTGAGAAAGATCTGTGTTAGCTCTTCTCTAAATGTTTAATAGAATTCACTTCTGAAGCCGTCTGGTCCTGGACTTTTGCTTGTTGGAATATTTTAAATTACAGTTTCAATTTCATTACTGTTGATACATCTGTTTATATTTTCTAATCCTTCCTGGTTCAGTCTTGGAAAATTGTACCTCTCCAAGAATTTGTCCATTTTTTCGTGGTTGTCCATTTTATTGGCATATAGTTGTTTGTAGTAGTCTCTTTTAATCCTTTGTATTTCTGCAGTGTCAGTTGTGATTTCTTATTTTCATTTCTAATTTTATTGATTTGCGTCCTCTCCCTTTTTTTCTTGATGAGTCTGGCTAATGTTTTATCAATTTTGTTTATCTTCTCAGATAACCAGCTTTTAGTTTTATTGTTCTTTGCTATTGTTTTCTTTGTTTCTCTTTCATTTATTTCTTCTCTGATCTTTATGATTTCTTTCCTTGTACTGACTTTGGGTTTTGTTTGTTCTTCTTTCTCTAGTTCTTCTAGGTATAGGGTTAGATTGTTTATTTGAGATTTTTCTTGTTTCTTCAGGTGAGATTGAATTGCTGTAATCTTCCCTCTTAGAACTGCTTTTGCTGTGTCCCATAGGTTTGGGTTGTTGTATTTTCATTTTCATTTGTTTCTGTGTATTTTTAAATTTCTCCTTTGATTTCTTCAATTGTCTCTTGGTTATTTAGAAGCGCACTGTTTAGACTCCATGTATTTGTGGGTTTTACAGTGTTTTTCCTGTAATTGATTTCCAATCTCATAGAGTTGTGGTCAGAAAAGATACTTGACATGATATCAATTTTCTTATATTTTCCGGGGCTTGATTTGTGACCCAAGATGTGATCTATCCTGAAGAATGTTCCATGTGCACTTGAGAAGAAAATGTATTCTGCCACTTTCGGGTGGAATGTTCTATAAATATCAGTTAAATCTCTTTAAAGCTTGTGTTTCCTTCTTTATTTTCTGTTTGGATGATCTGTCCATTGGTGTAAGTGAAGTGTTAAAGTCCCCCACTATTACTGTGTTACTGTCGATTTCCTCTTTTATAGCTGTTAGCAGTTGCCTTATGTAGTGAGGTGTTCCTGTGTTGGGTGCATAAATATTTATAATTGTTATATCTTCTTCTTGGATTGATCCCTTGATCATTATGTAGCATCCTTCCTTATCTCTTGCGACAGTCTTTATTTTAAAGTCTATTTTATCTGATACAAATATTGCTACTCGAGCTTTGTTTTCATTTCCATTTGCATGGAATAGCTTTTTCCATCCCTTCACTTCCAGTCTGTATGTGTCCCTAGGTCTGAAGTGGGTTTCTTTTAGACAGCATATATATGAGTCTTGTTTTTGTATCCATTCAGCCAGTCTGTGTGTTTTGGTTGGGGCATTTAAACCATTTACATTCAAGGTTATTATCGATATGTATGTTCCTATTACCATTTTCTTAATTGTTTTGGGTTTGTTTTTATGGGCCTTTTTCTTCTCTTGTGTTTCCCACCTAGAGAAGTTTCTTTAGCATTTGTTGTAAAGATCGTTTGGTGGTGCTGAATTCTCTTAGCTTTGCTTATCTGGAAAGCTTTTGATTTCTGTGCCGAATTTGAATGAGATCCTTGCTGGGTAGAGTAATCTTGGTTGTAGGTTTTTCTCTTTCATCACTTTAAGTATATCCTGCCACTCCTTTCTGGCCTGCAGAGTTTCTGCTGAAAAATCAGCTGATAACCTTATGGGGATTCCTTTGCATGTTATTTTTTGTTTTTCCCTTGCTGCTTTAATATTTTTCTCTGAATTTAATTTTTGTTAGTTTGATTAACATGCGTCTTGGTGTGTGTTTCTCCTAGGGTTTTTCCTGTATGGGACTCTCTGTGCTTCCTGGACTTGGGTGACTATTTCCTTTTCCATCTTAGGGAAGTTTTCCACTATAATCTCTTCAAATATTTTCTCAGACCCTTTCTTTTTCTCTTCTTCTTCTGGGTCCCCTATAATTTGAATGTTGGTGCATTTAGTGTTGTCCCAGAGGTCTCTGAGATTGCCTTCAATTCTTTTCATTCTGTTTTCCTTTATTCTGCTCCTCAGCAGTTATTTCCACCATTTTGTCTTCCAGCTCATTTATTCGTTCTTCTGCCTCAGTTATTCTGTTATTTCCTTCTAACGTATTTTTCATTTCAGTTATTGTGTTGTTCATTTCTGTTTGCTTGTTCTTTATTTCTTCTAGGTCTTTGTTAAACACTTCTTGTATCTTTTCAGTCATGCCTCCATTCTATTCTCAAGATTCTGGATCATCTTTACTATCATTACTCTGAATTCTTTTTCAGGTAGATTGCCTATTTCCTCTTCATTTATTTCGTCTTGTAGGTTTTTACCTTGCTCCTTCATCTGTGACATGTTTTTTTGACAGCTCTTTTTTTTTTTTTTTTTTTGTGAGTGGGATTGTGTTCCTGTTTTACTGGTTGTTTGGTGTGAGGCTTCCAACACTGCAGGTAGAGCTGGGTCTTGGTGCTGACATGAGGACCTCCAGGAGACCTCACTCCAATGAATATTCCCTTGGGTCTGAGGTTCTCTGTTAGTCCACTGGTTTGGACTCAGAGCTCCCACCTCAGGAGCTTTGGCTGGACCTCTTCCTTGTGAGCCAAAATCCCACAAGCTGCATGGGGTGGCAAAAATAAAAAAGAAGAACAATAATGAAGTAAAAAATAAAATTAGACTAGGAAACTAATAGCTATGTTAGAAAAAATATAAAAATAAAAATATAGATGAAATAACAACCAGAAGGTAAAACAGAACCAGAATAGTAAAAAAGAGAACAAAAAAAGAAAAAGTGGAAAAGGCCTTGGCTGTGGAGAGCAGGGCCTAAGCAGGGGCGAGGTTTGGGTGGTGGGTGGGGCCTATGCTTAGGCCCCACGGGGCTGGAAATGGCTCTGGAGGTTTGGGGTTGGGGCTTAGGCCCAACAGAACAGAAGGGGCCCAGGCGTGCCTCCCACCTCTGATCTCAGAGGGTGGGGCACTCCACCTGGGTGCCCAGCAGACTTCCTGGGCTCGAGTGGGCAGGGCATACAGCCTCCTGCTCTGGTCCTGGGGTTCCCCTCCAACCTGCCTCTCCTGATCTCCCTGGCCTCCCTCCTATTCCCCCAGTAACCACATGGCCTGGAGTGGGCTTTGGAGGGCAGGGGATCAGCCTGGGAGCTTAGCAGGCTTCCTGAGCCTGAGGGGTGGGGAAAATGCCCTCTGCTCCTCTCTGGCTCCTCTGGTTCCAGAGGGCCTCTCCCACCTGCCTCTCCTGTTCTCTCCCGGCC
Source organism: Orcinus orca (assembly GCF_937001465.1). Lineage (NCBI taxonomy): Eukaryota > Metazoa > Chordata > Mammalia > Artiodactyla > Delphinidae > Orcinus > Orcinus orca. Next base: position 23,428,739 of record NC_064563.1, read on the forward strand.
TCCCTCCTACGCCCCCAGGACCAACCCAGCCCAGAGGGGACCTCTGAGGGCATAGGACCCAGCCCAAGAGCTGGGCAGACTTCCCTGGCTAATTGGGCAGGGGAAACTCTGACCATGCTCCCCCCCAATCCAAGCTCCTGAGGGTCTCCCCAGGCATGGGAACCCCTCCCTCTCTCAGCCACCCCTCAGGGGCTCCAGTCCTGTCTGCCCTCCACTTCTCCTCCCCCATCAGTCCCCCCATGTCCTTCCTACAAGTTCGCTTGGGGGTTCTTCCCATCTCCTTAAGCGTTAGGGTCCCCCGCCAGCATCTGGCAGGCACCCTAGTTGTGGGGAGATGCGAAGTCCGTGTCTTCCCACACCACCATCTTGACTCTGTCCCCAGTCCTACCATTTCTACTGAACTTTGTACTGGAGCTATAAGCTGATTGCAGTAAGGCAATGAAAATACTTAAAAGGCCTAAAGTTCAAAAATAAACAAAACTGTCTCTGTTGGTAGGTGACATAATTTTTAACATAGTAAAAACTAAGGAAACTATAATAAAGATACTAAAAATAATAAATGAGCTAGCAAGCTCACAGATTATAATTAAAAATCAATTGTATTTTCATACACTTAACAGGAAAAAAATTTGGTAAATGAAATTACAGAAATAATTCCATTTATAATGGCATGAAAAATCATAAAATATTTAGAAATTTAACAAAGGCTATGAAAGACATTCACACTGGAAACTACTATACATTGATGGAAGGTAATAAAGGAGACCTAAATAAATGGAATCAATTTACTGGGTTTTATTGGTTTGAAGACCTGAAATTGTTAAGGCATCAATTCACTCCACAGTGATCTATAGATTTAGGGCAATCCTAACACAATCACGATAATAATAATAATAATATTATATATTAGTTATATATATAATATTATATATTATATATATAATCAGTCTAGGACTGATAAACAAATTACAGAATAGAGAGTAACAGAATAGAGTTCAGAAATACAATCATATATTGATGGTAGTTTTGACAAAGGTGCCCCTGAACTCCAAAAGGGATAGGAATGTCTTCAACAAATGATCCAGAAAAGGTGGATATCCATATGGGAATAATTAATTTCAAACACTATCTAATGCCATACAGAAAAATTAACTCAAGCTATAACATAAACTAAAATATAGTAGCTAAATCTGTAAAGTTTTAGAAAAATAATCATAGCATAATATCTTTGAAATGTGGATTTAAGCAAAAGTTTTGTAGACAAAACTAAGAAAGCAATAACTGTAGTAGAAAAAAATATAAGTTAGACTTTATGAAAAGTAAAAACTTCTGTCATTAAAAGACATTAAAAAAATTAATAGGTAACCCAAAGACAGGGAAGAAACTTTACAAACATATCTGACGAAAGACTGCTATGTACAATATATATATTTTAAAACCCTATAACTCAATAATTAACAGACAAAAGAAAATCTATTAAATATGAGAAAAATATTTCAACAGAAATTTGACAAAAGGAGAGATATAAATGACCAATAAGCACATGAAAAACTGCTCAGTATTGCTTGTGACAGGAAGATGTCTAATAAATTCACATGAAGATTTCTACACATCTCATCAGAATGGTTAAAATGAAAAAGAATGACCTAACTAAATGTTGGGAAGAATGTGAAGCACTTGTAACTCTCATACATTTTTAACTGGTGTGTAATATCGTACAACCAAATTGGAAAAAGCTCTGGCAATTTTTTATGAAACTAAGCATATGTTTATATTTTGACACTGTAATTCAAATCCTACGTGTTTATTCAAGAGAAATAAAAACACATTTTCACAAAAACACTTGTATAAAAATATTCATAGCAGTCTTTATTTGTAATAGCCAAAGCCTGGAAATAGCTCATGATTCCATTGAGGGCAATGGATAAAGAAGGTGGGATCCAGATGGTGGAGTTGGAGGACATTGAGTTCACCTTCCCTCATCATGAACACGTACATCAAAACTACAACTACATAGGGAACAACTCTCTCTGAAATTGACCTGAAGACTAGCAGAACATTTCTTATACCACCAAGGCTATAAAGAAAGATCCACATGGAGTCTGGTAGGTAGGGAAGAGGAGCGCTCTAGTCTGGACCCACACCCCTAGCTGGGGACCCAGAAGATAGGGGGATATCACAGGCTTGGGGAGTCCCTCTGGGGAGTGAGGTGTTCAAGTCACATAATAGGCACCCCAGCCCTGGGGTCTGACATTAGGAAGATGAGCCCTCTTAGCTGGTTTGAAAATCACTGAGGCTTGGGACTTCCCTGGTGGTGCAGTGGTTAAGAATCTGCCTGCCAGTGCAGTGGACATGGGTTTGAGCCCTGGTCTGGGAAGATCTCACATGCTGCAGAGCAACTAAGCGTGTGCACCACAACAACTGAAGCCCATGCACCTACAGCCTGTGCTCCACAACAAGAGAAGCCACCACAATGAGAAGCACGTGCACCACAACGAAGAGCAGCTCCCACTCACCACAACGAGAGAAAGCTCGTGCACAGCAATGAAGACCCAATGCAGCCAAGTAATAATAAATAAATAAATAAATTTAAAAGAAAAGAAAAAAGAAAATCAGTGAAGCTTACCAGAGGGCTGTAAGAAACTGAGACTCTGCCCTTCAAGAGTATACACACAAACTTGCTTACTCCCAGTCACAGCATGGCGACAGCCAATTGAAAACTGCCTGGTGTTCTGGCTGGCTTGCCAGGACCACCACTAGCATACCCACCAGCTCTCATTGGGCTCCTGCTCGGGCCCCTTTTGCTCTGATGCTGCTCCCAACTAAGACAGAGGCAGCCATTGCAAATGAGGATGTGCACACTAAGAGGGAACATAGCTGGCTTGGGCCCTGGCACTGCCTTTGACCAGGACAGAGGCAGCCATTGCAGACATATGCATGTGTGCACACATTTAGGAGGACGTAAAACCAGCTCCAGGGAGAAGACCAGCATTTCTGGCACAAATATCCATGTTTACACTTGGGAGGGAATGAAACCTACTCAGTAGTATGGCCCCAACCTCTCTGGCCCCACCCAAGCCTAAAACTAGGGCATGCACACTGGGGGAAAATGTCAAACAAGCACAGAAGTACAGCCCCAAGTCCTTGGGCCTTGGTGACACCCCCAACCAAGATGGAGACTGCCATCACACCCATGAGAGACCCAACTCCCTCACAGCTCCTGCCCACCCCTTGGGTCCTACCCTTACCCCTGATAAGGTGGTGACTGCCATTGAGCATAGGAGGAGCCCTGACTCATACTTGGCTCTAGCTCTAGATCCTCCCACTCCAGCCCTACATCCCACCAATGCATTGGTTGCCACTGTACCCCTGGAGAAGACATAGCCTGTGCTCACTTCAGATCCAGCTCTCCCACCAAAGCCAGTGGGTACACACAAACTGCATAGAGATGCTCCCACACAGGACACGCCTTTAATACTGGGATAGGTAACTGTTTCATCTAATCTACAAAGACAGAGAAAGTTAAACAAAATGAAAAGACAAATATGTTTCAAAAGAAAAAAGGGAAAAAAATCTCTGAAAAAACCCTAATGACACAGACACAAATAATTTACTTGATAAAGTGTTCAAAGCAATAGTAATAAGAATGCTAACTGAACTTGGGAAAAGATAACCATAGTGAAAATTTCAACAAAGAACAAGAAAATGTAAAGAAGAACCAATCAGAGCTAAAAAAAAATAATAATATAACAGAAATGAAAAGTACACTAGAAGGAATTAGCAGATTCAGTGATACATAAGTAATCTGGAAGACAGAATAATGGAAATTACCCAATCAGAATACCAAAAAGGAATGCAAATTTTAAAATATGAGGATAGGGCTTCCCTGGTGGTGCAGTGGTTGAGAATCTGCCTGCCAATGCAGGGGACACGGGTTCGAGCCCTGGGCTGGGAAGATCCAACATGCTGCGGAGCAACTAGACCTGTGAGCCACAACTACTGAGCCTGCACATCTGGAGCTTGTGCTCAGCAACAAGAGAGACCACGACAGTGAGAGGCCCGCACACCGCGATGAAGAGTGGCCCCCGCTCGCCGCAACTAGAGAAAGCCCATGCACAGAAGCAAAGACCCAACACAGCCAAAAATAAATAAATTAATTAATTAATTTTTAAAATAGGATAGTTTAATGGACTTCTAACATAACATCAAGCATACTAATATTTGCATTACAAAGGTCCCAGAAGGAGAAGAGAGAGAGAAAGGGGTAGAAAATTTGTTTGATAAAATTATGACTGAAAAATTCCCTAAGCTGGAGAAGGTAAGAGACATCTGGGAATAAGAAGCACAGAGTCCCAAACAAGATGAACCTCAATAGACCCACACCAAGACATGTCATAATTAAAATGGTGAAAGTTAGATATAAAGAGAGAAATTTAAGGCAACAAGAGAAAAAGAGTTACATATAAGGGTATCAGCTGATTTTTCTAGAGAAACAGACGTTTATAGCAATACAGGCCTTCTTCAAGAAACAACAAAAATCTCAAATAAATAACCTAACCTACCATCTAAAGCAATTACAAAAATAAGAAAAATAAATCCTAAAGTCAGCAGAAGGAAGGAAATAATAAAAGTCAGAACATAAATAAATATAATAGAAACAAAAAAATAGAAAAGATCAATGAAACCAAGAGCTGTGTTTTGAAAAGATAAATAAAATTGATAAGCCTTTAGTTACACTCAAGAAAAGAACAGGCCCAAATAAACAAAGTAAGAAATGAAAGAGGAGAAATTACAATTGATATCACAGAAATAAAAGCAATCATAAGAGAATAATATGCCAAAAAGTTGGACAACCTAGAAGAAATGGATATATTCCTAGAAACATACAATCTTCCAAGACTGAATCAAGAAGAAATAGATAATTTGAACAGACAGATTATTAGAATTAAAATTGAATCAGCAATCATAAAACTCCCCCAAAACAAAAGCTTAGGACCAGACCACTTCAGAGGGGAATTCTACCAAACATAAAGAAGTGTTAATACCTATCTGTCTCAAACTATTCCAAAAATTTCTAAAGGAGGGAACATTCGAAAACTCATTATATGAGGCCACCATTACCCTGATACCAAAACCAGACAAAGACACTACAAAACAAGAAAATTACAGGCCAATATCTCTAATGAATATAGATGCAAAAATCCTCCACAAAATATTAGCAAACTGAATTCAGCTATATTTTATAAAAGGATCATACACTACTATCAAGTGGAATTTATTCCAGGGAAGCAAGCATGGTTCAATATTCACAAATCAATCAATGTGATGCACCACATTAACAAAAGCAGGATAAAAATCACATCATCATCTCAGTAGATGCAGAAAAAGCATTTTACAAAATTCAGCATCCATTCATGACAAAAACTCTCATCAAAGTGGGCATAGAGGGAACACATCTCAACATAATAAAGGCCATCTATGACAAACCCACTGCTAACATCATACTCACTAGTGAAAACTAAAAGCTTTTCCTCTAAAATCAGGAACAAGACAAGGATCCACATTCTTACTGTTTCTATTTAACATGTTATTGTAAGTCTATCCACAACAATAAGACAAGAAAAAGAAATAAAAGGTATCCAAGTTGGAGTGGAAAAAGTAAAACTTTCACTATTTATAGATGACATAACACTACATGTAAAAAACCCTAATGTCTCCACACACACAAAAAAAAACTATTAGAACTAATAAATGAATTCAGTAAAGTTGCAGCATACAAGATTAATTACAGAAATCCACTGCTTTTCTATACACTAATAATGAAATATTAAAATTTTAATTTTAAAATTGCATCAAAAAGAATAAAACACCTAGGAATAAACTTAACCAAGGAGGTGAAAGACCTGTACTCTGAAAACTATAAAACATTGATGAAGCAAACTGAAGATGATAAAAAGAAATGGAAAGATATTCCATGCTCTTGGATTGGAAGAATTAATATTATTAAAATGGCCATACTTCTGAAAGCAATCTATAGATTTAATGCAAACCCTATCAAAATACCCATGACATTATTCACAGAACTAGCAAAAGTAATTCTAAACTTTTTGGAACCACAAAGAACCCTAAATAACCAAAGCAATCTTGAGAAAAAGGGACAAAGCCAGAGGTATCATGCTCCCTGACTTCTGACATACTACAAAGCTACAGTAATCAAAACAGCATGGCATTTGCAGAAAAACAGACATATAGATCAATAGAACAGAACAGAGAGCCCAGAAATAAACCTATGCTCATGTGGTCAATTAATCCATGACAAAGGAGGCAAAAATATTCAATGAGGGAAAGATAGTCTCTTCAATATGTAGTGTTGGGGAAATTTGACAGCTACATGTAAAAGAATGAAATTAGAACTTTTTCTTACAATATATACAAACATAAACTCAAAATGGATTGAAGACCTAAATTTGAGACCAGAAACCAAAAAACTCCAAGAAGAAAACATAGGCAGTACTTTCTTTGACAGAAATTCTAGCAATATTTTTTGGATCTGTCTCCTCAGGCAAGGGAATCAAAAGCAAAAAAAAACAAATGGGACCAAATCAAACTTAAAAGCTTTTGCACATCAGAGGAAACCATCAACAAAATGAAGAGACAACCTACTGAATGGGAGAAGATGTTTGCAAATGATATATCTGCTAGGGTGTTAATATCTAAAATATATAAAGGCTCATACAACACAATATCAAAAAACAAACAAAAACCTGACCAAAAACTGAGCAGAAAACCTGAAGAGACATTTTTCCAAAAAAGACACACAGATAGCCAACAGGCACATGAAAAGATGGTCATCATCACTAATAATCAGAGAAATGTAAGTCAAAACCACAATATCACCTCACACCCGTCAGAATGGCTATCATCAAAATGTCTACAAATAACAAGTGTTGGCAAGGATATGGAGAAAAGAGAACACTTGTGAACTATTGGTGGGAATGTAAATTGGTAGAGCCACTATGGAAAACAGTATGGAGTTTCCTCAAAAAATTAAAAACATAACTACCATATGATCCAGCAATACCACTTCTGGATATTGTATTCAAAGGAAACAAAAACAGTAACACTAATGTTCATAGCAGCATTATTTACAATTGCCAAGATATGGAAGCAACCTAAGTTTCCATCAACAGAGGAATGAATAAAGAAGATGTGGTATAGGGAGTTCCCTGGCGGTCCAGTGGTTGGGACTCAGTGCTCTCACTGTGGTGGCCCAGGTTCGACCCCTGGTCTGGGAACTAGGATCCCACAAGCCACGCGATGCAACTGAAAAAAAAAAAAAGGAAGAAGAAGGAGTTGTGGTATATATATACATATATACAATGAAATATTACTCAGCCATAAAAGGAATGAAGTTTTTCCATTTGCATTGCAATAACATAGATGGATCTGGAAGGTGTTATGCTTAGTGAAGTATGTCAGAGAGAGACAAATAGTGTATATTTTAACTTATATGTTGAATCTAAAAAAAAAAGAATGAATATAACAGAACAAAAACAGATTCACAGTTACAGAGAACAAACTAGTGGTTACCAGTGGGGAGATGGGTAGGTGAGGGGCACGATGGGGAAGGGGATTAAGAGGTACAAACCGGGCTTCCCTGGTGGCGCAGTGGTTGAGAGTCCGCTTGCCGATGCAGGGGACACGGGTTCGTGTCCCGGTCCGGGAAGATCCCACATGCCGCGGAGCGGCTGGGCCCGTGAGCCATGGCCGCTGAGCCTGCGCGTCCGGAGCCTGTGCTCCGCAACGGGAGAGGCCACAACAGTGAGAGGCCCGCGTACCGCAAAAAAAAAAAAAAAAAGAGGTACAAACCACTAAATATAAAATAAATAAGCTACAAGGATATAATGTACAGCACAGGGAATATGGCCAATATTTTAGAGTAACTTTAAATGGAGTATAATCTATAAAAATATCAAATCACTATTTTGTACACCCAAAACATAAAATAAATCAACTATACTTCAATAAAAAATAATTAAAAATAAATAAGTAAAAGGATCTGGGTCAGAAAAAAAGGATAATGAATAAAGAAATTGTAATATATTCATAAATGGAAAACTTCATAGCAATAAAATGAATGAACTACTGGTATATACAACAGCATGGACTAGTCTCATAAATATTCTGCTGAGCGAGAAAAGCTGCACACCTAGAGTACATACTGATTCCGTTTATAGCATCTATAAACAGGCAAAAATTTCTATGGTAAGAAAAAGATCAGAACAGTTGTTGCCTATAATGAGTGGAGTGGGGGTTTGCTTGAAAGGGGCATGAGGAAGCTTGCTGGACTGCAGCTAGTATTTAACATCTTGATAATGGGTTAGGTTACCATGTGGCACTCCAAGCAACTGCACTTTCGCTGAGGCCCTTGAGGCCAGCCCTGGCCAGCGGGCAGTATCACTTTACATATTGAAGCAAGCTAAATATTTTTCCATTTCTGTCTGGTACTGGAAATTGTTGGTTTACAGTGTTGCAGATGCAGATGTGAGTCCTAGCTCTGTCACATATCACCTGTTGGATTTGGGGCAAGTTATTTTCAGTTTCCTCTCCGAAATGTGGCCATGCAAATTAAATTTCCATTGCGAGTTCCAGCATCGCATATGAATTACACATGTGAATTTTATTCTAGTGAATTTACAAATAACTGAATGTATTATAAAAGTTATAAAAATTAGTGACTTTAAAATCTTGCTATTAGTGTTAGAAACAAGAATTACATTAATTAAAACAATCTTTTGCTTTTCTCCCCCACAATCCTTGGGGTCCCTTTTCCCAGTTGTGAGCTATCAGTCATAAGTAAAGTTCATTTTAAAATCAGAAACGCTTATTATTTAAACAAAGTTATATATTTAGGATTAAGAACATAATATTGTGGGCACTATATAGTCTACATATGGTATTCTTCATTGTAATCTTTTGCCATGACTTTTTGGTATTCATAGCAGAATAATTTACATAGTGCTTAACAATTCTAAAAATCTGTTTACTTACATTTTATCTTTTACTCTTGTACTGAAAAACAGGAGTGCTGGTTCTTGACTGTGGACCTGTCTCTGTGGGTGGCCAGGCCACTTCCTTCACCGTCTCCAGGTGCTAGAAACCTGGCTTTTTCCAGTACATCTTTAAAAAACTGACACCAAAGCTCAAAGCATCTGTTCCCCAAAGGCATATCACTGGTACGCCCTCCCCATTAAAAACAGAAAACAGGGGCTTCCCTGGTGGAGCAGTGGTTGAGAGTCCACCTGCCGATGCAGGGGACACGGGTTCGTGCCCCGGTCCGGGAGGATCCCACATGCCCCGGAGCGGCTGGGCCCGTGAGCCATGGCCGCTGAGCCTGCGCGTCTGGAGCCTGTGCTCCGCAACGGGAGAGGCCACAACAGTGAGAGACCCGCGTACCGCAAAAAAGAAAAAAAAAAGAAAGAAAACAGCAGGAGGCAAAGTACCTCTGCCAGCACCCAGCCCTATGCCCCAAACACATCTCTCCAGGAAATTGTAAAAGCAGGGGTCTCTTGCTCGTGCTGGCACTCACCTGTGAGTTCCTGCCTGCATTATGTGGTTCTTGCTGCTGTGTGCCCTGAGCCTTTGCAAGATAACCTTTAAGTCATTGTGGGACAAATAGGGGCAGGAATTATTCATCTCATTTTACAGTAAGGAACACAAAGTCGGATGGATAAAGTGAAATGCTCAAGGTCACATATCTTGATTGATGTGGCACTTGACCTTCCTATGCCGGGATAAGTCATCAGTGATGTAGGCTTCTTGATAATAATAGCTAACATATTATTTACTCTATACCAGATCCTCTCACAGGCACTTTATACTTATTGACACATTTAATCCTACAACAAACCTCTAGGACAGGGACCAATATTACCCCATTTTTACAGAGGGAGAAACTGAGGCAAGAGAAAGTTTGGTGTTTTCCTCAAGGTCTTAACTGATAGTAAGTTGCAAAGCTGTAGTTCAAATCTACACGGTCTGGGTGCAGAGTCCACGCTCTTATTCTGGCTCTGAAACCCTTTCCCAGGGCTGGAGCTGTCCAACCATAGCTCTTCCTGGGCCTCATAACCAGCTTATTCTGAGGAAAAGGAAAAGAAAGATCTCCTTGTCAGAGGTCAGGTTGGTGTCCAGGGCAGCCCCAGGGTTTGTGGCCCACGTCACTGGTTAGGGCAGGGTGTAAGACCAAAGGCAGCAGACATGTAGAGAGCTGATGGGATAGGTCAGTAGTCTTCACCCATTCAGACTCATTCAACACTTGATGACACCTATTTTTTCATGTCTCCCATTAGGCATTCCAAGTCATGCAGGACACTAACAAATACTCTTTGTGCAGGGCTGCCCTATGTCCTGCAGGAAGTTCAACATCTCTGGTCCCTGTCATTTCAATGCCAGTAATGTCCCTATCAAAGTGACAGCCATAAATGCTCCCTCACATACTCTCCCACTCCCAACATGAACTCTGAGACGTGGTTCATTCTGTGCTGAGAATCACCCGTGTATATCTGTGCAAAGCCTTCAGGGATGATCTAGACTCAGGAGCCACAGGCAACTCATCTGCACCTCCCTGGGGTATATATACCTCATATCTTTATGTACCTGGCCTAGAAGCAATTCCCAATTCCTGGGGATGCCCTAAATTTCTCCTCAACAAGATCTCTACTTTTTCCTTCACCTCTTATTTCACAAGCGATGTATATCAAGATATTCTGGGCTCATTCCTGTTGTTAGAGCTTCATTGAAGACAGAGTCCCAAGAAACAAAAATTGGAAGCAAAATGTTTGCATGACCCTCTTACAGGAAATAGTTAACTGGCTGGAGTGTTGGGGTGGGCTATAACCATGCATAGATTTTTAAAGAACAGCTAAGACAGGAGCACCCCGGGAGGTAACCAAAATGAGAGAGCTGGTGAGCAGCTCTATGCCAAAGTTCTTGAAGACTGTCAGAAACCAGAGACAAAATATAAATGCCAAATTTCCAGGGCAGAAGCAAGCGTTACATGAGAAAAAGGATCAAAAAGTCAGGAAACAGATGGAGATGGAATTTAAGAGTGAGCAGGCCAGGAACATAAGAGTAGGGATGGTCTGGGATGACAGCCAGACTATTGTGTGTTTTGGGCTCATTATTTGCTTGGTGGTGATTGTTGCACAACTCTCTGAATATACCAAAAAATACTGAACAGTACATTTTGAAAGGGTAAATGTTATTGTATGTGAATTATATCTAAATAAATCTGTTTTTTAAAAAGTATATGATTGAAATAGATTTTAAAAAATCAAGAAGAAAGAATGTGGCAGGAAACTGTTTACCTAGTAATCCTAAAATCCTTAGATGTTAACACAAAATCTTTTGTGGATACATGGAACTGAAGGTGAAATGGCACCTCTAGCCAGGGCTTCTAGCAGTCACAAGTCATGACATCACAGATCTAAGAGAGCAGCAGAGGATTATGTGCACTAGTTTTCTTCATCTGAAAAGCAGGATGTTATCACCCTCTGGTATGTGAAAGTAAGGAGTTAATTTTCTACTATGCGGTATTCAGAGTTATTAGGAATATCAAATAAGTATTAAAAATCATATTTTTATGCAGTGAATGATATGATTCATATAAAATGCTTTCTTTAAATCATCTAAAATATGTTCTTATTCTACAATTATTTTAAAACACATATGTGGTGTAGTTGATATCTCTCCATTGGTTTTTATTTTTTTCTTACCTGTATGAAACTCAGTCATGTCTCAGTGTACTAAAGCCAATCATTTAAGACTTGGCTCAGGTCTAGCAGAGCGCAAATAAATATTAAAATGTAAAATAAACACATAATGGGTATTATTAGATCATGTTTAGCTCATGTCTAATTTTGCGGTAGATTGTATCATATTTGTTCTTGTGTCCAAGAACATTTTAAGTTTGTTGAAAACCTCTGCAGAGTAAAGGAATGGGAATGTGTAAACATGGTTAAATAAAACAATGATTGTAACCTCCTCTTTGGATGTGTACCAGAGAAATGGAGAAAAAATTACAACTGTCATCGAAACGTTTAACAAGTAGGTATTCAGTGTACTGTTAATTTGTTTTCAAGATGCATTTTCAAATGTTCTTGAATCTTAATATAATTAAAATTAGATGAAAATCAGAAAAATAGAACAAACAATATGTCTTTGGCCAAAATGCCTGTGCTATTTTCCATTTAGTTGGCACTCTCTAAGAGACTATTCAAGAATGCTAGTAAAAGATAAAATGCATTTGTCCAGTAAAAATATGTATTGAATCCAATCACATGCCAACTACTGTGCTAAGAACTGGGGTTATACAGGTGCCAACTTGTACACAGTCTTTGCCCCCATTGGGCTGTTAGTCTGCTGGGAAGGCAATACATGAACCTACAAAGCTAATTGTAACATACTGTGTGAGGTTGATGATAGAGAGAGGCATTGGGAAGTCCATAGAAAGAGTATTTAACACAATGGGGTGAAAAAAGAATAGCAAGAAGACTTAGAAAGACTTTGGGAGTAAGGCCTGAGCCAAGTCTTACATAGGAATTACCCAGGTAAAGAGGAGATATGGGAGCTCACAACAGGAAAGGATTCCAGAACAAAGGGATGAAATTAAACAAGGAGCAGAAATGACAAATAGCATAGTGAATGGGGAGTTTGCTAGCAACTGGATTATGATAAACACAGTGTTGGGAAGTGATGGGAGAGAGGGTGACAGAGGCAGAGGGGCCATGTGTGCACTCTGAGAGGTTGGGCTTTATCCTGAATGTGTTAATAAGGGACTGAAAGATTTCAACAGTTGACTAATGTGGTTTGAATTGTATTTTGGTTACATCTTTATGACTGTGTATAGAAAGCAGTACGTTAGTGGTACTAAGGAAGAAAAGAGGAAAATTATTTGAGAAATATTTGGGGTGTAAGATCTATACACATAGAGCATTGATTAGAAGTGAGTTAGTGAAAGAGATTTTTTATCTATGTCATTGGTACATCTTTTTATTTTTTCATTGCAGTATGGTTGATTTACAATATTATAATAGTTTCAAGAATACAGCATGGTGATTCAGTATTTTAACAGATTGTACCCCATTAAAAGTTATTATAAGATAATGGCTATAATTCTCTGTGCTATACAATGTATCCTTGTTGCTTATCTGTTTTATACATAGTAGTTTGTATCTTTTAATCCCATACCTCTAGCTTTCCCCTTGCCCCTTCCCTCTCCCCACTGATAACCACAAGTTTGTCTTCTATATTCGTGACTCCTTCTGTTTTGCTATACACATCCCTCGTATTATTTTTAGATTCCACATATAAGTGTTATCATACAGTATTGTGTCTTTCTCTGTCTGACATTTCATTAAGCATAATATTCTCTAGGTCCACCCACATTGCTGCAAATGGCAAAATTTCATATATACACACATATGCACCACATCTTCTTAATCCATTTGTCTGTTTATGGATACTTGGGTTGCTTCCATATCTCAGCTATTGTAAATAGTGCTGCAATGAACGTTGGAGTGCATGTATATTTTCGAATAAGTGTTTTCATTTTTTTCTGTATATATACCAAGGAGTGAAATTGTTGGATCAGTTCTATATTTGTCTTTTTGAGAAACCTCCATACTGTTTTCCATATTGGCTGCACCTATTTACATTTTCACTAACAGTGTACAAGGGTTGCCTTTTTTCCACATCCTTGTCAACACTTGTTCTTTGTAGACTTTTTGATGATAGCCATTATGACAGGTGTGAGGTGATATCTAATTTTTGTTTTGGTTTGCATTTCTCTAATAATTACTGATATTGAGCAACTTTTCATGTGCCTGTTAATCATTAGTATGTCTTTTTTGGAAAAATGTCTATCCAGGTCATTGCCCAATTTTATGATTGGATTGTTTCTTTTTTTCACATTGAGTTGTTTGAGCTGTTTATATATTTTGGATATTAACCCCTTGTTGGTCATATCATTTGCAAATATTTTCTCCCATTCTGGAAGTTGTCTTTTCATATTGTCATTTGTTTCCTTTGCTGTGCAAAAGCATTTAAGTTTAATTAGGTCCCATTTGTTTATTTTTGCTTTTATTTCTTTTTCCTTAGGAGACAGATCCAAAAAACTATTGCTATAATTTATGTCAAAGAATGTCTTTCCTGTGTCCTCGTCTAGGATTTTTATGGTTTCATGTCTTACATTTAAGTCTTTACTGCATTTTGCATTTATTTTTGTATATGGTGTGAGGAAATGTTCTAATCTCATTGTTTTACACATAACTGTCCAGTTTTCCCAGTGCCACTTATTAAAGAGACTGTCTTTTCTCCATTGCATATTCTTGCCTCATTTATCATGATTAATTGACCATAGGGTGCATGGGCTATTTCTGGGCTCTCTATTCTGTTTCATTGATCTATTTGTCTGTTTTTGTGCCAATACCTTGCTGTTTTGATTACTGTAGCATTGTCATATAGTCTGACATCTTTAAATGTGATGCCTCTGGCTTTGTTCATTTTCTCAGGATTGCTTTGGCAATTTGGGGTCTTTTGTGGTGCCATATGAATTTTACGATTATTTGTTCTAGTTCTGTTATTATAATGTCATGGGTATTTTGATAGGGATTGCATTAAATCTGTAGACTGCTTTGGGAAGTATGGCCATTTTAATATTAATTCTTCCAATCCAAGAGCATGGAATATCTTTCCATTTCTTTTTATCATCTTCAGTGTTATTCATCAATGTTTTATTGTTTTCAGAGTATAGGCTTTTCACCTCCTTGATTACGTTTATTCCTAGGTATTTTATTCTTTTTGTTGCAGTTTCAAACGGGATTGTTTTTTTCACTTTCTCTTTCTGTATTTCACTGTTAGTGTATAGAAAAGTCATAAATTCTGTATATTAATCTTGTATCATACAACTTTACTGAATTAATTTATTGGTTCTAATAGCTTTTTGTTGGAGGCTTTAGAGTTTTCTCTTTTTTTCCAGTTTCATATTTATTTATTATTTTTAAATTTATTTTTTGCCTGCGTTGGGTCTTCGTTGCTACACGTGGGCTTTCTCTAGTTGTGGTGATCAGGGGCTACTCCTCATTGCAATGTGTGGCTTCTCATTGCAGTGGCTTCTCTTGTTGTGGACCACAGGCTGTAGGCACACGGGCTTCAGTAGTTGTGGCATACGGGCTCGGCAGCTGCGGGTCATGGGCTCTAGAGCACAGGCTCAGCAGTTGTGGCACACAGACCCAGTTGCTCCGCAGCATGAGGGATCTTCCCAGACCAGGGCTCGAGCCTTTGTCCCCTCACCGGCAGGTGGATTCTTAACCACTGTGTCACCAGGGAAGTCCCCTAGAGTTCTCTATATAAAGTATCATGACATCTGCAAATAGTAATGGTTTTCCTTCTTTCCTTCCAAGTTGGATGTCTTTTATTTCTTTCTCTTGTCTTATTGTTGTGGATAGGACTTTCAATACTATGTTAAATAGAAGTGGTGAGAGTGGACCTTCTTGTCATGTTCCTGAATTTAGAGGAAACACTTTCAGCTTTTCACTGTTGAGTATGATGTTAGCTGAGGGCTTGTTATAAATGGCCTTTATTATGTTGAGCTATGTTCCTTCTGTTCCCACTTTGATAAGAGTTTTTATCATGAATGGATGTTGAATTTTGTAAAATGCTTTTTCTGCCTCTACTGAGATGATCATGTGATTTTTATCCTGCTTTTGTTAATGTGGTGCATCACATTGATTGATTTGTGAATATTGAACCATTCTTGCGTTCTTGGAAGAAAACCAACTTGATCGTGATGTATGATCCTTTTTATATATTGTTGGATTCTTTTTGTTGAGGAGTTTTGCATCTATATTCATCTAAGATATTGGCCGGTGATTTTGTTTTGTAGTGTCTTTTTCTGGGTTTGTTATCAGGGTAGTACTGGACTCAGAGAATGAATTTGGTATTATTCCATCCTCTTCAATTTGGGGGAGTATTTTGAGAAGAATAGGTATTACTTCTTTAAATGTTTGGGAGGATTCCCCAGTGAAGCCATCCAGTCCTGGACTTTTGCTTGCTGAGTCTTTTTTTCTTTTAATTACAAATTTAATTTCACTAATAGTGATCAGTCTGTTCAAATTGTCTGTTTCTTCTTGACTCAGTTTTAGCCAGTTGTATGTTTCTAGAAATTTCTTAATTTCTTCTAGGTTGTCCAATTTGTTGGCATATAAATCTTTGTAGTAATCTCTTATGATTTTTTTTGTATCTCTGTGGTATCGGTTGTTATTTCTTCTTTTTCCTTTCTTATTTTGTTATTTGGGTCCTCTCTCTTTTCTTCTTGGTGAGCCTGGCCAAAGGATTATCACTTTTGTTTACGTTTACAAAAAAATCAGCTCTTGATTTCATTGATCTTTTCTGTTTTTTAAAAATCTCCATTTCATTTATTTCCTCTCTGATCTTTATTGTTTCCTTTCTTCTGCTGAAGTTGAGCTTTGTTTGTTCTTCTTTTTCTAATTCTTTCAAGAGGTAGGTTAGAGTACTTATTTGAGATTTTTCTTGTTTGTTGAGGAATCCCTGTATCACTATGAACTTTCCTTTTAAAACTGCTTCTGCTGCATCCTATAGATTTTAGAGTGTTGTGTTTCCATTTTCATTTGTCTTGAGGTATTTTCTGATTTCTTTGATTTTACTGTTGACCCTGTGGTTTTTTAGTATTATGTTTAGTCTCCACGTGTTTGTTCTTTTTCCATTTTTCTTCCTGTAATTGATTTCTAGTTTCATACCATTGTGATCAGAAAAATGCTTGAAATAATTTGTCTTCTTAAATTTGTTGAGATTTGTTTTGTGGCATAGCGTGTGATCTGTCCTGTACAACAATCCAAGTACACTTGAAAAGAATGTGTATTCTGCTTGTTTTGGATGGAATGTCCTGTAGATATTTATTGTGCATTTAAGACCACTCTTTCATTATTGATGTTCTGTCTGAATTATCTGTCCATTGACGTAACTAGGGTGTTAAAGTCCCACACTATTATTGTATTATTGTATATTTCTCCTTTCATGTCTGTTAATATCTCCTTTATATATTTAGGTGCTTCTGTACTGGGTGCATATATGTTTACAAATGTTATATCCTCTTCTTATATTGATCACTTTATCGTTATATAATGCACTTCTTCATCTTTTTTTATAGCCTTTGTGTTAAAGTCTGTTTTGTCTGATATGAGTCTTGTACCTCGCCTTTCTTCTTATTTCTGTTTGCATGATATATCTTTTTCTATCCCTCCATTTTCAGTCTGTGTGTGTCTTTAGCTCTGAAGTTAATATCTTTCAGGAAGTTTATATGTGGATCTTGTTTTTTATTCAATCCACCACCACATGTCTTTTGATTTGAGCATTTAATCATTGACATGTAAAGTAATTATTGATAGGTATGTACTTAATGCCATTTTATTACTTTCCAGTTGTTTTTGTTGTTCTTCTCTGTTTATTTATTCTTTCTGTTTCTTCCCTTGTGGTTCTACTAGTATGATTGTGTTCCTCTCTTTTTAGTTTTTGTGAATCTATTGTAGGTTTTTGACTTGTGTTTACCTTAGGGTTCATATATGTTGACCTATATTTACTTGTTTTAAACTGTTAGTCTCATAAGTTCAAGCACATTCAGGAAGATCACATTTTTTACTCATCTCCCCCACATTTTGTGTTTTTGATCTCATATTTTACATCTTCATTTTTATCCCTTAACTTTTAATCTTCATACTGGCTTATTTAAGTGGTTGATCCTCAGTCATGACTATATATTTGCCTTTCCTAGTGGGATTTTCCATTTCCTATAGGTTCTTGCTTCTTTTCCACTTAGAGAAGATGCATTAACCTTTCCTTTAGGGTAGGTTTAGTATTGATGAACTCTTTTGTTTTTCTTTTTCTGAGAAGTTCGTTATCTCTCCTTCCATTCTAAATAATCATATTGCTGGGTAGAGCATCCTAAATTGCATGTTTTTCCCTTTTATCACTCTGAATATATCATGCCACTCCCTTCTTTCCTGCCAAGTTTCTGCAGAGAAATCAACTGATAGCCTTATGGGGATTTCCTTGTATATGACTCTTTGTTTTTGTCTTGCTGCCTTTAAAATTCTCTTTAACGTTTGCTATTCTACTTATGATGTGTTTTGATGTGGGTCTGCCTGGGTTCATCTTGTTTGGGACCCTCTATGATTCCTGTATCTGAGTATCTGTTTCCTTCTTCAGGTTTGGGAAGTGTTCGGCTATACTTTACTCAAATACATTTTCATTCCCCTTCTCTCTCTTCTTCTGGGAGAATGTTGAGTGTGAATTTTGAGTTGTGAATATTGGTATGATTAATGTTATCCCAGAGATCTCTAAATTGCTTTTATTTCTTAAAATTTGTTTTTCTTTTTGCTGTACTGATTGGGTGATTTCCATTATTCTATCCTCCAGATGACTTATGCATTCTTCTGTATCACTTAGTCTGCTGTTCATTCCTTCTAGTGTGTTTTTTATTTCAGCTACTGAATTCTTCATTTCTGATTAGGTCTTTTTTATTTTCTAGTTCCTCATTAAAGTGTTCAATGTTTATATCAATTCTTTTCCCTAATCCAGTTAATGTTTTTTTATTACCAATGCTTTGAATTCTTTATCTGGTAAATTGTTTATTTCTGTTTCATTATTTATTTTTTCAGATGTTTTTCTCTTGCTCTTTCAAATGTGATTAGTTCCTCTGCCTTTTCATTTTGCTTAACTTTCTCTGCCTCTATGAATTTAGGTGAAACAGTTAAGTATTGCAGTCTTGAAGAGGTGATCTTATGTGGGAGCATCCCTATACAGGCTGAATGTGCCCAGTGCCTTTGGTGGGAGAGCTGATTTGATGAGGACTCTAGGAACATCTTTTCTCAGGGAGTGCTTGCAGCTATCACCTTTTTGGGAAGTGGGGCTGGAGCTGGAGAGGCTAGAGCTGGCACCAGGTATGACTCAGGTCTTCCCATCTGCTCAGTGGCCAGCACCACCCTATTGGAGGCAGAGTCTGATCCCAAGTTGCTAGAGCAGAAGTCCTGTGGGTTGGGCCCAAGCTTGCTCTGTTTCCTTTAAGTGTGTGTTTTTCCTTCTCCCTGTACCAGGACCCTTATCCTGGAGAGGGGGAGTGTTGAAGCAAGTAGGGCCCATGTGCAGACAGAGTACCAGTGCTCTGCCTGTGCAAGAACCTGCAGCTCTGCTCGAATGCAGCCTTGGATGCAAGCCCCCTTTGTCCCCCACAGCCTCTGAGTGCCCCAGCCTCTGCCATCCCTGCCCTGTTGTGGAACTGCTCCACAGGGCAGGTGGGGCCTGCATGGATTCTTGGCATGTATACAAGGTAAGCTATGGTGGAGTAGCCACCATCAGAGATATGGGCTGCTTCTGAGGCACTGCTTGAGCAAACACAAGCAATGGCCACCACCACCTCATGCAGTCGCTGTCCCTGGACCAAGTCACTTCTGCATCCCATGGTCATGTATTTTACTGGGTTGTGGCCACCCTAGATCCAGTGCCATGCTGTGACATGAGTGAGTAGGGCCACAGCACTCACTCAGTCTGGGCTGGAACACATGACATGGTGGTTGCAGGAAACCTGGCAGCCAGTAGAGACCTCTCTCTGCCCTGCCTCAAGGTCTAGCCAGCATGTGCAGACTCCTCATGAATGGAGTCCAGGCTTCCCACAACTCTTCCATTTGTCCCAGTGTCCTCCAACCAGCCAAGGAGGCTTGTCTCCCCTGTGTAGGACCCTAGGACTAGAGCTCCCAATCTGTGGCTCAACTTTCTCACTTCCCAAGGTGGGTATCTGCCCATGTAATGTCTCTTTTCCTCTGATCCCCTCCCAGGGGCACAGATCCCAACCCAATCAATTTTCTTCCCTTCCTACTCAATTACATGTGTATATTTCTTACAGCCTTTGTTGTACGGAAGTTCTTCTACCAGTTTCCCGTTAGTTTTCAGTGAGAATTATTCATAATGTAGATGTATCTTTGATGTGTTCATGGGGGGAGGTGAGCGCCATGTTCTCTTACTCTGCCATCTTGATTCGAACCCTGAAAGATAGAGAAATTTTTTGAAAAACTGGTTTCTGGCTAAGTGGATTGTTGTACTACCAGTTAAGACAGGGAGCGTACAAGAAGATGCCTAAGGTAAAATCAGTTTTGTTTTAAATCTGTTGAATTTGGGATGCCACTGTCATACCCAGATAGAAACGTCCAGTAGGGAACTGAGTTTGTGAATCTGTAGCTGAGGACAGAGATATCTGTGGGAATTAGAGTTTGGGGAATTTTGTATATGTGGGTAATCATTGAAAACATTTTAAAAGATTAGATTATCCATCTCATTTTAGCAAATAAGGATTTGCTACATAATGTATCCTATGCAACAGGACATTTAAGGTTTATGTGGGAAATATAAGTTGTGAAAGAGACAAATATCTGCAAAAGTATGAGAACCAGAAGGATGTGATATCAGGGAGCAGAGAGCCATGGAGGATCAATAAATAAAAGCTAAATTGTTTCCACTGAATTTGGAAATACAGAGGTCATTGGTGAACTATGCCAGAATCACTTCCACAGAGAGTTGATAAAGCAAGCCAGATTGCAAGTAATTGAGAAATAAATGGAAAATAAGATAGTAGAAATGCTTTTAGACTCTATAGTGGATATAGGGAAAAGTAGAGACAACAGATGACTTTTTCGGATGGGAGGGATAAGCCTAAATTTTGTCTAAGGGAAAGAAAACAAAAAAGAAAGAAAGTAGTTGAAGATACAGGAGGTAGACATTTCAAAGGGATAGGAGTGGAAAATTCAGAGGAATTACCAGGAAGAAGAAAAGGAGATAAGAGGAAGACAGATGGTTTTTGTTTCATGTTATCAATCCAGAAAGGAAATATCTATATGCTCAGGGTCCAGAGGTTGGCAGTGCATCGACACAGGTTGGTTAGTTAAGATGGATTTGGCTAGACCAGGCTACCATACCTAAATTTCACATATTCCCAGACTGGAATTGTTTTGTATTCAGTAAGTGCAATATTCAAATTAAGAATGAATTTAATTTTCTCTTCTATCCTGCACTTGTGTGTGTTTGAGTATGTGTTTCTTCTTCTCTGTATTGTTTGAGTCTTCATAATATATATATGGATCATTTTCACAATCAGAAAAATGTTAAGAATGTTGCTATCATGAACATAACAAGAATCAATGGGCTAGAGAAATTGAAGGAAAACATCTGACTAAATTCAATGGGAGGGGAATGGACAGAGTTCCTTTCTTGTTACATTAACTCAGAAGGCACTAGACCCACAGGTGTCATATTTAGAAAAAATAAATACAAACATTGAAAGCAAACTAATTCTACATATTGACTAGAAATTACCAGACTTATTTTTTAAATGCTTTATTATTCATTTTTAGAACCTGTAAACAAACCCATTTCCTGTAGTCTTATGTCCCTAAGATTTAAGTCATCACAGTATAATTATAATAGGAAGAAATATACTATGAGGTTTAAACAAGCCTAGAAATAGATTAGCAAAACTTTTAATAATTATGTTTGTGAGTATATATAATTGAGTTGCTGACAAATAAATCAGATTTGAAAGCTAATGGACATGGTTGGCAAAATCATTTTTCATATTGAATCACTGGAAAAAATATTCAATGGCCCTGTTACTGTGAATTATATACTAAATAATAATGTATTTCCAATATTTTCCTTGTACGTTCATGGACATTTATTTTTCCCCTCTATATTGAAAGATCATTTTAGCCAATTATTTGAAAGTTAGAAATTGTCAGGTATTGTTAATATATTAATTTGTAATGTATTGATTTTTAAAAATATTGATTCTTCTCATCCAAAAACATTGCTTATATACCCTATATTTTACAGATTTCATTAAAATTTCAGTCTTTTTCATGAAGGCCCTATTGATTTTTTTGTTAAATTTATTCTTAAATTTCAAAGTTGTCTCCACTGTGCATAGTATTTTTTTTTAACTCTTTCCTTTTTAAAGACTGATGGAGATGATATTGCTTGAGAGAGGCAGAAAATAAATGTAATAAATGCATTCATAGATATAAGAAGTTAAAATAAGTATATTCCATAGTACTTGAAAAAGATAGAGGGTACAACAGTTACAAAGATCCTGAGGTAGGAGTGTGACTGATATTCAGGAATCAGAATGATGCCAGTGACTGAAGTAAAAGCAAGAGAGTGAGAGAGCAATGGGAGATGATGTCAGAGTTGCCAGATCACGTAGGTCATTGGCTTCCACTCTGAGAAGACTGATAGAATAAAAGCAAGCAAGTCATATGGTAGTTCTATTTGTAGTTTTTTAAGGAACCTCCATACTGTTCTCCACAGTGGCTGTACCAATTCACATTCCCACCAGCAGTGCAAGAGGGTTCCCTTTTCTCCACACCCTCTCCAGCATTTATTGTTTCTAGATTTTTTGATGATGGCCATTCTGACCGGTGTGAGATGATATCTCATTGTAGTTTTGATTTGCATTTCTCTAATGATTAATGATGTTGAACATTCTTTCATGTGTTTGTTGGCAGTCTGTATATTTTCTTTGGAGAAATGTCTGTTTAGGTCTTCTGCCCATTTTTGGATTGGGTTGTTTGTTTTCTTGTTATTGAGCTGCATGAGCTGCTTGTAAATTTTGGAGATTAATCCTTTGTCGGTTGCTTCATTTGCAAATATTTTCTCCCATTCTGAGGGTTGTCTTTTGGTCTTGTTTATGGTTTCCTTTGCTGTGCAAAAGCTTTGAAGTTTCATTAGGTCCCATTTGTTTATTTTTGTTTTTATTTCCATTTCTCTAGGAGGTGGGTCAGAAAGGATCTTGCTGTGATTTATGTCATAGAGTGTTCTGCCTATGTTTTCCTCTAAGAGTTTGATAGTTTCTGGCCTTACATTTAGGTCTTTAATCCATTTTGAGCTTATTTTTGGTGTTAGGGAACGATCTAATCTCATACTTTTACATGTACCTGTCCAGTTTTCCCAGCACCCCTTATTGAAGAGGCTGTCCTTTCTCCACTGTACATTCCTGCATCGTTTATCAAAGACAAGGTGACCATATGTGCATGGGTTTATCTCTGGGCTTTCTATCCTATTCCATTGATCTATATTTCTCTTTTTGTGCCAGTACCATACTCTCTTGATTACAGTAGCTTTGTAGTATAGTCTGAAGTCAGGGAGCCTGATTCCTCCAGCTCTGCTTTTCGTTCTCCAGATTGCTTTTGGTATTCGGGTCTTTTGTGTTTCCATACAAATTGTGAAATTTTTTTTCTACTTCTGTGAAAAATGCCAGTGGTAGTTTGATAGGGATTGCATTGAATCTGTAGATTGCTTTGGGTAGTAGAGTCATTTTCACAATGTTGATTGTTCCAATCCAAGAACATGGTATATCTCTCCATCTATTTGTATCATCTTTAATTTCTTTCATCAGTGTCTTATAATTTTCTGCATACAGGTCTTTTGTCTCCTTATGTAGGTTTATTCCTAGATATTTTATTCTTTTTGTTGGAGTGGTAAATGGGAGTGTTTTCTTGATTTCACTTTCAGATTTCTCATCATTAGTGTATAGGAATGCCAGAGATTTCTGTGCATTAATTTTTTATCCTGCTACTTTACCAAATTCATTGATTAGCTCTAGCAGTTTTCTGGTAGCATCTTTAGGATTCTCTATGTATAGTATCATGTCATCTGCAAACAGTGACAGCTTTACTTCTTTTCCAATTTGGATTCCTTTTATTTCCTTTTCTTCTCTGATTGCTGTGGCTAAAACTTCCAAAAGTATGTTGAATAATAGTGGTGAGAGTGGGCAACCTTGTCTTGTTCCTGATCTTAGTGGAAATGCTTTCAGTTTTTCACAATTGAGGATAATGTTGGCTGTGGGTTTGTCATATATGGCCTTTATTATGTTGAGGAAAGTTCCCTCTATGCCTACTTTCTGGAGGGTTTTTATCATAAATGGGTGTTGAATTTTGTCGAAAGCTTTCTCTGCATCTGTTCAGATGACCATATGGTTTTTATCCTTCAGTTTGTTAATATGGTTTATCACATTGATTGTTTTGCGTATATTGAAGAATCCTTGCATTCCTGGAATAAACCCCACTTGATCATGGTGTATGATCCTTTTGATGTGCTGTTGGGTTCTGTTTGCTAGTATTTTGTTGAGGATTTTTGCATCTAGGTTCATCAGTGATATTGTTCTGTAGTTTTCTTTCTTTGTGACATCCTTTTCTGGTTTTGGTATCAGGGTGATGGTGGCCTCGTAGAATGAGTTTCGGAGTGTTCCTCCATCTGCTATATTTTGGAAGTGTTTGAGAAGGATAGGTGTTAGCTCTTCTCTAAATGTTTGAAAGAATTCGCCTATGAAGCCATCTGGTCCTGGGCTTTTGTTTGTTGGAAGATTTTTAATCACAGTTTCAATTTCAGTGCTTGTGATTGTTATGTTCATATTTTCTATTTCTTCCTGATTCAGCCTTGGCAAGTTGTGCATTTCTAAGAATCTATCCATTTCTTCCAGGTTGTCCATTTTATAGGCATAGAGTTGCTTGTAGTAATCTCTCATGATCTTTTATATTTCTGCAGTGTCAGTTGTTACTTCTCCTTTTTCATTTCTAATTCTATTGATTTGAGTCTTCTTCCTTTTTTTCTTGATGAGTCTGGCTAATGGTTTATCAATTTTTTTTATCTTCTCAAAGAACCACCTTTTAGTTTTATTGATCTTTCCTATCGTTTCCTTCATTTCTTTTTCACTTATTTCTTCTCTGATGTTTATGAGTTCTTTCCTTCTGCTAACTTTGGGGTTTTTTTGTTCTTCTTTCTCTAATTGCGTTAGGTGCAGGGTTAGGCTGTTTATTTCATATGTTTCCTATTTCTTAAGGTGGGATTGTATTGCTCTATACTTCCCTCTTAGAACTGCTTTTGCTGCATCACATAGATTTTGGGTCGTCATGTCTCCATTGTCATTTGTTTCTAGGTATTTTTTGATTTCCTCTTTGATTTCTTCAGTGATCACTTCGTTATTAAGTAGTGTATTGTTTAGCCTCCATGTGTTTGTATTTTTTACAGATCTTTTCCTGTAATTGATATCTAGTCTCATAGCATTGTGGTTGGATAAGGTATCTGATACAATTTCAATTTTCTTAAATTTACCAAGGCTTGATATGTGACCCAAGATATGATCTATCCTGGAGAATGTTCCATGAGCACTTGAGAAAAATGTGTACTCTGTTGTTTTTGGATGGAATGTCCTATAAATATCAATTAAGTCCATCTTGTTTAATGTATCATTTAAAGCTTGTGTTTCCTTATTTATTTTCATTTTGGATGATCTGTCCATTGGTGCAAGTGGGGTGTTAAAATCCCCTACTATGAATGTGTTACTGTCGATTTCCCCTTTTATGGCTGTTAGTATTTGCCTTATGTATTGAGGTGCTCCTATGTTGGGTGCATAAATATTTACAATTGTTCTATCTTCTTCTTGGATTGATCCCTTGATCATTATGTAGTGTCCTTCTTTGTCTCTTCTAATAGTCTTTATTTTAAAGTCTATTTTGTGTGATATGTGAATTGCTACTCCAGCTTTCTTTTGGTTTCCATTTGCATGGAAATCCCCCAACTCTCAGTCTGTATGTGTCTCTAGTCTGAAGTGGGTCTCTTGTAGGCAGCATATATATGGATCTTGTTTTTGTATCCATTCAGCCAGTCTGTGTCTTTTGGTGGGAGCATTTAATCCATTTACATTTAAGGTAATTATCGATATGTATGTTCCTATTCCCATTTTCTTAATTGTTTTGGGTTTGTTATTGTAGGTCTTTTCCTTCTCTTGTGTTTCCTGCCTAGAGAAGATCCTTTAGCGTTTGTTGTAAAGCTGGTTTGGTGGTGCTGAACTCTCTCAGCTTTTGCTTGTCTGTAAAGGTTTTAATTTCTCCATCAAATCTGAATGAGATCCTTGCTGGGTAGATTAATCTTAGTTGCAGGTTTTTCTCCTTCATCACTTTAAATATGTCCTGCCAGTCCCTTCTGGCTTACAGAGTTTCTGCTGAAAGATCAGCTGTTAACCTTATGGGGATTCCCTTGTGTGTTATTTGTTGTTTTTCCCTTGCTGCTTTTAATATGTTTTCTTTGTATTTAATTTTTTACAGTTTGATTAATATGTGTCTTGGCATATTTCTCCTTGGATTTATCCTATATGGGACTCTCTATGCTTCCTGGACCCGATTAACTATTTCCTTTCCCTTATTAGGGAAGTTTTCAACTATAATCTCTTCAAATATTTTCTCAGTCCCTTTCTTTTTCTCTTCTTCTTCTGGAACCCCTATAATTCGAATGTTTGTGCATTTAATGTTGTCCCAGACTTCTCTGAGACTGTCTTCAGTTCTTTTCATTCTTTTTTTAAATTCTGCTCTGCAGTAGTTATTTCTACTACTTTATCTTCCAGGACACTTATCCGTTTTTCTGCTTCAGTTATTCTGCTATTGATCCCTTTAGAGTATTTTTTATTTCATTTATTGTGTTGTTCATCGTTGGTTGTTTCATCTTTAGTTTTTCTAGTTCCTTGTTAAATGTTTCTTTCATTTTCTCTATTCTAGTCCCAAGGTTTTGGATATCTTTACTATCATTATTCTGAATTCTTTTTCAGGTAGACTGCCGATTTCCTTTTCATTTGTTAGGGCTAGTGGGTTTTTATCTTGCTCCTTCATCAGCTGTGTGTTTTTCTGTCTTCTCATTTTGCTTATCTTACTGTGTTTGGGGTCTCCTTTTTGCAGGCTGCAGGTTTGTAGTTCCCTTTGTTTTTGGTGTCTGTCCCCAGTGGCTAATGTTGGTTCAGTGGGTTGTGTAGGCTTCCTGGTGGAGGGGACTAGTGCCTGTGTTCTGGTGGATGAGGCTGGATCTTGTCTTTCTGGTGGGCAGGTCCACGTCTGGTGGTGTGTTTTGGGGTGTCTGTGGCCTTATTATGATTTTAGGCAGCCTCTCTGCTAATGGGTGGGGTTGTGTTCCTGTTTTGCTAGTTGTTTGGCATAGGTTGTCCAGCACTGTAGCTTGCTGGTCGTTGAGTGAAGCTGGGTGCTGGCGTTGAGATGGAGATCTCTGGGAGATTTTCACTGTTTGATATTACGTGGAGCTGGGAGGCCTCTTGTGGACCAGTGTCCTGAAGTTGGCTCTCCTGCCTTCGAGGCACAGCACTGACTCCTGGCTGCAGCACCTAGAGCCTTTCATCCACACGGCTCAGAATAAAAGGGAGAAAAAGAAGGAAGGAAGGAAGGAAGGAAGGAAGAAGATAAAAGAAAATAAAATCAAGTAAGGTAAAATAAAATAAAGTTATTATAATAAAAAATAATTATTAAGAAAAAATATTTTAAGTAAAAAACAAACAAAAAAATGGACGGATAGAACCCTAGGACAAATGGTGAAAGCCAAGCTATACAGACAAAATCTCACACAGAAGCATACACATACACACTCACAAAAAGAGGAAAAGGGGAAAAAAATCATAAATCCTGCTCTCAAAGTCCACCTCCTCAATTTGGGATGATTCGTTGTCTATTCAGATATTCCACAGATGCAGGGTACATCAAGTTGATTGTGGAGATTTAATCTGCTGCTCCTGGGTATGCTGGGAGAGATTTCCGTTTCTCCTTGTTCGCACAGCTCCCGGCGTTCAGCTTTGGATTTGGCCCCACCTCTGCATGTAGGTCGCCGGAGGGCGTCTGTTCTTTGCTCAGACAGGATGGGGTTAAAGGAGCCGCTGATTCGGGGGCTGTGGCTCACTCAGGTCGGGGATAGTGAGGGGCACGGAGTGCGGGGCGAGCCTGCGGCGGCAGAGGCCAGGGTGACGTTGCACCAGCCTGAGGCGTGCCATGCGTTCTCCCGGGGAAGTTGTCCCTGGATCCTGGGACCCTGGCAGTGGTGGGCTGCACAGGCTCCCGGGAGCGGAGGTGTGGATAGTGACCTGTGCTCGCACACAGGCTTCTTGGTGGCGGCAGCAGCAGCCTTAGCGTCTCATGCCCGTCTCTGGGGTCCGCAGTGTTAGCCGTGGCTCGCGCCCGTCTCTGGAGCTCCTTTAAGCAGCGCTCTTAATCCCCTCTCCTGGCGAACCAGGAAACAGAGAGGGAAGAAAAGTCTCTTGCCTCTTTGGCAGATCCAGACGTTTCCCCAGACTCCCTCCCAGCTAGCTGTGGTGCACTAACCCACTGCAGGCTGTGTTCATGCCGCCAACCCCAGTCCTCTCCCTGTGCTCCAACCGAAGCCCCGCCCGTCCCAGCGGGTGAGCAGAGAAGCCTCTCGGGCTGGTGAGTGCCGGTCAACACCGATCCTCTATGCGGGAATCTCCCCGCTTTGCCCTCCGCACCCCTGTTGCTGTGCTCTCCTCTGCGGCTCCGAAGCTTTCCCCTCCGCCACCCGCAGTCTCCACCCGCAAAGGGGCTCCTAGTGTGTGGAAACCTTTCCTCCTTCACGGCTCCCTCCCACTGGTGCAGGTCCCGTCCCTATTCTTTGTCTGTGTTTATTCTTTTTTCTTTTGTCCTACCTAGGTACGTGGGGAGTTTCTTGCCTTTTGGGAAGTCTGAGGTCTTCTGCCAGCGTTCAGTAGGTGTTCTGTAGGAGTTGTTCCACGTGTAGATGTATTTCTGGTGTATCTGTGGGGAGGAAGGTGATCTCTGCGTCTTACTCTTCCGCCACCTTCCCCCTCTCCTGCTAGTGTTGGAGGGTCTCCTGCAGAGGCGGGCGGTGGCTGTGGCTCACCATGGGGACAAGGACACTCCGAGCAGGTTTTTAACGTGGACAAGACAGGACTGTACTGGAAGAGGAGGCCAGACCGAAGTTACATCAGTAAGGAGGAGAAGTTGTTGCCAGGCTATAAAGCAGCAAAGGACAGGCTAACTCTGTTGTTTGGTGGCAATGCTTCTGGTGATATGAAGCTGAAGCCTCTCTTAGTTTATCATTCAGAGAACCCAAAAGCCCTTAAAAGCATAGCCACAGGCTCCCTTCCTGTTGTACAGAAGAGTAACCCCAAAGCCTGGGTTTACACAGGCCATTTTCCAGGATGGGTTTTTCTACCACTTTATCCCAGAGGTAGAGAAATATTGCTTGGAGAAGGAGATCCCATTCAACATTCTTTTGCTGCTTGATAATGCTCTGGGCCATCTCCCATTCATGGATGACTTTCATCCCAATGTCAAAGTAGTGCATCGCCACTGAATACCATGTTGCTCATCCAACCTATGGACCAGGGAGTTATAGCGACTTTCAAGAAATATTATTTATGTCACACTTTTCGTCAGGCAGTACAGGTAAGTGATGAATCAGGAACAACATGGCAACAATTTTGGAAGGACTATAACATCTACAAGGCCATAAGAAACATTGACTTTGCTTGGTGTGAGGTTACGGCCATTACCATGAATGGGATTTGGAAGAACATTTGCCTGCAGTTTGTTCATGATTTTCATGGATTTGAGGTGGATGAGGAGTCCAAAGAGTTCTTCAACAACTTAGTGACCCTTGGCAAGAAGATAGATCTGCAAGAGGACAATTTCATTGAACTCCTTGCTCTGCAACACAAGGAGCTTACTAATGAAGACCTGATGGAATTGGTGGCCCAGAGTAAGGATGAAGAGAGACAAGAGGAAGAAGAAGTAACTGAAGAACTGAAGAGATTCACGACCCAGGAAATGGCAAGGGGATTTTCTTTATTTGAGGAGGCGCTGTTAGTTTTTGAGGCACAGTACCTGAATGTAGAATGGTTCACGAAGGTTGCAGCAGCTGTTCAGAAAGCAGTCTCTGTTATCTATATGAGAAAAAAAGAGCTACTACCCAGACATCGCTGGATTGTTTTTTCAAGAGGGTAGATAGAATTGAATCCAGTGAGGAATCAGAACCCGTGTCATCTATGTCAGGTGTGAGTGAAATTGCAGCTTGCCCTCCATCTCCTATTGCTGACAATCCTTCAGCTCTATCATCTCCCACCTCCTCTCCCTCCTCCAGTCAGTAACACTTCCTGCCTGTTCACTCGATGCCAGCCCCTGGATGCCAGCTGTTGTACTGTACTACTGTGCTTTTCAAGGTGCTGTACTGTAGGATTAAACACGTTTCCTTTATTTTTTGTGTTTGTTTTTTATGTATTATTTGTGTGAAAAGTATTATAAACCTATTACAGTACTATATAGCTGATTGTGTTATGGGTACCTAAGCTAACTTTGTTGGACTTACGAACATGCTCTCAGAATGGAACTCATTCGTATGTAGGGGACTTACTGTATTGGAAAAAAGTAAACAAGTCTTGCTGACCTGTGAGGCAACATTAAATGGTCTAAGATACATTTAATTGAATTTACAGAAGGAAAGAACAGAGAATGGTGTAGGGAGGTAAGTTAAAGAAATAATGGTTGGAAGTTTCCCAAATGGTGAAAATATCAACCTATCATCTGTCTGTGATGCTCAAAGACTTCCAATGAGGATAAATACAAAGAAAACCACACATCACAGCCTAATTGCAGAAAACCAAAGCTAAAAACTTTACCTTAAAGCCAAAAATCTGAATCCCATCAGATAAAAATGTAACTCAAAACTGTTGGGGAAGAAAAGAAAAATCTGTCCACTCAGAATTCTATATCCAGTGAAGATATTTTAAAATGCATACAAAAAAGTACTTTCAGATTAAACAGTGCTGAGAGAATTTATCTCTAGCTGTTCTGCACTACAAGAAATGCTAAAGGAAATTCCCCAGCCTGAAGGGATGTGACAATAGATAAAACTCTTTAAATACCAGAAAAAATGAAAAGCAGATAACTGTGTGTTTGTGGGTAAATATAAAAACTATTTTTTCATCTCCTAATAGCTGTAAAGACAACTGATTGCTTTAGCAAAACATAACATTTAATTATGTAGTCTATAATTTGTGTGCATGTAAAACATGATAGCAGTGACATATAGAATTGAGGTACCAAAAAGTGCTTTGCAAACCTCCTAATTTCACATGAAGAGGTACAATACAATAGTAACTCTAAGAAGATTGTGGTAATGTGGGAAAAAACAATAAAAAGAAAATAATACTAAGAGATGTAGCTAAGGAGCAATAGGGCAAATAACGTAGGATTAGTACAAAAAACAGTAAAGTTTTCATCCCCTGAAGGATTTGAGTTGGAACATCACCAGATCAGGAATTTCATAGACATAGGTTTGATCATTATTCTTCCCCTCAAAACTTGGGATTTGGGGCATATGATATACTTTCAATCGTTTCTTTATCCCTCCCCAAAGCAATATGTTTCACAAGCCATGTTTTGCTCCTGAATTATTGGGGATCATTCATGTGATCATTTTGGAGGTTTGCATTCATAAACTCAATCTCTGAATCACTCTCATGAATTTAAAACAAAGCTAATAATATCATAGTATCATATTTAGCTGTAGTTTCGGCACTACTTCGTTTTATGCTTTCAATATAACATTATTTCAGTATCTGGGTAATGTCCCATGCAATTACTACTGAGAAATGCAATATGAATTTTTAAAATCTATTTCACATACACAGTAGCAGATAGCATTCATAAGGGGAAAATGGAAAATTCCAGAACTCCACTACCATACGCCTTCCCCTATCCAAACTTCTCTCATAGTGAGGCACTGCCAAGTACTCTTCAGAACTTAATCTAATTTACTTCTGTCCAGTTCTGATTCTTTATAAGGTCAAAGATATCTAGATTCCCTCAGTTCCTGTCAGTGGGTTGTGTTCCTTCCCATGGACCACAGATCTAAACTTCATTAGTTTGAAACCAATACTTGGGCCTAACAACAGTAATTAACAAATGCCATTTTTCTCTCAGAAAACATAGGCGACCCAGCTCCCCCACTCCTCTTTTCTGGCACCCCCTTCCTCCCTACCTCCCTCTAACATCAAACTGGCCTCCTCCAATCCAGTGGAAAGGAAAACAAATGCCTGGGCCCCGCGCCTGAGTGTTTCCAGCCCGCATTGCATCGCCAAGGTCAATTCTCCAAGCCAAGGGTCTGGGGTGTTGGACAGATGCAAATTAACAGGGCTCTTACGAAAGGCTGGCTTCTTCTTTTCCTTTCTGGGCTCTTTGATCTCTGCCACGAAGCCCTGCCTCACAGGCTCTAGAAAGTGCCTTTAGGATTAGAGGCAACCGTAGACTTGCTTTTATCTTTTTCTTCACCTCACATGTGAGCGGTGACAACTAGTTTTCCCTCTTTTCCTGTCTCCTGTGCATTTTTACTGGAAAGCCGGCTTCAGCAGCGGCCCGTGCCTCCAGGGGCAGCGGACCCGCGGCAGCAGAGCTCCCAGCGCGGGGGCGGGGCGGGGCGGGGAGACGGCGCCCCGGGGAGGGTCCCCGCCCGCGGGACCACGCCCCCGACCCTCCTCCCAGTCCCCTGCGGGGCTCTGTGTGGTTTTTCATTGCAAAATCCTCCTCTGCCTTCTCCATTTCCCTGCCCCGCCCCTTTCTCTTTTCTCCCTGGATAAACTCAGACCCCAGGCCTGGCGTCGCGGGTGCCGAGTGGACGGCTGGCCGGGCGGTGAGTGGGGCCGGGCGGGCGGAGAGCCGGGTCGCGGGCGCCTGGAGGAGAGGCCCGAGGCCGGCGGACGCGGGGGCACGCCGTGTCCTGGGCTGGCTGCCCCCCGGCCCGCCGCGCCCCGCGCCGCATCCCCAGGTGGTTTCCGAAGTTTCGGGGCGCTCGGCGCATGTCTGCCAGGTGGACGCGTGGGCCTGGCTGGCAGCGAGCCGTCTCCGGCGCTGGGTGAGGGGTCGGGGCCCCCTGGATCTGAAGTCGGCGGTCGTGGCCCTGGGACTGAGGCTGTGTTGGGGAGAGCGTTCCGGCCGCGGAGAAGCGCGCCCAGGAGAGCTGGCTGCGCTGCCCGGCCGCGCTGCGCACCTTTCCCGCGTCTCCTGCCCCGGAGGCGGCTCCGCTGGCGTCTCTGGCGGGCGCTCGCTCAGCGCAGCTTTGCGGACCCGGGCCTGGCCGACTCGCAGGTAAAAGGGTTTGCAGCCACTTCTTGACGTGCTTTGCTGGCAGAGCGACGGGGGTTACAGGAAAGAACCCAACTCTCGTTTTAGCATTCAGGCAGACTTGGGGGGCGGGTGGTAATTTATTTCGGCGTACAGTTGGTTTGTTTCTATAAAATAAAACGTTTATGTTTCAAGACTTAGAATTTTCTTTCATTTGTTTTCTGGTCTTAGGACCTACGATTTAGTTGAGTTTTTACTTTGTTGCGTATTTAGTGTGTTATCTACCCAAACTAGTACAGAGATGAAGATATTATGCACTAAGGTCGATTTCCCACCTACGTAAAAGGGTAAAGCTTTAATATTTTATATTGGGTGTTACTGCATTACGAGTAGGATACCCTCCATCTGTCTGTCTTGCTCTCACGGTAAATCTTGGAACACTAGCATCACTTCCAGGAAATTTGGAAAAGCCAAGAATGCTCATCATCATACTCTATGACGTTGTTGAGTTGTATAGGCCAGTGAGGTAGGCAAGAGGACACGTTAACATTCTGATTAGAAAAGAAGACACAACATTATCACTTTTTACACATAATACAATCGTGTACCTTGAGAATCAACAGAAAACAACTGAAAATCTCATAGAAAAAATAAGAAAATTTAGTGAAGTGTCTAATTGCATCTAACTGCAATTTACAGTTATCAATAGATGTTATATATATATATATATATATATATATATATATATATATATACTGGAAAATAGAACAAAATAAACCATTCCGTTTGGCATGAAATAACTTGAAAAACGTATTTTAAAAAAGATGTAAAGCTCTAGGGACATAGATGAAAATATACTATATATGAGAATGTATAGATAAAAATACAATGAAATACATAACGTTCTTCTAGACAAAGGTATCATTTCTCTAAAAGAACATATAAATTAAACAGAATCCTAACCGAATTTTTTTGTTTGTTTTTAAAGCAACTGTTTAGCTCAAGGGGAAAAATAACTACTTGCCAGGAAGTTTTCAATTCAAAGAAAAATGTACATATGTATACATATATCTGGGGATTTTGCAATATAATAAAAGGTCTTATAAAGCTGTAGTGATTAAAAGGCCACTAGGGGGAATAGATCTACTACCAGACAAATCAAAGAAACTGAAGAGACATTTAAGAATAAAAGGAAAGCTGACATTTGATAAACATACATTTAAAATAGGGAATGGAGAATAAATAACATTTAATCCATCATGTATGGACAATTAGGTGTTTATTTGGGAAACCTAATAATAAAACTTGAACTTTCCCTCACTCTTAACATACAAATGAAATCTAGATGATTTACTAATTTAAGTTGAAATATATGAAACCTAAAAAAGAAGAAAAGCTGAATGAATGTGAGTGTAGCATGTGGGAAAGCATTTTTGAGGTTGATAGAAAAACCTAAAGCCCATGTAGGGACATGATTCTTAACATTTGCATGCAAGAAAAACAAAACAAAACAGATACAAATGGAAATTGTTAACAGAAAAAGAGCTAATTTTCTAATATGCCTAGAACTCTCATTAAGGACTTTTAAGATCAACCATCCAATCTGAGAATAAAAAGTGTGAATTCAAAGTAAGAGAAACACAAATGATAAGGGGAATGAAGACTCAGCCACATTAATTATCAGAAAAATGCAATTAAAGTAAGACCATTTTTGCCTGTTTTACTGATTTTGAAAATGTGATAATGCTCAGTATTGTTGATAGTGTGGTGAGAGAAATATACTCTTACAAACTCTTAGTGGAAATGTATTGGTAAAACTTTTTTATGGTGATAACTTAAAAATTTTAATATCCATTCACTTATTGGAATTCATCGTGCTCCTAAGTGCAAATAAAAATCTGTGTCAAAGATGGTCACCAAAAAAAAAAAAAAAAAACCAAAAAAGATGGTCACAGTAGGATTGTTTGTAATAGAAAACTTGGGAATAGTTTTGTAACCATTGATTGGAATTTGGTTACATAATTAATTGTACATCTACAGTGGAATAATAATAGTTTAAAACATTTGATAGTTCTAATGTTCTAAGGTGGAAGTATGTCCAAAGTATATTATAAATTGAAAACAAACAGAAACAAAAAACAAGTTGTACCACAGTATGTATAAATGTTTATGTATATGGGTGTGTATATATACATATATTTATATGTATATATGTGTATTTGTTTTATTGTGGTCTGGAAGTGAACATGCAATAGCTCTGAGGTATGCATATATTATGTATATTCATGTTTTGTTCTGTAAATATATGCATATTTGTAAATAAAAAGTGATATTTTTATAATAGGAAAAATAAAATAATAAATAGTAAAGATCTTGAGATTGTAATTAGTAATTTAGGTATTGAATTCCTTTCTGGATATATTAGTTATCATTCAGTGTAGAAGAAATATATTTTCTTTCACAGAGCTTTTCATATTGTTCACTTCATTTACTTTCTCTTTGAATGTTCTCTTTCAGCTTCTTTCTTTGAAAATCCCTTCCTTTATCTACTTCCTCAGTATTGATTGCTATGATGTTTCCTATAGGCACACAATTGAAGTTTTGCTTGAGGGATTTCACAGCCTGTTAACATTTTTATAAACAGAAAATACAGTAGTTTTTATACTCTTTATATATTTCAGTAACATTGTCCTAAAATCACTTTTATAGTACTCATTCTTCAGGATGAGAGAGATGCTGTACTTCAAAAAGTTTGTAAGAGTATATTTCTCTCATCACATTATCAACACTACTGAGTATTGTCACATTTTCAAAATCAGTAAAACAGGCAAAAATTAGACTACAAAAAAAATCAATAAGAATGCGTGGCAAAAATGTAAACATTCATGACAAATTTGAGAAAAAATTCTTAACATAAAATGAAATTTTCTTTTTATACAGCAGGTTCTTATTAGTTATCCATTTTATACATATTAGTGTATATATATCAATCCCAATCGCCCAATTCATCACACCACCATCCCCATCCCCCTGCCGCTTTCCCCCCTTGGTGTCCATATGTTTGTTCCCTACATCTGTGTCTCAATTTCTGCCCTGCAAACTGGTTCATCTGTACCATTTTTCTAGGTTTCACATATATGGGTTGATATACGATTTTGTTTTTCTCTTTCCGACTGACTTCACTCTGTATGACAGTCTGTAGATCCAGCCATGTCTCTACAAATGACCCAGTTTTGTTCCTTTTTATGGCTGAGTAATATTCGATTGTATATCTGTACCACATCTTCTTTATCCATTCGTCTGTCGATGGGCATTTAGGTTGCTTCTATGACCTGGCTATTGTAAATAGTGCTGCAATGAACATTGGGGTGCATGTGTCTTTTTGAATTATGGTTTTCTCTGGGTATATGCCCAGTAGTGGGATTGCTGGGTCGTATGGTAATTCTATTTTTAGTTTTTTAAGGAACCTCCATACTGTTCTCCATAGTGGCTGTATCAATTTACATTCCCACCAGCAGTGCAAGAGGGTTCCCTTTTCTTCACACCCTCTCCAGCATTTGTTGCTTGTAGATTTTCTGATGATGCCCCTTCTAACTGGTGTGAGGTGATACCTGATTGTAGTTTTGATTTGCATTTCTCTAATAATTAGTGATGTTGAGCAGCTTGAAAAGAAACTTTTTACAAAACCTAGCAAACAGAAAAATGGGCACATGACAAACAGGCAGTTCACAGAAATGGAGCTGAAAATGACTTTTAAGCAAAGAGTAAAAAATGCTCAAGATATGGAAAATAAAACTGGAATGTTTTCACCTTTCAGATTAACAATGACAAAATTTTGATAAAACATAGTGTTAGAAATGTAACACATTTTTGTCTGGTATGTGAGTTGATTCAGATTCTTGATGAAGAGTTTGACAATATATGCCAAAATAAAAATGTTCAAAACTTTTATCCATCAGTTCTGCTTCCAGGGATTCAATACACTTGTGCATAAAATATATAAATTTATTTCAGCATTGTTTGTAATGGCATACATTTGGGAACAATTTAAATTTTCATCAAGCAGCCAGTTGAACTGTGGTGCAGCCTTTAAAAATAATAAGGTTATATGAACTGAAATGTAATCAACATCAAAGAATTTTAATAAATGAAAAAACAGGATACAAAACAGTATATAGGAAACTGCCGTTTGTATTAAAAGGCATATATATTAGTTTGTGTTTGCTTAGAAAACCTCTTGAAAGACACAAAAAATCTAGTATCTGTGGCTGCCTTTTGAGAAGGGAAATGGGGCTCTAGGTAGGAAGGATCCTTTTTGTGATATAAATATATGCACTTTTGCAGATAACACATTTTAAAATGTAAGGTTACTTATCAAAATGATTTATAGGTCACCTGACATCCTGTTTTGTTACAGTTTTTAATACTAGAAGACTAGCCAGAAAATGACACAATAAGGCATTATCTGGCAATCTTTTAGATATCATGATTGTCATGGTAATGTTTCCTAAAATGTATTATATAAACATCATGATTATATTATTCTTCTGGAATTTTTTGTACTCCAGGTAACAAAAACATGCCTCTTCTGAAAGCTAAAATGGAGAGACCTGATATTCTCTTTTGAAAAATTAAGCTAGTACGTTTAATAAAAGTTAGCTATCTGGCTTCCCTGGTGGCACAGTGGTTGAGAGTCTGCCTGCCGATGCAGGGGACACGAGTTCGTGCCCTGGTCCGGGAGGATCCCACGTGCCGCGGAGCGGCTGAGCCCGTGAGCCATGGCCGCTGAGCCTGCGCGTCCGGAGCCTGTGCTCCGCAGCGGGAGAGGCCACAACAGTGAGAGGCCCGCGTACCGCAAAAAAAAAAAAAAAAAAAAAGTTATCTATCAACTGTGACTATCAGTTTGCTCCCATTTAATCTAATTCTTTTGTTTTCAAATAAAGCTGAATAACCAACCTCCTGCTAAAAAAAGGAAATGTCCTACCATAAGACCTTTTGTTTGGAAGGAACCATAGTGTGACTAAAATAAGAAAAATATTTGTATAAATTATAAAAACAGAACATAAATTGATTTGATTTTTCATAAATTGATTAGATTTTCCAACATTTTCATTTGTTCATAGTGAAAATTAGTCACCATTTCTGTCAAGTTTCTTGTAGGATTAATTTCATGCAAATATATAATTAAATGTATATTCCATGTATTGTTCTAATGAAAGATTCCATGTGTCTCTGGGTTACTTCTACTGCATGTTTTATTCCAAAGTAACAGACCTAAATTTATCTTGTTAGTGCAGGCCTCTGTAATTGCTTTTTGAGTAGGATAGTTTCTTAATTCCAGCCCGTGTAACAGCAACCTATTAAGTTGCCAAGGTGTGGAACAGGAATGACAATCCTTCACAATCATCGGACTTTAATCCATTCATACTGAGTCCACTCAACTGTCTAGTTCCCTGGTGACTAGGAAACCCATAAAACTAACACAATACACCACAGGAGCCAAGATTTTGGCTTCAAGTCTGTAAAGAGAATTGTGTTTGGAAGGGTGTGTAAAGTTTTCATCTTTTATAGACCTCAGGTCTTTTTAGTTAAATTCACTGTAAGAGTCTAGATTGTCAGTTCTATTTCTATTATTTTTTTCATTTCAGATTATAAAATCTATTATACATTTCTTTTTTTTTTTTTTCGGTACGCGGGCCTCTCACTGTTGTGGCCTCTCCCGTTGCGAAGCATAGGCTCGAGACGCGCAGGCTCAGCGGCCATGGCTCACGGGCCCAGCCGCTCTGCGGCATGTGGGATCTTCCCGGACCGGGGCACGAATCCGTGTCCCCTGCATCGGCAGGCGGACTCTCAACCACTGCGCCACCAGGGAAGCCCTATTATACATTTCTTATAGAAAATTTGAAAAGGAAATATTATTTATTCTTTAGCATATTCTCTAGATTTTAAATACTTTTAAAAACAAAATTTTCCATATTATAATTATGCAGATTATTGTAAACATCTTAATTATTTTTACAAAATTATTGTGACCATATTTTTAAAGGAATATGATTTTTATAACGTTTCACTATAATGTGTTTTCTTATATGTGTTAGATATTTATGTGCTAGATATTTATGTAGTTTACAGTTACTACTGTTTCATTCTGTACTCCTTCTATGAGAATGAGAATGTATCACTTAAAACAAAAATCTTACAACATATTTGAACTTTAAAGGAAGTTTATTAAGATAAGGTTCTTTTGTAAGTCAAAAAGAAAAATACCGTATGCTAACGCATGTATATGGAATCTATAAAAATGGTACTGATGGACGTAGTGGCAGGGCAGGAATAAAGACGCAGATGTAGAGAACTGACCTGAGGACACAGCAGGGGAGGGGAAGCTGGGACAAAGTGAGAGAGTAGCACTGACATATATACACTACCAAATGTAAAATAGATAGCTAGTGGGAAGCAGCCGCATAGCACAGGGAGATCAGCTCAGTGCTTTGTGACCACCTAGAGGGGTGGGATAGGGAGGGTGGGAGGGAAGCTCAAGAAGGTGGGGATATGGGGATATACGTATACATATAGCTGATTCACTTTGTTATAAAGCAGAAACCAACACACCATTGTAAAGCAATTATACCCCAATAAAGATGTTAAAAAAAAAACAAAACTATATTGTAAAATTTTTAAGAATGGGGAGAGCATTTAGAGTGGTAAAAAAAAAAGAAACCAGTGGCTCAAAGGAGGGAGGACTAAACAAATTCCATGAGCACCTGCAGCTTGTTAGGCAATGTGTAGGTGTATTTTACTTTAAATTCATTGATATTAGTTACTTTAAAAAACATTCTTATAGATTTAAAATTTTTTCAAAATTGGTTTATTTTTTCAAGGTGTTTTTCAATTGCTGGAATCACATTTGAATGCTAATTTCTGCCTGGCATGGTTGAGAACTGTTATTTTTCTTTACACTATATCAGTCCAAACATGCCTGATCAAAAGGATCACCTGGGACTGTGTTAAAAGTACAGATTTCCAGGCCTGGACCCCAGAGGTATTATTTCACTTTTGGGGTCCAGAATTATGTACTTGTTTTCCTTCAAGTTTTTTGTTTTTGTAATAAAAATATTCAAATCTGTCTTCACTTAGCTTCTGCAATTGTTAACATATGCCACTTTTGCACTATGCTGTACCATTTGCCACTCTAGATAGTTGGATGGATATATGGATGAATGGATGAATAGATGGATAGATAGATTGATAATTTGGCCCGTTTTTACTAAGGCACTCAATACTCTGTTCTAATTACTTTCCATCACAGTTATTTGACAGTTTGCAATCCCCAGGCTTGATGTAGAAAGGAACAATAGATGTTTAGTTAGAAAGTTACACTAAACATATAACTGTCAGATGGTTCTTTTTTATTGTGAAACAATGTCATACATATAAATATGCAGATATAAACATATATGTACTCTTTAAAAACTAGTAACAACCCATCACCCCTGTTTCACCACCCTATTAGAACTAGAACATTAGCAGGAACTTCAAACCCCTTGGGGGCCAGAGCTAAACACTTTACCCACATCACTTCTTTTCCACAGGTAACCGTTTTCCTAAATTTTGTGTTATTAATTACCTAATTTTATTCTTTAAAGTTTCCCCCATACATGTATCAGAAAAAAAGCGTTTTGTCTCATTTCCTGCTTTTGAACATTCTTAAATGGACTCATATGTGTTCTCCTATGACTGCTTTTTTTTTGTACAGTGTTGTAATTTCGAGATTCATCTCTGTTGATGGGTATGGCTGTACTTTGTTTTCACTACAGTATACTATTATATCATATAAATATACCAGAATATATTTATCCAGTGTACCATTGATGGGCACTGGAAATGTTTTTACTTTCTTTTAGTATGAACAGTGTGTCAAGAATATTCTCGTATATAACCTGTGTGTACACATGCAGTCACTTGAGAGTACATTCCTAGGAATGTCCAGAATTTAAGGTTCTAGAAAGGTAGGGGCATTTTCCTAAACACCAGATATTACCATCATTAAAGGAATAGGACCAGTTCCTGGAACTCTTGGTTGGCCTGCAGTTGGGTCTGGATTTGTGATGTGCTCCAGGGAGCTGTTTTTACTTTTAAGACACGTAGGATGTTGTACAACTAACTCCAGCTCCAGAGAGGGAGAGGAAATGGTCCAAGACTGACGCAGGCTTGGCAGGAGGCTAGAATCTACATACCGGCTTATGCCATGGTGACATTTGCTGGGTCAACTCAGTCTGTATTGACTACTCACTCATATAGTGTTCTAATGCTTCTTTGGCATACCTACCCTGTATC
Source organism: Orcinus orca (assembly GCF_937001465.1). Classification (NCBI taxonomy): domain Eukaryota; kingdom Metazoa; phylum Chordata; class Mammalia; order Artiodactyla; family Delphinidae; genus Orcinus; species Orcinus orca. The sequence continues at coordinate 23,470,117 of NC_064563.1, forward strand.
GGTGATTTCTACCCTACTGGAGCAACACAAATGACCACATTCTGTACTCTGATAAGCAGGACAACTCATTGGAAAGAACACGGACTGGGAACTTAGAAGTACTTGAGTTTAGCAGCATTGGCCATTTACGTATTAGATGTTTTCATTTGTTTTTTTCACTATTACATTGTTTTGTTTATTTACTTTTTTTCCAGTTTATTTTTATTTATTTATTTATTTATTTATTTTTGGCTGTGTTGGGTCTTTGTTGCAGTGCACGGGCTTTCTCTAGTTGTAGCGAGTGGGGGCTACTCTTCGTTGCGGTGCATGGGCTTCTCATTGCGGTGGCTTCTCTTGTTGTGGAGCACAGGCTCTAGGCGCACAGGCTCAGCAGTTGTGGCTCATGGGCTCCAGAGCGCAGGCTCAGTAGTTGTGGCACTCAGGCCCAGTTGCCCCACGGCATGTGGGATCTTCCCGGACCAGGGCTCGAACCCGTGTCCCCTGCATTGGCAGGTGGACTCAAGCACTGCACTACCAGGGAAGTCCCTGTTTATTTTTCTTTTTCGGTTTGTTTTTAATTTTTATTTTATATTGGAGTATAGTTGATTAACAATGTTGTGTTAGTTTCAGGTGTACAGCAGAGTGATTCAGTTATACATATACATGTGTCTATTCTTTTTCAAATTCTTTTCTCATTTAGGTTATTACAGAGTATTAAGCAGAGGTCCCTGTGCTATACAGTAGGTCCTTGTTGGTTATCTATTTTAAATATAGCAGTGTGTACATGTCAGTCCCAAACTTGCAATCTATCTCTTCCCCCACCCTTCCCCCGCTGGTAGCCATAAGTTCGTTCTCTATGTCTGTGAGTCTGTTTCTGTTTTGTAAATAAGTTCATTTGTATCATTTTTTTTCAGATTCCACATATAAGCGTTATCATATTTGTCTTTCTCTGTCTGACCTACTTCACTTAGTATGATAATCTCCAGGTCCATCCATGTTGCTGCAAATGAAATTATTTCATTTTTTTAATAGTTGAATAATATTCCATTGTATATATGTACCACATCTTCTATATCCATTCATCTGTCAATGGACATTTAGATTGCTTCCATGTCTTGGCTATTGTAAACCGTGCTGCAGTGAACATTGAGGTGCATGTATCCTTTCGAACCATGTTTTTCTCCAGATATATGCCCAGGAGTGAGATTGCTGGATCATATGGTAGTCATATGGTAGCTCTGTTTTTAGTTTTTTAAGGAACCTCCATACTGTTCTCCATAGTGGCTACACCAATTTACATTCCCACCAACAGTGTAGGAGGGTTCCTTTTCTCCACACCCTCTCCAGCATTTGTTGTTTGTAGACATTTTGATGATGGCCATTCTGACTGCTGTGAGGTGATATCTCATTGTAGTTTTGATTTGCATTTCTCTAATAATTAGTGATGTTAAGCATCTTTTCATGTGCCCCTTGGCCATCTGCATGTCTTCTTTGGATAAATGTCTATTTAGATCTTTTGCCCATTTTTTGACTGAATGGTTTGTTTTTTTGATATTGAGCTGCATGAGCTGTTTGTAAATTTTGGAGGTTAATCCCTTATTGGTCGTATCATTTGCAAATATTTTCTCCCATTCTGTGGGTCGTCTCTTCATTTTGTTTATGGTTTCTTTGCTGTGCAAATTGGAGATAATATATGAAAAGTGCTCTGCCTTTTCCTGACATTTGATAAGCATTCAGTGTATTATAGCTTTTGCTGATGTTTTCTCCTTGTTATTTGTCATCACCCAGAACTCAGAAACCTGAAATACTGAAATTCCTTTCTGTAATAATCTTTTCCCCTTGATTGAATTAATGAAATCAATGAACTCTCTCCCCAACCTCCAGCCCTTGTTTCAAATATCATCCCAACTTCTAGATTACTTCTCTGAGTTATTCTCATAATGTTCACATATACATGTTTTTTATTTAAATGTTTAACATGTCTTCTCTAGGACTCTTCTTTAAACATAACATGTCCCAATTTAAACTTTTGATTCCTGCCCTCCCCAGTCCCAACATTTTCCCACCATCTTCCTCTCTAGTTCAGCTAATGGCATCACCATCAGCTCGGGTACCCTGGCTTAAAAAATGAGACTCATCCTCGACTCCTCTCTTTACTTAGTCCATCAGCAACTCCTGTGGGTTCTGCTTCCAAATCTTGTTATGCATCTGACGGCATCTGACCCTCTCTCATGTCACCTCCCCAGTCTAAGCCAGCATCAGCTCCCACCTGGATTACTGCTGCCATCCCTCCCCCACTGCTTCTACTCCTGCCCCTCAAGATAAAGTTTAAATCAGATCTGGTCACTCCACTGATTAAAGTCTTCCAAAGACCCCCAACTGCAATTACAACAGATTCCAAACATTTTGCCATGAGTTTCAGGTATGATCAGACCTCTGTCTCCATCTCTGACCTCGGTTCTCTTCTTTCCCTGTGTTCCAGTCACACCTGACCTCTTTCTCTCCCTTGGTCATTGCCCAAGCTCATTGCCATCTCAAGGCCTTTGCACTTACTTTCTTGTCTTTTGGGAACTCTCTTCCTACATTTTTCGTATAATGCTTTCTGTCATAGTTCAGATAGCTGAAAGCTCACCTCCTGAGAGAGCTTTTCCCTGACCCTCCTCGAGCGCCTCATCCATGTTTTTCTTAATCTTTAACTTTGTTTTCTTCATAACTGTACTATCTAAATTTAATCTTAAATATCTCTTGATATGTTTCACTCCACTAGAATATAATCTCCAGCAGAGTGTCCATCTCATTTACTGCTGTATTTTCAACACCTATAATAGTCCCTGGTACATAATAGATGCTCAGGAAATATTTGTTGAATTAATGAAGGAATGAAAGAAAGGTAACTGGGGACTAAAAGAATCACAGAACTTGTTACATGTATCACTAAATAATAATACTAACTATATAAATATATTTTTAAAGGTATAAAATGTGGTTTTTTTTCAGGATTAATTAGAATTCTTCAAATGTCAGGTAAGTTTTTGTGAATAAATTTTAATATGCTTTATTTTCAAATGTGAACTGTGTGATTCCTTTCCTTAAAAAATTGGAGTTTATTTCACTTTTAAGTCACTTGTTTAATATTTGAAGAATATATATATATACATATATATACATTCATTTGTTCATTTATATATATGAACACTCCTCTTTATCTTTGACAGAAAAGGATTAAAAGGGTTTTATACTGGCATATAGGTACTGCAAAAATCTCTAAAGTATGTGGGGGAAAGTTAGGTAAAGGAAAAATACAGGTAGGAGAGTAAGTCTGCAAAGAGAGGTAATAGTAATAAAAAGCCTGTGATGGCAGCTTGCCCTTACAGAAGAAGACTCAAAAGTAGCGCTGCTTTTTCAAGCAATGTAGGAGATGATACAAGGAGAGAAACACCACATCTGTGGGATTTGTGTTTCTTATGAGATAAAAGTCAACCAGTTAAGAGATTCAGGACTACCTTCTAGTGAGTAATTTCTCTAATTTCAACAAGAGGACAAGACAAGTGACTTCAGTACCTCCCTTGCAGCAATTACAATGATCTAGGTTGCTTTTAGGCGGAATATGGTAAAAATGTGACTCACTGGAGATGAAGACTGAACCACCTCCAGCTGAGTTGTGTGTAGCATTACTGCTATTTAAAGTATTAAGTATTCATTGTGTTATGTTTTAAATTTATTAAGTATTCATCATGTTATATATTAAATTTATTAAGTATTTATTGTGTTGTGCTTTGAATTTATTTAAACACAGCCATTTTCCAAAAAGGATTCGGGACTAAATCAGATGCACTCTATAAATGACTGTACTCTCCCTATTATATAATAGGAGAAAGAAGTTTTGCTACTGTGCAAGGAGTTTATGTGGATAGGAATGAGCATCAGGTCAGCTGAACACTAGCATGAAAGCTTGTTGCTTTGATCATAACAATATAATTGCTTAGTTTTATTTTTAAGTCCATATTCAGGCTAAAAATTCATCAAATATATTAATAGGTTGATGTCTAATTACATAATGAATTGCTTTTTTATAAAAAATGAGTGTATGTCATGTTGCTTATATTCATTGATGCATACCAAAATTTAAAAACTGAATATCTTCTGTAATCATATTATCATTCCCATTGTAAATCAGGTCCCCTTTCTCTCCCCCAAAATATAGTCCCCACAGGCCCTGAACAACTTGCAGATGAAATGGAGAATCAAATAAACTCACCTGATCCAAGGCCTGGTGCCCCTCCTGAGTACAATTCCCATTTTGTACCAGGTAGGTTGAATATTCAGGAAGAATCTTGCCCCTCTCCAGAAAACCATGCTCATAGTTAAGATTGCTTTTAAAATTAACTAATTAATTAATGGAATGATTCAGTAAATAAATACTGGATGCCTACAGCGCGCCGAGTAGTTCACTAGATGTTAATTAGAATTATATTCCTGTCTTAGGAAGGAAGTTGTGCAAACATTGATGGCATTCTCTTTGCTTGAATGTGAAGAGAACGTTGTCCTGTGAAGAGCACAGAGGGCAGTAACTGCCTCTACTGGGGATTTGAGGGAAGCACTAACTGAGGAAATCAAGTTTTACTGGCACGTGAGGAATTTATCAATCGAAGGAAAGGGGGAAAGGGCCATACTTGCAGAAAGAACAATATGTCCAAAAGCTCAGGGTCATGAAGGTCTGGTTGGGACAAATGGCAGGAGAAATGCAGAAAAATGGAAGTGAATGGCTTTGAGTTCTGATTCAGGAGCTTGTAGTTCGGCAAATATTTTTATAAGTCTGAATACACAACTCATACTGTACTCAGGGACTCAGGAAAATAGATACTCCTAAGTATTTGGGCAATATGTAAATTCTTTAAAATTAAAAATACTCTTACTCTTTCAGTTGGTCATGGCTAAAAAAACTAAACAAACAGTATTTTTCTCGAATGAACATCCTTATGATAGATTTTCTTTTTTTTCCAGAGAACAGCAAAACATCCACAGCTAAGCCTAGCTGTTGAAACTTAACCTTAATCCTGACTTGAAGTGGAAGCTTTTAAAAAATCTTCTCTTGCTTTTCTACCAAATTCTAGCTACTGTTGTCTTTGCTGCTACTTTTCCTCCCTAGATCTCATATTCAAAGATGCCTATGGGTTTAATTGTATGCAAATTGCACGTCATTATTTTTAGAGACACACAGCATGGAGGGTGGGTGGAGCCCTCTAGGTGCTGAATTTTGATCCTTTGCAAGATGACAGCAGTGGGGTCTTCTGGATTCTGCAGCTGTTAATTCAGGTCACCACCGACCGTGTTGTGATGTTCCAGACTAAAAGGCAAACTGGAGATATTTCTTTATACTGTTATTCTCATAAAGAGATAAAAGTGACATACTATACGTTTATATAGCAAGGTCTGTTTTTAATACCAAATAGTTTATATCTCTATGCATTTATATCTCTGTGCCTTTATATTTCTAATAATATGGTTCTTGTTGGTATATGTTGAGACTTTGAGAATGTTAGGATCCTTGACCTTGTGCATTAGAGTGTTACGTTCTCAACTGTTGTGTGCCTCCCCTTCCCCCTCCCCTCTCCCTTTTTAAGCTGCTTCACAAGATTTGGAAGCTCCCTGATTCACTTTTACTTTCCTTTCAGTGGGTAGAAGAACGGTTGGTTGGTTGGTTGCTTGCTTGTTTACTTGGTTGGTTCTTTGTTTTTCAGTTATGCTGTTAAACTAAAAATCTCTGTTAAACTCCCTTACTGTTCATGTGACCGTTCTCTTTATGGTGTTTGACCAGTGATGCCATGAGTTCGGGAAGATCTTCGCTGAACAGTCTTTTTCCCTATTGTTCGTCCATTGTCAGTGTTTTATGTTGACCGTGTGAAGGACATTAAAGCCCTAAAACATCTAAAAAAAAAACCAACTCTTACTTTTGACTAAGGAAATAGTTTTAATCAGGATTATATTCAAATACATTTTAGTGGTTTAGAAAATGATAAAGTATAGTGATATTTCTTTAAATATATATTTAAGTGTTTGTTTAGAGGCAGAAACCAGTGAGTTAGGCTGTGAAAGAGCAGAAGAAACCCCAGTATCCACAGGATGATGGCAAGGATGTTGTCTTGGCTCCAGACATATGATTCATGGAGCTCAGGTAGCCTTTGCCCCGGCAGTGTTTTCTGAAAACAGGGCTTCCTTTTCCCCTTTCCCTCATGTGTATGCATGTTGTGTGAATCTGATCCAGTATAACCCCTCATTATGGCTTAACCCCTGCTAAATCCAAGTTTTTGACAACCCTACATTGTAATATCACTATATATACGTTTCTCTATGTTTTACTTCAGTGGCTATCAACATTATCTACATAATCTGTCTTAGATTCACCAGTCACTCTATATCCAAGAACTTAGGTTCCAGTAGAACAGAAACTCCACCGTTTCTAAGAAGTAAACCTTGGTTATAAATCATGTTCTGCTCATCTGGGAAAGTGTCTGTCTCTTCCTTTCTGTATCAAAAAAATAGCACAAGTAATGAATTTTCAGTTATGAAAATCAGCAACAAAAATTCACTGTGATCACCATCTAGTGGCTGAACTATATACTTATTTATCCTGATGCAAATTGTGTGCCCTTGATTCACATTAAGGAACTTGAAATACTATACTTGAAATTTTAGCTTTCATGAATTTCTCTAAATTGAATTATATAATTCCATTTGCATTACATTACTGGATATTTGTTACCATTGAAAATAATTTTGGGCCAAATATGTTTAAAAACATAGTTAATAAAGAAGCCTTTGTTATATGTAGTCTATTTAAAGAGGAAAATGACATACTTTTTTGAAATAAAAAAGGATGATAATATTCAAAATAACTAAGAAAACACAAATCCCATAAAGCAGTATTTCTCACACTAGCATTGGTAGGAAAATGCTCCATTACAGAGTTCTTTATTTAAATAAGTGTGGGATACTATAGTTACACAAAGTTAAACGTGTTTTGTTGTGTTTTCCTGCAGAACAATCAGAACCCGTAACGGCAATTTTAAAGCTTAAAAGAGAGTATAAAACATTTCCCACACGTAATTAGATTATGTTTTTTCCTTCACTTCTCTTAACATCTCTGAATAACACATACTTATAACAAAAATCATTTGATTACATACATTTGTATACAATTTTTTTTAGAAGTATAGTCTCTAAACTGAATAGCACCATAATCTAAATTGTAATTTCCTTTCTAATTTATTGATCCTCAAATTTTGTTCCATGACGTACTTTTATCTTAAAATCACATGGTTAATACCAGAAGAATTAATCATCAACTCATTGAAGTGATATAACAATTAGTATTTTTGAGACAGTTTGTATGACTTTTTAGGTGCATTGTATGCTTTTTAATAATAGTTCTAAAAAAATGATGAGCGGGATATCCGATTTCCAATCCAATTTGGGTACTCTTAAACACAGCTCTTAAAGGAATTAAAGTCTATTCTTCACAATAAACTGAAACGTGAAATGTCCTCCATTTTTTCTAAAGACATTAGCACTTTTTTTCTCACTTAGCTCTAATTTAACATTGTTTTTAGTTACCATTATTTTTCTGTTAGTCTCTCCTGACTCCTGGTCTCTGTCAAGAGGTCTGTGTTCTCTACCCTTAAAAATGGGTATTCCCCAGAGGTCCTTGGGCCACTCCCCTGTCCAGCCCTGCCCTGCCCTGTCCTCTCTCTCACCTCTTCCATTCACCTGTCCTTTTACACTCTCCTAAGTTATACTGGGAATACCCCATATGGTTTCATTTGCCTTTAACCACTTACGAATCCCTTAGCCCCTAACCACATCAGTCTCCTCTGCTCTAAACTTGCATTTCCACCTGCCTGTAGACCACTTGCCCTGGGTGACCCAGGATCTCAAACTCAGTGATTCCTCAGTGCATCTTGGGCATCTCACTCCGGAACACGTGCCCTCTGTTCTTTCTCTACACTGGAGGCCTGCAGGGACCCACGTCAGAAACTTGAGAATCTTTCCTCACATCCAGTCTATTGCCAAGACAATATGTCTCTTAAACGTCGATTATTATTTCTCCACTTTCTACTCTTTTCATCACAATTAAACTTCCTTACCTCACATCTAGACTCCTGCAGGCACCTCCTTCCTAATTTAACCTTCTCATTCATAAAGGTTCTAAATGTAAAACTGGTCACTCCATTTTACATTTTACTAGCATAAAGTTCAGGTTCTTTGCACAGAGCATAGGTCTTTCATAATCGTCACTTCCTCCCCACCTTCCTTTCTGTTTTGTTTGCTAAATCTCTATATATGCATGGCCTTTACTCCTGTGGTACTGAGCTTCCTCTGTGCAGCTGCTCATTTTGTACCTGCTGTATCTAAAACCTTTGCTCATCGTAAAGGTGCTGGCTGGGTCTAATGTGTCAGCACTTACATCACAGGGTATCTCTTCTGCCTAGGTTAGTTGCCCCTCCTCTCTAATCACTTCACATACTATGCGTCTACCAGTGAATATGTTACAGACCCAGGTCCTTGGACAATTTAATCAACAGAAATTGTTAAGAGGCCAGATGAGAAGTTGAAGCAGGGCTTTACTGGGATTCCTGCTACAGCAGAGGGAGCGAGAACAAGAAGCAGGTGGCCTTGCTCACTCCCCGAGGCAGGGGCTGAGCTGGTTCCTTAAATGGGGTGAGGGTAGGGACGGGTCAGTGGGTTGGGCAGGAGGCGTAGCCTGGGTGGTCTTCCCACCCCCTTGGTGGTGCTATGTGCAGAGATCATGCACAGGACCCTGCTTTTGCATGCAACCGTTCATAATATTTCCATATGATGCATTTTAATTTCTGTAAGTTTAGTAATGTCCCCATTTTCACCCCTGTGTTTAATAATTGAAGTCTATTTTTTTTTTCTTGGTTAGTCTGGCTTAAGGTTTCTCAATTTTGTTGATCTTTTAAAAGAACCTACTTTTGGTTTTGCTGATTTTTTAAAAATTAATTAATTTATTTATTTTTGGCTGTGTTGGGTCTTCGTTTCTGTGCAAGGGCTTTCTCTAGTTGTGGCAAGCGGGGGCCACTCTTCATTGCAGTGCGCGGGCCTCTCACTATCGTGGCCTCTCTTGTTGCGGAGCACAGGCTCCAGACGCACAGGCTCAGTAGTTGTGGCTCACGGGCCCAGTTGCTCCGAGGCATGTGGGATCCTCCCAGACCAGGGCTTGAACCCGTGTCCCCTGAATTGGCATGCAGATTCTCAACCACTGCGCCACCAGGGAAGCCCAGTTTTGCTGATTTTTGTCTATTGTTTTTCCTGTTTCATTCACTCACTTCTACTTCAGTGTTTATTATTTCCTCCTGCTTGCTTTGGGTTTGATTTATTTCTAAGGTGGAAAGTTGGGTTACTGATTTGAGATATTTCTTTTTTAGTGTAGGTGTTTACAGCTGTCAATTTCCCTCTAAGCATTGTTTTAGCTGCATCCCATAAGCTTTGGTATATTGTGCTTTTGTTTCATTCATCTCAAAGTATTTTCTCATTTCTCTCATGATTTCTTTTTACCCCTTTGTTTATTTAAGAGTGTATTGATTTATTTCCTCATATTTGTGATTTCCAAAATTTCTTCTATTATTATTGATTTCTGGTTTTATTCCATTGTAATAGAATATACTCTGTATGATTTCAGGTATCTTAAATTTGTTGAGACTTGCTTTATGGCCAACCAGTAGGTCTATCCTGGAGAAGGTTCTATGTGCATTTGAGAAGAATGGTTAGTCTGTAGTTGTTGGGTAGAGTGTTCTATACATGCCTGTTATGTATTGTTTCATTTATAGTGTTTTTCATGCTTCTATTTCCTTTTTGATCTTCTGCTTAGGTGTCCTATCCCTTGTTGTGAGTGGGGTATTGCAGCCTCCAGTTATCGTTCGTTGGATTGCCTATTTCACAAAAGTGTGTCAGTTTTTGCTTCACGTATTTTGAAGTTGTTTTTAGGTGTATGTAATTGTTATGTCTTCTTGATGGACTGACACTTCTGTTATTATAATAAAATGTCCTTTACCTCTAGTAACAGTTTTTGTCTTAAAGTATATTTTGTCTGACATGAGTATTGTTATTTCACTAGTTTTTATTAATGAAGTACTAATGCAAAGTTCAAGGATGAACCTTGAAAACTTGCCAAGTAAAAGAAACCAGATACAAAGGCCATGTCACATGATTTTATTTATATGAAATGTCTGGATTAGGCAAATCTATAGAGATAGCGGTTTCCAGGGACTGGGGGAAAAGATGGGGAATGACCGCTAATGGGTATGGGAGTTTTGGGACGGGTGATGAAACTGTTCTGGAGTTAGACAGCAGTCATTAAAAGAACCCCTTTGGGGGGCTTCCCTGGTGGCGCAGTGGTTGGGAGTCCACCTGCCGATGCGGGGGACACGGGTTCGTGCCCTGGTCCGGGAGGATCCCGCATGCCGCGGAGCAGCTGGGCCCGTGGGCCATGGCCGCTGGGCCTGCGCGTCCGGAGCCTGTGCTCCGCAACGGGAGAGGCCACAACAGTGAGAGGCCCGCGAGCAGCAAAAAGAGAAAAAAAAAAAAGAAGAACCCCTTTGAAGTTAAGTAGACCTTACTATCTTTATGACCTTAAACAATAATAACAGTAAACGTAGTAACAAAAAATTAACCATGCTAATTATATGCTAGACCTTGCGCTAATCCTACTATAACCTAATGAAGTAGGTATATTATTATCTCCGAAGAAGGAAGCTAATGCCTAGAGGCTAACATGTTAACTTGATATTTCAACCTTACTTCTGTACCTCTGAAATGGGAATAATTGTCTCATAAGGCTTAAGAGGATTAAGTGAGTTAATGTGTAAATCCCCTTAGTACATTTTGGTACATCCTACACACTCGTAAAATGGAACACCTTGTTATTTTTAAGTGCAGGTTGTGTGAGCCATATCATCTCCATGTAAAAAGTCATGCTAATTTCCAATATATTGTAGTGTTTATAATGTATAACACTTTCATTTGTTTTTGAACACAGGGCCCCCTGGACCAGCTGTCCCTCCTCCTGCAGGCCACCCAGGAAGCTTGCCTGTGGGGTACTACAGTCCACATCAGCCCACTACCTTCCCCTTGTACATGCAAACTGGTGGTAGCCATCCTATCCAGTACCAGCCTGGAAAATATCCTGCACCACAACATTCTGCTCCAATAGTATGGATGCCAATGCCAACTGTTATGCCAAACTGCCCTCCAGGTCTGGAATATTTAGCCCAGGTACTCCACACAAATCCAAATTATTTTCTTACAAAGTATGACTGGGGATCCAACAAAAAGAGACTGGATAGAGTGGATAAAGGGATGGGTCAGTGATGACAGATGTTTGTGAGACTATAGGAGTGGTAGTGCTAATTTCAGAAATGTGAATGGGGAACAAAGAAGATAGGGATTTTTTTGGTGGGATGATACGGTTTTTGTGAAGGTTGTATATTGAATTTTAAGACATTCAAGATGTCCTATGAAGGCAGTTTAAAAACTAGGAATTGGAATAGAAGAAAAATTATCAAAGATGTTAATTGGAGTGTCATTTGCTTAGAAGTAAAGGCTGAATGTCAAGAAAAGCAACATTACAAAGAACAGAACAGAACGGTAGACAGTGAGTAAATCACACAGTGCCTCAGGCCATTGCTATTTCTCACCACCCATAGTTTTCATCAACCAGTCCTGTCACCTCCCAAAGCATACAAGGTAAATAAAAATAGGGGACTTCCAAGGATACTGTTTCAGGTCAAGTTCCGGAGAACCCCTTTCCACAACACAGAGACTCTCTAATTTTTATCTAGATGGACATTCTAGGACTGGGCCACCCATTTCAGAAACTGGGGCAACATGCCCACAGGTTTGTGTACCATCAAATGGTACTGTTTAAAAACCCATATCAGAAATAAAAATGTTGCTTAATGAAAATAAGATAAACCTAGTATTGCAAATCCCCTAGAAACTACTAAATCATGTTTCACTTTTAGAAAAAGCAAGTGTTGGAATATTGATACATTATAAGCAAGGGACTTGCCAATTCAATACATGTCTCCCCACCGTAGTCAACCAAATGTTCCTTGGAGTTTGACATGTTTCTCTTTTCAGTTTTATATACTGACTGTTAATCCTGTGTATTGAAAACCATTGTTACAAAGTTCTAGTGTTGATCTTTGAAAGTAATACAGTTGTATCAGGAAAATTTGGATTTTACATAAACCAAAAACTTTATTAACCTGTTGTTTGGCAAAATATTGACAAAGCCAGTCATTCAGGTACAGTGCTAGAATAACCCCTACATTATTTTGGAAGCTTATAAAATGTTTATAAGTTAACCAAGTTTAGAAAGTTTATTTTTTTACTTGATGATAAATGTAGAAAATTTCCTTAGAAATCCAATATCTAGAGTCATTTCTTTTTAAAAATGTATAGCTTTAATATTGTTCATTTAAATATTAAAAAACCATTTTCTTAATTTCTTCTATTACTTTAGGTGAAGTTAAATGGGCATATTTTATGAAATCTATTTTCCCTTTCAGCAATGTTTTTAGTTAAAAAAACAATTGAAAAAGAAACAAATAAAACAGGTTTAGAGCCAGACAAACCTGGGTTTTAATTCTAGCTCTACTCTCTCCTCACTCTGCTACCTTGAGTAACTTTTCTAAACTCTTGGTGCTTGAATTTCATCATCTATAAAATAGTGCTAGTCATACCTACTCTATTGGTTGTTAGGAGAATTTTTAATGAGATAAGTTTGTAACATGCCTAATATTTTTGGCACATGGGACCCAGCCAGTGGATAATAGCTGTGTGGATGTTTTTAGTTGAAACACCTTGTGTGTAGGTGGAAGACACAGAGCCAGGCATCCAAGCATTTTTTCATCCTAGGCTTTTATTTTTTTATTTTTGGCTGTACCTTAGTTCCCCAACCAGGGATTGAACCCATGCCCCCTGCAGTGGAAGTGTGGAGTCTTAACCACTGGACCGCCAGGGAAGTCCCTATCATAGTCTTTTTGCCATCTCGTGTGCAAATTACATGAATCATTATCAGGACTATCCTGACACTTTAACATCCAGAGTAGCAGGTTTACATTATTTCTAGAATATTGGCTTGGCCAGTGACTCCACACTTTGTTAGGACTGCTTCTTAACAACCATAGTATCTTATTGGGTAAACTGCTTTCACAGTAACAGGCATTTCTTTAGAATATTTTGCTCAGCAGTAGAAGCTCTTACCAAGTAGTGAATATTTTTACTTTTTAGTTATAGATGTTTAAGAGTCCCTAGAGTTTTTCAAAGGGACTGTAAACCACCCTAGTGGCCACTTTTGATAATTTTGTAAGACATGTTTAGGCCCTCTCACCTGATTGTCTTTTCATAAAAGAAATTTTTTTTTTTTTTTTTTTTGTGATACGTGTGCCTCTCACTGCTGTGGCCTCTCCCGTTGCGGAGCACAGGCTCCGGACGCGCAGGCTCAGCGGCCATGGCTCACGGGCCCAGCCGCTCCGCGGCATGTGGGATCTTCCTGGCCCGGGGCACGAACCCGTGTCCCCTGCATCGGCAGGCGGACTCTCAACCACTGCGCCACCAGGGAAGCCCGAAAAATTTTTTAATGAAAGAAAGATTGTATCCTCTCTATACCCTCCTGTAATGGATCACGCCACAGAATGCTTATGTCAGGTTACATTATTTTAAATTTTATTTATTACCACAGTAATGTAGTGTTCATTAATTAATGTATTCAACAAACATTTGGTAAAATATGGCATTTCAGGCAGTGTTCTGGGCTCAGACATTAGGAATGATCTAATGATCTAAATTATCTACAATTAGATATGAGTAGTCTGTCCTTAAGGGGGTTTCTTTTCTGCTAGGATGTTCTCAAGTATAACAGATGATGGGCCAAAGTGTTTATCTTTACAGTGATTCCTAAGTAAAGTTAAGGTAGAAGTTGGTCTAATGGTATTACCAACCTCCCTTTTCAAGGGATTCCATCCTTGGAGAATGTTTCCTCTCCTTTGCCCTCATCCTATTCACATGCTTCCAGCTCTCTTGGATCTTCCCCTATTAGTCTGCACTTAGGGAAGACCCTGGCATCAGCAGCCCAAGTGAATGGAAGTCAGTGTGTTAACCTCTTTCAGAGGTACTGTGAAGTAATATGAGATCGGAGATTCCTGTGCAAGGTCCACCCTGCCTCATTCACTCTCCCTAAGCCACTGAGAAAATTGGCTTCTTGTGGCTGGTCCATGTTAAACTGTCCCGAACTTCCTGACAAGTCCAGTCTGTGGGTGACATATCAGAGAGACCAATGAGTAGGAACTGAACTAGGCAACATAGCTTCTTCTAGGTGCTGTTACTGAAGCAGGAAGATGATTTTCTGATATTTTAGAGAATTGTTTCAATATTTTACAGTGGACCTGGAGGAGAGTGTTCTATCTGGACAGCTCTGCTAATAACCATCTGATCAGGTGCAGATGGGCTGATTTTACTTGATAAAAATGTTTTTGATTCCATTCAGTTTCAGAGAGATATTTTTGTATCAATTGAACATTTAATTTCTGTCTCATCAGGTTTTTTTCTAATACTGGTTTGATTTGATTCTGTTATTTCTCTCTCTCCTAATTGCTTTGTTCTATCCCAACAGTTGGACAACATACATGTTCTTCAGCATTTTGAACCCCTGGAAAGTATGTATACTTTTGTAGTGTCCAGCAATATTTGAATCAGGTGAAAATTTGCATTATCCAATATCTAGTTCCTTATTTATATTGATCATTTTTTAGTGGTTCAAAGAGAAAAGACTATCCTCTATTACCCTATCTTCAAGGAAGTAATAAAGGGACTTAACTTTGTATAATTTTATCTGTTTACACATCATACATGAGCTCTTAGATTTCAAAAGGACTTAAACATTTTTACCTGATCGAACGCCCTATCCTTTACCCATCTCAACTCCTCCATATTCACTTTTCATGGACAAGGGAAAGAAGGAGCAAAAAGACTAGATGAGCTAGTCAAGGGCACCCTAGTCAGCTAATCAATGGCAGAGCTGGAAATAGAGTCTCAGTCTGCTGGGTTCTAAGTCCAATGCTGTGGAAGTAAGAAAAAATCACGGTAAGCACAAGGCCTGTTCTCAGTTCCCTTCACTGTATCAGATCTACACCCTCATTTCATTCATTTTACCTCCACATAGAGCCTTTGACTTTTCTTATTTGGTTTTCTTATTTGCAATTAGTAATGACCCTAATCCTCTCAGCATATTTCATAAGCTGATTAATTCATGGTCTGGTGTATAATTTCCTTTAAATGTTTTTATAATTAAAGTTTTCTTAATTCAAGTACTCCAGGAGTATTGTTTCCAATCTTTGCTTCTATGTGGAAAAGTTTTAAAAATCATTTTACACTGAACTTCTCAGAAGAAATGTTTTAAAATTTCAAAATTACCTATATACTTATAGGGCATATGAATTACAATGACGTTCTAATAATTGCATATTTTTCACCTGAAATTTTTTAAAAAGCTCTTTTGCTTTAGGCCCCTGTGAAATACTACAAAAGGACTTCTTGAGGCCCATTTTAACTGCTTCTAAAATAAGATGGCTCTCTCATTTTTAGTGATAACAGGTTTTGAAACTAATAATACATATGATATTAAAAACAACCTGGGCCAGATGGTTTACTTTGTGACCGAAGACACAGATGATTATACCAGGAATGCTTATCGGACACTGAGGCCCTTTGTGCTCCGGGTCACTGACTGTATGGGCCGAGAAATCATGACAATGCAGAGACCTTTCAGATGCACCTGCTGCTGCTTCTGTTGCCCCTCCACCAGGCAAGAGGTAAGAGGACAGAAGTCTCATCCGTTGTTTCTTCCTGATCCAACTCTTCCCCGCACGGTTGTGCTCCTTCCAAAGCTACACAGGAGGGGCCTTTCATGGCACAGGCAGAATGGAAGAAGATAGTGGGGTGGGGGGAGGAAGGAAGCCAAATGCCAAATTGTCTCACCTATGGAAAAACCACAAAGACATTTTTCATGTGGGTTCATGTCTTCAGGGGCTAGTTGCGGGGGGCGGGTCAAGCACAAATGAGGGTTATTTAGTCAGTGATCGCAATTCTATCAGTTGTGTCTACTGAATTAGAAATTAGTCTGTTACCTAGAACACACATTTGTCTAAATGTGCCTACATATCCCCAAATAAGGTCACACTAAATGTAGACATGCTTTTAAATAGGATCAGAAGAAACTTCAGATACTTTTACTCTACCCATCATAATCTACACCTTGTTACAGATAAAGAAAGGGTGGCTAAAAAAAGAATAAGTGCCTGAGGATGGTGTTACACTTGGTAGATGCTAGAACTAGAAAGCAGTTGTGCCAAGTTACAGTTTAGTTGCTCTTCTATAATCTGTGCTGCCCTAGGAAAATTGTTTGCTACAGGGAAAAGAAAAGTTTTAGAGAGAGATCCAAGAGAATTTGAATTTCAAATATGCCACCTACTTCAAAGTGGGCAATTTACTTAACCTGTTTTAGCCTCAGTGTTCTTAATACGTTAACTGGGCAGAAAAAAATACCTCCTAGGATTACTGGGATTTTAGTTATATGTTAAGTACCAGCATTTTCAATAGAATTTACTTATAGCCTCTGTGCCTTGATTTATTCACCTATAAAATGGAGATATTAATAGTACCTATCTCATAGGATGGTTATTTGGAGGATTAGATAGTAAATAAATGTCAACTGTGTTAGTATAGTGCCTGGCAAATAGCTTAGTGCTCAGTGAATATTAGCAATTGTCCGATAGCTTACTCCTTTGTCATTATTGTCTTTGTATAATAACAGTCTTATATTTGAGATCAGTCTCCACTTCATCCTATACTTATACACACATACTGTTGTCTTCACAACCTACAATTTTCAGAATGCCTCTTTTCTCTTGTTTCCTATTACACTTGTCATGTCTGAGATGTCAGTCTAAGAAGCTAGCATGATACTTTTTCATGGATTGTGCCAGAAGACGTGAGACCCCTAGGTCAGGGGCAAAGAACTTTATTACAGCACAGTAAGCAGCGTGAGCTCCAGCACATGTGCGTAGGTCCCCTCATCCCCAAGTTCTACAAGGATGACTCAGCGGATCCCAGGTAGATGCTACATATGCAGCTAAGGGACATGGAGCTTGGAGAACTGACCGTTTTATAACAAGGAGTAATTTTGTCCCAAAGGGAACATGACTTCATCTCTCAAGGCTGTTCACTGAAATACAGCCCTAAGAAATAGCCTGGGGATAATGGAAGACTCTTTCCCAGTGACAGTTTCCCTAGTTCTTGAATGAATTAGGAACATACCTAGGTTGTGTGTATCTGTGTATGTGTATACCTATACATGTAGCATCTTCGCCTCTGTCACTGCTTCATTTGCAGCTGGAGGTGCAGTGTCCTCCTGGTGTCACCATTGGCTTTGTTGCCGAACACTGGAACCTGTGCAGGGCAGTGTACAGCATCCAAAATGAGAAGAAAGAAGATATGATGGGAGTGCTTGGGCCATGCTCAACCTATGGCTGTGGTTCAGATTCTGTTTTTGAGGTAAACAAATATAAAAATAAATGTTTCTGCTATTTTTTCTACATCTACTAACAGACCTCAGAATGATGTGCTTTTAGATGATTTTTTTGTATGTGAATGAATAAAGTAATGTGAGGAAAGAGTTAACTAACCAGTTGACATTGAAAATTTTTCAAATTATCATTAGGGGATTGCTTAATGTTTTCCACAATGTGAGCTTCTTTTGCATGATTTCAGTGTTTGATAAAGATAAGAAGAAACCATTTAAAACATTAAACCTGAGAATAAATAGCCTAACCTAATCCGTCTATTTTATTCTTGGCTGTATTTCACTAACCATTTTTACCAAAGATTTCCAGGAACAGAATATAGGTCCTGAGTAATGAAAAGGCCCCACATATCACAGAACCAATAGAGCACCCCTGAGGTTGTGCAAATTGCTTATTTGCAAGATAGAAGTCTGTCTGCATCCTCAAGAAACAAGACAACACTCATAAACCAGGATAAATCTTATAGTGGATTATAACATTTTCTGGAAGAAGGAAAATCCTTCTGTTCTGCCTTCATCTCAATGGCCACAAAATGATAGCTTATTACTCTTAACAGTTGTGACAAAGGAGATTCCTGGGCTTCTTAAAGAGTTCTTTCTAAATGCCTCACAATTCAACAAAATTGATAATCCAGAATTGCTCATTCAAATATTTTCTATGACACCCGATAAACTTTCCTTATTTCTCATTTTACATAACCATATCATCAACCATGACTTATTTATTAAAAGGCCATTATAGATAGATAGAAAATGTAAATAAGCCAGATTTCGAGGGCAGGGTGTGTGGGTCATTTTAATCACCAAAATGTAGTGTTTGGTTATTATCCTTGTGGCAGGTGCCTTCTAGAAGCTGAAGCCCTTTGGGATTCTGACATACTTTAAAAAGACAGGGCCCACAAAAGCCTGAGTGATCATATGGATTTTGTGAAGTGAAAAGAGCCATACCACCTTGCTTTTGCTAACATGTTTCCCTCGACTGGGAAAGACTCCCTCCCAATCCCCAATTCCCACCCTTTGCTATATGAAAAAGAATTTCAAAATCAGTTTAAATCATACCTCCTCTGACAGGCTTCCCTAATAACTCATTTGAGGGTGAAGAAAGAACACTGGCCTGAGAATTGTAAGATACTCCCCAGCTTGGTTGTCAACCAGTTGCAAGGCACTTAACCCTTCTTGGCCATAATTCCCTATTTGAAATTATATTATTACTATATTCATTTCCTGCACCATATTTATGCTACCTCAGTGTAAACTGCTTATAAACAGGAGAATAAAGCATGTAGTTTAACACCTTTCAATCAGAAAGTCACATTCTTGTCTTTCTAGGTCATATCCCTTGATGGTGTATCCAGTATCGGAAGTATTACTCGGAAGTGGAATGGTGTGTTATCTGCAATGAGCGATGCTGACCACTTTGAAATTCACTTCCCATTAGACCTGGATGTGACAATGAAAGCCATGATTTTTGGAGCTTGCTTCCTCATTGTAAGCATTTTGCTTCTGAGTTATCCTGAGAGAATTATTCTTTCTGATGAGAAGCAGTGTAGTGCAGTAGAAAGGCAATACGATTTGAAGCTGTCTCTGCCACTTACTAGTTATATGTCTTGCAAAGTGTTTAACACTTGCAAGCCTCAGTTTCCTTACTTATAAAATGGAAATGAAAATACGTGTATATATATATATATATATATTTCAGGGTTATGAGTATTAGCTATCATATGAGTAAAGGGGCCAGGAGAGTGCTTGAAAGATACTGGGCATCCAGTGGGTGTAATTGTCATCATTTCATGTTACTTACCATTCTCACTACTTAAAGATGCCTGTTCTTTGATTTCTTAGTGAAATAAAATAACTCTAAAGCTGATGTTCTCTCCCTTCATCTATTACCTCTTTGTCAATATACCTAAGATTTATTAGGTACAATTTCCTTGCTGTATTCCTATCTGATTAGTGGCTAATATTCATAAATCATAGAAATAAAATTGATAACATTTACCTTATAAACCTAATTAACATATTGCAATTGGTATATTTAACATTTTTAATATTGATTTTCCTCCTTTCAACAAGGAAAATTTAGTTAATTGGTACCCCAAATGGAAAACTTATTGACTACCCACAGTTTCAGATTTGCAATTGCTGTTCTTCATATTAGGTTCTCTTCATGAAAATTTCATTAGCTTGATTTATTCTTAACTGGAATGAGATCACCTGATAAATTATGAAGAATAACATTTTGTGCATTGCACCTAATTATCTATTTACATTCTTTATATAATTATTTATCTATCTAATTTGATATTTATCTATACATATAATTCTTTTTCCAATTTCAGGACTTCATGTATTTTGAAAGCTCTCCACCACAACGTTCATCCACTCATAATTGATGGATACCGCAAATCAGCAATTCTGATTAATGAAAAAAATTTAGAAAAGTTGGTTGGGCTTACAGTCAGCCCTCAATTATTCACAAATATATTTATCTGCTCTTGCAGATTATTGTTATTGGGTATTAGCTTTGACAGGTAGGCTGAGCGTGTAAGTGAAAGAACACATCTAAACATGTGTTTCAGTTGAGTATCTGTCTACCCGTCTACTTGGTAGACTAGGAGTTTACCTGAAAAAGTTATGACCCATTAACCAAGTAAACATATATATAGTGAACTTGAAATCGCTTTAAACATGAGATGAGGGGAAATGAATCCCAAAGCTTTCACATTAATTGATAGTAAAATGATGGGCTTTTTAGAGCAATCTTTGTTGAGATAGAGTAATATAGCTTCTAACTCTGACCCTCTCCTCTCCATCAACATGTCCAGTTACTGAAGACAAATTTGATTCCAGGTGAAAAGAATGATACTCTTCATTGTTAAAAACAAAACGGAAGGCAGAGAGAAATACTATGTTTTATTGCCCAAGGAAAATTTTACTTGTGCAAATGTATCAGAACCTTATTTTGCAAACTTCATAAAAATTTCAATGGAAATTTTTATTTTATTACAAAATAAAACATGTTTTTCATATCATAAGGTTATATTTTCTATGCCTCATGTACTAGCATACACAATCAGGAGCTGCCTCTGTATGAAGATAGAGTCAGACTACCAAGGCCATTAACCAATCTAGATCTCTGAGCAATTTAGAGACATCAGTGCCCTTATGAGAAGCTTGTATTTAATACATTTAACCTCTCTTGGTTATAGATGTCTTACATGTAAAATAGGTTTGGTCGAATCTCTAGGATTGCCTATTGAACCTGTGTCTCATTTGGTATGACACAGAGGAGATGATTTTTTTTTTTCTTACAAGAAGATCCCTGATTTGAACTGTGCTGTTCAAATTGCAAGAGTTGGAGTTTTGTTTTTAAATTTTGAAATGTGACATTCTGCATAGCACTTTGTAAAAGCAAAAATTACAAATGCAGACACTGCTTAATATTGTTTTGCTGTTTTTTATTTAAATGATAAATAAATCTGTATCTATGCAAAGAAAATGATAAAACACAGCAAACATGCTGCTTCTCTGGGATCTATAGCTTATCAGTAAAGATTATTTGGATCAACATAGTAAAAGTATAAATTACACTTATTTGTATTAACTAGTTAAAATCACAGTGTATTAGTGAATACACTCTGATAAATCAACTTGCCTCTACTGCACTTTAGCTTCCTATCTGGACCTGAACTCTGTTCTTTCAACACAGCCAGTACATAGAATGGAATGTATTCTTCCACTGCTCTTTATTAAAAGAAGCAAGACTGAGTGTTCTTTGGTATGAGATGAAGGCCTTCACCCACAGTTCCTATTGAAGTGAAAGAAAGGTGCCTCATTTTAAAATTATATTCATCTTTTCATGGTAAATGTTTTTTACCCAGTTTCTTGTAATGTTCATTTTTATATGCTACTACTAGCTTTCCAAAAAAATGTAAAAACTGCTTGTTTCTAAAATAATAATTACCTTATATTTAAGGCAATTGTAGTCTTAAATGGACAGATATATTATTTCTTATAATGATGTCTGACATTTGATAGAGCAAATCAGACAATAGTATTCAGAAAGTTTACTATATAAACTTTTCATTTTTACTTGCCTACATCCCTACATTCTAAGACCTGATGCATAATACTAAGAAAAAATTATTTCTAGCATGACATTTTAAATTTCTGTTTAAAGTTGTTGTGGTATTAACATGTCTCTTACAATTTCTTTCTTTAAAAATAATACTATGTTTCTTATATTTTTATACTACAGTTTATATTATAATTTTTATGTTTCTTAACGATATTTCATTGTGTAAAACTGATCAGATTGATTAACAAAACAAGCCATTCTCTGAAATGTGTGTGTTTTCATGTTTCATCATATGGTTTTTGGCTTCTAAATAAATATAATATAGTTTATAGTAAAATACTGTTTTATTTTTGACTTGTGATTGAGGCTTTGCAATAGACTGGATGTTTGTATTCCCCCCCCCCACCCCCGCCAAATTTATGAATTACCTGTGTGACGGTATTTGGAGTGGAGCCTTTGGGAGGTGATAGGTCATGTAGGTGGAGCCCTCATGAATGGGATTAGTGCCCTTATAATCTGCCAGCCTTGATCTTGGAATTCCCATCCTCCAGAGTTAAATGTTTGTTGTTTAAGCCTCTCAGTCTGCAGTATTTTTGTTATAGCAGCCCAAACAAACTGACAGAAATTGGTACTGAGAAATGGGGATGCTGCATAACAAATATGTAAAAATGTGGCACTGGCTTTGGCACTGGGTGAGGAATAGAGGCTGGAAGTTTTAAGGTGCATACTGGTAAAAACCTATATTGACATGAACAGAATTTTAAAGATAATTCTGATGAGAGCTTAGGAAGAAAAGAGGCAAACTGTAGAGAAAACCTCAGTCTTCTTAGAGAATACCTAATTAAACATGAACAGGATATTGGTAGAAATATGGACAATAAAGACCAGGATGGAAATGAGGAACATGTTATTGAAAACTGTAGGAGAAGTGATCCTTATCGTAAAGTGGCCAAGAACTCTGACAGAATTGTGTCCATGTTCTAGTGTTTTGTGGAAGGTAGAACTTGCAAGTGGTGAAATGGGATGCCTAGGTGAAACAATTTCTAAGCAAAGTGTTGAAGTGCAGCTTGGCTCCTCCTGACTGCTTACAGTAAAATTCAACCTGAGAGAATGGACGTAAAGATGGGATTGTTAAGCAACAAGGAAGCAGAATTTATTTATTTATTTAGAATTTTATTTTATTTATTCTTTTATACAGCAGGTTCTTATTAGTCATCCATTTTATACATATTAGTGTATACATGTCAATCCCAATTTCCCAGTTCATCTCACCACCCCCCTGCCACTTTCCCCCCTTGGTTTCCATACGTTTGTTCTCTACATCTGTCTCTATTTCTGCCCTGCAAACTGGTTCATCTGTACCATTTTTCTAGGTTCCACATATATGCGTTAATATACGATATTTGTTTTCCTCTTTCTGACTTATTTCACTCTGCATCACAGTCTCTAGATGCATCCACATCTCTACAAATGACCCAATTTCATTCCTTTTTATGGCTGAGTAATATTCCATTGTATATACATATACCACATCTTCTTTATCCATTTGTCTGTCAATAGGCATTTAGATTGCTTCCATGACCTGGCTATTGTAAATAGTGCTGCAATGAACATTGGGGTGCATGTGTCTTTTTGAATTATGGTTTTCTCAGGGTATATGCCCAGTAGTGGGATTGCTGGGTCATATGGTAATTCTATTTTTAGTTTTTTAAGGAACCTCCATACTGTTCTCCATAGTGGCTGTATCAATTTACATTCCCACCAACAGTGCAAGAGTGTACCCTTTTCTCCACACCCTCTCCAGCATTTGTTGTTTGTAGGTTTTCTGATGATGCCCACTCTAACTGGTGTGAGGTGATACCTGATTGTAGTTTTGATTTGCATTTCTCTAATAATTAGTGATGTTGAGCAGTTTTTCATGTGCTTCTTGGACACCTGTATGTCTTCTCTGGCGAAATGTCTATTTAGTACTTCTGCCCATTTTTTGATTGGGTTGTTTGTTTTTTTAATATTGAACTGCATGAGCTGTTTATATATTTTGGAGATTAATCCTTTGCCTGTTGATTTGTTGGCAAATATTTTCTCCTATTCTGAGGGTTGTGTTTTTGTCTTGTTTGTAGTTTCCTTTGCTTTGCAAAAGGTTTTAAGTTTCATTAGGTCCCATTTGTTTATTTTTGTTTTTATTTCCATTACTCTAGGAGGTGGATCAAAACAGATCTTGCTGTGATTTATGTCAAAGAGTGTTCTTCCTATGTTTTCCTCTATGTGTTTTATAGTCTCCAGTCTTACATTAAGGTCTCTAGTCCATTTTGAGTTTATTTTTGTGTATGGTGTTAGGGAGCGCTCTAATTTCATTCTTTTATATGTAGCTGTCCAGTTCTCCCAGCACCACTTATTGAAGAGACTATCTTTTCTCCATTGTATATCCTTGCCTCCTTTGTCATAGATTAGTTGACCATAGGTGCATGGGTTTATCTCTGGGCTTTCTATCCTTTTCCATTGATCTATATTTCTGTTTTTGTGCCAGTACCATATTGTCTTGATTACTGTAGCTTTGTAGTATAGTCTGAAGTCAGGGACTTTGATTCCTCCAGCTCCGTTTTTTTCCCTCAAGACTGGGAAGCGGAACTTAAGATTCGGAAAATTCTCAGCCTATCCATATTGCAAAAAATGAGAACACTAAGGGCGTGGTCAAGTGACTGATAAGGAGATTAGTATGGATCAGCCATCTGATCAGAAGCCAGGCACTATTCTCCAAGGCAATGAAGAACAACCCCCAAAGGGGATTCAGAGATCAACAGAGCTGCCACTCCCATCACAGGCCCTGAGTGCAAGGGCCTGGGGAGCAGAGTGGTTCAAAGAAGGGACCACCAGCACCTGTGAGACCTTTGTGCCAGCTGTATGGTGCCATTCACATGTAGAGCTCTGATCTCTGTAGTCTGTGCCACACTCCTCCAACACCCCAGACGAAACTCTGGTAGACCCCCAGTGTAGCATGGGCCTCAGTGGTTGCCCTTCCAAAGGGCACAGGCAGCAAACTTTGGTGATGACCATACAACCCTGTCTCCATTGGCTCAGGTCTGGTGGGGCATGGCTGCCTTTACCTAAATTTCAGAGGATGGGGCCACCTGGGAGACTCATGGGCCAAGGACCCCAGACCCAGAGAGCCATGGAGCCCAGGCAGAGAGTCGCTACAGGCCTTCCTGCTGAGCCCTGGGATGATATTGCCATCCCAGTGGGTCTAGAAGGCAGATCATTGAGTCAAAGAAGATTATTCTTGAGCCTTAAGGTTTAACGTTGTTTGTTCTGTTCGGTCTTGGCATACCTGGGAACTGTCCTCCTTTATTCTTTCCTGTTTTACCCTTTTGGAATGGAGATGTCTATGCTATGCCTGCCCCACCATCGTATTTTGGAAGCACACAACTTGTTTGGTTTCACAGGTTCACAGCTGGAGAACAATTTGCCTCAGGATAAATCACACCTTGCGTCTCACCCATAGCTGACTTGGTCAATATTTAAATAAGACTTTGGACTTTGTAGGAATAACTAGCTTTCTGATATAACCAAGTTATTTATAAGTGCTTATTTGTAATTCACTTATTTAAGACACATTTAAATTTTAAGTATGATTTCAATGCCAGTATATCATGCAGAAAAGCTGCTAGAATTTGTAACTGTTGATGAAGGGTACATTTCAAACATTTTTTTTTTCTTAATGACAGATTTCCCAGAAATTTTATAAAAATCTGGTTACTAGACTAATTTACTAGCTGAATTTTCCAAACAACTAGATGTTAAATTAAGCTCAAGTCTGGAATAAGTAGTGATTCTGGGGAATGTCATCCTGCCTCTGATGGGACTGCTGGCTACTTTTCAGTCCTTTTTCCCCCCAGTAGTCAAAGTTTAATGTAATTTATACTGAAAGATGCAAGCTTGGGAAACCCATAGTCTGGATTTAATCAACGAATACCAAATTCAGCTTTTTGGCTGGTGATAGCTGATATTTAAAATGGATCTATTCCCATAAGTCGGTTGAGCATTGCAGAATGCATTTCCCATTTGCCTCTAGCTCCCTAAATTGTAAAACCCAGAAAAGAGAAAAACAGAATGACACATTCCAAGTGTAGTCAGAGTGAGGCAGCATAGTATGCTACATGATTATACGTAGTATGGTTAGTAATAGCACACAGTAGGCATTCACTCAGTAGACATTCACCTCTGCCTAACGAATAACAATAAAGTCAGTGGATATATTTTTGCAATATTTGTTATAGTAGCCTGTAAAAAGTTTTAACATCCTCTCCACTATTTCGCTCTATCAATCATTGCTTTATTGAGCATCTTCTAAATTCAGACACTGAGGTATTTCTGAAGCAGAGGGAAGCACAAATGTGAAAAGTACATAATTACTACTCTCAGGGGCTCACAGGCTAGTGGATGAGACAGATTTTTAAACAAAATACACGTCTTTGAGGACCAGGGTGGACATGTGCTCAATGGGATGTTGGCATATTCAATAGAGGCCATGTCACTAGCACAATCTAAAGTGTTGGGTGATATATTTCTGTCCCATTTAATCAGACAGTCAGGCTGGCTGGTTGTGTCATAAGCTCAGGTAAACTTCCTGGCTTAGCTGGAAATGAGTAGGATGCATTTTACAGTGTGTTGGCAAACTGAATACATGGTGAATGTAACTGAAATGGTCAATTTAGTAAATCTTCATCAAACAAAGCGGGGATTGATGGTTTATTACAGTAAACATAGAGCTCTAGACAGTTGTACATTTAAGATGCTCAATGAACATTTGTTATCTTTAAAAAATTTATTGATGTAAAATTGGCATATAATGTTACACTGGTTTCAGTTGTACAACACAATAATTTGATAATTGTATACTATGAAATGATCACCACAGTAAATCTACAGGCATACCTTGGGATATTGCGGGCTCGGTTCCAGACCACCACAGTAAAGCAAATATTGCGATAAAGTGATTCACACAATTTTTTTTCTGTTTCCCAGTGCATGTAAAAGTTATGTGAATACTATACTGAAGTCTGTTAAGTGTAAAATAGCATTATGTCTTAAAAAAAAAGTACAGATCTTAATTTTAAGATCTGTTTACTGCTAAAAAATGCTGTCATTTGAGCCTTTAGCAAGTTGTAGTAACATCAAAGATCACTGATCACAGATCACCATACAAAGTATAATAATGTTGGAAAAGTGTGAAATATTGCAAGAATCACCAAAATGTGACACAGAGACATGAAGCGAGCAAATGCTTTTGGAAAAAATGGCACTGATGGACTTGCTCTACACAAGGTTGCCATAAACCTTCAATGTGTAAAAAACGTAGTACCTGCAAGCACAATAAAGTGAAATGAAATAAAATGAGGTATGCCTCTAGTTCCCATCTGTCACCATACAAAATTAACTTTTTGGCACCTTTCAAGTATGTTCTGCAATGTTACTGACTATAGTCACGATGCTGCACATTCCATCCCCATGACTTATTTATTCTATAAGTGGAAGTGTGTACATCTTGACTCCCTTTCACCCATTTGGCTCACTCCTCAACCCCCTTCCCCTCTGGCATACACCATTCTGTTCTCTGTACCTATGATTTTGTCTTGTTTTTTAGATTCCACATATAAAGGAAATCATTCAGTATTTATCTGTTTCCTGTAGCATAACTTCCAAAGGTCCATCCATATTTTCACAAATGGCAAGATTTCTTTCTATTTATGGCTGAGTAGTATTCCATTGTGTGTGTGTGGATAGATAGATAGATAGATAGAGATACATGTATATACAGATATACCACAATTTCTTTATCCATTCATCTTTTAGTAGACACTTAGGTTGTTTCCATATCTTGGCTATTGTAAATAATGCTGTAGTGAACATGAGGGTACATGTATCTGTTTGAATTCGTGTTTTTGTTTTCATCGGGTAAATACCCAGAAGTAGAATTGCTGGATTGTATGGCAGTTCTATTTTTACTTTTCTGAGGAACTTCCATAACATTTTCCATAGTGGCTGCACCAATTTACATTCCCGCCAATAGTGTGCAAAGGATCTCTTTCCTCCACATCCTTGCCAACACTTGTTATTTCTTGTCTTTTTTGTGTGTGTGTGTGTGGTATGCGGGCCTCTCACTGTTGTGGCCTCTCCCGTTGTGGAGCACAGGATCCAGACGCACAGGCTCAGCAGCCATGGCTCACGGGCCCAGCCGCTCCGCGGCATGTGGGATCTTCCCGTACCAGGGCACGAACCCGTGTCCCCTGCATCAGCAGGCGGACTCTCAACCACTGTGTCACCAGGGAAGCCCTATTTCTTGTCTTTTTGATGATGGCCATTCTGACAGGTGTGAGGTGATATCTCATTGTGGTTTTGATTCACATTTTCCTGGTGATTAGTGATGTTGAACATCTTTTCATGTGCCTGTTGCCCATCTGCATGTCTTCTTTGGGAAATTATTCATATTCTCTGCCCATTTTTAAATTATATTGTTGGTCTTTTGCTATTGAGTTTTATGAGTTCTTTGTATATTTCGGGTATTAACTCCTCATTGGATATATGATTTGCAAATATTTTCTCTCATGCAGTAGGTTGTCTTTTCATTTTGTTGATGGTTTCCTTTGCTGTGCAGAAGCTTTTTAGTTCGATGTAGTACCACTTACTTATTTTTGTTTTGTTGCCTTTACTTTTGGAGTCAGATCACACTGCCAGAGAGGCAGTGGGAAAATGCCTTGACTGTGCCTGCCAGACAGCTTCAGTGATGCAGCAGGAGAGTGCCTTTGTGTGCATGACTGCAGGCTTTAGCAAGGGAGTGGGAGAACGATGCCACAACTCATGCTTACTGGTCCGAGCCAGGGAGCTTGGGGGTGCTGCAACCTTTGACCCCTGCCAGCCTTAGCAAGGCAGTATGAGGGTGTCACATCCACATATGCCCTCCTGTGCTGTCAGGGTAGAGAGAGAGTGCAAAAATGACGTCAACCATTGCCTTTTTCTCTAGAGAGAGTCCCAACTGCCATCCTGCCCCTCCAGCAGCACTAAATATGTTTAATGTTTCTAATGCTGTTAAGTAAAAAGTGATTCATTTAAAATGGTGCCAGCTCTAATGGAAAAAAATCTAAACCACACACACATTTATATAAATATATGTAACTGAATCACTTTACTGTACACCTGAAACTAACACATTGTAAATAAACTATATTTCAATGAAAAAAAATTTTTAACTAGGTGTAATAAAAATATTATAGTTAAAAATAAATGGTGCCAGCTCTTCTGTAAATCAGACTCAGATAAATTTATTTGGGGAAATTACAGGAACATTCTTTTCCTTGAACAGTTTTAAAAAAAAATGTTTGCTCAAATTGTCTTAGCTAACAGTCATTAAATATAATTTATTTTTTAATTCTTCTCATTATAACACATAAAAACAGTTAGAAATTAGACAGTTTTAAAAACTCTTGATTTTGCAATAGGTACATAGAGGGTGTCAGAGAGACACAATTAGAATGACAAAATATTTGTCTAGTTTTACAGCACGCCCTACACCTTGTCAGTCTACTATAGGGGGCAGCACCAGCTCATGGATTTCTTTAGTACGCTCTGCTCATTTTTTTCAGTCAGGAATATATTGGTACTAATCTGTAACTTTTAATGAGTAGAATCAAAGGACTTTAGACTTAGAAGGGCATTAAGGTCTATCTGCTCTACATTCTAATACGTAAATGAAGAAATTGAGAGAGGCCCTGGTCATGTGTCCAAAGTTATAGCAGGAATTAGTAGCAGAACCAGAAGTAAAAATGGATGTCCATTCTTTTTTTTTGCTGCGCCATGAGGCTTGCTGGATTTAGTTCCCCAACCAGGGATTGAACCCGTGCCGCCACCGTGAAAGCACTGAGTCCTAACCACTGGACCGCCAGGGAATTCCCAGATTTCCATTCTTTATTCCAATTTCCTTCCACCAGACCAAGAATTTAGCAGCGATTTAAAACATTTTAATGCAACATCTTTCATAACACCAGAATGTTAACCAATAAAAAAAGTAAAACCCAATTTAAAATTTTTCTAATCTTCTAACTCATTTTTAAGCACATGCTTATAGAGTCTACAGTACTTCAGTACACCATACTAATTTCACAGAGGTCTTCTAACTACAAAGGAGAAACTAAATTACAATGTTACAAAAACAACAACAAAAACATTTACAATGTTTATGTCATGGGTAACATAGAGGGTTACTTTATTTATTTATCCATTTATCCACTGATACAATTGATACCTTTTATAGTCACCACTCACATCTGAGTTCAATTTCCTGATTAAAATATGTATTTAGATTTTTTGGTAAAAGTCTCTTCATTGTTTGATAGATTTTCCTGCTTTCAAGAAATATAATTGCTGGTTCAAAATGGAGTATCAGTTGTGCAAAGACAATCATAGCACTACCCTTAGTAGGGAAATGGAAATACAGACAAATGGACAGTTGAACACAACTCTTGCCTACATGTGTCCTGGTCTGCCTGCTGGCCCATCAGATGACATGGCTGAGGATGTGGGAATATTTTATTCAGGGATCTGGTAGAGGGGGTGAGAGTCAGCAACGAGGATTATTCCTGATAATGCTCAGTGTCTATTTTATCCCCTTAAGTTGCTTTGCTATCATTTTTTTCTACTAGATAGGCCATTTCTATTTTTCTCTCTGTTTTCTGTGTTTTTATATCTCTCCCCATTCTATAGGGCTTTGTGTATTTCTATTTACAACATGTTCATGGCACATGTTTGAGATAAGGCCACAGGACTTGCCTGGATGTGGAAATCGGGAAGAGTTTATGCCATTTCCCTCACTGATAGCTCTGTAACTTTTTTTTTTAAATTAATTTATTTATTTTTGGCTGTGTTGTGTCTTCGTTTCTGTGCGAGGGCTTTCTCCAGTTGCGGCGAGCGGAGGCCACTCTTCATCACGGTGCGCGGGCCTCTCACTGTCGCGGCCTCTCTTGTCGCGGAGCACAGGCTCCAGAAGCGCAGGCTCAGTAGTTGTGGCCCCCGGGCCTAGCTGCTCCGCGGCATGTGAGATCTTCCCAGACCAGGGCTCGAATCCGTGTCCCCTGCATTGGCAGGCAGATTGTCAACTACTGTGCCACCAGGGAAGCCGAGCTCTATAACTTTTAAAGGGAAACTGTATCTATATTGCTGGTGTTTTGAAAGATTTATCTTGTGAGTGAAATTAATTGCGAGGTAGACAAGGGAGGGAAGCACAAATTATTTTTATCCTTGTAAGGCTGTTTTAAGGATATTGGGGGTTCTCTGGCAACAGTAGGTTTACAGAGTGGTATAGAATCAGTTACCTTCCCTGTCTCAGGCAGAGCTGGAAGACAGGAGGGGTCCCTGGTGGAAACTTGCACCTATAAAACTTACCCCATAGAAGAGCTGGGAATGTCAGGCTGCCTCCCCAAAGAGAGGCAAAAACAAGGAACTGCTTATGTCCCGTTCCTTCTTTTAAACTCACTAGCTGGATAAGTCATCCTTGCTCCCTGAGGCAAGTAAATGAGGGGAAGGAGAGTAGCCAGCAGTGTTCTCCAGTGCCACTGCCATCGCATGCAGCGTCAGGAGTAGTGAATTATTGCAGTAGTAGTGGTTCTGTCCCCTCAAGTCTCCTCTCACCTTCCCTTATATTTTAGCTTCTGATTTCATTGATTCACAGTGAAGCCTTGAATACACATAATATTTCCTTGACATGGTGACACAGCAAAATTCTGGTCCATTAAATGTGAAGTCTGGCAACTTCTTTAAAAGACAAATGACATATCTTTTGTCTCTCATTGATTCCTCCTTCCTGAAGGCTAGCAAAACAGATCAAGCTTTTAATAGTGGATACCTCTGGGAAGTAGAATTGGGGAAGTTCATCTTTATTTTAGATGCTATTTTATTTCTTGGATTTATTATAATAAATTTTTATTATAATTTTTTCATAATTTAGAAAATTAAAAATAAACTTTAAAAAGTTTTCTATAGCTGGCTGTCTCAAGGATGTCATATTTTAGGCTATAATTTAGGGCTTCCTAATGCTGCAGGAACACTGAAAATTGACTTTTCCTTAATTGCAGTGTAGGGGGCCTGCCCACCCCCCTCCCCAGATACTGATTTAATTGCTCTGGGGTAGGATCCAGGCACAAGTGCTTTCAAAAATTCCTTTAGACTTCTGTTTTGTATAGTACAGGATGAGAATCACTGGACGTCAGTCACCAGCTTCTTGCTATTCCAGTGTCACCTGGGATGCTTTGAAAAATTCCGTCCCCTGGCTGAGTCTGAGAGCTACAGCACCAGAACCTGAAAGCCTCCAGGAAACTTCCTTCCAATTTGTATATAAGCCCATAAAGTAAACCTTCTTATTTGTATCCATGTTTTAGCCAAACTAATAGGGTTGCTAGATAAAATACAGGATGCTCAGTTAAATTTGAATTGCAAATATCAATTTTTAGTAAAAGATTATCCCATGCAATATTTGAGACTTGCACACACACGAATTATTCAGTGCTTACGTGAAACTCACATTGAACTGGGCTTTCTGTATTTTTACTTGTGAAATCTGGCACTCCTACCAACAAAACAAATGCTACTCCAAAAATCACAGAGGAGCAATGTAGACTTTCTCTGTATGTAAAGGATCTTTAAGGAGGTTGAACCCTTGAGGAGAAAGCAAAGAGAGATCACATTGCTAATGCCCAGTAAAACAGCCAAAAAGTCTTTTTTATTCATCCCTCTTACCCAGTAGTCCTATGTTTTATAACAACTGGCTCAGTTTCTTTGCTGGATTCCACCCAACTTAATACATAAGCGAGTTACCCCAAAACTCTGCTCCTGTCGCTCCCACACCACCCTCCATCTTTCCTCCTTCCAACCAACCAACTAAATCAACCTACTTTCAGATGTTGCTAATTTTTTATCTGAGCCACGCAGAAAAGGTACTAGACCAAGAAAATGTTCCTATGGGTTGACCAGTGTGTGTGTGTGTGCGTGTGCGTGTGCAGAGCTATTAGAAACCTTTCTTTAGGTGTCATCCCGCTTTTAAAATTCATGTGGAAATGTAAGCTTCAGGGTATATATCCTGTCAGTGTTGAACTAGGAATTTGGGTAAATTTATTGGCTAACTGCTGCTTTCAGTGTCAGTTTCAACATAAACCACAGAGTCACTTCAGTCAGTGGTCTATTGAAGAGAAAGAAAGGCTATTGTCTCTGCCAACTTGAAAATTTCATTGTCTAGAATTCTCCGTTAACCACACAAATTGCAGCTATAGATCACAAATAGCAGCTATAGATCACAAATATATGATAAGAAAACAAGAAAGTTTAAATTGTATACAATGTCTAATATTCAGGTAGCGGTGGGGAAGCTTGTATCAGGTAAGTATTGGGTGTTTTCTGCAGAGACATGTGATGTATCAGAAAGAATGTAGTAGACTTTGCGGGGCCCAGACTTTGCTCCCTGTTCAGCAGCCGCCCTTGCTAACTAAGCGACACTAGGCTTGAAATGAAGCTCTTGTGCTCCACCACTTCTATATCTGTAAAATTAAAACCATAATGTCTGACTTGTTCTTTTTGTTTGTTTGTTTGTTTTGCGGTACGCGGGCCTCTCACTGTTGTGGCCTCTCCCGTTGCGGAGCACAGGCTCCGGACGCGCAGGCTTAGCGGCCATGGCTCACGGGCCCAGCCACTCCGCGGCACGTGGGATCTTCCCTGACCGGGGCACGAACCCATGTCCCTTGCATCGGCAGGTGGACTCTCAACCACTGCGCCACCAGGGAAGCCCCAAAACCGTAATGCCTGACTTGTTTTTATAACAGTGTTATTGTGAGAATTTCAGTGAGAGAATTTATGTGTGTAAAATTGGACTTTTTCACACATCAGCATTTTTACTAAGTACAAGAAAAGAAGGAAGAGTAGGACAGGGTTTGTTTTGCTGTATATATACGAGGAAACTTAGCCAGGCTCTTGTGTAGTCTGTAATGAGATATCAAAGCAAACTGGTCCAGAAATACCTACAAGGGATGAAAGAAATTCCAGTTAGTAGGCCAACTGTAAGCACTGATTTTTTTAAAAGAAAAAGAAAAGATGAAAAGTGCCAAAGCCACAAGGTTAGTTTCTTCAGAGACTCCTGGCATCCTAACTGGGGATCGTGGATTTGTTAAATGATCATGTTCCCTTCCCTGGGTTAGATGGAAGCATTAAGTCATCTGGACCAAGGATGAGTCACAGACAAACTTACGGGAAGATCCTCAAAGTCTGACTGGTAAAGTCAATGAGATGGAAAAAATGTGTGTGGATGCCATGTCTCTATGTACTTAAATAGATTAGCTAGGTTAAGTTTCCCTTATGAACCAGAATCATTTCTGTTTTTAGAGTTCAAGGAAACTGCATTACATCTGGCTTCTCTAAGTTTGAATATGTGATCATTTGGACAAGCTCTGGAGTCAAGTATACTATTACAGTTTTCATGAAGAATCTAAAAAAAAAAAAAATCAAACAATATACTTAAATCCTCCCAAAAAGAAAAAAATTTAAAAAGTAATATAAGTAACCATATTATCTAGCTACATATAATTTACATGTTCAGTCCTTTACACTAAATTCTTTATAAACTTATCTGCCCTCATTATATATTATATATTTGTATATCTCATTAACAATGGTATATACTTCCACTGTATATACACAATGTATATAACAACGGATATATACATCCATTGTTAATGATATATTTACTCTTTGTAAGGACTCAGTGAGGGCAAGGCTGGTGTGGGGAGCCTTCTGTGGTCTCTGTTGCTAACAGAGTTTTGAAAATCATCCTTTAGAAATGACTTCCCAAACTACAAAACTCAGTTTGTACCATAAACTCTATGACTCCAAAGACTCACTGACGACATTCACCTACTTATCTCAAATCTACTCTCAAAGATTATCCAAATTAAGTTACTGCCTTCTGAAAACGCTGCAGTAGCTTTCCATTTATCCACATGTCAAAAAGCAAACTGTGTTTCCTCTCCGGGCCCTGGATCATTCTTCCCAGATCTTAAGTTTGCTTTTTCCTTGTCTTCACAGTTCACCTCCTCAGAAAGGCATGCCCTAGTCCCCTATCTAAAATATTTCTAAGTCCCCCAAATTCACTCTCTCCTTGTCGGCACCCAACACCATCAGAAATATTATTTTTTGTTTATAATAATTACTGAGAAGGCAGGAATTTTGTATGTCATGTTTATCACTATATCCTCACTGCCTACAAGAGTGACAAACAAGAAGCAGAGACTAATGAATGTTGAATAAATGCCATTGAATATAGGTAAAATAATATGATAGTTTCTGTGAAGATACTTTTTAAAAGAGGAATTTAAAAGGGTATGAATGAGAACAGCATCATTAGAATAATTGCATCTCTAGCCATGATGGCTACTTTGAATGAGACACTACTTTTTTGGACATAGTCATTGGCCATAAGAAAAAAAGCAGTTTTTTGTTTGAAAATACAACACATTATACGTACACACACGTGTATGCACACACAAACTCACACAACTCATAAACATTCTCACTCACGTGCATGCAGACGTAACACTGAAAGAAACACATCAGAATGTAAACTCTGGTCACTTCTAGGTGACGAGTGGATTATGAGTGATGTTATTTTATTTCTACGTTATTTTCCCATTTAGCTCACCGAGCTTACTCATTCAAATTCCTCATACCCAGCTCTGCACCCAAAGAACCCTTGATTCTTCTCAAGCCCAATCCAGCCAAGTTCCAAGCTGTCCAAGTCTACCTCTCACTCACTGGGCTCTGAAGCCACTCCTGTTCATTCTTCATCCCTGGGTCCAAGCTCACAGGGTTAGACATTCTTTACCTTAAGCTCCAAAGAATAGCTTCCTTGCCTGGAACTCAAGCAGTTTTAAAACATTGTCACAAAATTCTTTGACACTAGTCCTATTGAGTGGTGGGGTCTATGTCCTCTCCCCTTAAATACAGGCAGTCTTGTGATAGACTGTTTCAACCAATCCAGAGTGGTGAGAGTGATACTATGTGACTTATGAAGCTGTGTCATAAAAGGCATTGCAGTTTCTAACTTGTTTTCTGGAATACTCATATTGAGTCCCTGTGTCAAGTCTGACTACCTTGAGGCTGCCATGTTGTGAGTTAACCTCCGATCCGTGGAAACACCATGTGTAGGTGCTGAGACCAACCATGAGAGTGAATGAGCTCTCAGCTGATCCCAGCTCTGTAGGGTTTCTCCCCACCTTCAAATATTTCCAGCTGAGGTCCAGACATGGAGAAGCAGAGTCAAGCTGTTTATATTGTGCCCTGTCTGAATTCTTTACAGGAGAATCTTTGAGCTTAATAAAATGGCTGTTTTAAAATGCACTGCCAAATTTGGGGGTAATTTGTTACACAGCAATAGCAGTCAAAACAGGAAACTTGAACTCAATTTGAGTCAGACTTCTGACAAAGAGCTGGTCAGCCTTTTTTTTCTTTTTTAACGGCCCAGGAACCAAATGCAGCCATTCTCCTCAGGTTGATATAATGTTTTTCCCAAGTGTTTCATCAGTCTAAGGAACCTGAAAGAGAAACTCTGCTTCTTATTACAGAGATGCCCAAGGAGGCCCTAGGAATTGTTAGAGACTCCTCTTAATATGTTATATCCTTTCCTTAATAAGGAAATATCCTTAATAAGTTGTTTCCTTCCTCTGTGAAACTTTTGGACCCTTGGAATTTAAGGGCTCATTTTCTTTGCCTCCCAGGTTCTAGAAATCTTATCATTTCCTAAAAAGCATGCATTATCCTGCCTCCTGGCCCTCCAATTTGGATTTAGCTGAAGATTTTAATTTCTGAGAATTTTCTTCAGGCTTGACCTAAGGTCACATATACCACGAATGTCAGAGATCTGAAGAGGAGATGAGGTAAAAGCAAAGAAAAAGAATAGAAATGGAAAGTACAGGAGAAAATTAGGAACTAAAAGAAATGTGAAAAGAATTATTCTTGGTTATTTACAGGGTGCCAGTATGTTACATGTATTATATTATTTCAATATAACATCAGTCCTAGTGATGATGAAGGTATTTTTATTATCCCCATAATAAATGGATGTACAGATTTTTCCCAGGGTGGCAGAGCTGATAGTCATATCCAGGAGTCTGACATGAGATCCTGCCCTCTTAACCACTAGACCATACAGTCTAGAAATAGTCAAAACTATTTTCATAATAATATTAAGGTTTGACTTTTTTCACCCTTATTTTCTAATGAGTGTGCAGTGAATTTTCCATTGTGTATTGGGAACAACTGCATAACTCAAAGACCCAATGTATCTCAGATTTCCAATGCACAATGTTATAACATCACATGTGGGTCAAAGATCATTTCAAAGTGCAAAATAGACCAACGGGTGCCAAACGTTCACTGACATGCTTTGAGGTTTCACTTTGCAACTAATCTTTCAGAAACTGCTACTTTTCAAATGTTCATGTGACGTCAAGGAAGAATGTGAAAAGTCAGTTACAATAATCCTGTCTTTTTAGACTACATATTTGTGTGAGACTAGATATTCTCTACATACTTCAACCAAAAAGCAAAAACGTTACAACAGATTGAATGTAGAAGAAGCTATGAGACTCTAGCTGTTTTCTATTAAGCCACATATTAAAGAAATTTACCGCTCTTCCTACTAAACTTTTTGTTATGGAAAATATAGTTTTTTTCATAAAAATATGTTACTTATGTATAGTAGCTTTTTCACTTGTACTTTAAAATGAATAAATATTATTAAAAAGTTTGTTTTAATTTTGAATTGTTAAATATCAATGACTATAACCTACATACCCAAAAGGTCTTTGGGAGTTGTCTTAGGCAATTTGGGCTGCTATAACAAAATATCTTGGACTGGGTGGCTTAAATAGCAAGTATTTATTTCTCTTAATTTTGGAGGCTGAGAAATCCAAGATCAAAGTGTCAAGAGAATCCATGTTTGGTAAGCACCCTCTTCCTGGTTTTGCAGATTGATATCTTTTTGTTGTATCCTCACATGGCAGAGGTTAAGATAGGTCTTTTTTTTTTTTTTTTAAGATAGGTCTTTTTAAAACGTCACTAATACGATCGTGGAGGTTCCATTCACATGACTTCATCTAAACCTAATTACCTACCAAAGGCTCCACCTCCAAATGCTATCACATTAGGGATTAAGCCTTGGGGCATATGGACAAATAAATTCTGGGGAGACAAACAAACATTCAGTTCTTCAAGACCTTTAATAATTTTTAAGGGTGTAAGGTGTTCCTAAAATCAAAAAGTTTGAGAGTCTCTGGTCCAGAAATTGGGTGGATGGTTATGTGGAGCCAAAAAAGTGGGTCTTTTGATTTTATTATAATGGAATCTGTAGTGTATACAAGCGCTTTAGAAAAGTGCAAAGAAAGGTGTTGCAGGTATAGGAGAGAAGACCATTGATAAGGTCCAGTATGTGAGTGAGTTGAAGTGATTCATCCCAGAGCACAGGTGGAGGGACCCACCTGGGAGGGTCAGTGATGGCAATGAATGAACTTACATCTTTCATCGGAGCAATGGGAATAGGGAGAGAAGGTAGTTCAAAAACCTTCACACTGTTGGCTTCCACTTTTTCTATTAAGTAGAAGACAAAGGATTCTTTTGAGATTGCAACTGTGAGTTGAATCTTGAGGAAAGAAGTAAAGAACTCTACAAACTATTATGGAAATGGTAGAGAAAACTCCCTGGGAGCGTGTAGTCTTATGTTGGCAAATGATTAAAAATAAATTTTTGAATTCCTGAAACTTCCTATGGAAAAACAAATGTTTTGTTGTTGTTGAATTTGGTTCTTTCATATGTGCTTAGCTCATGTGAAGAATGAAAAATGAGGAAAAGGTTGTTATAAAAAAGATATGACAACATCTTGGAGTTAAACATCTTAGGTAAATCTTATTAAACTGCACAGCAAATCAATGGGTTTTTTTTCTTTTAGAAAAGTCACTACCCATCTTCTTTTTGTATGTCCTACTGTAGATTAAAAGCAATGTGATTATTTCAAATTTAGTTTGTAGTTTAAAAGGGTAGGGCAAGAGTTACACTATTTGTAAGGTTGAAAATTCACACTTGATCAAAAATCTTTTCCTGGAACTAGCACGCAAAGTTCCCTAAAACAGAATTGCACTGACATAACTTTAAAAATACGTGGTGGGCTCTACCTTGTTTTTGTTACAACCCAAGATGACATGTCTATTTCTCAAGCAATTCTATGAAAGTATATTTAAAATGCTATATCAACTTAATTCATATTTCAGAATGCTGAAAAATGTTTTCGTGGGGGAAGTTGGTTCGGAGTTAGAGCCTGCAAGGCAGGTGGAAGGCCTTGGTATAACTCTGGGCCTGTCATGAGAAGCGGGCTGGGAGGTGAGAGAAGGCAATTTCCAGTGAGAACTCAGTGGAGAAGCAGAAGACCTTGAGGCACAAAAGGTGACCTTATTCATTATTATATCAATAGAATCATCCTACTTTTTACAGTCAGCTACATCCCTCTAGGAGAGGCTACATGTTTTATTGCTGAACTGCACAAGAGATTAGTGACACCAACGATGATGTCAAATTGTATCAGCAGAGCCTTGTGATGATTCAGGGAAATGTAAAACCTATGTCTCATGTCAATGACAACCTCTTCATGCTGTCATGGGACCAAAAACCCTTCTTCTCAAATGATGCATCAAAAAGCCGCATAGGGCTTCCCTGGTGGCGCAGTGGTTGAGAGTCCGCCTGTCAATGCAGGGGACACGGGTTCGTGCCCTGGTCCGGGAAGATCCCACATGCCGCGGAGCGGCTGGGCCCGTGAGCCATGGCCGCTGAGCCTGCGCGGCCGGAGCCTGTGCTCCGCAGCGGGAGAGGTCACAGTAGTGAGAGGCCCACGTACTGCAAAAAAAAAAAAAAAAAAAAAGCCACATAGATATCTTTCATAGATGGACATATGAAAGTCTCAGTAACAATTGACGAGAAAAGCACAATATCAACTTGGATTTTCTTGATGGTGACCAAGGGCCAAAGCCCAAATCTTCACCGTAGCCTTTAATACTCTGTTGTCTCCTCTGCCAGTATGAACCCTCCGCCCCGCCCACCGCCACTCCATTCTCCTTCTCTAGTCCATTTCTCCTCCCACACCCCTTGCTCATTACTAGTCAGCAATTTACATTTGCTCTCTTGCCTGTGATCCTCAGATTCCTAGAACACCCTCTCCCCAGCTCCTCCTTCAGCTCACCCTTCAGGTCCTTGTTTAAACGTTTCCTCATCAAAGTCTTCCCTGGCTACGTTAGCCTCCCACACTCACCCAATTCCAAGCACTTTGTGCTTCCCCCTTTCGTGACACTTATCACGCTTGTAATTCCTCTTTCCACCTTTGTCCTCTCTGATAGCTTGGAGGTTCCAGGAGGATTGAGAATACTTCTGTTGAGTTCAACACACTCTAGCCCCATCACTCAGGATGTCCACAATGCTCAAAACTTCACAAATGAATTAATATATTTGGCATTTAATAAAGCATCAAAATGGTTTTCATAAAAGATGTTTTCATCCAGACCTTTTGAACTACCTCTGTTGATTTAAAATACTGTTAGCACATTTTATTTCTTCAAGGGAAAGCAATAATAAAGCAGGGCAGTTTAGTTGGAAGCACAAATACGTTTCTATTGACAGATAAAACAAGCACAGACTATCTATAAAAACCTCTTTAAAACATTTCTCTCCAGATCACCTCATTCCTTTAGATCAAGTTTAAGTTGTATTGAAGTATAATTACATAGATATATCAAATGCACAAATCTTAACATGGTATCAAATATATAACCTATGTAAACAGTACACTAGTTAAGATATAGAGCATTTCCATCGCCATAGAATATTCTCTCATCTTGCTTTCCAGTCAATCCCCCTCCTACCCCAGCAACAACTACTGTTCTGATTTCTATTCCCAGCAACACAAAAGAAGGAGCAATCGATTCAGGCAGCCATATGAATGAATCTCGAAAATATTACGTTGAGTGAAAGCCAGACACAAAGAACCCACACTATGATTCCATTTCTGTGAATAACCAGATTTTAAAATGCTTTCTTCAACATAACTCTGGCTGCCGTCACGTACTGATAAGGATCTGCTCTGCACTAAGACGCATAGCAAGTCTTGGTCCTCAGGCTTCGGAGGCAGGCACATGGGAAACATTTTAAAAATACAAGAAAGATTGCTAATTCAAAAAGTCTTTCTTCAAATACTTCTATGCTTTCAAATTTCATCCAATACACTGTATTCACTTTTTGACATTTCTAGCCCCATGATTGCAATGAATTATATTATTATATGTGTAATGATTGCTAGGGGCACACCAAGACCTACTTATCTATACAATAAGAAAACAAGCATATGTTTAAATAAATTCCCATGGCCCCAAATTAAACCTTACATATTTAGCCCCTCAAAATACATGCAACTTTTGTCCTTAAAAAATTCCATAATTCTATACACTGGAGAAACAACAAATATTTTATAGTAAACAGTTGATATGAAAATGAATGTCTTCTGAGGAAATCATCATGACATCGTGTTATTAATAAAGCCCAGTCAAGATTAGTAGACTTTATAAAGTACTGGCCTATATATTATTAAAATCAGAAAAAGTTTTTATCAACTAGGTATAGTTTTGTAAACTTGCCTATAAGCTGCCTCTTGTTTTTCCATTGACTTGGGTTCCAATGAGAGAGGTACTCCTATAGAAAACATTTTTGGTTCTTATTGACATATTATTTCAAACCTGATAAATTATCACACTTGTTTTTAAATATTTTTTAAATGCCAGTTTTGAGATAAATTCTGATAAGTTTCACAATAAGTTAAAATGTAAGACTGCAAACTAACACTGTTTTTCATTTATAATAAAAGTTTAGAATATGACAGAAAAAAAAAAAAGTATGGTTCAACCAAACACCCCTCACAGGACTGAAAAAGTACATGTATCGCTCTTCCCAAAATGATACATGTTGACAGGCTTAATACCAGCTTCCTAGCATCTGACCAAAAAGATGTGGAGAATCATATATAATGATGCAAAAGAAAAGAGCAATTAAAGACAGGGAAGTGCAATTATGATAGTCTTTGGATCTGGGGTGGTTAAAATTATGTATGAAAAGTCAATGTCCTAAAACAAAAAAAAAGAAAAGTCAATGTCCTGTTTTACTATTCCGAGTATAGTAAGTAAAATAAAAATATATCAATTAGTGAAACCTGGGTTAGAAAAGGGGGCCAATGAATTAGATTTTTGCATGCGACAGAAAGGGAGAAAATAACAAATGTAGTCATTCATTCATCAGATATTTATGGCACGCCAGCAGTTTTCAAGGCTTTATGCCAGGACTGTGAGAAATACAAACATGAATGAGGCCCGGCTCTGCCCCAAAGGAGAATACAACCCATGTGTGAGGAAGTATGTGAACTTTGAGATAACAAGGGTGATGAAGGGATGCAGATGAAATACCAGGCAGGGCAGAGAGGGAGGGAGGACTTGCAGCTGCTGGGATCAGGGAAACCCTTTAGTGATAAGATGATTAACTGCTTCCCTTTTTCAATGGAATGTCCAGGCACCACTAAATTCATTCTTTAGTGACTGCATTCATCTTGATGATACAGTTTTCTAAGAACATACCTTTAATAATATGTTGATCACTTGGACTTTATGTATCCTTTAGTGATGATATTTTCTATCGGGCAAGATTAGGGTAGTCCCTCAGTTTTTGATAAATGAAAGTTTCAGAATTAGAAATATTAGAAATATTTATAGATCCATTTTCAAGTCTCATCTGCCTCCCTCTCACAAATTATTTTATTAAAATCAATAATTTTCCTTTAGGAAATGATTACAGAAATATAATTATTTATAACCAACACGAGATAATTATTTGCTGGGTGAGGCAGAGGGAAATATATTTTCCTATGCATTATTCACTGTATGTAAATGTATGTATATTTCTTATATAACCTTAATAATAATAAATATTAAGTTGCTGCTTTCTATGTGTTAGGAAATATACTAAAATTTTTCATGCTTTGCCCCTTTAATCCATCGACCACACCATGAGGTAGGTACTATTAATATTCTCATTTTACTGATGGGGAAGTTGAGACTTACTATAGCTAAGAAACAGAAACCTGGTTAAACATAGAAGATTAAACACATGCCTTTATGTCTACTTTCTCCAGAAATCCCACTAAAATGTAAGTGAAGGAATAAAATCCAAATGAGTAAACCCAAAAGGTGATATGAATAGAATGGGAGTGGATGATGTCAGTAAATTATGGGCAGATGTAAAGCAGATAAATCCATGTTAACTCTCTTAGCAGGGAGGAGGAAGCTGCAACCTGATTGCCTGCAGAACAGGGATTTCAACAAGAAACAAAACAGTTTTTTCTAGTGAAAGGCTCATAATTGAGAACTATCAAACTCCTTGGAATGTA
Source organism: Orcinus orca (assembly GCF_937001465.1). NCBI lineage: Eukaryota > Metazoa > Chordata > Mammalia > Artiodactyla > Delphinidae > Orcinus > Orcinus orca. Next base: position 23,513,386 of record NC_064563.1, read on the forward strand.
AGTTTAAGTGGTAGAGCTACAAGCAAAAGGATTGGTTTAAGGTATGTATAGGAAGGTCTATGTAGATCCCCTATCCTAACAGGCATGGCCAGAAACCCATCCCTCCAGTGGATTCCCCCTTACCTACCCTCCAGGAGCATGGAGATTTATTCTCTGCAGAATATGGAACAGAGAGGCATGGACACAGGGACCCAGATCCGCTGAAAATGATATAAAATACCACACTGAAAACAAGATAGTTAAATTTTTTAAAAATGTAATTATTAATTCCAGGAAAAGCAGAGAGAGTATAAAAAAGGAAACAAAACCAAAGTAAATTATCTAGCTTAACAGTGAATATTATTTACACGGCCATAATCATGCAAACCTTAGATATTAATCTAACTAAAATCATGACATACTTTGGAAGGTTTGGAGAAGAAGTGTGTGTGTGTGTGTGTGTGTGTGTGTGTGTGTGTGTGTGTGGTGAGTACTGAATCCCCAACTTCCTTGGTAGCCAGTCAACTAATAAATAATGAGATATGTTGGCTGTCAACATTTACACATTCTTCCTAATGGAAGCTAACTTTGTTTAAGTTTCCAAAACAAACTCTCTTCATGTGACTCACAGAAAGCCAACCCTATCCACAGCTCTAGGGAAAGATCCCCACTAGCTAAACAACCTTTTTCCCCCACCGTGATTGGTTTAAAGATGACCATGTGACCTAATTCTCACCAATGACATCAGGGGAAGTCTTTTGATATGTATTTTGGCGGGGGGGTGGGGGGCAGCTTCTGGACATGAAAAAAGCAGCTTCTTTCCTTTTTCTGGCTATCTTCCTGTAAATGTAATGCCCAGAACCCCTGCATGCATGTTACTACCAGCCCAAGAACCAGAGTAGGGCATGTCAAGAATATCAGAAAAAAATAGGGCCAGAGGCTTAACACACTGTGCCTGGGGACCTCCCTACTTCTGGACACCTTTGGATATGCAATAGTAAATTTTCTTTAATTTCAGCCAGTTCAAGAGATTAAGAAACCCAGTCACAGGTACTAAGTGGTAGAACTAGGATTGGAACTCATGTTGTCCTGAGTCAAAGATTTGAGATAAACATAATGCCATATCAGCATTGCTGAATTATCTTTAGGGTATACCTTAAAAATTAAAATCAGGGCTTCCCTGGTGGCGCAGTGGTTGAGTCCGCCTGCCAATGCAGGGGACGCGGGTTCGTGCCCCGGTCCGGGAAGATCCCACATGCCGCGGAGTGGCTGGGCCCGTGAGCCATTGCCGCTGAGCCTGCGTGTCCAGAGCCTGTGCTCCGCAACGGAAGAGGCCACAACAGTGAGAGGCCCGCGCACCGCAAAAAAAAAAAAAAAAAAGTAAAATCAATTTTGTGGCAGAGAAAGAAATGAAGGCATATGAAATTTAAGTTACATGCCCTATTAATCAAAAGTAAAGACTACATTAAAACCCTAATAACTTTCATTGCTTTATTTTTTGCAATAAAAAGGGCATTTTTTTTGGTAACTGAAGTATCCAAATTAATTATTTCCTTGGTCTACATTATATCAATACTTCCCAAAAAGACTGATACTGAGAATTGACATGGCCAAAAAAAAAAAAAAGACCTGAAAGTACATAATATTTCATACTTCTATTATTCAACTATATACCAAAATCAATATACCTTATCCTTACAAACAACAAATGACAAAAATATATTATCTTTAGAGGGTAATTCAAATTATTATTTTATCTGGGACATTAAGATATACAAAATAATGTAATATCCAAAAAAAGATGGTTAATATTTTTTCTTTAATAAATTTTAATTTATGTATATTATAGACTACAGAAATGCATAATATGATTTAGTTTACTATTTAGCACACTGATTTACACATGCATGAATAGCCGAACAACTGTGAACCTACTTTAAGGAAATCATGGGTGGAATAAGGAAGAAAAGGGATTTTTGCCTTTGTGATGGATTTGGGGCAATTTTTCTGTGTGGATGCTAGTTGTAACATTAATTTGTTTAAACATTTATTTGTTCATACAATAAATTATAATTACTGAAAAACTGTAGAATTCAAAAGGAAATATTAGAGTAATTGAAGGCTAATATTTCTCATTTTGAGAGTTTTTTAAATTTTTAAGGAAAAAAACCCAATTCTTGTTTAAAAACTTGTTCTTTTTATTTTTTTGCGGTACGTGGGCCCCGCACTGTTGTGGCCTCTCCCGTTGCGGAGCACAGGCTCCGGACGCGCAGGCTCAGCGGCCATGGCCCACGAGCCTAGCTGCTCCGCGGCATGTGGGATCTTCCCGGACCGGGGCATGAACCCGTATCCTCTGCATCGGCAGGCAGACTCTCAACCACTGCGCCACCAGGGAAGCCCAAAACTTCTTCTTTAAATGATTATTTGCCTTTTATAGTCTATACCTAAAACAAAAAAATACCCATAATCCTGTGCACCTAAATAGTGTTTTCACTTTGGGCTAAAATTGGCCAAATAGTTATCTTTAAATTGTGATTTTTAAGAATCATATTAACCGTTGGGGAAAAAAGTAACACTAGAGCAGCAATTAAGAAAAACACTGTGATTGAAGTAAAATATAAATTAGAAGGCAGTCACCAAATGGCTACCTGCAGGGAGTTCACTGAACATTTCACATACAATATGAAGACGCTCAGAAGCAGTCAGCAGATGGGCTACATGATCATTATGGCTAGCTTCGAAAAGTATGAAGGGGCTCTGTGAATTATGATCTGTGTCTATAGTACAGAAAATTATATCTGAAGCAAACCATCCCTTTTGGAAACCTGTAATGGAAAATGCTCTAAAGAAGACAATAGTTATAATCCTGGGTGTTGCATTCAGACTGGGCACGGCATGCTCTTCCCTATTGCTATACCCTTTACAGTAAATTCTCCTTCAGTTCCATTGCCAAGATATTTCCTTAGTGTAGGTCACGAAATTCATTTTCCAGATTTTAGGAATGATGGATTAAAAATAATACTAGCACTTTTATGACACATTTCTAAATAATATCCATTTATAATAAGCTTTATGATTTTCTATTATTTTATCCTCTCTGTTCTTTTTATGATATCTAATATTAGAGTTACTTACATCTGTTTTATTGGGTGATGGATCTGTGTATTTTCTTAGTTAGGCTCTGCTTCATTTCAAATAAGCATTCTTGGAGATCTCACCAAGTGACATTATAATTCAGTTATTTAACTCATAGTATTCTGTTAAAGTCAGACACTTGTAATCAACATATGTTAAGTTCAATTCTATCAAAATCAGCTCTGCCAGGACAGAGATGACCAGAACAAGCAGACCGGCCAGTAATGGGGCAGGGGACATAAGGAAGCATCCAATAGCAGGTGGTAAGGTAGTACCAGCAGGAGGCCTGGAGGGGGTTCAGACGTGGGAGGCAGTTACAGAACTCTGTTCTCCGGAGATTTACGAGATGACAAGGAAAGATCTCGGTCTGAGATGAAGTAGGCTATCAGACAGTGATCCAAGATAAGGACTAAGATGCTTGAGCTAAGGTGCATAAGGGGGACTTCCCTGGTGGCACAGTGGTTAAGAATCAGCTTGCCAATGCAGGGGACACTGGTTCGAGCCCTGGTTCGGGAAGATCCCCCATCCTGTGGAACAACTGAGCCTGTGCGCCACAACTACTGAAACCCTGTGTCTAGAGCTCGTGCTCTGCAACAAGAGAAGCCACTGCAATGAGAAGCCTGAGCACCGCAACGAAGACCAAACGCAGCCAAAAATAAATAAAATTTAAAAAAAATAACAGGTGTGTAAGGAAGAGCTCAGTCACAGAGGAATAAGGTAACAATTTCATTATAGGAAACTGGGCAGAGTGTAGGATCCTAGTTGACTAAGTAAGACCCATCTCGGTGCTGAGCCCAGAAATAGTTGATTGTAGACTCCTTATATTCGCAATACTTATGGAAAGGATTGGGTCTAGATTCTAGGGATACGACAAGGAGCGAATCAAAGTTTAATGAGGCCTAAGGTTTATATCATTTTAGGGATCGTTAAGAAAAAAAAAGACAATAGAGGTACAAATATAAAATAAGGTAAAGAAGTGAGTACTTATTTAGGATAAGAAAAGAAAATCTAACCACTTAAAAATTTATGGGATTCTTGGGCTCGAGTCTTTTTTTCCTAAGATCTCCTTGGATAGTTTCTGAGAAATGCTTTCTTAGTAATTGTTCCTGATAACAAACTGGCTTCCTTCCCAACCCAGGATACTGTACAATCCCCAGCCACTCCCAACACTCACAGAGGCCTTTGCAAGTGAGGGACACTGACACTTAAACTTTATTAGCTTCATGGCAAATCTGCCTCTGGACAGAGATGATTCCAGAGAAAGGAGTTCAATGGTCCTGGGAAGCAGGAGAATGAGGGACCATAAGAGCAGAGAGCCATAAAAAAACATGAGAAACTACAGCTGAACAAGAAATTTTTGACACAAGGCTATGTAATTATGTTAATCATAATTAATGTTATTCTGGAGTTACCTATGTCAATAAATATGTCATAGCTTAAAACTTTGGTAAAATATGTTTGGAAGACTGGATGCAGAAGCCACAAATGTCTGCTGGTAACTCATGGCCTAGATAGTTCTATCCCAATCAGTGTGACTAGTCAGAAAACATCTGCTAGGATCATCTTTGGAACACTTGTATACTCTGGCTCTCTTTACTATCCTGGCCTCCTCTTCTAACTCTGAATCTGGCTGCGTATAGTTTTACATCTGACATCATTCTGCTAGTTACAAGGGTTTCACAATTCATATCTGCAGAGGGAAGATTCTATATAATCATGTTCAGATGACTAAAACATATAATGGAGGTTAAAAAAAAATGGTGCTTTGTCTAGATGTGCTGAATGAGAACCAGGGTTCATAAATAAAGGGTTCTTGAAACCAGAGGGAGGAGTAAAAACCTTCAGAAGATAACCAAGGCACATTTCCCCTGTGATAAATAATTGTTTTTGTTGGCTGAAGAAATCTATTTTGCTTACCATCTGTTAAGCAGTTCACTTTCTTTTCTCACTCTGGTTTTGTTTGGATTTCCAACTCTTGAAAAAGTCACTTTGGAAATTGTTCTCTTCAAGTTGCAACTTAAAGAATTTAAAAAGAAAACAGCTGGGGCCACAAGCCTCTCATATATAGAGGGTACCTTCAGACTGGTGGCAACTTTCTCACCCTACAATTAGAAAGATGGCCCCCCGACATGGGCAGGAGAGGTCTGATTTAGTTGAAGAGTCACAGAATGAAAGCTCTGTCTCACGGGACCCTCCACTCCCTCATCTCCAGTTCGGACCTTACATTCACTGTCCTTTCTGCTCCCATCTAAAGTTTGATAGGAAACTCGTGTCCCCAGTGCTAAAAATCAATGACCTTTTCTCAGGCTTCCTCTTCCCATTTCCCAAGTCTCTCTTCAGTAGATGTTTTCCTGTTTGTCTGACTTTATCAGTCTCCTTTGCTGACTTCTCTCCTCCTCCACCCCCTATTGGGTCTGGCTTCCCCGAGTTTCAGCTCTTGGCTGTCTGGTTGTTTTTCCTTCTCATCTACTGCATTTAACCCCTCCCTCCTTCTCCACCCCCAGGGCTTTTATATGTGTTTTCAAGGCTTTACCTTTCATTCATTCAACAAATATTCATTGAATAAATATCTTGACTCCTTTTTTTCCCTCTTAACACCCACAATCAAACCATTAAGTTTTGTTGGCCCTACAATCAAAAATCTATTTCGAAACTGACTTGCTTTTACTGTTACCAACCAAGCTGAAACCACCATCGTCTCCTGGACCACTGCCTTAGACTCCAAATTGGCCTCCAGACTTTGCGGTTCATTTTCCCACCCACCTCCCTTGGTTTAGTCTCACTCAGCATCTGTGATCCTTTTCAAAACCTACGTTGAATCACGTCACTGCTCAGCGTGCAACCATCCAAATGGTACTCTCTCTCTTTTCCAATTGCAGTAAGAACACTAAACATGAAATCTACCCTCTTAACAGATTTTTTAAGTGTACAATAGAGTAGTGTTATCTACAGAGACAATGCTGTGCAGCAGATCTTTGGAACTTATTCATTTTGAGAAACTGAAATTTCACCCCTGTTGGTTAGTAGTTCCGCTTCCCCCCTCCCCCTAGCCCCTGGCAACCACCATTCTATTGTTTGCTTCTAAGAAGTTGATTTCTTTAGATATAAGTGGAATCATGCAGTATTTGTCCTTCTGTGAGTGGCTTCTTTCACTTAGCATAATGTCCTCAGGTCAAAGTTGATATCAGGCTCCACACAATCACACTGTGATTATCTGTTTACCTTTCCCATCCCTTGCTTGTTACCATCCAGGCTTCATATCCTACTAAGCTTACGGTCACTGAACTCCTTTCCAACAGTTCAGACTTGTTCTGGCCCCAGGGTCTTCGCACTTCCTGTTTTTCTTCCTGGACATAATTCCCCCATAGAGAATGACTACCTCTCTCCCTCACCACTTTCAGGTCTTTGCTCAAGGATCATCTTCTCAGTGACGGCTTCTCAGGACAGCCCATTTCAAAATTTCAGTATATCCTCTCCTTCTTAGTTAGCTTTCCTAATTTATTTTCTCTCTACAACTTATCACCATTGTGTGTTTATTATCTTTCTTTACGCAAGAGTAAAAGCTACATAAGGGAGGGACTTTGTTTTTTTCACTGATATATCTGTCTTACCAGCATCTAGAACAGTGCCTAGACATAGTAGGCACACAGTGGGTGCATTTTGAATGAACAACTGAATGAATGAATACATGCTAATATGTGCCAGTACTGAGTATAATGATGAAGAAAAATTGGATCCTGCCCTTGATAAACAAACTGTCTAGTAAAAGACTGTCAAAAATGAAAGAGTTTTGTTTAAACTTAAAAGTTAGAAAGCATGGAGCAGGGATACTTAATCTATCTGGAGATAGGATGAGGTACTCAAGTTGGGCTTCCTGTAGGAGGTGGCACCTGAGCCTGACAGAAGTTGGCCCAATGAAAGGAAGAGGAGAGATTTGGAGAAGAGTGTTTTTTTTCCTTGAGAACATTTACCTTTAATTCTTTTTGTTAATTAATTTTTATTGGAGTATAGTTGCTTTACAATGTTGTGTTAGTTTGTGCTGCACAGCAAAGTGAATCAGTTATACATATACAGATATCTACTCCTTTTTAGATTCTTTTCCCATATAGGTCATTACAGAGTATTGAGTAGAGTTTCCTGTGCTATACAGTAGGTCCTTATTAGATATCTATTTTAGAAGAGCTTTTAAAATAGAGAGATAACATGAACAAAGGCATGGTGGCTAAGAAGATGCTGTTACTGCTTTTCTCATTTCTCCTCAAATCTCCTTACCATTTCTGAGAATGCCAACCTCACTTCTCATGGCTAAGACGTGCATCATTCTTGGGGAGCTACTATGCCTGTGAGCATAGCAGGCTGGGAATGTCTGAGAATGAATGAGTGCCCCCAGCCCTTAATCCATGACTGATGAGTGTTGGCATATATATATATATATATTCCTATTCTCCTGCCCCTTGGCTAGGATATTTCTGTGGGGCGTACTTTACATCAATTCTGTGGGATTGTGGTTACCTACTGTGGTAGATTTAATAATGTACCCATTATTGGCCAATTCCCTTTTCTGTGTCACTTCACCCTCAGCTACCCCTTTTCCTTGAAACTCCCAACAAACTGCTGGTGCTTGAAACTTGGCTCTGGGTTGGCCTCTGTAAGAACAAAGGGGAAGATGGTGATTACTTTCCAAACTTTAGAGAATAAAAATTACAGTCTTTGGTCTGCTTTGGGAGGTAATAAAGCAAACCAGATCGGCTATAGGGAGAGGTGAAGTGAAGGAACTTGAATTCTAGGTTAAGAGATCTGGTTTGCTTCCAAATTTTTTCTGAAATCTTTGAGTTTGGGGATAAAGTAATTGAAAGGTTATTTGAGTATGATGAATCTAGCTGTGGTACGTGGGGTCAGGGAGGGTGTACACAGAGGGTGATCAGTTAGGACACAGTTCAAACAGCACATTAGTGAGGTGGCAGTGAGAATGGAAAGGAATAGAGGAGAGGCAATGTGAGGGGGAAAAAATGACAGGATTTGGAGTCTAGCTCTGTGTTGTGGGGAGGGAGGTAGTGGGAGGAGAGAAGTAGAAAATGCCTGAGGCTCTGTGAGCTAAAGAGCAGCAGTATCATTAACAGAGATGAGGAAGCCATGAGTGGGATCTGGATTTCATGAGTTAAAGACATTTGGAGTTTGTGCCAGTGGAATGTCCAAGTAGAAATGTCCAGCAGACAGCTGGAAATACAAGAAGGGAGGAAGGATTTGGTTTCAGAATTGGGGCTCTTTCAGGCAGCGATAAATATGGCTGGCTATTTTGAAAAGCCCAAAGAAACACTTAACTTTTTTTTTTAATAGATCTTTATTGGAGTATAATTACTTCACAATACCGTGTTAGTTTCTGTTGCACAACAAATCCAATCACTTAACTTTATACAAGTCTTATAGTCCTGAACTTGTGACTCTCAGTAGAGAAGGAGGAATGTCATAGTAACCTGCAATTATTGGTGGACTTTGCAGTTGAAACACACACACCCTTGTGATGTGGAGAGGCTGTAAGTATGCATGTGGGCAAGTGGGGGATTGGAAGGGCAGAAAGCTAGGCTCTAACCATGCAAGTTCTTGAAGATACTGGACAACCAGGGAAGTGAGAAGTCAAGTTCAAGGACTTTGGCAGGATTCAGGCACAGCAGACAGATTTGGAATTCTGGAGACTGAGATTTGGCCAAAAAGACCAGCCAATCCCAGCAGAGACCTCAGATTTAGAAGACTGATGCTCTTTGTTTTCTGCCTACTTTCATGGAGTGGCACTGGCCAGACACAGAAGGATGTTATTAAGGAATCCCTTCCTTAGCCTTTTCTTCTTCAGGCTAAACAATCCTTATTTCATTCTCACGTGTCATACTTTCCATTTCTTTATTTGTTGCTCTTCTCTGAACTTTCTCCAATATCCCTCTTAAAATACGGAGACCAAACCTTACACACACCATGACAACTGGCTTAGGGCTGGGCACAGGAAATTATTCTTTTTCTAAAGTGTCACACACAGGCAACATTTCTTTACAGGTTTTCCACCTGTTTTTAACGTGACCATTTAGTACTCATCTAGACATCATGCTAATTTCAGACAAAATGTGATCATAATGGAACGTCTTTTCCAATAATTTTCTGTTTTAACTTCAAAGGCTCAGAGTTGGAAAGGGTATTGGTTCAAATCAGCTCCACTCCCCTCCCCCGCCCCTGCATTTTAGGAAGATAGAGGTAGAACATTATCGAATATTGCCATACTAACAATATGATTTTTTTTCTCCCATAGGATAGCTCGTGTCATGAAATATACGAGGCAGATTGTCAGGCTTTGGCCTTAATTTGTGCTTTTGCCCCTGCTCATCCCAACAGATTAAACACTGGGCTAGCTAAGATGTGCTGAGAAGTAATACATTAAAAGGAATTTTCTCAGACATGAGTCAAAACTGGAAGCAGGGGAGGACGCGCCAGGGAGATGAGAGATCGCTCGCTCTGACAGCATCTCTGGGAGTAATTTTCCATGTAGACTGAAGGAAGATCTTGTAAGGCAAAGCACCGGGTTACACATGCTGGACTCCGATTCCGCAGGATTTACAAGCCATTACTGGAGAGAGTCTAAGGCTCTCCTGGCACAGGCAGAGGAGGAAGAAATGTTCAATGGCCAATAAAAACTTTCTGTTTATAGAGTAAACTAAAAACAGGGCCTTCCTTTTACAGGGTTTAGAAATTTGCCCCTGAGTTAACGGGGGTGCGGGATGTGTCTACATTTCCATCGTTCATTGTCGGGCGAGGTCCCATTCAACCAGGATTGCTGTGAATTTGACGTCGCTTCTGCTCTGGGGTAGCATCTAAATGTAGAGAAGAGCAGAGTCGCACCCTTAGAGGCTACCGGGAAGCTCAGGGTGCTGGGGAAGCCGAGAGGAGGGAGCGGGGAGCGCCGCCCGTCAGCCAGACTCCCAGCGTCTCCTCCCCCTGTCTCGGGCCCACTCCCAAACTTAACTGCACGCTTCCGGGTTCCAGCCAGAAGCCCTGCGTGAGCCTCCACACGTAGCGGCAGACGGCTCCTTAAATAGGTCGGAGTTGAGCAAACAATCCCAGACGTGGGGCTGGGACAGGCGCGCAGGCAGGGGAGCGCAGGCAACCGCACGGTGCACTCAGCAGCGCGGCGGGTCAGCCGGCGGCCAATAGCCGGGGCGCGGCCCGCCCCGTCACCTCCCCCTCGGGGACCCTATAAGTCGCCCGCGGCGCCGCTGGCGCCCGCCGCTCTGCGCCTTCCAGACCACCTGATTCCCGCCCCTCTCCACGCCGCTTGACCTGCCGGCTGCGGTTACCCTGCGCCCACTCTGCCCGGCCGCCTCCGCCCGCCTTCGTCGGCCCGGGGCGGATCAGGGGTCCCCACTCTCGCGAGAAGTGGGCCGCTGCAGGGTGTCAGGGGCGCCGGAGCCCGCGCGGGCCCTCGACGGGCCGAAGATGGGGCGGTGCGCGGTGCAGCCGCGGCTGCTGCTGCTGCTGCTGGCGCTCGTCCTCCAGCCCTGGGATCCCTGCCTGGGTGCAGACTCGGGGAAGTCCTCCAGCATCCCCACAGGTGAGCACTCCCGCGGGCCGCCCTGTCCCGCGAGGCTCGGCCGGATGGGCAGTTCATTCATCCACCGGTCCTTCGCGTGGGGTCGGCCGGGTGAGTTGGTGGAGGGGGGCGCCCGTCCCTCCGAGGTCCACAGAGGTGATTTGGTGGGAGCCTGTCCTTCCGCAGGACCACCGAGGTGAGTGGGGGTGGGCTGTCCATCCTCCTCAGAACCGCCCAGGTCTTCCCCAGAACTGCGCTCGGGCTGTGCTGATCCCCGGGGGAATGTGGGCGCATCCGCCCTCGTGGGCTCTCGGAGTTCTCCGTAACCCGAGAGCGCACGAAGTTTTCTTCAGCACGAGTTGGGGTTTCCTTTTGGTCTTGCAGGTCGGTGGGCACCAACACCTTTCCTGCAACTTTGCTTTCTCCTCCTTTGCTGGAGTTGGCATGATTTATCTGTTTTGGACGAAGCAGTACTCCCTCTGTGACCTAAACACTGGGCTAGTGTACTTTCTGATTGATGGTGACACATTCCTTCCAGCGCCCCAGGAAGTAGCTGGTAACACCTACCTCCTGCCAGAAACAACGCTCAAAACCGTGGTTGTTCTCAGTAAGGCTGCTTGGCTACCCAATACCTCCAGGAGGTAGCTTTCCTCTTTGGGGATTATGGAGGGGAAGCTGTCCACAGCTTTTCCGCTTAGCCACCCTGTTCGTAAGCCTGGTGCCCTTCCTTGTTTTCAGAAGCTGGAACTGCAGCAAATAGTCAAGTTCATGTAAAATAAAACTTTTTACATTTAGCAAGATTAAAGGGAGCCTCACCACATGTTTGTCGAAACATACTTTGCTGCCATTTGCTGCACATGCGATATCCTTCGAGTGTTCCACTTTTGTGCTCTAACTCTGTGTTCTCTGAGATTAGATCTTGAATTTAAATGTCTTTCTGCTGTACCACTTTTGTTTAAAAATTAAAATCATTCTGTCATTTTTTTGGGGAGTGGGAGAAAATAGGGCACTTTTCTTTTTGAACTTTAGTTAAGCACAAGGACAGAAACTTCTATTTTAAGTTTACATCCAGAAGTTGACATTTGCTGTAGAACCCAGTCAAATCCATGTAAGCAATACTTTTGTTTTCATCTGAAACAAACCTTTCCTAGGGTTTGTTTCCTAGGGTTTGTTTCAGAAAACTTCAGTGGACTAAGTTGCCCATCTTTCTACATTCCTGCCAAACAGTACTTGCTTTGTTAGTTTGAGAAACTTAAGCATTTGGATAGATTTTTGTCAGTTACAGTATACTTTTCTTTCTCTCAGATATATGTGATGGCTTCAAATTGAGTTTCTCAACCCTTTGTGGTTTCTTTAAATTTGAACTGAATTTTTTTCATTATTTTAAAATTATCTTTTACTGTAACATCTAGAAAATAGACAAGAAAATGCCTTCAGCAAACCTGGAAAAGGAGACATTAAAAAAAAATTCCCAGAAAAATGACTTTCTTTGTTGAAACACCCAAGGAAACTTACTGGGAAATAAAATAACCTCTAAGGACTTTGCCACTTTTAGAGGGACCTCTTCAGCCTTTGTATATTTTATTTCACTTCATTATCAACACCCCTTATAGAAGACATCTCTTTGTGGCTGCGTTTAGGTTTACATTCAAAATTATCTTTCTTTCCTAATCTGACTTTTAAGTTTCATGGAGCTGGACAGTAAAGTTTTAATGGATTGTAACATCAGAGAAGGGAATTTCAGATATGAATGCTTTTCTCAGAAAATGACACGTAAAACCCACTGCTGACAACTGAGGACTGATTTTGGTGGTTGGGCATGGGGAATTCAGATATCATTTAAATGCAGAAAAATATTGATTTGTCATAGATGGAGCCAGCAGTAGTCAGTTTGATTATGAACTGTGTATAGGTAGATGTGATAAGCTATTAAATATAGATGGTACAGTGCTTGATAACATGGGGAGAATCATGGAATATGTTCTATTTTCTCTCTAAACTATTACAACTGAAAATTGCTAAATTGGAAACTTATCTATGTAAATATCAAGCAAACTTTAGAACTCTAAGTTGTTCCTTGCTTAATAGGAGGTCTTTAAGAAGAGTGCTTATCATCTCTAACCCGCTATTTTTGTCACCATGTCCCAGCTAAACATGAAGAAATAGATTAGACCAGGGTTTTGTGGCTGTATTTACATTTTGAGCTAGATAATTATTTATTGTGGGAGACTATCCAGTGCATTTTACGATGTTTAGCAGCATCCTTGGCCTCTACCCACTAGAAGCCAGGAGGACCCTCCTCCAGGAGTGAAAATGAAATATGTCTCAAAATTAAAAATGGCCATATGTCTCCTGAGGGACAAAATTACCCAGGGTTGGAAATCACTGGATTAGACAAATCTATGTGTATTTGAGGCAATGTGGCGTTATAGTGTACTGGAATGATAATGGCTACTCTTTTTTCGAAACAAATATTTATAGTGATTTTTCCATTTTTCCACTGTAGTAGGGAATGTGTTGTTTGAATCACATTACATTAATCAATTTTTGAAATATAGTTTTTCCTAGCTTTGATGCTGTGCATTAACCAGAGTTGAGAACACTGCTTTTTGTTTTCTTTGCTGAGAGTTCTACTGTGTACTGCATTCATTCCTTTTCGGTTGCCACTTTATTCTCAGCATGGAAAGACTCTAAATAAGAATTTGGTTAAAAACAATCATTTTCTCCTAGAATCATTTATAGGAATTTTGCCTTAAACTTTTATCTCCATGGGAGCTTTCGAGGCAAAACCCTCCTAACAAGCATCAACAAATCAAGTTCATACCCTGATTTATGTTTCCTACACTTTTTCCCTTCTCAATGAGAGAAGGTGTATTCCTGCCAAGAATTTGTAACTAAGTCTCCAGACCTAGATCAACATTTGGTGTGTTTTCTAAGGTACCTTGCCTATTCCATGATCTAAATTGGGCAGAAACCAAGTTTTGCACAAAAATGGAGGAAATGGTTTCAGATGTTTCTGTCAAGACCAGTATTTTTCAACCATGTTCATTTATAAACTCTTTAATTTACCCTGGCACATTCAAGGAGGAAAGGAAAGGTCTGTCCCTATCTGCTGATGCAAACTGACAATTTACGGGATGGAGAGGAAAAAACCAAGGTCCTGGAAAAACCTCGAGAAGAAGAGAGGGAGGCTTGTGCTTTGTGTACTTTGTGTGTCCTGGGCTCCAGCCACACAGAATGACCAGTCTCTGCCTTTTGTTCGTGTAAAAATAGACATACAAAACAATTCTAGAGAATGTGAGGACCAGAAATGAAAATTAAATTGAGATACCCTTCTCTACCCATCACATTGACTAAAGCATTAAAAAAATAAACTCTGATCATACCAACTGTTGTGAGGGTGAGAAGTCTCAGGAAGCACAACACCTTTGGAGAACAATTTAGTAATGTCTAGTGGAATGGAGAATCCACATACCCTGCCATCCTAGATACACATGTACAGGTCTCTCAAATTTCTACTTCTGTCTGTTCTCCTTGAAATTATATTCTTTGTTTATATCTAGCTCCTAAGAAATTCTTCTCCATCCTGCCTTTTGTTTGGCTCTCTTTCTAACTGCTTAATGCAGTTGGTTTATACGATCATGTCTGCTTTGTATGATAGATGTTCATGTTTAATAAATTATAAATTTTTTGGAGTAAAGGACTGAGTCTTATTCATTTTTGTGCCCCTCACAGTACCTTCCCTGTTCTTTTAACACAAAGAAGATTCTCAGTTTATGTTTGTTGAGTTTCTGGCCGCCTCGGAGAATTATGAAAAGTGGCATGCAGTCAATGAGATTTCTAGCTGCTCCTTTTCCTAGTGTTTTAACTAAGTTCACTGAGTTTCCTTTCTCTACCAGGGTACCCATGCACTACCATGATCAAGGAACTTACCCATGAAACATCAGGCAAGGCTTTGTTTCTGAACAAGTTGTTGGCAACTCTTTTTTTTTTTTTTTCCCTTGGCTATGTTGGCTCTTCGTTTCTGCGTGAGGACTCTCTCTTGTCGTGGTGAGCGGGGGTTACTGTTCGCTGCGGTGCGCAGGCTTCTCATTGCAGTGGCTTCTCTTGTTGCAGAGCACGGGCTCCAGGTGCGTGGGCTTTAGTAGTTGCAGCGTGTGGGCTCAGTAGTTGTGGCTCGCGGGCTCTAGAGCACAGGCTCAGTAGTTGTGGTGCACGGCCTTAGTTGCTCCACGGCATGTGGGATCTTCCTGGTCTAGGGATCGAACCTGTGTCCCCTGCATTGGCAGGCATATTCTCAACCACTGCGCCACCAGGGAAGTCCAGTTGTTGGCAGTTCTTCTCCAGAAGTTATATTTTCTGCTCTACCTAGCTTTCTCAATATAAAATCATACCTTCAGAAATACTTTCACGTGGTTGGATACCATGATCCTTTTTTTATAGATGGTGAAATGGACATTTAGATGGTTTGTTACTTGAAGATCAGATAGCTGAAAGCAACACAAGAGGGACTTGTGCCCTTTCTTCAGGCCATGCTCTGTGTCTTCCCTGACCCCTTTATGCTTTTGGACTTTCAGTACCGATGGGAAAGAAATAGAGACTGGGCATCAGAGATCTAAAGAAGCAAAAGGGCTGCTTTGCTAAAGAGCACTAATTTTGTAGGTTTATATAAATGGAGGGGAAAGGGATAGGCAGGGGCTGAAGGAGAGCTTGGCCCCTGGTCAGGGATGACAAGCTACAGCCCACGGGCCAAATCCGGCAGACTATAAACAGCTACCTGTTTTTGTACAGCCAGTGAGCTAATGATGAGTTTTACATTTTTAAATGACTGAAAACTATAAATATATATATATATATATATATGTCTCGTGACATATGAAAGTTATATGAAATCCAGTATTCAGGGTCCGTAAAGTTTTATTGGCTCACAACCACATTCGTTCGTTAACATATCATCTGTGGCTGCTTTGGTGCTACAAGGCAGAGTCGATTAGTTGTCACAGAGGCTATATGTCCTGCAAAGTCTAAATTATTTGCTCTCTGGCCCTGTACAGAAACCCTTTGCCGACTTTGGCCTTAGGAGATGGTATTCCCTCTTAAGCCATGTCTCCTGCAGATCTGCTGCTCTCTTGGAAGGAGACACATTCTGGACAGTAGCAGCTGGCTCTGGGCACTTGAGAGAGCTGTTTTTCATTTTCGCCTTTGCCAGTGATTCCTGTGGCATTTTGAATTCAAACATAGAGCTTCTCTGTTACATCTTTTTAAACCTGGTGCTTGATGCTAACTAGACATGTACTTTGGTGTAAATAGTGTGCTTAGGATAAAAAATGGATTTATATATACTACCAAATGTAAAGTAGATCGCTAGTGGGAAGCAGCCGCATAGCACAGGGAGATCAGCTTGGTGCTTTGTGACCACCTAGAGGGGTGGGATAGGGAGGGTGGGAGGGAGGGAGATGCAAGAGGGAAGAGATATGGGGACATATGTATATGTATAACTGATTCACTTTGTTATAAAGCAGAAACTAACACACCATTGTAAAGCAATTATACTCCAATAAAGATGTTAAAAAACAAAAAGAATAAAACACCCTGGTGGCCGATTGTAAACGAGATGCATATTTCTTTTTCAGAGCTTGTGTGTGTTCTAGAAATTTGGTCTAGAAACTCGACTGTGAATCTGTGGCTTGATTCCTGGGAGGAAATGATTAGCACATTTATCAATGACTATTTTTATTCTTCTTCAACCTTTGCTGTAAAACTTAAGCTGAACTGAGAAATTGGTGCTTTTAAAATGACAGATCTTTTTCTTTTACATTTTACCCCTTTGCATTTGCTGCGATATGTTTGCCTCACTAAACTTAAATAACAACTCATTTTCAGAACTATTGAGATTTTAATTAGCCAAGAAATAGTTATCCAGAGTAGTAGAATTATAAACAGTGCATTATGATTTGTTGTCCTTATGCTACCTACTATCTTTTTAAAATTGAAATACACTTGATTTGCTACTTACTGTCTTACGGCGTATTATGTTGCAACTTTGTTTGGTAATGGTGCTACTGAATTAATCACTACGCTATTAACTGTGTCACAAGAAAGCTCCGTCAAAAAATGCTGTTTATAATTAAAAAATACAGAAACTTTAAATACGTTTTAATGTTTCCCATTCAGGATAACTTTATTTAAAACAAAATTTAAAGAGTGAAGATATGTTATTTTTATACCCAGAGGAAAGATTTCCATTACATATTTTCTTTTGTGTGTTAAAAGAGGCACATCAACTTCTGTTAATGATTTTGATTTAGTTTTTAAATATAAATCTCTTTATTAAAAAAATAAACTAATTCAGGTTAGTGCATTTACGTACTTAGTTACTAGATTGATTCATAAGTATTTTTCAGGCCTTGGTTGTATTAGTAGCATACTGTAGCAGTTATGGGAAAATAACAATCATTTTTTATTCCAATTGAAATGTGGGTATATCTCCCCCCTTAAATTTATTTCTTAAAAAAAGATGTGATTATATGAGAAAATGCTTGATTTGCTAGTGTGGACATATACTTCGTTTACTGTTTATATTCTGCTGTAAAAATTTTGGTTTAAAGTTTAGTTTGTATAGGGTTGGAATTGCATTTTATGTAGTTAGGGAGAAAACTTTGAATAGTGAGTAGACTATCTTTGCTTTATAATGAAAATCTTCATTAGAAATGGAAAAAAACACTTTAATTTCATACAATTGGAGGAACATGCTTGTTGCTATTAATATATTCTGTGAAATTTTTAATACAAAAAGAGTTTTTGAGGACATACAGCTAAAATGAGGGGGCTAAATGGTCAGGGAAAGTGCTTCTAAAAAACATGGTTGAGTTTCCAAAATGGGCTAGGGTTATAATTAAATCTCATTTGTTATATTGATTTTAACATTGCTTTTATTATTTTGGATGTATAAGACATCCTGGTGTTATTACATTAACTGATCATCTGCTCATTTACTTTAGGGTTACATACTAAAATTTTTAAAAGGAGTTCTATTTATTTTTCTAGTTACTGCTAATCTGTTTCAACATTTCTTCCAAAGAGAAAGAGAGAGGGGATTTTCCTCTGATTAAAATGCTGTGGTTCTGTTCTTCTAACGCTGTGGACATCACATGGTAAAGATTCTTATGGTAGGAAGGAACTTGCAAGCACATGTAATTTTTATCGCTCTCATCACCAGCCCTAGTCAGACCCAGACATTCAGAGGTACTGAGGAGACACTGAATATGCATCATGCCACCCAGCTTCACTGTCTGCAGGCACAGCAGCAAGTGGAAGAAGGACGTGAGGTCCAGGCAGTCTTGAGTTCCTCATTCTTGGACACTGTCCAGGAAAAGCCCCAGAAACTCTGCATCTCAGTTCCAGTGACCACAGAGCCCCAACACAGAGCCAGTGTCCCATCAGCAAGGCTCTTTCATTGACTAGTCTGTTTCACTGGTTTGAAGCTACAACTTTTATTGGGCCTTAGGGTGCTAATTACTTTTAGGTGCTACACACCTGGCTAGGAAGGGAGCCAGTTACTTTTGGATTTTTAAAATTCATTCTCAAAACTGGTTCTTTAAATATTTGATCCTTTTCTTCCTGGGTCTAGCAGTATACTAACACGAGCAGCTCTTTTAGCATGCCAAACAACAACAACAACAACAACAAAGCAAATGTAGAATTAAATTTTTTTTTTTGGAGGAAACTGGCTAACAGTTTGTAGGCAGATTAAAATGACCTCCCTAATTCAATTGCCTAGGGAAGTCTTACAGAGCCATCATGCAGAGGGCAAACTGGCTCTCTGATGGGATTTTCCAGTCATGCCCAAGCCAGCTCCGAGGCCCCTTGTCTTCCGAGGGCTCCTTGCTCTCCTGCGCTAACCTTGCAGACCTCTCTCCTGGCCTCCAGCTGGCATCACAACTGTGACCAGGGTGCCTTGGTCATCCAGAGCCTCTGAAATTCCTGTCGGCCACGTCTAGAGAGGGACAAGTCTCCTTTTCTTCTTAGTTGAGTTTAAACAGGGGTGGAATTTTTTAAACAGTGACTTTACTGGGTAACCAAGGGCAAAACAAAACAAAACCCCAAACTGGAAAAGCACCAAAGCAAAGCAATGAACAGACTTACAAATTAGAGACTCAGAGTTCTTACTCTACTGTGACTTTACTTAAAGACCTGCCTACCTGCACATCCTCGGGGATTCATAGGTTCTGCGTCTGTGCGCAGCTTTTCTTTCTCCTCTCTTCCGTCCTGCTTCTCTTCACCAGCTTCTTTTACACAGACAGCTCTTTCTTCTCCAGCATTGGAGTCCATGAAGTTCATAGATAGATAAGTGTTACTAGGTTGTGAAATAATAAAAAATATGTTTATTTTGATCTCAACAGCCGCCCCCCTCGCCCCATTCCTGCTAATATTTGGCCTTTGAGCCTTGCTCCTGACACAGAGCTCCTAAAACCCTTGTAATTTCCTGAGTGATAGGAGTGTCTGACACAGAGCTCCTCTATCCCTTGGAATTTCCTAGGTGATAGGAGCATCTTTTGTTCTAATGAGACAACTCTTGGTGGGCTCTTGGACGGAATCTGGTCACTAGAAAGACCAAGCCGTGATTAGAAACTTGGAGCTTTCAGCCCTACCCCCGTATTCCACGGAGGGAGAGGGATTTGAAACTAAGTTAATAATCGACCACGCCTGTGTGATGAAGCCTCTACAGAGATCCCTAAAGTTCAGGTTTTGGAGAGCTTCTGAGTCTTGGAATGCATCTACAAGCCAGGAAGGTAGTACACCCCAGCTCCAGAGGGGACAGAAACTCCTGCCCTGGGGACCCTTCTAGACCTTGACCTATGTATCTCTTCATCTTGCTGTTCATTTGTATCCTTTAAAATATTTTTGTAATAAATTGGCAATAGTAAGTCAGCTGTTTTCCTTGGTTCTGTCGGCCACTCTAGAAAATTATTGAACCTGAGAAGGGGGGGTCTTGGGAACTTCTGATTTGTAGCCAAGTCACACAGAAGTTGTGGGTAACCTGGGGACCTACTGCTTGCGACGGGCATCTGAAGTGGGGGCAGCCTTATGGGACTGAGCCCTTAACCTGTTGGGTCTGTGGTAATTCTGGTTAAATTGAACTGAATTGCAGAACACCCAGCTGATGTGGGAGAAAGGGTCTGTGTGGGGAAAAAACCCACACATGGGTGTCAGAAGTATTGTGTGTGTATATAGTAGAGGAGAACACCATAGTGTTTTCTCTAGGCATCGGTGGACGAGATATTTTTATAGTTTCGTAGGGACCTATCAGCCTAACCCTAGTCATTTATTTTCTTCAGTGGGTAAGTTTTTAATGCATTTTTGCTCACAGCTCTTCTGATAGTGCTTTTTTTTTGGTTTTGAGTAGTAATTTACATTGGCTTATATGAATCTACACTCTTCAATAAATCTACACTTATTTAAATAACTTTAAAAATTCTCCCAGAATACACTTTTTCTAGAGGTAATTAGCAGTTTTGTAACTTCTTAGATACAAATGCACGCTAAGAACAATTCCTACTGTGTAATATTCTGAAGTGTCACAATTAATATTTCAAAATTTAATTCTATGAGTATTTATTGAATGGCTAGTCTGTGTTCCAAGTTGCCTTATGTGGAGGAAAAAGAGAAAAAACATGACAAACCAAAAATGTGTTAGGCTCAGTTCCTGTTCCACATTGAAATTCTAAGATTCTTACATAGAAAATAGTGCATATATAAAACTGAACAAATCGAAAGAGCACTTATGATGAAGCCTGGCCTGTGGGGAAGACGATAGACATCTGGGCGTCGGGAAACTTACATCTAAGTTTTAACCCTTCCACTCACTAACCTTGAGTCAATTACCTTGCCTCACCCGACTTCTTTGTAATTTATGATCTCTCTAGCTCTGTTATTTGATGTTCCTTGAATTCTAAATGTCAGGATGTGTAGTGGAGACAAAGTGCTGCAGGAATCAGAAATGAGGTCTCAAGGAAATTTACTACTGATGATTTTGTTAGGCCAAAGAAAGCATAGATGCAAAGTTGTTTTGTATTTTAATATTCTAGTTATTCTATCAGAAGCTGGACTTAGGCTTTGATTTTTTTTTTTCCTAATTAACTTTTGATTTAGAGGTAAGAAAATAGGGCCAAGAATAATTAAATTTACATTTAAAAATATTTCAAGTGTTTTAATGTGAGAGGAGAAAACAATCTGGTGTTTATATGAAGCTATTTTCCATCTCCTGAGAGGAATCATATACTCTTCAGTACATTTAAATATTGTAAGGTTTTTTTTTGTAAGCTGTTTTTAAAAATAACTGTATATTCCTCTGTTTCCACCCTGTTTAAGGCCTGTTGGTTAACAAAAATGATGCTGATAACTCTTTCGAAGTTAAAGAATTTTTTTAATGAAATGTGCTGTTTAAAAATTGGAAGCCCTCCTCCAGATTGTTCTGAAACACTTATCAAATCACCCAGATCTACTTTTTAGAGTCATTAAATATTTGTAAAATATGATTGCATTTAGTAAACTAGAAACATGGTAAAGAAAAAGAAAATCAGCTCATGGGAGAAAAGTGTTTGTGTGCATTGTGTGTGTGTATGCATAGTGTTTGCTACCCACAGAGATAACTGTTAAGCCTTGAGAGTGGAGTAGAAATTTGGGATGCCTTTCGATCTGGACTTTTCTTGGATATATTTTTCATTCATTGTCACAGTAACATTTATTCTGCATGTGTTTGCACCCCTGGAGTGAAACATATCTAGTAAATGGTATAGTCTTAGACCCAGGCCTTGGAAGAGGTGGTGGTGCTTTTCTCTTCGGACTATTTTTCCTACTGCTGCAGATGGATTTTATGTAAATTGAAGGAAGCAGTTCAAAGAAAACAATGGGATGGGAAAGAGGGTGGCTTAGTTTTGAAAACATACAGTTGTTAACTTTTTCCAGTATAAGATTACAAAGAAATCACAGAACCATTTAGTCTGGGTGTTGTTTTTGGAGATTAACTGTGATTTATTGAATAAGCAAGTAAACATTAGCAGATGTTTCTCCTGTAGCGTCGGTAAGGTTGAAGAAAAATCTGTTTCAATAAAATAATTACTTTTGTATTACTATAAAATAGTTGATACGTTTATGTCCCTCAAGTGTAAGCATGGGTTGTTTTCATAGGGTATATAATCCTAAATAGTCAAGCTCCTCTTCTCCATAGCAAGTCGCTGAATGGCTCTGTTACACGAGTGACAGCAGCATCACGGGTTGCAGTTACAGCGGGTTACAGTTTATGGCAGAGTGGGATTTTTTTAGGTTGAGGTAAGAGATAAACTAAGAAGCTTATTTTAAATCGTACACGTAAACTTAAGAAATGTCCACACTTGACAGTTCTAGCTCCTTTTCTAAAACTGGATTTAAATTCTTCATTGATGTAAGGTATGACTTTTTCTTAATAAGTGTCAGAATAGCCCACATTTGAATGAGTTTAAAGCATATCTGAATTGTAGAAGATTCTTTTGAAAAACGAGTCTTACTCAGTGTGAAGAGGTGATGGGAGGTAGAGGTGAAGTGGAGGAGAGGAGCTGAAATTGCTTGCAAGCCTGTTAGAAAATTATACAATATGTGATTCGAATGGGTTCAGGCAATTAATTCAGAAATACCTGAAAGTGCCACTGCCTCAAATGCTGGCAGAGAGCAAGTTTGCTTATGTAAAACTAGACACTCCCTAAGCAGAAATTTGGTTTGAATAGTTTCACATGAGGAATTTCTTTCCCTGGTTTGTGCTAACTGATAGTGTAGCATTTTGTTTTAACCATAATAAACTGTACGTCCCAGCCATTCTTGCCATGCAGTGACTCCCAGGCTGCAGGCCCGGGTGCATGGATCCTGGTGGGACATGCACGCTGAGACAGTATGCAGTACTGGATTTGCTTTTCGTTTGGTTATGGGGAATTAGCCGGTTGCTGTGGTAATCAGCAGAGGTTCAGAAACCTAGACACTGTGACTCTATGATGCCAACCATGGATGTGTTCCCTGGTGGAAGAGGTCACGTCACATTTCTTGGTGTTTCTGATAAATTAAGGTGCAAGTCCATTGTGCTTTGAATTATCTGGAAAGCTGTATTGTTCCTGCTTTCATCCTGAATACATTATTAAGAATTTGAGCAAGATGCTACTTTGCTCTTGACACATTAGGGCAACTGCAAAGGCAGTACAGAAGGGGATGCTTGCTTTCTAGATATAGCCAGAGAGGGTTCACCATACAGGAAGGGGGCTAGACCCCTCTAAGTGCGAATTAAAGGTATGTATTGTATGAGCTTGCCTGTCTTACTGTGATACATGATTTATTTTAAGGCCAGATGTTCATAAACTGCTTGTGTGCTAATTATGAAAGATGCCCCGTGGAAGACAGTATAGGATAATGCTAAGGAGATGGGATTATGGAATCAGACAGCCTGCATTTAAATCCCATCTCTGCCACTTATTTGCTGATTGTCCTGGGAACAAGTTAGTTAACCTCTTTGAATCATAGTTTCTTTATAACAGTAATTGCCTCCTGGGTTTGACTTGAGGATTAAATATGATAATGCCAGTAAAAGGCTTAGCACAGAGTCTGCAAACGGAAATTGCTCAATAAGTGCTACTAACTAAATTTGTCATTTAGTTAGAGTATAATTTTAAAGAGTAGAATTCCAGTTAGCATTATTCTAAAGTGGAGCATATAAGGTATGGAATTAATTCTTGTGTTCTGATTGATAATGGAGAGGAAAGTGTGGGCTGTCAATGAATTCTAGAAAATAAGTTTTGACAAGTTAAGATATAAAGACAACTTTTTCCAGGGGAACCCAAAGGAAATAATAAGTTTAGTAGTGCAGCCTCTTCGGTGATGCTCTTTGATTGCTTATTCGAATTCAAAATTTTGAAGTCACTTTTCCTCATTCCTCTTATTTACTCTTAATATTCAGATATGTTGAGTTTTACCCATTATTTTTTCTCTCTCCCTGTTTTTTGTTTCATCTATAGTGGAAAGTATATATATATATATATATATATATATATATATATATATATATATATATATATGATTACATACCACAAACAGATAAGGCCTGTCTTTTTTTAAACATAGTCTTAAGACTGTTATCACACTCAATAGTAATTCCTTCATATCATCTAATACTTATTCAAGTTCACTTTTGCCCCCTGTTCTCAAAACTGACTTTTAACAGTTAGTTTATTTGATCAAGATCCATCAGTTTCTCCTAAACACCCCTTCAAGCTGTCATCACCGTAGTCTACGCTACTGATCTCTGGCAGCTTGAGGGTCAAATTCAGCCTGCTTATTGTTTTTCAGAAAACTTGAACTAAGTCCTGTGTTGTTTTTTTTTTTTTTTTTGCAGTACGCGGGCCTCTCACCACTGTGGCCTCTCCCGTTGTGGAGCACAGGCTCCGGACACGCAGGCTCAGCGGCCATGGCTCACAGGCCCGCCGCTCCGCGGCGTGTGTGATCTTCCCGGACCAGGGCACGAACCCGTGTCCCCTGCATCGGCAGGCGGGCTCTCAACCACTGCGCCACCAGGGAAAGCCCCTGTGTTTTTAAAATTAGGAAAATTTACTGAAGAGTCTGGAATTTATTTCTCTTGGGGTGGGGTGGGGTGGGGAGGAGGCCTGGAGACCCTGGATTTGCCCTCCCACGTGGCAGCCACAGCTGGCTGTTGCTGAGTGGTGTTCCCCCTGTAGGTGGTACTTGTGTACTCCTGTTCGCCATACTCTCCCCGCACCGCCCCACCTCTTCACTGTTTATTGTGTGTTACAACTCCTGGTCTGGGCACACATCACAGAATAAGACAGTTATACTTGCTTCTTAAATTGTTAAATTATCTTGCCTCATCTTTCCATACTAATGTTTCTCGAGTCTCGTGGCTTTTAGCTGGGAGTGGTTTTTTGCCCTCCATGGCATGTTTGGTAACATCTGGAGACCTTTTTGATTGTCGTGAGTGGTGGGTGCTCCTGGCATTCTATGGGTAGAGACCAGGGATGCTGCTAAAACATCTGACAATGCACAGCACAAGAATTATTTGGTCCCAAACGTCAGTAGAGCTAAGACTGAGAAACTCTGCTCTTGTCTGATGGCACATTTCCAATTTCACTGCCCTGTTTAGAAACTTTCTGTGCCTTCCCTATTTTCAAATGTATTTATCACTGTTTCCCAATTTTCACTTGATAATGCATACTGGACTCCTTATCCAGCCAAGATACCACAATTTTATCTTTTTTTTAGTAATATCTGTTTTTCCAGTTTCTTCTCACTGTCAAAATCCTACTTAACATTTTTTTTAAAAAAAATTTAATTTTTTGGTCTCGCCGCGTGGCATGCAGGATCTTAGTTCCCCAACCAGGGATCGAGCCCGTGCTCCCTACAGTGGAAGCATGAAGTCTTAACCACTGGACCACCGGGGAGGTCCCCCCTACTTAACATTTTTAAGTCCTCTGTTTTGCCCGTTCATGAAACTGTTTTTTTTATGACACTTTTCCACATTATTCTCTAAAAATCATCTTATTAGAACTGGAAACTTTCTTAAAGATGATCTTTAAACTTTCTTAAAGATGATCTTTCCCTCAATACTGTTTCTGCTTCTCCAAACCAAGAAACTGCATCTGGAGGTATTACATGGTATATGCAAGGTATCTCCTAGTTCTTTGTTTTTCCCCTCCATGCTGGACTCCTGCAACATTATTTGCTAGCTTATAATCTGTTACTTAATTAGGGATTTAGTATGTTATTTTTCAGACTTTTCATGTGAATTAACTTCATATTCTCTGCTGGATTTTAAACCGCAATAGGACAGAGACAGTATCTCTTACTGTTGGTACCAAGTCTGTGATTTGCCGTGCCTCAGACCTTTCTTTGCCTGTAGGCCCTACAGAGGGGTAGTCAGATAACCCATGTCACCCCAGTCACAACTAACAAGGTGAGTGGGCACCTGTGTTTCTCCATTCCATTCAGGAAAGAGAGACCATTCTAGATATCTTGAGCAGAAGGGGATTATTTAACAAAAGTAATTATGGGTTTATGAAATTGTTGGAAAGGCTGGAAGAGGAGGCTTTAGGCTGAGCCTCCAGCATTGATTCCTAGAACAGCGGAGAGAGCTAACCAGGCTCGGAGGTTACGACCTCAGTCCCAACTGGGGGGAATCAGGAGGCCTCCATTAGAACTACAGCCACACGAGTATATGATGCTGTAAATGTAATTCCGGGATCAGGAAGCTTTCTCCATTGACTTCTTCTGCACCGGAAGCTGGTGACTGGACTCTAGAAAGCAGAATTCAACCACTGCCTCTGCTGCATATCTGTCTGTGTGTCTCCCTCCTGCCCTCCATCCCTCCCTCCACAAAGTGGAAGACTGGAACACTGAGGTGCCTTCCTGACCGTATTTACCAATGGAATCGGCCAGCAGTGTGGGAAGACCACCTGTCTTCCAAATTTCATAGGAATGCATCTGAAAAGGAGGGGCATGATTTTCATCGAGAAGCTTAGCTCCAAAGGAGTTGGGGAAATGTAGCTTTAATATTTATTTTTCCCATGACTTTCTTCAGTAATTGTTCTCCTTGCAGCTTGATAAATCATTCAATAATTTTGGACATTTATAAGTCTTTTTGACAGTAGGAATGCAAGTATGGGCTCAGCATTACGTGAAACACGTGCTCTGAATGTTAACATGGACTCTGTTATAAAGTTTAAAGATTATTGAATACTTGCCCAAATTTCAACAATTACTGAAGACAGTCATGGAAAAATGAAATAAAACCATAAAATAGAGGAATTTACCTCGCCTTGCCCTCCAGTATGTAGTGCAGCTTATCTCTAATTACCATTTTGTAGTGTTTGTTTGACTTTCAGCTATTTTTTTTCTTTTTTTTTTCAGCTATTTTAAAATTTTATTTTCTAGTCCTTTCATCTTATACAACACCCTATTAATTTCAGTAAGTACTTAGCTGGCTAAAGCGACTTTTCTGAGATGAAATGACTGGGGCTTACCCAAGGCTTCTGGAATTTGAGAAGGTCAAGAGATAATGGAAAAATTCTGGCTCATTTAGGAAGGAAGGATTTTATTTGACTCCACTTCTTAAGTATTCATGGAAGCAAAAGTACAAAACAAAACAAAACTCAAAACCTTTGTGGATCACCATAACTACACTTCATAATTATACATTTATTTTTAGTGATTTTTATTTGAAAGCTTGGTTTTCAGGTAACACTTTTTTTACCTTTGTAGTTTCTCTGCTCATAGCAGAAACTATAAATAAGCTTGTGGCTGAAACTTCTGCTGAGCAAATCTACAGAAGATTATCTTGCATTAGACTTTGAATGTTGGTTTTCCTTAAAATTTCTTAGAGTTGGGACATGCAAATGTGTTTCATTTTATTTGACTTTTCTAGGTTCTTCCCAACTACACATTTATTTATTTTTAAATTACATTTGTTTTGCTTATTGTTTGTGATAATTCCAGGTGATAAATACATGCACCTCAATGTTAAAATGAATAAGCAGACAGAACTATTTTGGAAATGGATGGATTTGGTTAATAATTACCTATATAGGTTTAATATGCTGCCATGGGAATTTTAGCTTTTTGGTTTTGTGTGTGTGTGTGTTTAAATGAAACACCTCCAAAATTTTCACTTTTGTTTTGATGAAGATAAAAATAAACCTTTGGTGAATCTGGATTTATTTTGATGACATGTGCCCAATACTGTAACATGTGCCCAGTATTCAGTCAGTTTAACCTTCTCTCATAATGTTTTTATCTATAAATCATTCTGAAAGCTTTAGTAAGAAATGACAGATCTTTTGTAAGAAATGGTGAAACACCAGTAGGAATCCCTAAGAACTAGGATATAACAAACTTCATGAAAATGGTATAACTTCACTTAAAAGTTTGCATTTTTGGTTACAATGAAAATAAGTGCTTATAACTGAAAATAAAGACACTTAAGGAGATTAAATTTGTTCTTGATCTCACTATCATTAGTAAACAATGTAAAATATTGTGATAGTATTTTTTTCCTGTTCATATGTCCTCATATATTTTCTTTATAAAATCAGGATACATACACATATTGACAAACATAAAGAGCTAATTTTTTATTCCATGTTATTCACAAAACACTATATTCTAAGTATTTTCCCATGGCTTTGAATAATCTTCAAGTCATGAATTTTAAGTAACATTTTGGTAACTGTCATGAGATTATACCATAATTTTTAGAGCCACTATCCTGTTATTAGGTACATAACAATATTCAATATGTAACAATATTGGATATATAGTTTGCAATTTTGTGCTAACAGAAGTAATATTGTAGGGATGTTCTCAAAAATGAGTTTTGGTTTCTGTTTTTACAGGATAGGTCCAAGAAACAAGACACTGAAATCAAAGGATATGAACTCTTATATCTCTCTTATATATCCTTGAGTCACTTTCCAGAAGGTTGTACGGATTGGCATCTCCCCTAACGGTACCAGATGGTCTGCAGTATGAAATTCTCAGCAGCATTACTTTTTAAAGAATCTCTTCTAATTTTTAGGGAAAAATAAGTTTTGCTTCTCTTTATCCTCCTTTTTAAATTTCTTAAATTTATGGTGACTTATTTCTTTCCTTGCCAAACTAGAAGCTTTCATTCATTATTTTAGTCACTGCTGTTTCTTCTATGAGCCGCATATTCATATCAACGGAGTGTACATCTTAGTGGAACGAGAAGGGACAATAAATAGATGTATCTAGTGGATTCAAGTACTAAGAAGAAAAGTAAAATGAGATTAGGGGCAAGAATGCTGAGGTCAGAAATGCCATTTTAGGTGCTGCTTTCAGGGA
The DNA here is from genome assembly GCF_937001465.1 of Orcinus orca. NCBI lineage: Eukaryota > Metazoa > Chordata > Mammalia > Artiodactyla > Delphinidae > Orcinus > Orcinus orca. The sequence continues at coordinate 23,541,956 of NC_064563.1, forward strand.
AGACTTTTCATACTGGTTACATTTGAGCACAGACCTGATGGGAGGGGATTTTGCTAGGAGAAGAGCGAGACTTACAGGCAGCAGGGATCACAAGGGCAAATGCCTTGAGTGTAGAATGTGCTTGATGTGTTCCTGGAACAGCACATTTTCCCACGTGCCTGCAGTGCGACAGGAAGGGGCTGGTGCTCCAAGAGGAGATCAGAATGATAGGACCAGATTGCTTAGGGACTTGGGGACTATGGTGTGGAGTTTGGATTTTATGGAGAACAAGAAGGAAACTGTTGAACTATTTTGAGTCAAAAAGACACAAGATCTGTGTGAATTAGAATAAGTTACCACCTGTGAATGGAGTGGGGCTGGATTTCAGCCCCATCTCCCCTTTGACTTCTCTGTTGGGTGGCTGGGTGCAGTGCAACTGCACAGCTGTACACTGCGGCCCTCAAGGGACAGAATTGTAGATGTGTTGTCTTGGTTGGTGGCCATGTAGAGAAGATTGAAGTGGGCATGGGTGAATGAGGGGAGATCCCTTAGGAGGCCATTTCATTGTCCAGGGAGGAGATGATGGTGCCCAGTCCCAGAGGCTGGTCACAGAAAAGGTGGGTATGTGAGGCTGGATTCTCTCCCGCTGGTAGAACTTGCAGATTGATTGATTGGATGGGGAATGTGAGAGGAACAGAGGAGTTAACACTTTACATGTTAAAAGTTTAAATTTGGGAATTCCCTGGTAGTCCAGTGGTTAAGACTACTCACTTCCACTGCAGGGGGCATGGGTTCGATCCCTGGTCGGGGAGCTAAGGTCCTTGCAAGCTGCGCGGCACGGCCAAAAAGAAAAAAAAAAAGTTTAAATTTGCTGAAGCCTGCATCAATTAGGAATAACTCTACCAGCCATGCTTTATATTCTCCCTCTTGGATTAAAACTTCCTTGTGAAGGATTTTGGTGACTATTTTAGAGTTATCTTAATAATCACTGTTATTAAATTTATAGTCTTTTTTGTGCCTCTGCTGTTGGTACCGAGGTGTTTATTCAGTAGAGTGTGAGTGCTGAGAAACAGGCCACCACAACAGAGACTTTGCAAGGGAAGAGTCCGAATGTTAAGCTCTAGGAAGAAGGCCAAAACAGCTGCTGTGATTCACTGAGCTGTGAGTTTGGAAACCAGCACTCTGCAAAACGGTCAAGTGCTGAAAAATTACAGAGCAGCTTGAAGCAGAATTTTAAGTTTACAGGAATTGTCATGTAACCAAAGCAAGTAAGATGGGAACAAATAGTGTGGGGGGAATGTAGCTTCATGACTATAGGCTTAGTACTGCTGCAGTGCACCCCCGAGTCAGCTGTGGTTTGTACCAAGGCATCGGTGCATTTGATTTGGCAGGAGAGCAGAATGTGTTGACCATGGCCTTCTCTTATACTTTGATGCAGTCTATTAACCAAAAAGCTTTATTGTGAATTTAGTGTTTGTTGTTATTTTTTTATGCTTAAATTATGTTTAAAGACAAGCACTGGGAGATATATGTGACCGGAAAGTCCTCCCCTCTCCCTCTGCTGTCCTTTCAGTTCGGTGGGAAAATTAATCTTGTGAGATGAGAGGTTTGGGTTTTGTTGGCTTTTCACTGATTATACTTTGCATAAAAATGTAGCTACCCTATACTTGGAAAAATGGTCCCTAGAGATTCTGATATGTGCCACTCTTAGTTTTCAGAAGCAGATGGAGGAAGAAACACAGGAAAAAGAGACTGAAAATGAATAGGCAAAGGGAGGATACTTAGGTTGCTTCCACGTCCTGGCTATTGTACATAGAGCTGCAGTGAACATCGTGGTACATGACTCTTTTTGAATTATGGTTTTCTCAGGGTATATGCCCAGTACTGGGATTGCTGGGTCGTATGGTAGTTCTATTTGTAGTTTTTTAAGGAACCTCCATACTGTTCTCCATAGTGGCTGTATCAATTTGCATTCCCACCAACAGTGCAAGAGTGTTCCCTTTTCTCCATACCCTCTCCAGCATTTATTGTTTCTAGATTTTTTGATGATGGCCATTCTGACCGGTGTGAGATGATAACTCATTGTAGTTTTGATTTGCATTTCTCTAATGATTAGTGATGTTGAGCATTCTTTCATGTGTTTGTTGGCAATCTGTATATCTTTGGAGAAATGTCTCTTTAGGTCTTCTGCCCATTTTTGGATTGGGTTGTTTGTTTTTTTGTTATTGAGCTGCATGAGCTGCTTGTAAATTTTGGAGATTAATCCTTTGTCAGTTGCTTCATTTGCAAATATTTTCTCCCATTCTGAGGGTTGTCTTTTGGTCTTGTTCATGGTTTCCTTTGCTATGCAAAAGCTTTGAAGTTTCATTAGGTCCCATTTGTTTATTTTTGTTTTTATTTACATTTCTCTAGGAGGTGGGTCAAATGAATGGGTAAAGAAGATGTACGTATATACAATGGAGTATTACTCAGCCATGAAAAGAAACGAAATTGAGTTATTTATAGTGAGGTGGATGGACCTAGAGTCTGTCATACAGAGTGAAGTAAGTCAGAAAGAGAAAAACAAATACTGTATGCTAACACATATATATGAAATCTAAGAAAAAAAAAAAAAGGTCATGAAGAACCTAGGGATAAGCTGGGAATAAAGACACAGACCTACTAGAGAATGGACTTGAGGACACGGGGAGGGGGAAGGGTAAGCTGTGACAAAGTGAGAGAGTGGCATGGACATATATACACTACTAAACGTAAAATACATAGCTAGTGGGAAGCAGCCGCATAGCACAGGGAGATCAGCTTGGTGGTTTGTGACCATCTAGAGGGGTGGGGTAGGGAGGGTGGGAGGGAGGCTCAAGAGGGAGAGGATGTGGCGATATATGTATACATAGAGCTGATTCACTTTGTTGTACAACAGAAACTAACACAGTATTGTGAAGCAATTGTACTCCATTAAAGATGTTAAAAAAAATAAAAAAAGGAAACAAAAAAGGGAGGAAAAAAATAGTAGAGGGAAGCATCAGGAGGGTGGTTTGGTACAGCTGCACAGTGAATTTGGCACTAAACCTTTTGGCTAATTGAATCAAACATGGAAACTTGTTGGATTATATAATTGTCTACTTAGTGGAAAAAAAACACTGTACACATATTGGTTTAGGTGACAAAAATCTGTTTAGAAAAAAATGGTTTCTTTTAATGAAGAACGTTAAATAACAGTAGATGGTAGCTTCAGTTGTGGTTAATTTACAGTTACTTTCAAAGGAATAAATATTTTCTTCCTCTTTTTGAAAAGTAGGGAAGGAATGGTGTTACATCGTAACTCGGTAATTGCTTTTCTGACAGGAACATTTGGTCAGTGACACAGTAAGGGACATTGTTACCAATCCTGTAACTCTCTAGGGGCAGTAGTAAGAGAACCCAGAATAGATGACAAAGAGGGGGCCTCTGAAATGTCGATATTGCTGGATAATATTGAATTCCACCCTCATATTCAAATAGCACATTTCTTCACCTGGAGTCATCTTTCCTTCAGGTCTCAGCTTTAATCTAGTTCCTCAGAGTTCTTCCCTAACCTTCCAATTTAAAACAACTTCCTCTGTTAAAATCTCTCACCTCATTCCTGTTTGAATTCATTTTTAACATTTACCACAATTTCCACTTGTACTTATTTATGCAGTTATTTACTTACTATCTGCCACCCCAGCCCTACCCCCCACTATATTGTAAGATCCACGAAGACAGTGATCCATTCTTCCAAAGCTATTTATTGAGTGCCTGCTACGCGTCAACTAGGAGTTGGGGATACATCTGCTCCTGAAGTTTAGATTATCCTCAATTCTAGTGTCTTTTTTTTTTTACGATCATATCTCTAACATTTAGTACAGTGAGTGGTTCACAGAGAATGGTTAGTAACTAGTTGTTGAAAGAATGAAGGTAGAAGTTGTTGAGGATTATTTGCAGAGCTCAGAGGTAGAGTGGAGTCAAGGCTTAAATCTGTAGTTCGGGAATATAAACTTTTTCTGAGGCTGGGGGCTCCTTTTTCCTACCACAGGCTGGAATTTCCAGCTCCCCCTGCCTCTGTGGTGCTCCTTGGATGTGCAAGAGTTTCTCTCTGACCACAGTGATCTCCCTCTCTGAAAGGGGAAATAAGAAGAACCCAGAGATTATGAATGATGAATTGGTCTGAGATGAGTTCTGGGCTCTTTAGGTGACTGTATTACACATGCAGGGTCCAAAATTACATCTTCTAAAGCATGAAGAGTATGGAGTTTTTGTCTAGAGGGTTCTCTTCTCATCAAATACTACTTGTTTTATTTTGGCAGATGAATTTGTAGGTAGGGTGTGTGCATGTTTGTGTGTGTATTTTCTTCCCCCGAAGGAGTTTTGAATTTTTTCCGTACCACTCGAATAAATAGCAAAGCAACACAAATTTTCAGCAAATACCATGGAAGCCTGAGATATTTTTCACTACTTCAGCTTGAGAATGTTTTAGGGCAGCCTGACTTTTCTTTCAATATAAAGTAGAAGCCCCTTAGTGTTAGAACTTATTCTGTAAACTGCATCTGGGGAGTATATATAGTTTAAGCAGGCTGCAAGATAAATCTTTGAAGACTTCGTGTGGTAGTGATCATTTTATTATTGGTGGACACTTATAAAATACAGCAATTTTAATTTTAATATAGTTTGTACTTTTCTTTTTCTGGCCATGATTAATCTAAACCTCCAGCTGTTTCTTTATATTACTTATAATTAAAGATGGGAAAGCCATCTTTAATTTATTTAATATACAGTATGAACAAATGAGTTTTCTACTTCTGTGTACATAATATAGTATAAAAATTATAAGGGGGAGGTAACTGGAGAAACGTGCTGTGTTACTGGTGGAAGCAGGCATTCTGACACTCAGACATCAAAATGGAGACCAAGAAATTAAAGATCTGAAACAGCATGTGAAAAATAATGTCTGAGCCCCCTCATTATGGGGATAAATGGCTGTGGAGAATGAGATGCATTTTGGGGAATTACTGTATCACTGGAAGGTGCAGTAAGAAATGAACATGAAGCATCAGGAAGAGGTTATATTTGTTTGGAATTCTTTGCTTAATTATAGTATTTTATACAATGATTTCTATTAAAAAGTATTTAGAGAAAGATTAGACTACTGGGCATATACCCTGAGAAAACCATAACTCAAAAAGAGTCATGTACCACAATGTTCATTGCAGCACTATTTACCATAGCCAGGACATGGAAGCAACCTAAGTGTCCATTGATAGATGAATGGATAAAAAAGATGTGGTACGTATATACAATGGAATATTACTCAGCCATAAAAAGAAACGAAATTGAGTTATTTGTAGTGAGGTGGATGGACCTACAGTCTGTCATACAGAGTGAAGTAAGTCAGAAAGAGAAAAACAAGTACCGTATGCTAACACATATATATATATGGAATAAAAAAAAATTGATTCTGAAGAACCTAGGGTCAGGACAGGAATAATGACAGACTCAGACCTAGAGAATGGACTTGAGGACACAGGGAGGGGGAAGGGTAAGCTGGGATGAAGTGAGAGAGTGGCATGGACATATATACACTACCAAATGTAAAATAGATAGCTAGTGGGAAGCAGCCGCATAGCACAGGGAGATCAGCTCAGTGCTTTGTGACCACCTAGAGGGGTGGGGTAGGGAGGGTGGGAGGGAGATGCAAGAGGGAGGGGATATGGGGATATATGTGTACGTATAGCTGACTCACTTTGTTATACAGCAGAAACTAACACACCATTGTAATTAAACTCTAATAAAGATGTTAAAAAAGAAAAAAAGATAGAGACTCCACAGCTTAAATAAGTGGAATTCTCAATGACTAAAAATGCTAACAGAGAGTAATTTGTGAATTTGAGAAGTCTTCTCTATTCTGGTTTTAAGCTATGTTGTTTATTTCTGAAAAAATACACAGTGTCATTTAATCCAGATTCTTTGAGGCATATGAATATTTAACAGTATACCAGTTAATGACATTATTGTGAGTTTTCTTCTACTTTGAGAAATTTTGGAATTAAGAGGGAGTGAGGAATGTTGGAGAGGTACCCCTATGCTAAGAAATACTGAATGCTTATCCCTGTTCATCAGAGCAGCTCTCTGATGAGTCGTGCTAGGACCCCTTCAGCAGTGGGAATGTCTTTGGTTCTGGTGTGTAGAGGTTTCTTGAGAGCTTGGACTTTTGAGGAGTCTTTGCAGCAACTGGCCCCATGTGACACTGGCCAAGCTTTCCAACTAGGGGATCTTCGTCCCTGATACACAGGGTCCCTGATTGAGCTGCTGACTCATTCAGATACACCCTGACCCAGTATACAGGAGCATCTCCCCCCAGCTGGATTTATACTGCTGAGATTAGATTGCATTCAAAAGGCAGCTATTTTATAAACATCTGCTTTAAATATGTATGTTGTTTATGACTACTTCATGACTTGCTGTGTTTTTGTTCTTCTTTTTGAGGAACCAGTGGGTGAGGTATTAATTGACTATGATTGTTCAGGAGATGGGGAAAGAGAGAGGGAGGGATCAACGTTTTCACAGTGACCTTCCTCTAACAGTGCTCTTTGCCAGCAGCTATTTCTTTCCCCAGTTGCTTTTCTACGTACATGTTCTAATCCCCTACGTACATGTTCTAATCGAATCTGACACTTCTTACTAATGACTTAAAGTGATGGCATTTATACAGGAATGTGCAAGCATGCCTTGCTTATTCTACAAAAATAGATTTTAAAAAAAAAGAAAACCTCTGCATTTTGATTTCTGCCTAAAACTAGTGAAAATCTAAATAACTATTATGAAGTACAGAAAAGCTTTACATTTTAGGGTGAGCTCAGCCATGATCCTATTTTATGTATTAAAATAAACTACTTATTTTATGTTTAGGTTTTCAATAGTTGGGGTCCATAACTGCTCCAGGAGCAAACAAGTAACAAAAGAGGAGTTATAAGGACTGTATCTCCTTCAGGACAGGGAGTGTGGCATTTAGCTTTTTTATCATCTTGAAGGTCACAGTAACCGCCTTTGATTTAAACATTTTCTTACCATTTTACCCATGCAGCAGACTAATCTTTTAAGGTTAGTCTTCTTAAATAAATCTGGAGTCCTTCACACCTTTCTTTCAAATCCCACATTTAATGTCAGTCAGTCTTGTTTAATCTATCAAAACATATCCAGACGGATCACTTTTTACCTTCTTTCCTGCTACTCCTTGGTGCATGTCCCCGTGGCCTAGATTATTTATCTGGTTGCGCCGGGTCCCAGTTGCAGCAAGTGGGCTCCTTATTTGCGGCATGTGGGCTTCTTAGTTGTGGCATGTGAACTCTCAGTTGCGGCAGGCATGCGGGATCCAGCTCCACGAGCAGGAATGGAACCTGGCCCCCTTGCATTGGATGTGCCAAGTCTCAACCGCTGTGCCACCAGGGAAGTGCCATGGCCTAGACTATTGTTGTAAATTTCCTCCCAGTCAGGCTTCCTAATTTTACCCTTGACCTCTTTCAGGCATAGCAACCAGAATGAATAAACTTTATTCAGATTTTGTCAGATTTAAACTTTAGTCAGATTTTGGAATGCAGTACTGTATTGCAGTTATGGGCACAGACTCTGGAGCCAGGCTGTCTGGGTTCTTATCTAGGTCCTGACATTTATGGTGTGTTTAATCTTGGGCAACATTTAAATATAAAATTGGAATAGCTGTAGTGTATGGATTAAAAGAGTTAATAGTAACTACATGGTAGACACTATTATTAGTATTAGTATCAGCAGCAGCAACAGTGGTAGTTGTAATAGTAATAGTATTAGTATTTGAACAACTAGTATGGCATCCTTTGACTCAAAATCCTCTAAGAGCTTCCCATTGCATTCGGAGAAGAAGCCAAAATCTTTGCAATGACCTCCTAGGCCCTGCACAATCTAGTCACTCTGATTTCTGGATGCATCTCATTTTCTGCCTTGCTTAGCCTCCTCTGTATTCTGGTGCCTGTAGTGTACTCCCCTCTCTCCCCCAAGCACGTATGAGTCCTGAAACTGGCTCATTCAGATTCTTTGTATTTGTTCTTTCCACTTGCGGGAAAGCATCCCCTCAGATACCTGCAGAGCTAACTCACTTCCTTCACTTCACATCACCCTCTCCGTGAAACTTGATTATGCTATCCCAAATGCCAAACAATTCAAGACTCCCTGTGCCCCTTCCTCCTTTCTCTTTAGCCGTGTAAGTTAGATGAAGTTATTTTTTGTTTTGGTTTTTGTCCCCCTGCATTAGAATGTAAACTCCATGATGGCAAAGATTTATTTTTTGTCTCGTGTCCACTCTGGAATCCCCAAACTCTCGAACAGTGTCTGGCATATAGTAGGCCTACAATAAATATTTTTTGAAGGAGTGAATGAAATTATGGCACCTTAACAATGTTAATTCTCTGCTCAAACCCTTCTGTGGCATTCCTGTCCCTTACAGAGCTCGGTGCCCTTGGCCTTGGCCTCCATGGTCTGCCACATCTCGGCTGCCAGCTGGTCTCTCTCACTCCTAAATTATGATTTGCGATTAACCATTTCCTGTCGTTCTGGATACTGAAAACACTATTATTTCCTCCTCATTTCTGACTAGCTAAGTCTTACCCCATCTTTGAGGCCCCCTAAATTTTTTTTCTTCTATGGCACTACCAGCCCCCCAACTACTTTTGATTTCTTTCTTCATTGTTTAACCTCTTCATTGGGCTGTTACCTGGAATTAGAGATACCGAAGTGTGTATGTTCACTGGCCTACCTAGGATGTAGTTCTTAGAATGTGATCCTTGTTCAGCCTTATCAGCATCTCCTGGTGTTGATGCCTGGTGCACAGAAATTATTTCTGAACCTCTCCTAAGACACAACAAATCAAAAATTCTGGGGGTGTGGTCCAGAAATGCATGTTTTAATAAGGCTTTGTGTATTTCTGATGCAAGCTGATGTTTGAGAGCTGCTGGACAAGGACATCAGCATGATGGACCAGACTGGGAGTGTCTGAATTAAGGAACCAGTTGAATCTTCAAAGTTCAGCAATCCCCAGAGATGGGAGGAAACTAAAATGGGTGTAGGAGGGCCAGAGGTAGAATGTTCCAAGAATGAAGTAAACAAAAACTTTCTCTGAAAAAGAAACTAGGAAACATGTCTACAGGATAAAGGACCATCAGGGGAATGGAACTCTGTTAGTGAATGCTTATGTCCATGATTCAGATTTTCTTCTTGTGGAGTAAGTTTTGGACAGTAGAAGGTTAGCAGAGAACTTGGAGGTTGTGAGCATTAGCACTGGGCAAATCTTGAGAATGGTGAGCCATGCAGAGTCTGAGGCAGCACGTATGGCCTTTCCTGGTAAGCGTTTGGGGTGCCGGCTCTGAGACCGGGATATTTTGACAGGAGCTAAAATTGAGGAAGAAGGTACAAAACCAGATTCTAGTCGTCTATTGAAATAATATGTCATGATAGGTATCTGATCACTGATGGGAAAAGTGAAGGACAGACAACCCAGTTATTAAGGAAAGGAACCTGTCTCTGCAGAAGAGCTTGGCATGGAAGCACCTGAGGACTGAGAAGAGGTCGGCATGAACTCTGGGATGGAGGTTAAATGGCCTCGGGGGGTGGGTGTTTAGAGGCCTGGGGTGGGGGTGGGGCGGTTATCACAGAAACCATTAAAGTCAACAAGTAAGTGCCAACTATGTGTTACATATCAAATTAAATATTTTACTTGAACACAGGTAATGTACCAGTATACATCTTTCTATCTCTTTATTGCCTGAATGATAATGGATTGAAATCAAACACTTAAAATGACTGGCTCTTTATAAGGACTTACTTTAATCATATAATTGTGTTTGCTATATGATACCAATCTTTTTGAATTTTTTTCCCCCAATTTCAAACTTGAATTAAACTGTACTTCAGGCACCGGGAGAATATAAACACATGTTCAGAAGGATCTTCGGCTTCCTGTTAAAACTGACCTATCATACACATCATAATGGGCACTGAACTTAGAAAAGTGAACATGTTCAGGGCTTTATATTGTCTTGCATGAGACAGGGTGAAAGGTCAATTGGGTAGATTTCTTCTGCTGCTGTCCTTCAAGAGTTCTGAGCCCCATGTTGAGGTGCATGCTTACCCACACACCACACCGTCCCCACCCTATGGAATCAACCTAGATCTGGAAGTGTGGTGCAGGGGTTCTGATGAACCATGACTGATGTGACTGAGGCCATTCTGGGAGGTTGGTTATCTCAAGGTCCTGAGGTTGACCAGCCACAGACTTGTTCAACAATGACTTGTCAGTGAGAATCACCCATGTATTCTTTCAACATATGACCTGGTTCAGCATTCAAGAAAGTCACTGTTCAAAACTGAAAGAAGAAATATAAGAAGGGAGGAATATCAGGCACTTAGACAACAGGGAGCTGATTGGGTCAGAGATAATTCCATCTTAGGGGAGTTTTTGTCAGTGTGGCAGATGGGAGCAGGTAGAGAACCTTTTATGTGGGACTTTATATCCAATCAAAATAGTGTTATAAAGCCAGTTTTACTTACAGAAAAACAAATTACGGGACAGTATTATGTTCCTGTTACTTTTAGTGTTCTCAGCATTTGTATATTTTGAGACTTTTTTTTTTCTGTCTTTAAAAAATCATAGGTCACCTTGCAATCATAGTTGAAATAATTACTATTTCTCTTTAAAACATGGCAGGGAGCACGGGTTTGATCCCTGGTCAGGGAACTAAGATCCCGCGTGCTGAGCGGACTGAAATGAAATGAAATGAAATAAAATAAAATAAAATGAGAGGGCTATCTAGAAAAGAAATCTATCTATCTATCTATCTATCTACCTACCTATCTCTGTATGTATCTATAAAATTCAGAATGGAACCCAAGGACTTCCTTGTTTGGAATAATACGAGAGAAAGCCTCAACAGGTTCAGCATTTCATTTATTCCACTTCAGCCACATGATAAAAGAAAGAAATATGAAAAAAATATATAAAAAACTGGAAGAAAATATGGAAGAATTATTTTATAATTATAACATGTGGAAAGACTTTCTAAAGTATAACACAAACCTAGGCATGTAAGAGTTAATGGCTGATAAAAACAATATTGTAGGAAAAGAAATTTTGCCTGGCAGAAATCATATGTCAAAACAAAGTCAAGGGCTTCCCTGGTGGCGCAGTGGTTGAGAGTCCGCCTGCCAATGCAGGGCACATGGGTTCGTGCCCCGGTCTGGGAAGATCCCACATGCCACAAAGCGGCTAGGCCCGAGAGCCATGGCCACTGAGCCTGCGTGTCCCAAGCCTGTGCTCCACAACGGGAGAGGCCACAACAGTGAGAGGCCCACGTACCGGGGGAAAAAAAAAAAAAAAGTCAAATGATAATGGTGATAATGAATGGGAGGAAATTTTTGACTCAGAAATTCTATTTTGAATTTATCCTACAGATACAATCTTACATGTAAAAAATTACTTATGTACATCATTATCAATTGCAGAATTTTTTTAGTACAGTATTAGATTGGAAATAATTTAATATCTGCCACTAGCATGGTGGTAATTAAATTATGGTTCATCCATGTAATGGAATACTGTGCTGCTGGATTCCATTTGAAAATATCTCAAAGATATGTAACTTTTTTTTAAAAGATGCAAAAAAATATTTAACTACAAAAATAGCCAGAAAATTAACAAAATGGCAATAAGCACATGGCTATCAATAATTAACTTTAAATGGATTAAATTCTCCAATCCAAAGACATAAAGTGCCTGAATGAATTAAAAAAAAGGCCAAGACTCATCTATGTGCTGCCTACAAGAGGCTCATTTAGATGTAAGGAAACACACAGACTGAAAGTGAAGGGATAGAAAAAGATATTCCACGTAAATGGAAACCAACAGAAGCTGGAGTAGCTATACTTAAATCAGACAATGTAGACTTTAAAATAAAGACTCTAATAAGAGAAAAGGTTCCCTTGTGCAGTGTTGGTGGGAATGTAAATTTTGTTCAGCCACTATGGAAAACATTATAGAAGTTCTTCAAAAAATTAAAAATAGAACTATCATATGATCCAGCAATTCCACTTCTGGTAATTTATATGAAGAAAATGAAAATACTCATTCGAAAAGCTATGTGCACAGTCATGTTCATCACAGCAGTATTTACCATAGCCAAGATATTGAAGCAGCCTAAGTTTCCATTGATAGATGAACAGATAAAGAAATTGTGGTACATATATACAATGAAATATTATTACTCAGCCATAGAAAAGAATGAAATCCTCCCATTTGTGACAACATGGATGGACCTTGAGGGCATTGTGCTAAATGAAATAAGTTAGAGAAGCACAAATACTGTTTGCGCTCACATGTGGAATCCTAAAACATATATATATTTATACACACACTATATATATATATATATATACACACACACATACATATATACATATATATACACACATATGTATGTACACATATATATATATGTTCATGGACACAGAGAACAGATTCATGATTGCCAAAAGTTGGGGAGTTGAGGGGTTGAAGAAATTGGTGAACTGGTTTTTTTTTAAGTGTAAATAAATTGAAAAAAGGAAAAAGAAGCAAAATGGGGTATAGATTATAAAGTGTTTGACATTGTATGCATTGACATCTCTTGACGCATCCATAAGAACAATCATTGGTATCTCCTGAGGGAAAGTCAGCTATATGTCTGGGAGAAAGGGCTGGGAAAGAATATCACTTCCCACTTTATCACCCAGTCCAAAAATTAAATTACAAAAAGTGGCTGCAGAAGGAAAAAGCAGTCATGTGTATATACAAATATATTGTTTTAATCTCTAACTTGGCATAGTGAATACTAGAATATTTCTTTTATTTTCTGGGATATACTCCAAAAAATAAGACATTCCTCATATAAAGATGATAGTTTATGACACAAAGTGAATAATGAAGCTTTCTTTTGGAGTCTTGTAGTAATTCCATAGGAGAAGGTATTTATAGTTGTAGATGTCACATCGTCTACATTTAATTTTATGTCCCTGAAATGTCTAATGTGCTGATTTGGTTTTATAGTAATCTTTTATATGGTAACTTCAACTTGTTGGACATTGTGGGGAACTAGCAAGTTGTGGGGGAGGATTCTGAACTGCCAGCAAAGATGCCATAAAACTCTCAAGCAGGTGAGGATGGGCTGCTGCTCAGATTAATTGTACTCATTTTATGCTACCTGGGTACAATGGAAAATGCCCTCTTAAAATATATATAAGTATAATGTGTTCATGGCAATGTGGAGTGGGAGAAGCAAATGTTTCCGTGTACTTGAAGATGATGAGTTACAGTTACGACTTTTCATTTGTTTCCTTTCAGCTCCTCCACACTTTGTCAGGTCTGCTTTTAATTTTGCGTCCCACATTGATTTATTTTCATTCCTTTAGGTTAAGCAGACTTCTTTAAAAAGATTTTTTTGTTTCCCATTATCGAGAAATAAAGGTCATCTTGGCTCAGGCACCTCACCCTTGCAGCTTTGTCTCACATGGACCACAAGTGCATCTCAGGATGTTCTCTGCCCTAGGACAACTGTTTTTTTGTGGGTTTTTTTTTTTTCTTTCTTTTTCCATTTGTAGGTGAATTAGCAAGAGTATATGATCTCAGCCCCTGCTGTTTTGTCCTGGTAATTAACTTTATTATTGATGCCCTTTGCTGATGAGTCTGGGAAATACTTTCAATGCCTATGCAAAATATGGAATAAAGAACAGTAGATCAGATTGTAAATCGAACACAATAATTTGTTTGAACAAACCGTACAACCTTGGGACCAAATTTCTGGCAGGTGGGTCATACTCTCTGCTAAAGCATTTGGCCAGCAGATGGGTTATATCATCCCACTCAAAGGAGGTTCTCATTACTGGTACATCTTTCTATTTTGGAGGTTGCTGCAACCTTTTTTTAAAAAAATTAATTGATTTATTTTTGGCTGCATTGGGTCTTCACTGCATAGGGGCTTTCTTTAGTTGCTGCGAGCGGGGGCTACTCTTCGTTGCGGTGCACAGGCTTCTCATTGCGGTGGCTTCTCTTGTTGTGGAGCATGGGCTCTAGGTGCGCGGGCTTCAGTAGTTGTGACACGCAGGCTCAGTAGCTGTGGCTCGTGGGTTCTAGAGCGCAGGCTCAGTAGTTGTGGCGCACGGGCTTAGTTGTTCCGCGGCATGTGGGATCTTCCCGGACCAGGGCTCGAACCTGTGTCCCGTCCATTGACAGGTGGATTCTTAACCACTGCACCACCAGGGAAGTCCTGCTGCAATCTTTGAACCCTTGAAATTCAACAGATTGGAGTCAGCTCTGGCTGTGAAGAGGGCAGGTCCTTTTTCCTTTGACATTAAAATTACATTCAAGGTATGCATCTCATAACTTTTGAAGGGATCAGTTGTGCTCTCCAAGTCATAAATTCTGGAAAATGGTCCTGTGCTATTTATTTTAATACTTGTAAAGATAGAAAATGCTGCTTTTCCAAGACAGAACATTAATTCTGAGTGCTTTTAACTGTACTTTGTATTTGCTACGACCTGAATGTTTGTGGCCGCCCAAAATTCATATATTGAAATCCTAACCCACAAAGGTGATGATATTAGAAGGTGGGGTCTTTGGCAGATCCTTAAGTCATGAGGGTAGAGTCATCATGAATTGGGTTAGTGCTCTTATAAAAGAGGTTCCGAAGATACCCCATCCCCTTTCACCATGATAAAATTATGAAGGTGCTTATACTATGAAATATTCGATCCCATTTGTGAGAAGGATATTCATTAGAAGGTCTACTTAAGCAAATATCCAGAGACCAAAGCTTATTCTTATTTGCCCACTATAACAGTTCCCATGGATGAAAGTGTTTCATAAAATAGCCATAGTTTTTAGTCAACAGATTGGTAACTATAATGGTCTGAATGTTTGTGTCTCCCTAAAATTCATATGTTGAAATCCTAACATCTGAAGACGATGAAGTGGAGCCTATAGGAGACACTTAGGTCATGAGGGCAGAGCCTTCATGAATGGGATCAGTGTTCTTATAAAAGAGACCCCACAGAGTCCCTGGCCCCTTCCACCATGTGAGGACACAGGGAGAAAGTGCTGGCTATGAGCCAAGAAAAAAGCCTTCACCAGAACGTGTTCGTTCAGGTGCTGTGATCTCCAGAACTGGGAGGAGTAAATTTCTGCTGTTTATAAGCTACCACGTCTGTGGTATTTTGTTATAGCAGCCTGAACAGAGTAAGACAGTATTGATAGAAAATTTGCCTCCTCTCCATTAATTCTTCCCCTAGCTAATTATCTCTTTGAAAATAAAACAGAGGAAATCCTTTTTTTTTTTCTCTTCAAATATGGTGAGGTAGAGAGGTGGTGAATCTTTTTTATCAGGTAGAAAAATTCTCACTTCCTCAATTATTCAATATGTGAAATGATTGCCAAACCTCTAACCATGCTGGTCAAACTCCATGTTTGTCAAAATTCTCCTTAATGTAGCATGCCAAACGTCTGATAATTTTTTGTACGTGAACTGCACAGGTTACAGTGGGATCGTCACCTCTTTCGTTAAGATTGTGTTTTTTTTTATTTGTTTGTTTCGGTCAGCAGTTCACACATTGGCTCATTTTTGAGTTTGTATTTGAGTAATGTTATGTGAAAATGAAATGCTTCTCAATCAGCGGAGGAGCAGGGTATGATTGTCTTATCTACCAAATATTTCCTTTATGGAGTCTATTTGGAGTCTTTGCTGTATGTCTCTAGCCTGGCCTCTGAGCCCAGATTGTAAAACTCAGCCATGTATCAGACATAATCAGTTAGGCCCATAGTGTCTCTTTCAGATGAAGAAATGCTGCCTGTAGCTAGAAGCATAATGGGTCAGCTATCCCCAAGACAATGTTCAGGTTCAGCAATTCAGTAGGAGGACTCAGATGATGCAGTGTATCGTCATATTGATAGCTATGACTTTTTACATTGAAAGAATACCAAGCAAAGGCAGCAAAGGGAAAAGGCACATAGGCAAAGTCCAGGGGAACCAGACACAGCTTCCAAGAGTCTTTTTCCAGTGGAGTCACAGAGGATTAGCTTAATTCCTCCAGCAACTAGTTGTGACAACACATGTGAAACGTTATTTGTTGGGAAAGCTCTTTAGAGACTCAGTGCCTAAGGTTTTTATTCGGGGCTAGTCATAGAGGCAACCCCTGTACCAGAATTCCGAACTCCTAGAAGGAAAGCTGGTGTTCAGCATAAATACCTTGTTTGTACAATTCAGATACAATGAGCTGTTCTTATCTGGGAATGGTGGGAATCCTCTCCAAATCCAGCTTTCCAGATGCCAGCCGAGGATCAATCCTGCAAACTAAGATTGAAGTCTTAGGCTTGCTATGTTATCTCTTTTCTGTACATTTAAACAGATTTTAATTTTAATTTTAAACAGATTCTAGCCTCTTGACCTCTTACCACCAAGTGAGGCCACATGAAACATTGGAAAGAAATGGACTTTGAGGAATACCCAAAGTTCCACTTCCAGCTTTGCTAGTAACTCGTTGGGTGACTTTGGCTAAGTCAACCTATTCAACCTTATTTTCTTCATCTATGAGTTGGATGTAATAAGGCAATCTACATAAGGATTTTGTTGGGAACAAATTATTTTATACACCCACACAGATAAAATATAACATCCCTTGTTCCTGAATCCACTCATTCAACAAATATTTATTAAGAATCTACTATATGCTAAACACTTTGATAGGTCCTGGAGGTGTAGTGCTGAGCAAAAAACGTCCTGCCTTTCTGGAATTTACGGTCTAGTCGGAGAAAGAGACTTGACTCTTGAATAGTAATCATGCAAATTAATATGTAATTACAATTTGTCATAAGTGCTCCAAAAGAGAGGTAGAGAATGCAGTGAAAATGTATAATGGGCACTGACATACTTGAGTGGGTCAGGGAAGTTTCCCCCAAGGAAATGGCATATGTGTAAGAATCTCAATGAATTGAACAGGCAGGGGTTGCATCAAGAGATGATGCAACCTGACATCTAATGACATCTAATGACATCTAATTAGATAAAGGTTTTGCAGAGGCTCTTCTCCTCAGGGTGGGAGGGAGAAGGCATTGTTGGAGAACTGAGAAAAAAGAAAAAGAAAAACTGCAGTTGGAGCAGAGAGAGCAAAGGGCAGAGAGATGGTGGGTGAGATTAGAGAGGATAGAGGTAGTCAAGGGCCACATTAAGGTAAAGTAGCTTGGCCGCAGTGCTAATAGCAATGGAAAGTCATTTAAGGATGTTTAGCAATGGGGTGACATGATTAGATATCTAATTTTTTTGAAAAGATTCAGTCTGCTTTGTAGAGATATGATTGGAATGGGTATAGTGGGATTTAGGAGGGTATTGTGGAAACCTGGGCTAGTAGGAGGGTATTGTGGAAACCTGGGCTAGTGATGATTGTAATTTGAGTTAGCTTGCTTGGAGATGGAGAGAAATGAAAAGATTTGAGACGGTGTATCTGTAGTTACATGCTAAATTATTTTAGTGCACAGTTTAAATTGAACTCTTTTTACATAGATTTTTTTTCCCGCATTACAGTTGCCTCCACCCCTTATCTGCGGCAGATAAATTCCAAGACCCCCAGTGGATGCCTGAAACTGTGGATAGTACCGAATCCTATATATACTCGGTTTTTTCCTATACATGCATATCTATGATAAAGTTTAATTGATAGATCAGGCACAGTAAGAAATTAACAACAATAACTAATAATAAAATAGACAGTTATAACAATATACTGTAATGAAAGTTATGTGAATGTGGTCTCTCTCAAAATATCTTATTGTATCAAGTTAATGCCTTTTTATCTTAATTAAGCACTTACCATGCACTGTGGCCATGACTTCTACAGTTTGAGGCAAGACAGCAAATCTAGCATGAACTTCTTTTTCTTTCTTCACAGTTTCACAGAGAGATTTGTTCCTAGCGTAGATCTTAGCAACCTCAGCATATGCTTTCCTTTTCCTTATTAAATCAAGAACATTCACCTTTTCATTTAAAGGAAGTGCTTTACAGCTTTCTTTGGCTTATTTGAATTACCAGCATCACTACTCTTGTGCTTTGGGGCCATTATTAAGTAAAATAAGGGTGACGTGGACACAAGCAGTGTGATACTGTGACAGTGGATCTGATTACTGAGATGGCTACTAAATGACTAATGGACAGGATACACTGGACAGGGATGATTCACATCCCAGGCAGCACAGAACGGGATGGTAATTGATTTTACCATGCTACTCAGAATGGCGTGCCATTTAAACAACTTATAAGTTATTTATTTTTGGAATTTTCCATTTAATATTTTCAGACCATGATTGACCCTGTGGGTAACAGAAACCTTGGGTAAGGGGACAGTACCGTACTGGCATCATAAAATCTTGAGAGTTGGAAGAGATATTTGGTTCTTGAATGAATAACTCTGGTAGAGAAAAAGATTGAGTTGCATAACTTGCTGAGATTTGCACATCAACTCCCTTACACATTTATCTGTTGAGTGGAAATAATAAGATACTGTCATTAGACCTATGTATGGACTTAAGTGTATCATCCACTTTACATATATTAACTCATTAATTCTCACAGCAAGGCTATCAGGTGCTCTTATTACACACATAGATGAGAAACAGATGAGACACAGAGTTTAAGTAACTGACCAATTTCAAACAAGTAATAAATGGTAGGTCTGAGATTGGAACCCAAGAAGTTTGTTGTCAGATCCCTATGGCCAACCACAGTGGCAAACTATGACCCTTAGGCCAAATCTGGCCCATGGCTGTTTTTGTACAGCCAGCCAGAAAACTAAGGATTATTATTATTTTTTTATTTTAAAAAAGTTTTAAAGAAGAAAGAAAAAAGGAGAATCGTGACAGAGATTGTATGTAGACCACAAAGCCTAAAATATTTACTATGTGGCCTTTAACAGGGAATGTTTGCTGGCCCCTATACTAACCATTCCTAGGAAAATGCGTTCCTTGAATAGAAAGTTGAGCACCACTGATCCTTTCAGATGAAGGACATGTCTTTCATTAAATGCGTTATTGCAGAGTAAAGTATATACTCAGAGCTCCTTCTGTGGTAGAATTATTTTTCTTGATTTTTGCAAATTTAGAATTAAGACTGGGTGTAGGGAAAGTTTCTTGGGAAGTAGGGAGAATTATCCCTCTGAGTGAGATCAAAGGCAGCTGGGCTGGCGCTGAGTTACTGAATGTGATGCCTGTTATTAAGACAATGAATTTCAGCTGGATTTATGGGCTGATTTTTTTTTTTTTTTTTTTTTTTTTTTTTTTTTTTTTAAGCAGTTTGGAGATAGGATATATTAGCCCAAAAACTTCCTGTTTTAAATCCATGATTTGTTTTTGGAAAGAAAAATTATATCAGCTCTAAAAATTGATGAATTCTGGTATTGTATCAACAACTATTTGGAGAAAAAAAAGACTAACAATGCCATTTTTCCTCCCCAGAGCTGTAATTTCATTAGTAAGAAAGAACATAACAGGGTGTTTTTTGCCTTTCTAAATAAAAAAGATTTAGATTATTGGAGAAATTCTGTTATTCATGTAAATTTTCGTAGGGGGCTAAATATTAAGCTACTTAACAAATATTTATTAAACCTTACTATGGTGCTAGGTATTTTGAGGGACTTTGTAAATATGATTACAGAAGGTTTTTTTTTTTTTTTGCTATGATGTGATTTTCATTTGATAAATGGTTGTTGTAATAGACCACACTCTATAGATGATTTACATGTTTCTTGCTCATGCAAACTGTATTAACTGTTTTCTAACAGAGTCAGGCAGTGGCTCTAGAGTTTATGTTTGGTCACAGTTGGGCTTCCATTTGTCTTTTCTTTGACACTGTCTTAGACTGGTTTTGGTAGTGGTTGATGGGTACCCATTATTCAAGCCCATTTCTTCAATCATCTCACTTGATCCTTTTGGTTGTTGTGGGTGGATTGGGTAAGGTACTAATTATAGTTGTTTAAATTATAATATTGTCTGGTTAGAAAATTTCTGCTGTCTATTCTGTTTTTCCTTTTACTTAGATGATTCAGATTGTTGAAAAGAGTTTTATATTGAATATTTTTCTGATTGGAAGATTAGGGATTGTGCATAAAGTTGAACTCCCTTTTTTTAATTTAGGGATTTCCAAACATATATAAATGGAACCCACTTTTAATAGTATCATACGTGGGCAGTCTTATTTACTCTTTATCTTCCTCCTCCATTGTCTCCCATCTACCCCTAATAATTTTAAGACAAATCACAAACACTACTTCCTTTCATTGAGTAAATACTTTATTATTTGTCTCTAAATTATAAGAAGTCTTTAAAAAATACCAATGCCATTAGCATGCTAAAAAATTAACAATAATTCCGTAATATTGACAAATACAAGTTAGTGTTCAGATTTTCCTCATTTTCTCATAAATACCCTTTTATAGTTGACTTTTCAGATCAGGACCCAAATAAAGGCCATGATGTATGTTTGGTTGAATTGTCTCTTAATTCTGGCGATATACTATAATAGTCTCCCTTTCCTTTTTCCTCTTTTGCCATTGATTCTGTAGATCAGTTGTCTTCTGTCCGTATATTTCTGATAAATTTGTGGTATAAATTTTAGTGGAATCTAAAGTATGTGTCAAATGTAGGTTAAATTTTTTGACACGCATACTTCGTAGATGGTGAACAAGTTGGACTGTTGAACTGGTTGGCAAGAACTTGTGAGTGGTGCATGTCAGCACTTTCTTCTTTTACTTCCCCCAGTTGAGTAAGATTTATTTCTCATCATAGTCACGATAGTGAATAGCAGGTAAGAAGAAACAGAAGTTTCTACGTAATGTTATTGAACAGGCCTGCCTTTGACAGAACTACTTATTTATTACTTGGTTTTGCTTTTTTGTAATTAGCAACAGTACTGAAGCAACAGGAGTCCTTATTTGGCATAGGCTTGCCAGACACAGTCAGACTACATATTTTTAGTTTTGCCTTCTGAGTCATTAGATTCCATAACATTTCTGTCTGCCCAAGGGTCTGGCCAACATTACTTTTTTTTTTTTAACATCTTTATTGGAGTATAATTGCTTTACAATGCTGTGTTAGTTTGTGCTGTATAACAAAGTGAATCAGCTATATGTATACATATATTCCCATTACTTTTCCTATTAAGGATGATGAAATCCTTGCTGTTAATTTTGTACTGGAAATTATAAGTATAAAAATCCACCCAGGTAAAATCTATAAACTTTTTTTGTGTAGAAAAAGTTAAGAAAGAAAGCTATCTTGTCATTTTATTATGCAGGAAAGAGACTTAAAAAGTATTCCTTTTACTCTTATGAAATAAAATCTTGTATTGCCTATTTCAAAATTTATTGTAAATGATAAATAGGTCAAGTTTTCTTAATTGTTAAGCCCTGTTTGAAACTTCACAAATGAAATTTTGTTTTTTAAAGAATAATTAATTGAAAAAGTACTCTTAAAATATATTTGCTTCAGCCCTGACAGCTTTAATGAAAATGACTTTTAGTTTTCCTTAAATATCTATTTCTCATAATGGTGAAAGTTATGTGAGAAATACATATTTCTAGAAAAATATCTAAGAATGTTGATATTTATTTTCATGAAAATGTTTTCCTTTTTTTGGTTGACTTGTTTGAATTTCTTTCTTATGTGTCTTACACTTATGTATATTTTGTTTAAAGTATTTTCAAAATTTGATGATTACCTTGGGTCATATGAAATTGTTTTTAATTGATTCCTAGAATACATTAATGCTATATATTTCATTTTCAATGATTGTCTACTGTTTAAGGGATATTTAACACTGTCTGACTTTTTTCTTATTGATAACAATCAAGTGAGAGTCAAATGATATAACTCAGTGCCTAGAAAGTTAAAAAGATGTTAATTTTGTTTTCTTAGTCCTTTGGTCCTTCTATAGCCTAAGGTTAAAAAAAAATGCCCTGGCTGTTAACCTTTGGCATTTTCTGACGCACTTGTTTCTTTTATGCATTTTTCCAACATGTCTTTTCCTGATAAGCATTTTCCTTAATAGCTTCTATAGGTATTTTGAAATAACTCCTTAAATCTATCTACTTCTGCTAAGAAGAGGTGTTTTGTTAGATTGAAAATAATAATTCATTATAAAATGGTGACTCAAAGCTGTATTTACCAGGGAAGTGCTGATTTTAGTTTCTTTTATTCTTTAAAGAAAAAACAAAGCACTGAAGGTGGTGTAAATGTGGATTTTATAGACTTCCCATATACAAACATTCATTGATAGGAGGAAAAATTAAGATTCTCTTTCTAAATATTTGTTCCCAATTCATCATAATTTATTTCAAAAAATTAGGATCAGTCTCACGATTGGATCTCTTTTTGTACATGTGCTTTGAGGAATATAATGTGCTTCTGGACTCACTGATGTGTGTAATAAATCAGTGATGGTTTATAGGTGACAGTGAACCTTGTTGGTTAGATAACATTTAGGAGAGTTTGTCTTTACAGATAAAAACTTTGTGCGTTTTATGCAAGTGTTTCTCTTAGTGTTGAAATCCTCTGTTGAGGGCGTGCTTTACCTTAAAAATAAATGCACTTTTTTACCATTAAAATAATTCATTATTTGGCAGTCTGTCGTTTGGCAGTAATATAACCAATTTTAATTGCCTAGTTTTTCAACAGCTCTTTGTTTAGCCTCATGTAGATGAACAAACCAGAACATTCCCATAGGTTTAATGAGGTCTCTAATCACTGCAGTGATCTGTAAAGTGTGAGGAGTTAGCCTCTTGGTAAACTGTCTTATGTTATTCCCTCTGTCTTTGCAGATAAATTATTAGTCATAACTGTAGCAACAAAAGAAAGTGATGGATTCCATCGATTTATGCAGTCAGCCAAATACTTCAATTATACTGTGAAGGTATGATATATCTTTTAATTCATGGAGATCTTAGAATATGTGCCTGAAGTACATTTTTCATAACAACAACAATAACAACCACAACATGATCTGCAATCCCCAGAAGGATGATGAAATTGGGTTACATAATGGTGTCAGTTTACCTGTACTTGATTGTTTTAAAGATACGTTTTGGCCTTATTAATACTCTGCCACTCAGACAATAATTTCTTAATATTTGCTAATGCTTTGTGTAAACATGTTCTATAAAACAACAGAAAAATATATTTATACTTATATTTCTTTTGGGGGGTCATGTACAGGTACAACATAACTAAGATTTGACGGTAATTTTTTTCACTTACTTTGAAGAATTGTAATGGGTTTGTCTACCCTGAGAATTGGAAACATTACTGTGAAGGAGATACCTTTTCTGTTCCAGTATTGAGAGGTGCTTTTCCTGTTTTTTTATTTGTTTGTTTCAGAGGAATTTAATAACATTATAAAAGTATAAAAGGGTTTTAGAAGACTTATCTCCAGGGAAATAGCTCACTGATAAATGATCAGAGGAAACCTGGCATATTTGGTAGGACTAGTAAACTGAGCTGTGAAAGGCCTGCCTTTAAAAAAAAAAACAAACAAAAAAACTTATTTATTTTCTGATAGAAATTAGGCTGTCATCCAGGTCTTTTCCACATGCAGCGGAGAATAGGGAAATATCCCAGGTAGGAAAACAAATTTAGTTCATTTACAAAACAAAACAGCAGAGCTTCCCTGGTGGCGCAGTGGTTGAGAGTCCGCCTGCCGATGCACGGGACATGGGTTCGTGCCCCGGTCCGGGAAGATCCCACATGCCGCGGAGCGGCTGGTCCCGTGAGCCATGGCCGCTGAGCCTGTGCGTCCAGAGCCTGTGCTCCGCAACGGGAGAGGCCACAACAGTGAGAGGCCCGTGTACCGCAAAAAAAAAAAAAAAAAAAAAACAGCAAAGCAAAAAAAAAAGGGAGAGAAAAATTGCTTTTTTGCCTAGGGAAAAACAGCTATTTCAGAAAACTGAGCTATTTCAGAATGTAATGCACAAAAAAAGTAATATTTGCTACCTAGCCACTGGAAGACTAGGTACAGATGTTAATACAGAATAACTATTAAAGAGGCTAACTTTGCTAGAAAAGAGATGTAGACGTTTAATGTAGGGTAAATGAGAAATATGTTAGAGAAGTTTGTTAGAAGGGAAATATTGTAATATGCATTGATAGGGGGCAATATGAAAGAAAAATCAGGGTAAAATAATGCTGAAATCCAATGAGGGGCATCTCAAGGGGAGAGTGTGGAATATTTTTTACATGTGAGGCACTGTGTTAGGACCTTCATATATGGTATGCTGTTGATTCTTTGTATAAACCATGTAAGGTAGGTATTACTTTACTTATCAGTGAGGAAAACTTTCTCCAGGGTACGCACCTGTAAGGCGTCAAATGTTGGACCCCAGCCCCGTTTGACTGACTCTGGAGTTTTGGATCCTCCTGCTGTCTTTCCGTTGTGAAATGCAGTGGTTCTCAAAATGTGGACCCAGACCACCAGCATCAGCATCATCTGGGAAATAGGAATGAGTATTCTTAGGCGCAACCTCACTTACTGAATCGCATACTCTGGGAGAAGGGACCAGCAGTCTGTGTTTTAACGAACCCTCCACGTGATTCGGATGCATACCAACGTTTGACACACGGATGCTGTGGAAAGAAAACAGAGACTAGAGCTTAATCAACACAGTGCTGCACAGAGTAGGCGCTCAGATGCACTTAGGCCCGGTATGACTGCAATATTGGAGAAGTCCAGAAGGGTTGTAGAACAGAAGTGTAACAAATCTTAGGGCCAGAGGAGGTCACTTAGGGCAAAACCAAATAATTCTATTAGAGTAGCCCCTGTATGAATCCAGATGCCCGCCACAGTTTGAGTTAACATTTATCCCTTCGGCATAAGTAGTGATGAAGCGCTCACTAGAGATTTGAGGCTGGGAACGCCACAAACTCTTGTATTTGGCTCGATGTTAAGTAAATTTGGAACTAATAATATTTATTTTCTAAGTTAATTTGATCTTTTTCTTTTGTATTTATTCTTAATTTCATCCCCCCTGAGTTTCACAAATCTTTTAGTAGATCCTTATTTTGGGAACTTCAGACTTTGTTTTGGTGAAACTAAGATACAAGGTGTGTGTGTGTGTGGCGGCAGGGGGCGTGGACCTGCCTCCTGCTCCCTCCCAGCCAGGTGAGTCAGCAGGCATGTGAGTCAGCAGGCATATGATTCAGGAGGCAGCTGCTGAGGCTAAGCAAACAGAGCCGAGGATGGCTGCAGGCTTAGCTCTGAGTAATTGTGCTTAGGCGATCTCTTGTATTGATAAATTATTAAACTTTTGAGGATAACCTAAACTTAAGATTTTTAAGGTAAAGAAGGTGACGTTTGACTTGATGCCCTCTGTGTTTCCCTGGACAACCCATCTGGTTTCAGCAGGAAAATCGCTTAAGGGCCCCAGCCAGGAATCACTGAGCTTCCAGGGCGCCCAACGTTCATCAGACAGATTTCCAGCCAGATTGAAAAGTGTTACGGAAAGTTTCTTCATTTTCTTTTTCATTTCAGTCCGAATAAAGAGAAATAGGATGTGAGAAATACTTTCTAGGGTTTCCCGCACCAACCCCCAGCTTCCTTGGATTAGACTCCACTTTTGAAATGGTAACATTAGGAATGGCATTCCACAGGGTAAATAACATTGAAGAATTATGACCTAACCTAGGCATCAAACTTTTTCTGTTTAGCATCATGATTTAGTGTAACATTAAAAGAGTGATACTGTGTTATACTGTACAAGTTGCTGGTGACTTCCAGTTTTTATAATACTATCATCATCTGAGTCTTGCCCGGGGATGAAATGTTGATTTCATTTATAGGTCCTTGGTCAAGGAAAGGAGTGGAGAGGTGGTGATGGAATTAATACTATTGGAGGGGGCCAGAAAGTGAGATTGATGAAAGAAGTCATGGAACGTTATGCCAGTCAAGAGGATCTGGTTGTCTTGTTTACTGAATGGTAAGAGAAAGAACCTGTGGCTTTCTAAGTCTGTATTAAATTATTTTAAAAGAGTTGAAATTCTTAGTTGTAGATTATATATTAAATTATTTTATTCACATGGGATCATTGTTTTAAAAAGTAGATGTTACTCACAATTATAAAACCATGGTCTGACGTAGTGATGTAATATGATCAAATTTGATGAGTTACCATAAACACCAATGGGAAAACAGGGCATGAGCTAAAATTTTTGTGAAATTCATGTTTTAATCCTCACTTGAGATGGAATAAAGATCATATTGAATTTTTCTATTGAGAGAGCAACTCAGTGGATTCTGGTTGTCTGGGAGAAAATACATCATGTAAGTTATAAGTGAGAAATAAAAAAGCCTATGTTTAATAATAAAGAAAAACCTTTCTCATCTGTAAATATCTTTTTGTCTACTAAATTTGGAGTGTTCGCTGTGTCTCCATCTTCTCACATGTTTTTAATAATGTCAAGTTGTCATGAACCGTTATTGGTTGCCGCCTTCTTTCTTCCATTTTCTCTACATTCTTTTTTTTTTTTAAACATTTTTTTTTGGCCATGCGGAGTGTGGGATCTTATTTCCCTGGCCAGGGATGGAACCCACATCCCCTGCCTTGGAAGCGTGGAGTCTTAACCACTGGACCACCAGGGAAGTCTCCCTTCATTCCTTTTTATTTTTATTTTTTGGTCATTGGTCATCATTTTAAATCCCTTTGCATTTTCCTCTTTAATTTAGGAAAGTTATTTTATATCTCTCCCTCAATTTGAAAATCCAAAACCACAGATTATTACAGGTGAAAGTAAGAACAATGCTTTTATGCAAATGTTAAATAAAGGCAGAAATTTTGAAATGAAACGGACATACTGAAGTCCTGGTGCCACCAACACTTACAGGTTTTGAAAGGGTCCATGTACTTGCATCTTCAGAATTTCTCTACTGTCTCCTGGGAAAAAATAAAGTTCTGCTTATAGTTATTTATTCTTGCAACATGAGATGTGGTATAGATGGTGTTAGCTTGTGTACTGAGAATTTTTCTACAGAATCTATTATTATATATATTTTTTACCCTTAGAAAGAAGAGGAGGAAGTTGATAATAAACGGTTTAGATTAAATATTGAGTATGTTTGGGTTAAAATTACCATGGATTTTAAACAACTATTTTGGTCAGCTTGAACTTGCCACACCTATGTTTTGACTCTGACTTTGAGGCAAATTCTCCTTGTAGAAGTTACCACATATGAGCCAGTAATAGTTTTGGATTCCCAAACCTCTTTCTGCATTTTAGGAAGAACTCGTTTTCCTCTCCCTTTACTCTCCTATCAGACTGCCCCTCCCCGCTATCCCCCATCTAAGATTTAGGCTTGGAAGAAACTGGTTTAATAAGGGGCCAGTTTGTTTCTAATAAGAAAAGGGACACTGTGAGATATCTGAAGACTGCCTGAGGTTGCATTTGTTTATTTAGATGATACTTTAAGATCCAGTGTGACAGAAAAGACAACAATAAAATTTTAATGGAAGGTCCAGTGTGTGCCAGGCACTGTTAGTATTTGGGATTTATCAGTGAACCAAAGATTAAATTTCTTGACAACTCCCTCGGTGAGAACAGCCAGCTAACCGAAAACATGCAGGCCCAACTCAGCCAAGCCCTTGTCTAGGAAGAAGCCTTAACATTTTCTCTGTCATCCCCACCTGCCATATCTGTCCTCCTGGAGAAACCTAGGGATAATGAATAAGTAACCAAGATAAAGAAGGATGGACAACTGCTGCCACTTTAGAGCTCTTTTCTCTTTTTTTTTTTTTTTAAACAACACCCTTTTAAAAAAGTACTGTGTACAAGTAATCAATACGGTAGAAATTGTGGGTAATCCAAGGTCTAGGAGAAATGAATTAGACTGTAAATTATTTGAAATAGGAAAACCATTTTGCAACAATATTGCTAATCTCCTAATTAAGCTTACCTCTGGCTAAGGCTACAGTTCAGAATTTATTGTAATTTTAATAAATCAAACAAATTCCTACTTCTTATATGATTTTTTTAAAGGACAGTTTAACTGTACTAATTAGTTTTATGGAAGCATAGGTTGCTACTATATGAAAAAAATACCAAGATTTATGTACTTCATAGTTTAAATAGTATTTTTTTAAAAAAAAACAGCTTTGTTGAGGTAGAATTTATATACTGTGACACACTTATTTTAAGTGAAAAATTCAATAATTTTTATTAAATTTACAGAGTCATGCAGTTATCTTCACTATTCAATTTTAGAACATTTCCAATAACCCACAGTGATTCCTTGTGCTCATTTAGATAGGCTTTTGTGAATTAACTTGGAAGCAATCTTATAACATCGTTTCCATGGGAATATATATTGTAAACTGACTTTTGGATGAACTTTTAAAATTAGAGACTGGGTGTTTATAAATATACTCTGTAAGTTAAGATTTATCATGTTTATTTCAGATAAAAATAAATATTTTGCAAGGGTTTGGGTTCTACTTAAAACAAAATGAAAACTGAAGCTCTCCATATGAGAAAGTACCACAGAATTTTTTTCAAGTTATTTCATACTGCAATGTGTGTGTGCGCATGTGCGTGTGCGTATGTGTTTTATTGCAATTAAAAAAGTTTGTAAAGTTGACAATCTCCCTTTAATTAGAGCAACCACCAGTAAATATAATGGATTTAATGACTTTCATGGACAAAGCGTGATGTGTTCTTTTGAAATAGGCTCATAAAGATTTTGGGGACAAATATTGTAACATGATAGCTGAAGATTCCCTATGGATTAAAATTATAATGATTTTATAATTCACCTGGGTCAAGGTAGCTGAACATTTTGAATTTATAATAAGGTACTTTGCATTACTTTTAGAATTACCTAGTAAAACATGTATTTCTTTTAGTCTAGTCACATTGAA
The DNA here is from genome assembly GCF_937001465.1 of Orcinus orca. Lineage (NCBI taxonomy): Eukaryota > Metazoa > Chordata > Mammalia > Artiodactyla > Delphinidae > Orcinus > Orcinus orca. The sequence continues at coordinate 23,570,933 of NC_064563.1, forward strand.
GACATATGGTCAGACCTAATTATTATTACATAGTGGGCAGTTTTTTTTGTTTTTTTTTTTTAAGGATAATACGTAGGCCAATATATAACAAAAGGTGTTTAAGTTATTGTGAGTAAATTCGATACATACTGAATATTCCCACAAACTTGTTCTGTGCTGGGTACAGTAAAACATAAACCAGCAGAGTCCAGACCTTGAAGTAAGTATGTTGTAGAATACTTTTGAGTATCAGATAAATAATAAAAACTTTGGTCATTTGTTTTATTCGTTTTCTTTTAGGCTAAAGAAAATTCTTTAGAATAAAAGTAGTTAGAAATACAGTTGGTGTGATTATTTGAGTTTGAATTTGGACGGAGCAGAAATTTATATTTTTTTGGCGGCACTGAATGTAACACCATTAAATAGAATACAGATGTGCTTTGTTTTGAAAGATTCCCAATATATGAAATAATTGAAAGACGTATTTGGTGGTGGTTCTTGGCCTCACCAAAAGGAGTATTTCCTCTCTGAAAATACCTACCCAAGAATTTTGCTATATAGCAACTCCCCAGTTCATTAAAGTATAGCAACTCCCCAGTTCATTAAAGTATCTGTTTAAAGATGACTAGCTCTATGACTTTGAGGTAAGATAAGGGAATTGACTTTGTAATTTATAGGCTCTTGCTAACTAATGATAGCAGTAAGGTAGACTGAATTTTTTAAAAACTAGAATGGTAGTCAATGTCACAATATAAAAATAAAGTTGATATTGAATTAAAATGAATGTAAAGTAGGGCTTCCCTGGTGGCGCAGTGGTTGAGAGTTCACCTGCCGATGCAGGGGACATGGGTTCGTGCCCCGGTCCGGGAAGATCCCACACGCCGCGGAGCGGCTGGCCCCGTGAGCCATGGCCGCTGAGCCTGTGCATCCGGAGCCTGTGCTCCACAACGGGAGAGGCCACAACAGTGAGAGGCCCGCATACCGCAAAAAAAAATAAAATAAAATAAAAAATAAATAAATATAAAGTAAAGCTGATATTATAGTAGTTTTCTGGGTGGCTGTGTTCTGGGAGATTGATCCAGCAAATACTGGTTGAAAATTGAGGGATAGTCTTAGTTACAGAAATCTTTGCTGTTAGTGTATATGCCTCATCTCACTTTGATTGTATATTGCTAGCTTTTGTTCACTTTTCATGTTGAATTGTAATTGTTTTTATGCTTCAGACAGTGAAGCTTAGAGCTGTACCTGATTTACATATTGTCAGGGTAAATAGCAAGGAATCAATAAATACTAGGTAACAGTATATTGCATTAAAAGACGGAGAAACATCTTGAAAGAGGCAGAAATATGGTGGATGTTTTGAGACTATTTTTAAAGATTTTTTTCTTCATTCATTTGGAGAAATAAAGTGACTTAAAGGCAGGAAAGCATCCACATTCTCTAAATCTCAAAGATAGAAATTATGTTAAAAATTGATTTTTGCTTAGAAACAATGAAAATGCTGCTGCTGCTTCTTTTGATCTTTCCCATGTCAACCAATGTTTTTTTCTTTTAACTTCTAATTAAATATTAGAAGTGACATCAGTGAGCATATTTTTCACTTTGCATTCAGAATACATGTCTTGAGCAGAAGCTTTGACCCAGATATTGAACTTAACGCTATAGAAAAAGAGATCGACACAGATCCCACCCTCAAGGAATTCTCGTATTATACTAATTCTGCAAACAAAACTGAACCAATCAAATTTAGAAGAAAAATGTGTCTTCAAAAAAAACTTGAATGTTGGCATAATCTCTTTAGAATCATTTACTTTAGAAAACTGTGAAAGATTATGTTTTATTTGATCATTTTGCTAATTGTGAAAATATTTTTATGATTTTGTTGTTATTAAGCAGTATAATTTATATATATTAATTCTATAGGGGACCAGATCCCATCTTATTTTATTCTATGAAATAAACATTTTATACCTCTCATAATTTAGGTTACATTCCCAATATGCCTACATTTTGTATTGTCTTACATAGTTTATACAGAAGGCAGAGTGAAAATTTTCTAAAAGCAAAGCTTTTTAAGAATGATGGCTGGGCTTCCCTGGTGGCGCAGTGGTTGAGAGTCCGCTTGCCGATGCAGGGGACGTGGGTTCGTGCCCCGGTCCAGGAAGATCCCACATGCCGCGGAGCGGCTGGGCCCGTGAGCCACGGCCGCTGAGCCTGCGCGTCCGGAGCCTGTGCTCCGCAACGGGAGAGGCCACAGCAGTGAGAGGCCTGCGTACCGCAAAAAAAAAAAAAAAAAAAAAAAGAATGATGGCTAAAATTTTAACTAACTATGGCAGATTTATTTGATGGACTTCTTTTTGGCAGTGAGGACAGCTTAAGTGTGCAGACACAAAGAACCTAGTCATTAGTGATGGACATTTCATTATATTAGTATGAAAGAAAGCCAGAACACATCAGAGTTTTCAGTTTCTACACTGCTTTTTAATTTCTTCCCTTTTTTTTGAAGGAAAGGTTGAAATCCTTAGCTGACACTTAGACATATGCAGTGCCTTAAGGCTCCTCCATGGTAGTGTGAAGTATGATTAGGAATTATGTAGGAAATGAGTGACATTTTTTCAAATTGTTCAAATGTTCTTATCAGTGTTTACTGAGTATATTGGTGGGTATGTTGAAATAAGGAAGAAGCAGATTGTATACAAAAGAAGCATTGGTGGTTTATATATATCTAGATAAATGGTAGTAATTTGTCTACTTTTTGTGTCTGTATGTGTGTGTGTGTATATATATATATATATAATTTTTCCCCCAAACCAGATTATCCTCTCCTTGAATCTTGTTTTTTTTGAGTAAACATATATTAAGCATCTGTTATTGTGTAAAATATGGTGCTAGCTGCTGTGGCTGGATCAGGGAGGTGACTGGGACAGAAATTTTGCCCCCTGGATACATTTTTCTATCCATAGGTTTGTATATGTTGTATCTGGCATGCTGTAGCTACGTCATAATAAATGCTGGGGATTAAAAAAATGCTTCTTGATTTCTTCATTGATTCAATGAATGTTTATTGTGCACCAAATAGTTATCCGATTTGAAAGTTCTAGTGTTGCAGAGATAAGTTTAACTATCATTTAAAATTAGAGGGAGATTTTCATTTCACCATTTATTTTACAATAAAGAGACTGATCCAGAAACACCAAGTGATAAGGACAGTTAGCTAGCAGCTTGGGCAGTTTGAGGTCTGCCACATTCTCTCCTTGGCTGCCCTCTCTGCTAGTGTTACTCCAGCACAAGGCTACTCTCAGGAAACTGTCTGGAGAAAATGACCCTCCACCTAGCCAGTGTCCTTATTTGGCTCCTACCTCTATCCAGCCTCAGTAAAAATTCTATATTCAGAAAATGAAATTATATACCATTTGGAGGAAAACTCCCCCAAGTAATAGTTTTTAAAACCCACTTTATCTGAACTAATTTCTTCCCCGTCCTTCAAAATTTCTGCAATAAATTTAATCATTTCCATTGTGATTTCATTGTAATCTATTCTGCAAGTTCAGTTGGGTGGACATTTCCAACTGTTTTTTCCTTTAGGTATGTGTGGGGGGAGAGTGGTTGCATAATATTGGTTTATGGCATTAATTAGCTATGAAAATATAGATACGCGTTTAAGGTGAAGACATGAAGGACCTAGAGTCTGTCATACAGAGGGAAGTAAGTCAGAAAGAGAAAAACAAATACTGTATGCTAACACATATATATGGAATCTAAAAAAAAAAAAAAAGGTTCTGAAGAACCTAGGGGCAGGACAGGAATAAAGATGCAGATGTAGAGAATGGACTTGAGGACACGGGGAGGGGAAGGGTAAGCTGGGACAAAGCGAGAGAGTGGCATGGACATACATACACTACCAAACGTAAAATAGATAGCTAGTAGGAAGCAGCCACGTAGCACAGGGAGATCAGCTCGGTGCTTTGTGACCACCTAGAGGGGTGGGATAGGGAGGGTGGGAGGGAGGGAGATGCAAGAGGGAGGGGATATGGGGATATAAGTATATGTATAGCTGATTCACTTTGTTATAAAGCAGAAACTAACACACCATTGAAAAGCAATTATACTCCAATAAAGATGTATAAAAAAATACAGAATTATCAGGTGTGTTGCTGCTTGCTTGCTTCAGTTTCATTAGCTTTTAAGCTTTTAAACACTAGCTGCTAATAGTTTGGGTGATTATAACTTTTGGCTTAAGTTTATATCAGTGGCGAGGAACAAATAAATACGCTTAAGGAACACTTCTGTTGCTTTCTTCTCTGGCTCCCCAGTAGGGGGAATATACAGTTGAATAAAGTCGTGGATCTGAAGGAAGACCATGCAGTCTAGTATAAACAGGCAATCCCAGCATGAAGAGTAGAAGAGGAAACATTCTGTGAAAAAGGAGAGGAAAAGAGCTGTGGAGGTTAAGAGGAAGGAAACGATCTTTTACATTTATGCTGCTCAAGTAGAGGTTTGTAGAGGAGGTGACCTTTGAAATGGGCCTTGAGGGTGAGTGGTTTGGACATGATTGGGATAAGACGTGTTAAGCAGACGAAACATCATGATTAAAGATATGAGGACAGATCAAATAATTCAGTGTGACATCAGAACAGGTTATTTAATGGAACGTTATTAATGTGAGACTGATTCATTTAGATTTTATTTTACAGGCCAGGGTTTGGTAAACTATGGACTGGCCCAGACTCTTTTTTGTAAATAGTTCTATTGGAGCACAGCTGTGCTCAATTATTTGCATATTGTCTATGGCTGCTTTGTACCACAATGGCAGAGTTGAGTCATTCAGCAGAGACCATGTTGCCCTCAAAGCCTAAGGTATTTTCTGTGAAAGGCTAGATAGTAAATATTTGCTGAGTCCTGCTTTAGACCATAGCGGAGAACCACCGATTCAGTCAGGGGACTGGCACGGAATAGTTTTCAGGAGAGTTTGTCAGACAGTCCTTGTTAGAAGTGGGGAGGAAGGTGGGTGATGTGGAGGCTTGTAGGGTGTTTGAATTAATCTAGTCCAGTGACTTCTAGTGGGAGTAGAGAGGCTTTAAATTCTACATAGATTAAGTAGATGGAATCAGTGGGATCTGGAAGAAGATTTGATGAGAGAAGCCTTGGAAAGGGAGGAGGGAAGGCTGAGTGAAAGATTTTCAGCTTGGGTGACTGTATGGTTGCTGGTGCCACAGAAACAGGGAGCACAGAAGGACAAACACTTGTAAAAGTTTCAATGACCTGTTAGAGATAGAACACTGACGTGTCTGCTAGAGGACTCAATATGACCACATGAGGTTTCTACCTTATGGTTTTTGCAGGACCCAGGAATATTTACCACAGTTAGCTGTGGAAAGTTTTATTTTATTCTTCATATTTAAATGGACCGATTTACTATGAGAATTGTTTTTAAGACTGTTGTGCATTTTTTAGAAAGTTTGAGCTTTTGGGTTGTTGTGGCTAAAATAATTTTAAGTAGAAAACCTTTCTTGCTCTTTGAAAAGTTAAATTGGTTCAAAGAACTTTCCTGAAGTACTTAAACACAGAAACAACAATGCTACTAGAAGAAAAGGGGAACATTTCAGCAACCTTCAATTTTTATTCAAAGTCAGATCCTCATTTGAATTACATGAAGATAATTTTTGCCTTTTACATTTTGCTTTACAGGAATTGCTTTCTCTTTATAAAGGTAATGCCTGCTTATAAAATACTAAATTATAAGAGTACAAGTTGCTAACACTCCTTCTCAAGCTACTGACGTCTGCTAATAGTTTGAGCTATACTGTGGAGATACTATATCCTTCGCTGGGATTACAAAGACAAAACAATCACTTTGCCAACTGTGCATTTATAGCTTTGAATACATGATGCTACCTACAAAATATCTGAATCAATTTGGTCCAAGTCTCCAATCATATGATTCTCTGACATAATGAACTCTCTTCATCCATCTCTCCAGACAATGTGTTGGTGTTCCTCTGCAACTTGCCAGGCAGTCTCTGCCTCAGAGGGTTTGCTTTGCTTGCCTCACCGCTCATGGCTCACTTACACGTAAAACTGGTCTTATTTCCTAATCTTCAATATTAAAAAAAAATTATATCAGTGACTAGTAGTCTTGAGGAAAATATCCCTGTTAGAAGAGATAGGATTATCCTAGGAGACAAAAATCTAAAGTGATCATACTGATGAAATCAGTTGTACTTATAAAAGAAACTTGTTGTATTTATGTAAATATCATTTTGTGAAGTCAGATTAATTCAGTTTTGTAAATAAACAGGGAGGGAAGAGTTGGCTTGAGGTTTTAGTCAGAACAAATTTATTCTGATTTAAAATTTATCTTAGAATGTATGTGTATTTGGCTAAAAATAAAGTTGTTTAAGACTACAGACTGGTGTAAACTTAAAAGTGAGTTTTTCTCCTACCTCTTGTTTCCTCAGTCCCTTTCCTATAGTAACAATAATGTTAATTTTGTTAACTGTTTCGAGAGATTATAATGTGTCAAGTATTGTTCTTAATTTTTTATTTTTAACAATAACTTGATGAGATAGGTACTACTTCCCCCCTCATTTTATACTTAAAGAAACTAAAACATAAAGAGTTTAAATTACTAACTTGTCTGTGGTTACTCAGATAGCAAGTGACAGAGCTGGAATTAGAAACCCAACTGGCAGACTTCAAATTGTACGCACTGAGTCACTTTATGATTATGTTATTAATAGTATTAAAAATTTCCTGCCCATTGATCCTAGAAGAAAGAAAAAACTATATGCCAAAAAGTGTATCTATGTACACATATATCAATATGTTTTAATTTTGAAGTTATTTTTTTGTAACTGAAATGAAAAGCAATGATAAAATTTAAATTCTCTAGAACAATTTAAAATGAAAAAAATAGTCTATCTCTCTGACTCCAACTTTACGTTTACTATTTTTTTAAAAATTGGCTAGGCATAATTACTAAATTTAGTTGCACATTAGCAACATTTTAATCCTCTTTTTTTAAAAAAAAAAAGATTGAGAAATGGACTGTCTGGTGAGGGCGTGTATACTTGTGAAGTCTGGTTCTTTAAAGGGAAAAAAGAGACAGGAATCAGAGGGTAGGCAGCTTCCTTTTTAAAGCACAAGACCTGGAGACTGCAGGAACACACCAGTCCCACTCACACTCCGTTGGACAGACTTGGTCATGTGGCCACATGGCTTCAGAGTAATCTTTAGCCATGTGCCTGGTTATCATGAGGGATTCCATTATTAAAATAAAGGCATAGGAATGTCTTCGGGGGCATATGGGGGTCAGTTAGCATCTCTGCCATAAGTGTAAACTTACGCTATTCTCGCTAAGCTAATTTTTTAAAGTTTCATTGGATTTTTACTTTTATAGAGATGAGAAATAGTCTTTTATTTTGATAAAATAATTCATATGTAGAAAGTTATTAAATGTTGCCTGATGCATTACGACTGTCCTAGCATATTAACAAACTCCTTGAGAGCAAGTCTGGCAAAGGCATGTGGAACAGCCTCCTTACTCCCCAATTCAGATATCACAGCAGTGCATTTGGACTATTGGCTATTAGGAAGACCTGGTGCTGAATTAAAGAGCATTAGTGGGACTTCCCTGGTGGTGCAGTGGATAAGACTCCACACTCCCAATGCAGGGGGCCCGGGTTCGATCCCTGTTCAGGGAACTAGATCCCATATGCATGCCGCAACTAAGGAGCCTGCATGCTGCAACTAAGGAGCTGGTGAGCTGCAACTATGGAGCCTGCCTGCCGCAACTAAGACCCGGCGCAACCAAATAAATAGTAAAAATTAAAAAAATAAAATTAAAAAAAAAAAAGAGCATTAGTTTACTCTTCTTGTTTGCCACCTGGGATGTCAAGTCATTAAATTATCATCTTTGGAAACCTTTGGTTTTGAGGTACTCTGATGTTAAAAAAAGTTGCAAAAGAAATTGTAGTTGTAGCAAGAATTATAAGAATTATTCTAAGAATTATAATAATTTCATATTATAAGTCATTGTGATTCTGTGGATGAACTATGAGGAATAAATTCCCCAGAAAAATCAGTGAAACTATAAATTTCATTTTTTACATATTTTTTCAAGTGTATTGAGCTTTAAAAAATGCACTTGTCCATATACTTTTATTCTCAGATTTCAGGCTAAATCGTGATTCAAATATAAATTTATATTGATGACATTTAGTAGGTAAACACATTTTGTCAAAGATAAAGAAATCTTCAGAAATTGTAATGGATGGGTACAAATTAGATAGAAACATTAGGCAGTTACAATGGCAGCTTCTGTCAATGATTGTGTTTATATTATATTATACAGCAAGTTACTGATTTTTAACATTTCAACACTGTTTTAGAATTTTGATTTTGGAGAGTAAGTGATTATTGAAAAATATTAATGCTAAATAAAAAGCTGTCTTTTATTTGGATTTCATTTGCCAATGTAATGTAAACACTAGTAATTTAATACAATCCATATAATTTAAGTTGAGGGAAGCTTGTTTGGTTTACTCTGTAAATAGTTGGTATTAATCCTGTGTTGGATTCTAAATTCTGACTTTTGTTAGAGACTGTTTCTTGGTTTATATGTCTAAATTCTGTCAACTATATTTTAAAACTTCTTTTTTCCCTCATAAAACAGCTTTAATGTTATATTTGCTGGTGGTCCAGAAGAAGTTCTAAAAAAGTTCCAAAAGTCAAACCACAAAGTGGTCTTTGCAGCAGATGGAATTCTGTGGCCGGATAAAAGACTATCAGACAAGTATCCCATTGTGCACATTGGGAAACGCTACCTGAATTCGGGAGGTGGGTAAGGTGCTGGAAGAAAAGAGTAATGCAAGTCATAGTAAATTATAAATATTGATGAAACAACCTTTTTAAAAATATGTAACTGTAGACATGAGGTTTGAAATAACCATTATCTTCTTTTCCGAAGGGAAAATTATATCAGTTTAAAATCCAGGGCTTCCCTGGTGGCGCAGTGGTTGGGAGTCTGCCTGCCGATGCGGGGGACGCGGGTTCGTGCCCCGGTCCGGGAGGATCCCGCATGCCGCGGGGCGGCTGGGCCCGTGGGCCATGGCCGCTGAGCCTGCGCGTCCGGAGCCTGTGCTCCGTGACGGGAGAGGCCGCAGCAGTGAGAGGCCCGCGTATCGCAAAAAAAAAAAAAAAAAAAAATCCACAGTGCATTTTATAGTTGACAAAGCATTTTTTCATCTATTATATCATATGATACTCCTAACAACACTAGGTGGTGTAAATGTTATTATTTCTGCATTATAAGTGAGAAAACCCATGTTTCCCCGATTTAAGTGACTTTTCTTAGAGACATTTAGTTATTAAAGGAAAAACAACAGGGATCCATGTCTTCTGACTATAATTTCATTAAGAATTTTCTGGCTCTAGAATAATGGGTTTAGTAAATTCCCTTACTTAGGAAAAAGTGCAAGTTATACTCATGTAGCTTTAAAAAATAGGCATTACTTAATTTTATCTATATTTTAAATATATTGGAGTAAATTATTTATCTTGAAATCCCTAGTCAAAAAAAAATTCAACATTGAGTGTCTAGGTGTACTTTAAGTACTGCATTAGCTATGCCACCATAGATTAAAGGAACAAATTATCACATTTCCCTCTTTCCTTCAAAAAATAAAATAAAATTTGACTTTGGACCTTATTATAACTCCAAAATGTTTTCCTTGGATTGTGAATAATATAAACACATGGCCAGAAGACATGGCTGTAGGATGGGGGACATGTCAAAGAAACAAGTTGGGTGGAAATTGCAAGCCACACTGGGAAAATAGATTTGGGGGTAATTTATATATAATAACTGATTGTATTCAGGTCAGTCCAAATAAGTGCTGCTTGAGATATCATCATGTCTGGAATCTAGACTTTGATCAGTTACTTTTGTCAATGAAACTTTCAGCAAGTAATTCCCTTTCTCTGAGATGCCACAATTACAGCCGTACTCACCTGCATTTTACTTTAGCAACCCATTTCCATATGGTACCTTGGAACTTTGTCAACCCAGATAAATGTCACATTTTTGAAACCTCAAATCCCAGTGTGTACTACCTAGTTTCAGCTCACTTTTTCTCTTCATCTCCATATGTTTTTAAAAAGTTCATAGTTTTGGGGATCTCCTGACCATTCTATTTTTCTCCTAATTTATCTACCACCTTTGGATTTTACTTCAATATTCAAGACAGAACCCAGGGTTTCTCATATTGGTCACTTTGTCCTCAGTATTTTAGCATTCCTTCCTCTTAGATTTACAGTAGAGATGGCTGCCCACTCTTGACTTCTCTGAGCAATTGAATTGGGAGTGAGTGCAGGTTCCGTCTCCAGCTGTCAGACCCTCAGTGACACATGGCTAACCTTTTAACTTATCCTAAGCCCTAGGTAGTTTAAGAGCCGCTTAGCTATGGAACTCTGAGATAAGTTTTACTTTGTATTTATTAGTTTTTCTAAACATGTAGAGTGAAATACATCATATGTAAATGTATCTAGATAACGATATATCTACTCCAGAATGTGAATCTCAAACAGATGCACAATACTGTGGAAACAGCAAAAAACTAGCGAGTGCCTTTGTGAGCAAGTTTAATTAAGGAGGTGTTTATATGTGGGAAAGTGATCATACAAGGACATCAAAACGTCATCCTTATGCCCTCTGTAGTCAAAATAATTAAAGAAATGCTAGAAAATCTAAGTATGTTCAATAAAAGTTTGTGTAAGTTTGTGAATGATATATTGAGAGTTATTTAAGAGACATGAGTTTTGTTTGTGGGTACCTCATTTGGTTAAAAAAAATCTTTATCATGGAGAGTAAACATGTTTCCTTATGAGGAAAATTGCATAATATTAGAAACTTAATTCTTTTGAAATAATATGACAGTTTAATAGAAAAATGTAAATCATGCAATATATATCACATACTATGAAAATAGATGTAATTCCTTTTCACTTTTTAGGACACTTGGGATTTATGAAACAGATAAGGAAACATAGTTTTTGAAAAACAGTCATATAAACCATTGGAAAATATCATGTGTTCCTTCTTGAATATGTTTTTTATCACAAAAGATTGGTTATAAGAATTAAGAAATACATCTTTTTCAGTGTTCTGGGATTTTTTTATTTGGCAAAAATGACACCAAAAAATGAGCCACCAGTGATTGATTTAGTCATGTTTTCATTTTGTCTTGTTTTCTCTAGTTAGCAATAATATTCCTTGACCTATTTCTTTTAATTCTTTTATTCCTATGAGGACATTTTAATTTTGAGGGTAACAAACTAGGTTTCCTTTCAATTCACAGGAATAAAATCGGTCCTTTTTAAAAAGTACTGCACATCAATGAAGCATAGCAGTTTGGCTGCATTTCTGAAATTCAGGGGAAGACTCAAACACAGGAAAAATGAGCCTGTTTTCTGTGTCTTTTACAGACAGCTGTTGTTGGCATATTTAACGCTTATGCCCTAAGGCCAAGGTGAACAATCCAATTTTAGACTTCCTTTCTCCAGACCATGACACACAAAACCCAGCCAGAAAATGGTTTAGCAAACACACTACTGACTAGCTCAGTGAAGGAAAAATTCCCCAAATATCCTAGATATAAAATATCTTTGGGATGTTTGCAGTCCGTGACATATCCAACATTCCTTTGATTGCGTACTAACATTAAAACCACTGTAGTAGAGTTTTTTTTTTTTTTTTTTTCCAGAAACAGTGAATCCTTTACAAAGGATCTAGGAACAGCATTTTAGAAGGTCAGAAAGAAAATTCTTCTAATTCTAATTTTTTCCTAGTAACTCTTTTTTTCCCTTACAAGCCTTCTAAAACATTAGTTCTCCCTCTTGTGTCAATTAATTTGGGGAACACGTTTATTCAAAGAGTCTTTGATTTTGCAATTGGCAGTAAAAACTTCCTCTCTTGTAGTTTATATATGGAAACAAAGGATACCCAATAACTCATATTTCTGTCATGGTGAGCTATGAAATTCAAAATTAAGGATTAGGACTAATAGCTTTACAAGTCTGTGCGACTGGTCTATAAAATTAACATAGACATGAGTTTCGGTCTTTGAATTCTGAATCTTCTATTCTTTCTCTTTTGTATTGCAGGATTTATTGGTTATGCTCCATATATCAACCGTATAGTTCAACAGTGGAATCTCCAGGATAATGATGATGATCAGTTATTTTATACTAAAATTTACATTGATCCATTGAAGAGGGTAGGTAATAGCTCTCACTTTCAGTGTAACTTCCTTGTTGAAATGGCTACTGGTGCTCCAGCCATTGCATCCATATTCTGGGCAGTTAACAGGCAGAATAGTAAATAAAGGGCCATTTCAGTTGTGTCAATGCTCTCTAAGCAGCTTATCTAGAAGTCTTACAAAATACTTTCTCATACTTTTCTTTGACCAGAGCCTATTTATTTGACCACATAAAATATGCAAAGGAGTTTTGTTCTTTATTTCAAGTACATGTGTCCTACTAAAAATCTGAATTCTCTTATTAACGGGAGAAATGTTGGGGACAATAGCAGCCTGCCGTAAACCCTAAGGACAATATTCCTGAGACTGGTTTAAATGAAACTTTGGAGAAAAGTTAAAACAAAGTTCTCTAATTTGATAATATTTTTAGTATATTCAACTAGTGTAAGTTAATGTTTCATAAGTTTACTATGTATAACCAGTACAGTTCTAAAATTTACTGAACTGTGTATTTCTAGGTGCTGTCATTAGGAAACATAAGTGTTTTTTTGTGTATATTTTACAGTGAGTTTGCAACTGTAGCTGCTGCTTTTTCTTAGATAAATACTCCAGTTATCTATATATTTTCATTAGATCCTTCTTAAGAAACTGTATTCTTTAAATGTTTGTTTTTCTCCTCTCCAGTTTTTTACTGTCTCTACGTGCCTGGCACTGCCAGCCTGAGGACTTGGTTTCTAATCCAAGAGCAGAAACCTACTCTTGGCATGAGTGCTAGCCCATGCAGCTTGATGCTTGTCTTTCTGAGTGTAATTCAACAGTGAAAGTGCTCTGAGTCTTATTTAATTGTTTTTGCTTTAGGATGCTTCCTCTGAAATATCACTGCTGGGTCTGTAATATTTTTTGTTGTGTAAATCCTATTTAAGTTTTTCTCTAAGCGTAAGAGTTTATCTGGTTAGCATGTGTCTTAGTCTGCTTGGTTTACCATAACAAAATATCATAGACTGGGTGGCTAAAATAACAGAACTTTATTTTCTCACCATTCTGGAGGCTAGAAGTGTGAGATCAGGGTGCCTGAATGGTTGGTTTCTGGTGAGAGCGCTCTTCCTGGCTTATAGACGGCAGCCACCTTCTTGCTGAGAGACAAGAGAGACAGAGACAGAGGGAGGGTTAGGGCTTGAACATAGGAATTTTGAGGGAACACAAAAATTCAATCCATAACAGCGTGCAAAGACAATTTTAGGAGTGTTATTATGACAGAGCAATGTAGCTGAAAAACTACATTGAGAATAAGATTTGTAAAGCAGATTAATCTTTATGATTAGGTTGATTAATTATAAACCTACTGTAGCAGTCAGAGAGGTTATGCTGCATAATAATAATCCCCAACCTCAACAGCTTAACATAACAGGGGTCTTTCTGAAGAAGGTTGGTATAATAATTTATGTAAAGAATCTTTAAATTCCCTAAAAAAACAAACTATATTAACATGATAGTGTTGTTTGCTGTTTTTATTGTCATTTTTAATATTTTTTCTATTCTTATTTTTAGGAAGCTCTTAACATCACACTGGATCACAAATGCAAAATTTTCCAGACCTTAAATGGAGCTGTAGGTATGCTTCGTAAATACTGGGTTGCTCATGTGTGCAAATGAACACCTGTGTTTTCAACTGTCTGTCTTTTGTTATATTCATTTGGGGCTATGACTAAGATTGATGTGTAGGTATTGCAGCTTTTAATAAACATTGTACTCAAGCTGAGCTTGATATAAATATGTTCAGTTAAAATCATTTCCTAAGAATAGTACAAAGAGATGCTTCTGCCCTTAGGTAACTTAGACTTTAGTATCTCACCATCTGGGGACTGTAGATATAGTTTTGAATTAATTACACTTTGTTATTACACGGTTTTCAGTATCAGCTCTTTACATTGTGAGTTACTCAGGAGTATTAGAGTATTTTAACCTAGGTTAAAGGTAACTGGTAACGAGACATGTACACTGTGGAGTGAGTGTGTGTGTGTGTGTGTGCATGCCTATATGTGTTTTCCTGATAGACATGTATCTTGATAAAAATACATTAACACATTAAATTTAATTAATTGATACGTTAAAAATAAACATACATTAATGCATTAATATTTCAGAAATTAAAAATACATTGCAGTTCAGTACAGTTCTTCAAGGCAGTTCATAAGTAAAAAGATTCTTAGAATGGAAGGCATTTAGTTTGGAGTGCTCTGGAAATGTGAGGAAAGGAACTTGAAAACAAAACAGAAAAATGTTTCTGCTCCCATGTGACTTGTATATTCCTGGAATTTACATTAGGCCTGATTTTCAAGAACTGGAAATACTATCAGTGATGGCCAGTTGTAGAAACCTAGCTTATGCCTGGCAGTTTTCTATTTGCCATACATATATTGTTATTATCTTTATAATAACCTAGAAAAGCAGGCAAGAATCCCATTTTATAGATGAATAAATTGAGACAGTAATTTAACTCATCTGGGATTATGTCACTCTCAAAAGGCAGAGGCAGTATTGCAAAGATGCTTTCCTTCCACCAAGACCCCTTGGTGTCTTAGCACCTCAGTTTGCCAGCACCAGGTTGGAGAAAATCAGGTGCTCAGAATCCATATCTGTGTCAGTGTTGTCCTTCATTTTGGATATCTGCTGACTTGGAGCAGGCCAAGTCTCCAAAAGTGTAGCACATGGAATAGCATGCGTGAGAAATTTTATAACAAAAACAAGCTGTATAGATAGAGATATATATATACATGTATATGTATATATGAATACATACACACACATTTTAAATTACTAAAATCTGTCTTTTTAACCCAGATGAAGTTGTTCTGAAATTTGAAAATGGCAAAGCCAGAGCTAAGAATGTGTTTTATGAAACATTACCAGTGGCAATTAATGGAAATGGACCCACCAAGGTGAGTCACAGTGACCATTCTCTGTTTCCTTATTTCTTGGAGATAGATTATGGAGCAATATATAGAATGACTTCTTCTCCTCCCCCTTTCCCTCCTTCCCCTCCTTCTTTAATATCTTTAAGAGGCTTGGTAAACAACAAGATCCTACTGTATGGCACAGGAACCTGTATTCAATATCCTGTGATAAACCATAATGGAAAAGAATATTTTAAAAAAAGAATGTTTCTATGTGTATAACTGAGTCACTTTGCTGTACAGCAGAGATTGGTACAACATTGTAAATCAAGTACACTTCAATAAAAAGAAATTTTAAAATATCTTTAAGAGGTTTTATTTTGGTGCCGACAATTTACTAGTTTCATCTTTTACACAGTGTATTATCTGGTTTCATTTAGATTAATCAAACTGATGATTTTTCCTCAGCAGATGGATAACTTTCTATTCTATTTGTAGCACATTTCAGTTTAGTGTTTAATGTAACAGCTTCCTTGAGAGTGAGCCACATTTCCCTCATACAGAGTAGCCTCTCTGAATAAGAAATGTTGAGGTTTGTAAGGGATCATTTGTTTCACCTGAGTCACCGTTGTCAAAGTTAATAGCTCTCTTAACGTTGGGGTGTAACTGTAGGTCCAGAATGCTTCCTCTTGCACTTATTCTATAACAAGGTTGATGGATTATAGTTGACAAAGATATAATTTGTCTAATGAAATTTTATGTGCTTTTGGAACATGTATAATTGAGCTTGCTGACAGTGTTACTGACTGCAAAATTTGTAATAAGATTGTATCGCCGGAACCTAATTAAAATAGAAAATGAATTGTTATATATACATATAAGTATATATACACGTATATACACACACATATATCACACAAACATACACATATATGTTTAGTAATACAGTGCTTAAAACAATGTTCTGAGATAATAAGATGATGCCTGGCTTACTCATAAATACCTAGAAAAGAGATTACCAGATAAATTTGCATTGTGGGAAGAGAGGATGGGGAGATGGGGTCTGCTGTTTCAGTGGAGTGAGTAGCCTGAATTCCAATAAAAGCTATCTGCATGGGAAGACATTCAAGGAAAAGCCCACACTGGCAGCTTTTCCACCATAAAAATGGAGGAAGTAGATTCCCCTTCTCTAGTTAATCTTTCCACCTTGCTTTTCATCCCATTCCAGCCCTCCTACAGAGCCTTCCCAGTGGGCTCCTCTTTCTGTCTGGTAGCAGTTTTCCCAGCTCTAAGTCTCATCAGCATTTTAAAGACCCTCAAGCCTTTCTTATCCTAGAAACCCAGCCAACACAAACTGCAACATCCTTTTCAATCTACCTTGCCTCCCAGCCTGCCTGTCTTTTTCCCTCCCCTTCACAGCCACACTCTTTAAAGTAGAGACGACTCACTGCTACCACTATTCCTCTTCCCATCACCCCCAGGAATGGCTCCTGTCAAGGTCTGTTGTGACATCCTTGTTGAGTAGCAGACACTCATCAGCCCTCATTTCTCTTTCATCCAAAGATAACATTTGATGATGTTCATCCCATTTGGTCCAATTTGAAATACTTCCCTTTGCTTCCATGATGCTCTGCTGGTTTCTCTAATAATTTTCTGGCCTTTTCAGTCTCTCTCTTTCTCTTTCTTTTTTTAATATACATTTTTAAAATTTAACACTCTGTGTGTGTAGGGGGTTTCAGGGGTTGGGTGATCCTCTTCCTGCATTGTTGTTTTTTTTTTAAAACATCTTTATTTGACGTATAATTGCTTTACAATGGTGTGTTAGTTTCTGCTTTATAACAAAGTGAGTCAGTTATACATATACATATGTTCCCATATCTCTTCCCTCTTGCATCTCCCTCCCTCCCACCCTCCCTATCCCACCCCTCCACGCGGTCACAAAGCACCGAGCTGATCTCCCTGTGCTATGCGGCTGCTTCCCACTAGCTATCTACCTTATGTTTGGTAGTGTATATATGTCCATGCCACTCTCTCGCTTTGTCACAGCTCACCCTTCCCCCTCCGCATATCCTCAAGTCCATTCTCTAGTAGGTCTCCTGCATTGTTTTAGTTAAGTGTTCTGCAGGTGTCTGTCTGAGACATCTTTCTTTTTCCCAGCTACATGCATTCTTAGGTAATCTGCTTCATTCCCAAGTCAGCAGCGCTGATTATTTTCAAATCCTTGCTGTAGCGTCTATCTTTCCTGAGCTGTGGGTGTGAATACCCAGTTGTTGGATTTATCTGTGTGTCATACAAGACCTGGAGGTCAGAACCTTCAGCTCTGCCTCTCCTTCCACCCACTTGATTAACCAGAACCTGGGTTTTGTTTTGACCGTATTTACCTCCCATTCCCAATCCAAAAGACATCCTTTCTAACTCCCATGCATGGTGGTTTGTCTAATTTGCTTAGAGTCAAGAGCAACCTCCTTAGTTCAGGCCACCTGCAACCTCCCACCAGTAGCAATCACCCACTAGCAGTCTGGAACTCGACTATTCTGCTGAAGCAGAAACCCAGTTACATTACTCACCTGTGTTATGCCCTCTATAGACTTAGGTATGAAGTTCCACATTCTCAACTTGGTTATTTTTTTGGTTTTTTTTTGTTTTTAATTTTGCTTCTGGTTTAGGGGTCCCAAGTCTACCATCCTATCTACTCCCCCACTCCTGATACTGTAATATCTATACAGAATATCTCATTCTCAATTCTCTCCCTCAGCTCCTGCCATACTGAGTTAATTTGAACTTTGTAAATGTTTCATGTGTCCTCTGTCTGCAAGTCTTCTGTACATGCATTTCACTCATTCTGGAGTTCTCTGACCTAATTCCCACTTGCTGTACCCATCTATCAGTGCTGTTCATCTTTTACGTGTCAACTTTGCTTTAACTCCTTAAGTCTCCTGAATGCCTTTATAATATCTGGAACTTTGTCCATCACAGAACATAATACCACACGTTGAACAGGGATGGAACTGAACTTTTTTTTTTTTCGTCTCTCACTGGGTCTTTAGCCTAGGAATTACAGAAATCATATCTATCCTGTTCACTTTTTGTTTTGCCAGGGTCCAGCACATATATTAGCCTTTCAATAAATTGTGATTGAATGTCAGAGTCTATAAATAATCTAATGACCTAGCATTATTCTTGGGAATGGTGAGGTAGATTTTCTTCTGTCAGGGCAAAATAGTCATAAAATTTCTGTGGGTTCCTGTAACTGTACCTAGGCAGATAAATGGACTTTTACAACTGGACATCTATAACTAAATAGTGTGCTATTTCTCCTTGGTAATGTAATATTTTAATGAAATTTAAATGTCTTTAAAGAGGGTGCTTGGTCACAATTTAGTTATTGTGAGTGAGGCCTGATATTCAGTGATTCCATTGTTTTCACCAATTTTTTCCAAATTTCCAGGATAATGCTGATAGGAGTTTTACAAAGCGATTGAAAGACTTCTCATAAGAAAAGAAGCTCTAGTCCTCAGTCATTTAGAAAGACCTGTGTGTACTAAGAAATTTTAAGTCTTCCAAGAAACATTTTCAGTTTGGGCTATCACTGTTTCTGGCATTTCAAGCAGTATGATGATCCTATTATATTTTCTGTGACATGATTTTATGATTCTATTTGGCAGTAAAAATGAAGTAATTTTTTATTGTAAAAATTATGTTTGGTATAATATAAAATTTGAGAAAGGATTATATAAATAAGCATTCAACTAATGCTAATACTTTAGGAATATGTTAAAGTTAAATAATATCATATTTTCCTCTGTGTTCAGGATAATGAGGAAAGAAAGCAGATTACTCATTTTAGGTATACCCTTTTTATTTAACCATCATAAAAGATGAAAGGATTTTTATATGATATTTTGTAATTTAACTTATTATTTTATTTACTAAGAGATGATTATAATGTCAGTAAGTCATAACCTTCATGCGAATGTTAATATTTAAGCCATTTTTTTCATTTAAAAGTATACATAGTCTGAAAAAATATACATAATCTATAAATGATAAATTGTTTATAATGTGTTTATAGACAAAAGTATGTAAAGGTGAGTTTATTTCTTAGTTACTTTCTCTAAATCTCATGCTATTAGGAATAACAACTTTTAAATTATAAACAGTTTTAAAAATCAAGTATAATCCCACTACCTTCTCATATTGTTTTCATTCATAGTTGCTTTCAGTATTTATGTCCTTGTGGTATATAGATATGAGTATTAATATTTTTCATTTGTTTTCATAATGGTGTATAAACAATTTTGTGCTTTTTAATTACCATTTTATTTGAAATATGTTTTTAATTCTACATAATTATTTTCATACTTGTCTAGATAGAATGTAATATAAATCAGCTTTTAGATAGAAACCATGACTTCTGGTTTGAAATTTTACTTTTTATTCTTGAAACTTATTTACTGTTAGTAACACATCATACGATTTGAATATTTGAACACCTAACTTTTTCTTTTAAATATCAGTCATTATGAGATTGGTAGTATTTTTTTAACATCTTTATTGGAGTATAATTACTTTACAAGGGTGTGTTAGTTTTTGCTTTATGACAAAGTGAATCAGTTATACATATAGACATATGTTCCCATATCTCTTCCCTCTTGCATCTCCCTCCCTCCCACGCTTCCTATCCCACCCCTCTAGGTGGTAACAAACCACCAAACTGATCTCCCTATGCTATGCAGCTGCTTCCCACTAGCTATCTATTTTATGTTTGGTAGTGTATATATGTCCATGCCACTCTCTCACTTTATCACAGCTTACCCTTCCCCCTCCCCATATCCTCAAGTCCATTCTCTAGTAAGTCTGTGTCTTTATTCCCGTCTTACCCTTAGGTTCTTCATGACCTTTTTTTTTTCTTCTTCTTAGATTCCATATATATATGTTAGCAAACGGTATTTGTTTTTCTCTGACTTACTTCACTCTGTATGACAGACTCTATGTCCATCCACCTCACTACAAATAACTCAATTTCGTTTCCTTTTATGCCTGAGTAATATTCCATTGTATATATGTGCCACATCTTCTTTATCCATTCATCCGATGATGGACACTTAGGTTGCTTCCATCTCCTGCTATTGTAAATAGAGCTGCAATGAAAATTTTGGTACATGACTCTATTTGAATTACGGTTTTCTCAGGGTATATGCCAGGTAGTGGAATTGCTGGGTCGTATGGTAGTTCTATTTGTAGTTTTTAAATATAATTTAATATAGATTTGTAGTTTTTAAATATAATTTAATATAGATCCATTGATCTATATTTCTGTTTTTGTGCCAGTACGAAACTGTCTTGATTACTGTAGCTTTGTAGTATAGTCTGAAGTCAGGGAACCTGATTCCTCCAGCTCCATTTTTCGTTCTCAAGATTGCTTTGGCTATTCAGGGTCTTTTGTGTTTCCATACAAATTGTGAAATTTTTTGTTCTAGTTCTGTGAAAAATACCAGTGGTAGTGTGATAGGGATTGCATTGAAGCTGTAGATTGCTTTGGGTAGTAGAGCCATTTTCACAATGTTGATTCTTCCAATCCAAGAACATGGTATATCTCTCCATCTATTTGTATCATCTTTAATTTCTTTCATCACTGTCTTATAATTTTCCGCATACAGGTCTTTTGTCTCCTTAGGTAGGTTTATTCCTAGATATTTTATTCTTTTTGTTGCAGTGGTAAATTGGAGTGTTTTCTTGATTTCACTTTCAGATTTTCCATCATTAGTGTATAGGAATGCCAGAGATTTCTGTGCATTAATTTTGTATCCTGCTACTTTACCAAATTCATTGATTAGCTCTAGTAGTTTTCTGGTAGCATCTTTAGGATTCTCTATGTATAGCATCATGTCATCTGCAAACAGTGACAGCTTTACTTCTTCTTTTCTGATTTGGATTCCTTTTATTTCTTTTTCTTCTTGATTGCTGTGGCTAAAACTTTCACAACTATGTTGAATAAGAGTGGTGAGGGGGAGAACCTTGTCTTGTTCCTGATCTTAGTGGAAATGCTTTCAGTTTTTCACCATTGAGGACGATGTTGGCTGTGGGTTTGTCCTATATGGCCTTTATTATGTTGAGGAAAGTTCCCTCTATGCCTACTTTCTGCAGGGTTTTTATCATAAATGGGTGTTGAATTTTGTCGAAAGCTTTCTCTGCATCTATTGAGATGACCATATGGTTTTTATCCTTCAGTTTGTTAATATGGTGTATCACATTGATTGATATGCATATATTGAAGAATCCTTGCATTCCTGGAATAAACCCCACTTGATCATGGTGTATAATCCTTTTAATGTGCTGTTGGATTCTGTTTCCTAGCATTTTGTTGAGGATTTTTGGATCTATGTTCATCAGTGATATTGGCCTGTAGTTTTCTTTCTTTATGACATCCTTGTCTGGTTTTGGTATCAGGGTGATGGTGGCCTCGTAGAATGAGTTTGGGAGTGTTCCTCCCTCTGCTATATTTTGGAAGAGTTTGAGAAGGATAGGTGTTAGATCTTCTCTAAATGTTTGATAGAATTCGCCTGTGAAGCCATCTGGTCCTGGGCTTTTGTTAGTTGGAAGATTTTTAATCACAGTCTCAATTTCAGTGCTTGTGATTGGTCTGTTCATATTTTATATTTCTTCCTGGTTCAGTCTTGGCAGGTTGTGCATTTCTAAGAATTTGTCCATTTCTTCCAGGTTGTCCATTTTATTGGCATAGAGTTGCTTGTAGTAGTCTCTCATAATGTTTTGTATTTCTGCAGTGTCAGTTGTTACTTCTCCTTTTTCATTTCTAATTCTGTTGATTTGAGTCCTCTCCCTTTTTTTCTTGATGAGTCTGGCTAATGGTTTATCAATTTTGTTTATCTTCTCAAAGAATCAGCTTTTAGTTTTATTGATCTTTCCAATCGTTTCCTTCATTTCTTTTTCATTTATTTCTGATCTGATCTTTATGATTTCTTTCCTTCTGCTAACTTTTGGGTTTTTTTGTTCTTCTTTCTCTAATTGCTTTAGGTGCAAGGTTAGGTTGTTCATTTGAGATGTTTCCTGTTTCTTAAGGTAGGATTGTATTGCTATACACTTCCCTCGTAGAACTGCTTTTGCTGCATCCTATAGGTTTTGGGTCGTCGTGTCTCCATTGTCATTTGTTTCTCAGTATTTTTTGATTTCCTCTTTGATTTCTTCAGTGATCACTTCATTATTAAGTAGTGTATTGTTTAGCCTCCATATGTTTGTATTCTTTGCAGATGTTTTCCTGTATTGATACCTAATCTCATAGCGTTGTGGTCGGAAAAGATAGTTGAAACAATTTCAGTTTTCTTAAATTTACCAAGGCTTGACTTGTGACCCAAGATATGATCTATCCTGGAGAATGTTGCATGAGCACTTGAGAAAAATGTGTATTCTATTGTTTTTGGATGGAATGTCCTATAAATATCAATTAAGTCCATCTTGTTTAATGTGTCATTTAAAGCTTGTGTTTTCTTATTTATTTTCATTTTGGATGATCTGTCCATTGGTGAAAGTGGGGTGTTTAAGTCCCCTACTATGAATGTGTTACTGTCAATTTCCCCTTTTATGGCTGTTAGTATTTGCCTTAGGTATTGAGGTGCTCCTATGTTGGGTGTGTAAATATTTGCAATTGTTATATCTTCTTCTTGGATTGATCCCTTGATCATTATGTAGTGTCCTTCTTTGTCTCTTGTAATAGTCCTTATTTTAAAGTCTATTTTGTCTGATATGAGAATTGCTACTCCAGCTTTCTTTTGATTTGCATTTGCATGGAATATCTTTTTCCGTCCCCTCACTTTCAGTCAGTATGTGTCCCGAGGTTTTAAGTGGGTCTCTTGTAGACAGCATATATATGGGTCTTGTTTGTGTATCCATTCAGCCAGTCTGTGTCTTTTGGTGGGAGCATTTAATCCATTTACATTTAAGGTAATTATCGATATGTATGTTCCTATTCCCATTTTCTAAATTGTTTTGGGTTTGTTATCCTAAGTCTTCTCCTTCTCTTGTGTTTCCTGCCTAGAGTAGATCCTTTAGTATTTGTTGTAAAGCTGGTTTGGTGGTGCTGAACTCTCTCAGCTTTTGCTTGTCTGTAAAGGTTTTAATTTCTCCATCAAATCTGAATGAGATCCTTGCTGGGTAGAGTAATCTTGGTTGTAGGTTTTTCTCCTTTATCACTTTAAATATGTCCTGCCACTCCCTTCTGGCTTGCAGAGTTTCTGCTGAAAGATCAGCTGTTAACCTCATGGGGATTCCCTTTTGTGTTATTCGTTGTTTTTCCCTTGCTGCTTTTAATATGTTTTCTTTGTATTTAATTTTTGATAGTTTGATTAATATGTGTCTTGGCATGTTTCTCCTTGGATTTATCCTTATGGGACTCTTTGTGCTTCCTGGACTTGATTAACTATTTCCTTTCCCTTATTAGGGAAGTTTTCAAGTATAATCTCTTCAAATATTTTCTCAGTCCCTTTCTTTTTCTCTTCTTCTTCTGGGGCCCCTATAATTCGAATGTTGATGCATTTAATGTTGTTCCAGAGGTCTCTGAGAGTGTCCTCAGTTCTTTTTATTCTTTTTTCTTTATTCTACTCTGCAGTAGTTATTTCCACTTTTTTATCTTCCTGGTCACTTATCCATTCTTCTGCCTCAGTTATTCCGCTATTGATCCCTTCTAGAGTATTTTTTATTTCATTTATTGTGTTGTTCATCATTGCTTGTTTCCTCTTTAGTTCTTCTAGGTCCTTGATAAATGTTTCTTGCATTTTCTCTATTCTATTTCCAAGATTTTGGATCATCTTTTTTATCATTATTCTGAATTCTTTTTCAGGTAGACTGCCTATTTCCTCTTCATTTGTTAGATCTGGTGGGTTTTTGCCTTGCTCCTTCATCTGCTGTGTGCTTCTCTGTCTTTTCATTTTGCTTATCTTACTGTGTTTGGGTTTTCCTTTTTGCAGGCTGCTGGTTCGTAGTTCCTGTTGTTTTTGGTGTCTGTCCCCAGTGCCTAATGTTGGTGCAGTGGGTTGTGTAGGCTTCCTGGTGGAGGGGACTAGTGCCTGTGTTTTGGTGGATGAGGCTTGATTTTGTCTTTCTGGTGGGCAGGTTCACGTCTGGTGGTGTGTCTTTTGGGTTGTCTGTGGCCTTATTATGATTTTAGGCAGCCTCTCTGCTAATGGGTTGTGTTGTGTTCCTGTGTTCCTTACCTCTTTGGGAGGTCCAGACTTTTTCCCTGGACTCCCTCCTTGCTAGCCGTGGCGCACTAACCCCTTCAGCCTGTGTTCTCGCTGCCAGTCCTCTATTGGTAGTATTTTTATACAAACACGTTAAATGTAAGAAGAGCACATCACCTAATTTGCACATGAAAACAAGTCATTTCTGAAACGAATTTGATTTACAATCTAAATAGGGATCATAATTTTGTGCATATAAACCTCAGTGCTTGGGTCACTATGACCTTGAATAATTGGATGAGTTGAAAAAAATAAAGAAAAAAGTAAGAAAGAAAAGATTCAGTTGGAAAAGTTTCTCTGCCAATGACATGACATCACCCTTGGAACCATTTTGATATTGTGAAAAAAGGATCAGGAAACTACTACCACCTCGTAGCTGGGGACTGCCCATAACAGCCTAACTACATAAACAGTTTTCTGTACTTTCCAAAGCTGCCAGCATAAATGTCTGAGATTTTTAATGAAGAAAACAGACGTAAATGGAGGGTGGTGGTGATGGTAACCTCTGCCTGTGTGATGAGAGATCTAAAAGAGGGAGGTTTCCAGTCTTAATTATCTATGAAAATCAAATTTAGGTGAAAAGTAGAAAGTAGAAAAGTTATAATATAGTTTTAATTCTGAGAAAACTAAATGTAATGCCTTCTATGCTCTAAGCTTTTAAAAAAGAGATTGATCATTTTCATATTCACACAGGGATCCTAAGAGACAGATCAATAATTCATGAAATAAATATTTATTTCTTATGAGATTTCTGAGATGAGGAAAGTGCCAGTGTTTATATATAGATGGGAATTCTAGATATGTCCAACTCTGTGGGGGATTTTTTTTTCTTTCTTTTAAAAAAATTCTTTCCCAGGATATATAAAACACTAGCCTTTAAAAAATTTCTCACTAGCCTTTTAAAAAATTCCTGTTAGAAATAATGCTTAATAGAGAATCCATTTTCGCATGGACCTTTTTATTTTCTTCAAAACCATAATATTATATAGAACATGAATGATTAAATTAATGTTTGCACTTTAGTTTGACAACAGTAAAATTTTTGTTTTTGTTATAGAGGCATATTCAGATGACCACATTGACTCTTGAAATGTCATTAATGAATGTCATAACTACACATTTCCTGCCTTGTATTGAATAATTTGTTTCCTGAATTATGTAGTTCAATAAGGATGTGAATGAGTTATCTTTTCCACGTCTTATGATTGTGCTGTACAGAATAATGGAACTGTCTACAATATCTGTAAAACACAAAGGTTTTCTCATTGTAATTAATATGGTACTTGTTTCAATAGCATTTGCTTCAGTTTTAGTACAATAGAAATATTTGGATAGAATACCAGATATTTGAGAGGAATCGGATAAAATGGTACTGGACTAATTTCCTCATCTATTCTATACCATAACATCTCTTTTAGGATCTTAGGAAGCCAGAAAAAGTCAGTTGGCACTTCTGTACATTTTTGACCATCATATTTAATGTATAAACATTTTTTTCTTTTGAGTTCGTTTCACATTTTCAGTGAAACGTTAATGATTGTATAAACAGAGTGAGGATTTTAGGTGCTTCCTTTTAACAGTAATATAAAATTACAGCCAAAGCTAGTTTGCTTCAGCTTCATTGTGTTGAGGTGAGATAATTATAGTTTATGACAAGAAATAATAAAAAAATTAAAAACTATAACTGTTCCTACCACTACAGATATTAAAATTGCAGTAGAATGTGTAGTAATTTTTTAAAGAAGATTGGCAGAATTTTCCCTAAAATATTTACACTCTAGATATATTCAAGATTTTTTTTTTTGAGGGTTCGGAGCATCTCTCAGTGTGTTTACCTCTCTCTGTCATCCATCTTCCCTCACCTTCTCCTAAACCCAAAACATACACAAGGACTCAGATTTTACGTGTAAAATGAATGCCAAAAGATGCTTAAGGAGAAGGGGAGATAAGTCACGAAGGAGATGCTCTGAGAGACCTGAAAGGAGTAAGTGGGGAAGCAATATTGTACTTTATTTTTTTTCCTTCCAGTCTTACAATTGATATACAGCACTGTATAAGTTTAAGGTGTATAGCATAATGATTTGACTTACATATATCATGAAATGATTACCACAATAAATTTAGTAAACATCCATTATCTCATATAGATACAAAATAAAAGAAAAAACAATTTTTCCTTGTAACGAGAACTCTTAGAATTTATTCTCTTAACAACTTTCATGTATAACCTACAGCAGTGTTAATTATATTTATCATGTACATTACATCCCTAGTACTTATTTATCTTATAGCTGAAGTTTGTACCTTTTGATCACCTTCATCTAGTTTCTTCTCCCCCGCCTCCTGCCTCTGGGAACTGCAAATCTGATCTCTTTTTCTGTGAGATTGTTTGTTCGCTTGTTTGTTTTTGAAGTATTGCCTAAAACACCATATTAGTTCCTGGTGCACAACATAGCGATTCGATATTTCTATACATTACAAAATGATCACCACAATAAATCTAAGTGTCATTTGTCACCATAAAAGGTATTACATTATTATGGACTATATTCTCCATGCTGTTCATTTCATGCCCATGGCTCATTTATTTTGTAACTGCAAGTTTGTACCTCTTAATCTCCCTCATCTAATTCTCTCACCTCACCACTCCCGTCCCCTCTGGCAACCACCTGTTCGTTCTCTGTTATGACTGTTATTTGTTATGTTTGATCATTTGTTTTGGTTTTTAGATTACACATGTAAGTGAAATTATATGGCATTTTTCTTTCACTGTCTGACTTATTTCACTTTGAATAAAACCCTCTAGATTCATCCATGTTGTTGCAAATGGCAAGACTTCTTTTTTTTATGGCTTAGTAATATTCCATTTTATATATGTATCACCATTTCTGTATATTAATACATTCATATATTGGTGGACATTTAGGTTGCTTCCATATCCTGGCTATTGTAAATAATGCTGTGAACATAGGGGTGCATGTATCTTTATGAGTTAGTGTTTTTGTTTACTTGGAAAAAATACCCAGAAGTGGAATTACTGGATTATTTTGAGGGACCTCCATACTATTTTCCGTAGTGGATGCACCAATTTACATTCCCGTCAACATTGCATGAGGGTTCCCCTTTTTCCACATCCTCGCCAACACTTGTTATTTTTTTTTGATAATAGCCGTTTTAATAGATGTGAGATGATATCTCATGTGTGGTTTTGATTTGCATTTCCCTGAGTGATTAATTATGTTGAGCATCTTTTCATGTGTTGGTTGGCCATTTGTGTGTCTTCTTTGGTGAAATATCTATTCAGGTCCTCTGCCCATATTTCATTGGGTTGTTTGGTTTTTTGATGTTGAGTTGTATGAGTTCTTTGTATGTTTTGGATATTAACCCCTTATTGGACATATCATTTGCAAATATCTTCTCCCATTCAGTGGGTGACCTTTTTGTTTTGTTGATAGTAGTTTCCTTCACTGTGCAAAAGCTTTATAGTTTGATTTAGTCCCATTTGTTTATTTTGATTTTGTTTCCCTTGCCTGAGGAGACATATCCAAAAAATATTGCTAAGATCAGTGTTAAAGAGTATACTACCTATGTTTTCTTCTAGAAGTTTTGTGGTTTCAAGTCTTACATTTAGGTCTTTAATCTTTTGTGAGTTTATTGTTGTATATGGTATGAGAAAGCAGTTTGATTCTTTTACATGTAGCTGTCCAGTTTTCCCAATACCATTTATTAAAGAGGCTGTCTTTTCTCATTGTATATTCTTGCCTTCTTTGTCATAGATTATTAACCATATAAGCATAGTTTTATTTCTGGGCTCTCTGTTTTGTTCCATTCATCTATGTATCTGTTTTTGTGCCAATACTATACTGTTTTGATTACTGTACCTTTGTAGTATAGTTTGAAATCAGGGAACATGATACTTCCAGTTTTGTTCTTTTTTCAAGATTGCTTTGGCTATTTGGCATCTTCTGTGGTTCCATATAAATTTTAGGATTATTTGTCCTAGTTCTGTGAAAAATGTCATGGATATTTTGATAGGAATTGCGTTGAATGGAGATTGCTTTGGGTAGTATGGACATTTTCACAATATTAATTCTTCCAATCTGTGAGCATAGTTTATCTTTTCATTTATTTGTGTCTTCTTCAGTTTCTTTCACCAATGTCTTATAATTTCCAGAGTACAAATCTTTTACCTCCTTGTTTAAATCTATTCCTAGGTATTTTATTCTTCTCGATGCAATTGTAAATGAAATTGTTTTTTAAATTTCTCTTTCTGATAGATCATTATTACTATATAGGAATGCAACAGATTTCTATATATTGTTTATATCTTGCAACTTTTCTGAATTCATTTAGTAGATCTAATAGTTTTTTTGTGGAGTATTTAGGGTTTTCTATATATAGTATGATGCCATCTTCAAACAGTGGCCCTTTTACTTCTTCCTTTCCAACTTGGATGACTTTTATTTCTTTCTCTTGCCTAATTTCTCTGGCAATGATTTCCAAACTGTTGAATAAAAATGGGGAGAGTGGGCATCCTTGTCTTCTCCTGGTCTTAGAGGAAATGCTTTCAGCTTTTCACCATTGAGTATGACAGTAGCTGTGGGTTTGTCATATGTGGCCTTTATGTTGAGGTATGTTTCCTCTATAACACTTTGTTGAGAGTTTTTGTTGTAAATGGGTGTTGAATTTTGTCAGAATTCTTTCTGCATCTATTGAGATGATTATATGATTTTTATCCTTCTTTTTGTTAATGAGGTGTATCACATTGAGTGCTTTGCATATATTGAACCATTCTTGCATCCCTAGAGTAAATCTTACTTGATCATGAGGTATGATCCTTTTAATGTATTATTGCACTTGGTTTGCTGGTATTTTGTTGAAGATTTTTGCATCTATGTTCATCAGTAATAATCACCTATAATTTTCTTTTTGGTAGTGTCTTTGGTTTTGGTATTAGGGTAATGCTGGCCACATAGAATGACTTTGAAAGCGTTCCTTCCTCTTCAGTTTTTTGAAATAGTTTGAGAAGAATAGGTATTAAGTCTTCTCTAAATGTTTGACAGAATTCACCTGTGAAGATGTCTGGTCATGGACTTTTATGTGTTGGGATTTTTTAGATGTTTGATTCAATTTCTAGTAATGAGTCTGTTTAGAGTTTTTATAACTTTCTGATCATTCTTGGAAGATTGTATAGGCATACTTCATTTTATTGCACTTTGTTTTATTGCACTTCACACATACGTTTTTTATAAATTGAAGGTTTGTAGCAACCATGTGTTGAGTAGTCTATCAGCACCATTTTTCCAACAGCATTTGCTCACTTCGTGTGTCTGTGTCACATTTTGGTAATTCTCATAATATTTCTAACTTTTTCATTATTGTTTTGTTTGTTATGGTGATGTGACCAGTTAGCGGTTATGGTGATAAGTGATCTTTGATATTACTATGTAATTGTTTTGGGGTGTCGTGAACCTCACCCATATAAAATGGCAAACTTAATCGAATATTGAAATGATGACAAATCATTTAGAATATACATAAATGTAGTTTTAAAGCAGCGGCATGGTTTGAGAGGTTTACTCCAGATTTGAAAAGAGTTCTGCTGTGGGTAAAGTGCTATTAAACAGCACTGCATGCTACAGAGAAATAATTTGTGAAAGGAAGAGTCAGTTGATGTGGCCAACTTCATTGTTGTCTTATTTTAAGACATTGCCACAGTCAGCCCACCCTCCAGCAGCCACCACTCTGATCAGTCAGCAGCATCAGCATTGAGGCAAGACCCACAACCAGCAAAAAGATTATGACTTACTGAAGGCTCAGATGATGGTTAGCAATTTTTAGCAATAAAGTATTTTTTCAGTAAGGTATGTATATTGTTTTTTTAGACACAATGCTATTGCACACTTAATAGACTACACTATTGTGTAAACAAACCTGATATATGCACTGGGAAGCCAAAAAATTTCTGTGACTTGCTTTATTGCGACATACGTTTTACTGTGGTAGTTTGGAACTAAACCCGTAATATCTCTGAGGTATGCCTGTATGTTTCTAGGAATTTATCCATTACTTCTAGGTTGGCCAGTTTGTTGGCATATAATTGTTTGTAGTAATTTCTTATGGTCCTTTGTATTTCTGTGGTGTCCTTTTTAACTTCTCCTTCATTTCTGGTTTTATTGATTTGGGCTCTCTTTTTTTTCCTGAGTTAATCTGGCTAAAGGTTTGTTGATTTTGTATCATTTCAAAGAACCAGCTCTTAGTTTCATTGATTTTTTTTTCTTTTTTTTTATTATCTATTTCATTTATTTCCACTTTCATTATTATTATTTCCTTCCTTCTACTAACTTTGGGTTTTGTTTGTTCTTTTTCTAGTTCCTGTAAGTGTAAGGTTAGATTGTTTATTGTTTTCTGGTTTCCTCAGATAGGCCGGCCTGTATCACTGTATATTTTCCTCTGAGAACTACTTTTGCTGCATCCCACAGATTTTGGATCCTTGTTTTTCCATTTTCATTTGGAGATATTTTTTATTTCCTCATTGATTTTTTTCAGTCACCTATTGGTTGGTTACTAGTATATTGGTTAGCCTTCACATGTTTGTATTTTTTGCATTGTTTTCCCCTTGTAGTTGGTTTCTAATCTCATGCCCTTGTGGTTGGAAAATATGCTTGATATGATTTCATTCTTAAATTTATTGAGACTTGTTCTGTGGCCTAGTGCATCATCTGTCCTGGGAAGTGTTTCATGTGCACTTGAAAAGAAAGTATATTTTGCTGCTTTGGGATGGAATATTCTATACAGATCTATTAAGTCCATGTTCATTGCAGAACTATTTACAATAGCCAGGACATGGAAGCAACCTAAGTGTCCATTGACAGATGAATGGATAAAGAAGATGTGGCACATATATACAATGGAATATTACTCAGCCATAAAAGGAAGTGAAATTGAGTTGTTTGTAGTGAGGTGGATGGACCTAGAGTCTGTCATACAGAGTGAAGTAAGTCAGAAAGAGAAAAACAAATACCATATGCTAACACATATATATGGAATCTAAAAAAAAATTGATTCTGAAGAACCTAGGGGCAGGACAGGAATAAAGACGCAGATGTAGAGAATGGACTTGAGGACATGGGTGGGGGAAGGGTAAACTGGGATGAAGTGAGAGAGTAGCACTGATATATATACACTACCAAATGTAAAATAGATAGCTAGTGGGAAGCAGCTGCATCGCACAGGGAGATCAGCTCAGTGGTTTGTGACCACTTAGAGGGGTGGGATAGGGAGGGTGGGAGGGAGACGCAAGAGGGAGGGGATTTGGGGATATATGTATACATATAGCTGATTTACTTTGTTATACAGCAGAAACTAACACAACATTGTAAAGCAATTATACTCCAATAAAAATGTTTAAAAAAAAATTGAAAACATAAAAAAAAAAAAAGGTCCATATGGTCTAATGTGTCATTTAAGGCCAGTGTTTCCTTATGGATTTTCTATCTGGATGATCTGTCCACTGATGTAAGTGAGGTGTGAAGGTCTTCTGCTGTTATTGTGTTACTGTCAGTTCCTCCCTTTATGTTTGTTAGTATTTGCTTTATGTGTTTAGATACTGCTATGGGTGTGTGTATGTACATGTGTGTGTTGTTCTATCTTCTTGGTGGATTGATCCCTTTATCATTATGTAATATCTTTGTCTCTTTTCACAGTCTTTGTTTTAAAGTCTATTTTGTCTGATATAAGGATTGCTATCACCAATCTCTTTTCATGTCTGTTTGTATGGTATGGAATACCCTTTTCCATCCCCTCACTTTTAGTCCATGTGTGACATTAGATGTGAAGTGAGTCTCTGGTAGGCAGCATGTATATGGATCTTGTTGTTTTTATCCATTCAGCCACTCTATTTTCTGGATTGCAACATTTAGTCCATTCACATTTAAAGTAATTATTGGTAAGTATGTACTTACTGCAATTTTGTTAGTTGTATTCTGGTTATTTTTGTTGTTCTTCTGTGTTCCTTTCTTCTCTTGTGATTTGGTTACTTTCTTTACAGTTAATGTTTGTATTACTTCCTCTTTATTTTTGTGTACCTAATATCAATTGGTTTATGGTTACCATGAGGTTCTTATGTAACAACCTATGTATATAGCAGTCTATTTTAAGTTGATCATTGCTTAAGTTTGAGTGTATTCTATAAACACTACAGTTTTACTCCCCTCTGCCATGTTTTATGTTTTTGATGTCATATTTTACATCTAAAAAATTTTGTGTATCCTTAAATAATTATTGTAGATATATTTGATTTTACTAGTTTTTTATTTTAATCTTCATACTAGCTATATAGTTGGTTGATCCATTACCTTTACTTTGTATTTGCCTTTACTGGTGGCATTTTTCTCTTGCATAATTTTCATATTTCTGGTTATGTTCTTGTCTCTTCTGCTTAAAGAAGTCCTTTTAACATTTCTTAAAAGATTGGTTTAGTGGTGATGAACTCATTTACTTTTTGCTTGTCTGGTAAACTGTTTATCTCTCCTTCAATCTGAACATTAACTTTGCCAGCTAGAGGTTCTTGGTTGTGTTTTTCCTTTAAATTCTTTGAATATGTCATGCCACTACCTTTTGGCCTGCAAGTTTTCTGCTGAAAAATCAGCTGATAACCTCACTGGTTTTACCTTGTATGTGTCAAGTTGTTTTTCTCTTGCTGCCCTTAATACTCTCTTTATCTTTAACTTCTAACATTTTAATGATAGTGTATATGTGAAAATCCCCTTGGGTTCACCTTTTAGGAATTCTCTGGGATTCATGGACTCAAATGTATTTCCTTCACCAGTTTAGGGGAATTTTCATCCATTGTTTCTTCAAATAGGTTTTCTCTCCCTTTCTTTCTCCTCTTTCTGGGACCCCTATAATGCAAATGTTAGAATGCTTATTGTTATTCCCGAGGTTCCTTAAACTATCCTCATTTTTGAAAATTCTTTTTTCTTTTTTGCTATTTTGATTGGGTGATTTCCATTACCCTGTCCTCCAGATTGCTGATCCTTTCCTCTGCATCATCTAATCTGCTGGTGGTTCCCTCTAGTTTCTGGTTTTTCTCTATTTCGTTTAGTTTTTTCTGAGGTTTTTGTCTTGTTCTTTCATTTGGAACATATTCCTTTGTCTCCTCACTTTACCTAATTCTCTGTGTTTGTTTCTATGTATTAGCTAGATCAGCTATATCTCCTGGTCTTCAAAGAATGGCTTTGTATAGAAGGTGTTCTGTGGGGCCCAGTGGTGTGGTCCTTCCTGGTCACCAGAGCCAGGTGCTCCAGGAACGTCCTCTGTGTGGGCTGTCTGCATCCTTCTGTTGTGGTTGGGCTGCAGTTGCTGTGGGTGCACTAGTGTATGGGGCTGGTCCCCAGTACAACTGGCTATAAGGCCTGGCCACAACAGTTGTGGGCACTCTGGTGTACTGGGTTGGCCAATGGGATGGGACCCTCTTTGGGGAGACATTGGTGCTGACCAAGGGCACCTGCTGGGACTGGCAGGGTTAAGGGCTGCTTTAGTGGGGCTCTGGTGCTGGATGAGGGTGCTTGTTGGGACTGGCAAGGTAGGGGGCCACTTTGGAGGAATGCTGGCTGTGTCAGGTCCATGGGCAAACCGGGGTGGGGCAAATGGTACATTAATTTTGATGGAGAGAGTCAGAAATGTCACCTGCTAGTGCCAGGTTGCTAGGTAGAAGGTGAGCCAAATAAAAACAAATAAAAACACTGGCACCTGCCAGCCCCTTTATACCCAGAGAAAGTTGCAACAGATCCCTGCCCCTCAAGCACATGCCCTAAAATTAGTAAATGAATTTCTTTCTTATATCACCCAGGCACTTTTCTAACTGCTGCCTCTGCACTGGGACTTGGAAAGAGTGAATCTGTGCATGTGCCCTTTAAGAGCAGAGTCTCAGTTTCCTACAGCCCTTCTGCTCTCCTGCACATAAACCCCAATGGTTTTAAAGCCAGATGTTATGGGGGCTCATCTTTCTGGTGCAGGTCTCCCAGGAAGGGGGCCCCAAGGTGGGGCTTGGACCCTTCGCTCCTTGGGGAAGACCTCTGGGGCTCTGATACCCCTCCCACTTGTGGGTTCCTTCACTGGGTACATGGGTTCTGATTAGACTGCATCTCTGCCCTTCCTACCTGTCTCATTGTAGGTTTTTCTTTTTATCTTCAGTTGTGGAAAGTATTTTCTTCTAGTCTTCAGGTCATTCTCAGAGACGGTTCTCTATCTGTAGTTGTAATTTTGGTGTATCTCTGGGAGGAGGTGAGCCCAGAGTCTTCCTTCTCTGCTATCTTGTTCTACCCCCACTTTAGTTTATTATTGATATGATCTGTGAGGTGGCTCTAATTAGGACTTGTTCTAGATCTGTTTTAATCTGCAGGCTTTCTTTTCTTCACATTGGTGCCCTTGAATCACTGCCCAGAAGTCTGGGTTATAGTGGGTAACATAGTTTCCGAGAAGAGTTTAGTGCCTTTTGGTGATAATGTGTATACAATATTTGTTTTGTGTGGTGATGGCTGGTAGGAGGTCACACTGGCACTGCCCCATTCACTGTACACACTGGCACTGCCCCATTCACTGTACACTGTATTAGTAGAATATTATGGGGATATCCTAATGCAGAAAACATGCTTTGAAGTTAGAGGTTTATAGAATGAAAGCACATTGATGGGAGAGGCTTACTTTTCTTCTTTTTTTTTGAGAGGGGTCTTTTAATTAATTAATTATTTAATGGCTGCATTGGGTCCTTGTTGCTGCACGCAGGCTTCCTCTGGTTGCGGTGAGCGGGGGCTACTCTTCGTTGCGCTGCACGGGCTTCTCATTGCGGTGACTTCTCTTGCTGTGGTTGTGGAACACGGGCTCTAGGTGTGCGGGCTCAGTAGTTGTGGCACGTGGGCTCAGTAGTTGTGGCTCTCAGGCTTAGTTGCTCTGCAGCATGTGGGATCTTCCCAGACCAGGGATCGAACCCCTGTCCCCTGCATTGGCGGGTGGATCCTTAACCACTGCACCACCAGGGAAGTCCAAGGTTTACTTTTGTTAATACAGTTTTCCTTCTTTTGCTAGATTCTCCTGAATTATTTTGGAAATTATGTACCTAATGCATGGACACAAGACAATGGCTGCACTCTTTGTGAAGTGGATACAATTGACTTGTCTGCAGTAGATGTAAGTGGAATTGACTCTGTGTGAAACGTAGTAATAAAAAATAGTGAGGTGGATGGACCTACAGTCTGTCATACAGAGTGAAGTAAGTGAAAAAGAGAAAAATAAATACCATATGGTAACACATATATATGGAATCTAAAAAAAAAATGGCACTGATGAATCTAGTGGCAGGGCAGGAATAAAGACGTAGACATAGAGAATGGACTTGAGGACACAGTGGGGGTAGGGGGAATCTGGGGCAAAGTGAGAGTAGCATCGACATATATACACTACTGAATATAAAATAGTTAGCTGATGGGAAGCAGCAACATAGCACAGGGCGATCAGCTTGGTTCTTTGAGATGACCTAGAGGGGTGGGATAGGGAGGGTGGGAGGGAGTCTCAAGAGGGAGGGGATATGGGGATATATATATATGCTTATGGCTTATTCACTTTGTTGTGCAACAGAAACTAACACAGTATTGCGAAGCAATTATACTCTAGTAAAGATCTATTACAAAAAAAGTACATTGTCATGAAATACAATAATTTGTAAAAGAAAAAAAGCACATTATTTTGTAGTATTGATAATATGGTAGATAATGGATTTAAAAAGCTAAAGCATGATGACTCCGAAAGTTGCTGGATTTGTGTATTTCCAGCAAAACCAGTTAATAATTGACCCTAGCGAAAAGGGCTTGATTGTTAATATTTACTAGCTTGCTATGGTTGGGTGCTCTTGTTTTATTTTAGTCTGGTAACTTGGTCAAAGTGTTGAGGTACAATGCTTCGTTATTTATATGGACTAATTTTATCTGTGCTTGATTTTCAAATTTGATGATTTTAAAATAATATTATATGACTAAGGACTGTTTTAATATTTTATAGATAGTAACTTATATTAATTTTACAAATCCCTTAAGTAGGTAGTGCTGTTGACTGAGTTTTACAGATGAGAAAACTAAGGTATATATACGTTTCAGTAACTTGCTTAAGGCATGTGATTTTTTTTTAAGTGTTGGGGGTGGGATTTAAATTTAGGCAGTCTGGCTCCAGATCCTATAATCTTGATCACTGTGCAATTTCGCCTGGATGTAATGTACATATTATATGCCAGACACAGTGCTACTTATACATGTGTTTCATAGAGAATTATAGCTATAGTTTAATGTTTATACGTTGAGAGTAAATGAGCAACTGAAAGTAATTATTATGTGTCTATTAAACATTTTATGTATCCTTCTCTCATCAACCAGAGCAGTTTTAGGATATCTTATAGTAACATTTTTCTTCCAAAAAATTTCTCTTGTAACTTGTGTATGAACAATTGAATTCTAGGGATGATTTTGTCATTAAGGCTGATTCTTTCCTTCATTCACCATAGGTTTATTGAGTATCTACGGCATGCCAGATAAGTATAGACAGAAATAAAATTCACCTTAATATAGTTCTGGTGACTCCTGTACCCATGCAAACACAAAAATACTCTCACCGTAAAGCACTCAGACTCCTGAATTAAATAGTTTCTGTTCTATTCTGAAAAGGAGGATAAAGAGTAACTTGTCCACATTTAGGACCTTCTGAATAGAACCCTATTTTACTTGAAAATAAGACTTTTTGGCCAGTCTCTCAAATAACAGACTGCATGTTTCCTATCTGGAAAGAAAGCCAGGAACTTTCTGACTGAAGCTGCATCATGAAGATGTTTAAAAATTCATCCTGATCGTTTTTGCAAAGTCTTCTGGAGAGAGAGTTAAAGCTTTTTATCTGTTTAGTATCCTTTTACATAAACTTTCTGGTGCAAAGATTGAAAAATATTTATATTATAGTTTTTTATCTTTATTTTTTGCATATAGGTGAAAATCACCTAATTCTTAAGCTAAGTTTTTTGTCTTATAGACTGTTAGAAAGGAAAACCATTTTATTATGCAAAATAAATTTCTTATGTGTTTTATATGTGTAGTAATTATGCAACAGGGATATAAAAATTAAAATGATGTGGGTAGTTAAGATCTAGGGCTACCATATACTTAGGTGTGGGCTGTAGGCAAGTTTCTCTATACGTAAAAATGATAATGGCTATCTCAGAGGATTGGTAGGAGGGTTAAATGAAATTATATAGATGTGTATATATAATGATATTTTATATGTATAAATTATATATATGAGGTGCTAAGCCTTGATAATAGCTAACTGTTGTACTCTTAGTATCATTAGTATATAAAAATGAGCTTAGGTTGACAATGGAGATGTAGCATGTTGAAGCCCAGTTCTTTACCTACTAATTTATGTGTTCTGAGTTGCTTAACTCTTCTAAGTCCCATTTTCCTCATGTGTAAATTTGGGGTAATAAATAACTTCTAAGGTTATTACAAAATTTAAATGAAATGCATCACATCATTTGATAAGGGAGAGTTGTCATCTAGTTTTTACTCATTTTCCCTGTTAAATTGAGAACTCCTAGAAGGTAGATATTTTGTCTTTAGTTGTTTGTATTTGTTTATTGATTTAGCAATAAATATTTGGGTGACTGAATGAATTGATAAGAAGGACAACAGTGTATGACTTGTACTTCAGTGCAAACAAATAATGTTATTATCCAGATAACAGAGGAATATGTGAGGTATCATGTGTGAAAAGATGGGGGAGAGGTACCTAATTCAGCACTTAACATATATGGTACTTTAAAATATCTTGGGCTTCCCTGGTGGCGCAGTGGTTGAGAGTCCGCCTGCCGATGCGGGGGACACGGGTTTGTGCCCCAGTCTGGGAAGAGCCCACATGCCGCGGAGCGGCTGGGCCCGTGAGCCATGGCCGCTGAGCCTGCGCGTCCGGAGCCTGTTCTCCGCAACGGGAGAGGCCACATCCATGAGGGGCCCGCGTACCAAAAAAAAAAAAAAAAAAAGCTGTAATCTTTATTAAAAATTTTTTTCTTGCTCAGTAATGCACTGTATTTATTTATTTATTTTTTTACCTTTTGACCTCCTTCACCCATCTGTATGTAGTTTGTAATTTAAAAATCTATAATCTTTAAAGTCAGGCTTTAAGACACTGATTAAAAAAGGCATTATAAAGAAATCTTTCCTATGGTTCTGGTAATAACACTATTACATGGCATTTACTTATGTTTCTTTCTTCCTCAATCATTTGTAAGTTTTCCAAGCAAGGAATTTTCACTCCTTTTTAAAAACGTTTCTTATCACAAGGACGGACTAATAGTGGATATTTCAGAATTGTTCATGCAATGAATGAAAGAAACTATTCTCTGAAACATACCCAAACAGAAATTAAGAAAATGTTAAAAATCGATACAAGATAAAATATATTAGTGAAAGAAAGTAGCTTTCCTTATATATAATATAATGATGAAGCAAAATAAAGTACTATCAGTAAAATGAGATTAAAGGTTCAGGGATAGAAATAAAGTCTCAAGTCCTCTGTGATTGTTTTCTTTGAGCTACAAATTAACCACTAAACTTCCAAACCATGGAAAAAAACATGGAAGCACAATTAGCATTCTGGCTTCATAGATGAAGCTGTCAAATAGATTTAGATCTGAAGGAAGTTTCTTTTAGGACCATCTTAAAGGAAGCATTAAATAGTAAAGCAGGTAGTAACCTTAATTACAGTATCCCTATGTTATACAATAGTGAGTTTCCTCTTCAACCTAAATCATAATGTTAAGATGTGATTCAGTAAAATCACTTTGGTGGGGTCCACAAAAATGTATTAGAGAATTGTCATGGGGCAGTCAAATTTAGAAGGTTAAGTTGTACTGATATTCTAGTTTATGTTTTATGTTGTATTGATTAAAACTTGAATAGAATTTAAAGTAAAACCATGCTAATTCTAATTTGCTTTTATGTTTGCCACAAAACAAAGGTTCACCCCAATGTAACAATAGGTGTTTTTATTGAGCAACCAACCCCTTTCCTACCTCGATTTCTGGACATATTGTTGACACTGGATTACCCAAAAGAAGCAGTTAAACTCTTTATTCATAACAAAGTAAGTATTTGAGAAATGAATATTTTATGGGAAAACTGTTTTGATCTTATTTGGAACTATTTGTTATTATTTAGTCATGTCTAAAAAAAATTTTTAAAATTTGAGTTAAATTCAGTGGGGGATTTTTGAAGTCATTACTACTCTGCGTATTTAGGACCTAAGGATTATAGAGTTTAGAAACTAGTATCATACTATTGGGATGAGACACGTGAAACTGTCAATGTTTTGTAGATCAAAAATGGTTGAACATCAGCCATTTTTATATGTTCAACCTTATAATGAAGAGATGTCAAAGGGCCTATAGTCCTTTGCCTTTGGGTTAGTTCTGGTACTTTCTTTTATAGAACCGATCATTAAATTGTTTGCAGCTAATGATAATACCCAACATCAGAACTTGAAATATCTTCCATATACAGTATTGTTTTGATTAATTACACAATGGCATGCTCTTCCCCTAAAGATTTTGATGCTGTCATTTCCCTCAAAAATATTCAGAACCTCCCAAATACCTCCTACGTATAGTCTAAATTTAAAGACATTTTTCCTCAATATTTTTCAATTTTGCTTGTCTCTTCCCTGTTAAAACAGTTGGCATTTATTATCACCTAGAAAAACTCAATAGCTGTGAAGTATGCTCTTTTCTCTCTTTTGTCCTAATACTTTTTGTTTAAGATTGTTCTTTCTTCCTGATGTACATATCGGCTAATCATTTGCCTTTTCCAGAGACTATTTTATATTTGCAGAAAACCACCTCAGATAAGTTTAAAGGGGTGAATGTATTGAGCATTGGCTTTGTAAAATGCATTGTAATACATGTACTTACATTAAAGTATTTTGTTTCTATGTATTGTCTTTTATTTATATTTTTCCTCCTTT
The DNA here is from genome assembly GCF_937001465.1 of Orcinus orca. Lineage (NCBI taxonomy): Eukaryota > Metazoa > Chordata > Mammalia > Artiodactyla > Delphinidae > Orcinus > Orcinus orca. Next base: position 23,611,370 of record NC_064563.1, read on the forward strand.
CGTAGGACCTAAAACCTCTTGATAGCAGGAGTTACCTTCTTTTATTTAAAATTAACTCTATGCAGCTTTTGTATGATAAGTAGTTTTAACAAGCTGTGAAAAGCTTTCAAAAATACTTAGTGAGACTTGATACATAAAGAGCTCTGAAATGCTCTAATGATGGCGATAGGTAACCTTATCTAAATTTTAGCAGTTAGATCACCTTATTTAAATTTTAGCACAGTTGAATCACACTAATTTGATGACTTTTCATGTTGATTATTTTCTCATCATATTTTCTTATCAATAAAATTTTAACTTTCCCTTCTTTTTGTAAAAAACACAACTTTTTATGTGACCATTAATTTTCTCTCTGCTTAAAATAATATTGTAATATTTATTTTATAAAAAAGATTATAACAGATTAATCTGTTAGGTTTAATAGATATTTTTTATGGATATTTTACAAAACATGTCTAAGATTCTCAGGGCACAAGCCATTTTCCCCCTCAAGTCAGAAATATTTTATAGGACTCAGGATTTAAATATTAATGCAAGGACTAGGAGTAGATGTTAAAAGAATTTTGAAGTATATATTTTTTTAAAAATTGATATGTATCTATTTTAGATTCTACATGTGATATTTAGATGATATTTCAATATAATATGCTTAATATAGTTATCACTTTGCCTGTAGTGATGAATATGTGAATGGTGGAATTCACAAATTTTGAATGTGAAGTCATCCCTACATATGAATACTTCAGTCATCTTATTGTCTTTTTTCTCACTACTTTCCTTTTTTTAAACTAATTTTCAATTTTTAAAATATGTTACAGGAAGTTTATCATGAAAAGGACATCAAGGTGTTTTTTGATAAAGCTAAACATGAAATCACTACTATGAAAATTGTAGGACCGGAAGAAAATCTAAGTCAAGCCGAAGCCAGAAACATGGGAATGTATGTTTTAGCAAATTTAAATTCAACCAGTATCTACTAAAGAAACTTAAAAAAGAAAGACAACTTTTCTTCAAAATTAGTGTCCTAAACTTGGATGTCTCAACTGTGTGTGTGCATGTGTGTCTGTGTTTGTGCCCACACATGAGCATACCTCTGCTGTTCGAACTATATCTATGTTTGTGTGTATTTATGTCTAAAGGGCCATGAAAGTTATTTACGTTTTTCTTTTAATGGCTAAGAGTCAATATATTTATTCAAAATATTAACTGAACTTCAGATCAAGATTTAAATCCCCAGACAGATGAGTAGTGTGACTGATGTAGCAGTGATTTAAATATACATTATCTGAAGCTTTTGTGTGGCAGAAATGTGTGTTTCAGATATTCTAGTTACCTATTGATCTAAATAGTACTATAACCACAGAAGAAATATTTTAGGTCCTTTGTTTAGCCCCTTTAATACTTCAGACAGATTACTAATAAAATTCTGGTAATAGTGAAAACGATCACTTATTCAGTGAATGTGAATTGAATATGCCCATCAGTGGGTTAAAAGTTGGTAATGAAAAGGTAAGACTCAGTGATTTCTCAGCAGGAGACGTTCTTGTCTTGTGCTGTGGAAGCTTCAGGCCCAAAGTGATGGAAAGTGCCTATTATGGGGGTAAAGGGACAGGCAGGAAAACGGGCCTTAGAAAAACCAAACAGATGTTATTACTAATGGTTCCATAACTTCATCATTGGAGAGTACCTTGGGTCTACATTTAGAACTTATTTTCTCTATTTAAAACATTTTTGTATGTGCTCTGTTGTATCTGGCTTTGCCTTAGCACAGTGCTTTTTAATTCACTCATGTCATTACAATTATCAGCAGCTCATTCCTTTTCATTGCTGACTAGTATTTTATCATATGAATATACCGCAAGTGGTTTACACACGCCCCTGGTAATAGACACTGGGCTGTGTCCAGTTTGGGGCCAGTATGAATAAGGCTGCTAATGAAGATTCTTTATTAGAAGTGTGAATATGTGTGTTGTGTGTGTGTGTGCGTGTGCGTACATATGCTTTAGTATATTTTGGGAAAATACCAAGGAGTGGACTAACTAGGTCATAGGGTTAGGATAGGTGTATGTTTATAAGAAACAGCTAAATAGTCCAAAATGGTTGTACATTTTTAAAAATTTTATTTATTTTTATTTTTGGGTGTGTTGGGTCTTCGTTTCTGTGCGAGGGCTTTCTCCAGTTGCTGCAAGCGGGGGCCGCTCTTCATCGCGGTGTACAGGCCTCTCACTATTGCGGCCTCTCTTGTTGCGGAGCACAGGCTCCAGACGCGCAGGCTCAGTAGTTGTGGCTCACGGGCCCAGTTGCTCCGTGGCATGTGGGATCTTCCCAGACCAGGGCTCGAACCCATGTCCCCTGCATTAGCAGGCAGATTCTTAACCACTGCGCCACCAGGGAAGCCCTGGTTGTACATTTTACACTTGTAACAGCAAGATAATAGACCTCCATCTGCTCCACATGTTTGTCAACATTTGATATTGCCCATCTTTTTTATTTTAGCCACCCTACTGGGTATGAAAAGGTATCTTACTGTGGTTAGGTATCTAAAGGTATCTAAGTCTTTCGTGCATTTTTGCTTACATTGGGTTATCTTGTTAGTTGTGTATTTGTAGGAATTCTTTATATATTTTGTATACAAAATCTATCTATCTAAACTCTATCTCTGTCTCTATAATGTTTTGTGAATATTTGTTCCATTCTATGGCTTGATTTTTTACTTTTTAAATACTGCCTTTTAATAAGAAGAAATTTTAATTTAATAAAATTCTATTTCGTCTTTTTCTTTTATGCTTTGTGCTTTGGGGTTTATTTTCTGTTTAAGAAATCTTTCTTATTCCAGTGTCATGAAGACATTCTTTGGAATTTTTCTTTCATAAGCTTTATCATTCTAGCATTTATGTTTTAAGATGTTTCAATCTGCAATTCATCTTGAATACATTTTTGTGTTTGGAGTGAAGTAGGGGTTAACTTTTATTCTTTGCAAATGAAATTCCAGTTGTTTCAATACTCCTTTTTAATTTAAGGCTTTTCTTTTCCTACTTAATTGACTTGGCCTTGGTCAAAAATCAGATAACTGAGTATTTATGAGTGATTGTGAGCTCTCACTTCTGTTTTGTTGCTCTAAGATCAGTGCTACACTTTATTACTAGGGATTTATATTAACCTTGAAATCATGTGGTATAAATTTTTAAATTTTTTTCCAAGATAATTTGAGCTGTTTTTAAAAAATTATTTAATTTTCATTTTTATTGATGTATAATTGACATATAATGTTAGTTTGAGGTGTACAACACAGCTTCAATATTTGTATACATTGTGAAATAATCACCACAATAAGTCTAGTTACCATCTGTCACCGTGCATAGTTACAGTATTTTAAAAAATTTTCCTCTAATTTTTTTGCACAATTTTAACAAACTTTCCTGTCTGCTGTCCTGCTTGACAGTTGCTTAGAAACAAATGTGTCATGGAGTTAAACACTCACAGTAGCAGAAAGTGATAACTCGGATCAGCAGTGAGGGAGGAGAGCTCAGAAAGAGAGAGCTCCAAATGCAGAAACCGTAATACTTGATGTATCACAAGTAGTTCATTCCTTCGTGTTCCTGATGGTAACGCTCCAGGCTCTACCAAGAAAGCATACATCACAATCCGTGTCCTTGGATAAGAAGCAGGGCAGTGACCATCTTAGAAAGAATTCCACGCAAATCAAGTTTTAAAAGTATTAACACCTAAAGAGTTATATATACACCTGTATTTCCAAGATTCAATTAAAACTGAGTTGTTGGATATACAGGATCTTACACTGTGAATGTGTGTGTGTGTGTGTGTGCGCAGAAAACATTTTGATTTGTGAAAAAAAGTTGTTGATAAGTACATTGGTATAAATTATGTTCCCTTTTTAGAGAGAATTAAATGCTGAATTATAAATTGCCCTTCTGACTGGATGTTTTATGCCTTGAAGTATTTAGTGGCTTGAAAATATATTTCACTTGCCCTAAAATTTTTAGTTTCCCTCTACCCATGAACGTCTGTGTTGATCAACTGACCATTTTGAAATTTAAGATAATATTTATCCTTTTGGGTATAGTCTTACTATTTTGATTAGAAAAGTATTTTAGAGAAACCTTATTTTGCTTATGAGCTTTATGTTAACATTTTTCAACCAGCAAATATTTATTTTATTTAATGCATATTTTATTTCTTTTTCAATGACAGGGATTTTTGCCGTCAGGATGAAAACTGTGATTATTACTTTAGTGTGGATGCAGATGTTGTTTTGACAAATCCAAGGACTTTAAAAATTTTGATTGAACAAAACAGGTACTATATATTATGCAATGTCAATTTATTTTTAAAATTATAATTATTTTCTGTATCTACGTGGACATGCTATAATTACTTGTCTGTGTTTAGCAAATTGAGGGAACTCACAAGAAATTATTTTCTACACCTTATAAACTTTCAATTCTAAGTAATTAGTTTTCTTTTAAAGAAGTCAAATAGAAAACAACCTGATGAAAATTTCAAAATATTCAATATTAGTTACAATCAGAAATGTGATGTTTATCAATTATGTTTGACCTATTTTTCTATTTAAAGCTAGATGAAATTGTGATCTATCTAAAAATAGAATTGTCTTATTTTCCACAGATATTTTCAAAGTAGAATTTCATAAAACTTCTGACCTAGAAAGTTATTACAGAGTTGGAAGTTCTTAGAATATGAAAGAAATTTCAGAGGTACATATTATTCCACAGCCTGATCTGTGATTTTGTTTAGTACTGAACTAATTATCTCTAGGCAATACCTGTTTTCATTTAACTGAATTGAAATGGGTAAAAGGCACCATCTATACCGGCTTATAATGATATTAATCTTCATTTATAACTACTACTGCTACTACTATTAATACTCTCACTAATACCCCACCTTTAGTGAGTGCTTATTAAGTGCCAGGTATTACTCTGTGTATGTTCACATATATTAACACAATTATTTCTCTTAACAAATAGAATGGTTAGCAATGAAATGTTAGAATTACTGTTTTCATTTTGCTGAATAAAATATGTAAGAAGTCTATTATACTCCACTAATCCATCGTTTGTGTAATTTGTCAATGAGAATTCAGTTATTATTTCAAAAGCTAAAACCTCTTAGTATTAATCTTCTAATTCCGTACTGAAAACATTGAGGCACACAGAAGATGGATTTTGATTTTCAATGTCTCTTTCCCTAGCTCTGTCAGGCAGCTAAGATTATAAATTACAAGATTTTTTTCTATTAAATATTTGATCTTGTTAGTTATCGACATTGAAATATCATTCATTCCTTAGATTAGCATAATATGTAGATTCTAATTTATGTTTTTATTTCCAATATTGTAGGTATTCTAAACAAAACAAAATGTAAATGTATCTGGTTAACGTTTTATTCTAATAGGAAGCAGGAAAAATAAAGTACAATCATTATTTTGCATGAAGTGTATTTACAGACTGTGTGTCATTTTTCCATAGGTAAGAGAAAGGGCACACCTGGTCTTCACAAGATTGGAGGGTTGTAAAATAGGTTTTTTTGTGGAAATAGTTGGTCTATAACCTTCCTCTTGGAGGAGTTGTGTGAGATTTTCTTCAAAATTGTGTGACACCATTAAAATTTACTTCATTTTAAAAATAATTCTAACAGAACTTCAGATTTTGTTACCTCATTTGGAAAATGTTGACACATTATAAATTAGATTTCCTTAAAAGAAATCTGGCGTGTTTTGAATTTGTAACATATACTTGTCTTAAAGGGGCTGCTTTCCTGGTAGGCAGCGAGACAGCATGGTATAGCAGTCACCTTTTATTTTGTTTTCTAAAATAGTCAAAAGACCAGAAAAATGTTTAGTGTTGCCAGGGCTAGCACCCATTTTAAAAGTTTTAACACATTTTAACCCATTTTAAAAGTTAAAAAAAAAAAATACGGAAACATACTTTAAAGTAATTCAAGGCTTAACTTTAGGAAAACTGGCCTACTTACAAATATCTCAGCCCATCTTCATACATTTTTTTATTCAGCAAATATTTATTGGATACCTTAATGCACCAGGGACTGTTATGTCTGCCTAATAACAATGAAAATATTTGATTTCATTTAGTATAATTTTCGAAATACTAAAATAACTAAATAATTAAGGTAGCTATACTTTTTGGATATAAGTATGATACTTTTAAAAGTTGTTTACTTTCATTTGCATTTTCAATTACTTTTCCTTTCTCATTAGTCTTTTTTTTTTTTTTTTTTTTGCGGTACGCGGGCCTCTCACTGTTGTGGCCTCTCCCGTTGCGGAGCACAGGCTCCAGACGCGCAGGCTCAGCGGCCATGGCTCACGGGCCCAGCCGCTCCGCGGCATGCGGGATCCTCCTGGACCGGGGCACGAACCCGTGTCCCCTGCATCGGCAGGTGGACTCTCAACCACTGCGCCACCAGGGAAGCCCTCATTAGTCTTTTTTAAAAAACATCATTGAAAGTCATCAATGTACTTATTTTTAAAGAAAGTGAGGGGAGGAAATTCCTCTCTTTTATTTTACATTTAGTTTTTTGGACTAACTACATGTGTGCTAAATGAACTTTATTGTTTTCTGTGTCATGTTAAGCCCAAAACACATAATTCTGTGGCAATTAAAAAGTAAATAATTATCTGGATTTGTTTTTCTCTCTTCTCTTTAGAAAGATCATTGCTCCTCTTGTAACTCGTCATGGAAAGCTGTGGTCCAACTTCTGGGGGGCCTTGAGTCCTGATGGATACTATGCTCGATCTGAAGATTATGTGGATATTGTTCAAGGGAATAGAGTGTAAGTTACTTGATTTGATCTTTTAATGTAAAATACTTTTATCTAAAGATATGGTCCTGTTAATATTATATTGAATTTTCAAACATTTTTTATCTCTTTATGTTAAATGGAAATTTGAAGACCTGGAGACCACTTGGGATCCTGCAATACTAGTGTAAAACTAATATTTAAAAAATTGTTCTTAAAGCTGTAAATCATCAAAGGCACAAACTCTCAGTTGTGGGAAATACTAAAAGGCAATGTATGATTACCATGGGTAGTCATCTTATGGTTGTTAGAAGAGGAATATTCTTTAAAGTTTGGAAAGGGAATTTAGTTTAGCTAATTTCTTTAGTGGCTAGGGTGAAGGTTGTTTGATAGCTTATAAAATTTTATAAATGAGCAAACAAAAACACCAACAATGAAACCTTCCAACATTTCCTTTTGCAAGAATTTTCTGTGTAATATAGCTAATATTCTGCTTTAAAGAGAAATTGCTTTGCCAGTATGATTTCCATTTCTAGAGTTTGAAAAGAATATACTTACTACAAAGTATGTGCATGACTGATATTTATTTCAGAGACAACAATTGATATTTTTTAAACTAAAAATTAATCACACCTGAAGTAGTTTTTTTGCTAAGGTAATATTAAGGAAGAATGTATCCTGTTTTTCATACAGATGGTGGACCAGAGTGACTGAGACATTAAGTGCTTTGCCTAATTTCTCAGATACATCAGCTCAATTAAAAAGGGTTAAAATGTAGGGAAAAAAAAAAACCCCACACTTCTTGTTGAACAGTTGAGTGGTAAAGAGATGTTTTGCTTGTGAAAATAATAATAGGTGTAAAAGCAGTAATAGTCAATTTGAATGATGTAAACGATAAAGGCTTTTGTTAGCTGCAGTTAAGAAGCATGATAACTGAGAAAATACTATTAAGATCATATTCTGTTGTTTCAAAGTACATTAATTGATTCTGGAATGATCAGGATAGACCACATGCCCGATATTGTCTGTGGGTATAGCGGGAATAAGGCTTCACAGAAGTAGAAATAGAGAACTCATATTTCATTTGTTTTAAGCACTGGTGTTTTTCTGTCCAACCTCCTGTAATTGTTGTCTAAAGTGTAAGGAAAAGAATAAAATAGAGGTTTTTGATTTAGTTAATAGAAGAACATACCTTATGTATAAAAGCTACATGAAAGAATGACATCTTGTGACGTGTGTGTGTGTGTGTGTGTGTGTGTTTTCCTTTAAAATTGAAACAGTGCACACTCTACCATACCAGTGATTAATTTCTGAATTCAGCGGACACACTGTATATTTTTGATTGGCCATTTCCTTTGAGGCTCATCTAGTAAGACAAAATGATGTTACGTATATTGCTTTCAATTACATTTCCTTGGTCAGGATCTTCCCTTTCATGTGCTCTAAAAGCAAAGGTATATCCCTTCAGGTGAACCACTATTATATTGTTTTTATGAAATGAGTCATGTTCAGAATAGGGAGACAAGTGTGGGAAAGAATAAAGGACAAAATAAAGTGTCTCCCAATACTCAGGTACTTCTAGCTCTGTTTCTTTATATCTTCCTTTTTCTACAGACAATTGAGATAGCTTAATGAATTTCAAAAGGCTATATTTTAGGAGAATTTTAGGCTGTATTCAGTGATGTGCTGGTAAATGTCTAACAACTAGTTCTTTGGGTTGGAGGATGCCCTGATTTGTAGTGTTAGCCCAGTTCTGTGTTCTGAATAGTTCTACCACGGCTGATTTCAGACTTCCAATGTGAAGTCAGAAGGGAAGCCAAATGCTCTGGGGAGCCAGTGTGAGCTGGCTGCAGTATGCCACTGGCTGGATGTGCTATTTTTTGCTATCAGGCTGCTTAATCTTAAATGTACAACAGAATATTATACTCTAGCTGTATCAACAGAATGAGGGATGACAGCCAAAATGCCAAACATATCAATCTTAAAATGAAGTTTATGTAGGGAGATAGTGATTTATCTCATAGTATGTAGTGTTTACCAAGTAATCTCATGTATATATATGTGTACATATGTGTCAGATATCATTAAATGTTGTTTGCATTTGTGTGTAACTTGATTCAATAGCTTATATCTGCAAAATTTAAAAACATAGAAGGCATTTATTTTAAAAACATAAAACTTTGTATTTGTGGTACTTTGGAACGTCTTATCTTTACTTTCAGAGGGATATGGAATGTCCCATACATGGCTAACGTGTACTTAATTAAAGGAAAGACACTCCGATCAGAGATGAATGAAAGGAACTATTTTGTTCGTGATAAATTGGATCCCGATATGGCTCTTTGCCGAAATGCTAGAGAAATGGTAGGGTATACAGTAATGGCTTGCTTGAATGTCTCTATAAGATGGCTTGCTTTCCCAGTTGATGTGTCATTTGTTTTGGTGCCCTTTTTCTTTCTAATTTATAGTACTAGCCAATTTTTTTGGTTCTGTATTGAAATACTGGAAGCAATTATGGAGAATAATTTACCTGTGGAACATTTACCTATAGAAACAACTTGAAAAAAGTTAGGCTTGGTGCTTAGGTTAACTCATAAGCAACAGTAAGATTTTCAATAATAAACATAGATTTATTATGAATCAGCTTTGCATTTTTAAGAATTTGCCTTTACTTTCATTTGAAATTCAATAGTTAAAACCTGACCTAATTAAAGTTAACTATATGAAGCCTGGGTGAAATGATCAGTTACACATTTAAGAAAAACACACTTTTGTCCTGAAATCAATGTCCATAATTTTTCTATCATTATTAACCCCATACTCTCAAAAAGTAGGTTCCTTACCACTAATCTGGGAGAAGGATCGAAACATGTAGTCTATTTAATCTATGTGAAAAATTAATGATACATTGCTATTCTACAAATGTACTTTCTTGATAAAACTTAAGTGATTGCAGAAAATAGTTTGTTTTTCAAAATGTGTTAATACGTCTTAAAACATTTATAAAGTTTTCTGTTTTAAAATGGTTGGGTTATTTTATTCAAATTTATATAAAAAATGTGATTTTGGAAAAAATCAGGAAAGTTGGCAAGTACTTTTTTTCTGGTTTAATAAGGCATGTATTGTTTGAATATATTTGTTTTTCCTATAAACTTATGTCCATTGTTATATTGAATATACTCAGTACTTGTGATTGTAATTTGTGCTCATGTTTGGCTAATTTGACTCAACAGCGCATCCTGGAATGGCCATTCTTACACCTTTTTCCTTTCTCTTAATTTTGTATCTAATGAAAATTCTACTAAGGAATGAGCTTGGATTTATGTTTGACCAACAGAAAAAAAAAGGGCTGGAGTTGTTTCTTTGTGTGCGCTGTAAGCTTTGCTTGTTCTGCATGTTGTCTGTGAAGGACATTTCAGAATGTCAGCTTTTGATCAAAGGCTGCTATTTTTATTTACCTAAGAATACCTGAGAGAGTGGGTGTACAGGTCAACTTACCCAATCCTTCTCTTCATTTTAGACTTTACAAAGGGAAAAAGACTCCCCTACTCCGGAAACATTCCAAATGCTCAGGCCCCCAAAGGTGTTATTTTTATTTATTTTTACTTGTTTTGGTTTATTTAATTTTATTTATTTAATTAAAATACTAGATATTGTCTAGAAGTAAAGTTTAAGAGTCTTCTTTCCTTTTAGCTTGGTGTAAACGGTCGGTATTCGTTGGTTCTGAATCTGTATATGTATGTGTGTGCTTTGCATGTTGGGGTACACATTGTGTGATATTCACTTCTTAGTTCTTTGGGCTGATTTAGATTTTATGGTTGACAAATGAGAAAGTTAAATCCAGATCACTTTAACTAGTTTTTCCAGTTTTTGTTTTTTTAAGGGAGAGAAGAAGTAGGAGTAAGTATAAAGTACATCCTGATTAAAATGAGATTTGGGTACTCTTCACCTTTTTTTTTTTTTATTACTAACTAACTCTTTTACTATTAAAACAGGTACAAAAAGAAACAACCTTACCTTAATGGTGTTTGCCACGTTTATTTGGTTTGGGGCAAGGACAGGAGACTGCTTTTCTTTAGCTGCCTCATAATGCAGGAGTAATTTCTGTGTTCAGTCTCTAAGTATCAGGACAGTAAAAGTATGGAATAGACTGACAAAATAAAATTGACCTTTGAATTCTTGTTTAAAAATGTGATATCTTCTTTGAAAGGGAAAGAAGCCGAAAGAGGTACAATTAATTGCACTTTGGTGTCTCAAAAATATTTCTGCTTTCAAACAGGAATTCTTTTTCCTTGATGTCTACATTTAAGACCAATGAGAAAGGGACAAAAACAGTTCTTCTTTTTTTCAGTTGAGTGTCAGTGCTATCAATTAGTTTTGTGTGGTGTCAGAATTCATAATTAATGAAAATTTTATTTTTTATTTTAAATCATGCATGTTTTATATGAAAAATAAAAATGCATGTTCCTGAATGAGATATAAAAGTTGAAATTAGTATCTTCTGTATATCTTTCCTATGGTTAAATTTATGTTCTTGTACTTTCCTCCAAGATGATTAATACTATTATTTTTTGGCATATAGGGTGTGTTTATGTACATTTCTAATAGACATGAATTTGGAAGACTATTATCAACTGCCAATTATAATATTTCCCATTATAACAATGACCTCTGGCAGATTTTTGAAAATCCTGTGGTATGTATTTCATGCTCAGCTTCATTTATTACTTATTTTCCTATAACTCTAAATGGATGTAAATCAATTAGGTTAATAATATGAAAATATGGTAAGAGGCTTTAAAAAGGTATCTTTAATTATATTTTTTAAGGCATAATTATATTTCTTGACTAAGAACTTTCTTTTTAAAGACATGAGGTTTGGGGAAGGGAATTATCAGTTTCTTTGATTTCTCCCAATATCTCTGTTTATATATTCAAAAACTCCAACAAATTTTTAATCACAATTTCAGAGGAAAATGTTTACAAGTAGCTCATGTATGACAATATTACATTTTGACTTTCAGGAAAAGAATTCAAAAAGTTAGTTTGTGAAAATGGATTTTATTTTATCATTTTGTTTGTTTTTTATAACAATTTTGTGAATGTACACCAAAGATAGCTAGAGAAAATTGCAGAGTAAGTGGATTCAGCATATAAAGTCTTAAGTTGAGGAAATGATTTCCTTTTGAAGTCCAAAATTATTTCTTTTCTGAAAGATTTGAATCATGCAGACATTAATTCCTTTTTTGTCTTACTGGGTTGGTTTTGTTTAGTCAAGTTGGCACAATTATTCAAGGGAAAATACTCTCTCTAATCTCTGTAATACTACTATTTATGGTTTTCTCCTTCCCAATAGTGAAAGTTTTAAATTACAAAGACTCAGTCCACCTGATGAGAATTGTCTTTTATTTTGTAGTAGTTGACTTTTGGGAATAGTAAATTTAATGGTCTCTGGAACTCTGTTGAAGGAAAAAGAATGTCTTTTGACTTTTTTGGGGTATTTTAAAAATACTTTTGTTTCATTTTAGCTGCGTATCTCCATCTTTCACAGGAGTAGAATTGAAAAGAGGCATTTTTTAAATGGTGAGGGTGGAATTACATATTTTACTTTGGCACTGAATCTCTTGGTATTTTGAGAGACAGAATTATTTGATTTCTTGGGTAATAATTAGTTTCCTGAAAAAAATTTCCCAAGTTATATCCTGTAGATATTTGTGTGAGAATTCAAATCTTTAGAGATTTGAATATGCAATGAATATATCAGAAATAATAGGAACTGCTTTTCTTTCCATGCTTTGTTTTTGGTAAATTAGCCTGACTGACATGCCTCATGAGGGGTATCCCATAGCAAAATATTTAATGATTATCCCATTATCAGAACTTCTAAGAAATTAGTAAAGTCAGTTTGTTCCATGACATTTGAAAAGCAGTCTAAAATGAAAAGTTAATATTAATGCTTTAATGTAAAATCTTAGGAGCTTGTTTCTTTAACTTCAAAAAATCTATAATGATGCCAGGAAAGGATACTTAAAAATATTTAAAGGTTCTGAAATGTTATGTATGATTATTTACTGCTAATTTTCTCCCATGTTTTGGAATCAGAGAACCAATTAATATTAAAGGGAATAATGAGATAATATAGTAATTTCATCCTTATAATTATATACTATGTATAAATTAAATTTGTTAAAGAATTTGAAGATAACTTTTATTCTTCCATATCAAAAATTTCTGAGTTACACGTAAGCAGAGATATGCAAAACCAAGAATGGCAAATAAATTATCAGAGCCCTTCTGAATTGTGGCCTGAAAAGATATATTTCAGACAAATATTTTTGAAACGTATTTTGATTGGAATTGTTTTGAGCCCGTATCTCAATTCTTTCCTGTTTGCTCACTTAATTTGTACTTTGCAAAGAGAAAATTAAGAATTTTGTTAAATGGTCTAAATATATATAAGAAAAGATCGTTTTGGATATTGACTCATATTTTAATATATACCCTTTAAATATTGGGCTTTTTAAATAAAACACTTGACCCAGGAAAAGGATTCCTTAGCTGATATTGACAAAAATTGATGTATCTTAGTGTGTGGCTTACGTGTCAGTGATTGGACTAAGAGAAGATTCAGGTTCATGAATTAGTATGAAGAGGAGCTATTTTTCAATATATGGTCTTATACCTTAATTTCAGTAACTAAAAGATATGAAATAGTAACCCCATGATCATTCTTTGATACACATCTAAAACTGAAGGCAGAAATTTTAAATACATTTAAAAAAATCAAAATTATTTTAGAGTAATTCACTATAAAATTATAAGTAAGGCCAAGTTGATTAATATTTTTACGAATTTTAGTAATTTTTACTGATTAAGTTTTACGAATATTTGTTGGTAGGATTATGTTCCTTATCTTTCACTTTTAAAACACACATATTTACCTACACCTATTTATATGCATAGAATATAGTATACAAATATAGTGACTATAAGATTACTCAAATTTTAAAATCCTGAGTTATAAAAGTCCGTAAATAAAAATTTTGCCATTCATAAAATGATGTGAACATACATAGAATCAGGCGAAGTTTAAAAAACATAAACTGTGGTTTCTGAAAATTCCTACTTTGTCTACTACATGTAGTCATTTATAAATTGCTTGAGCAATTTCTAAAGTGCATGTACTTTATATTTTCTATTAAAGTATTTATGAAAAGGTTTTTGCTTTAATCCGTGCAATTGATTTTTTTGTAGGACTGGAAGGAAAAGTATATAAACCGAGATTATTCGAAGATTTTCACTGAAAATATAGTTGAACAGGTTTGTATTAATAATTACTATGATATGTAGAGCATTTTTGCTATATTTTCCAGCAGGGAATATTATTAATGCAATACTGCTTTAGCAGCAGATGTTGTGAAAGTGGAGAAACTTTATCCTTTAGGTAAAATTCATATGACTTAATTACCAGTTTTACAGCCTTAAGGGTCATACAGTTGTAAACATGTAGAAAAATGAGAATTAACAATAATTTTAAGATCATGCCATTTTTTTAGCATACTCCCAAATGTTATAGCTATCTCAAAAATAAGGAATTCTTGGCAGATCTCTGGTGTAGGCCTCTTTCAATGAAAGTTTATCTTTGAAAGAAATTGAGCTCCAAACGTCTCTTCTCAGAGAGGTCTTTTAAAAAATGAACTCTGTTTGAGGTTAGTGTTCCAAGCTATTGCTAATACCTTATTTCAGAGAATGTAACGTGTCTAAAATGTCTTTAATTCTGAGATGCTGTTATTTTGTGTACCATGAGAAAGGAAAAAACTACTGCCAATTAAACTATGATGCAATGTTTTCTAGTCACTTAGAATTTTTAATTTTATGCATATTGAAAGAGCTATTTTAGACTTATTAAGGCATATATGTTATAGAGCACTGTATACATAATAGCATTTCATTTCAATGAGTGGTAGTATAAATCATTTAAAAAGATGTTTCAAAAGGCAAGTCAACAGTGCCAACTAAATGTGTGCATGTGCACACACACAGATACACACAAAGTGAGGACAGAATGAATGCCTGACCAAGTGTACATGCCCTGTGGCATTAACAACATCACTATGGCTGCCTGGCCAACTGTGTCTCTAAGACACGTCTTGATTGCACAGATGTTAAAATGCAAACAAAATAAGTAAATAAATGAAAATTAAAGTCTTAGAAATTGTTTAAAAAAAACCAAAACCCAAACTAGTATTGTTTGTAACAGTACTGTCAGTAATGTTGGGCAAACTTCTTAAAAAGACATCTAAGTGAGATAAATATTGAATATTCTGTACTTTTGAAATGCCATTTCTTAGTAAAAAGACACAAAATATTACTCTCTTAATGGTGATATCATGTTTTATATATAGCCTTGTCCAGATGTTTTTTGGTTTCCTATATTTTCTGAAAAAGCCTGTGATGAATTGGTGGAAGAAATGGAGCATTATGGCCAGTGGTCTGGGGGAAAACATCATGTAAGTTGTCATTTCACACAAAGAACTAAAATGTGTATGTGGGGCAAGGAGGAGTGTAGATATTTAGAGAAGGTAGAGGAGGCTTGTCCTTTTTGTCTTACATCTCTGAGTCTTAGACCTAAATGAAGGGGCTACCCAAGGCTGTCAAGAGAACTCTTGTTTTTAGCCTAATTCTGGTACTAATTGTTTAATTTAACATTTAATCTATCCGGGCCTCAGTTTCATCTCCAATTAGGCCTTAAGGGTCAGTGTCTCCTGGCAGGGGATGGTAAGGTAATGCCTATTGTGTGACACTGCTCTTCTCCAAGGTCACTTTTTATTCTCTGCATTTTTGCAGTGAGCTGTAGTGAAAATACCAAGACAAAGTTTCTGTGGTTGACTGCCAAAGCTATTTTTTTGTGTGTAGACATAGGAAGGAGGAATCTGTTTGAATGCCTTTGGTGTAATTCAGTTTTGCATTTACATTCAGAGTCAAAGACTTGGCTGAAAGCATTACTGTAGGTGGTTCAAGGTATTTCTTTTCCTCTGAGAACCCACAGATGCCAGTTCCTTCACAGTACTGAGGAATTTTCGTGGAATGTTCTGGAATATCACTGCCTCTGCTCAATTATATATTCCCCAGCTAGTTAGCTGATCAGGAAGATAGAAGTTCAAAGTATGAGGAAGAGCTTGAAGTCAGCATGTTGTAGGATAATGAAAAGCAATCATGGAAGGACTTTGGGTGCCACAAAATTAAAGTGAGGAACTTGGCAGGGAAAGTTTATTTTCAGTGACAGGTAATCCAAGTGGCAGACAGACAGAATCTATGCCCGTCACCAGCTAAGACTGCCTGAAGGTTCACTGTAAAAACACTCATTTTTTAGGGGACACGGGAAGGCTTTGGCAATCAATCTTATTTACTTTCTCATCATACCTCACATATCTATTAAATAAGTAGGAAAGCAGTCTTACTCTGTAATACTTTGCTTCATCATTGATACATTTGCAAAGCCATGTTATCTAAGTTATTTTGATAGTTTCGCAATTAAAGCAGATGGTACACCATAATTGAACTGTTATTTTTATTGTCTGTTATG
Source organism: Orcinus orca (assembly GCF_937001465.1). Classification (NCBI taxonomy): domain Eukaryota; kingdom Metazoa; phylum Chordata; class Mammalia; order Artiodactyla; family Delphinidae; genus Orcinus; species Orcinus orca. Next base: position 23,627,754 of record NC_064563.1, read on the forward strand.
ATCTTGTGGTTGAAAAAATTCCAAGATAATGTAAGTGTGATTTGCACACAGACCACAGTTTATGATGTCATGAATACTCTTTTTAGGATAGCCGTATATCTGGTGGTTATGAAAATGTCCCAACTGATGATATCCACATGAAGCAAATTGGTCTGGAGAATGTATGGCTTCATTTTATCCGGGAGTTTATTGCGCCTGTTACGCTGAAGGTCTTTGCAGGCTATTATACTAAGGTAATTATCCTCCCGTTCCTGCTGCCTACCTCCTACCAGTTTTTACACAAATGTACTATTTTATATTGTTATTGATAAGCAAATCCATTGATTTACTTTGCTCTTTTAGGGGTTTGCACTATTGAATTTCGTAGTAAAATACTCCCCTGAAAGACAACGCTCTCTTCGCCCTCATCATGACGCTTCTACATTTACCATCAACATTGCGCTCAATAATGTGGGAGAAGATTTTCAGGTAATTATGGCTTTTTTTTTTACATTTTTCAAAAGAAATATGTCATTATGAAAGGGCTTTGCCTTATTTTTTTTAGATTCTGCTTAGATATCATCATTTGAATTTTATCACTCATTAAAAATGAAACAACAAGTTGATACATTTATTGGTCTATCTTTTTTAGGGAGGTGGATGCAAATTTCTAAGGTACAATTGCTCTATTGAGTCACCAAGAAAAGGCTGGAGTTTCATGCATCCAGGGAGACTCACGCATTTGCATGAAGGACTTCCTGTTAAAAACGGAACAAGATACATCGCTGTGTCATTTATAGATCCCTAAGTTATTTACTTTTCATTGAATTCAGTTTTCTTTTGGAATGGATGCCTGGCATGAACATGTCTTTGAAGTTGTGCTTGAGACGATAAGAAGAATATTTAAATAACTTCCACAGAACAACTTCACTTTGGGCCAAACATTTGAAAAACTTTTTATAAAAAATTGATATTTCTTAATATCTGCTCTGAGCCTTAAAACACAGATTGAAGAAGAAGAAAAAGGAAAAAAAAATGTAAAAGCAAATATTTATTTCTATGCCTTATTGTCTCTGAGAATAATAACAATTTTCTGAATTTGTGTTTCAGTTGATAAAGTATTCAGGTACAGATGAACAAGTGACAAATGAGACTAATAATATTTTCTTATTAAAAGGCTGGGAAGAGTTTTATTTATCAACATGTAGACAAAATGGTTATAAATGAAAATTTCAAAAATTTTAATTTTTGAAATGCTGAAAAACTGGAGTTCTAACTGAATTTGTATGCAACTAATTGTGTAAGTGCTTTTTTGACTGCCTGTATAGGTACCTTTTACAGTAGTTACTGAAGGAATACAAAGAACAATATTACACAGTGTTTTTCCTCAAGAAACTTAGTACAAAGTATAACTGAGGTACATATCCAGTGGAAAACATTTCTGTTTAGATTGTTAGACAGATTTTTTTTACATTTGCAGTAGAACTCAAGCCTTATGTTCCTTCAGATGAATTTTCCAAGGTAGATTATATTAAGTAGATGTTAGATTTAGGACAGCTTTTGAGCCTTTCGATTTCTTAAAGTACATCAAGTATCAACTTAAGATCAGCAAGTGTCCTTAACTCAAAACAGGGTTGTTGTTGTTGTTTTTATTCTAGAAAATAATGAGGAAAAAGAAAATTTCATTGAGATTAGTAGTAACACTTTATGACTTTTTTAAAAAAACTCTTTTTACGTTTTTAAGTACTTGAATTTTATATCAGGAAGATAAAGTTGGTGAGCCTTTGTTCTTCCCTTTTGCCTTTTGTCTTCCTCCTAATTCTTTTCTTCAGGAGGGTGATTCACATTTTTGTCTTCCCAGCATAGTCTCCATTTTGTCATTCTTACTCTTTTTTTTTGCGGTACGCGGGCCTCTCACTGTTGTGGCCTCTCCCGTTAAGGAGCACAGGCTCCGGACGCGCAGGCTCCGGATGCGCAGGCTCAGCGGCCATGGCTCACGGGCCCAGCCGCTCCGCGGCATGTGGGATCCTACCGGACCAGGGCACGAACCCGTGTCCCCTGCATCAGCAGGCAGACTCTCAACCACTGCGCCACCAGGGAAGCCCCTATTCTTCTTACTCTTTTTAGTACCTTCCTTTTATCCCACTTTAAGAAATTCCCCAACACCGAAAAATTTGTGACTTGAGTTTTTACCATTACTCTGAGTGAGGTTTAAATAGTCTTATTGTAGCTACTGTTTTTAATTTAAAGGTTAAACTTGAAAAAAAGTTTTAAGTCATGGTGCCAAATTTCATTTTTCTAACACCATGTGTTAGAAAATTATGAAAAATAAAATAATTTAAAATAAGTTTCTGTTGTTCTCTTTATTATTGGGGATTTATCTTTAGAAGAGAATATATGGTGGAGTATACTGAAAGAATATCTGGATGCAATAGGCCGTGATTTTTAAATTTTGCTTGGTACATTTACTGATATCAGAACTTAATAAACATTCTAGTTACTGAATTCCAAATTGAATTGTAATATCTTCCATTTCAGACTGACTAGAGATTTCATCTAACTTATTTTACACGTGAGAAAACGAGACAAAAATATTTATTTGATATATATTGATTTACTCAATGGTGTATTTCAAGTCCTTACTGTGGGCCAGGCACTGGTCCAAGCACTGAAGGTATGGTGATGAATAAGATGTTATATTACTGGGAGATGGATTTCGGAAATAAGGAGTTGGGTTCTATCGCCTTTTTGTTCTTTATTGGCACTTAATATCCAAAGTAAACTCCTACTATCCATCAACTTGATTGAAGAGATATTTTAATAATTATTTGTGAATTATATTACTATACTTCAGGATGGTATTCTAAATATAAATACTGGTATGTCATGGATACCAACCATTCAGAACAGACTTTGGTTATAAAAAACAGTTCTACCAGTGCAAGCCAGCTTAATGTCCCTTGTGGTACACTTCAGAGGAAGGACATAACCAGATACTAGTTCTTTCCAGTAGTAGGTGGTGACTTACAGTAGCTATTTTAATCTCATGCTATGGTGCCAGAAATTGGATCAAGGCAATCAACTGAGCACATTTTCTACCTTTCCTCTTTTTCCAGACTTCATGAAATGATATGAAATGTACTTTTATTTATTTATTTATTTTTTAACATCTTTATTGGGGTATAATTGCTTTACAATGGTGTGTTAGTTTCTGCTTTATAACAAAGTGAATCAGTCATACATAAACATATGTTCCCATATGTCTTCCCTGTTGCATCTCCCTCCCTCCCACCCTCCCTATCCCACCCCTCCAGGCTGTCACAAAGCACCGAGCCAATATCCCTGTGCCATGTGGCTGCTTCCCACTAGCTATCTACCTTACTACATTTGTTAGTGTGTATATGCCCATGACTCTCTCTCGCCCTGTCACAGCTCACCCTTCCCCCTCCCCATAACCTCAAGTCCGTTCTCTAGGAGGTCTGCGTCTTTATTCCTGCTTTACCCCTAGGTTCTTCATGACATTTTTTTTCTTTAATTCCATATATATGTGTTAGCATACGGTATTTGTCTTTTTCTTTCTGACTTACTTCACTCTGTATGACAGACTCTAGGTCTATCCACCTCATTACAAATAGCTCAATTTCGTTTCTTTTTATGGCTGAGTAATATTCCATTGTATATATGTGCCACATCTTCTTTATCCATTCATCCGATGACGGGCACTTAGGTTGTTTCCATCTCCGGGCTATTGTAAATAGAGCTGCAATGAACATTTTGGTACATGACTCTTTTTGAATTATGGTTTTCTCAGGGTATATGCCCAGTAGTGGGATTGCTGGGTCATATGGTAGTTCTATTTGTAGTTTTTTAAGGAACCTCCATACTGTTCTCCATAGTGGCTGAACCAATTCACATTCCCACCAGCAGTGCAAGAGTGTTCCCTTTTCTCCACACCCTCTCCAGCATTTATTGTTTCTAGATTTTTTGATGATGGCCATTCTGACTGGTGTGAGATGATATCTCATTGTAGTTTTGATTTGCATTTCTCTAATGATTAATGATGTTGAGCATTCTTTCATGTGTTTGTTGGCAGTCTGTATATTTTCTTTGGAGAAATGTCTATTTAGGTCTTCTGCCCATTTTTGGATTGGGTTGTTTGTTTTCTTGTTATTGAGCTGCATGAGCTGCTTGTAAATTTTGGAGATTAATCCTTTGTCGGTTGCTTCATTTGCAAATATTTTCTCCCATTCTGAGGGTTGTCTTTTGGTCTTGTTTATGGTTTCCTTTGCTGTGCAAAAGCTTTGAAGTTTCATTAGGTCCCATTTGTTTATTTTTGTTTTTATTTCCATTACTCTAGGAGGTGGGTCAGAAAGGATCTTGCTGTGATTTATGTCATAGAGTGTTCTGCCTATGTTTTCCTCTAAGAGTTTGATAGTTTCTGGCCTTACATTTAGGTCTTTAATCCATTTTGAGCTTATTTTTGTGTATGGTGTTAGGGAGTGATCTAATCTCATACTTTTACATGTACCTGTCCAGTTTTCCCAGCACCACTTATTGAAGAGGCTGTCCTTTCTCCACTGTACATTACTGCCACCTTTATCAAAGATAAGGTGTCCATATGTACATGGGTTTATCTCTGGGCTTTCTATCCTGTTCCATTGATCTATCTTTCTGTTTTTGTGCCAGTACCATACCGTCTTGATAACTGTAGCTTTGTAGTATAGTCTGAAGTCTGGGAGCCTGATTCCTCCAGTTCCTTCTTTCGTTCTCAAGATTGCTTTGGCTATTCGGGGTCTTTTGTGTTTCCATACAAATTGTGAAATTTTTTGTTCTAGTTCTGTGAAGAATGCCAGTGGTAGTTTGATAGGGATTGCATTGAATCTATAGATTGCTTTGGGTAGTAGAGTCATTTTCACAATGTTGATTCTTCCAATCCAAGAACATGGTATATCTCTCCATCTATTTGTATCATCTTTAATTTCTTTCATCAGTGTCTTATAATTTTCTGCATACAGGTCTTTTGTCTCCTTAGGTAGGTTTATTCCTAGATATTTTATTCTTTTTGTTGCAGTGGTAAATGGGAGTGTTTTCTTGATTTCACTTTCAGATTTTTCATCATTGGTATATAGGAATGCCAGAGATTTCTGTGCATTAATTTTTTATCCTGCCACTTTACCAAATTCATTGATTAGCTCTAGTAGTTTTCTGGTAGCATCTTTAGGGTTCTCTATGTATAGGATCATGTCATCTGCAAACAGTGACAGCTTTACTTCTTCTTTTCCGATTTGGATTCCTTTTATTTCCTTTTCATCTCTGATTGCTGTGGCTAAAACTTCCAAAACTATGTTGAATAAGAGTGGTGAGAGTGGGCAACCTTGTCTTGTTCCTGTCTTAGTGGAAATGCTTTCAGTTTTTCACCATTGAGGATGATGTTTGCTGTGGGCTTGTCATATATGGCCTTTATTATGTTGAGGAAAGTTCCCTCTATGCCTACTTTCTGCAGGGTTTTTATCATAAATGGGTGTTGAATTTTGTCAAAAGCTTTCTCTGCATCTATTGAGATGATCATATGGTTTTTCTCCTTCAATTTGTTAATATGGTTTATCACATTGATAGATTTGCGTATATTGAAGAATCCTTGCATTCCTGGAATAAACCCCACTTGATCATGGTGTATGATCCTTTTAATGTGCTGTTGGATTCTGTTTGCTAGTATTTTGTTGAGGATTTTTGCATCTATGTTCATCAGTGATATTGGCCTGTAGTTTTCTTTCTTTGTGACATCCTTGTCTGGTTTTGGTATCAAGGTGATGGTGGCCTCGTAGAAGGAGTTTGGGAGTGTTCCTCCCTCTGCTATATTTTGGAAGAGTTTGAGAAGGATAGGTGTTAGCTCTTCTCTAAATGTTTGATACAATTCGCCTGTGAAGCCATCTGGTCCTGGGCTTTTATTTGTTGGAAGATTTTTAATAACAGTTTCAATTTCAGTGCTTGTGATTGGTCTGTTCATATTTTCTATTTCTTCCTGATTCCATCTTGGCAGGTTGTGCATTTCTAAGAATTTGTCCATTTCTTCCAGATTGTCCATTTTATTGGCATAGAGTTGCTTGTAGTAATCTCTCATGATCTCTTTTATTTCTGCAGTGTCAGTTGTTTCCTCTCCTTTTTCATTTCTAATTCTATTGATTTGAGTCTTCTCCCTTTTTTTCTTGATGAGTCTGGCTAGTGGTTTTTCTATTTTGTTTATCTTCTCAAAGAACCAGCTTTTAGTTTTATTGATCTTTGCTATTGATTCCTTCATTTCTTTTTCATTTATTTCTGATCTGATTTTTATGATTTCTTTCCTTCTGCTAGCTTTGGGGTTTTTTTGTTCTTCTTTCTCTAATTGCTTGAGGTGCAAGGTTAGGTTGTTTATTCGAGATGTTTCCTGCTTCTTAAGGTGGGCTTGTATTGCTATAAACTTCCCCCTTAGAACTGCTTTTGCTGCATCCCACAGGTTTTGGGTCGTTGTGTCTCCATTGTCATTTGTTTCTAGGTATTTTTTGATTTCCTCTTTGATTTCTTCAGTGATCACTTCATTATTAAGTAGTGTATTGTTTAGCCTCCATGTGTTTGTATTTTTTACAGATCTTTTCCTGTAATTGATATCTAGTCTCATGGCGTTGTGGTCAGAAAAGATACTTGATACAATTTCAATTTTCTTAAATTTACCAAGGCTTGATTTGTGACCTAAGATATGATCTATCCTGGAGAATGTTCCATGAGCACTTGAGAAAAATGTGTATTCTGTTGTTTTTGGATGGAGTGTCCTATAAATATCAATTAAGTCCATCTTGTTTAATGTATCATTTAAAGCTTGTGTTTCCTTATTTATTTTCATTTTGGATGATCTGTCCATGGGTGAAAGTGGGGTGTTTAAGTCCCCTACTATGAATGTGTTACTGTCGATTTCCCCTTTTATGGCTGTTAGTATTTGCCTTATGTATTGAGGTGCTCCTATGTTGGGTGCATAAATATTTACAATTGTTATATCTTCTTCTTGGATCGATCCCTTGATCATTATGTAGTGTCCTTCTTTGTCTCTTTTAATAGTCCTTATTTTAAAGTCTATTTTGTCTGATATGAGAATTGCTACTCCAGCTTTCTTTTGGTTTCCATTTGCATGGAATATCTTTTTCCATCCCCTTACTTTCAGTCTGTATGTGTCTCTAGGTCTGAAGTGGGTCTCTTGTAGACAGCATATATAAGGGTCTTGTTTTTGTATCCATTCAGCTAATCTGTGTCTTTTGGTGGGAGCATTTAGTCCATTTACATTTAAGGTAATTATCGATATGTATGTTCCTATTCCCATTTTCTAAATTGTTTTGGGTTCGTTATTATAGGTCTTTTCCTTCTCTTGTGTTTCTTGCCTAGAGAAGATCCTTTAGCATTTGTTGTAAAGCTGGTTTGGTGGTGCTGAACTCTCTCAGCTTTTGCTTGTCTGTAAAGGTTTTAATTTCTCCATCAAATCTGAATGAGATCCTTGCTGGGTAGAGTAGTCTTGGCTGCAGGTTTTTCTCCTTCATCACTTTCAGTATGTCCTGCCACTCCCTTCTGGCTTGTAGGGTTTCTGCTGAGAGATCAGCTGTTAACCTTATGGGGATTCCCTTGTGTGTTATTTGTTGTTTTTCCCTTGCTGCTTTTAATATGCTTTCTTTGTATTTAATTTTTGACAGTTTGATTAATATGTGTCTTGGCGTATTTCTCCTTGGATTTATCCTGTATGGGACTCTCTGTGCTTCCTGGACTTGATTAACTATTTCCTTTCCCATATTAGGGAAGTTTTCAACTATAATCTCTTCAAATATCTTCTCAGTCCCTTTCTTTTTCTCTTCTTCTTCTGGAACCCCTATAATTCGAATGTTGGTGCGTTTAATGTTGTCCCAGAGGTCTCTGAGACTGTCCTCAGTTCTTTTCATTCTTTTTTCTTTATTCTGCTCTGCAGTAGTTATTTCCACTATTTTATCTTCCAGGTCACTTATCCGTTCTTCTGCCTCAGTTATTCTGCTATTGATCCCATCTAGAGTACTTTTAATTTCATTTATTGTGTTGTTCATAGTTGCTTGTTTCATCTTTAGTTCTTCTAGGTCCTTGTTAACTGATTCTTGCATTTTGTCCAATCTATTGTCCATTCTATCTCCAAGATTTCGGATCAACCTTACTATCATTATTCTGAATTCTCTTTCAGGTAGACTGCCTATTTCCTCCTCATTTGTTAGGTCTGGTGCATTTTTATCTTGCTCCTTTATCTGCTATGTGTTTTTCTGTCTTCTCATTTTGCTTATCTTACTGTGTTTGGGGTCTCCTTTTTGCAGGCTGCAGGTTCGTAGTTCCTCCTGTTTTTGATGTCTGTCTCCAGTGGCGAAGGTTGGTTCAGTGGGTTGTGTAGGCTTCCTGGTGGAGGGGACTAGTGCCTGTGTTGTGGTGGATGAGGCTGGATCTTGTCTCTCTAGTGGGCAGGTTCACGTCTGGTGGTGTGTTTTGGGGTGTCTGTGGCCTTATTATGATTTTAGGCAGCCCCTCTGCTAATGGGTGGGGTTGTGTTCCTGTTTTGCTAGTTGTTTGGCAAGGTTTTCCAGCACTGTGGCTTGCTGGTCGTTGAGTGAAGCTGGGTGCTGGTGTTAAGATGGAGGTCTCTGGGAGATTTTCGCCGTTTGATATTATGTGGAGCTGGGAGGTCTCTTGTTGACCAGTGTCCTGAAGTTGGCTCTCCTACCTCAGAGGCAGAGCCCTGCCTCCTGGCTGGAGCACCAAAAGCTTTTCATCCACACGGCTCAGGATAAAAGGGAGAAAAAGTAGAGGGAATTAGTAGAAGTATGAGGAAAGAAAGAAGGAAAGGAGGGTAGGAAGGAAGGAAGAAAGAAAGAAGCAAAGAAGGAAAGAAGGCAAGAAGGAAAGAAAGGAGGGAGGGAGGGAGGGAGGAAGGAAGGAAGGAGGGAAAGAAGGAAAAAAGACAGAAAGAAAGAAGATACAGTAAAAATAAAATAAAGTATAATAAAGTTATTGAATTAAAAAATTCTTATTTAGAAAAAAAAAAAAGGAACGGATAGAACCTTAGGACAAATGTTGTAAGCAAAGCTATACAGACAAAATCTCACACAGAAGCATACACATACACCCTCACTAAAAGAGGTAAATGGGGAAAAATCATAAATCTTGCTGTCAGAGACCACCTCCTCAATTTGGGATGATTCGTTGTCTAAAGGAGGGAAGGAAGGACGGAAAGAAAGAAAGAAAGAAAGAAAGAAAGAAAGAAAGAAAGAAAAAGAACGAAGGTAAAGTATAATAACGTTATTAAAATTAATTATTAAGAAAAAAAAAATTTAAAAAAAACCATGGACGGATAGAACCCTAGGACCAATGGTGGAAGCAAGACTATACAGACAAGATCTCATACAGAAGCATACACATACACATTCACAAAAAGAGGAAAAGGGAAAAAATCATAGATCTTGCTCCTAAAGTCCACTTCCTTAATTTGGGATGATTGGTTGTCTATTCAGGTATTCCACAGATGCAGGGTATATCAAGTTGATTGTGGAGCTTTAATCCGGTGCTTCTGAGGCTGCTGGGAGAGATTTCCCTTTCTCTTCTTTGTTCTCACAGCTCCCAGGGCTCAGCTTTGGATTTGGCCCTGCCACTGCGCGTAGGTCGCTGGAGGGCGTCTGTTTTTTGCTCAGACAGGATGGGGTTAAAAGAGCCGCTGATTGGGGGCTCTGGCGCACTCAGGCCGGCAGGGACGGAGGGGCACAGAGTGCGGGGCGGGCCTGCGGTGGCAAAGGCCGGCGTGACTTTGCACCAGCCTGAGGCGCGCTGTGCGCTCTCCCGGGGAAGTTGTCCCTGGATCCCGGGAACCTGGCAGTGGCGGGCTGCACAGGCTCCGCGGAAGAAGGGTGTGGAGAGTGACCTGTGCTCGCACACAGGCCCCTTGGTGGCGGCAGCAGCAGCCTTAACGTCTCCCGCCCGCCTCTGGGGTCCGCGCTTTCAGCCGCGGCTCGCGCCCGTCTCTGGATTCCGCGCTTTCAGCCGCGGCTCGCGCCCGTCTCTGGGGTTCGCGCTTTTAGCCGCGGCTCGCGCCCGTCTCTGGAGTTCCTTTAAGCAGCGTTCTTAAACCCCTCTCCTCACGCCCCAGGAAACAAAGAGGGAAGGAAAAGTCTCCTGCCTCTTCGGCAGGTGCAGGCTTTTCTCCGGACTCCCTCCCGGCTAGCTGTGGTGCACTAACCCCTTCAGGCTATGTTCAAGCCGCCAACCCCAGTCCTCTCCCTGCGCTCTGGCCTCAGCTCGCAGCCCCGCCCGCCCCGGCGGGTGAGCAGAGAAGCCTCTCGGGCTGGTGAGTGCCAGTCGGCACCGATTCTCTGTGCGGGAATCTCCCCGCTTTGCCCTCCGCACCCGTTGCTGTGCACTCCTCCGCGGCTTCGAAGCTCCCCCCTCCGCCTCCCGCAGTCTCCGCCCGCGAAGGGGCTTCCTAGTGTGTGGAAACTTTTCCTCCTTCACAGCTCCCTCCCACTGGTGCAGGTGCCGTCCCTATTCTTTTGTCTCTGTTTTTTCTTTTTTTTCTTTTGCCCTACCCAGGTACGTGGGGAGTTTCTTGCCTTTTGGGAGGTCTGAGGTCTTCTGCCAGCCTTCAGTAGGTGTTCTGTACGAGTTGTTCCACGTGTAGATGTATTTCTGGTGTATCTGTGGGGAGGAAGGTGATCTCCGCGTCTTACTCTTCCGCCATCTTCCGCCTTCCTCCCTGAAATGTACTTTTAAATAGAACAATTTATCCTGAAGATTAAATCTAGTCCTACTGTTATCCTATCAACTATCATCATTATCTTATTACTCATCAAGTATTACTAAGTGCTGATCATAACATGGGCTGGGCACCGTATTAGAATAATTGGGGCCATTTATTGAGTCCCTACTGTAGGCCAGCTACTTTATGTAGGTTATCTATAATTGTCACAACAATCTCACAGTGCAAGTTTTATTATCCTCATTTTATGGAAGAAAACGAAATCTCCAGAAGATAAAATGACTTTCCTAAGGCCACACAATGGGCAAATTGCAGAAGCAGAGGTTGTCTGTAAACAAAGATCTGTCTGGCTCCCAAAAGTCTGTCTTTTTCCACTAACTCCTAGTCTTTTTTTTTTTTTTTTTTTTTGCGGTACGCGGGCCTCTCACTGCTGTGGCTTCTCCCGTTGCGGAGCCCAGGCTCCAGACTTGCAGGCTCAGCGGCCATGGCTCACGGGCCCAGCCGCTCCGCGGCATGTGGGATCTTCCCGGACCGGGGCACGAACCCGTGTCCCCTGCATCGGCAGGCAGACTCTCAACCACTGCGCCACCAGGGAAGCCCAACTCGCAGTCTTTTGAAAACAAAACTGAATTGTAAGAATGGTCCTTGACTCTAATAGGATTATATCTGTGTAGGAGAAAGAGTTAAATTAATAAACAAAGACTATCAGATAAGGAAATACTATATAAAACATGAACAATGAAAATGTGTGCATTTTGCAAGCAATGATTGCTATAAATGAACAGGAAGGAGGAGGGAGGACATCGGTGTTGATTGAAGTTCCCGGGGAGTTTTCATCAAACAAACAAAAAAAAGAACAATTCATAATTAATGAGCGAAAGTGCGACAAATTCCCTAAGTAGGTCAAAAATTTGAAAGCTGGAAATCAGGCAGGATTAGGTGGATAGGGAAAGCTATAGCTTGAAACATGTTCAGCTCTGGCAATCACTAATCTATTCTCTGTTTCTGTGAGTTCAGTTTTTTAAAATTCCACATATATGTGAGATCATACAGTATTTGTCTTTCTCTGTCCTATTTCACTTAGCACAATGCCCTTAAGCCTCATCCATGTTGTCACAAATGGCAATATTTCCTTCTACTTCATGGTTGAATAATATTCTAGTGTGTGTGCATGTGCGTGTGTGTGTGTGTGTGTGTGTGTGTATTTATATATATCATTTTTTCTTTACGCATTCATCCGTTGATAGACACTTAGGTTGTTTCCACGTCTTGGCTGTTGTAAATAATGGTCCAGTGAACATGGGAATGTGAACAGCTTTTGGGGATAATGATTTAGTTTCCTTCAGATATATTCTCAGAAGTGGAATTGCTAGATCATATCATCACAATTTTTAAGTTTTTGAGGAACCAAAATCTTTTACTATGGAAATACATCTGTGTATTAATTGTAAAGAAAAAAAAATAGAAAAGAGAATGTAATTTAATTACAATAAATTGAAGTTTATTGATGTCAATAGTAACTATTGGTGTCTGCGGGTACATGTATGTGAGTGTGTGTGTATACATATATTACCAAAGGGCTTTAAATGCTAATGGTGGCATTTTTTCTCATTCTTAATGTGCATAGGAATCAATGTGAATATCTTCCCTTAATATGGATACTTTAGTAGTAGTCCAGTATATTAATTTTTTTCACTCTTTTTTATTTTTGAAAAACACTAGTAATTTACCTGTATTGGTAACTTACCTAAGAAATCAAGTACCCTTCTACAGAATAAACATATGGAAAACAGTTAACATACAATCTGAGTGGTCCATCCTAATGACAGAATCTCTTTATATTTTCCTTCACTCCTACTTTCCTGTCTGTCATATGCACTTCTTAATCTCCCTGCTTGCTAAGCCCTAAAGCCCATCTTGTATGACATTTTTGGGGCATGTCATTCATTTGGAATATGGAGTGGTCTATACAACAGATCTCTTCAAGTTGCAGGAAAGCCAAACAAAATTTTCTGTCGCAGTTGAGAGTCAGTCTCAGTAAATACCTCACTTTGACTAGATGTTGACTATTTCAGAAAATTAAAGTCTTTAAACTTGATGAAAGCAGCTTTTGTCAAACTGCACTGTTTATCTGTGTCTTTCAGAATAGCAAGCTACAGACTTCTTTTAGTGTAACTCTTTATTAAGAAAAAGCCATTGGGGAGAAACCGGGGAAATGTATAAAGCTCTTCAATGAAAGCAATGAATTTTGGATTAAATTTGAAGAGAAATACAGTAAGAAATAACTAATGAAAAGAGAAGAAAACTGTACACACAGACATGCTTTTAAAATGCAGAGTACTATATTGCTAAATTATTCTAATAAAAAGAATTAGAAAATTGGAAAGATGGATATATATGCAAGGGATGTGTGGACTTCATAAATTTCAAATCTTCCAGACAGTTTCTTTTTAATTTTAAAGATAAACTTTAAATTATATTTTTGTTTTATTCTTAATATATTGAAATAAATTAGAAAATATTAATTTGGAAAAGTAGGTTCTTTGCTGATTCTTGAGGTACTGTAATTTTTTTGTGATAAATCAAGTAACAATGACTTAGCATGCTATTCTATCTTTACTGAAAAATGGTTGACTTAAAAAAATCTGATTAAACTCTTGAAAATTAGAAAAGAATTTCTGCCTATTTAACAAGATAAAATAAGTAATCAACTTAAAGAATGGTTTTAACAAAAGAAATGGAAAACATCATGCATGCTATCAACAATTTAAGGAAAATCTTGTTCCTTTCAAATTATCTTCATCCCAAAGTAACTATTAGATTTCAAAAAGAGAATTCAGGGATGTAGAAGGAGAAAAACAAAATTCATGTAGATTTGTAATAAGTAATGAACTTCTCTGCTTAATTATAAAATAATTTAAAAACTAATTTTAAAAGACATTTTTCTTAACACTGATTTAAGTTCAGTTACGTTTCCTTTAGGAATGTAATCTGAAATGGCAGAAAAAATCCTTAAGGAAAGCACATAATGATATAAAATCCTGCACCTACTCAGGAGACTTAAAATTTGACAGAGCTTAACTTCCAGGTGAGAAATGGACAAATTAAAGCATAACTTTCTTCTGCTGATCATAAATGATTAGATAATTGATTAATTGAAAATGTGCATATTTAAAAAATGAGATTATTCTATTAAATTTTTTTTTATTTTCATTTGTGATTACTTAAATATACATTTTACAAATCTTGCCAAATTGTGACATCAGAGCCCCACCTTGTGGCCAGTGTAGATAACTAATAGAGTCTAAATTTTAAGCAAAAAGCAAGAGCCTTAAATTTTTTTTAAGGTTCATGCTTTCAAAATGTTTCTTAAAGGCTAACATAAATAAAAATGATATAAATTTGGGTGATTTTTTTCAGGAATTCCTTTTTTTATTTTTGTAGATACAACACAGTGTTTTAAAAGGAGGAATTGGGATACCTTATTCTGAAATAAGGGGTAGCTAGCATATTCCCAGTTAGTACTGATGAAGTTGTTTTCTATACTTTATGTACTTTGGAAACTGCTAATCTGTTTTCACTAGGTAATACGGGCCAATGATAAAATCAGTTTAGAAATGGTCAGACTCAATTACAACTGATACAGTAATTGGTTTTGAGTAAACAAAATAACTTACACGACTTTAGAAAACTTCCATAGGGTTTGATTATAAAGAACAAATGTATTTTTAAAAATTCCTTTGTGGCAGGGAAAGGTAAATCACAATTTTTTTTTTCTCATAATCAGCACAGGGCTAGTAAAGTGCAGCAATGAAGACAGGTTCTCTTTTGGTTTTTTGAGGATTAAGGGAATTTGTTCCTGCTGAAGTTATTGAAGGGCGGTGTACTAGAGTAGTTCTAAATTACTGTAGCTCTCACGTATTCAGATGTTGCCCCACATCCTTCTTGATCATCTTTCCCTCCTTTGAGTTGCCTTGCACCCTGGCTGCTTCACTGAATTCAGGTGCTGCTCGTCTAAGTCTAGAGCAATTTCGTTGATTTTCATATTGTCCTAAGGTGGCTTTCCTTTTGATCTTCTGTGAGCCAAGAGGAGAGGAAATTTTAAAATATACCTATGATCAAAACCTCAATGGTTTGGTGTCTGTGATAGCAAGTCTCCAAAGATGGTCCTCAATGACCCATGCCTCCCAGGATTCGTATCTCTGCACACTTCGCTCTCACCTTGAACCTGGGTGGGCCTTCTGTAACCAGTGGAGTGCAGTAGAAGTTACTCTGCATAACTTCCAAGTTGAGTCAGGAGAGACCCAGTGGCTTTGATCACCTAGAACATTCACTCATAGGCACTTCTGGAATCCAGGTGCCATTCTGTGAAAAGCCCATGCCACATAAAAGCACTCCAGCCAACAGTGGAAGCTCAGTTACTACATCATCTGGCACCATGTGAGTGAATTATGTGGACATCAAGCTCTGTCGAACCTTCAGATGACTATTGTCCCCATGGTTGACTTCTGCCTGCAACCACATGTGAGTCCCCAAGCGAGAACCACCCAGCTGAGCCCAGTCAACCCACAGAGCCGTGAGAGAGGAAGATTACATTGTTTTGAGTCACTAAGTTCTGCATAGTTTATTACGCAGCAATAGAAACCAAAACAGGGATAATTGCTCATACTTCCTCTCTAATTGGGCCTGCTTTCCTGAGCACTTAACGTACTGGATTGTTTATTTACCTTTCATTTTCCTCAATAAAGCCATGTTTCTTGAAGGAAGGGACTGGTCCTTATTCAGTCTTTTCAGTTTTAGAGAGAGCCTGGCATACAGTAGGCACTCATATGTGTAAATGAGTAATTGGGAGTTGATTTTATGTCTGAGATTTTGTTGTATTTGAATCAAAATGATCCCTGAGGGAAATAGGAGTTTTGAATTTAACAGACCAAAAATAAAAATAAATCTATGTGTTCTTTGGCTGTGCTGTGTGAGGTAAAGACTTGAGAAAGACTGTACAATCTGTTCCTGAATAAAAGAATATGTAGGCAGCCCCAAGTTGGATAGAGTGATGTACTAAGATGTTATAAAAAGAAACCCATATTACTGTTATCCTCAATATCCTGTGAGAAAGGACCGAGACAGGGAATGGTCAGTTTATGAGTAAACTGCTTGGCAGGTTTAGTCTTTTATATTGAAAGACAAAAATAACCAATTTCTCCCGAGGGTATACTATGCCCAGAGACTTGACCCATGGTAAGATGGCCAAGTAAGATTTGGTGCAATCGCACAAAGAAGAGAGAGCTCGTGATTGTAGACGGCCTTTGTTCCAGCCAATAGCCTGAGTTCCCTCAGTCTTTTGTTTCTTCAGCTCCAAAAGCACAGACACAATTTGAGAAATTTCATGGAGCTGCAAGATGTTCTCTCACGTTATTTGTACAATGGGAAAGAAAGGTCACAGAGTCCAGCTTCCTTCCCGTGTCCGTGACAGATCACTAGTCACAGATCACTAGATCACTAGACTTTAAATAAATATTTTGAATTGAATGAATTTGGTTTTACACATCTTAAAACAGTTTTTAGTAAAATGCAAAAGCATTATATCCATATACTGACTAAAAAAATCTATATTTTATCATCCCACTTTAAACTAAGAAATAGTTCTAAAGTAGAAAAATGTGAAAACGGTGGATTTCTAAATGCCAAGGAGAGTGTGTCCTTGAGGTGTATTCTCACAGGAACTACTGTTGTTACCATAGTTACAGATTACACTGCTCATTGGGTGTGGCTTGTTGATTTTAACCAAACAGCATTTTAACATCTGTTCAGTATGGTGCTAGAAATGTGATCAATAATGGAATTAAAACTTTATAATTTCAAAAGTATGGACCTGAATGAATTTGTTCAAAAAATGAATTGTTTAGGAGAGCTGTAATGTGGATGATGTCAGAAAGAAAAAACAGAGTTTAGAAACTTCTTGACTGCATGTCAGTAATAGTTTGAATAAAACAGACTAGGGAAAAAGTATTTTTATACAAATACAGAGGAGATATCTTTAACTGTTTAAAATTGGTAAAGGATTTGGCAGATCTGAGACGTTAAAAGGGTAACAGTGAATTCAAGTGTGTAAAGTGACAGATATGGGAGAGAGCAATGAAATCAAAGAGTTATAATCAATCTAATTATAGTCCAAAGTGAGGATGTGAAAACTGGACATAAACCCCACCTAACTTGCCAATGATTAGAAAGGTTTCATCTCCTAATTTGGGGTGTTTGTTTTGGCCTTAAGATTTCAGATTCTATTTGGGGGAGGAAGCATGTTGTGTGCACTGTTTTTCAAACAGTTTCATCCTTCAGCAGACTTTCTTGTAAATATTTATTCCAATGTTTCCTTATTTTTTAAAGTCTAAAATGAGGACAGAAGGAGATGTGCAGAATGTGTACTTGTCCATGTCGCATGATTAACTGGAGCGCTCAGATGTTTGTAGCCCAGAATGTAAAGCTTCAATGATGGTTTACATTTGTAACAGTTACATGTAATTTTCCCTGAACATCCCTGTGCTTCCCAGATTTTCCACCCACTCATAGTTAAGTGGGGCCGTGTGACTGTTTTTTGGCCACTGGCCTGTGACCAGAAATAATGTGGATCACTCCCAAGGCCAAACGTTTAAAAGCCCATTATAGCGACCCTTGAAGCATATATATACTGAGATGTCTGGATCCTGAGTCACTCTTTGGAAGGGAGTTGCCATGAAGGGGTATCAGACCCACAACAGCTACGTGTGAGAAAGAAAGAAGTTTTACATGTTAAGCCACTGAGGTTTCCAGGCTTGCAAGATGGCTTATTTTTACCTAATATACCAATCACATGTTTGAGAAAAAGACATATTTTAATTGAAGAAGATAGATTTAGGTATCTACTGGTTTTAAAATAATGAAAACCTAGAGTTAATTTAGGTTTTAGTGATTTAATCTGTATCATCTAACAATAGAATCTCAAGACTGGAGTGGTCTTAAAAGCTAGGTAGTCCAATCTTTGTCCTGCTTTCACCCTAAACAAATCCCTTTCAGGTTTCCCTGGTTGGTGATCATCCAGACTGTACTTGAAAACTTTATTTAGTGAATGTTTATTAGGCGTCTCTTAACATGCCTATCGTTGTACCTGACATTAAAGATTTGATTTAGATTAATAGATAGGATTTATCATCTTTGCATTACAATCCAGTGATGATCAAGTCATTGAATCCTGACGTAGACACAGCAGAGCATTTTCTTAACTGTGTTAGAATCTGTCTTTTGTAACTTCGACTTAAAATTTATACATGTACATTTGAAAACGATATGAAAAAAGTTAATGCCTTTTAACATGGGTGTCTCTTTCATATATTTAACTGCAGTAATCACAACTGTTTCCTCTCTCCCCCCAACACCCTATGCCTCCTCCTTTCATCTTTTCCACACTTAAAATATCAGACTCTTCCCTAGTCTTTTATATTGAAAGACAAAAATAACCAATTTCTCCCGAGGGTATACTATGTCCAGAGACTTGACCCATGGTAAGATGGCCAAGTAAGATTTGGTGCAATCGCACAAAGAAGAGAGAGCTCGTGATTGTAGACAGCCTTGGTTCCAGCCAATAGCCTGAGTTCCCTCAGTCTTTTGTTTCTTCAGCTCCAAAAGCACAGACACAATTTGAGAAATTTCATGGAACTGCAAGATGTTCTCTCAGGTTATTTGTACAATGGGAAAGAAAGGTCACAGAGTCCAGCTTCCTTCCCGTGTCCGTGACAGATCACTAGACCTCTGCTTGAGGGTTTGCAGATTGCTCATCTGTGGTTGAAAAGCTCCTGTTAGCAGAATGCTTTTCCTTATATTGAGCTGATATCAGCTGCCCTTGCAACTTCTTCCTGTCGCCTCTTGTTCTGCTTTCTAAAGGAGCACAGACTAAGTTGAATGCCCTTTCTATGTGTTAGCAATGCAAATATATTGTGGTTTTCCTAAATCTGCTCTCCAAGACAAACATTTCAGGATTCACAGCCATCTCATCATCCTGTCCTCTGTGGCTCTCTGCTTCTCTCTCCATTGTCAACATCGCACTTGACAGTGTGTCACCTAGAAACCTGGCTCCTGCAGTGATTCTGATTGCCTCCTTTGGTCTGGTCACTCTATTTCTAGATGTAAAGCCTAAGATTTTACCATCTTGTATAGGGGGTTATACCACAATGATTTAAAACAAAACACCAGATTAGTGGTTTTCAAACCAGGCTGCACATTAAAATCACCTGGGGGAGCAGTTAAAAAATGCTGATGCTCACGTCCTAGTCCTGACCAAAGAAACCAGGATCTCCAGGAGTAAGGCCCAAATACAGCTATTTTTTAAAGTGCTTCAGTGATTTTAATGTGCAGTAATGCGTTTTGCTCTTAAATGAGGCTTCTCTCAACCTGTATGCAAATGCAATTTTTTATTTGAATGTAAAATATCGGACTTTTGCTCTGTTCCAGTTTAATTATCTCTGATAATAGGAGTCCCATAATTTCCAAATGCAATTTTGTGAGGTCAATCTTCAACAATCTTCAACAAAGCTAGAACACTGAAACTACTAAAATGTCCATAAGATGTTTAGAAAAGTTTGGAAAGGAATTTTAAGAAGTATAAGGATGAATTCATTTCAATTTAATATTTCTTATATTGTTGGGTTTATGCATAATTTGTACTGTGTGTAAGAGCATCCTACATCATACTATGAATAAACTTGGATGATCATTGTTAGCAGATGACAGAGAGCAGTATTTATGGGATACAAGAATGTTTTTCCAAATTCTAGGTCCTTCCAAACAAAACAAGCATTAATCCTCTGTGAGGTAGCTCTTTTCTATTGAAACACTAGGTTTCAAGGCATATCCAAATAAATTTTTTTTTTTACAATGGTGTGTTAGTTTCTGCTTTATAACAAAGTGTATCAGTTATACATATACATATGTTCCCATATCTCTTCCCTCTTACGTCTCCCTCCCTCCCACCCTCCCTATCCCACCCCTCTAGGTGGTCACAAACCACGGAGCTGATCTCCCTGTGCTATGCGGCTGCTTCCCACTAGGTATCTATTTTACGTTTGGTATAAACTACTTTTTATTCCTTTAACTTTCGATATCTTTCAGCTGTTAAAAGGAATGTCGTTTTAGAAAGTTTGGCAGCAGAAAATGAGTCCGGCACATCTGAAATTAATCAGTGTTGAGTAAGAATTAAGAGGAACAACTGCAGTTATTTAAATTTGCATTTCTGGGTCAAAATTGCCCAAGCATTGCAGTAAAATGAATTAGAATTTCTTAAAAATCCATGTTATTGGCCCTTTATTTAAAAGGCCAGGAGCAGCCCTCACGTTGCATCCCCCATTGTTCTTGGTATATTGAGTACATTGTTGATAATGATCATGATGTACAGTTTTGAAAGCACCTAGTTCTTAGGCTAAGGCATCATGCATTGATGTTCATAGTATTTTTCACATCCACTTAAAATGAGTTAGGGATAGTCCAGAGGAATAATGTTAATACCATCAAAATGAAGACACAAGAGGTCAGAAAACATTTAGAGGAAGTGGTGAGATATTTATTGTAATTGCACACACAACTTATTATTTCTCTCTGTAGAGCCAAGACAAAAGAAGAAACACAATAGGTTACTCTACAGAGGTCTCTTGATGTTGCCCAAAGACATTTTTCACTGCCCAGTTACTCACCTTTTTTTTTTTTCTATATCTGTATATATTAGACCTTCATCTAGAGATTCAGTCTTGCTTGCCCTCACCTCAGTTCTAATCCTGTCTGTGCTCAAGGGCCCCAAGTAGGTCAAGTAACGAGTTAACACTGATGCCTGTTTGGCTTTGACTTTTTCCTGTCAGATTTGTTAACCAAGTTTTATTTTGAGCCTGTGGAGAAATCATACTCTTCATTTATTAGAACTGGATTTGTCTTGTTCTTTTTTTTTTTTTTTTTTTTTGCGGTACTCGGGCCTCTCACTGCTGTGGCCTCTCCCGTTGTGGAGCACAGGCTCCGGACACGCAGGCTCAGTGGCCATGGCTCACGGGCCCAGCCGCTTGCGGCATGTGGGATCTTCCTGGACCGGGGCACAAACCTGCGTCCCTGCATCGGCAGGCGGACTCTCAACCACTGCGCCACCAGGGAAGCCCCTGTCTTGTTCGTTTTGTCTGAACACCTTCTTGGATACCTTGATTCTCGTTGCTGTTACCCTGAGACTGGGATCCTGTCAAGGACTAGAGGTCAGTTTGTGCTTTACAAACATGCCAGTTAGCTTTTGCCAAACAAAAGATTACATAACAAACCACTCCCACAGCACAGTGCCTTACAATTACAATAATTTAATTTCATGGATCTATGAGTTGCCTGGGCTCAGCTTAATAGGGTTTTCCCTGCTGTAAATCTCTCATTTCCCTTCCAGGCCCAATGGTCTCACCCCAGCATATTTCCCCCATGGCAGTGACAGAGGGAAAGGCAAGTGGAAACATAGAAGGACTCTTGGAACTGGCACATCACCACTTCCATATTATTCTTTTGCTAAAGCAAGTCATATTGCTGAACCTAATCTGAAGGATAAAGAAATATACTTGGAACCCTTAGGAAGAGAAACATGGCTGAGAATGTGGAAGCAGGAAGGACTGTTGAAAGGTATGAAGTGTTATTTAAAACATTAAAAATTATTATCCCAATTAAAAAAAATGTACAGTTGACCCCTTGAACAACACAGGAATTAGGGGCACCAACCCTCATGCAGTTGAAAATCCGAGTAAGACTTTATAGTCAGCCCTCTGTATCCCCTGTTCTGCATCCACGGATTGAACCAACCACAGATCACGTACTGCGCTAGTACATATTGAAAAAAAAAATTCAGGAATAAGTGGACCCATGCAGTTCACACCCGTGTTGTTCAAGGGTCCACTGTGTTACGAAATAACTATTATGCCATATGCTAGTAGGATGCTGTTTCATTTATCAATTCATTTCTTTCAATAAATATTTGAAGGCCCAGGGCAAAAGCGTCTAACCTGCCTTCTCTTCTGATTCATCACATAATGTCACATAATCCCCGGCAACTCACTTAAGGTTTTTTTTTAACTTTTTTTTTTTTTTTTTGCGGTACGCGGGCCTCTCACTGTTGTGGCCTCTCCCGTTGTGGAGCACAGGCTCCGGACGCGCAGGCTCAGCGGCCATGGCTCACGGGCCCAGCCGCTCCGCGGCATGTGGGATCTTCCCGGACCGGGGCACGAACCCGTGTCCCCTGCATCGGCAGGCGGACTCTCAACCACAGCGCCACCAGGGAAGCCCAAGGTTTTTATTAAAACTTTTCTTTTTCTTGATGTACAGTTCTATAAGATTGAACATGGGTGTAAATTCTTGTACCAACCACCATAATCAGGATATAGAACAGAACATCACAGCAAAGCAATGGTTTGTTTGTTTGTTTGCTCCTTTGTAGTTAAAACCTCCCCCTGCTCCTAATTGCTGACATCAGCTAATCTGTTCTTCCAAATAGTTTTGCCTTTTTTAGGTTGTCATATTATTGGACTCATACAGCATGTTACCTTTGGCCACTGGCTTCTTCCACTCAGCATAATGTCTTTGGGATTCATCAATACCATTGCATGTTCCTTTTCCTTGTGTACAATAGTACAGTAATAGTAATAGTAATTGCAATAGTAATCCATGATATGGAAGAATTATAGCTTTTTAATCCATTGACTTATCAAAGGACATTTGAGTTATTTCTAGTTTAGGTGATTATGAATAAAATGTCCATAGACACTCATGTACATGTTTTGTATAACCATAAGTTTATACCTCATTAGAGTAAATAGCTAAGAGTGGGATTGCTTTGCCATATGGTAAGTGTATGATGTTTGTGTTCAGAGTACATGATTGTGTACTTTTAAACTTGTTAAGGTTTGTACTATGACTCATGATGTAGTCCATGAAGGTGAATGTTCTACGTGCACATGAGAAGAATCAGTATGCTGCTATTGTTGAATGACGTGTTCCACAAATGTCAATTGGTCCAATTGTTTGATGGTGGTGTTCAGTTCTTCTGTATCTTTATGATTCCTGAGAAAGGAGTGTTGAAATCCCCAAGTACAGTGATTGATATGTTTCTCTTGTCATGTCTATTCACTTTTGCTTTAATATTTTGAAGCTCTGTTGTTAGTTACATGTATTTAGCATTGTTATATCTTATTAATGTATTGACTCTTTTATCATTATGCAATGTCCCTCTTTATTTCTGGTAATTTTCTTGGCTCTGAGGTTTATTCTGTCTGATAATATATTCCAGTTTTTCTCTGACTAGTGTTTATATATTACCATTGTTTTCCTTTTTAATCTACCTAAATTATTATATTTAAAGTGGAATTCTTATAGACCATATATATTTGTTACCCTCTTCCTAATCTGAAAACTGTGTCTTTTACTTGCCATGTTTAAATCATTTATCTTTAAATTAATTATTTACATGTTTAGAGTTAGGTCTACCATTTTATTTTTTGTTTTCTGTTTGTCCCTTCTATTTTTCATTCCACTGCTTCTACCTTCTTTTGGGTTATTTGAATATTTTAAGTATTACTTTTAAATTTATCAATTATATTTTTAATATGTCTTTTTGTATCTTTTCCAGTGGTATTACAATATGCATACTTAAGTTTCCACAGTCTACTTAGAGTTAATATTTTACCATTTCTAGTCAAATGTAGAAACCTTACCACCATATCTTCCTTTATATTTTAGTTGTGATATTTATTAACTCTGTGTTCATTGAACAATCCACCAATGTTATAATTTTTACTTTCAACCATTTAAAAAATTTAAAGAACCATTTAAAATAACTTCAATGAAAAATAGTCTGTTTATTTATGCAATGTTTACCATTTGTGTTGCTCTTCCTTTATTCCCAAAGTTCCATGTTTCTCTTGTATATTTTCCCTTTCACCTGAAACACTTCCTTTTGCACTTCTTGTATATTAGGTTTTCTGGTGATAAGTTATCTTAGTTTTTATTCATTTGAGAATGTCTTTATTTCATCTTAATTTGTGAATGAAAGTTATTTTTACTGGATGGGGAATTATAGGTTGACAGTCTTTTCTTACAGTGCAATATTGGTTTTGCTTCACTGCCGCCTTTTTTTTTTTTTTGCGGTGCGCGGGCCTCTCACTGTTATGGCCTCTCCCGTTAAGGAGCGCAGGCTCAGCGGCCATGGCTCACGGGCCCAGCCGCTCTGCGGCATGTGGGATCTTCCTGGACCAGGGCACAAACCCGTGTCCCCTGCATCGGCAGGCGGACTCTCAACCCCTGCGCCACCAGGGAAGCCCCACTGCCTTCTTTTTGATGACAAACTTACAATCACTTGAATAGTTATTCTCCTACATGTAATGCTTTATTTTTCTCTAATGGCTTTCAAGATTTTTTCTCTGTGATTTTCATCAATTTGATCATGATATGTATTGGCACGGAATTCTTTGAGTTTATCCTGTTAGGGGTTTGCTGAACTTCTTGAATCTGCAAGCTTATGTCTTTACCCAAAGTTGGAAAGTTTTCAGGCATTATTTCTTCAAGTACATTTTTTCCTGTACAATAATCTTTCTCTTTTCTTTCTGAAACTTCAAAAACACAAACGTTAGACCTTCTGATATTTTCTTCAGTTTCTCAAAACTGTTCATATTTTCTTTCAAATTTTTTTCTCTCTAATGTTCAAATTGGATAATTTCTACTAATCTACCTCCAAGTACATTAACTCTTCTCTTGTCTTCATTGAGCCCATCTAGTAAAGTTTTTTTCATTTTGGTGATTGTATTTTACAGTTCTAAAATTTCCATTTGTTTCTCCTTTATAGCCTCTATTTATCTGATGAAATTTTTATCTTTCCATTTGTTTTAAGAATTTTTTTGTTACTTCTTTAAACATTTCATAATAGCTTCTTTAAAGTCTTTGTCTGATAATTCAACATCTGATTCATAATTAGGTTGATGTCTGTTGATTTCCTTTCCTTCGACAATTTGTGAGACCTTTCTGATTTTTTCATATATTGAATAATTTGGGACTGGATATTTTGAATATTAAGTTACAGTGTTCTTGGTCTAGATTAGGTCCTACGGAGAATGCTTTCTTGTTGTTATTGTTTTGTTTTAGTAAGCAATTGACTCAGGTGCTGGCTGCAATTTCTGATATGACTTATGTGGACTGTGGTTCAAATGTCAGTATACTTTTCAAAGTCTTCCCAATGTTATTCAGCTCTCTCCTGCATGTGTGCTTCATGGGGGCCAGTCTGAGGCCTGAGTGCAGTCTACCTCATGCATCAGTTCTCAAAGCTTATTGGTATAATGTTTAGGGTCATATCTACCACTCAGCTCAGGGGTGAGCCAAAGGGTTCATATAAAATGTTTTGAAATCCTTTTCTTGAGCACCTTTTTCTCTATAGTGTCTCCCCAAACAATCTTGCTCCCCAGGTTCCTTCTTCCTGGTCCTCTGCTAGTCTTTTTAACCTGCATGCATGTCCTGAGCTTGCTTCTGCTTCTAGATGCAAGTGGCAGGAGGATAGAGAGAAAAAATGGAGATATTCCTTTATGCTCTTTGGATCACATCGTTTCTCTGGTTGGAGAGCAGGATTATCCTCTTTTCAGGTACTCACCTAACTGCCACTGCCACCACCACCACAGGGTTGCAGCTTCAGGAGTGGGGCTTGCTGGCAGCAAAGCTGAGAAAGAAAGAAGAAAACGTTAGGAATTTACCCCTACTCTCTCTGTCTAGAGGCTGCACTTCCCAATCCTAAGAACAAAAGAGGCTTTTGTTCTTCTAGAGGCTGCACTTCCCAATCCTAAGAACAAAAGAAGATGCATTTCTCTTGGAACTCTTTTTGTCCATGCCTGGTACACTCTTCTGGGATTTGTGCTGACTCAAAGACAAGGAGATATGTATGAAAAAGGAATAAAACAAGGAAACTTCCCACTGATTGCTTGTACTTTGAGTTCTGCTTTTCTTCCCAAGCCACCTTCTACCATTTACTTAGAGTTCCGGTGTGGCCCACTCCATGCATTTTGCCAAGGGCTTTGGTTGTATGTGGTTGGAGAGACAGAGTGGAGCTTCTTACTTCATCTTCACAGGAACTTGAACCCTCACTTAAGTTTTGTAAACTTCAGTTACTTCATCTTCAAAGGGAGTGTTATTAATACTTGCCCTTTCTAATTCCTAAGATATATATAGGAATAAATTGAAATGGCATATATGAAAGTGTTTTGTAAACTGTAAAGTACCTTATGATTGTGATCATGGTAAGATATTGACCTTTGAATACTTCTACCTAATTTGAAAATAATTTTTCCCATTTCAACTTTATTATTCTTGGCAATTTCCTCAATACACAGTGCCACATTAATAAATATTACAGTGTTTGGAAAGGTGAGACCCCCCCCCATGTTAAACAAAGCCAAACAGATTTCCCCACTGTGGGACTTCTTGAAGCCTCAGATAGGTTAATGTACATTTTGAACTCTCAAGAGATAAAGGAATAGATTTATGTACTTGTCTGTGAGCTGTTTTCTTTGCTATGGATCTTTTAAATATAGTTAAATGCAGAACTATATATTGTAAGCACATGCTAGAAAATGCTTCTCTATGGCATCTTTAAAATGAATGAGTCTTTTAAGCTTTGGCAAAACCTCTATTCCCCCTCTTAATCACCTGTCAAGCTGAGAGCCTTGCTCACAGATAGACATGTGGCTGTAGGAAGAAAGGTATTTTGAGGGAATTTGAGGCTTTAAAGAAACACACAGTTGCAAAACAAAACAATGTATATTTGGTATCTTTCTGAAGTTCCATTCAAGTAAAAGTGTTCTGTGGCTTCAGTTCTCAAGCTATGGTCTATTAGTGTGAGAGCAGTTAGAAGATGCTCTTAGAATCTGGTATTACCATGAAAATCCAGGCTGTGTACTTGTACTATTTCTTATACTAGAGACAAAACCCAGTTCTTTAGAAAAGTGTTATTGATTGTGATGTATTTACACCTCCTGCTTCTTTCAGTTAAAAATAATTATTATTAAAATATTGTTTTTAATTTTTATTAAATCATTATTATTATTATTTAAATTACTTTTAAAAATTATAAATAATTTTTAGAACTTAGGAACACAACACAGTAAGAAGTTTTATGTATGTAACCTCACTGTCCTTGCTGGACTCCTAATTGTTTCCTATCTGTAATGGTCAAAATTGGACATAATTCAAAATTATTTTTCTCTTCCACTTTACATTTTTGTGTGAATAAGTTTATATAAACAAAAAGTACAAGCAGAATCTATATTCATGAAAAGAGAAAATGAAGACAATATAACTTTAGACAATGAGGAATTTGACATCTTGAAGGTAATGTATGGATGTTAACTTATAAATCAGTTTAGAATCTCAAATTCACTACTAAGAAAAATAATTCTAGAATAGGTCATTGATTTGTTAATCTTTTTATCTGTACATGAACTTTAAAAGATCATAAGTAGAGGGATTGCATTCACAAATGTCCTGAACTTTGATCAAGAATTTACTTTTTGAAAGATAATCATTACGCATTTTATCACATTATAATCCAATTCTAATTATGGCCCTAGTTCATCACTACTTCTCACTGGAGAAATTTATCAGCCCCATATGCTTGTAGTCTGTGCCACGCAGACAGCCCTGGGGTCTCCCATTCATGCAATCTGAGAGCACAGACTACCATTACGTGCAAGCTTAAAGCCTAAGTTAAATAAAGCATAGAGAGCAGTAATTCGAGCTTACCCACAGAAAGAGCAAAGTCACATTTGGGGTCAAGTCTGGATATATCTAGCATCTGACCAACATCTGGCTAACTTAAAGCACTCTGTAAATACTCTAGCTTATTTTTATTTAAACAATTTACATAGTTCATCTTTTGTTTTTTTAAGCAGGGGTTAAAACTTTTGTGAAAAGCTGCAGTACAAAAGGCTAATACACTCCATATTTGTGCAGAAGAATTTCATCTGCAGAGAGTAAGTTTGGGTGACTTAT
Organism: Orcinus orca; assembly: GCF_937001465.1. Taxonomy (NCBI): domain Eukaryota; kingdom Metazoa; phylum Chordata; class Mammalia; order Artiodactyla; family Delphinidae; genus Orcinus; species Orcinus orca. Next base: position 23,655,565 of record NC_064563.1, read on the forward strand.
TTGTTTCATCATCAAGTCATCCAGAATGTCAGTTTATGGGCAGACGTGAACTTAGGCTGCCTAAAAGCCATTCAAATTTCTTATCTCCTTCCACTATCAAAGCCAGAAAGTGGAAATATTCAATTTCTCAACTTTCCCTGGCTGGAACACCACATCATCCCTAGACTACTGGCCCCTGGATTAAAAAAAAAAAAAAAAAAATCTATGTTTTAGAAAAAAGGAATTTTTGAAGATTGTGCAGGGCTTCCCTAGTGGTTGAGAGTCCACCTGCCGATGCAGGGGACATGGGTTCGTGCCCCGATCTGGGAAGATCCCACATGCCGCGGAGCGGCTGGGCCCGTGAGCCATGGCCACTGAGCCTGCGCGTCCGGAGCCTGTGCTCCGCAACGGGAGAGGCCACAAGAGTGAGAGGCCCGCATATCGCAAAAAAAAAAAAAAAAAAAAAAAAAAAAAAAAAGATTGTGGAGATGCCTTGGATTCCAATAAAATTGTACCTCCATGCATTATAGAACAAAATACATGGGGTTTTAGACTCTCAGGATTAAAGGAATCAAGAAGAGACTGTATTTTCTTTGGATAGTCAAGATAGCAATTCTTTTATTACAAAACCTCTTTACATCTGTTTTTAGAAGTCTCATTTAGTTTTAATTTGAAACTGTTTTTCAAAAGCTAATCATCTGTGATAAGAGATACAAGCTGTTTTAAAAAGTGCCTGCATCAGAAAGCAAGCCAAATCTGCTGGCATCCTTATCCTGGACTTCCCAGCCTTCACAACTGTGAGAAGTAAATTGTTTGTTGCTTATAAGCCACCCAGTCAATAGTGTTTTGTTATAGCAGCCAAATGGACTAAGACACAGGGGAATTTACTTTGTGTGTGTGTGTGTGTGTGTGTGTGTGTTTTACATAGAGGGTCAGTGAGTGTTCCTAATTATCTTCTGTCAACTTCTGAAGGAAGGAAAGGTAGCGTGAGGTGGGGTGAAGATTAGAAATACTAATGGAAGCAGAACTTCTGATGTTTAGCAATAGCATGTGCTATCATTTGCCTCTTGGGGCCTCTGTTGCTGAAGGAAGAACTGTACTGGGGCCTCTGTGAAGCCATGTATAGTTGCAGTAACCCCTGGACCTGTCAGAGTACAGCTAAGATGTACACAGTATAAACTCATTAAAACAACATAATAGTTTAATCAAAATTCACCAAGGTTTATTTGTTGAAATAAATTGGTAACTGAGGCAGTGATAATAAGTGAAAAAAGCTATTGCACTTTTTTCTTGAAACATTTGTCCATGGGCTTGTATCCAAGAGGTATGTGGTAGGGACAGTCACATTGACCATGTAGGTTTTGGACTTTACCTTAAGAGCGTAGGGAACTATTAAAGTGTTTTAGCAAATGAGCATGGTCAGCATTACATTTTTTAAAGGTCAATCTGCTTACAGAAATGAATTATTGGTTTAAAAATTAGTGGTTTAAAAAACTGGAGTAGAGATTCCCAGGTAAGAAGATATAGCAATGATCCAGGAAACATATCATGGTGTCCTTCAATGTGAGTATGAAGAAAATTTGGCAAGTTACAGGCACATGGAATGTTGAATAAAACATAATGCATAGGGGAGTTCCGGGAAGATGGCGGAAGAGTAAGACGCGGAGATCACCTTCCTCCTCATAGATACACCAGAAATACATATACACGTGGAACAGCTCCTACAGAACACCTACTGAACGCTGGCAGAAGACCTCAGACCTCCCAAAAGGCAAGAAACCCCCCCCCCCCCACGTACCTGGGTAGGGCTAAAGAAAAAAGAATAAACACAGACAAAAGAATGGGGACGGGACCTGCACCAGTGGGAGGGAGCTGTGAAGGAGGAAAGCTTTCCACACACTAGGAAGCCCCTTCGCAGGCAGAGACTGCGGGTGGCGGAGGGGGGAAGCTTCGGAGCCGCGGAGGGGAGCGCAGCAACAGGGGTGCAGAGGGCAAAGCAGAGAGATTCCCGCACAGAGGATCAGGGCCTACCGGCACTCACCAGCCCGAGAGGCTTGTCTGCTCACCCGCCGGGGTGGGCGGGGCTGGGAGCTGAGGCTCGGGCTTCGGTCCGAGCGCCGGGAGAGGACTGGGGTTGGCGGCGTGAACACAGCCTGCAGGGGGTTAGTGCGCCACGGCTAGCCGTGAGGGAGTCCGGGGAAAAGTCTGGACCTGCCGAAGAGGCAAGAGACTTTTCCTTCCCTTTTTGTTTCCTGGTGCGCGAGGAGGGGATTAAAAGCGCTGCTTAAAGGAGCTCCAGAGACAGGCGTGAGCCGCGGCTAAAAGCGCGGACCCCAGACACGGGCATGAGACGCTAAGGCTGCTGCTGCCGCCACCAAGAAGCCTGTGTGTGAGCACAGGTAACTATCCACACCCTGCTTCCGGGGAGCCTGTACTGGCCGCCACTGCCGGGGTCCCGGGATCCAGGGACAACTCCCCCGGGGGAACGCACGGCGCGCCTCAGGCTGGTGCAACGTCACGCCGGCCTCTGCCGCCGCAGGCCTCACCCGCACGCAGTGCCCCTCCCTCCCTCCCGGCCTGAGTGAGCCAGAGCCCCCGAATGAACGGCTCCTTTAACCCCGTCCTGTCTGAGCAAAGAACAGACGCCCTCCGGCGACCTACACGCAGAGGCGGGGCCAAATCCAAAGCTGAGCCCCTGGGAGCTGTGCGAACAAAGAAGAGAAAGGGAAATCTCTCTCAGCAGCCTCAGAAGCAGCGGATTAAAGCTCCACAATCAACTTGATATACCCTGCATCTGCGGAATACATGAAGAGACAACTAATCATCCCAAATTGAGGAGGTGGACTTTGAGAGCAGGATTTATGATTTTTTTCCCCTTTTCCTCATTTTGTGAGTGTGTATGTGTATGCTTCTGTGTGAGATTTTGTCTGTATAGCTTGGCTTCCACCATTTGTCCTAGGGTTCTAGCTTTCCGTTTTTTTGTTTTTAATTTTTTTTCTTAATAATTATTTTTTATTTTAATAACTTTATTTTATTAAAAAAACCATATATATATATATATATATATATATATATATATATATATATATATATATTTGCGGTACAAGGGCCTCTCACTGCTGTGGCCTCTCCCGTTGCAGAGCACGGGCTCTGGATGCGCAGGCTCAGCGGCCATGGCTTATGGGCCCAGCCAGCCCACGACATGTGGGATCCTCCTGGACTGGGGCACGAACCCGCGTCCCCTGCATCGGCAGGCGGACTCCCAACCACTGCGCCACCAGGGAAGCCCAACTTTATTATATTTTATCTTACTTTATTTTATTTTACTTTACTTTATCTTCTTTCTTTCTTTCTTTCCTTCCTTCCCTGCTTCCTTCCTTCCTCCCTCCCTCCCTCTTTTCTTTCTTTCTTTTTTCCTTCCTTCCTTTCTTTCTTTCTATTTCTACTAATTCTTTCTTTCTACTTTTTCTCCCTTTTATTCTGAGCCGTGTGTATGAAAGGCTCTTGGTGCTGCAGCCAGGAGTCAGTGATGTGCCTCTGAGGTGGGAGAGCCAACTTCAGGACACTGGCTCCACATAATATCAAATGACGAAAATCTTCCAGAGATCTCCATCTCAACACCAGCACCCAACGTCACTCAACGACCAGCAAGCTACAGTGCTGGACATTCTATGCCAAACAACTAGCAAGACAGGAACACAACCCCACCCATTAGCAGAGAGGCTGCCTAAAATCATAATAAGGCCACAAACACCCCAAAACACACCACCAGACCTGGACCTGCCCACCAGAAAGACAAGATCCAGCCTCATCCACCAGAACACAGGCACTAGTCCCCTCCACCAGGAAGCCTACACAACCCACTGAACCAACCTTATCCACTGGGGACAGACACCAAACACAACAGGAACGACGAACCTGCAGCCTGCAAAAAGGAGACCCCAAACACAGTAAGATAAGCAAAATGAGAAGACAGAAAAACACACAGCAGATGAAGGAGCAAGATAAAAACCCACCAGACCTAACGAATGAAGAGGAAATAGGCAGTCTACCTGAAAAAGAATTCGGAATAATGATAGTAAAGATGATCCAAAATCTTGAAAATAGAATGGACAAAATTCAAGAAACATTTAACAAGGACCTAGAAGAACTAAAGATGAAACAAATAGTGATGAACAGCACAATAAATGAAATTAAAAATACTCTAGGTGGGATCAATAGCAGAATACTGGGGCAGAAGAACGGATAAGTGACCTGGAAGATAAAATAGTGGAAATAACTACTGCAGAGCAGAATAAAGAAAAAAGAGTGAAAACTGAGGACAGTCTCAGAGACCTCTGGGACAACATTAAACGCACCAACATTCGAATTATAGGTGTTCCTGAAGAAGAAGAGAAAAGAAAGGGACTGAGAAAATATTTGAAGAGATTATAGTTGAAAACTTCCCTAATATGGGAAAGGAAATAGTTAAGTCCAGGAAGCACAGAGAGTCCCATACAGGATAAATCCAAGGAGAAATACGCCAAGACACATATTAATCAAACTGTCAAAAATTAAATACAAAGAAAACATATTAAAAGCAGCAAGGGAAAAACAACAAATAACCCATAAGGGAATCCCCATAAGGTTAACAGCTGATCTTTCAGCAGAAACTCTGCAAGCCAGAAGGGACTGGCAGGACATATTTAAAGTGATGAAAGGGAAAAAGCTAAAACCAAGATTACTCTACCCAGCAAGGATCTCATTCAGATTTGATGGAAAAATTAAAACCTTTCCAGACAAGCAAAAGCTGAGAGAGTTCAGCATCACCAAACCAGCTTTACAACAACTGCTAAAGGAACTTCTCTAGGCAAGAAGCACAATTGAAGGAAAAGACCTACAATAATGAACTCAAAACAATTTAGAAAATGGGAATAGGAACATACATATCAATAATTACTTAAATGTAAAAGGACTAAATGCTCCCACCAAAAGACACAGATTGGCTGAATGGGTACAAAAACAAGACCCATATACTTGCTGTCTACAAGAGACCCACTTCAGACCTAGAGACACATACAGACTGAAAGTAAGGGGATGGATAAAGATATTTCATGCAAATGGAAACCAAAAGAAAGCTGGAGTAGTAATTCTCATATCAGACAAAATAGACTTTAAAATAAAGACTATTAAAAGAGACAAAGAAGGACACTACATAATGATCAAGAGATCGATCCAAGAAGAAGATTTAACAATTGTAAATATTTATACACCCAATATAGGAGCACCTCAATACATAAGGCAAATACTAATAGCCATAAAAGGGGAAATTGACAGTAACACATTCATAGTAAGGGACTTTAACACCCCACTTTCACCCATGGACAGATCATCCAAAATGAAAATAAATAAGGAAACACAAACTTTAAATGATACATTAAACAAGATGGACTTAATTGATATTTATAGGACATTCCATCCAAAAACAACAGAATACATATTTTTCTCAAGTGCTCATGGAACATTCTCCAGGATAGATCATATCTTGGGTCACAAGTCAAGCCTTGGTAAGTTTAAGAAAATTGAAATTGTTTCAAGTATCTTTTCTGACCATAATGCTATGAGACTAGTTATCAATTACAGGGAAAGATCTGTAAAAAATACAAACATATGGAGGCTAAACAATACACTACTTAATAACGAAATGATCACTGAAGAAGTCAAAGAGGAAATCAAAAAATACCTAGAAACAAATGACATTGGAGACACGACGACCCAAAATCTATGGGATGCAGCAAAAGCAGTTCTAAGAGGGAAGATTATAGCGATACAATCCTACCTTAAGAAACAGGAAACATCTCGAATAAACAACCTAACCTTGCACCTAAAGCAATTAGAGAAAGAAGGACAAAAAACCCCCAAATTTAGCAGAAGGAAAGAAATAATAAAAATCAGATCAGAAATAAAAAGAAATGAAGGGAACGATAGCAAAGATCAATAAAACTAAAAGCTGGTTCTTTGAGAAGGTAAACAAAATTGATAAACCATTAGCCAGACTCATCAAGAAAAAAAGGGAGAAAACTCAAATCAATAGAATTAGAAATGAAAAAGAAGTAAGAACTGACACTGCAGAAATGCAAAAGATCATGAGAGACTACTACAAGCAACTCTATGCCAATAAAATGGACAACCTGGAAGAAATGGACAAATTCTTAGAAATGCACAACCTGCCAAGATGGAATCAGGAAGAAATAGAAAATATGAACAGACCAATCACAAGCACTGAAATTGAAACTGTGATTAAAAGTCTTCCAACAAGCAAAAGCCCAGGACCAGATGGCTTCACAGGCGAATTCTATCAAACATTTAGAGAAGAGCTAACACCCATCCTTCTCAAACTCTTCCAAAATATAGCAGAGGGAGGAACACTCCGAAACTCATTCTACGAGGCCACCATCACCTTGATACCAAAACCAGACAAGGATATCACAAAGAAAGAAAACTACAGGCCAATATCACTGATGAACATAGATGCAAAAATCCTCAACAAAATACTAGCAAACAAAATCCAAGAGCACATTAAAAGGATCATACACCATGATCAAGTGGGGTTTATTCCAGGAATGCAAGGATTCTTCAATATACGCAAAACAATCAATGTGATAAACCATAGTAACAAATTGAAGGATAAAAACCATATGATCATCTCAATCGATGCAGAGAAAGCTTTCGACAAAATTCAACACCCAGTTATGATAAAAACCCTGCAGAAAGTAGGCATAGAAGGAACTTTCCTCAACATAATAAAGGCCATATATGACAAACCCACAGCCAACATCATCCTCAATGGTGAAAAACTGAAACCATTTCCACAAGATCAGGAACAAGACAAGGTTGTCCACTCTCACCACTCTTATTCAACATAGTTTTGGAAGTTTTAGCCACAGCAGTCAGAGAAGAAAAGGAAATAAAAGGAATCCAAATTGGAAAAGAAGAAGTAAAGCTGTCACTGTTTGCAGATGACATGATACTATACATAGAGAATCCTAAAGATGCTACCAGAAAACTACTAGGGCTAATCAATGTATTTGGTAAAGTAGCAGGATACAAAATTAATGCACAGAAATCTCTGGCATTCCTATACAGTAATAATGAAAAATCTGAACATGAAATCAAGAAAACACTCCCATTTACCATTGCAACAAAAAGAATAAAATATCTAGGAATAAACCTACCTAAGGAGACAAAAGACCTGTATGCAGAAAATTATAAGACACTGATGTTGAATTTGAGGTGCCTTTAAAGCAGTTAGATATATAAGCCTACGTTCAGGAGAGGGGTTTCCTTAAAAGAGATGGATGTGGGAATCTTCAGTATAAAGGTGCTATTTACCACCATGGGGGTTAGATGAGATCTGCCCCTCGTAACACCCCACCACCAGGAAGATTGTTAGAGCATAAGATAAAACAGTCTCCACGGGTTTACAGCTGATGACAGAAGCCAAGGAATTGTGGGATGGGGGCGAAAAGCTTCTCAATGATGGACGAGCTGAGGGGAGGGCCTCATGTTTGTAGTCATTTTAGGAAGTGACATTCTTCTCACACAGGTGGATCTTGGGCCACCTCAATAGGAAAGCAAGCAAGAAAGAAAAGACTCTGCTAGAGAGATGTGATGAAAGGGATCCTGAATTTTGAAATATATTCACGTATTCGTTCTTCTATAGTAATGACATTTTTGAAAATGAATTTGATTATTGGAAACTTGTATCTGTACTTATAGTGAAAGTGAAAAATAATTCAAAGCCAAATTACTTCGACATTTATTTTCCTCTCTTCCTCAATTTTAATAGTAAACGCTACACATATGTCTTCCCCCGCTCAAAATTTTGATCTTGTTGACTAAAGCTGTCAATTACAGCAGACAGTGCTTCAGATTTGATTAAAAAAATACAAAACATATGAACCATGTTTAATTAAATTCTGATGGTTGAAAGCACATGAAAGAATTTTTCATTTATGCATAGCTCTGAATTGTTCTTATCAAAATCTCCAGTTTTCGGGCTTCCCTGGTGGCGCAGTGGTTGGGAGTCCGCCTGCCGATGCAGGGGATGCGGGTTCGTGCCCTGGTCCGGGAGGATCCCACATGCCGCGGAGCGGCTGGGCCCGTGAGCCATGGCCGCTGAGCCTGCGCATTTGGAGCCTGTGCTCTGCAATGGGAGAGGCCGCAACAGTGAGAGGCCCACGTACCACACACACACACACAAAAGAACTCCAGTTTTTGAAGGAGACTGCTGATGACAATAACCACATCAGCTCCTAAGAGAAAAATAGCAATCTGGGCTCCCAGGGATCACCAAGTTTTTTCTAGTGTTATAAAACAGAGCCCTCCCCAACTCTCTCATATATTTAGATAGTAAACATCTTTTTTTAAAAAATAAAATTAGGCATAATATAAATATTTATGATTCATAGTAGTCGTGATTCTTAAAAATAATTGTGATTGTGTGAGAATCTCTAGAAATCCACCAAGCAAAATACTGTGAAAGCCAATTTTAGAGTAAAAAGCAGACACATGGCACTGGGTGATTATGACATTGACATAACCACAAATTGTAGACGTTTTTCCACTTATTTTTATGTAATTACTTTTCAAATACTGCCTTAAAACTTCTTTTTCCTGTGTATGACTGAAGGTGTATTAAGGGATCTCTTTCCTAAAAAAATACCTTTTGAGCCATATTTATAATTCAGTACAATAGTATCACTCCTTAAGAGCATTAAATTCTTATTTATCCCGGCATATGATTTTTCCCTCTCAATTTTTTCACGTTTCTATCCCTTTGACCTTTTAAATTTTTCATTTTACGCAGCATCTTTATGCTTCTGACTACTTAGAACTTTGCTTCTTTCAGGGAATCTTTGACTCCAAGTTTCCTGCACAAGCCAGAGTACTTTAAGAAACCTAAGATCTTTGTTAAATCTTATTCCTGGAGAAGCTTTTATAGTCAGCTCAGCACTAACACTTTGAAAATGTTTAACAGAAAGAAAAGACATAGATTCCAAAACATTAGGCCCAGCATGGAGTGAAGATTTCAGTTGCATTGACTCCAACTCTTATAACCTCTGTAAAACATCAGGGTTTAACCTTCTTTTCCAACTTGCCTCCCAGATTGAGAGAAGATTTACTTGATGGACCAGAGCAATGCTGGCTGTGGAGCTGGAGTTTATCTGGAGACTTTTCAACCAAGCTGCTAAGGAGAGAGAAGCACACAAGCAAGTCTGCTGCCAAAGTAAGAATTTCAGTGTGATTTGGTGAAAATATCTGACTGCATAAGCCAGGAAAGACTGAGGTGGGAAAAAGGAAACCTGTGTCCTAACATGATCACTGCTCTATCAGAAACTAAGTACGTGATCTTCACCGAGCTCTTCCCTTTTCCTGGCCAAGCTCCTTATCTCTGACAGGTTGAATGGAATTAGAACTCTGGTAGCCCATAGATGTGGTTTATTTGATTCACATAGCCCTCACCCTCCTTTTTTGCTTCTTTCCTTTTCCCCTTCCTTCCTTCTCTCCCTCCTTCCATCTCCTTCCCTCCCTCCCTCCCTTCCTTCCTTCCTTGTCTTAATTAAATTAAGCCAGAGGTTTAAGCAATATAAACATTTCTTGGTCTTTTAGCCAAAGAGTCTTGAACGTTTAAAAACTCCTTATAACAATAGATACCACTACACACCTATTAGAATGGCCAAAATCTGGAATACTGACAACACCAAATGCTGGCGAGGAGGTAGAACAGTTGGGACCCTCATTCGTTTCTGGTGGGAATGCAAAATTGTACGGCCACTTTGGAACACAGCTTGGTGGTTTCTTACAAAACTAAACACACTCTTAGCAGGTGATCCAGGAATTGTGTTCTTTGGTATTTAACCAAATGACTTGAAGACTTATATCCACATAAAAACCTGCACATGGATGTTTATAGCTGCTTTACTCACAACTGCCAACACTTAGAAGTAACCAAGATGTCCTTCAGTGGGTGAATTGATAAGTTAACTGTGGTCCATCCAGGCAAAGGGATGTTATTCAGTGCTAAAGAGGAAATGAGTTGTCAAGCCATGAAAAGACACTGAGGAAACTTAAATGCATATTACTAGTGAAAGAAGCCAATCTGAAAAGGCTACATACTGGATGCTTCTAACTATATTACATTCCGGGAAAAGGAAAACTATGTATGGAGGCAGTAAAATTATTGGTGGTTGCCAGGGGTTGAGGGGAGGGAGGGATGAATAGGCTGAGCACAGAGGATTTTTAGGGCAGTGAAAATACACTGTGTCTATAATGATATGTCATACATTTGTCCAAACAGATAGAATGTACAACACCAAGAGTGAACCTTAATGTAAACTATGGACTCTGGGGTATAATGATGGGCTAATGTAGGTTTACCAATCATAACAGATGTACCACTCTTCAGGGCGATGTTGATGTGGAGGAGGTTATGCATGCGTGGGGCTGGGGAGTAGACAGAGACTCTCTGTACTTTCCACTCAGTTTCTGCTCAGTTTTGCTGTGAATCTAAAATTACCCTAAAAAATAAAGTTTATTAATTAAAAAAATTGTTGATGGGCATTTGGAATTGAGAAGCCATTTGACACACTGGAAATAACATGATCTTAGGAATCAGACCTTTGAATCTAGACGTGTGTAGGAGCAAGAGGTTTATGGGAAATCTCAGTGCTTTCTGTTCAATTTTGCCATTAACCTGAAATCAGCTCTAAAATTGTCTATTAAAAATAAATAAATAAAATAAAATAAAACCAAACTACACTAGGTTATTTTACATATAACTCTGTGTTTCCTGTTTCTTATGAGAAATTAGAAGACCTGGCAATGCAGAGCCTGGGTCCTCACATGGGAGAACCAGCTAGAACTAAGTGGTGGTCCTGCCATTTTACAAGGGGCGCATGTGTTCCTGATTGCCACAGTCCCCACTGGGCCACCCTTACCCACACATGTCCTTGACCTCAGCAAGGATTTCGGTTTGTGACCTAAGGGATTTAGGCTTGTGAGCTCTGTGATGCTTTTCTTTCATCTCAAAAAGTCTGTAATTCTCACTGGGCAAACCAATAATTACATCTTCTTCGTATTGCCATTTTAGCAGCCTGGGAAATAAGCTGTAAAACCTTAGTATAAGACCAGACTTAATTAACATAACCAGACATGTTTTTTCTTCTCCAGGTTTTCCTTGTGGGTGGCAGGCTCTCTGTACCATGTATCTTTCCACAGCTTCCTTTGAAGACACTAACTTTCCCTTTAACCATCATATCCTCATAACCAGATGATGTACTTTAAAAAAATGGCCTCCTGTCCTCCTTTAGAATGGATTCTTAGTTTTGAACAACACAGTAGGCAACTTTAAAGCTCACAAAGCCATAACTTGAGAATTTAACCAACTCCAGCTCAGATAGCTCTTAAAATGATCTCCACATCCTTTAGGGAAATAATAAAGATCAATAGTTTTTTTCCTTATTCTTATCCCCATGTCCCATCTTTTTTTTTTTTTTTTGCGGTACGTGGGCCTCTCACTATTGTGGCCTCTCCCGTTGTGGAGCACAGGCTCCGGACGCGCAGGCTCAGCGGCCATGGCTCACGGGCCCAGCCGCTCCGTGGCATGTGGGATCTTCCCGGACCGGGGCACGAACCCGTGTCCCCTGCATCGGCAGGCGGACTCTCAACCGCTGCACCACCAGGGAAGGCCCCCATCTATTTCTGAAGGTGGGAAGTTTTTGTTAACATTTTCAAATACCCCTATGGAAGGAATCTGCATGGCCATGATGTAAAGTTTGTCTCTGGAGGCAAAGCGTTTAGCACTATGAATATAGTGGGAATTTCTAGTTCAGTAAATGTGTCTGAGGCTCAAACCTTCTAATTGGCTTTTTTTCTTTTTGCTTGTTTCTGAATGGTAATACTTAGAAGCACTGTAAGATTGTCCATTTCCTCTTCTGAGATAAGTGACTTCTTTCAGTGTTCCTCTTTATAATATGCAGTACTTACCTTGTGATATCCGGCTACCATCAATGCTCCTTCATCTTTAACATTCAGTCCTTTGCTGATCTTTGAAATAGACGTGTCTTCTTCAAAGCTAAAGGCACCTGAATTTTGCCCTTATTTATACTTTACTGCCTTGTTTCCATGCCTGCCAATGTGCACTCTTCCTGAGTAAAATTCTTGATTATTGTAGATAAATCCTCATTAACATTCTGACATCAATAATTGTCTTAAGGAACAAATTTACATTAAAACTAATTTTCTGTTAGGGTTTGGAGTTCCTTCCTAGAAGTCATATCTTCCAAGACTTTGCCGTTTTCTAATGCTTACTCATTTCATGGGGGACCAACTTGATTCTCATTTTACTCTCACTTCTGTATGGTGTAACTGACTTGAATTTTTTCTCGTGGAAAGTCAGTCCTAAAATTAACTAGTCAGACCTCTGACATGCCCCACTCTGCTCAAATTCTCTAGTATTTCTTTAAGGAGATTCTCTTTAAGGGGCTGTTCCAGAATACCTTCCAGACCAGTTTTCCAGCAGCTTATGTAAATTGATCCAAACAAATGTATCAACTAAATAAATTGCTTTTATATCAAGGACTTTCTAAAGGAAAAGAGGTCTACTTAAGTGGATGTTATAAGCATAGGAGAAAGTACCATTAACTATGATCTTCTCATTGTCATAAATTTATTATAGCATAGGTTAGTTTTAGGGTGCAGGCATTCTTTCCCTTGGGACAAGTGTTGATTTCTATAGCTGCTGATAGGGGCTCTCCTTTCCTTACCATGGCTCAGGGACACAGTGTTACCTTTTCATGTCTCAAAGAGATAGCAGGGTAGATTTGGGTTTCTGAGCAACATCTAATCAGGGACAATGTAATACCATCCATAGCAAAGCAACTCCAGTCTATAACTCAGGATCAGGCCTTCCATGTTGCTCTCACAATAACTCTACCCATCAAAAGAAAATCAACTTTTCACCAGCCCCTCTCCCCTAGCAGAAGAATACATGATTTTTCATTGCCTCATTTCTTGATAAAGTACAAGTCTAATTATATTAGCTCATAGCTTTACCTTGTAGAGGGAGACATGTTTAATAAATCTTACTGGGTCTTCCAACCAGTACAAAGATATCTTTGATTTGTGGTGTATTTTAAGAGAAAAAATATGCATGAATAATTTTAATGATTTAGAAAGGCAATATCATGGAGTGGTAAGAGCTTAGACTCTGGAACTAGACACATTTGATTTGAATTTTGGCTTTATCTTCGTTTTAATATGAGTACACTCACTCACTACATGTGGAATCTTGAGTAAGAAACCTATCCTTTGGGGGTCTCAGTTTCCAAACTTGTAAAATGTGGATAAATAATACATTCATAGTTTAGGGGTTTGCTGCAATGATTAAGTGTGTCGATTCGTGTGAAAGGACTTAGAACCATGCCTTAGAATTAAATAAAAGTGAACTCTTATTATTTCAAATCACTTCATGGTTTGGCTTACATCCTCTTCTGTTTTATTGGATAGTGTCCTTTTCAATGGTTAATATGACCCACTAATATTTTGAATTTATCTATGGTGTAGGGTTGTTATGAATGAGGTGCACAGAGCATTGAAGGTGCCCATGGGCTAGCTGACGGGTTCTGCCTTCAAGGCAATCCCAGTGGCTCATGGATGGGCTTTATGAAGGAGTCTGCCAAGCAGTAGTAGGATCTGCTCTGATGTTCTCAGAGAGCCCTGACTGCTGTTCTCCCAGCCTGACCTCCAGCTGTTCAGCACTCCACAGTATTCTGGATGGGAGGAGAAAGAAGTAGTTCTCTTAGGTAGCCTCCTACACAACTGGGGAAGCTGGACACTCACTCACACACTGTCACTTTCCTCCATGGGTTGCATCATGTTCTAAGAAGGTCCCTCTTGGCACTGAGCTGTGCTACCTTAGGGGAGGGTTCATGGGTAAAGTGAAACTCTTACCGTCTTCAATGCATCTAATCTCTTTTTTTGCCCCAGTAGTGTGCTGGAACTTCTCTGCTGGAGTCCTGGGCTTCTCCTGAGACCACAAAGGTGGTCTCATCTGTGACTGTCAAAATTGGTGTTCTTTGAGGGGGAAGACAGTAGATAACATCAAAATGGCAAGATAAGAGTTGTTTTATAAAGCTCCATTTCTTTTTTTTTTTTTGCGGTACGTGGGCCTCTCACTGCTGTGGCCTCTCCCGTTGCGGAGCACAGGCTCCGGACGCGCAGGCTCAGCGGCTATGGCTCACGGGCCCAGCCGCTCCACCGCATGTGGGATCTTCCCGGACCGGGGCACGAACCCGAGTCCCCTGCATCGGCAGGTGGATTCTCAACCACTGCGCCACCAGGGATCCCCTAAAGCTCCATTTCTTGAGTGCTGTAGGTAACATTCCCTGTTGCCTCAGAAGACTTGCTTGGCTCCTTTCTGTGATTGAAATATAATTAAATAATTGGAATCTTTACCTTCCCCATCTTTGCTTGCAGCTAGTGTTTGACTTACCCAAACATGCTGGTTGTTGAAGAGGACACAGGTGGCATACATGATATCTTTGGGGCCAAGGTGACTGGAGCCCAAGGAAGGCTATGTAGACTGAGTGGCTGGAGCTACATTTCCTGGCACACCAAGAACCCACAGGAAAAAGATACAATTTCCAGAAAAGGCCCTCGAGGACAAACACTTTGGCCTAGAGATGAAGGTCTTAGACTCATTTCTCCAGCTTTTCTTACAAATGGCTCCTACCACGTGTTTGGAATGTAGATTTTTTTAATGGTGTTTAGAAGGGAGGGACCCAAGTGTGAGGCAATTGAAATTTTGTTCAATCTTGGCTGCGGTTTTTTACCATAAAGCCTCAGTGAAATTTTATGCACTTATGAGTTGGTCTTGAGATGATAAATTTGTTGCTTTCTCTCATTGAGTTTCTTAAAATTTCCTAAGCTAGATTGGTCTTTTTGTTCTCTAGTCTGAAGACTCTAGGGGAGTCATACCACTGAGCAGTGACTCTAATCATTGTACTATATTTAACAAAATGAAACTTAAAAATACACGTGAAAGGACATGACAAATTCTAAAATCTAAGGTGATAATTATGGTTACTGTTTATTTTTTTGGCTGCATTGGGTCTTCGTTGCTGAGCACGGGCTTTCTCTAATTGCAGCAAGTGGGGACTATTCATTGAGGTGCGTGGGCTTCTCATTGCAGTGGCTTCTCTTGTTGCGGAGCAAGGGCTCTAGGCACGTGGATTTCAGTAGTTGTGGCACGTGGGCTCAGCAGTTGTGGCTTGCGGGCTCTAGAGCGCAGGCTCAGTAGTTGCGGTGCACTGGCTTAATTGTTCCACAGCATGTGGGATCTTCCTGGACCAGGGCTCGAACCCATGTCCCCTGCATTGGCAGGTGGATTCTTAACAACTGCACCACTAGGGAAGCCCTGATTACTGTTTATTAATCAGTTACCTTTCACAAAGCTTCCACTCTGTAGCAAAAAATTTGCCCAGGTTATTTCTCATCTATATTCTCAACCTTGCAAAATAGGAGTAATAATACTATTTTACAGATGAGGAAATTGAGGCTCATAGAGGTTAAAACAACTTACCCCCAACTTACTAGTAATTATTTTACAATGATTAAAGAATATTATTTGCATATACATTGTATGAAAGTGACTGCAGTTGGGCCACTTACTCTTTTTCACCATCATCTGTGCCCACACAAAACATTTTCTTAATATTGTCATTTCAAAAAAGACAGTGAAATTCTCCAGTGGCTTTTGTTTACAAAAGAAAAATCATCTTCCCAACTTCCTCACATTTTCTTTTTGCCTGTTCCAGCTTGATCCCATCCTATGACTCAACAGTTATTTCTATCCTGCCCAGCTGTTTGACTTTCACTTATACAAGCTCAGTCCAGAGGTCCAGCTGAATTCCGGCTTATATCTGGCAGCTTCGACTATCAAACTCACAAGCATTTTTTATTCTTCTCTTAATTAATGCAAAGTTTCCCTTATTTTTAAGCTCACCATACCTCCCAGAAATCTACCAGGTTTTGTACGTTTTTACAAAAGCCTTTTGTAAGTATTGGCCAGGCTCAGTGAAATAACTAACTGACTCTTCATGATGTTGCTCATTTCTCGGTAATTGTTGCCCACCCACAAGACTCCAGAGTTGTCTAAATCTGGGAAATGTCTTCAAGGCAGCACTGATCCATGGGAGGAGAAGTTCCAGTATGATAAGGCCATGTTAGGGAGGCTTGTGTGTGCTGCTATTCAGAATTTTGAGAGCTTGCTGCTTATTTAAAAACCTGTGCCACGGGAGTATAATTTTCCTATTTCTTTTGTAAATATCCAGAATACTATAGTATGGCTTTTAGTCCATAGGAGGGCAATGTTGAGCTGCAGGAAAATCATTGCAGTTTTTTTTGCAAAAGAACATATAGAACGGATTAATTTAAAAATTAATGAATCGAAACAAATTTATTTAACATACTACAAGATGACAGTTATTTAATAATATCTCCACGTCGAATACTGACTGGTTTCATGTTTGTCATACTGCTATTTAATTTGTAAATTGATGTAAATTATCCTTGTCACTCAAAGCCAAACCATTGCTGTCCCTTTGGAGAAGGTCATGTTCTCCTTTGTGCAGCTTTTCTTTATTTTAGATGTTGAAAATTCTTAAATTCTTTAGAAATTGAATGATATTTTTAATATTTTTATGCATGGTCTGCCGATGATGGCTCTGCTTAAAGAGATAAGAATTCTTATAGTTCATATCTCTAATCTGCTTTGACACCTTTCCTTGGGTCAGAGTTTGAGGTTCCGTTTAAATGCCACCATAAGGCTCTCAGAGCAAAGAGTTAACCAAATGTAATGTTTAAAGTGAGTTATAAAGAACAAGACAAAATTAAATTTCAGCCAAATTTTAAGCTATGAAATTTGGTCTTTTATCAGAGTTATCTTCGTAAAAAGGTACAGCACACTGTCATTTCAACCTGAATGAAAGCAAGTCTATTTTGAATTTTTGAAGCAAGCATTGTAAGTAGAATTTAAATATAAGTATGTGTTTGTGTGAGAAAGTGACAAATTTTGTGTTGTTGTGAAGCCTTATCAGACTCTCCTAGATTGGAAAAGCAATTTCTGTCTCCTCCAAATGTCTATATGTCCCATTTACCAGGGCATAGTGATACGGGTCTGGTTGTTGCTGACCTAAGTCCCCATTTGGGTTCAGGGGCATGGTGCATCTTGTCTGTGGTTTAGTTCCTGAGTCCAAGGAAGCAGTAAACTACTAGATCAATAATAATAAAAGCCAGCGTTTAGTAAATGCTTACTGTATGCCAAACACTGTTATCCAAGTACTGTTACAAATTTATTTAACCCTCACAACAATGCTGTAAGTTCTATTATTAACATTATTTACTGGATAAGGAAACTGAGCTATAGAGTTTGTACATTAGGTGTTCAAGTCACAGAGCTTCCCAAGAGACAGAGCCAGGCACACATTAGGGGGCTTGCTGCTTATCTCTACTTCCAGGTTAAAAGTAGAGTGGGGGCTTCCCTGGTGGTGCAGTGGTTGAGAGTCTGCCTGCCGATGCAGGGGACACGGGTTCGTGCCCCGGTCCGGGAAGATCCCACATGGCGCAGAGCAGCTGGGCCCGTGAGCCATGGCCGCTGAGCCTGCGCGTCCGGAGCCTGTGCTCTGCAATGAGAGAGGCCACAACAGTGAGAGGCCCGCGTACCACAAAAAAAAAAAAAAAAAAAAAGTAGAGTGGATCAAAGGTTAGAAGTGGTGATGCATGCGGTGTTTCAGAGTAAAGGGGAAAAATATATGGACATTAGGGAATATTTAAAATATTTCCTCAATATCTTTTGTTTAATACGATGCCTCTGGGTAGGTGTGAGTGGATGGGGGTAGACAAATGTGCTAATGAGGAGCATCATCATAAGATTTACTTTTTCAATCTACCTACATTTATGATTGGCAGATTTTTGTTCTTTTTATATTATAATAATATGACAAATATAATCTCCTGGAGGGTGGAAATTGCATCTTATAATTTTCTGTGTCTTTCATTACATCTAACCCAATAGCATGGATATGTGGAAATGATACTTTTGGAAAAATAAATAATTGATGACCCCCCCAAATAATTACTCAGGTCTAAAAGGCAGATATGTGTAAAGTCAAATGCAGAAACCACTGGCACACATCGTTGGTCTGTATTTTAGATCTGAGTAATATCTTTGGGGGATTTATTCTGTTTATTTACAACCAGGAAGAATAGTTTGGCTCTGAACTACCATCTGGACAATTCACTTCAACCTTATCAGAGAAAGTGGATTTTAGATAATGGTCAGTAGGTATATTTTTCTTTCTAGTTATTTACTTTAAGAAAGATCTCTGACTTCCCATTTTGAACTTTAAGGCTGTATGATAATTTGAGCCCATGCAAGTTTCTAAACGGACCTTGTTGGCATATACATAGAGAGCTCTATTTGACTAATTTTTAATTAGTTTTAAATTTAACTGTTCTTATCTAGAAGTAAGAAGCACTGTATAATTCCTGTAAAATTCTAGTCAAACACTGAATGCTCACCTTAAATAGGGCATGTAGTTATTCATTCTAGGAAATTTAGAACTCTATATAAACCAGTATTTTTCAAGAAATTACACATAGAGAATAGTTTCGCATAACAAAGAAACCCTTAAGGGAGGGAAACATTGGTGCACGCCTGGGACGTGTGTGTGTGTGTGTGCGCGCACGCGTGTGTGTGTGCGTGCGCACGCACATGCATGCATGGTAATGGAAAGAAAAATAAATGTAGATTAAAACACAAAGTAAAGGATATAGATTTTACAGGAAGAGGAGGAGAAAAGAGAGAAAAAATTCTGAGACTAATCAATGAAGGCAAAGGGAAGGAGAACAGGATGGATTTAAGCAATCTGCACAGTAATTTCCCCATTTCCTTGTTCATCCTCGGCCCATTAATAGAGTTCTAGTTGAATATGTGCAGCAATAGAGCCTATAGGTAATTTCTATGACTCCACAGCTGTGTGAATATACAGGGGAGGTAATTCTGTCATTGAGCTAGTCCTGTATCACATTGGGCTGAAGGGTTATATTTTCACAACCCATCCCATCCCATTCAACAGCGGGCACCCAGACTTCCCTAGAAACCTCCCCTTCTCAGGTTTATTTCTAGGACATGGAGGAATATGGGGAAATGGACTAAAATTCAAGAGACGGAGAGAGAGAGAGAAGAAGACAGAGGGAAAAATAAAGAAAAGATGGTGGGAACATCATTTCAAGGTTATAAGATTGAAATTTGAATTTGGTTACATGAGAACAACTAGGGATTAAGAGGTATGGATATGATCTTAACCATATAACATAATTTCCATTTCTGGCCTCCATGCTGCATATATGTTTAACAAATCAGTTAATAACGACTTTGAGTAGAGTCAGTTCCATCATCTAATTTATTCCCAGAGGCATGGACTGAAGCTCATTCCTCTAGGTGGAAATCAGTAAACTTCTCGTTCAGATTTAATTGAATCCAGGACCATTCAAAGCTCAAGGGATCAGCTCTGAGGAAGGAGTGAGAATAACAAACATCATTTTATCTGTTGTAATTTTACTAATTTTAGTCTAATTTCTAGTAACTCAGGATTTCAGTGACTTTTCAAGGCTAACTTAAACAGCTACCAGTGTCATTGTGAACACCAGAATATTTTACCAGAGTGAAGGCTCACATCCTGTCAACCAAGGCAAGACTTCCCTGGTTGACACAGTTGCCCTCTGAGGTAGCTCTTCATGGAAAATTCCTAGGAGGTAATTCATAAAGTGAAAGACTGAATCTTGGCTCAGCTCTCTCACAATTAATAGACAGGGGTATTTTAAAAGTGGCTATAGGGACTTCCCTGGTGGCACAGTGGTTGAGAGTCCGCCTGCCGATGCAGGGGACACGGGTTCGTGCCCCAGTCCGGGAAGATCCCACATGCGGCGGAGCAGCTAGGCCTGTGAGCCATGGCCGCTGAGCCTGCGCATCCGGAGCCTGTGCTCTGCAACGGGAGAGGCCACAACAGTGAGAGGCCCGCGTACCGCAATAAACAAAACAAAACAAAACAAAACAAAAAAAAGTGGCTATAAACTTTTTTACATCTAAATAAAATGTTTACTTTACAATAGTTTCTAATTCATTGAAAAGTTTCAAAGACAGTTTAAAGAGTTCCCATATACACCACACCCAGTTTCCCCTATTGTTAATATATTACTATTGCAGATGAACCAATATAGATATATTATTATAAACTAAATTCTATACTTTATGTGGATTTTATTAGTTTTATTTTGGTGTGTGTTTTTAAATTTTTTATATAGCAGGTTCTTATTAGTCATCCATTTTATACACATCAGTGTATACATGTCAATCCCAATCCCCCAATTCATCACACCACCACCACCACCCCAGCAGCTTTCCCCCCTTGGTGTCCATACATTTGTTCTCTACATCTGTGTCTCAATTTCTGTCCTGCAAACTGGTTCATCTGCACCATTTTTCTAGGTTCCACATATATGTGTTAATATCCGATATTTGTTTTTCTCTTTCTGATGTACTTCACTCTGTATGACAGTCTCTAGATCCATCCACATCTCTACAAATGACCCAATTTCATTCCTTTTTATGGCTAAGTAATATTCCATTGTATATATGTACCTCATCTTCTTTATCCATTCGTCTGTTGATGGGCATTTAGGTTGTTTCCATGACCTGGCTATTGTAAATAGTGCTGCAGTGAACATTGGGGTGCATGTGTCTTTTTCAATTATGGTTTTCTTTGGGTATATGCCCAGTAGTGGGATTGCTGGGTCATATGGTAACTCCATTTTTAGTTTTTTAAGGAACTCCATACTGTTCTCCATAGTGGCTGTATCAATTTACATTCCCACCAACAGTGCAAGAGTGTTCCCTTTTCTCCACACCCTCTCCAGCATTTGTTGCTTGTAGATTTTCTGATGATGCCCATTCTAACTGGTGTGAGGTGATACCTCATTGTAGTTTTGATTTCCATTTCTCTAATAATTAGTGATGTTGAGCAGCTTTTCATGTACTTCTTGGCCATCTGTATGTCTTCTTTGGAGAAATGTCTATTTAGGTCTTCTGCCCATTTTTGGATCGGATTGTTTGTTTCTTTAATATTGAGCTGCATTAGCTGTTTATATATTTTGGAGATTAATCCTTTGTCCATTTATTCGTTTGCAAATATTTTCTCCCATTTTGAGAGTTGTTTTTTCGTCTTGTTTATGGTTTCCTTTGCTGTGCAAAAGCTTTTAAGTTTCATTAGGTCCCATTTGGTTATTTTTGTTTTTATTTCCATTAGTCTAGGAGGTGGATCAAAAAAGATCTTGCTGTGATTTATGTCAAAGAGTGTTCTTCCTATGTTTTCCTTTAAGAGTTTTATAGTGTCTGCTCTTATGTTTAGGTCTCTAATTCATTTTGAGTTTATTTTTGTGTATGGTGTTAGGGAGTGTCCTAATTTCATTCTTTTCCATGTAGCTGTCCAGTTTTCCCGGCACCATTTATTGAAGAGACTGTCTTTTCTCCATTGTATATCCTTGCCTCCTCTGTCATAGATTAGTTGACCATAGGTGTGTGGGTTTATCTCTGGGCTTTCTATCTTGTTCCATTGATCTATGTTTCTGTCTTTCTGCCAGTACCATATTGTCTTGATTACAGTAGCTTTGTAGTATAGTCTGAAGTCAGGGAGCCTGATTCCTCCAGCTCCATTTTTTTCCCTCAAGACTGCTTTGGCTATTCGGGGTCTTTTGTGTCTCCAAACAAATTTTAAGAGTTTTTGTTCTAGTTCCGTAAAAAATGCCATTGGTAATTTGATAGGGATTGCATTGAATCTGTTGATTGCTTTGGGTAGTATAGTTATTTTCACAATATTGATTCTTCCAATCCAATAACATGGTATATCTGTCCATCTGTTGGTATCATCTTTAATTTCTTTCATCAGTGTCTTATAATTTTCTGCATACAGGTCTTTTGTATCCCTATGTAAGTTTATTCCTAGATATTTTATTCCTTTGTTGCAGTGGTAAGTGGGAGTGTTTCCTTAATTTCTCTTTCAGATTTTTCATCATTAGTGTGTAGGAATGCAAGAGATTTCTGTGCATTAATTTCATATCCTGCTACTTTACCAAATTCATTAATTAGCTCTAGTAGTTTTGTGGTGGCATCTTTAGGATTCTCTATGTATAGTATCATGTCATCTGTAAACAGTGACAGTTTTACTTCTTCTTTTCCAATTTGGATTCCTTTTATTTCTTTTTCTTCTCTGATTGCTGAGGCTAGGACTTTCAAAACTATGTTGAATAATCGTGCTGAGAGTGGATAACCTTGTCTTGTTCCTGATCTTAGAGGAAATGCTTTCAGTTTTTCACCATTGAGAATGATGTTTGCTGTGGGTTTGTCATATATGGCCTTTATTATGTTGAGGTAGGTTCCCTCTATGCCCACTTTCTGGAGAGTTTTTATCATAAATGGGTGTTGAATTTTGACAAAAGCTTGTCCTGTCCAGCGTCTTTTGAGATGATCATATGGTTTGTATTCTTCAATTTGTTAATATGGTGTATCACATTGATTGATTTGCATATATTGAAGAATCCTTGCATCCCTGGGGTAAATCCCACTTGATCATGTTGTATGATCCTTTTAAAGTGTTGTTCGATTCTGTTTGCTTGTATTTTGTTAAGGATTTTTGCATCTATATTCATCAGTGATATTGGTCTGTAATTTTCTTTTTTTGTACTATTTTTGTTTGGTTTTAGTATCAGGGTGATGGTGGCCTCATAGAATGAGTTGGGGAGTGTTCCTTTCTCTTTTTTGGAAGAGTTTGAGGAGTATGGGTGTTAGCTCTTTTCTAAATCTTTGATAGAGTTCACCTTTGAAACCATCTGGTCCTGGACTTTTGTTTGTTGGAAGATTTTTTATCACAGTTTCAATTTCATTACTTGTGATTGGTCTGTTCATATTTTCTATTTCTTCCTGGTTCAGTCTTGGGAGGTTATACCTTTCTAAGAATTTGTCCATTTCTTCCAGGTTGTCCATTTTATTGGCACAGAGCTGCTTGTAGTAATCTCTCACGATCCTTTGTATTTCTGCAGTGTCAGTGTTACTTCTCCTTTTTCATTTCTAATTCTGTTGATTTGACTCTTCTCCTTTTTTTCTTGATGAGTCTGGCTAACAGTTTATCAGTTTTATTTGTCTTTTCAAAGAACCAACTTTTAGTTTTATTGATCTTTGCTATTGTTTCCTTCATTTCTTTTTCAGTTTTTTCTGATCTGATTTTTATGATTTCTTTCTTTCTGCTAAATTTGGGGTGTTTTTTTTCTTCTTTAATTGCTTTAGGTGTAATATTAGGTTGTTTATTTGAGATGTTTCTTGAGGTAGGATTGTATTGCTATAAACTTCCCTCTTAGAACTGCTTGTGCTGTATCCCGTTGGTTTTGGGTCATTGTGTTTTTATTGTCATTTGTTTCTAGATATTTTTTGATTTCCTCTTTGATTTCTTCAGTGATCTCCTGGTTATTTAGTATTGTTTCACCTCCATGTGTTTGTATTTTTTACAGTTTTTTTTTTCCTGTAATTGATATCTTGTCTCATAGCATTGTGGTCAGAAAAGATACTTGATGTTATTTCAATTTTCTTAAATTTACCAAGGCTTGATTTGTGACCCAAGATATGATCTATCCTGGAGACTATTTCATGAGCACTTGAGAAGAAAGTGTGTTCTGTTGGTTTTGGATGGAAGGTCCTATAAATATCAATTAAGTCATCTTGTTTAATGTGTAATTTAAGGCTTATGTTACCTTATTTATTTTTATTTTGGATGTTCTGTCCATTGGTGAAAGTGAGGTGTTAAAGTACCTTAGTATTATTGTGTTACTGTCGATTTCACATTTTATGGCTGTTAATGTTTGCCTTATGTATTGAGGTGCTCCTATATTGGGTGCATAAATATTTACCATTGTTATATCTTCTTGTTGGATTGATCCCTTGATCATTATGTAGTGTCCTTCTTTGTCTCTTTTAATAGTCTTTATTTTAAAGTCTATTTTGTCTGAGATGAGAATTGCTACTCCAGCTTTCTTTTGATTTCCATTTGCATGGAATATCTTTTTCCGTCCCCTCACTTTCAGTCTGTATGTGTCCCTAGGTCTGAAGTGGGTCTCTTGTAGACAGCATATATGTGGGTCTTGTTTTTGTATCCATTCAGCCAGTCTATGTTTTTTGGTTGGAGCATTTAATCCATTTACATTTAAGGTAGTTATCGATATGTAAATTCCTATAAACATTTTCTTAATTGTTTTGGGTTTGTTATTGTAGGCCTTTTCCTTCTCCTGTGTTTCTTGCCTAGAGAAGTTCCTTTAGCATTTGTTGTAAAGCTGGTTTGGTGGTGCTGAATTCTCTTAACTTTTGCTTGTCTGTAAAGGTTTTAATTTCTCCATCAAATCTGAATGAAATCCTTGCTGGGTAGAGTAATCTTGGTTGTAGGTTTTTCCCTTTCATCACTTTAAATATGTCCTGCCACTCCCTTCTGGCTTGCAGAGTTTCTGCTGAAAGATCAGCTGTTAACCTTATGGGGATTCCCTTTTATGTTATTTGTTGCTTTTCCCTTTCTACTTTTAATATTTTTTCTTTGTATTTAATTTTTGATAGTTTGATTAAATGTGTCTTAGCATGTTTCTCCTTGGATTTTTCCTGTATGGGACTCTCTGCGCTTCATGGGCTTGATTGATTATTTCCTTTCCCATATTAGGGAAGTTTTCATCTGTGATCTCAGTCCCTTTCTTTTTCTCTTCTTCTGGGACCCCTCTAATTAAAATGTTGGTGCATTTAATGTTGTCCCAGAAGTGTCTGGACTGTTCTCAATTCTTTTCATTCCTTTTTCTTTTTCTACTCTGTGATAGTTATTTCCACCATTTTATCTTCCAGGTCACTTATCTGTTCTTCTGCCTCAGTTATTCTGCTATTGCTTTCTTCTAGAGAATTTTTGATTTCATTTATTGTGTTGTTCATCACTGTTTATTTGATCTTTAGTCCTTCTAGGTCCTTGTTGAATGTTTCTTGTATTTTCTCCATTCTATTTCCAAGATTTTGTATCATCTTTACTATCATTACTCTGGATTCTTTTTCAGGTAGACTGCCTATTTTCTCCTCCATCAGATTAGATTTGATGGGTTGGGGCAGCCAAGATTTCCCAATAGCAGTCTGTACAGCTGCTCAGCGATTGTTATTTGTTCTTCTCCTAGTCAAGTTAATACCTAGAATTCATGCATATTTACAGAAAAGACTCACACTCTTTCTGACTAAAAATCTTCTAGTCTTAAATTTCTAAGCTCAAAAATTTAGAATTTATTTATGCAACAGAAATATATTTTTCTTTATTCTCACATTTTTTAAATACATTAGGTAACAGATCTGAAGATAACTAGAAAGGACAGATTTTAAAAACCTCAAACATAAGCATTTCTCTCATTTTCTCCCTACTTGTCATGGGACTATATTGTGAAAGTTTCAGGAAAAAGGAGGAAGAAGTAGCAGGAACATGAGAAGAGAAAAAGAAAGGGGAAAAGAAAAGGTTGAAAAAAGAGAAAAAGGAAAAGGAGGAGGAGGAGGAGGAAAACACATTTTTGAAGGAACTTTATGTGCAAGAATATAACTGACATTTATTAAGTTTATATCATGTACCTGGTTCTATTTTAGATGCTTTTTATATTGTTTAGTAAGTGAGAGAAAAGCTGAGAGTAATTAGGTATCTTGCGCAATGGCTAGTTAGATGGTTGTCTATCATTTTCCAAAGCTCAAGCTTTATCATAAGTGATGCTAATAGTTAAATAGCTGTTAACTGGTGAAATAGAGGATGGAAATTCTCTATGAGATATCAGCATCTAGGTGATTTAATGTTTTTCTTTCAATACAGTTTCCCTATTAAAAAATTTTCACAGACCTCTTAAGCAGTCTAAAATGTACTGAATTGTACTGTCTTGGACTATTATCAGAGTAATGATGTTTTTACTAATTTTCAGTTTGTTAAAGTACCATTTCATCCCAAAACTTCTTAGTAAAACATTACCTTAAAAGTCTGAGTTAAATCGAATATCCTGAACTAGCTAATGAATAGTATTAGATTGTTCAAATAAAGTATTAAAAATTGTATGACTGAAGTGTCCTCTGAATACTTTCGAATTTTCAAAGTGTCAAGCTATTATAAACATAGAGTAAAATGATCAAATATTAAATGAATTTTTCAATTTATTTTGACAAATGTAGACACATTCACTCAAGACACAGAACATTTCCATAAACCAAAAAAGTTCCTTTGTGCTCTTTCCTGGTCAGTTTCTACCACCCTTGAAGCTAAAGGAATATACTGATCTGAATTGTATCATTATAAGTTAGTTTTGCCTATTCTAGGACTGTATACACAGAATATTTTTTGTTTCTGGCTTTTTCCACTCAGCACAATATTCTGATATTCATCCATGTTGTTGGATGTATCAGACCTTTGCTCCTTTTTATTATGAGGGACACACACAATATCTTCACTGTATGAATCTACCACAGTTTGTTTATCCATTCTCCTGTTCAGCAACAGGAACAGGCTGACTGATATCTGGCTGACTTTGTTTATTATGAATAAATTTGATTGAATATTCTTATAAAAGGGTGTTTGTGGGCATATGCTTTCAATTCTCTTGGATTGGAGTTGCAAGGTCAAAGGGTAAGTTTATATTCAGCTTTTTAATCAATTGCCAAACAGCTTTCCAAACCGGTTGTGCCATTTGTATTTTCCCACCATCACAAAGTATGAGAATTCTGGTTGTTTCAAATCCTCTCCAACATTTGGTGTGGTTGTTTGGTCTTTTCCATTTTAGGCATACTTGTGGCTGTGTAATGGTATGCTTCTCAATACTTTTGTAGGGGAGAAAGACTTTTTTCCTTTACCTTTCTGGGTTCTTTGGCTGGTCTAATAATTAAATTGACATAACACAGATTAACAGGAAGAAGACAAATTTAATGATGTACGTATGAGAGCCCCAAAGATATGAGACCCAAAGGCAATTTGAGCAATTGAGGCTTCTATGCTGTCCTGAGCTAAGGAATGGGATAGGGTCCTGGGATTTCACAGGGGGAATTCCCAGGACAATAAGAAGATGTTAATTAGATGTTTGCCCTGACATGCACATAGGTCATTCAGATAAAAGTTATCTCTGGTAATAGCTCTCTCTCTCTCTGAGCCAGATTCTTTTAGGTAGTGAAGGGAGAGGTAAAAAGTTCTTCCTGAGTCTTCTGAGCCTTGATTGTCTTCAGCTCAAAATAATCTACAAGCTGGAGTGGCACATTTTGGGAGGCTCATTCTGAACCCCTTCACTTTCAACAAAGCTGAAATATAGGTCATGAGAGATCCTGTGCTAGTCATTAGAGCTGCTACAAATACTTAAGATCTCCTTCCCTTCTGAATACATGATAAGATTACACTTGTATCAATATTAAATGCACACAGTAAACAAAAGGTCCTCTGCACACCTGTGCTGATCATGTAATCAGATATAGAAATAATCTTCATTATTCTTAAGTCTTTGAGATTTTGGTGTCATTAGTTACTATAGCATAACCTAACCTAACCTGAAATGTGGAATGTGGTTCTAAATATTGCTTGCCCCATTGGGGTACACTTTTGCTATCAATGAACATGGGATACTGTGTAAGAGAGGTCAGAAAGTATTGGAAGGAAGTAATTTATGCTTTGTAAGCACTATTCATGTGAAGGACAATCTATTACGTACTTTACATAAGTTATTCCTTTGAAGACTCTGTTACCTTGAAATATATTTCAATATTGTTTTGTCATTCAAATGAAGAAACTGTGGGTTAGAATGTTGATTAACTTGTTCAAGCTTGTAAAAACTAGTGAGTGTGGGTGGCTTTTCTTTTTTACTTGTACTCTTTTCATTGCTCTGGGCTATTTGAAGTTGTGATATATTTTCAGTTTCAGAATTAGATGCTATAGTTATGGCCTATACCATTGCTTGTGTAGATGTGAAAACAAAAATGTAAAAGTAATGCATGACTTCTTATTCTAAAAGTAGAATTGTTGTTGACAAATTTGTTGTGACAGAACTTCAAAAGGCCTGACGACATATTTTGTGAGCCAATGTATATCAGGAAATATAGCTACAAATGAAATGGAATTTTGAAGTGCAAATTAGGAATCTATGTTCCAAGGTGCTATCAGTGTTTGACTTTGGGAAGCTCAGAGACAGTCTGCAGCACTGATGGAGCATACAGGAAGAATTTTCACTCACTTTCCAAAGGTCAGGTGTGCTTGTTACATTGCTGAATGAGAATAACCTGCATTCATTTTTTAATGATCTGTCAGCTGAAAAAAAAATGCACAATGTGAAAGTTGTGAGCTGTCTTATTTGGGGCAAAATAAGGACTATAGCCTGAGAGACAGCATCTCAGATAGCTCTAAGGAATTGCTCTGAAGGATGGGGGGGGGGTCAGTTTATATGTGATTTTGGTGAATCAATTGCACATTTTTGGCAGAGGGTTGCTGCTAGTCTCATGAAGGTTACTGCTAGTCATGAGGGGCAGATGTCTCTGTTAATGATTTTATTGCTTTTCTAGATATGAGAAGATACAAGAATTTGAGCTCATAAATTCTTCTCTTGAATATATCTAACTATCTGAAAGCTTATTCTGCCAGTTTTTCCCAGAGCGTGGAGTGCTTCATTCCTGATCTCCACCCTGAACTTCTTTCAGGGTGTGTTGAAGGTCAGCAACTACAATGGCTAGTGACTTAATCCTTGTAGAAGCAGATGGAAAGTGACAATTTTTAGTTGGCAAATTTTAATTTGCCCAACTGATAGGAAAAATATAGCTTATAGGGCCAGTTATAGAATGGTTTTATATATATACACACACACACACACACACACACACACACAGAGTACATGCACAGTTTTCATTATGGTTATATTTCTAAGCAATATTTTTTTACATAAATACATATGAAGGAGGTAGAGAATAAAAATTAGAAGATTTCTACTTAGATCTGACTCTTGAAATAGTAGGATTTAAGCATTCATTTCTAGATATTTTTGAGACTTCTTTATGTTTTACATTTATTTTAAGGGTCAACAACTTCCAAGGATTGAATAATATAGAATATATTCTCTGACAAAATGAAAATAAGCTAGAAATCAACAACAGAAAAATATACAGACAACCCTAAACATTTGGATTAAGCAACAAACTTCCAAATACCCAGTGGGGCAAAAAAGAAATCAGAATAAAATTTAGAAAATATTTTTCACTAAATATTAATGAAAATCCCATATGTGAATGTTGTGGGGATACAGCTAAAGCTAATTTTCTTTGGAAGCAAATCAGAGCTTTAATGCATATACTAGAATATCAGAAAGGTTGAAAATAAAAGATCTATACTTCCATTTTAAAAACTTATTAAAAATAGTAAATGGAACCCAAAGAAATAAGAGAATGCAGGAAATAATGAAAGAGAATGCAAATATATAACAGAGAAAATTGATAAAGTTAAATGTATACTCTTTGAGAAGATTTTAAAAACTAGTACCATTCTAGCAAAACTGATAATGGACAAGTAAAGGGAAAACACAAATTACCCATCTAAGAAGTGAAAAAGGCAACCCCACTATATCATTAACAACACAATAAGAACATATTATGATGCCCAGAATTACTGGCCAGTGAAGAAATGCCATAATGAAATACCACTTTACAACCACTAAAATGGTTTATTTTAAAAAAAAAAGAAGGGAAATAACAAGTGCTGGCGAGCATGTAGAGAAATTGGAACCCTCATACATTGGTGGTGCAGCTGCTTTAGAAAATAGTTTGACAGTTCCCCAAAATGTCAAACTTAGAATGTTACCATGTGACCCAATAACTCTACTCTTTGGTCTATACTCGAGATTACTGAAGACAAATATGTACACAAAAACTTCTACACAAATGTTCATAGCAACAGCATTCATAACCAAGAAGTGGAAACAATTTAAATGTCCATCAACTAATGAATGGATAAACAAAATGTGGTATATCAGTACAATGGAATATTAATGAGCCATAATAAGGAATAAAATACTGAGACGTGCTACAACATAAATCAACCTTGAAAACATTACACTAAGTGAAAGAAGCCAGACGCAAAAGGTCATAAAGCCTATGATTCCATTTATATGAAATGTTCACAATAGGTAAATCTATAGAGAGGTAAAATAGATCAGTGATTGCCATGGGCTGGAAGGAGGGGGAATAGAAAGTGACTGCTAACAGGTATGGGGTTTCTTTTGGAGCTGGTGAGTGTTCTGTAATTAACAGTGGTGATGGTTGCACAAAGTTGTAAACATCTTAAAAACCACTGAATTGTACACTTTAAAATGGTGAATTTATGGTATGTGAATCATATCTTCGATAACAAAATAACATATTATGAATGCCTTTATGCTCGTATGTTTGAACATTTAAATGAAAGATAAATTCTTAAAAAACACAACTTGCATAAGGATAAATAGAAAATTGAAATAGTTTATGTTTGTTAAAGAAATTGAATTCACAATTAAAGCCTTCTCAGACACACACAAAAACTTCCCAGACACACAAAAAATTTTCAAGCCTAGGTTGCTTCACCAGTGAATTCTTGCAAATACCTAAGGATGAAATAGCCTGCATAATATTTATCTTGCACAAACGATCACAGAAAGTAGAGAAAGAAGGATACATTTTTCAACTTATCTTCTTATTCCAAAATCATACAACAGTTTTGCAACAAAAGAAAACCAAGGCCAAATTCTTTCATGAACACAGCTGCAGAAATGCTAAACAAGATAATACAAGTGAAGTTTATTCCAGAAATGCCAGACTGGTTAAACATTGGGACATCAGTCAATATACTTCACCACCCTTATCAAATAAAGGAGAAAAATCTTCTGATTAACTCCGTAAATGCAGGAAAAGCATTTGATAAATCCAATACCCATTTACTACAAAAGCATGCAGGTAACTAGGAATAGAAGGGATCTTCCTTAATCTTTACAGTAAGGAGAAAGCTCTCATCGTTTGCAGATATAATAAACATTTGTGCAAAGTCGACAAACTACTAGAAAAATAATGGAGTTTAGTAAGGTCACTGGTAAATACATTGCATTTTTATAAACTAATAACAATTGGGGAATTAAAACACCATTTTTGAATTTATAATAAAACACAATCTGCATTGAATGGAAGACTCATTTTTGTTAAGATATTATTTAAGCCCACACTCCATGCAACCTTAATCAAAAGTCCAGCTTTTTTTTTTTTTTCCTGTGGAAGTTAGCAGATTGACTTCAAAACTTATAAAGAAATACAAAAGACCTGAATTATCCAAAGAAATATTTTTAAAGTACCAGACATTGATATTTTTAAGCTACAATAATTAAGAGAGTGCTCTATTGGTGCCAATGATAGACAAATTAACCAGTGGAAGAAAATTGATATGAGAAACAGATTTACACATATACAGTAAACTGATTAAAGCAAAATTACAAAGGCAGTGTAATAATGAAGGATTAGGCTTTCATTATATGGTACTGAATCAACTGGATATCCATATGGAAAAATGCATCTTGACCACTATATACACAAAAATTATTTTGAGATTGATTCTAGAGCTGAATGTGAAAGTAAAGCAATACAGTTTCTAGAATAAAATGTAGGAGAATATGTTTAGGGATAAACAAAGATTTCCTAAGCAGTGTTCCAATAAGACTGACTAGAGAAGATCGATAAACTGATAAACTGGACTTAATTAAAAACAAGATGAAGATGAGGAACAACTGGAATCTTCAAACATTGACTGGGGGGAATGTAAATAGGTACCCCCATGTTGGAAAGCTGGCAGTATCCACTAGAGCTAAACATACTTACACCTATGACCCAGAATTGCTACTAAGTATATACCAAGCAAATGAATGCTTATTGCTATGAAAACATATTTATAGTGGTGTTATTCAAAATAGGAAAAAGTTGGAAACAGCACAAATGTCTATCCACTGTAGAATATCTGCATAAATGGTGGTACGCTCATTCAGTGGAATTCTGCTCTGAGATGAACTACTGCTATTTGCAACAACGTAAATATTACATATGAGTGAACAATATTGAAATATTCAATATTGAAAGAATAATGAGTAATATATGATTCTGTTTCTATGAAGTTCAAAGACAGACAAACTCACTCTAATGTTCAAGGAGAAGATAATGGTAACTCTTGGGGGATTATTATCAGGGTGGTAGCACTAGGGAAATCTAAATTTCATATCATATTCATGCACAATTATTTACCCTTGTTACCACAAATTTGCATCATTAAATGATGCAGAAACCTTTTTTTATAGTTAATTTGGATTTAATTTCCCCTGAGAGCTGAGTTAAATAGCATGAATCTGTAAGGAGAGAGAATGCTGACACTCTAATAACTCATTATGGAGAATATTCCTGTTTTAAAAAAAGTGAAATCTCAGACATTTGGTAAGTCCTAATTGATGTTATTGACATGTTTTGATGTCCGTGTCTGGTACAGTAGGAACTCAAACACTAGCTGGCTATCTCTGCTTCCTTGCATCAATTTATTAAAAGTATATCACTCAAAAATTATCATAAAATAACATTATTTAATATTTATATGCTATTATAGAAACTTGATATTTCAAAACTTTACCTCAAAAATGACTATGACTGAATTCCTAACAGAAGTTTTCTCTGAGTACCATATAACCCTAAGAGATGAAATAAAGTAAAATATACATGTATACTTGCACACACACACACACACACACACACACACACACACACAGTATACTTTAAAATTATACAGCTTTTCAAGATAATGGGTTCAAGTTTCAATACGAGTGAATCTTAGAATATGTGTTAATTTTTCAAGCTCCTTCAACAAGAGTAATAAAAATAATCTCAGAAGTCAGGTAACATAGCTTATGAAAAAGCAGTATTTGAACAGCTCACTCAGATCACACAAGTGATTATGATCTTTTAATTTTAATCATCATGGAATCTACCAAATAAGACAGTTATAGTCAGTTCTCACTTTTACACGGTACCCTGTTAATGGAAATATGTGTTGTGAGAACCCTGTCTTCACCACATTGTTCCACGGTATCTGAGACTGGTTACAGGGCAAAGCAAACACCGAGTTCCAATATGTACTAGTTTCACTTAATACAATACCAGGCAAAGCAAGGACTTCCTGTAATTAACCCCTCTTTTAGTTTCTGAAATTATAAATTAAAGGAGGTGGATAAAATTTTATTGTTTGTACTTCAGAATATCACATTAGACAATAGTTCCATTGTGTTGGCATTGAAAAAAATGTGTGAATAATTTATATCAATGAGTTAGAAATGTTTTTAAAAGATGATAGTAAATTGCCTTTTAAAAAAACATGTTGTTACTCACTGAATATTCTTTTCCCCAATACACTTGAAGAATTTTATTTCGTTTCTAAGAAACGATCAATAAAGACCCTTTTGAGGCTGTTGATGTTGTCAAATTGATTCCCATGTAGCTGCTTAAAGTTTACTACTTTTTACTTTTGGTATTTATATTTTTAGGTTCATTTACTAAATTTTAAAATATAGTAAAGAAGATTATACAAAAGGCTTTTAATATCAACATTTAAACAACCATTGTCAAACTTGTATATAATTTTCCAGACTGTTTTCTACTTGGCAGCCTCTTCAAAAATGCCATGTAGAATGATGCTTAGGAGAGAGTTATGATGAGTTATCCCTTGAGAAGACTGTTTATTTCTTGAAAAAGCAAAGTCCAAAAGATCATTTAAATTAGTGATTGAGATAGAAGTTTTTATTGATATGCACACCAGAAGAAAGACTCCAACTAATGTTATTTACCTTAACTTTTAAATTCTAAAATCTTCCGTGGATTGTTTCTGAAATAACTCAAGGGCCCTGATTTATTCATGGAAATCTTCACTACAAATATGTTATATCAGGTTATATCACCTATGGAAAAGGTATGGAACAGGAGGAAATTTTCATAAATCTTCTGGCTCCTGTCTCCCCAGAGCTACTTCTCAGAGTGATTGCAGAAATAGGTAAACTCATTTAAATTTAATAAATTAAAAAAAAATCATTTATCATTAAGCTATCTAGAATATACTATTCTATTTGAGGTAAGGTAGGAATCAAGCATACTTTCTGTTTTCTTTTAATAGATAGTCAGTTGTCCTAATCCCTTTATAGAACAGTTATCTTTTTCCCAATAATTTAATTACCATTTTATCACGATCTAAAATGGCATAAATACATGTGTTCTTTCTATTATTTCCATTGATGTGTATGTTTACCAAAACCTCAGTGGTTTAATTACTATGACCTTGCAGTACATTTGGAATTTGATTGGACAACTTACCCATCAATGTTCTTGGCTCCAGGCCACCAAAGAATATGAAAATTGATAGATCACATAATTCTTTGTTCAAAAAGGGATTAGAAAACCTAAAATTATTTCTTGAAAATAGTGAGAGATCCTATCTCTCCTCAGAGAATTTGTTCAACCTCAGTTTTGGGGTCAGCTACTTGAATCTCATTCTTATTCCTCTCTAGCCTAAGTTTACATAGTCCTGCCAGCACTTTCCCTTTGGTTTCTGCGTCATGTTTCTTTTCCCTCTTCACATTATAAATGTTATTTTAATTACTTTGTTAACATTTGATCTTTTTTATTGACAAATAATTCACGCACTATAAAATTCATCTATTTACAGCATATAATCCAATGTGTCTTTAGTATATACACAGCTGTTCAACCACAGCCCAAAGCTAATTTTAGAACATTTTTGTCTCTCCTAAAAGAAACACTGTATTAGTCACTCTCCACGCCCCCACCCAACTCATCCAGCCTTGGTAGCTGCTGATTTACTTTCTTTCCTCTTAGCTGAGTTGCTTTTTCTGCTCATTTCATATAAATGAATCATACACTATGTGACCACAGTGTCTGACTCTTTCCACTTAGTGTAATGGTTTCAAGGTTCCTCCATGTGACAGTATCAGTATTTCATTCTTTTTATGGCTGAATATTATTCCATTGTATAGATATACCACATTTTGTTGTCCATCAGTTGATGGACATTTGGGTTGTTTACACTTTTTGGCCATTATGAATAATGCTACCATGAACTTTATGTACATGTTTTTGTGTGGGCATATGTTTCAAATATATATTTGCAAATATTTTCTCTCATTCTGTGGATTGTCTTTTCAATTTCTTGATAGAGTCCTTTTATGATCAAAGGGTTTTAGTTTTGGTGAACCTCAATTTATCTATTTTTCCTTTTGTCCCTATGCTTTAGATGTCATATCTAACGAATTATCGCCTAATCCAAGATCATAAAAATTTACACTTCTGTTTTCTTCTATCATTTTTATAGTTTTAGCACTAACATTTTTGCTGTTAATTCATTTAGGATTAACTTTTGTTTAGGGTGTGAAGGAGAGATTAAATTGTTTGATCCATTTAAGTTTAATGTAATTACTGATAAGGTAGGAATTATATCTGCAACTTGGCTAATTTTTTATGTCTTGTGTGTTTTTGTTCCTCTATTTCTCTATTATTGCCTTCTTTTGTCTTAAATAGATATTTTTAGTGTACCATTTAAATACCCTTGTCATTTCTTTTGCTATATTTTTTGAGTCATTATTTTTAGTGATTGCCTCGGGGTTACAATTAACATTTAATTTATAACAATCTAGTGTGATTAATAGCAACTTAATTTTAATGGAATACAAAGACTTCACTTCTGTATTGCTGTGTTTCTCATCCTCTTTTTGTGTGCCATTATTGTCATACACATCCCATCTTTATACAATGTATGCCCATCAACACAAACTTATAATCATTGCCTTTTGCAATTAATTGTTTTTTAAATCACATAAAAGAAAAAAGTAAAAAACAAAATATATATTTAGACTTTCTTTTACATTTACCTCTGTAACCACAGGTGCTCTTTATTTCTTCATGTGGATTTGAGCCACGGTATAACATTAGTTCATTAAAGTTTGAAGGTTTCTCTTCTGCATTTTTTTAACATCTTTATTAGAGTATAATTGCTTTACAATGGTGTGTTAGTTTCTGCTTTATAACAAAGTGAATCAGTTATACATATACATATGCTCCCAATATCTCTTCCCTCTTGCATCTCTCTCCCTCCCTCTCACACTCCCTATCCCACCCCTCTAGGTGGTCAAAAACCATGGGGCTGATCTACCTGTGCTATGCGGCTGCTTCCCACTAGCTAGCTATTTTACATTTGGTAGTGCATATATGTCCATGCCACTCTCTCACTTTGTCACAGCTTACCTTTCCCCCTCCCCAAATCCTCAAGGCATTCTCTAGTAGGTCTGTGTCTTTATTCCCGTCTTGCACCTAGGTTCTTCATGACCTTTTTTTTTTTTCTTAGATTCCATATATATGTGTTAGCATATGGTATTTGTTTTTCTCTTTCTGACTTACTTCACTCTGTATGACAGACTCTAGGTGCATCCATCTCACTACAAGTAACTCAATTTCGTTTCTTCTTATGGCTGAGTAATATTCCATTGTACATAGGTACCACATCTTCTTTATCCATTCATCTGTTGATGGACACTTAGGTTACTTCCATGTCCTGGCTATTGTAAATAGAGCTGCAATGAACATTTTGGTACATGACTCTTTTTGAATTATGGTTTTCTCAGGGTATATGCCCAGTAGCGGCAGTACTGGGTCGTATGGTAGTTCTACTTTTAGTTTTTAAAGGAACCTCCATACTGTTCTCCATAGTGGCTGTATCAATTTACATCCCCACCAACAGTGCAAGAGGGTTCCCTTTTCTCCACACCCTCTCCAGCATTTATTGTTTCTAGATTTTTTGATGATGGCCATTCTGACTGGTGTGAGATGATATCTCATTGTAGTTTTGATTTGCATTTCTCTAATGATTAATGATGTTGAGCATTCTTTCATGTGTTTGTTGGCAATCTGTATATCTTCTTTGGAGAAATGTCTCTGTAGGTCTTCGGCCCATTTTTAGATTGGGTTGTTTGTTTTTTTGTTATTGAGCTGCATGAGCTGCTTGTAAATTTTGCAGATTAATCCTTCATCAGTTGCTTCATTTGCAAATATTTTCTCCCATTCTGAGGGTTGTCTTTTCATCTTGTTTATGATTTCCTTTGCTGTGCAAAAGATTTGAAGTTTCATTAGGTCCCATTTGTTTATTTTTATTTCCATTTCTCTAGGAGATGGGTCAAAAAGGATCTTGCTGTGATTTATGTCATAGAGTGTTCTGCCTGTGTTTTCCTCTAAGAGTTTGATAGTTTCTGGCCTTACATTTAGGTCTTTAATCCATTTTGAGTTTGTTTTTGTGTATGGTGTTAGGGTGTGTTCTAATCTCATACTTTTACATGTACCTGTCCCGTTTTCCCAGCACCAATTATTGAAGAGGCTGTCTTTTCTCCACTGTATATTCTTGTCTCCTTTATCAAAGATAAGGTGACCATATGTGCGTGGGTTTATCTCTGGGCTTTCTAACCTGTTCCATTGATCTATCTTTCTGTTTTTGTGCCAGTACCACACTGTCTTGATTACTGTAGCTTTGTAGTATAGTCTGAAGTCAGGGAGCCTGATTCCTCCAGCTCCATTTTTTTCCCACAAGACTGCTTTGGCTATTCGGGGTCTTTTGTGTTTCCATACAAATTGTGAAATTTTGTGTTCTAGTTCTGTGAAAAATGCCAGTGGTAGTTTGATAGGGATTGCATTGAATCTGTAGATTGCTTTGGGTAGTAGAGTCATTTTCACAATGTCGATTCTTCCAATCCAAGAACATGGTATATCTCTCCATTTGTTTGTGTCATTTAATTTCTTTCATCAGTGTCTTATAATTTTATGCATACAGGTCTTTTGTCTCCTTACGTAGGTTTATTCTAGATATTTTATTCTTTTTGTTGCAGTGGTAAATGGGAGTGTTTTCTTGATTTCACTTTCAGATTTTTCATCATTAGTGTATAGGAATGCCAGAGATTTCTGTGCATTAATTTTGTATCCTGCTACTTTACCAAATTCATTGATTAGCTCTAGTAGTTTTCTGGTAGCATCTTTAGGGTTCTCTATGTATAGGATCATGTCATCTGCAAACAGTGACAGCTTTACTTCTTCTTTTCCAATTTAGATTCCTCTTATTTCCTTTTCTTCTCTGACTGCTGTGGCTAAAACTTCCAAAACTATGTTGAATAAGAGTGGTGAGAGTGGGCAACCTTGTCTTGTTCCTGATCTTAGTGGAAATGGTTTCAGTTTTTCACCATTGAGGACGATGTTGGCTGTGGGTTTGTCATATATGGCCTTTATTATATTGAGGAAAGTTCCCTCTATGCCTACGTTCTGCAGGGTTTTTACCATAACTGGGTGTTGAATTTTGTCGAAAGCTTTCTCTGCATCGATTGAGATGATCATATGGTTTTTCTTCTTCAATGTTTTAATATGGTGTATCACATTGAGTGATTTGTGTATATTGAAGAATCCTTACATTTCTGGAATAAACCCCACTTGATCATGGTGTATGAACCCTTTAATGTGCTGTTGAATTCTGTTTGCTAGTAGTTTGTTGAGGATTTTTGCACCTATGTTCATCAGTTATATTGGCCTGTAGTTTTCTTTCTTTGTGACATCCTTGTCTGGTTTTGGTATCAGGGTGATGGTGGCCTCGTAGAATGAGTTTGGGAGTGTTCCTCCCTCTGCTATATTTTGGAAGAGTTTGAGAAGGATAGGTGTTAACTCTTCTCTAAATGTTTGATAGAATTCGCCTGTGAAGCCATCTGGTTCTGGGCTTTTGCTTGTTGGAAGATTTTTAATCACAGTTTCAATTTCAGTGCTTGTGATTGGTTTGTTCTATTTCTTTCTGGTTCAGTCTCAGTAGATTTTGCATTTCTAAGAATTCGTCCATTTCTTCCAGGTTGTCCACTTTATTGGCATAGAGTTGCTTGTAGTAATCTCTCATGATCCTTTATATTTCTGCAGTGTCAGTTGTTACTTCTTTTTCATATTTAATTCTATTGATTTGAGTCTTCTCCCTTTTTTTCTTGATGAGTCTGGCTAATGGTTTATCAATTTTGGTTATCTTCTCAAAGAACCAGCTTTTAGTTTTATTAATCTTTGCTATCGTTTCCTTCATTCCTTTTTCAATTATTTCTGATCTGATCTTTATGATTTCTTTCCTTCTGCTATATTTAGAGTTTTTTGGTTCTTCTTTCTCTAATTGCTTTAGGTGCAAGGTTAGGTTTTTTATTTGAGATGTTTCCTGTTTCTTATGGTAGGATTGTAGTGCTATAAACTTCCCTCTTAGAACTGCTTTTGCTGCATCCCATAGGTTTTGGGTCATCGTGTCTCCATTTTCATTTGTTACTAGGTATTTTTTGATTTCCTCTTTGATTTCTTAAGTGATCACTTTGTTATTAAGTAGTGTATTGTTTAGCCTCCGTCATTGTTAAACATTGTTAAACATTTCTTGTGTTTTCTCCATTCTATTTCCAAGATTTTGGATCATCTTTACTGTCATTACTCTGAATTCTTTTTCAGGTAGACTGCCTATTTCCTCTTCATTTGTTTGGTCTGATGAGTTTTTCCTTTGCTCCTTCATCTGCTGCGTATTTCTCTGTCTTCTCATTTTGCTTAACTTACTGTGTTCGGGGTCCCCTTTTGCAGGTTCATTGTTCCCATTGTTTTTGGTGCCTGCCCACAGTGGGTAAGGTTGGTTCTTTGGGTTGTGTAGGCTTCCTGGTGGAGGGGACTGGTGACTGTGTTCTTGTGGATGAGGCTGGATCTTGTCTTTCTGGTGGGCAGGACCGTGTCCAGTGTTGTGGTTGGGGTTTCTGTGACCTTATTATGATTTTAGGCAGCCTCTCTGCTAATGGGTGGGGTTGTGTTCCTGTCTTGCTTGTTATTTGGCATGGGGTATCCAGCACTGGAGCCTGCTGCTCAATGAGTAGAGCTGGGTCTTAGTGTTTAGATGGAGATCTATGGGAGAGCTCTTGCTGATTGATATTACTTGGGGCCGGGAGGTCTGTCTCTGGTGGTCCAATGTCCTGAACTCGGCTCTCCCACCTCAGAGGCTCAGGCCTGACACCCAGCCGGAATACCAAGACCAGGTCAACCAGACAGCTTTTGGGAAGTCTGAGGTCTTCTGCCAGCATTCATTAGGTGTTCTGTAGGCGTTCTTACACATGTAGATGTATTTTTGATGTATTTGTGGGGCAGAAGGTGCTCTCTATGTGTTACTCCTCTGCCATCTTGAAGGTCCTCCTCAAGATATTTTAGACATGTCCATCTTTTGGGGCCACCAACATAGGTGAAAGTAAAGGTGGAGTCTGAGTATCTGAAGTCAGGCAGGGCATGGTCATGGTGGGGCCGGGGTGCTCAAGGCACCTCGTAAATATCTTATTCTCCAGATTTTTCTTTTAATGTTTTTGGGTAGCTATATTTTGCCTCAAATTTTATTTACTGCCTCAGATAGCCAGAAAGTTAAACAATGGCCCCTAAATATTTTTGGCAAACTCCCTTGGGGAAAAGACTTCTGTATTGCATGAGCTCAGAGGCAGGTCAAGTAAAGACAGGTTTTGCAAATAAGGCTTCTGTGGAGTTACAGTTCTCTCAGAGTGAGATTTTGAAAGAGTTCCAACCCATTCTGCCCTGTCTGTTGGCTGCTTAACTGTTAGCTTTCACTCTGATCGTGAGCTAATTTTTTCAGGCTGCTACAGAGCTGGAGCATAGGGTGTGATGAGGGCAAGTTAAAATGCCAAAAAGCTTGCTCTTTTTATTGATATTCAACCATGTCTTGAATAAATACTCCTTAGATTGCTGCAAGCCTTTGGTTAATTTCCAGAGTTCTGAGAAATTTTTGCCAGTTCCTCATTGCTTTAATGGAGGAGAGAATTCTGAGTTCTTACACCATCATTTTCACTGATTTCATCTCTCCAAAAAATTTTTATGATAGTATACATTTTTACTGTTTCTAACATAGGAGTCCATATAAAAAAGCTAAAAGAAGATTCTGGGACTTTGTATGGGTAAAGCTATCCAGGTACTGGCCCTAGGAAGTAGTACCTTAATAGTGTTTTTTTTTTAAAAAAAAAAACTATAGATCTTCCATTCCCCAGTATCAACCCAGAATGTATTTTGCTGTCTCTTCTTTACCCACACTTAGAGTAGGATCCTTGTAGCTTGTGTCATTCCTAGACTCAGGGGTGTCTACTTGGACCAGGCACGTGCAGCATCCATAATGGTCCAATAGGGAGGCTAGCCTACAAGTAATAGCCATTGAATTTTAAAAGGAATTTTATGTGGACTCCTTTCCAAATTTTGGCATCAACAAGCAGGAATTTCTAGTGTAGGAAATGCACTATATTAAATATTGTGGGCTAAAATGGAGCCCTCCTTTATCTTCCCCTACTCCAGTTTTGTATATGAGCATGTTCTAGTCTGGTAACTTATTTGAAATAGTAAGGTTTTCTCAAAAATTATGAAATCCCAAAATTTCACATACATTTATAAAGTTAAAAATTCACTTCATTTCTAGCACTTTGTCTAAGATAGGTATTTATTTTGACATTGGGAGGCGAAAACTGAATTTATTATCTTATGAGTTATTTAAACATGTCATGTGCCTAATATGTAAAAATGTTATTAAGGAGTGTTGTTTTCATATAATATGTTCAGGTGTGGCAAAGATTTAGAATAAGTAAAATCATATTCTGAATGATTTGGTTTGAAACGTTGTATCACAATATTTAATAAATAACATTGCTAATTATATTTAAAGGGCAAAATTTGAACTTCCAAAAGCATTCCTTGTTTTTACCAATAATTTTGCTATTTTTCATACAGTCTTAATGAACTGAAATCATCCAGCTTAATCTTGATTAATTGCCGCATTAAAAATGCTAAGAATTTGCAACTTTTTTGGAGGCCTTGAAAAGCAACTCTGGTATTTCTGATATGCAGTACACTTTAATTTTGACTGCTACTTGGTTAAAGCACCTGTGAACCTCTCTAAGATTAAGTTTGAATTTTTCTAGCAGGTTTTTTTAATGTCTGGATTCATTTTCTGTATTACATCTGGTACATTATTGGAAAAATTGAACACAGGGTAACTTTTACAAATGCTACTAGATTATTTCCCCATTCTGAACCTTATGTGTAACTTCCACTACCAAGAATTCTTTAGTCACCTTGAGGTCAACTTGGGATAGAAATCAAGAAAAATAGAGGTTGCAAGATTTTATTGGCCTAGAAAGTGAAAATCTGAGGATAAATATGAAATTTCTATCATCACATGGAAGGAAAATACACAGTGCTCACTGAGGCTGCTTTTCCAGACCT
This sequence comes from Orcinus orca, assembly GCF_937001465.1. NCBI lineage: Eukaryota > Metazoa > Chordata > Mammalia > Artiodactyla > Delphinidae > Orcinus > Orcinus orca. The sequence goes on from NC_064563.1 coordinate 23,698,103, forward strand.
CTTCATCTGAACCACAGACTTTTTGGCCTTCTGGTTTATAGTTTAGTACTTCCAGCCAAAGGACAGTGTATTTATTTTGAAAGGAGAAAATGTGCTTCATTATGTAGAAAAAAAGAGAACAACTAAAATGGACTGAGTTCTACTACCATTTTAGGTACTTTTGTGTTTCTCATTCCAAATTATTAGTTCGTTCAGGCTGCGATAACAAAATACCACAGACCTGGTAGCTAATAAACAGTAGAAATTTATTTCTCCCAATTCTGGAGGCTGTTAAGTCCAAGATCACAGCATCAGAATGATCACATTCTGGTCAAGGCTCTCTTCTTGGTTTATAGTCAGTGCCTTCTCGCTGTGTCCTCACATGGTAGAAGGGGCTAGGGACTCTGTGGGGTCTCTTTTATAAGACCACTAATCCCATTCATGAAGGCTCCATCCTCATGGCCTAAGTGTCTCCCAAATGCTCCACCTCCTCCTAATACTATCATCTTTGGAGGTTAGGATTTTAACATATGACTTTTAGGGGGACACAATTGTTCAGACCATTGTAGTTACATACCTGTTGACTAGTAAATATGGCTATTTGATATAACACTTTCATCCATGAGAACTGTGTTTTATTGGGCAAATAAGAATATAAAATTTGGTCTCTGGATATCAGCTTAAATAGACCTAGTGAATATCTTTCTCACAAATGGGAGCAAATCTTTCATAGTATAAGCTCTTCCATAATTTAACCTAATTGCACAGCACTCCTTATAGTACAATTTTTATTGATGACATTCATATTATTTTGACTGCAAACTTCTATTCTTGAGTACTGGTAAACTAGCTCTCTGGGAGGAAAAACAAACAACAAATTTCATTTGTAGCATTTGTCATTTGTCAGTGTTCATGTTCTACATATTCCTGTCACAGCGATTTCAATGCAGAGTTGGGAAGAAGTACACGGTTGGTTATCTGGAGCCAGTGTGAGTGGGTTATAGAACACTATTCTGTCTACTCTTACTATCTTTTTTTTCAAAGCCCAATATTATTACAATCTCTCTCCCATGAGTCTTTGAGAAAACTTGGAACTGACCTGAACCTACCACCTAGAAATTAAATTGGACTGTCTTTTTACCTATACTTCTACAGAGACCTGGGAACCTTTAGATGCACTCTGATTTCCAGGATGTAGTTAGCCAGCCACAACTGACTGGATTGCAATAGGAAAGGGAACTAACTATGTGTGTCCATATACACATCTTTTGAGTAAATGTATTTTCATTTTTTCTTGCCTAATAAATCCTCTTTAATACAACCTAATGAAATTTTAATCAACAAAAGTAAAATGTATGTATCTGCACATGAAAAGTCAGTTGTCGGTGGATTAGGTGACCTAGAGTTATCAGATAATGGTGGTAAATCCCCAGCTGTAATCTACACACCTTGGGGTTTATTCATTAGTAGTTTCTTGAGTGTTTTTCATGCTCTTATCTACATTTTGGAAACCTGTTTCTAAACTGCTCCCAGATTGCAAAAGCACTAACTGGTAATGCTCCTTTTTTGGTTCATTGACTCTTACATTCTCTGGCTATTATTGGTGTCGGTTAAAACGTGAATGTAAAAGTATTGTTTTTAACACATGTAATTTAAGCATGTTTTATTAATTTGGGAGCCTATTTTGAGCTGTTACAACATCAGTGACTCCTGGTATTAAACCAGTCTAGATTAAATTTTGCAGCAATTACTGAATTTACATTTTAGAATAGCAAGCAAATGACTAGATGGCCAGGTGAAAGCCGGGGTTGTTGAAATTGGAACTAAGAAAACATATTTCAGAATATGCATAGATATGCATAACAGGGTGTATACCTCGAATGGGAAATAGAATAGTATCCAGGAGTCAGCAAGTGCGCTAGATGTAAAATTAGAAGTTATATTTCACTTTTGAGTGTTTCCAGGGATATATGTCAGTTACCTGTAATTAAGTGGGTATAGCTGTGTCTGTGAGAGTGTGTGTGTGTGTGTGTGTGTTTCTGTGTTGGATTCAAAGGAGTAGGAGTAGAGGCAAAGTGAATTAAAAAGTCAGAACGGGCCAAATGACCTTCATTTTGTAATTCTTCTTTAGTACTTTAGACGCTCCTACATTATGGGATAGTGACTCCTGAAGGCATTGTCTCTTCTGAGTTCAAGGTAGATATGTGAAGCTTGGAGAACCTGGGAAGTTCCTGAAACTGGAGAATATCAATATACTAGGAAATAGTACCTATGAGACAGTAATATAAATCCTGAAAAGGAGAAAGCTAAGGGAGATTTTAGTAATTTTCCAAAAGTATCTTTATGGAAAACAAAAGATCTCCATTTTCAAAGAAAGAAGGAACGCAAACATTGGAAATTCTCTCTGTGAAAGTTACAGTGCAGAGCAGCTTAAGAATGTTTTCAGTGATCATTTATTCTTTTGGGTCTCCGACTTTTTTCCTCAAATAATACAATGCTGACTAGCTTTGACCATTTCTTTCAGCATGGTTACAATGTATAATTTTATGTAGTTAGCCATTTCTAGTTCTACCTCAAATATTTTGACTTGAAAAGGTCACATATTCCTTCTTCAATTGCAGCATGTGCCAGGCTGATTATTTCCTGTATGTGTCTCTTTTCCTGCCTCTCTTTTCCCTTTAGGTTCACTGATTTTTTCGTGCCTGATTGTGCTTTGGTTTGAAAAATTCATAAGTAAGTTTATTTGTGGAGTTATTACCCCTTCTTTTCCTTCTTCTCTTTCCTTTTCTTTGTTTTTTTTTTCTTTGTTTTTTTTTTAAAGCTAGAAATCTACCTACTTAGTTTGGCAACAGCTCTAGGATGTTATAAAATCAAGCTAATAGCCTTATGGAGAGTACTGGATCATAAAATGGGGAAGCAGATTAACTTAGTGCCATTAATTAACCTGCTTTTGTCTTCAAAAGCATTCTCCTGTAACCATTTTGAGTGGTGTAGCATGCTCAGCAAAGGGCAAGGTAGAATGTTTTGACTGGAAAAGTCTAGCTGGCATCAAAGATTATTCTTAAAAGGCAGTAGTCCTCAACCTTGGATGTACAACTTGGAATGCTTTTAAATTCCAATTGCCAGACTTCTGGTTTCTGCTTTGGAAAGTAGAGAGCTGGGAGGAGTATCATACACACCCTCACAACAAAAAGAGATGAATAAACTGTAAGTTCGTGGCTTTTCTTGAACCCAGCTTACTGCCCAAAATATAAAAAGAGACTTGTGCAGGGATAGACAGAACCTGAGCATTTGCTTACTTGGGGCAGATGTAGAAAGAAGGAAGAATAAGGAAGGAGAACTCAGCTAGAAGGTATGACAAATTGGTGGAGGATGAGTGTGGGCTGGCAAGACATTGTGGAGCCAGATATAGGGGATGATCTCACTGCCTTGCATATTCTTCTCCATAGATCCCAACAGGTCCAAAATGATTGGTGAGAATTCTGATAAAGCATTTCTGATGGTGCAAGTCTGGGGGAGGTGGAGGGTGACAGCTACTGTATGATGGTGCAAAATTGTACCTGGATTCTTCTTTCCTATATCTCTTATGGAAAAAGAGCCTTTGTTTTAAGTTACTGGTGAAAACACATTGCAGAAAGGGGAGGAGAATGGAAAACAAATGCTATTACTGGGAGAAGGGGCAAGAATAGCTGGGAGAGAAGCAGGAGCATTGGGAAGTCCACACCCCATAGACCCAGGGACACAGTGGCTTCCTGAGGCTGAGTATAAACTAGCAGAAAATAGAACACCCCCTCCATGCCCTCCACCACCAGATCAACAAGGTCAAGTAACACTGGAATACTGCTGGAAGTGTTGCAAGAACATGAAGATAGACCCACTCTAAGGTGTAATGTAAAAAGAAGACAAAGTTGATGGTGGGAAAGATACTGAAAAACCTTCTGGCAGATCAGCTCCCAACCTCAACCTATCACTAGAGAAATTTAAAGCAACATGGGTCACGGAGGGTAACCAAAGCTACAACAAACATTAAATCCAGACTAACCTCTGACTTGATTTAATCAAACCTAGTGTAAGGAAAGGAGTGCTCATTTCCAAGCATGAAACCTATTTACCTCAGCCTGTATTATCTTTCACAGCTGGCCATTTTTAACAAAAAATTGTGATGCATAAAAAGGGCAAGAAGTAAAAACATTGCCACGAAACAAAACAATCAACATACCTATTGTTAAGTATGACATAGATATCGAAACTATCTGACAGAGAATCTAAAATCATAATGTGTGCCATATTAAAAGCTCTAATGGATAAGTTGAACAGCACGCAAGTTTCTACGTAAACTTACAGCAGAGAGATGACAAAAAACCCAGCAATGATAGCTATGAGACACTCAGAGGTGGAGACTGTCTTTGACTGGCTCATCGGTGGACTCAACACAGATGAAGAAGGAATCAATTAACGTGAGGTTAAGCCAACAGAAATTACCCTAACTGAAACATACAAAAAAAAATCAGTCATTGCAGGTGCTGAAGACTGGGGGAGAGGTTGACCAGAAAAGGACAGTAAGAGGAAGTTTTGTGGATGATGAAACTGTTCTGCATCAATGACTCTGGTGGTGGAAGTGTGATTGTATGCATTTGCGAATACCCATGGAAGAGTATACCACAAATAGTGAGGTTTTCTCTTTGTAAATTAAAATTGAAAAATTAAAAGGAAAAAATAATCCTGACTTCCAGACAGTTGAATCAGCATCTCTGGGAATGGGATCTTGGCATCGACTAGATGATTGCAATGTGGATCTAAAACAGAAAACCTCTGCTAGAGTTGCCATTTCTCTTGGGGAATTTATTACAGTATAAGCACCAGTTCTGAAACTTTACTATCCATTGGACTTATCTGTGATCTTTATGAAATACTGACATTTGTCTCTCATTACCAGGCATTCTGATTTAATTTGCAAGATGTAATATGGATATCAGGAATTTTCAAAGTTCTCCTGGCGATTCTGATATGCAGCAAAGTTTGGGAGCTACTGGTCTAGAGCAGTGATTTATGAAGTTTCACCTGCATCAGAATCATCTGAAAGCCTTGTTGAAACACAGATTACTGGGTCCCAGTCCCAGAGACTTTGATTCAATAGTTCTGGGCTGGAGTGTGAGAATTTGCATTTCTAATAAATTCCCAGATGATGCCAATGCTGCTGGTCTTTTGACAACTACTGGCCTTATTAACCGCCTCTCAATTATTACTGCACATAAGATCACTGAAGTCAAAATAAAGATTCTGATCAGTCATTGTGATGCAAGGCCTAAGATTCTGCATTTCTAACAAGCTCCCATGTGATGCTATTGGACTGAAGATTACACTTTGAAGAGCAAGGGTCTCTGGAGTCTTGCATGGTTTATGGAGGAGTAACAGCGGCAGCATCTGGTGATTTCTGTGTAGATTTAAAGTTTAAGAAGAACTGCTCTAGAGGTCCATGGGTGTTAAGTACTGTATTCTCTGCAACTTGACTTTCCTTTAGTGCACAAAGCTTTGATTGATCTCTCAGAAGGTAGACTTGCTTACCTAGCTGCATGATAATTTATTAATTCACAATGAAAAATACAAGAGTACAGAGGTGGATCAGGATATCAGGGTAAGCACATTTCTTTGTAGTATGGAAAATCACAGGAGGCCAGCCTATTGGAAGATGGTTTAATGAGTGAGAAACACAATGAAAGCGTTCGAGTGATTTTACTAAGTTCCTCTCAGGTTCTGATTGGGTGTCTTGTTTCTGTCTAGTACAATGCATCTCTCTTGGGCACACCTTGTCATAGGCCAGTTAATGGCCTATGAATAACTGCCTGTGGTCAGCCTCCCCTCCCTCATCCAATCAGTTGTTATCAAAAAGGTGAGGTTACCTATTACAGAGCATATTGGTGGTTTCTTCCAAAGGCTGGTGTGAGTGTGAGTAGCTAACCACCAAAGGCCCCTTTTTAGTATAAAAACCCCAGATAAAAATGAATAATATTATCATTAAATAGCTTGTGATAAGGTCAAGCTTCTAGCAGAATAAAGCCAAAAGTAAGTGAAAGAGTGCTTACTCTTAGCATTTAAAAAAAATAATTTTTAATTCATCATGACATAGGTAAAGAAAAGAAAATATGACCTGCATATCTCTCTGTATTTGCATATCCTAATGCATCTTTACTTTCTAAATGAAAAGGACAGACAGAGGGAGGAGGGCTCTGTTTAATGTACAGAACTGACCTTCTTCGACCAGCTTAGTTCTTCTCTAATTAAGCATTTACAGAGTAAGCAGAGCTTTTCCTTCTTTTGATGGGGAAATCAATATGAGATTTTCCATGTTTGGAGTCATAGTGACATGGTCTGAGGGAAATGTCTAAGCCACAGGGCCACATTATTTAGAAGAATCGTGGCAGGGCTACTTTAAGAGCATTAGCAGATATTGAGTTTAGGGAAAGCAACCTTGATGATTGATCTGTAGAATTTACTAATGCATGTATATTTAACATGTGCTAGAATCGATACACATTTTAATATTGTCCTATTTTTCAACCACGAACCGATGCTTGGTTACCATATAATAAACATGTAAAATTCAAGGTATGGCTCTTTGAAAAGCCTAGCAGGGCTTTTGGGGGCGGGCAAAATAAAAGTGTATTATCATCTTACTAAATCTCATTAAATCACACTGTGCAAAGAAACTGGTAGCCTTCCCAGGTTACGTGTTGGCCGCAAATACTGATAAAGAGTTTCAGCCTGGCTTCACAGTATTATTATCAATCCTTCCCCCTACCCTTCACCTCCATTCTCTCATTGATTTGGGTAAAGCCTGGACATTGTTTTTTATCCTGAAAACGTTCTTCAAATGAGAGGGAAAAAAACCCTCAGTAAATGTTTAAAAGACAGTTAACTATGTTATGTGTTTTAATATGCCAAGGACTCCCCTGACCTCCTAGCCACTGTGATTCAGAAACAATTTAGAATTGTTTAGTGTGTATCCTCAATTTAGTGTGTCTCCTCATAGTTCCATATGGGCATATTCATGAGTTTGCAAAGACTCAGCCCTAGCAATACCCAGAGGTTACCATGACGGAGCACACATATGGTAGCAATGAGGCTTCAATATCTGGACCTGGAAAAGGCAGCCTGAGGCAACACAGGAAGGATTAGATAAGATCAGTTATGCCTTTTTTTTAAATTGAAGTGTAGTTGATTTACAGTATCGTGTTAGTCTCAGATATACACGATACTGTAAATCAACCATAGTTCAATAAAAACAAACCAAAAAACAAAACAAAACCCAACCCCCCCAGTAACAACAAAAAGAAGTTCTGCAAGGAGAAAACAAAGTCTAATGTTCGAGGAGTTCATAATCTAGGGGGCATATTAGAACAGGTAATAAAAAATACAAAGTAATAGAATAGTGGTAGTAATTGTAGTATATTCTCAATGAATGTAAGCTATTTTGGGGAAGGCAGCATGTTAGTCATCTTCTGGGCATTATAACATGTACTCACATCAAATGTACAAAGTAAACATATCACTTCCCTTTTACAGATAAGTAAACTGATACTTAGAGAGGTTAAAAAAAATCAGTTATGCCAGTCTATCTCATTAGTCTCATTGTAAATCTAAAGGTTTCCTTTGTTACAAAGAATTAGTAAAGTCTGATAATTATTGAAATATGTGTATTAATATAAGGGAAAACTTAAGTCCTTAAAATATTTTTTGACTGGTTCTTTAGATTAAGCAGACCCACGGGAATGATTGGTTTACAGACAGTTCTTGGTACGTTGAGGATAATATATTGTCTAGCTTGTGGCTGTTTGGAGAAACCATAAAGAACATTCAAGTCCACAATCAAGAACTGCTCTATAAGGACAAAGTGAAGTTTTAGGGCTCGTTTCTATATCATAACATTGCCAATAGGCTAGCATTAAAGAGATGGCAGAATTGGAATTGTCATGCAAGGAACTTACGTCTCTTCTGTTTCCTATGTTATGACAAGATTCTTTGTTTTTTATTCAGCAGTAAAAACTCTCTGCGAGGCCTGTAGAATGAGTACATAACCAGCTGAACAGGAGCCAGCAGCTAACCACAAACAATCTTCCAATACCTTTCACAGTAATGGAATTGCCGATGTTTCCCTGGAGCACATTTTGCAGATGGAAGATTGTTTCAATGGTGTGATCTACAGTATCTGAGTAATAATAACCTGAAGAGAATAATACTTCACAATGCAATGGCAGCTTCCATATGGTTCTCAGTTCCCCAAAGCCTGGTATAAGCAGGAGGAAAACAGGTGTAGCTCCAATTTAATACATAACAGCTTGTGGACTAAGAGTTCTTACTTTCCATTGCAAATACATAGAATGTTTTGTGGCGGGTGTCTTTAATTCTACAGCTCAGAGACTGTGGTGTCATTGTCAGAAGCAGCAATAGAAATATCTTGGGTAGATGAATATTTTTCTATAGAGTACAAAGAATTCAAAGGAAGGTGATAGAAAATGCAGTGAATTCTGTGCGTCTGTGAGCGTATGCCTGTACAAGCTGTGTATAACATAATTCTTGGTTTTAGTGTCAGTACTGCTTTGTGAAAATCCTACCAGGGACAGGAACATACCTGAGGGTTCCAAAGTCACTGTGAAAATAAGGTAATCAAACAGCAGCTATTGTAGGCTATCGGTGGCAGGGTGGATAAAAGAATTGCAATACATTTGACATATAACACGCATCCAAATGACACCAAATCTGTGGGTTGCAGGAAAACAATGCACAAAACCCAAAGTTTGTGACTATGTCAGGGAAGATGGGGCTTGGTCTGAGGTCTTGAGACAGGAATTTCCTGCAAGTAATGTTGTGGCTTCAAATGAAAGCATGGAAATTTTCCCAGGTGCCCAGGGTAGAAGGGACTACTGCCATGCGATAGTATTTCCGTCCCACTTACATACAGATATGCCAGTGATGTCAATACTAGCCAAGGATGAATCCAGGCTTGGGGCAACGAGAAGCTTATGCAATTTGGGGTCTCTTCTTTTAAAAAATGCGTAAACATATACAACTTTTGAACATTAAAATATTTACTTGGTGAACACATTCTTAGACCCTCCTACAGTCTTGGAGGAGCCTGTGAAACTGAGGGGCTCTGAAACGGAAGCTTCCCTGGCTTTGAGGTAATTCTACTTCTGGTACCGCCACCTGGGAAAATGACTCTACTGCCTTACAGAATCTTAAGCCAAATGAACTACTTAGGTGAAAACTAAGCTTTATTTTAATAAACCATGAATATAAGATTTATGTAAAACAACAACAAAAAAGTCATTAGTTCCCAATAGCCTACGGTATTTGGGAGAATGATAGGAAGTGTGTTGAATTTTAGCACAAGATACACAGTGGTGACTTTGAAGTAACAACAAATAAATTTTAGCCATGTTCTTTAGCTGTGTATTTGCAACAATAACCCGTACAACTTATATATTGCTACTACCCACAGAATGCTGTTCTAAGTTTTGTGTGTGTATACATTAATTCATTTTAACTTTGAATGAACTATTGGTTTAGCACTTCTAATATCCCCTATTTTATATATGAAGAAATGGGGGCACAGAGTACTTAGTTGCCCATGGTCAGACAGCTACTAAGTGGCAGAGCATGGATTTGAACCCAGGTAGTCAGCTTCAGCCTCTATGCTTTTAACGACTGCCTTCTATCCTGCCTTTCTCTCTGTGTGCTGTTTTGGTTCAGTGCAGCGGAAGGGCAGCATTTACCTGTGTGTTATAATAGTTGGGTCATTTTCCTGTGTATCATGATGGTCCTTGCCCTCTCCGTGTGCAAGAGTGTGTTCTGTGTTCTGTTGACAACACTAGCCAAATATTGGATATTGGGGGTTGACGCAGAAGCTTATGAACTAGCCCAGTTGAAGAAGACAAACCACCCAATGTATAAGGAAGGGTCTTTATTTCCTCATTTATCAAACAAAGGCTTTGGAAGTACTATTTTTAAGGTCCTTTCCAGGTCTTGAGTTCTGACAAAAAATATATATTCTATTTTTGCTTGTGGTTTTGAAAGCCTAGTTTGGCATAAGTGACCATATTCTAAACGTCCTTTAGGCACTGATGTTTCCTAATAGAGTGGGCTTTGCCACTTGAATGGATGTCTTCCTACTAACATTTATTAAGTGCATACTATTCCCATCTAATATTCTGAGTATGCTAAAACTACGAATTGGCTTAATTTTACAATGATCTTATAAGGTGAGTACTATTCTCAGCCTTGTTTGATGGATGAGGAAATCGAGGCAGAGAGAAATTAAATACTTTTCCCTGAAGCAGCCAGTTGTAAATGAAGGAGGCAGGATTTAAATCCAAGCTGTCTGCTTGTAGAAGCTGCTTTCCTAATACCTATGCTATAGTGCCAGAGTGTTTATTCAAATGAATGGTGTATTGACAGTGAAAGGAAGTTGAAAATGGTAACTGATTCTGGAAAGGGAGATGTTCCGAAGACTGCTGAAAGCTAAGCGTGTTTAGTGTTGCTATAAAGAGGAAAGCCACATAGGTGAGTATGTCAGAGGTGCTTCAGGAAAACAATGCTTAAAATGTTCCATGGACAATTCCAGAAGAGGTGGCTGAAAAGGACTGGAAAAGGAATTATAATAATAACTAGTACTGATGATAATATCTAATAATTATTTAGAACTTATTACATACCAAGTATGGTTATAAATGCTTTATATATATTAACTCAACTTCATCCTCCCATATGCACTATAAAGTAGACATTATATGTCTTTATTTTGCCAGTGGGGAAACTGATGCCAAGATTAAATAATTTGCCCATTTTGTCCAAGAAGAGATTAAATAGTTTGCCCATTTAGGTAGAAGTTTTTAGTATTAAAAATATATATTGGGCTTCCCTGGTGGCGCAGTGGTTGAGAGTCCACCTGCCGATGCAGGGGACTTGGGTTCGTGCCCCGGTCCAGGAGGATCCCACATGCCGTGGAGTGGCTGGGTCCGTGAGCCATGGCCGCTGAGCCTGCGCGTCCGGAGCCTGTGCTCCGCAACGGGAGAGGCCACAACAGTGAGAGGCCTGCGTACCGAAAAAAAAAAAAAAAAAATATATATATATATATATATATATATATATATATATATATATTTACCACATACCAGCTGCTGTGGTAAGTGCTGTAGATAAAGAAATAAAAGCAAAGACATAAAATTCTAGTCAGAAAAGACAGATGTATAATTGGATGATACCTAATGCAAACCTGCTTTTTTGATGAGTGAGCCAGTGGAAGAGATGACAGCATGAGCAAAGGCACAGGGGCAAGACAGAACTTACCTTTTAGGGAACCAGCAAGTGTGATGGGTTAGGTGGGGTGGGCTGCCTAGAGTTGAAGGTAGAAATGCAAGCAGTGTCTAGTTTATGGAAAGGTTGTGATTCAACCGTAGTAACACAAATGATTTTTGAAGGCTTCGAGGAGTTGCTGAGGGGTTTTAATCAGGGAAAGGCAATATCCAAGGTGAAAAATGATGACGCCTAGATAAAAGAGGGGTCATGTGAAGAAGGTGAGGGGAGAGGGAATAAAAAGACATTAGGAAGGTAGTATTGAATGGACTTCAAGACAAATTGAATGTGGGAATAAAATGAGGGAAGGTATAAAAGATGAATTGAGTTTCTGACTGGATGGTGATGCTGTTGGCAGATGAGAGTGGGGTGGGCAAAGCCAAGGAGATGTCTCACATGGATGGGTTGAGAGGTATTTGGGGGACACCTAAATGGAAACATCTAATAGGCAGTTCGTTCTTTAGGTGTGGCAATCAGAATGATTAAGAGTCATCATTCTGAGGGAAACAGAACTATCATAGAATCTGCACAGAGTGAGAAGAGAACAGAGGATGGAACAAGGAGAGTCCCAGTGATTAAGAGAGAGCTGGGAGAAAAACCTGAAGGAAGAAAGGGGGTGAGTAATAATCTCAGGTACCAGAGAGAGAAGAAAACTTTGAAACATAGTCACAGATTCAATAACTGATTTTATATGAAGACTGAAATGTGATTTATATGAATTGTAAGGTAGCTATATAAACTCTATGCAGATATTTGGAGAGACATGAATTAAAAGTCATTATAAGTGATGCACTAGATTGTACCGTGTTAACACAATTTTTATATTGGGTGACAGTACAATATAACAATTGTTCATAATTCATAACCTATATCTTCAAGGAAGTATGAAACAATTTTTGATATACTTGGATTGCAAAGATAGGTAAATATATAACAAACTACAAAATAGATAATATAAGTTATTTTCACTGCTAGGTTTACTACATTTAGTTACTCGACAAGCTAACCTTCCTCAAATATTGTGTGTATGTGTGTTTAATAAAAATATTTACGAACAGACACACTATAACATTTCATCTTTGGTATAAAATAAATATGGCATAATGCCTTTGGTTACATGCCTTGAGTGTGAATAGTTAAATATCTGTGGTTAGTGGAGATGGTTAAAATCATATATTGCATCTTTTGGATGTTTTCTGCTGTTTCTCTTTATACTGAAGATTTGCCAGTTTCTTGGCGAAGTATAAGGAGACACATGAATCTGAATGTTTTGTCCTTCATAAAAGACATTTTGGTTAGGTTTAACTCTAGTGTTTAATGGGAAATGGTAGATTATTTCTTTCAGTATTTTTCCAATCATTACAAAAAAGATGACCTATTTAAAAATTTTCTGGGAAGCCTTCCCCTACCCCTTTGCTAAATTGGATTGGATTTGTTTGTGGAAGCAATGATATTGTTAGAGTTCAGCCCAATACTCATAAATGGTTTTTGTTGAGTTTGGATAGGAAATCTATTAAGTTTAAAGCATGCTTGAGAATATTCCTGAATTATTTGAATGAACCTGCACATTTTCCTTCACATCTTTAAATTCTTATCCTCCTCACTATATTGTTTAAATGTTTCTGGAATTACGGAGTTGGTCCTGCTTTTAGGAGAAGTTTGACTGAATAGGGTTTATTTCAAATTCAGATAAATTACATAGGATTATAATTCACTGTGCATTTAGCATCTGAAAAATATCATACGGAAGCAGCTTGGTTTACAGACTTAGCACAGGTGAGCTAGAGACATCAAAATAAATATAATTATTTTACCTATAATGGAAGCTCCAGAGAGTTCAAAGCAAAATGATTTGAAAAGTAGCACAAACAGTAGTGTTAGAATGGCAATTCTTCTTCATGCTTTTATTTTGATAGCTATACAAAAATCAAAACAAAGAGGTAGACATCGCCTGGTTTTGGCTGCTTCACGTTCATTTGGTCCTTTCCCCTTGAGAGTTGACCTCTTCATGATCACTGTTTATTGGGACAAACCTATGGTTCCCCTTTCCCTTACCACAGCACGTGCAGGTGACCAATGTCAGGTCATTCTTTTGCTTCCTGTCTAAGAAACAAAGAGCCTGAAGTAGTTGGAGATCCATTTCTTCCAAGAGATGTGATTTTACTCTTCTTGGAGAAGATTCTTCCTGCTTTCCAGTCCCCAAAACTGCATTGTCCACCTCGGTTCTTCAGATTCTCCTTGATTATCTCAAAACTCAATAAGCATCCAATACATTTTTCTTTGCCTGATGAACCAGAATTGTTTTCTGCTGCTTGTGTCCAAAGATCCCTAACTGATAAAGAGATTACTTTGAATATAGTTAAGAAATATATTCCTTCTACTTTAGGTAACCTGTATATAAATACTAGAACAGTACTGATTTCCTAAATCAAATTAATTACTTCCTGGTGAACTTAACCAATAAAATATTCTAATTTCTGTTAGGTATAAATTATTATATTCCACTAAATGGAGTAGAATATTTTAAATACTGTAAACATTTTTAGTCCTGTTCAGTTCAGCCATGTCCTTGAGCTTGGGGGTGTATGTGTGGAGATAACATCCATAATTCCCATTTCTGGGGGCATAGAACTCTCTTCTGTTGAGCCCTGACATTGGCTGGAATCTAGATCACTTATTTTATTAAACTTCATGAAATATCGATTTTAAGGATTCTGCATAGCCAAGCACAGCTTAATTGTAGGCAGGCCCTTCTGAGAGAGTAGTCCTGAAAAGTCCACTGTTGAGTTGAACATGGGCTAAAGCCTTTGTCAAATATCTGTGTACTACTCTACGATGATGAAAGACATAATAAACAACACATTGTTCTCATCTTTTAGTAACTTTATCTAAACTTTAAATGTGATATTATAAAACTGGAGAAAATTTGGAAACAACACAAGATGGTTGATGAATAGGTGTCTAAAGGAATATTGATACTATTGTGGAGTGGATGAAGTCCCACTGTACATTTACACACAAACATTTATTACCTGGTTAACGTTGGGTATGCCACAAAAGCTTTACAACCTTCAGTGTAAACTCAAAGCAGTATCTTCATTTATGAATGACAAAATTTGTGGGAACAAAATCTCTTGAAGTCCTTTTGTTTTTCCCCATATTTCAGATTTATGGCACGCTGACAGTAAAGGAGTGAGCAGTTGTGGTTCATAGTCAAGAGTAGCAGGCCGGGCTTCCCTGGTGGCGCAGTGGTTGAGAGTCTGCCTGCCGATGCAGGGGACGTGGGTTCGTGCTCCGGTCTGGGAAGATCCCACGTGCCGCGGAGCGGCTGGGCTCGTGAGCCATGGCCGCTGAGCCTGCGTGTCCGGAGCCTGTGCTCCGCAACAGGAGAGGCCACAACAGCGAGAGGCCCGCGTACTGCAAAAAAAAAAAAAAGAGCAGCAGGCCTGCTGAGAAAGTGGAAATTATTCAAAATAATCTTATTGAAAAGCGCAGCTAACTATTGTCAGGCATTAGTACTTATAGTATTACCCTTATATAATATCTGGAAGAAGATACACATTTAGTAACTTTAATCTCTGAAGTTTTGTTTTCTATTGTTCGATCCTGAGAACAGTACTGGGAGGTAGTAATTATACTCACTGCATAGATGAGGACTTTAAGGCCCAGTGAATGTAAATGTTTGAAGGGTGATACCGTTAGTAACTTAATAAGTAGTGCTAGGATTTATACCTAAGCTTTTCCGATCTCAGAATCTGTACTCTTTATTATTGTACTATGACATACCTCAAGTATGTGGGAAACGAAGGATGAGTGGAATTTAGGAAAATGAGAAAAGAAGACTTCACAAAGGTCTAAATCTACATATGATTTTTCACTGTCTGGACCTTAGGAAGCACTCTATAAGTGTGTACTGAATTAAATTAGCACACAATTTTACATCCAAATATGGCATGGAATGGGTTCAACTTAAAAACATCAGATGGAAAAGAAGCCATAGATATTTCAAGAATGTGATTTAAAAATATTTTCCATCAAATGTCTTAGATAGTGCTAGAGTTCATGAGGTTTTTCTGTTCTCCATTTCTTTTAGGCACATATTCCCTTGAAATTTGGTAAAGCCATGGGATTTGCTTTGATGAATTAAATGTTAGAACACTTCTAGGAAGAAGTGTTTAAACGCTGGTATTTATTTCTCCAGTGTCATCTTTCCCTGTCACCATGATTTTGGAAGCATGAGGTTATAAGAGGTGACATAAGCTTGAAACAGCTTCTAATGGTGAGTATCTGTTCAGAGGACTGAGACCCTGGACAGTTTCTTGGACCTAAGCAGACTTCATATGAGTGAGAAATAAACCATTGGGGGGGATGGCTAGGTAAACCCATCCCCCTCTGGAGGAGGGAGCAGCAGCTACAGGGCGGGTTGTTCTGTTGACAAGGTGGCCAGGTCCTGGCTATGGGGTGGGCAGATCTGGCTCTGGCAGCAATGGCAGACACCTCCCCACCTGCAGGGTTGGATATATCAGCATGGGTGCCAACTCCACGGGGTCTCCCAGCTGTCTGCAGAGTTGAGTGTGACTCTACAGTAAGAAGTACCACCAGGCAACTTCCTTGGTGGCGCAGTGGTTAAGAATCCGCCTGCCAATGCAGGGACATGGGTTCGATCCCTGGTCTGGGAAGATCCTACATGCTGCAGAGCAACTAAAGCCCATGTGCCACAACTACTGACTCTAGAGCCCACAAGCCACAACTACTGAAACCCGTGCGCCTAGAGTCCAAGCTCCGCAACAAGAGAAGCCACTGCAATGAGAAGCCTGCGCACCACAAGGAAGAGTAGCCCCTGCTCGCTGCAACTAGAGAAAGCCAGTGAAGCAACGAAGACCCAACACAGCCAAAAATAAATTTAAAAAAAAAAGTACCACCAGGTCCAAAAGCCAATGGCATGAGGATGGTGGAGCAGAAGGATAGAAAAGCCTGACTTCTTTGGGAGAGCATTAAGTTGCTGAACTACATAAAGGACTGTATACCTTTAGACTTTTGATGTGTCATGATTTCATGATTTTATTGCTTGTACAAATTAGTTGAGTTTTCTGTTATTTGCAGCCAAGTGTGTGCTATTTTTTAGGACTAGATTCTGAGCTTCTAGTGTCAGAGGAGGGCTGGTAAGACATTGAACAGATTAACCATACATACATAACAGTTTTAGAAAAATTTCTTTAAATTTGTCACAATTTGGAACTATGTGTCATTATTACCGTTTGACACAGCTCACGTAACGTGTAGTTTCTTGTAACATCTGAGTATGACAGAAGACCTAGGAATCATTCGTTTGGGAAGTTAGTCACATTTATCAATGACAGTGCATAAGAAACTTTAATAATTAGGAATTTTTAGAAGAGTGCTGACTGACACGTAGCTTTGTTTCCCTTCCATTTTGACTTTAGACACAATCCCTGGAAATTTTGTAAAATCCTTTCCTTTCTTTTACCACCATGGTTTTCTGGAGTAAGGTGAGGAAGAGATATTTTTAAGAATAATTTTATTATCTCTGCATGAGTCAAAGAAAAGTTATATTGAGAGCTTTAAATGTTATGGAAAGATAAACTTTATGAAGGCTACCTCATAAAAATGGATAAAATTTGTGATATCTAAAATGAAATGTACATAAATCTTCACTTTCTCTTCTTGACGTTTTCTTGCATATAAACATGTAAGAAGTTAAAGCTTAGAATTCATGAGCAGCATTCTGCTCTCCGGAATTACACTTCTTCTAAATTTGTAAAAGTTATATCTCTAATACCTCTGAATATTTTCAGGCCTTCTTGTTTTTTGCCGTAATGAATTATATCTTTGGCTATTGACTATACTCTTAATACTTTGTAATCAGTTATTGCATGCATTAAAGTAGGTCTCAACTGAGGAAAATAATGATTGTTCCTCTGATAACATTTTCCATTCTCCTTGGAATGGAAAATGAGAAGTGTTCCCACTCCAAAGCATATCTTTCACCATTCCCATGGCTTTTTTCCTTCATTCTGATATAATAAATGACCAAAAGGCTATTTTGGTTGACTTTTGGCTCAAAGTTTACTAGATTGCATAATGGTAATATGTTTCTGTAGAATTATTCTTGAAATATGAGAATGATAATTGGCAGGTGGTAGGCTTTCAAACTCAAGCTCATTTTAGAGTTGGGTCTGTTTTCTTTAGCTTTGAATGTTCAGGAAAACTGAAAGAGGCATTAGGCAGATTTAGTTACCAAAGCTGTGTGATTGGGCAACAAGCACCAAACATGACCCAAACGTGCTCCACGTGGAAATCATACCTTTCTTTGTCTTACCTGGTTTGGTTGCTAAGGCAGAGAAATGAAGACTTCCATAATCAGAAGAAAATGGAAAGAATGTGGAGGCATTCATAGAAAATAAATGAGACCTTAATTAAAACGGAGAAGGAGGAAATAAGAAAAATGCAAAACTATTGGCTGGGGTATACTGAAAGTTAAAAGAAACTCATTATAAGTGACCCTGCCTTGACAAGAACACAAGTAAAAATGTGCACATGTAATTAAAGAAATAGATTATGTATTCAGTCTTTAAACTTAGTTCCAGGCAGCACCAGTCTCACCTGGGATGGAAGCATTTCCCAAGTGTCATTTGTTTGCACAGACAGCAGTTTTAAGAGCTAGGATTTGCAAAAGTTGATAACTGAGAGGAGTCAGAATGAGAGAAAAGGAAGAGTATGTAATGGGCCCCAGGTGTCTGGCAGGGAGAAATGTCAACAGCTGAGATAAGGGGAGGAGGTTGAGAAAATGGAGGGGCTGGTGTATTAATATGTACCTTCCCTGCTAAGTACTGAGCTCTGCGTTGGCAGGAACTGTCTGCTGCTTTATTCACAGAATATTGCCTGAAGCATTGTATGCATTCAATAAACATTTACTGAAAGAATAAATGGTTATATATTCCTGTTAGACTGTTGAATCCTAGGGTATTAAATGCTTTTACTAAGGTTAAATGATGGTGATGGGTTTCAGGTATCAACCTGCTTCCTTATTAAAATTCCTCAATATTAATTTTTTTAAAGTTTTCATTTCATAGTGTTGCTCTCCAGGTCCTTTAGAAGAAGTCTTTCCTCAGTCCAAGGCTTTCCTCAGTCCAAGACTTTCCTCAGTCCAAGGCACATGTCTTTCTTCACCTCTTCTGGTTTGAGAAAATGATTGGGAAGACAGATTTTTCTCTACATTGTATTGAGGAAAGAGGAGGTAATGTCTACATTCTAGCCTGGATCCATTTTTGGGGGGTTGAGTACTGTCGGGGCTGGAGCTGCATGGAGCCGTCATAATCAATTTTGGAGGCAAATTTGGTGGGTGTTGGAAGGAGGGCTTGGTCAGTTGAGTCTGAGGCTCTTGGAGGCTGTTAGCACCTCTCTGGGAGTTTCACATTCTCTGACATCTCAATGGCTTGCATTTTTATCTTTGTGCTATGGTGGTATCAAGGCATATTTTACTGTTTGTAGGAAGCAGGGGGGATTTCAAATTTTGGATGCTACAGAGAAAGTTGTACCGCCAACTGTTTTTGTAAGCATAGAAAGATAAAGCCCTTCATGGAAAACTAATGAAGAAATTCCCTTTCCAAATTGTGAGAAAATGAGCTTCATATATGCCTTCCCTAAGGAAAGAAAAAAGATGACTTCATTTATATCCTACCTTGTTCGAGAGGATTAAGACAGCTTTATGATGACTTAAAAACGATCTTTTCTGTCATGACCTTAGTATTAGCTGTTGAAAGCCATTTTTTGTCAATATTACCAATGTTCCTTTATTGCAGCCAGATGCCAGCTCTGCAGTGATGGGTAAACTAAAGGAGCTTATAAAAATGGAAACCTAAACTTCCAAGTTACAGAGGTGAGTGGAGCTAAAATTGACTTGGGGTCTAAACTGTGGTATTTTGAATGTGAACTTCAGCTTTCCCATTTTACAATATTTGGATAATACTATTAGGCCCTTGTAAAGTATCTGGTAACTTATATCTGAATTAAAAGACGTGAAAGAAGTATCAAACAGATTAAACAAATTCTTTGAGTTATAGAGCTGAAGTAGGGACGTATAAATGGAATAAAATATCCCAAAACATTACATGTGGCCATGACTGTCAAAAGTATTCTGTCTGGAATATCTGCCAAAACCTATTTATTCTGATTCTCTTTTTTTCTGTTCACAGTTAAAGAAACTGTCCATGGGATGGGTGGTATAGGTTGTTCCATGAAGAAAACACCAGATATTTGTCTTAGTTAAAAAGGTAAATTACACATGTACACTCTGGAAATTATTGAAAGCAAAATATTCAAGATAACTGGGAATCAAATTGAGACATTTAGCTTGGAAACTTTATATTTCTTTTCCCCACCAATTTAATACATAGGCTAAAAGATCATCTATTTATTTTTACCTCTTTCAAAAACTGAATGTATTTATAAAACACATGATGGCACCATGGGAATTATAATAAGTTATTCAAAGTCTTACCATGTAATGAGAGATATTTACACAAATATTTATAAAATATAAATATGTCTGTAATGAGAAAGCTATGGACAGTAAGAACCGGAAAGTGAGATTAAGTGCCTTGCAGAAAATTAGTACTTTTATAAACTCTGACAGATGAGTGGATATCTAAAATGTGGACAGCAGATGAGAGGCAGAGGAGAGAATAAGGAAGGAGAAAACACTGGAAAAGGACAAGTATCTTTTAAAGGTGACAAATGGACATGTCTTAAAGAAAGACTTCAAATAAGGAGGTAAGGGGAGAATTTTGAAAGCATTGTGCCAGGCTTTGTAAATGAGCTATATTTAATATTTTTAGAAATATAGCATGTGGTGGCAAAAGTTTACTCAATACAGTATTTAGGGAAGATGAATCCAACTGCAGGAGTCAGGACAACTGCATCAAGTTAAGAAGAGAAGCAGGGAGAGTAAGGAGGATGCAGTGGCAGTGATGACAGTGAAAGGGAAGAGGTCTCACAACCTATAGGGGTGGCAGGAAAATCAGACAGGGAGCGAAAAAATGAAAGGGGCATTGTGAATGGCGTCAAAAAAAAACCAAACCTGACAGCACTTGGTGAGAAAATAGATATATCTGAAGAAGCAGGTCCCTCAGAAACTTGATCTTGTATGTTTTGCCACTTTGCCTATTGCCTTCAAGGGCTTCTTACAAATCATGTAGAACACTGAGCATCACCTCTTTGATATAGTAATGATTATTTAGAGAGATAGGCTCCAAGTAACCATAACAGAAACAACATCAACAGTAACAACCACATAAACTAAATCTTCATTTAAATAAATGTCCTGTCGTGCAAGTTTCATCATAGTGCTTACACAGAAGAGTTATGGAAAGACTGATCTAGTTTTTTTTTTTTCCACGTGAAGACAGATACTTCTGGAAGTTTGATTTAGAAAGGAAGGCTACATGTAAACACACATCTATTATATCCAGAGAATCATCTGTTGCACTTTAGAAAATTAAAGGTGTCAATGTCAAAAAACTCGAGCTTCTCATTTCTCCAGAAACCAAGCATCTGACAAAGGCTGACTTTTGATTCTCAAAACAAATAATTTCACAGAGTGTTAATTTTGAATTAAAAAAGAGTTACACTTACTTAAGGAGGAGAAACAATGGCTTTGCAAACAAATGATGTTGCAAGGGCCTGGGTGAATTACAACTACATTCCTATAGATTTCAGCTTTAAAAAAAAAAAAATTGAAGATGCTTCTTCAATTTAAACATACTGAAAATACTTGTATTAATATGTCTATTCAGTTTAATTCAGTCCTTTTTGACATGATAAATTAATTGGAAACAATGTTAAATATTTTTTATAACTCTATGCCAACAGATATGTTAAGTATATAAATATCTTCTAGAAGAAAATTGAGAGGAAAGAAATGAAGTCAAGTAATACTGAATTTATATAAAAAGGACCATAGTTATTTTACTGAAATTTGCATTGGTCTCAGAAATTAAAGCTAGCCATTTTATCTATCCTTGTCCTATAATTCTGCTAGCTTCCTGTTCTAATAGCAGTAGTTCTTTCTATTGCTTGGAGCTTGATTTCCAGCCCACAGAATCCAGATGCCAGGAAGGAAATACTCTTATTTCAAGGAGGCCACAAGTCTGTAAGCACATCAAGCCTTGTCTGTATACTAGAGAAATAATATGCCTATTATATATTCGCAAGATGGTGTCACAGATGTAGCCAGGGTAGGATTTTCTACATAATGGCTGAATTTAGGGACTTAAAGCTTCACTTTAGGGCCCTCTCTCACCTTCTTTGGGCCCTGCTTTTCCTTCTTCATTGGCTTCATTCTTACCTAGTGCAGAAGGCTTTCTTCCTCTGGCTGGGAAGATGGCTGCAAGGTGCGCTAGCTTAAGTGTCTCTACAGCCTCTAACTCCAGAGGAAGACAGCACCTTTAGCAATTGCTCCAGCAAAAAAGAAAACAACAACAAACAAACAAACAAAACTCAGAGAGGCTTCTTATTGGTGCCCCTGCTTATTCATGGACTGATTACTCATAGGTAGCTGAGCAATTTAATGCATTAGCTTCTTGAAGTCACTTCTTTTTTTTCATCTATATAAAAAAGGTGTAAATAATAGGACCTGCTTCAGTAAGTTATGGTGCAAAATAATGATCATTAGATCTGACTGTTTCACCATGTTATTCAAGTCTTCTACATCTTACTGATTTTTATGTCTATTGGCTTTATGAGGGAATGAGAGAAGTGTGCTAAAATTTCCTGCTCTTTTAGTCCTGTAAACTCTTTGCTTCATAATGGATTATATTATTAGGTTCATACAAGGTTAATAATGTTATACATTTCTTTTTTGTCTGTCTGACTTTAAAATTTTTATTGTCATTAGCTTTCAGTGGTCTTGCTCTATAAACTGTCTACATTGCACTAGTCATGCTTGTAGCTCGTAGTGGTTATTAAATCTTTGGCTTGATAATGGTTTTG
This sequence comes from Orcinus orca, assembly GCF_937001465.1. Lineage (NCBI taxonomy): Eukaryota > Metazoa > Chordata > Mammalia > Artiodactyla > Delphinidae > Orcinus > Orcinus orca. Next base: position 23,720,444 of record NC_064563.1, read on the forward strand.
CCTACCCCATACCTTAAATTATCTCCATAATTTTTGTTTGTAATATTTGAAAATCAAAAAAACCCCTATAAACAAATGAATAGAATATCCAGATAGTGGATATTCAAAGATATTCAAATAACAATGTTAATGTGTTTAAAAATATATGACGAGATTGGGAAGCTTGAAAGAGGATTGAAAACTATTTAAAGATGTTAGTTTCAAGATTTGAAAAATATAATAACTGAAATTAAGAATGGATTAACAGCAGATTAGAGACATATATAAGATGAAATACTGAGAGATCAAAGAATGGCAAGTACAGAAGGAAACCAAAGAAACATAGGAATGAAGTGAACAGGGCTGACATACCTATAATTTAAGTCCCAGAAGTAGTGAACAAAACTCATTCATTTGATTCTCTCCTTCTCCCAAAGGCAGCTAGGGCCTCCCATATCTCATTAATGAAGTCATTTAAAGCGGTCTTCAGTCCTTCCCAGGATCTGTTTATTTCTTATGTTTACACCTTATTCCTAGGCGTAGACCTTTGGTGTCCCAATCCCAAATCTGTGAGTTTGACCTGGCTTTCTCCCGCATGAGCCAGCCCTCACATCCAGTTCTTGTTTTCCCAGCCACGTGACCTGCTGAAAGTTCTGCTCAGCTTCTCAACTGTCTCTGCTAGAATTGCCAGATGCTGTTATGGGAGAATTAGCCCCAAATCTGGATTCATTGTGCTAGTTTACCTTTTTCTCTTGATCTTAACTCTTTCTGTTGCTAGCTCTTTGATACACTCAAACATGTTTTAAAATATTTTTTTCATATTTTCTAGTTATTCTCAGGCATGTTTTTCAAAATTTCTAGCCCGTTTTCTGAAAATAGAACAATTTCTGATGGTTTTTCAATTTAGTTGGAACTAATTCTCCAAGACAATTTTTAGAGAGATATATGGGTACTTTATAAGTTTCTGGCACATAGTCCATTAAAAACGACAGCCTCTTCTCTTACTCTGGCCTGGTTTCCAAGGAATATTTTTGTTCTTTCTCTATAACCTATTTATCCGTCCTTAGACCACGTTGGTTCCCCTTCTTTGCAGTTTTGCTGAAAGTAAAAATAAAATGTCAGCTATTATTTATTACTTAATAGGAGGTATTTTAATGCTTTTAACCCAAAATACCTCAAATTTTAATAGAAATACCATATCAAATAAATATAAGATATACTATATATTTGACATCTGGACTAAAATTAGGAAAGGGAATTTAGAGGCTAGTGCTGTAATAGTTAAGAGGCATAAGGATATCCCATAGTCCTTTTCCCCAGTGATCTAATCCAGCTTGTTGTATGGGTCAGTTTTAGAGTACATGCAAAATAATTCTGAAGCTCATAGGGCCCCAGGCTACTTACTAATGTCTTTATCTGCATTACTGGCCAGACTTCACAACACAAGAAAAATCTTGGACTGACTATTGCCTTTGGGAGAAAGAGAGACCCAATGTTATTTCCTGGTTTAAACCAAGTTTCTCAAGAAATGATTCACATTTAGTGTCAATTGTTTCACAAGCCCAATATTTTTGGAAACTCGACTTTAACCATGAAGGTTGAAATATGAAAAGGAGATTCACTTTGAGGATAAACATATTCAAAGACATGAGAAAGATCCTAAAAAACTTAAGACATGTCTGAGTTGGCATTTTATTTTTGTCTGCATTTATATTTATGTCTGTGATATGACTGTCTTCAGAAGATGTATTGTCTGATGGTTGAGAGTGTCAGCATTTTTGAGCCAAACCACAATTTTTCTAAATGCAATACTGTCAGGAAAGTAAAATTTCTATCTACCAAAGATATGTTAAGCAAACATGGATTGTGGTTTCCAGTTACTGACAATAGATAAAAATAACCTGTTTGTGTATATTAATGTATAACCTATTACTAAAAGGAATGCTTGTTTCCCAGTACATTCTAATTGCTTCTTAGTTGTTCAGATCTTTGTGTGAAATGTCTGATTCCATAACTAATTTTCTCTTCCTATGGAAACTGTGACTACACATTTGATTGTAATTAGTTAACCAAAGGCTAATAAAAATTAATTAGAATTTGGCTGGGACTCACTAGCTTTGGACAATCTCACTAATATCCACATTTTGCTGCTATGCTGTTCCCATCTACATTCTTGTAGGGTCTTCATTTAAAGCCTGGTCCATTTTTTCTGGGGTTTCTACCATGGAGTGTGATGAGATAGGGTCCTCTTCATGCTTTCAGTCTGACCTCCTTTTCTGCTGTCTAGAAACTATTTTGGGTGGAAGGTGTGACCCATCCCTGTCACTGGGACTTCTTTTCCCTCTAAGAATGGTCCTTCTCTATGGAAGTTTCAGGTTTTTTTGAAGCTTCTGCAGCACAAAAACTTTGAGGTTACATATAGAAGTGCATTCTTTTACACAATCACTTTGTTGAAGTCAAGTTATGTCCCTTGCAAAAACTGGAAGGAATGCTCTACCTAATTCTGCAGTTGACTTCATCCAAAGTAGCTCCACTTGCTCCACAGTCTGTCTCATATAGTCTCAATTGGACCAAGCTTTGTCAGTTTCTTTTAAAAGACTGTCATCTCTCCTAGTGCTCAAAACTGAGTCCATGGGATTGGGCTAGAGAAGGCTCTCTTTTCATCATCTTGTTCCTCTCATCCCTGACTCATTGCCTCATTTGGCTGGTGCAAAACAAAAGCTAAGGCAAATGTTAAAAACAAACAAAACAGAACACAAAAACCAAACCAAAAAAACCCCCCACAATAACCTTACTCCTGACAAGCTGCATTATTCCTATGCCTGTAAACTCATATAGAGACACCTGGAGTGGGGAAGGTGGGGCTACAACCCGCCAGTTCATCAGACAGATGCAGCCAAACTGCGAATTTTGATTCAAACGTTTGCAGAATCTTGACAACTTCCCTGTATATTTACTTTACCTTCACAGGAGAATAAAAGTTATGCTTTTATACTTTTATTGGCAATCACCATCCACTTTCTGGAAACTAAATATTTGGCCAGATATTTGGAGTGTGAAATGTGACTGTCTATGGAAAGAGTATATAGTTAAGAGTCACGTGGACATGGCCCAGGTCAATCACTGATTCTGTGAGCTGGTCAAATGATGCACTCTCTTCAAGCCTCAATTTCTCCACATGAAAAATATGAGCGTTGGGCTAGATAACATCAAATAAAGAAGAATGTCAAAAAATGAATGTTCTTTGTAAGATAGGAATTTGGGAATGAGTGAGATAATGTGCATCTAATTTATGTCATCACTGAGGGATGAAGCTAGGATTTTGTTGAGCTCTAAAGGGAGCTACACTTATCTAAAGAAGTTTCTAGAGACCATTTCTGTTAATGCCCTTATATACTTTTATGAGGTCTTTGAAATCAGGTTCTGTGGAAGTCAATGAGAAACTTCACTTAGCAATTATCTTTCTACCATGCTTAATGGAAGAGTAGCGTCCTGAAAGAGGCTATGAGCTTTCAACCTACCTCATTCATCTCATTCAGAGATGTTCCAAGTGAAAAAACATGTTTGATTTTTCAGCTTTTTAAACCAAAGATTGTAGTTTCCTCCCTTTCCTTCCCTCCTCTCCATCTTCCCTCCCTCCCTCCCTCCTTCCTTCCTTCCTTCTTTCCTTCCCTTCCTTCCTTCTTTCTCTCCCTTACTCTCTTTGTCCATCTCTCTCTCTCTCCCCTTTTCTTCCCTCCCTTCCTCCCTCCTTCTCTCCCGTTCTTTCTTGTCTTAATTAAATTAAGCCAGAGGTTTAAGATATATAAATACTTTTAGTCCAGTTTTGACACTAGACCAAATTATCTCCAGACTCAGTGGCATTTACATTTTTGTCCTTCTGTTGGTTTGTAAGCTCCTTCCTTCTAACTAATTAATATTTTTCCTTTGCCAAACTGGGTTTTTCTTAACTACTTTATTAGTGTTAGACAAAACAGCAAGTTTCCAGCAGCACAATGGAAGATAATTTGTTAAACTCTTATATATTAAATTCTTACATGAAATCTATTTAAGTGGATGGTAGTACTATTCCCCCCCCCCACAAAGTTCTCTTGGAAATAATATTACAATTTAAATTTATCATTTAAAGTTTCCTTTTAAAAGTAGAGTTAGAGTGAATCTTACATAATTAGTTTATAGAATAGATAGCGAAAACGTTTGATTTAAAATACTAGTTTTACAGATTTAATCAGTTCCTATGAAGCCATTTCATCCACTTTCTTGCTCTGAAATATACATTTCATGCTTTTTTTCTTAAAGTGTGAAAAAATCTACATTGCTTCCCAAGCACTTAGATTTTTTCAAGATGTTTGTTTCTTTGGTCTCATTTAGACTCTCCTCATATTTGCTTCATTCAAGAGCTGTATTCTTAACAGTGAACTGTATGTTTCCACCGTAAATGTATGGCAGACCACTTTCCCTGGATCATGGCTCAGGATCCATCTTTAGCTGTAGTTTTATGGGGTCAGTTATTTTGCTTTCCAATTCTGTCTGTTACACTAATTCCCTATTCCAAGGTTTTCCAACTCCACCCATCATTCTCTCTGAGGAGAGTGCCATACTGGGGATGTGTTTTCCTTTTTCAGTGGTAAGTCACTGGAGCAACACTCACTTTGTAACCCAGGGTGTTCCTTTTCCATCGTCACAGACCTTGTTTTTTTTGAAGTAACCCTACATGTTCATTCTATTAGTGAGTTAATAAGACCTCTTTTGGTTGCAAGAACCAGGGAACATTCTGAAAGCCAGCTTAAACCAAAAAGGGAATTTATTAGCTGATATAATTGAATGTCTCGGGGACAAAATTGTATTCAGGCAGATATATCAAGACACTCAAAAAACTCTGTTACCTGCAAACTATTTCTTCCCATCTCTTGGTTCTTCTCTCCTCTGTGTCATCTTCATTTTCAAGGTTCTATTTGTGACTCCAAGCACCTCTCACCTTATATCATCACGGCCCAGAAAACCTAGCAGAATGAGACTTTCTTTTTTCAACCATTCCAGCAAATTTCCGTGAACTGTCATACTGGCCTTGCCTGTCTCAAGACTTCAGCCCTGGCCAAGGGGTTGTAATACATCAGTCCTGGGACCAATGTCCATGCATGGAGCCTGGAGGATGAAATTAATTTCACATCTGTCGTGGACCCGTGGACTAAGAGTCCAGAAAGGGCAGTTTCTGAGGGAAACTTCAGCTATTGGTCTTTAAAATAGAGGGGATGGATACATGATCTTCAGGAAAATGTTTCTTGTGGATATTTTCCCACTAAAATTCTTTCAACATATCCTTCCTTCAGGATAAAATTTGACTTCTGTAACTGAGTATTCAAGGCTCTGATCTTTTTTACTTCTTCAAACTTTGGTCCAATTACCTAGTCTTACAAGTAGCCCCCTTATCAGTTAGATGAATGCTTTTATTATGCCACTGCCTTCATGTCTAATATCTTTTTTTCTTTTATAAAATTGTTATGAATCTTCCCATCCATCCCTCAACAACCTACTCAAGCCCCACGGTTTCCAAAACAGTTTCCTTGGGCATCCTCGTCCGTGATGTTTTATCTTGCCTTTGAACTCCAAATAGTTTTATTGTTTACAATGTTTCCAAATCTTTATTTCATTTATTTATTTATTTTTATTGTGCATGTCTATAAGGCTCATAAACTGCCACTAGTTGTTAGTTGTATTTTGGGTATCACGTGTTTGAAAAAAATCACAAAGGTGAAAACTTGCTACTAATTCACTAATGGATTCAAATGAGATTGCATATCGTGAACTTGAAGAGAATCCACATATATGATTGAAAAACACTTTGTACATATATATGCAAGACTTTATTTTGGGGGGGGGGACCGTGCATGTGAATTAAAGCCTTTCCATCTGGAGTGCTCCACACTTAGTGTTCCTATAATTAAGGTGAAGTACTCTTAGTTTATGCCAATTTTTTATCTCCCTTGATATAGCTACTTCCATAATACTAATTATACATTCATATGTTAATAACCTGGAACATTGGACTAATGATAAACATGTATTTTTTGTTGTCATGTTTTAACTCTATGGTTCTTTTATATAATCAGACAAAAATATTGGTTGACTAATTAGAAATTTCTTTTCTGGTTTGACATTTTTACTCCTCTCTGTTGCTATTCTTAACACATTGTGAGTTTATGACTTTCATCATGGGTACTATAAATCAACATTGATATTTTGAAGCTTGGAACTTGGGAGCAAATAAAATGAGCTCATTGTTAATAAATCTGCTGACATTTTGCTTTGCAGAAGAGGTACTGGTATGGACTGAATTGTATCTCCCCAAATTTTGTATGTTGAAGCCCTAAACCCCAGTGTGACTATATTTGGAGATTAGGCTTTAAAGAGGTAATGAAGGATAAATTAAGTCATAAGGGTAGGATCCTGATTCAATAGGACTGGTGTCCCTATAAGAAGAGGAAGAGACACCAGGAATGCCTGTGAACAAAGGAAAGGCCAGGTGAGGACACAGTAAGAAGGTGGCCTTTCTCTCCTGGGAGAAACCAAACCTGCCAACACCTTGATGTTGAACTTACAGCCTCCGGAACAGTGAGAAAATAAATTTCTGTTGGTTCAGCCACCCAGTCTGTGGTATTTTGTTATGGCAGCCCTAGCAGACTATTACAGGTACAATCAGCATTCTAGTACTGTATTTATCTGACTTGGTTTTCAAATTTTTATTAATTTAGACCTGTTTTGTAACTCCAGTTAGATTATTTGAGTTGAACCCAAAGGTATAGTGGATTTCAAGCATGGCTGCCTTCTAGTCATTTATCACTGAACCTGAGTTGCAAGGTAAAATGTTAATGAACTCATCCACCATTTCCTATTTCCAAGCTTTGAACCTTGCAATTGGTGATGAAGTACCCGAAGCTAGTTCTAGCTTTCTAAGAATAAATTTGGAAACTATGTAAGAGTGTTGTAGATCTTGGCTCTATTGCAATAATATACATTATCTCGTTGGGTGGAATTGTATTGGAAAAATCTGCACAGTGAATTAGGTATATCCACAATGAATTGTGATAAAACAATATTCTTCTTAGGGGCTTGATAGGATCTGTCTGTCTGTCTCTCTGCCATATAATACCGTTAAGTTGGCTGAAGTCCTTTAATATTCATCAGCGTGCTAATGTGATTATCTTTAGAGCAGATAGACGCTTGGATCTTCTCCGAGGACTTTCAGAAATGCTTATTTGGCATTAAAAGGATCATACATCTATGTAAGTAATTAAAATAAAGATACAAGTGGACTGATATATAGACCTGTGATTTGGCCATTCACAGCAATATCTAAGGAATTGTCTCTAAGTTGCCAAAAGAGCTATGTAATTCACTAATGGATTCAAATGAGATTGAATATTGTGAACTTTAAGAGAATCTACATATATGATTGAAAAACACTGTGTACATATATGTGCAAGACTTTATTTTGGGGGGGGACCGTGCACGTGGATTAAAGCCTTTCCATCTGGAGTGCTCCACACTTAGTGTTCCTATAATTAAGGTGAAGTACTCTTAGTTTATGCCAATTTTTTATGCCAAAAGAGCTATGTAAGTTGCCAAAAGAGCTATGTCTCTAAGTTGCCAAAAGAGCTTACTTGTATAAGTTTAAAGATGACAATTTAGTGAAAAATGTCAGTTATGCTACTTGGTGACATAAAGAGCAAGAGAATTTTGGTGAGTTGGATGGTTGTTTTATATTTTCTTTTTACATTTTGGTCATATTTTTTGAGCTATTATATGTTTTTCATTGCCTGATTATGACTTGAGCTTAGGTTTGACAGAAATTGTCAAGGAAGACTGCAGCAAAGTGATGGAGACATTAGCATTTTTAAGCATATTTATACATTTTGGAATAAATAAGAAGCAGCATAAATAAAAAATAAAATAGTGAACACTTTTATTAATAATAAGAGCTGAGTGCTGTGTGCTAAGTTCTACATTAAGTTAATATGCACTTATCACCACATTTAATCCTTCAAATGACCCTATGAGTTAGATTTTATTTTATAGATGAGTAAACTGAGTCACAGAGGGTTAAGGAAATCAATCAAGCCACAGAAGTAAGAAGGGCTTTGAAGGTTCTCCAGCCGCAGAGCCTATGTTCTGAACTGCTAACCTCCCCATGTGCTAATGTGAGCACATGTAAGGTAATTTATCCAGTAATGAGTTAATAACGTTTGCAGATGTTACTACAGTTTTGGTGAGAATATAACTTTTGTTAATAGCCTGTAATTTTCTAGATAGTTTATTAAATTGCATTCTAATTTCTCAATGGTTGATAAAATCATGAACAGCTGGGGAGAAGAGTCTGGTCTTTATTCTAAAGCCCTTATTTATTTTCAATGAAAGTAAATATAATAGCAATTGCATGGTCTTTTGAATTTTTATGTAAGGATTTAATTCTGAATTCAGTTAAGCTTTGCTATAATTTTTTGGTGGGACATGTTAATATTATTTCTTTATATTGATTAGGCAAATAAAAATTATTCCAAGTGACATGATTCAGATTATATGGTGAGTAAATTGTGGAGTTGGGTTTTTTTCCTTTCTTTTTTCACTAAAATTCGTTTGCTCTTGAAAAATGATATAAATCGTAGGGATTCCTAGGGTTTATAAAAAATATTTCCAAAGTGAAGAAGCTTGTGTTTAAATAATTAATAAGCTTAACTGATAATCTGGCTTAATATACATACACACATGTATACACATTTACATGCATTATAAACATATACAGTTTACATATATATGGTATATGTAAATATTTAATATATGTGGATATTATATATATATATATAAAGCTATATATTTATTACCTGCTTTGAGAGTGCTCTCCCTCCCTGCCTTTCTCTTCATCTGTCTCTCTGTCTCTGTCTGTTTCTCTCTACACACACACACACACACACACACACACACACACACACACACACACACCCACACAAGTATGGATCGTCCAAAGCAGATCACAGTAGTGCAGGCACTTGAACGTTTAGTGATGAGTACATTGGAATCATATTATTTGCTACTTTCATTTAATTACTTTTAGCAAAGTTGTGTGGGTCCTGATACGGACTGTTCACTTGCCCATCTTTCTTGGTTGTACCAAACTGAAAAATTGACCCAAGGAGTGAAATGAGGCAAATTATTGTATCAGTTTTCTTGCTGGAAAAGTTGGATTGTAGAGTGTAATGGGTGACCTGAGACCAAAACAGGGCCTCCTCCTCTTTTGAGACAACAAGCCCACCGACTGGGCTGCCACTGCTCTTCTTGGAGGGCCAGACAGAGAAGGTGAGACAGAGCTGACTCCTTGAGGGAAGTGCATGTTGTCTTCCCTGTGCACGGGGACTGAGAGAGCAAGTTGCACTACACCTGGGGTCTGAAGGCCACGAGCAAGAGAAGGGCTGAGGCCAGTCAGCACTGCTTCTGCAGAACTCACTGCTAACGGCAGCCAATTGTTACTCCCTTGGAGAGGAGTAAGTAATAGGATGACATTTCTTCCCTAGAATGTGGAATTACTGGCAAAAGTCCCCTCTTGGGGACCACAGTGGGAATGTGGTAAGAAGATCTGGGTCCTCCTCTATCCCCATGGTTGGGTCCTCTTAACTTATTGTCATGTAGAATCTGAGCTCCAAATCTATCCCTATTTTATTTTTCATATCAAATTATGCTCAGCCATGCACTTCAAAGCAGCTTACTAGAGACTGTTATAGGCAACCCGTGATGACATAAATACCACAAATACAGTGTCAGCAACATAAAAATCAACAGAAACCCCTTCCCTTTATTATATTTCTGGGTGTATATAAAAGCCCACAAAACACTGTTGAATTATGGTCAAAATATTAAATATTCAAATCCTGGACAGCATTCCTGCCCCAATATTCTTTTATAATCAGATTATTCTCAACAATATAAGCCTGAGCTCTTGAAGCTATTTCTTTCTGTGTCTGTTCATGACAGACAAGAGAGTACGGCCCCAACAGGGGCATCGCCTCTATAACCATGAACGGCACTTCAAGAAAGAGTCTACTGTGAGAGATTTGAGAGCCAGAAAGTAGTGTCAGTCCTTTTATAGCCTGTTACTCCCTGGATGGCTGACAGCTTATAACTTGAAGCAAGCATCTCTGGAACATTTGTACTTCTCAAGGAAATCTCTGTCTTCACCCTTCCAGGAATTTCTCTAATACCTCTTCCCCACTTAAGTGAGGAATGAATCCATATTAGAATTATCTAAGCAATTTTAAAACTCTACATGTCCATATCTCACTCCAGATGAATTAAGTCAGAATCTCTAGGGGTGGGACCCAGGCATCAATATATTTTACAGCACCCCAAGTTCAAATCCCCTAAGAAAATGGAAGATGACCATTCCATAATAGAACCTCTGTTCTTTAACTCAGAAAGTTGGCCTGTGTTTCTATTCATTCTTGGCCAGTTTATAGTCCTTCCCCACATAGCTCAATAAGAACATTACATTCAGGATCAGAAGTCCTGCAGAGCCTGATAGTCCCAGATATACCATAGGCACGGGTTTAGGAATCTTCCTCATATTGCAGGTCAAGCTTTGCACAGCTGATGATCTTGTTTTTAATCTTGTTATTTCCACAACTGCATGTTTTGCATATGTTTGGGTAAAATTTCTCATTTGAGCTCAGGTGCCTTTTTTTTTTTTTTTTGGCCGTGCCACACGGCTTGTAGGATCTCAGTTCCCCAACCAAGGAGTGAACCCAGGCCACGGCAGTGAAAGCCCTGAATCCTAACCACTAGCCACCAGGGAACTCCTGGACCTCAGGAGCCTTAAGAAGCGTGCTCCATGTCATCAGTCATTACACTCTTGAACAAATCTCCAGCGTCATGCACCCCTATCTAAGCCCACTGTGTCCCAAGGGTTTTAGTACAGAGACTTTTCCAGATCATTTGGCATACTCCTGCCTCGATATTCTGGGAATCTTGATGATATCTCTGCTACAGTCTGTTAAGAAGGTAAATGTGTGTGGCCACTGATTACCTTCTGAAGTGTATATAATGCTGACTAACATCTTTGCTGGGTTTCAGCAGATCAGCGTATGTAGCATCGTAGGTCATCTCCTTTCTGGAACCACTGAAGCTACATTATCATCAAAGTTCAAGTATTTGTGTTTGACAACCCAGTAAATATCTATATAAGTTATTTGGCCCCTCATGAGTAGCATCAAGTTTGTCCTCTCTGTAGCAAGCAACAAGTGAAAATTTTTTCTTAAACCTTCTTTGTTAAAAGCTGATAGCCAATATCAGAATTCACAGCACTCCATCAATGTGTGACATGATGATACTAAAAAGAACTCATCACACCAGCACTAGCTCATTAAGGATGAGCTGTAACACATCAGATGAAACATCTTCAGGATATCAGCGATTCCCCAAGGATAAGAAGCAATGAACCTTCTCTAACACACAGTGGTACTTTGTAAACATGACCGCAATCCTTCACCCTTTTCTGAATTCCCATCCCTTTGCATATAATTTTGCAGCACATCTCAGCAAGAGCTGGAGTCTATTTCCCTTCCCCTTGAATGTGGGTGGGCAGTATGACTTGTATTGGGCAATAAAATTTGGTAGAACTGTGTGCCAGTTCTGAGACCAAGTCTTAAGAAGTCTTTTCATGCTTCCACTTACTTCCTGGGACCCTGCCTCTGCTCTGTGGACAAGAGCAGGCAAGCATGCTGTGGATGAGAGACCGCCTCCGCCAGAGTAATGTTAGTCCAGTTTTCCCAGCAGAGGGCAAAGACAAGTGGAAGAGCCTAGACAATATCAAAGCCATACTCCCAGATGATAGCTGATGCATGAGAGAGGGAGCCCAGCCAAGTCAGGAAGAATTGCCCAGCCAAGCTCAGCCTAAATGGCTCAACTAGGGAATTGTGGCTAAATAGATGGTGGTGGTTTTAAGCCAAGTTTCAGGTGCTTTGTTAAGCAGTGGTAGCTAATGCTGTCATACTAACATGCTATATTTGGGTGATATTTCTGTCTTAATGTGTGGAACTGGGTTAGAACCTAGGGATATTCATGTTCTGTCAAGCTTACTCCAGCATTGGAATTTTTAATTAGAAATATCTTCGTTCAGATCACAGCTCTGCCCTCTGCTAGAACACCTACCATGGCAAGAAGAACAAAGTGCACCAATTTCTCTCCAAACTCTAACTTGTTAAAACCGAGTCCTTTACACTTCTATAGCTACTGTGAGAGGATTGATGTCCCAGTACCACAGTTTCTTGATAAATGATACCAAGAGCTGCCAGTTATCCCTGTGGCTCTCTTTCTCCTCGTCGGTACAACTTCCCAGATATCAAAGGCATTTTATATAATGTAGTGTATACACACACACACACACACACACACACAAAATGAGAGAATGGCTGAAGTTTCCGGAAAGCACAGTAGTAGTCAGCACTATTACTATTTCCAGATGAGTTGCTATGCTGATATCTTTTAGCAAAGGTGGTAAGTTGAATATGATTATTTAGAAGGAGGAAGGGGAGAGGAGGACACAGGAGGATGAAGAGGACGGCAGCATCTTTCTCCCTGGGATGCTAGTTCCTAGGCCCCAGCTGGCTCATCCACTGTTGCCCTTGAGGTCTCCTCATATTTAAGGGAGTGAACACATTCTGTCACCAGTTCTCAGAGGTATAGGGTAAATTCTGGCATTAGGAATTATTTTAGGCTCTCTCAGTATGGATTTCGTATATTACTATAACTGTGACCCATATGTCCAACCAGGTGTCCAATGTTTTTGAGAAAGAAAATATAACCAAATCCCAACTTGTTAATCTGTTTGTAATTTGACATGGATTTTGGCACATGAGTTTTGATAAAGGATGTAGAGTATCTAGAATTTTCAAAACAGTATCTCCCATATTGAGGGGAGTTAGGACTTTTTGAAATATGCACTGGCTGGGCCTGTATTGCCTTATGATAAACATTTAGAGCAAGATTCAGGAGTAACTAATAATTGCACCAGTTAGTTGTAGCCCCTGGATATTTCCTGTATCTACAGTGGTAAAAGTGATGAGTAGATTTTCTCAACAATTTGATAAGACGCATAATTTCTCCACTTGGAAACTTGTATCCTGTTTCTTATTAGGAAAAAAGATATATGATTGTCATAGTCTTTTCTTTCATCACAGCCATTCAAAGCTCAGTATTTATTGTATTTATTATACAGTATTGTATAGTATGCATTACATAGTCTTCTGCTATAGGAGGAAGGTAGATGTAGTTACCAGGGACTATATAGTTACTGACACTAATTCTTATAGTGATGACACTACCTAACTACCTATCTACTGACAAGTATATGAAAAGGGAAGGTGATTAACTCTGTTTGTAGGAGGGGGAAGTGGGGAAATTTCTAAGACTGTCAGACAGAGGGGGTAGCATTTGGAGTAAACTTTGATGGATAAGATTTTGCCAGGCAGAGAAGGGGGAAAGGACATTGTAGACAGAGATAATAAGATTGAGTAAAAGTTCAAGAAAAAAAAAAAAGTGTTTGACTTGCTTACAGAAATCTAAGTAACCTGTGCATTTGTAGAGAAGGGCATATGCTGTGGAGTGAGAGGACATGGGTCTGAACAGATAAGCTTGCATCCCAGTTTAGATGAGTTTGCTAAGGAATTAGCTTTGTCCTCTAAGGACTGAGGCACTTTCCTGATTTATAATCTGAGGGTATGGTAAAAAGATATGCAGATCAGAGCATAAATTGAGCCAGGGAGTGAAATAGTGAGGACTCAGATTTAGTTCTTTATCCTTACTTAAAATGAATAGGAAAAACCAAGAGGATAAGAATATAATATGCTTTAAATTTTCATTTTATTTTTCGGAACCACAAAATATTGACATTTTAGTCAGTGACAGATGGGTGGATATCAATAGCCATGTAAAACCTTTTTCTAATTCTCCTTTTTATTTCATACATTTTTATTATCTTCCTTTCTTCTGCATATTCCATATGTGTACTTTAAAATATGTGTATGTCTTTTTGTATAATTGTATTTTATCACAATGTTGTGATTTGATCATTAATAACGGTAATAAATTGCATAGCATGTATCCAATAATAAAAACTGCATTATAATCATAGTCTACAAATCTTAAAAGCTGGCTTGAAATTTCTAGGAAAAGTGAATAAAAACATTGAGTTGACAGCCTGATCACGTTGCACTGGGTTATCACCATATATGTGACTCGGTAACTAGAATGTTTGCTGTCCATTATGTAAGAGAAGTTTGTCATCCCCAGCTCATTTAAAGGTTATAGAATTTCCTTTTATGTAACATTCTTTGTATTCGTGAATCCTATGTCAATTTTCAGGTGTAGCCTCATTGCTGAAAAAAATCCTTGGTGAAAAACCACAATGAAATGAGTTCATTTTCAGAAATTTTTTAAGGATTAAAAAAGGAAAGGAGCTGAATTAGAAACAGGAGAAATTCGGTACTAGTCCCCATTCTCTATCAAGTTCCTTCCTCAGCTAAATTTGGTATGATAATACCTTGAAAAGAAGATACAGGAAGATTATAAACTTCTAGTTGTTAAGATCAAATTTCCATGTGGAAACCATGTTTTCTTAGTAGGAAATTTTTTTAGAAATCTTAGTTCATACTTAGTATTGAAGGACTGAAAAACATGACTCTCTGATTTCTGAGCACACCATGTAAGAAATCAACTGGCAAATTGACATCTATAAAATAGGCAAACTTTACACAAAAAGCAGTTTTATAAAATATTATAATGATTATAATGTTTAGATAATTATGGCTTTAAATTTTTTTAATGAAGCTAGAGAAAAAAATTCATGAAAATATCGGATAGCTATTTGTACTACTAGAACCAGAACTAGAAATAAGAATGTACTTTTGTGTATCTCTATACACTTTATAAAATATGTTTACTTATGTTATTTTAACCTCACAGCAATTCTCTGAGGGAAAGGGGTTTGCTAGTATTCCATGTAGAAACTAGGAACCTGGGGTCCTCGTGGTTCCTTTAAACAGGTCACACCACGCACAATGTTTGAAGACCATTGAGTTTGTGGGATTCTTTTTCCCCCAGCTCTGACATAAGCCTAAGTTTCTTGCATTGTAAGATAATAAGCTTAGTAGTAAAAGCTCAGCTCTGTCCTGGTATAAAATGCCACTGTATCCATCCTTGTCCTGAAATGTAAAAGTATTGGATCCTATTACATGCAGTACAAACTGTCGATAGATTATGGTTTAGTATATTATCAGTGTCTGGATATATTCCATTAGGAATTTTGGCTGTGAGTACTAGAAAAATAAGATTTTAAGACTTTTCTATTGCTATATCATACAAATGTGTCTTTCCAAAGAATAGGCACTAGAGTGTAAGATTACAAGAACTGCCACTGCACATATATCAATGGAGGTTACATCTCATATATAAATAGAAAAGAGTCTCTTGTCTAAATGTGTAAGCTAGTCAAGCTACTCACTATGTATGATGTGAGCAATTTTGGAAGTTATATGAAGTGTTTAAGGTTACCAGGACATGTTAATGCACTTAGAGTCACCATTTAATGCTTGATATGTTTTCCAAATGTGCACAACTTACTCCTTGGTACTGTTTTATGATGTGTGCCAAATTTCCAATGCCAAAAGGCTGAATTCTCAGTAATAGGGAGCTTTTTCGCTATCTTGCTTTGACAAACCTCTAACTGAGACCAGACTGACAAGCTGTTTCTGCCATAGCTCTCAGCAGGCCACCTTGGTCTTGGCCTTGACTTTTGGAAAGAGGTTGCCTCATCAGATAACCCTCAGCTACTAGGTCCATCTGAACTTTGAGAGAATATAACACATTTGACTATTAAATGGCCTCTATTGATATCATGCTCTATTGTTTGTTTTTAGATAGACTCTGGACTTCTTTGTTCATCCACCCACTTCTGTTCAAGAATGTATGTTTGGCCTCGAGAACTTGACCAGACCATCTGTGAATATTCCTTTTTTTCCTCTGTGGGAATTTTGATTACGGAGCTCAAGTTTAAAAATGAAGCCAACCAATCATTTATGTATGTGAGAATCAATTTATATTTTCTTTTTACTTTTACTTTTGTTTACTTATTTTTTTGGCTGTGCTGCACATCATGTCGGATCTTAGTTCCCCAACCAAGGATCAAACCCGCGCCCCTTGCATTAGAAGCATTAAGTCTTAACCACTTGACCACCAGGGAAGTCTCTACATTCTCTTTTAAACTTCTTAGTCATCTTTAAGAGATATACGTCTCAGCAGTGAAATGGAATAGGATTTCTTGATAGAAATAGAGAAAGGAAGAAAATAAATGGCTTAAGCAAAATATACTGTAGCATAGAGATAAGATGTATGGAAAACAATCTGTCATTCATTAAATAAAATTCTATAGATTTTAGGCTGAGATCTATAGATAAAAGCAGAAAAAAAAAAAGAGAGTCTAGTTGCCAAATATATGTTACAGTGTTCATCACTAAATTAAAAACCTTTGTGGTGGCTTCATAGAATGAATTTGGGAGTGTTTCTCCCTCTGCAATGTTTTGGAAGAGTCTGAGAAGGATGGGTGTTAGCCTTTCTCTAAATGTTTGATACAATTTGCCTGTGAGGCCATCTGGTCCTGGACTTTCGTTTGTTGAAAGATTTAAAATTACGGTTTCAATTTCATTACTTGTGATAGGTCTGTTTATATTTTCTTATTCTTCCTGGTTCAGTCTTGGAAAATTGTACCTTTCCAAGAATTTGTCCATTTCTTTGTTGTTGTCCATTTTACTGGCATATAGTTGTTTGTAGTAGTCTCTTATAACCCTTTGTATTTCTGCGGTGTCAGTTGTGTTTTCTCCTTTTTCATTTCTAATTTTATTGATTTGCATCCTCTCCCTTTTTTTCTTGACGAGTCTGGCTAAGGGTTTATCAATTTTGTTTATCTTCTCAAAGAAGCAGCTTTTAGTTTTGTTGATCTTTGCTATTGTTTTCTTCATTTCTATATCATTTATTTCTGCTCTGATTTTTATGATTTCTTTCCTTCTTCTGATTTTGGGTTTTCTTAGTTCTTCTTTCTCTAGTTGTTTTTAAGTGTAGGGTTTGATTGTTTGCGATTTTTCTTGTTTCTTGAGGTAAGATTGAATTGCTATAAACTTCCCTCTTAGAACTGTTTTTTGCTGCGTCCAATAGGTTTTAGGTCATTGTGTTTTCATTGTCATTTGTTTCCATGTATTTTAAAATTTTTTCTTTGATTTCTTCAGTGATCTCTTGGTTATTTAGTAGTGCACTGGGGTGAAGTGAGAGTAGCATTGATATATATACACTACCGAATGTAAAATAGTTAGCTAGCAGGAAGCAGCAGCATAGCACAGGGAGACCAGCTTGGTGCTTTATGATGACCTAGAGGGGTGGGATAGGGAGGATGGGAGGGCTGCTCAAGAGGGAGGGGGTATGGGGACATATGTATGCATGTGGCTGATTCACTTTGGTGAACAAAAGAAACTAACACAGTACCGTGAAGCAATTATACTCCAATAAAGATCAATTTAAAAAAAACAATAAATAAAAAACCCTTGTAAATTAAGATATAGATGTTACTGTGTCATCTGAGAAGGAACGTTTTGTTGAGTGTCTACTACAGAAAGCTGGGAACCTCACCACTGTATTCCCAGCAAGGTCCCTCTTATCAGCAAGCTGAAAGGAGTCTTGCTAAGTTCACTCCCTGAATTCTGATCCTTGTTGGAGGCAGCTGAAAAAATGACTTAGGTAGAAACAGACTTAAACTCCATGTGCTACACCATACCTGGAACTTGCCTTAATTATTGCTACAGTGTCTACTCAGAAGTGGAGCAGAATTGTGTGAAGTGCTGTGTGAAGACAACAAAATAGGTGGACAATCATAACCTCAGGTCAGAAGAATTGATTCAGACCAAGTATTTTTTTTTTTTTTGCAGTCATATTATTTTATTTTCTATTTTTTAAATAGATCTTTATTGGAGTATAATTACTTTACAGTACTGTGTTAGTTTCTGTTGTCCAACAAAGTGGATCAGCCATATGCATACATATATCCCCATATCCCCACCCTTTTGAGTCTCCCTCGCACCCTCCCTATCCCACCCCTCTAGATGGTCACAAAGCACCGAGCTGATCTCCCTGTGCTATGCTGCTGCTTCCCACTAGCTATCTATTTTACATTCGGTAGTGTATATATGTCCATGCCGCTCTCTCACTTTGTCACAGCTTACCCTTCCCCCTCCCTGTGTCCTCAAGTCCATTCTCTATGTCTACGTCTTTATTCCTGCCCTGCCACTAGGTTGATCAGAACCATTTTTTCTTTTTTAGATTCCATATGTATGTGTTCACATACAGTATTTGTTTTTCTCTTTCTGACTTACTTCACTCTGTATGACAGACTCTAGGTCCATCCACCTCACTACAAATAACTCAATTTCATTTCTTTTTTATGGCTGAGTAATATTCCATTGTTTATGTGCCACATCTTCTTTATCCATTCATCTGTCAATGGGCATTCAGGTTGCTTCCATGCCCTGGCTATTGTAAATAGAGCTGCTATGAACACTGTGGTACATGACTCTTTTTGAATTATGGTTTTCTCTGGGTATATGCCTAGTAGTGGGATTGCCAGGTCATATGGTAATTCTATTTTTAGTTTTCTAAGGAACATCCATACTGATTTCCATAGTAGCTGTATCAATTTACATTCCCACCAACAGTGCAGGAGGGTTCCTTTTTCACCACACCCTTTCCAACATTTATTGTTTCTAGATTTTTTGATAATGGCCATTCTGACTGGTGTGAGGTGATACCTCATTGTAGTTTTGATTTGCATTTCTCTAATAATTAGTGATGTTGAGAATCTTTTCACGTGCCTCCTGGTCATCTATATGTCTTCTTTGGTGAAATGTCTATTGAGGTCTTCCACCCATCTTTTAATTGAATTTTTTTCTTTTTTTTTTTTTGATACTGAGCTCCTTGAGCTGGTTATATATTTTGGAGATTAATCCTTTGTCCGTTGTTTCATTTGCAAATATATTCTCCCATTCTGAGGGTTGTCTTTTCATCTTGTTTATGGTTTTATTTGCTGTGAAAAAGCTTTGAAGTTTAATTAAGACCCATTTTTTAATTTTTGTTTTTATTTCCATTACTCTATGAGGTGGATCAGAAAAGATCTTGCTGTGGTTTATGTCAAAGAGTGTTCTTCCTATGTTTTCCTCTAAGAGTTTTATAGTGTTTGGTCTTACATTTAGGTCTTTAATTCATTTGGAGTTTATTTTTGTGTATGATGTTAGGGAGTGTTCTAATTTCATTCTTTTACATGTAGCTGTCCAGTTTTCCCAGCACCACTTATTGAAGAGGCTGTCTTTTCTCCATTGTATGTTCTTACCTCCTTTGTCATAAATTAGGTCACCAAATGTGCATGGGTTTATCTCTGGGCTTTGTCTCCTGTTCCATTGATCTATATTTCTGTTTCTGTGCCAGTACCATATTGTCTTGATTACTGTAGCTTTGTAGTATAGTTTGAAGACAGGGAGCCTGATTCCTCCAACTCTGTTTTTCTTTCTCAAGTTTGCTTTGGATGTTTGGGGTCTTTTGTGTTTCCATACGAATTGTAAAATTTTTTGTTCTAATTCTGTGAAGAATGCCATTGGCAGTTTGTTAGGGATTGCACTGAATCTGTAGATTGCTTTGGGTATTATAGTCATTTTCAAAATTTTGATTCTTTCAATCTAAGAACATGGTACATCTTTCCATCTCTTTGTATCGTCTTTAGTTTCTTTTATCAGTGTCTTATAGTTTTCTGCATACAGGTCTTTTGTCTCCTTAGGTAGGTTTATTCCTAGGTATTTTATTCTTTTTGTCGCAGTGGTGAAAGGGAGTGCTTCCTTAATTTCTCTTTCTGATTTTTCATTGTTAGTGTATAGGAATTCCAGAGATTTCTGTGCATTAATTTTGTATCCTGCAACCTTACCAAACTGACTGATTAGTTCTAGTAGTTTTCTTGTGGCACATTTAGGATTTTCTATGTATAGTATCATGTCATCTGCAAACAGGGACAGTTTTACTTCTTCTTTTCCAATTTGTATTCCTTTTATTTCTTTTTCTTCTCTTATTGCTGTGGCTAAGACTTCCAAAACTATGTTGAATAATAGTGGTGAGAGTGGAAATCCTTGTCTTGCTCCTGATCTTAGTGGAAATGCTTTCAGTTTTTCACCATTGGATATGATGTTTGCTGTGGGTTTGTCATATATGGCCTTTATTATATTGAGGTAGGTTGCCTCTGTACACATTTTCTGGAGAGTTTTTATCATAAATGGGTGTTGAATTTTGTCAAAAGCTTTTTCTGCGTCTATTAAGATGATCATATGGTTTTTATTTCTTAAAATGTTAATTAGTGTATCACATTGATTGATTTACGTATATTGAAGAATCTTTGCATTCCTGGGATAAATCCCACTTGATCATGGTATATGATCCTTTTAATATGTTTTTGGATTCTGTTTGCTAGTATGTTGTTCAGGATTTTGCATCTATGTTCATCGTGCTAATGGTCTATAATTTTCTTTTTTTGTGATATCTTTTTCTGGCTTTGGTATCAGGGTGATGGTGGCCTCATAGAATGAATTTGGGAGTGTTCCTCCCTCTGCAATTTTTGGGAAGAGTTTTAGAACGATGGATGTTAGCTCTTCTCTAAATGTTTGATAGAATTCACCTGTGAAGCCATCTGGTCCTGAACTTTTGTTTGTTGGAAGATTTTTTTTTTTTTTTTTTTTTTTTTTGCAGTACGTGGGCCTCTCACTGTTGTGGCCTCTCCTGTTGCAGAGCACAGGCTCTGGACGCGCAGGCTCAGCAGCCATGGCTCACGGGCCCAGCTGCTCCGCGGCAAGCGGGATCCTCCCGGACCGGGGCACGAACCTGTGTCCCCTGCATCGGCAGGCGGACTCTCAACCACTGCTCCACCAGGGAAGCCCCTGTTGGAAGATTTTTAATTACAGTTTCAGTTTCATTACTTATGATAGGTCTGTTTATATTTTCTTATTCTTCCTGGTTCAGTCTTGGAAAATAGAACCTTTCCAAGAATTTGTCCTTTTCTTCGTGGTTGTCCATTTTATTAGCATATAGCTGTTTGTAGTAGCCTCTTATAAACCTTTGTATTTCTGCGGTGTCAGTTGTGATTTCTCCTTTATCATTTCTAATTTTATTAATTTGTATCCTCTCCCTTTTTTTCTTGATGAGTCTGGCTAAGGGCTTATCAATTTTGTTTGTCTTCTCAAAGAAGCAGTTTTTAGTTTTGTTGACCTTTGCCATTGTTTTCTTTGTTTCTATTTCATTTATTTCTGCTCTGATCTTTATGATTTCTTTCCTTCTACTGACGTTGGATTTTCTTTGTTCTTCTTTGGGTTTTCTTTGTTCTTCCAGACCAGGTTTTTGAGGCTTACATTCAATGGCAAAAGTAAAAGAAGCTTGCAGCAAGTTTTCTAGCAATTAAAAGCGATCATGACATGACTAGTTTTGATGAGGAAAATTACATTTCAAATTTGGGGAGTGTTTTTGAATATGATATGAGATATATTGATAATTAGATCCTTATTTCATCAGTGAATGTGTACATGACAGGGGAAAACACATTCTCTTTTTACATACAAAATAACAATGATAATAACTAAAATGTATTGAGTTTTTTACTGTGACAGGCATTATTCTGGGATTTCTTTCCACACAACTTAATTCTGACACAGTTAAGTACTATTATTGATTCCGTTTTAAACATGATAAAACTGAGACACAAGGAGGTTAACCAATTTGCCCAAGATTAATGATGGAGCCAGGATTCAAACCTATACACGCCAGCTCCAAATCCCCAATCCCTAACCGTCATGCTATGGAGGATTATAAATTTACTTAGTATTGAAATACTTTAACCCATGAAATAAAAAATAATGAACTAAGAAACAATGGTTGTAGGAAACATTTGGTTGAAGTCCTTCTAGGAGCATTTCTGATTCTTGAGAATGGTTAGACATAAATTTTCAGTAAAATGTATTTTCATGTATGAAAATAGGAGACTGTGTGAGATCCTTTTTGGCAATTTTACGGAATGAACAAAATTAAAAATTATGAAATTTTGTTTGAGTGGAACACATACATGAGTGTTGCTCTTAACCTTGGCTACACATTGGACTCACCTGGGGAATTTTAAAAATTTATGAATGCCTGGGTCCCAACCCAGAGCTTCTTTCTGAATTGGTGCCAGGAATGGCCTGGGCATTGGGACTTATAAAAACTGCTAGGTGGCAACCACAGCAAAAATTCAGGGCTTGAGTTGAGGGCAGTGTCGTGGTAAAGCCAAAACACTTATGATGGAGTCAGGCTGACGTGGGTTTGAAGTTATAAACACACACGTGTGAACATTGTGATTTGGAGGAACTGACTTTTTCTTCCTGAGAATCAGCTTTCCCCATGTATACGATGGTGATAATAAAAGTACTTAACTATGGTTTTGTGGCATACACACAAATTTTTTGGCAATGCATACATGTCTCCAAGCATCGTGATTGGCATGGCATCATCACTCAATTAACTTCAGCATTTTTTTTTTAAGACTGAAGGCAGATCATAGGTGAGTTTTTCCCCATATTGTGAGACCATTATATGGAAAATTGGTAAGGTAGGGTTACTCTTCATTGAATTTAATGCTTTAATTGATAACCTCTATGAATATTAAATGATATATATCATTTTATATCTAGCTAGCTAACTAGCTATCAACCATCTATCTATCTATCTTTCTATATATCTCTTGCTTGCTACCCAACTAGCTAACTATACAGTATTTTAGAGCAGGAATTCTCCTCCATTTGCTTGGCAACAGCTATATTCCAGGGCACAGGAGAAATTCAAAAGACATATAAATCTAAAGGAGGAAGCTTTATAGACCTTTTTCTATCTTCCTGGATCTTTCTGCCTTACCTCAATCTGGCTTATTGAAATGTCCATTAGAAAGTCTAAGACCATCTTTTTGACTGTCCTGGAGCAGGAATTTAACATAGTGACATGTTAGTCACATTGGACATTGTTCTTGGAGGCACAGAATTATGAGTCATTCTATCTTTCTGTGAGGTCTTGTACTGACTCCTGACTTAGATCCAACATCTGCTTTTCTGATTCTGTTTAATTCCCCCTTTCCTGGCTCATACCCACGGCCATGTGAAGGTTTCAAGTTCTTGCCTGCCATATGCTACTGTTCCCAAGTAATGGCCAATGAGCAAGTGCATTAAGACATGATATCATTCAACATACTGCAGGTATTTTGGCTATAAACTTTATTCATTGGGCCAGAAACATTTAAGGATGTCCCAGGCTTTTCAGTGTATCTAAGTTAAGCAAGTCTGATTAAAGTGGGATTGTTAGGTCCTTCCTTTCTTATCAGATAATATGAAGAGACACTAGTAAAGGTGATGTTTTAGGGCTGGCAATAGAAAAATCTAAAATATATTTATCTACTTTTAAAATCTAAAATATATTTATCTACTTTTAAAAATCCTAATTGTTAATTTCTTTAAAGAAATGATTTTTTTCTTTCTTTCTTTCTTTTTTTTTTTTTTTTGCGGTACGCGGGCCTCTCACTGTTGTGGCCTCTCCCATTGCGGAGCACAGGCTCCAGATGCGCAGGCTCAGCAGCCATGGCTCACGGGCCTAGCCACTCCGTGGCATGTGGGATATTCCGGGACCGGGGCACGAACCCGTGTCCCCTGCATCGGCAGGCGGACTCTCAACCACTGCGCCACCAGGGAAGCCCTAAAGAAATGATTTTTTGTTTGGATGTTTCATGCAGGCTACATCTCATGATTTCTACAAGTATTAGTTAATTTAAACATCATGACAAACTTGTAGGGTTGATGCTGTTACTACCTCTGGTTTACAGGTAAAGAAACCAAGGATACCCAACTAGAAACTGATGGAGATAAGATTTAAATGCAGGCAGTCTCTTTCCAGAAAATGGTCTCTTTAACATTATACCCTGTTAACAGCAGCAAAGATTTACAAACACTGTAATGCCCTTTTTAACAGGATATAACAAATTCCCTTTTATTTTTTTCTGGTGTTTAAACATTGTCAAATGATAATATCAGATTCATTATTCCTTTCTGTATTTAACTTTTTTGAGAAATGCCTTGCCAGGGAGGTCTCTGATCATGAAGTTGTCAATAATTAAAGCTTTCTTTTTAGTTTGCAAAATAGGCAATCCAAAGCAATGCTCTTCTAATATAACATATTCTTCTGGAGCTCCACTTTCCTTTTGAAATTCTTTTCCCTTGAGCAGACCTTTCCAGATAGAGAATTGTCTCAACAGTAAGTCTCCATCTTTACTTTCTTCTTTTTCAGTGGTTACTCAAAATATGACAATTTTTTCAGATTGCTTGTTCAAAAACTAAAATCCGGAGGTTTTGTCAATTAATTTTTTTGCAGTAAACTACTTAAATTGGAACTGGTGATAAATACATTTATGAGAAGTTTTTAAAGGCTCCAAATAATTTTCTCATTGAAACATCCTAAATAGAGTAACCACTGCCAACTTGGAGCCCTCTTTGTTAGTAGGTAATTATTACCTAATTATCTCCAATCCTTACTTATATATGAACATGAAAGAAATCACATTAATCTTAATAACCCAAATTTCTAGTCTTATTTCCAACTGCACATGCAGAAATTCCATATACCTCCCCCAGGTATTTCTGTGGACCCACAGGGATGCATTGTAGGAATTCACACCCCTGTCAATCATCTGCAGTACCAGATGGCATCCATTAGATCCTTTCCTTCCTGTTCCGCCTCCTCTGTGAAGCTGTAGAAGTGTAGCACCAATGTGGGTGGTGACAAAGCACACATTGAGAACATTACAAGGACATCAATGTACACACCAAGGGTACTGTCCAGGTATGCATCCAAAGCTGCCCATCCTTGTAGGGCTGGAGACGTGCTGAGTTCTGTGCAGTCAAGGAGGAAGTACCCTCTCTCCAACTCCTTCAGAAACAGCAATATTTCTGCCCAGAGTCTCCTATAAATAGCAACCTCTCTTCTGGTCCTTAGCCATTTTTCATAAAGAGCTTAAATCTAGTCCAAGTGATTGGGCAGGGAATAGGTGGCCTACAATAATCTTTTGTTTCTTTCTGTTAGTTCTTTCTCCCTTGGGTCCCTTTAGAAAAACGAATGTTAAAACTCCTCTCTCAACCTTCTGCTAAATCCTTACCCCCTTGTCTCTGCACAGGAATTCTTGGGACTGGAATGGCAGTTGCATAACTCTACTCAGCAGAAACATTTATTCCAGGATTTACTTTTCCATGGCTGAGAGAATTTTGGTTCCACCAAATCATGACTCATTTCTATTGGGGAATAATTAGGAAAAGAGAGAAATTAGAAATAGAAAAGGGAAATAAAAGAGACAAAAGAATAAGAATAGAGGATCTTGCAATAAAGTTTGGGAGCTGTAAAGGTCAGCCAGAGTGTCAGATCTGCACTCCCAAGATTATTATAAAAATTGAATTTAGGATATTCTGTGGAAAACAGACTATAAACAAACTTTTGGTCTAAAGTCATTCTTGGCTGAGCTAAGATTCTATAACCATGTGTTGAGGAGAGCTGTTGAAAACTTACCTTTTTAGCATAGCTGAGTGTATTAAATAAAGATACTCCTGAATCTTCCATCTCAAATAAATTATTATCCATTTCCAGGATAATGGGGAGACATTAGAGGAAATCAAAACTCTAAATCATATATAAAATAGCTGTTAATATTTGGATGGAAACTCAGGTCTTGGAAAATACAAACACTTGTTAAGTATATATATATTTTTCAACAAAAAGCTAAAAAAATCTTGCTGAAGATTTTTGTGAGAGAAAATCTAAAGCTATCATCTAGTGACCAAAGTGATAGTAAATAGAAATGAATTTTAATGTCTTATTAGTAATAATCTGAGATGTGTAAAACATCTTTTATGCTTTACTTTAGTAAAATCTTTTTACTTGAGTGATCATAAAAGTCAGAAAGTCATAAAAGTCATAAGAGTTACAAAGTTAAATGTGAATTTAATGAAAATTCCATTATCATCAAGGAAGTGCTTTATTCTCTTAGCAGGACCTATGTTTGTTTTTGAAAAATGTGGAATATTGGTCTCCACTATGTTTGTGCGTATTGTAGGAGAACAGTAATAAAGGAGGTTGTATGTCACAGGATCAGTTGAAAACCTCCACACCTGCATGTGAGTGGGTATGAGATTGGGAGTGAGAAGACCCCAGTTGGATCCCTCACCACTCTCTCCTGATGGCTGGAAGAAAGAGATCATTTCTTCTGGGATAGTGGCTTAAATGGTAACAGGAGCACATCTCATTTTCAAGTGAGCTTCATTAGCATCCAAGAAAGAGCAGGAGCTTGAGTTTGTAAGACAAAAAAGAAGACAAAACTTTGGAAGTTTCCCAAGGAAAGGGCTTGGGAAAGAAAATCAGTAGTAGGCAGACAAGGGAAGAAGAGAAAGAAGGAAAAAGAAGGGAAGTAAAGAGAGAAATTGAGTGAGGGGGAGAGAGGAAGGGAGAGAGGAAGAGGGAGAGAAGCTCTCTTTAGGAGTCTATAGCCAAGGTGTACAACCAACCTTTCTGTGGTTCATGAGGAAAAATTAAGTTAATGTTAAAATTCCTGGTGCTTCTTATAAACCCAATAGGACCCTGTGGGTCCTGGGCACAGAAGATTTTCTGTCCCCTGTTCCTTGACTCCAGCCTCCATGACCTTCCCTGAGATCCAAAGGGCAGATTCAGAATAGTTGCTAAACCAGGAAGGGAAGGGTTGCAAAAGACAAGGGAGAGGCAACCAGGAAACAAGAGTGCAGCTTTGGGGCACTGGTACTGGGGTACTGGTTCCACCTCAAGGGATACACATAACAATGTCTTTAAGCTCTTTAAGATGTCAGCATTCTTCATACCAGAGAAAGACGTTAAAGGAACCAGAGAAGCTCATCAAGATTACCTGAGACCAGATTAGAGGAGTGCAGGCCCTGTGCACACCCTGATCTTATCAGCAATCCCACCCTTGAACCGTTGCTGTACAACTGCTCCTCAAATCCTCCTGGGTTGAGACACACAGTCTTCGAGGGCAGGAGCCTGCTGCGTCCCCCTTTTCTACTTCATCCAAAACTCTGTGTCCAAGATTTGATTCCGCACCAGTGCACAGAGGCTGAGTATTCGGCATCACTATTTTCTACTGTTCTGTGAAGGCCACAGATTCTCCTCATACCCCTATTGTATTTTAGGGATGTGTTTGATATGGGGAAACTTGTGAGGCAGAATGCCCTTAGGAAAAGTGATGGTAAATTGTGCCCTGATCATCTTATAAGGATTTCAGTGAAGATAGGGCTGTGTGTCATTCCCCTTCCTGCTCCCCAGTCTAGACAGTCATCCTTGATTTCCTAACCCAACAGGCCTGAGAGGCTGTGAGCTAGAATTTCTTGAATTCCCCAATGGCAAAGACTATCTTTGCAAGATTAAAAAGGAGGCCCCTGACACACCAACTACTGATGTTACCTGAAACCTGAGTTCACCTCTTGGTGGGTGCTGAGCCAAAAGACACAACCAAGACAAGGCACAGGAGAAGGAAGGATTTATTACTTGCAGCAAGTAAGGAGAACAATGCGCATCTTTCCCAAAGCACTGTATCCCCAAACAGCAAAATTGGGGAAATTTTAAGCTAAGGGTACACGCATATTCATGAAGGGGTGTGAGCAGAGGAGAATTCAGCATAGAATTGGGTCAAAGGTTGACAGAGTCCAAGCTTTAGTTGATTGAAATCAGGAGGGTCAACATCCTCATTCCATCCTCCACCTGGGTGGGGACCTTAGTTCCTACAGAACTCAAAGATATATATATATATATATATATATATATATATATATATATATATATATATATATATATATATATATATATATTTTTTTTTTTTTTTTTTTTTTTTCCGGTACGCGGGCCTCTCACTGTTGTGGCCTCTCCCGTTGCAGAGCACAGGCTCCAGACGCGCAGGCTCAGCGGCCATGGCTCACGGGCCCAGCCGCTCCGCTGCATGTGGGATCTTCCCGGACCGGGGCACGAACCCGTGTCCCCTGCATCACCAGGCGGACTCTCAACCACTGCGCCACCAGGGAAGCCCTCAAAGATATATTTTTATATCCCTTGAGAAGGAAGTAAGATTCTGCTTTGTCACTCCTCTATTGTTTACTGCCTCTTCTCTGTTCTTGCATTCTTTTTTCCCCTTAAGATCATTAATTACTGAGACCTGTTCAAGGGCAAGCATGGTGACCAGGCATAGAACACAAAACGGCTTAGGCCAAAATGGCTTCTCTTATGTCAAGAAAGCCATTCCTGGTTCTGTTTCTCTGGGGACCCCCTAACCTATCTGCTTACAATGGCAGCCAAGCAGTGGAAAAGATGGCCAGCAGGGAATAGTTAGAAGTGTTGTCCAAGACAAGTTCATGTGCCTGATGCACAGTGAGACCAAACAAACTGAACAATCAGAATTTGGAGCAGGGAAAGGTTTATTGCAGGGCCAAGAAAGTAGAATGGGTGGCTCATGTTCAAAACCTTTGAACTCCCCAATGACTTTTGGGGAAGAGTTTTTATAGGCAAAATTTGGGGTGAGAGCTGCAGGGCGTGTGACTTTCTTCTGATTGGTTGGTGGTGAGGTAAAAGGGCAGTGCTCTAGGAATCTTGTGCTCAGCTTAAAGTTACCATCCTCCACCTAGGTGGGGGGCCTCAGTTCCTGCAGAAGAACTCAAAGATATTGTTATGTATATCCCTTGAGGAGCAACCAGGACCCTGCCCCATCACTGTACTATTGTTTATTTTATTTTCTTTTTAATTTATTTATTTAATTTACTTATTTTTGGTTGCGTTGGGTCTTCGTTGCTGAGCACGGGCTTTCTCTAGTTGCGGTGAGCAGGGGCTACTCTTTGCTGCAGTGCACGGACTTCTCATTGCAGTGGCTTCTCTTGTTATGGAACATGGGCTCTAGGCACATGGGCTTCAGTAGTTGTGACATGTGGGCTCAGTAGTTGTGGCTCGTGGGCTCTAGAGCGCAGGCTCAGTAGTTTTGGCTCACAGGCATAGTTGCTCTGTGGCATGTGGGATCTTCCTGGACCAGGGCTTGAATCTGCATCCCCTTCATTGGCAGGCAGATTCTTAACCACTGCGCCACCAGGGAAGCCCTGTACTATTGTTTCTTTTCCTTTGTTTCTGCATTCCTTCACTTTCTTAATTAGAAACTGCTTGAATCTGCCCTTGGGAACTCAGGGAAGGTCTAGGAGCCTTTTTCCTACAAACAGGAAATGGGGAGCACGGAAAGGCTTTTGCACCTGGTAGAGCCGCACAGTGTCCTGCTCAGTTTCAGAAGCACTATAAAAATGAAAGCTCCCAGATGACTAAATTTAGTCAAAGTAATGGCTGAAAATCCAACAAAAGTAGCTGTTTTGAGAGAAAAATCACCAGATGTCAGAGGGACTAAAATTTAGAGGGTGGTTAAGTAATTACATATTTTATGTGGACATAACCCCCCTTGGAGATTATAAAGAGGTCCAGGTACGAGTCTAAAGACACTTGTGGGCATTTTGTCAAAGAGTTCCATTAGGTAAAGGACAGAGAGAGACTTGCCTCATCATGATTAGAAGGCAGAGGGAACAGAACTAGTCTGAGGAAGGCCTTCACAACGACACTAAAGCTACAGATCCTTCTTGTTCTCTCATCTTGACATGTGGCCACCCTAGCTCTTTGAATGAAGGGTGTAACTGCCCAAGGAGTGAGGATAGTTATTTGGAGTACTAAGAATTTAAAGCAGCCTTCCTGTCAGTCAACCCCTCCCAGGTTTGTCCCCAGGCAGTTCTTTCCTGTGAAACTAAGAATCCCTTAGGCTATCCTCCTGGGATGGTAAAAAGAAAAATGTCAGTTTATAGGCAGAATACAGAATCCAAAAGCCTAAAGAGTTCTTAATGAATTTCTGATCTGTCTCAGAAAATACTAGCTCAGAAAATTGTTTCTTATACATTGGTACAGTGAAGGAGAAACTCAGGATGAAAATTCTGGTTTCTTATTCCAGTTGTGGGATAATGTCCTCTACCCCTTGTCTGAGAAGGTATAAAAAAATGGGGTGGAAAAACTCTGGACAAAAATGTTTTTGGATCCCTTATGTTATTTAAATTATTTCTTCTTGTTAAAATCCACATGAGGCATATTTTTTTTCTAACTTTAGCATTAAATTCACATTGAAAATTGGGAAACAAATCTTGTTCCACTGGGGGAAAAAGAAGAAAAAGTAAATGAAATATAACAGAAGTTAAGTCTGTTAATTTTCTAATTAACTGACCAAAGATCTCATGGGCTCATATATCAGAAGGATCAGTTGTGAAAGATGATTTTTCATGTCTAAATATTTTATAGATGCTTTTACCTATATTACTTCCAGAGATGCCTATTGTAGATATGTAGGTAGTTTGCTAAAAAGCTACTATTACTCGAGAAATTGGAAGTCTGAGTGGCCCTCTGACCCCTTACGTGAACTGATGTATGTGATTGTATGCTCCTGAAAGACACAGCTTATTATATAATTTTGTATTACCCCATATGCTATTCTTAAACCTAGTACACTGAGGTTCTCTATATGACATCATGACAGATCTATGATTCATCAAAATGTCATACAAAAGATGAAAGATTTTGGAAAGCAAAAAAGAATGTGGTGAACATGGAAAGAATATATATATATATATATATATATGAATGGAGTAAGAAGGACACCTCAGGATTTTGTGATTAAATCCATTGGAAAACTTTGACTTAGACTTTTAACCTTTTATTTAACCTTTTATTCCATAAATAGCTGGTTTTAAGTGGCTTATTATTAAGTGTATATACATTTAAGTTATATCTAAATTCAGGGTTGACTAATGTTGAACAATCACTCTACCAGTCATTACCCCAGTGTGGAACAGAATTCCATTCAAATAGTTCAGCTGAAGACTTTAATGAAAGAACTGCTTACAGAGTTGTGGGCAGGGACAAGGGACCAAAAGGTGAGATGGAGACAACCAAAGATAATCAACAATAGGAAGCGGTTACTACCCTTAGACCTGAAGAGACAAAGGGAGGGAGTAATGTACTGGTAAAGTAAAATCTGTACTGGAAATAAAGCTTTGCAAGGAAAGCCATGGATAAAGGACCACTTCTTAGGGGCCACAGTCAAGAAGGGATTTGGGCAATGCCAGAAAACATAGACCTGGTATATGTATGGTACAGTGGGGTTTGGGAGTGTGGTTATAGGAAAAGGAGATAGGAAAAAAATCACCCCAATACCCCAAACTTTCTCCTCACAGTCTTTAATCTCTTGTTCATGCTTCCTTTGGCCAAACCCACTAGAAGTCAGAAAACAAGAAACGTGGGAAATATACTTTATAAGGGTCCACTGCTTGAGGCACACAGCAAGACAGAAAGAGGGTGGAGAATGGATCTGGGAGGGTAAGGAGAGAATGACCACTGCAATCTCAGATGTTAAGAATCACAGGTCTTTCCATTGACCCAGGCCAATAGAGAGATGATGGGTAAAAGCAAGCTTGACTAATGCAGAAGGAGGGCAGTGAATGACACCACCTCTGATACAGGAATTCTAGTCGGAAAAAATATGCTCTTAACACACACAGCATGACTATCTGGGTATGGACTAATTGCTTCTGGTGTTCTCTTTATAATTTGGGTGTAGATGGGAGAGGTTGCTATGAAGGAGATCCTGTTAGTAGCACAAAACTCAAAGATATGTTCCTGGGGAGAAAGCATGGTTTGGCAAGAAGACCGTTGTACTGAGAGTCAAGTTACCCTGTTTTCTCACTTACTGGATATATAACCTGGCTACCTAACTTTTTGAAAATCAGTTAACACTCCATAAAGTGAAGAAGCTTGACTCTAAGAACCTCTGGTTTTGAAAGGTTACGAGTCTTTAGTCAGCCTCCCTCAAAATGCCCACCTCCTTCATTATTAGAAGATTAACCTCACAGAACATTAAAGTGATATAAGGTTTTTTTGTTTTTGATTTAATTTTCCTAGGCTTTGGTGCCATGTTAGATTCTTCTTGCACTTTTCCTAGCATTTATCACCAAATTCTGAATTTTCTTCCTCTGATGTTTTATTCAGTTTTGCTCTTTCTCTTCCATTTTGCTTTGATCCAGGCCCTACCACTTCACAGCTGGAGCACTAAAGCAACCTCCTTATGGCCTGAACAACCCATTCTCCTTAAGTTGAGTTGTTATAAAGAAAGAAAAATTGTTAATGGATTCTTCATAGAGTAGGATGGATTGTTCACAATGGGGTTCAGTGTATGGCTGCCCTAAGATGTGACACTCTAGCATGCATATTATTTTGAGCTGAGAAAAATTAAGGCCCCAAATTCTCAGCAAGAACTATTGAAATTCCCCCTTATTGCCTAAAATAATTTAATATAGGAGACCTGTCCTAGGAAGGAGCTATCACCAGAGATAACTTGGTAAAGTATGGACTAGGTGTGGTAGAGATAGGGAGAAACCTAGGAAGGCCCCTTTGATCAAATTCCTGTCTCTGTCCCCTTGCTTTTGAATAGCCTGTTACTGAACAGAACTCAGGTCCCCACTCCTGCTGTTCAGCAAAGCCAATCTACTGACACTAGGTTGTGTCAAAGGAAAGTACAGCATTTATTGCAGGGTGCCAAGCAAGGAGAATGGACACCTAGTGCTCAGAAGATGCAAACTCCCTGATGGCTTTCAGGCAGGGGCTTTTAAAGACTATTTTAGGGGAGAGGGTTGTAAGATGCATGACCAACGCATGGACAATTTTCTGATTGATTGGTGGTGAGGTAGCAGCGTGGTGTTTCAGGAAACTCAACCATCAATCTTCTGACTCGAACCTAAGGTCTATGTGTTTGAGGTCAGCAGTTTTCACCTGGTGAGGTTCTGGTTTCTGTAAAAACAGCTTAAGAATGTGTATCAGACATTGTTATCCATTCTTCTCAAGGACTCCATCTCACAGTTTGACTTATTGCTTAAATAATTCTCTCCTTCTTTGTTTGATTGCCTCTTCTTTGCTCCCATTTCTGCTCCTTCTTACATGATTAACTGCTTGAGTCTGTTCTTTGGAACTCAGGGAGGCCTAGGAGACTAAAGCTTTTTCTACAAACAAGAGGCAGGGACACAAAGGGGCTTTTATATCCAGCCCCCCTCCCACAACTCCCCCCCACCAGGGTCCTGCTGGGTTTCAGTCCCCCGCTTTCTTTCATACTCCTCAGTCCTGAGGGAAACAGGGGTGGGACAAGAAATGGAATAAAGTTGTGGATAGAGAGGTTAATTATAAACTTGGCAGGGAAACTTGGTTTCAGGCCCAGGAAACATTTGTTTATCAAACATTGACTCTTTTTATCTTCTTGTGAATTACCTTACTTCCTTTTGAATGCTCAGACCCCTACCTCCTTTTCCTGAGCCCAGAATAATATAATACCTCAACTTGCCTTGCTGTCTTTGGAGTTCTTTATACTTATGTGTATTCCCCATGCACAGGTAATACATTTTATTTTATCCTGTTAATCTGTCTTATGTTATTTTAATTACCAGTCAAAAGAACTAAGAAGGGAAAGAGGGAAAATGTCCCCTTCCCCACAGTCACAAAGTAAACAGAGATGAACTAAAATACCCGTATTTTGATTTAAATTCAACAAACCTCTACCAAGTATATACTGTTGTACTTAATATTATATTATATGCTGAGGATGAAACAATGAAAGACATTGAACCTGTCCTCAGAAGGCCCCACAGTTTAGATTTTAGCTGCTGAAAATATATAATGGGAGCAGTGTGTTTCTTTCGTAAAATGTTAATTTTGTTTAAATATAATTTTTTAAAGGTGAAACCATGACTCTTACAAAATATAAAAGGAACAAATGTTGGAGGTTTTATTTACTTCATTAATTAATGAGGTGTTATGGACTGAGTGGTGCCCTCAAAAAAGATGTTGAAGTCCTAATCCCCTGTAACTGCGAATGTGACATTATTTGGAAATAGGGTCTTGGCTGATATAATTGAATTAAGAGGAGGTCGTCCTGGATTAGAGTGGGCCAGCAGGCCATGTGAAGACATAGGAACATAGGGACCCTGTGGAAAAGGCCACGTAACTATGCAGGACAGAGTTGGAGCGGTGCAGCTGCAAGGTAAGGAAGGCCAAGTATTGTCAGTATCCACCAGAAGCTCGGAAGAGGTAAGAAAGAGACACCCCCAGAGCCTTCAGAGAGAGCATGGCCCTGCTGACACCTTGATTTCAAACATCTGCCTTCTAAAATGTGAGAGAATAAATTTCTGTTGATTTAAGCTATCAAGATTTTGGTACTTCATTGCAGCAGCTCTAAAAAAAAAACCAATGCATAAGGGAAAGAGTAAACTATCAACAGATTCAAAGGAGACTATAAAGAGCCCATATGTCTATTTAAGCAATGAGCAATGCTGAAAGTAACTTTTTAAATAGATATAAAAGTTGCAGATCACTACAGACTAGGATAAGACCAAGGGTGTGGTAGACACCATAACAAACCCTAGAATAAGATGTTGAAATGTTGTCATTTCAACATCTTTCACAATTTAATCAAAATCAGAAAATCGATCAAAATCAGAAAATCAATCAATGATAAATTACTCGTTACTCATTTGAAATACATTTCTGTGTTGAAAGATTTATCCCCCTTTTGGTTTTTTCAGTCCTCAGTACTTCTTATTTGGTTACATTTTTATTGTAACAATTTTCTTACTAAAAGGTTTTAGTATGGAAATTGCAATTGCATATATCTTTTCTCAGATATGCAATGGAGTCCTATACCCTAGAACATTCTGTTCATGGTTGATTTTAATCTGCTTTACATTTGTGCTCTATCTTCCAACTTTATCTCTTGCTTTTCCTAAGCAATCTTTCAGTCTTACAAGGAACGATGGATCTTAAGGAAAACATTCATTCGATGCTCTGTGCATAAATTCTCAGAAGATGCCCCCTCTCTTCCTTGTGTCCATCTATCTGGATATTACTCAATCTTCAGGGTAAGCCTTTAAGAGAAACACACCCTCTCTCCCTTTCCTGCAGCTCTCACCCTTACCCTATCGTTACACATCTGAGCATTAATCCTATGTGCTCCCTTTCTGGAGCCAAAGGCATTTGATTTCGACACCTTGTTACAGAGACTGAAGGATATAAGCTACTTGTTATCAGGAGTCTTGATTTCTACTATGCCTATATCCTTTGTGCAGTCCTTGGCTCAGCTGTGCATGTAGATGTATTTACATATGGATTTATTCTGTTTATAAGTCAATCAAAATAAATTTTTAGGCTATGTGAAAAGCCAGTGATAATAGCATGAGTTCACATTTGTATATTCTTGAGCTTGCATACATCTGTATATGCATTTTCTCATTAAATTCTCAAAATTATCTGATGAGGTAGGAATTATTTTCTCTATTTTACAGATGGGAAAACTGAGTCTTATATAAATGAAATGACTTACTCATCACACAGCCAATAAGCAGCAGGTCTGCTTTTTTTTTTTTTCTTTTAACATCATGTGAAGAAGTTCAAATAAATGTAAACCCAAGCACATCCTTTTGCTTCTAGTGGAAAGAAAAATTGCATTTAAAAAATGCTGCAGGGCTTCCCTGGTGGCGCAGTGGTTGAGAGTCCGCCTGCCGATGCAGGGGACGTGGGTTTGTGCCCCGGTCCAGGAAGATCCCACATGCCGTGGAGCTGCTGGGCCCGTGAGCCATGCCCGCTGAGCCTGCGCGTCTGGAGCCTGTGCTCCGCAATGGGAGAGGCCCACGTACCGCAAAAGGAAAAAAAAAAAATGCTGCAGCATGTTAGTAGGGCATTTAACTGCAGAGCTGAGAAAATGAGAGTAAGAAAATCTTTAGTTAGCTTTGCAAATCACCTGAAAGCATTCTATCTGTAAACACAGGATTTGGTTTGTAAAATTAGCCTCACTTCTACCCACATTCATCAGTTCTATCTTATTTTCTGATTGCTTTTGCTCATCTCCTTTTATTCTTTCCTCACAAGGTTAAAAAGAACACACGTAGCTGTCTACACAGAGCAGCTTCACACGCAAACAAATTTCATTTTAAAACGGCCGACAAATGATACATAAGAGGACTAGCTAAATATATTATGTTTCTATTAGTTCCATTACCAGAATTCTTTAGATCCACTACAAGATTACTTTTAAGTCTATCCTTATTTCTGTAAGATACCAAATTAGACATCGATACTTATTTTTCATAACTGATTTAATCTAAAATTGAACTAGTTCATAATGATATTGAAATATATTACTACATTAAAATTTTGTGCACCTTTTCAAAAGAACAGAAACAAATAAACAAGTTGACCATTTAATTTATTATATATTTAAATGGTGTCAGGAAATGTAAGTCCTGTTAAACAGGAAATAAACTAAGCTATGTGTATGATTTGCTTAACATCCAAAGGCTTCTTCTTTGGAAATAAACAGGGAAGAAACTGTTTCACCAAAATAGAATTTTCTTTAATAACTGAAACTTTCTACTTAGGAGGTCAACACTTTAATTTTTATTACGGATGACAGTATTTCCCAAATAGATCATACTCTTTTATGACTTCTTAAATAGGAAACACTTTACCCATCATTATGAAATGGTTCACGATTATGAAATTGATGAGTGTACTCTGTTACAAACACAATTTCAGGAACTATTATAATGTGAAGAGTTATTTACTCCCAAACTAAATTCCTACAAACTGCTAAAATGTTTGAATGCCTCCATTTGCTTTTATTTTTTTAATTCTGTTTTTTACTGAATTTTTAATAGAACTTTAAAACATACAGCAAAGTTGAAAGAATTTTACAATAAACACCTATATACCCAAAGCCTAGATTATCCTATTAACATTGTATCATATGAGGTATTTGCTTTATCACATATCTATGAATCTATGCATTCCTCTATCCATCCATCAATTCACCTTACTTTTTTTTATTCATTTGAAAGTAATTGCAGACATTAGTATGTTTCTCTCTTTATAGTTCAGCATGCATATCACTAATGAGAGTTCAATATTTGATAGTTTTTTCTTTTGAGATAAAACATATAACAATGACATGAAAATTGCTGAGTTTTGACAAATGCATACACCAATATAATCCAAATTCTATCAAGATTTCAATTTTTAAAAATTGTTTTGTTTTAGTTTATTTGCTATTGTTTTTGTTTTATTTGTTCTGATAGTTGTAGGTTGTTTCTGTGCCCAGGGTCAGCCTGAGGTGTAAACTTCACATCTCCTCAGGTCTTTTTTGAGCCTGAGTTTTTCCCTGGGCATACACAGCCACTGTCTTCTTTTCTCCATATTTGCAGTTGCTTTTTCAATGTCCTAGTTTTTAATGTCTCATCTACAAAAGGAGAAAAAGAAAAATTAAGTGGGTCCATAAAAGGGTGCCAGTTCTTTAAAGCCCTAGGAAGTCATTAACCGGAGGGGGAGGGGCATCTGACATTAGGGGGTGTGCAACAATGGCTACCCACCTCTTTGCACCTCCCTGACCAGAAACAGTGATCAGCAATCAGAGCACACGTCCCCTATATTTGAAAGACAGTGTGCTTTTTGCCCACCTTGGCTTCCTTCTGTTGTATGCAAGCTGTTCCAGGAACAAGTGCAGAGCCACCTACCACAGGGCTGGGAAGAAGGGGACTGAGTAGCTTCTACTGTGCTAAGAGATTAGACTGACTGAAATTAACCACAATTTACCGTCTAAACCTTCCCTGGAAGTTGCAAACGTTCAATAAACTCCAGAGTTCCAAAATAGTTCCATCAGACAGATTCTGCCAGTGCCATTGTTATCTAAGTGGGAAGACAGATTCCTGGTATTTCCTACTCTGCCTTCTTCCCAGAATCCTTTCTCTCCCTCCACTCGCTTTTGATAGTGTTTCTGACTCTTTCGTCTTTTTTCAGAAGACATTCTTGAATATCCTATAGATGGAGCTCAAGATCTCCTGACATTGTATTGATATTCCTTCTTGAAAAATTTTAAAATGAAACTAACACTTTCTACTATTATTAGGTAAATTCTCTTGCACTTCCTTAGAGATGGACCACATTTTGCATTGAGGAAGAAAAATATTTAATATATCCAAATTACTTTTTAAAATTTCTGTTGTTCAAAACTAATGCTTACTTGTTATGTTTTGATAAAATTAGGAAGAAACATGTACAATTGTAAGCCTAAGTATTTAAGAGAACAAAAATAGCAAATGGCTGTGATGATATGTCTCATATGGTTACTTCTTCTGTCCTGGGAGAAGAAATAAAACATGTCAGAACAGCATCTCTGCTCTGAGTCCCACCACTAAAAGTGTTTTGCCGGCTCTAGAGATTGAGGACTAGTCAAACTGATGGAGAATCCCACCCTTTGCAGATGACCGTGAGGTGTGTAATATCTGAGAAGTGCTTGATTCTGCATTTATCAGGGCATAAAGGAGACTGAACCAGTTTGATGGGTCTTTCTGTCTGAGGGTTTCTGTGGTTTCCATGTCTACTGCTATGGCTCAGGGAGTGGAAGTGCCTTAAATTTTCAGAGCCCAAGCAGTTAGTTAGGACTGTTGCTTTTCCCACTGTGTACAACCAGTCTTTTTCTTTTCCCACTTAGGAATTCAGCATGGTGTTAATAGGAAAAGAAATGTTTCAAACTTTCAAATCTGGCAAACCTTTGCTAATTCCTAATACTCACTTATTCTCTGACCTTATTTAGTTTTAGAAACGTCTTTGAATCTTGGTTTCTTCACCTGCAAAATATCAATAATAATCCAGAACTCAGAAGGTTGCTGTAAGTAACAAGTTTGGCACAGTGGTTATCATCAAATAAAGGTTTGTTTACTTCTAAATTGATATGTCAAAACCCTGGCAAAATTCAAATGGTCAAGTATATTATTGTTGATTTTAACTAAGAGCGAATAGTTCAGAGGTATGCTAACATTTCAGTGCTAACAAGAGCAATTTGGAAAAAATCTGTAACCGGCCACTCTGTGTGAATCTGTGGCTGAGGAGAGTAAATGAGCCTTGAGGATACATGGTGCCCCGTCCCCTTCTCTATCTTCCAAGTTCAAAATTCAAATTCCATCTCTAGACAGTTTGTGTCAAATTCAACTCAGGCAGATGTCAATATTCACTGGGTCTACTCTGACGGGAATAGGACCCTAAATAATTCTTTACATATATTACCTCATTTAGATATTTCAGAAACCATGTTTTGGAGATTTCACCCTGTTTTTTATTTTTAAAAATTTATTTATTTTATTTATTTATTTTTGGCTGCATTGGGTCTTCGTTGCTGTGCGCAGGTCTTCTTTAGTTGTGGCGAGTGGGGGCTACTCTTTGTTGCCATGCACGGGCTTCTCACTGTGGTGGCTTCTCTTGTTGCAGAGCATGGGTTCTAGGCATGCGGGCTTCAGTAGTTACAGCACGTGGGCTCAGTAGTTGTGGCTTGCGGGCTCTAAAGCACAGGCTCAGTAGTTGTGGCGCATAGGTTTAGGTGCTCTGCAGCACATGGGATCGTCTCAGACCAGGGATCGAATCCATGTCCCCTGCATTGGCAGGCGGATTCTTAACCACTGCACCACCAGGGAAGTCCCCTCACCCTGTTTTAAAAATGAAGACAGTGAGACTATAGAGAAATTTGGTGAATTGATCAAGGTAGTAAGTGGTAGTAAGGAATCAAATCGAGCCAATCCAGGTCCAAAGTCCATTCTCTTAACCAGTGGGTTCTTCTGCAGATTTGTATGTTACCTAGAAAGATAGATCAAGAATGGACAGAGCATTGGGGAAGAGAACAGAGAACAGCTTGCTGGTGAGGCTAGGTCTCACTCCATGATAGCTTTGGAAAGGGAGGGCCACCAGGTAAAAATATCAGGCAAATAATTTAGCCTCAACAAATTGAGGATGGGCTCTAGCTGGAAGCAGATAAACATTTCTTCAGCTCACTGGCTATGATTTAGAGCTATGGTGTGGGCTTGGAGGAGTTGAGGTGAAATCTGATACCTAGGCTTAAGAAAGAGTCAGGAGTTATCATGATTGGCTTCTAGAACTAATTTTTGATTCTTCTCTTTTTTTTTAAGAACTTTTTATTGGAGTGTAGTTGATTTACAATGTTGTGTTAATTTCAGGTATACAGAAAAGTGAATCAGTTATACATATATCTACTCTTTTTTAGATTCTTTTTCCATATTGGTCATTATAGAGTATTGAGTAGAGTTCTCTGTGCTATACAGTAAGTCCTTATTAGTTATCTATTTTATATATAGTAATGTGTATATCTCAATCCCAGTCTCCCAAATTATCCCTCTTCTCCCCCATTCCCCCCAGTAACCATAACTTTGTTTTCTACATCTGTGACACTACTCCTTTTGTAAATAAGTTCATTTGTGCCATCTTTTAGATTCCTCATATAAGTGATATCATATATTTGTCTTTCTCTGTCTGGCTTACTTCACTCAGTATGACAATCTCTAGGCCCATACATGTTGCTGCAAATGGCATTATTTTGTTCTTTTTTATGGATGAGTAATATTCCATTGTGTATATGTACCACATCTTCTTTATCCACACCTCTGTCAATGGACATTTATGTTGCTTTCATTACAGCACTATTTACAACCTTTGATTCTTCTTTTAGAAAAGTGCACGCAGAGACTTTAGTGCAGCTTCTCCAAACTGTTTTCAACAAAACACTAGTCTCACAAGTTGACAATTGTTTTGCTTTTGTCTGTGTATGTGGGGAGGGTGGGTATGTATGTGACAGTGTGAGGAAGAATCTGATGGGAAAGATTTACCAGTCAGATTAGTTACAGTCTAGGACTTCTCAGGATGCCAATGTCTAGAAGGAATGAAGTAAGAAGTCTGTGGGCTCCATTTTATTTTTTCATAATCTCCTGATTAGACCTAGCCTTAATTTGGTTAGGTGATCTGTTACTATGTTATTTAAAATGTTATTTAAATTTTGGAATAGTCTTAAAAATATTTTAAAATTACGTGTTTTTGCAGATTTTAGTAAGTTGTGATGTTACTTTTTATATTCTACTTGGGAAATCTAAATGCAAAACTTTAGATTGAAAGAAGGAATCAAGCTTTGTAAATAACCTGGAAGAAAACAAAAGTAAATATAAAATGTCTGCAAAATAGAAAGACTTTTAAAATCCAATTTAAAAATAATAAAAAAAATTACACGTCGTTAGTACAAAATTCAGTCTTCACAAGAAAGTACAAAATAATTAGTAAACACAAACGC
Organism: Orcinus orca; assembly: GCF_937001465.1. Taxonomy (NCBI): domain Eukaryota; kingdom Metazoa; phylum Chordata; class Mammalia; order Artiodactyla; family Delphinidae; genus Orcinus; species Orcinus orca. Next base: position 23,761,887 of record NC_064563.1, read on the forward strand.
CCCCTCCTTCTCCCACTTCTATCCCTCTCAAATGGCGTTCTCTGAAGGTCGCTACGGTTACTTTTTTTCTGAAGCCCTCTTGAAAAACATAAACATGTAACAAAATATGTATGAAAGGTAATTATATGTTATATAAATAATTGCATACTATGTGTATTTTTTACATTCATGAAGTCATAGTACTCATATTGTCTGTACTTCTAATATAGTGATTATTTCCTAATAGTGAATGATGATCCATATCATATTTTGATCAGCTGCATAGTAGCTTTTTGTCACATACAACATAATTTATTGAAATACTGACTTAAAAATGGACATTTAGGATATTTGCAGATTAGCCAAGTCTTTAGCATGCAACCACCAAATCATCAGCAGCAGTATTACTGAGCCAAAAATTATTTTAAAAATTAGAAATTTTACTTTTGTATGAAAAGTGAATGATACTGTCTATTAACATTGGGCTTTCTAAGCTTAAAAACTTGGGGGGGAAACCTTCAAACTCAAAGAAGATTGATTAAGTTATGAATTTTTTTCCTGACATCAACATAAGTATAAACCAAATTAAAATATGATTAAAAAATGGTTAAGGGGACTGAGGAGTCTGAAAGGGAGATTGGCCAAATGGGCTTTGTGGAGGCAAGGGAGTCGGTAGTGATTATGTTCCTTCCTGGAAAGTGTAGGTTTCCAGGAAGATAAAATGAAGGGAGCACAGAAGAGGCTCAAACTTGGGGAAGGTCATTAAACTATAAAAAGTAACCGCAAAAGGTCATATACATGGGAGAAAAGCCAGAGCAAGATAGCTCTAGACTATGGAACCATGACAGTAGCTCTAGGTACCCAATCTACTTTAGCAAGACTCTCAAGAGGACTATTTAGTTTCAAAGAAATGGGGTGGGACAAATACATGTTAACAAATGAAGAAGCAAAGAAAAACAAAATGAAAGAACACAAAGAGGTGCATCCCCAAGGAGGCAACATAATTGGGATTACCATTTGAAAGAGGACTCAGCCTCTGCAGAAAGTCAATTAAACATAAAGAATATGAAATGCTTTTTTTTTTTTTTTGCCTGTCAATCTGTGTTATCTTTTCTATTATGTACCTATTGCCTCAATAATTTTTATAATGAACTACTCAAAACCTAGTAATTTAAGAAATCAAGTATGTATTAGTTCTCCAAGTCTCCTGGACAATTGGGCAATTCTGCCTGTGAATATTGGCCAGGATGAGTAGTTCTGGTGTTGGTTAGGATTCACTCACAAGTCGGGCAATTTTCATGCTATTGACTCATATAAGATGACTTTGTCTGACTCCACATGCCTCATCTTCCAACAGGATAGCCTGAACCTGCTCTTATCATGATCACAGGAATTCAAGAAAGAAAGCAAAAATGCACACATGTTTTTTTTTGCTTGCACCAAGTTTGTTGCTATCCCATTGGCCAACACAAGTCACATGGCCAAGTCCAAGGTCAGAGTGGAAGGGCAATATCAAAGGATATGGCTATGGAAAGACTTTAAAAATTGGAATTATTAGTACAGTCATCTACCACCCATTCTCTTTTGCTTCTTGGCCCTTCGCTATGCCTATATCTTTTTTCTCTATTTTCTCATCCCCATGCCAATAACTATTCAGTGTTCAGACCTCAGGTTCAATGCCATTTCTTAGCAAAGTCTTCCCTGGCCCCTCCTAGATTGGGTTAAGTACCACTACTGTGTGTTGCTACGGCACCCTGCACATACCTTGCCACATCACTTACTGGATTGGATACTCTATGAGGGTGATGCTCATAGCTTGATGTTAGAATTACAAAAATAATTTTACACACATTTTCAGGAAGCCTTCAGCTCAGAAAAATTACTACACTATTTCTTGAATATACCTAAATTACATTTTAATTAAAAAATTAAATAACTAAAAGTAACTTTAAATGTTCCCTCTAATTATTTAAAACATGCATAAAAATTAAAATTCTCAAAATGTAAAAGTGAAACATTAACTATCAAATGGGTGGTCAAAGCACATCTTATAGAGCAAATATGATTTTACTAGAGTGGAAAAATCTGTCATAGTCTGTGTGATTATCTTTCTCTTCACGTTTAACTGGAATTGTGTTGTAGCTCTATTAGACAAGTAAACACTCAAGTGACACATCCTACTGACATGTCTCTAATGTGTCCAGGTGTTAGGGTGAGAGAAGAACAGCTGTTCCCTGTCACGATTTCTAGGTGGAACTGCACACACTGGCCACGCTGGCCTTTATGTGATGGAAGCAAAGGACTCGCAGATGATTTGTTTGAAAGAGTAGCTGGATTCTTTTATCAGCATCTAGGAACTCAAACTAGCACAAGCCTCAAACTAGCTCCTCAGGAGAACAAAAGAGGGGAAGGATATGACTTCTCTTTTTTTCCTCCCCATCAGAGGACTCATAGTGAAAACTAACTTCTTCTAGCCTTGAAGGAGATGATAAAAACCAATCACACAGATCTTAAGTAGAAGATTGAAGGATTTAGAATAACTGTAAACGTGCAATGCCTGAGAGAGGGGTCAACAAACTCAAAATACATTGAAAGGAGTTGCAATTTCTCTTCTAGAGATCCTAGGAACTTGGATAGAATTTTTAAAAATGTGTTTGGGAGTTTTTCACTTGTAAGCCAGAAAAACATATATTTTCAGATCAATATCTACCATTTTTGAGTACTTTGGTTTTACCATTTTTTCATTACAAATCTTTAAGGTTAAGAGGTTTTCTAAAACATGCCTGAGATTTATTTCAATCAGTTATGGTACAACAGAAGATATGGAAATAATTGTCATGAAGGAGGAAGTTTATTTTCACAGATTCCAAGAAACAGGAGAAACACCATGCCACAGGGGTTCACATAGGGAAGGACCAGGGTCAGGAGGTGGAAAAGAGGGAGGGAGAACATAGCCCAGAGCCTTTATTGAAGTTTTGCAAGAAGGAATGGATGAATCAAGCTAGGTATGCTAAGTTCAGGATTGGCTAGTTTGAATAATTTCAGTGGATGCTATAGAGGTAGTCCTTAGTTATCTAGTACCTGCCCTGGGGTGATTTAAGGCAAGAGGAATACTGGCTTGGTGTGGGAGGGTTTGATAAAGGAGATAATTGAGGATGTGAGCTCTAGATTGGTTGGTTGGTATATCAAAGACATACTCACAGGGGAGTAGTTTGCTATCTCTAAGAATCAGGTAGCTCTAGGAGGGGCAGTCCCTCCAAAATCTAGCCCCCAAATTCCAGAGCGTCAGGAATACAGAAAATAAGAAAATATAGACAGTACAAGATGGAAAATCAGATTCAAAAATGAAATAGAGAATAATGGGTTAAAACCATTTGAACCTTGTATCTTTTGAAAATTATTGGATGTTCTCACTTAGGTAACTTATTTAGGGTGCCTATAACAAAGAAGGGTCAATTACCTAATTCTAAATATTAAAATAATTTAGAATTTGTTCTGTGTTTATGTTAGGCAAGTTTTCATGTTCCTGACATTTTATATGCAAATAGGAGTCCTTGCAGTAATATTTCACTATGAAATAATATTCATTCGAGGATTTTGACTATTTTCTCTTGCCTTCCTTTACATCATTAGGTCTAATAGCCATTCTTTTCTCAGATTTTAGTGGGAGAAATATTTTGTTAGAGAAATCTCTCTCTGAAGACCCTTCCGGAGGGATATAGTGGGATTCAGAAGAAATGTATTGCCATCCTTATTCAGCCACAAAACTAACTACACAACTTTAAGACTCAATTTCTCTTTATCTCAGTTTCTTAATTTGGAAGATGAATTACAGTAATTTCATGTCTGACATGATGTTACACCATTGTGATGTTGACTAGATCAGTCCTGGAGTTTTATATTTTAGCTGTGAGTTTCACCTTTCAAGCCATCTGCCCAACTTGTCATGATTCTCTTACTTGTACCCAAGTCCCAGGTTGGGCCTTTAAGCAGCCATTTTGAGCAACACAACTCCACCTCCCCAGCCCCCAACCCTTAGAACCAGAGTTCTGGATTAGGAGACAAGAGGTTGCCCCTCACATCCAAACTGTAACATATCAGAAACCTTTTCAGGGAAGACTACATGAAAAAGTCCTGTGGGGCTGGATCCATAATATTGAGACTTGGAGCTGTGAGAATCTCTATTCTAACATTAAAATTAGGCAACAGAACAAATTAGCGAGCAAAGATTTTAAGAAGGAGGAGAATGAGGAAGAAGAAAATTGATACACAGAGGTAAAGAGACATGAGAAGTGGAGAGCCCTGGCTCATGATGGCTTCTGGTCCTCCTTCTAATCTTCTGTGGATAAGATGAATTCTCCACCTTGGCATCAATATGATTCCCTTGCATTCTTCTAACTACTCTCCCCTCCCCCCATAAATAATTTTTGGTTATAAAACTCAGGTTTCCTTCTATTTATTACAACAAAAGGAATCCCAACATGGTCAGGTACAGAAAGACTTAAAACACTAGGAAAGGAGAGTGACTAGGTGAAGAGGGAACTTAAATCAAGATCACATGATTACAGACCAAATGTTTATCCTGGAGATTAGAAGACTCTTGGGGTAGGAAGTCTTCAAGCATTTGAAGACTATCATATAAAAAGCAAGATTATATACTATTTTCTGTTTGACTGTATATACGGCTGAGAGCCATGGGGAAGCAGATTTCAACTCAGTCTAAGAATCTTCTGAGCTGGTCCATAATGGTTTGTGAATTCCCTGATACACACTGAAATTAGTTTTTTCAAGATAGATGTACTCTTGGCAGGGATAATGTAGAGATCAAAATTTGTGTAGAGGATTGACAATAAGAATTTAAGTCTTTTTTCAATGTATTCAATGAATTAGTATTTCCAGGTAACAATGACTCATTCCAGTATGGACTTATTATAGCATTATATATCTCCTCACCTCAATTAACACTTGAAAATATATTATTTTCTAATGTTCCTTATTATTTTGTATTTGTAGACTTCATCTTCCCAACCAGTTTATAAATTTCAGATTTTAAGAATTCTGCTTATGTATCCTAACAGAGAGGCACTAAATAAATATTGAATTGAAACTGGTACAGAAATCTTTGACAAAGCCTTGGAAAAATACCTCACATTTAAAAAGTAATTTCTTCAAGTGATGCTGGCACTATTACTATTTCACCCTCTTTTATACTTCCTCAGGGAACACAACCTCTGTTAATAAAATTACTCTCCTTCAAGAAAGTTGCTTTCTCCAATTTGTTGACATACTTGAGTCTTGGCCTGTTGAACATATTACAATAGTCACTTAGACCAAAGAGTAATATTTTTAAGTGTATGCTTTTCTCTTGGGTCTTTCAGAGTAAAGAAAGAGTCATTTAAGTTAGATTTTGTTTTCATGAATTCTCTTTAATTGCAAAAAACCCTGCTATAGCATTAAAAACAAGTCCCAGATGTGCTGTGTATACTCTATACTCCAGATAGAGGTATAAAAGCCTCAAACGCTTATGAATAGTCTCCATGCATGAAAATATGGGTTTGATTTCACATGATTTATGTGGATGGCTATATAGAAATAAGTTGATATTTTTCTTTAAGTAATGAGATACAATTTCTGCCATATTTAAAAGCCTGCTGGATTTAATTTTGCATTGTTTTTCCCTGGCTTTAAAAAAATGATTTTAAAATTTATTTTTAATAACAAAAATAAATCATGAATATAAACCAAAAATCTGCATACTTACTTAAACATCCCAATTTCTTTCCTGAAGATAACCGCCTTATCAGTCTTATTTTCTATATAATTTAGAGACATATAAATGCATATAGAAAATATATATTGCATCTATTTGCATAAATCTTGTATATATTTTTCTATAACTTTCTTTTCTATAATTTCTTGGGGAATTGTTCCATATCTCAATATGATATTATCATGTTACTTTTTACTGCTGTGTTGTACTTCAACATGTGGCTATACCATATAGGTTATTTAGCCATCCCTATTGGTAAAAATTTTGATTGTTTTGTTTTTTATTCTATTGTACTTGTTCCTGTTTACACATTTATGTGTAGTCATCTAGGATAGAGAGCTGCCAGATTACTGAGTCCACACTTTTTACATATTATTAGAGATGACCAATATGGCTGTATTAATTAAATTTCCACCATCAAGAGTATTAGAAAACTCTTTTGCCTGCATCAGAAACATTGATGTGGTCTAACTTTATAATTTCTGCTAATCCATTGGGTAAAAGTAGCTCATTATGATTTACTTTATATTCTGTCTTTTGTGAATTGTGACAATAGAGTTTGTTTATACACTTCCACCTTTTTGATTGAGTATGTACTCGAAATATTTTACCTGTTTAGCATATTTTCTCCTTGTTTTTCATTTATTTTTAACTTTCTTTTTGATTTCCATTTATCTTTTAAATTTAAGATTTAACTTCATGCAGAAGTTTTAAATTTAGATGTAGTTAAAATTACAAACAATTTTTCCCATAACTTTGCATTTAATGTTTTGATTTTTGAAGACGTTCCTGACATCAGGACATAACCAAAATAACCTATGTTACAATTTAATATTTCCACAGTTTTTCCCAAATTTTTTATTTAGAAATTTAATCCATAGAGAGTTTATTTTTTGTGAATCATGTGAATGGACAGTCAGGTTATCAAACATAGTTGATTGAATAATTTATCATTTTAATAATGTGAAATATTTTTATTGTCTAATAAATTCAAATAAATATACAAGTGTAGTTCTGAACTTTTTATTATGTTCCATTGATATATTTGTCTGATATTTACCAAAACCAAAGAAATTTTCACATTTTATAGCTTGTTTTAAATTTCAGTAGAGCAAATCCTTTTTCATTTTTCTCTTCAAAAATTTTTGGTTCAGCTCCAGCATTTTTTTTCTTGGATTAAAATTAGTAATTAATTTGTTGAGTTTTGTTTTAAAAAATGTTTGGATTCTCATTGAGTTTGCCTAGAGAAGAACTGATGTCTTCAAAATATTGAATGTTTTTCCAGCGCATGTTCTGTATCCCTATATATTTTGTACCTTTCTAATATCCTTGTAATATTCCTATTGAATTGTTCTTTTAGATGTATTACTATGAGTTTTAAATATATATATAGTTGCTATTTTACATGGATTCCTTTTTAATAATATATTTACTTACTGATTCTTATTACTACTGTGTATGAAACTCATCAAATTTATGTTTATCCTGAAGCTAGTTACTTGACTGAAATTTTGCATTAATTCTATTTTGTTTAACTATTTTCTTGCATTTGCTAAATAGAGTAACACATTGAAAACTATGATTTCTTTCTACTATTTGTACCTGTGTGGTTTTTGTTTTTGTTTTCTGGTTTTTGGTCTTGCTTCACTGGCATATGTCCTAGTGGCATATACCATCTACTTGAAGGTTTTTGAATTTAGAATAGAGAGCCCTTAGTACCCCCTTTCCTCAGCTGAGAGCCTTAACATTTCTCGACCACATATATTTCTCTGCTCTGGAACAGTTTATATAATATAGGATATATCTGTTTCTGAAGGTTTGGTAAAACTTGCCAGTAATAACTTGCATTTTCATGTATGGTTTTGAGAGAGTTTGTCTGTGCCTTTTTATTTTCCAGAATGAGTACACTGCTTATTCTTGAGGTGCATTTTTTTATTTTCCTTAAAAATTTGATTTTAGAGAGAATTTCAAATTTACTGTTGTAAAGTTATACCTGATTCTTACTTTTTTTTTGAAAAAAATCTTTGGATATAGTTAGGTCTCCTTTATAATTTCTAAATTGTTGTTGGAGGAGGTCACCAAGAGGTTGCGATGGCCATTTGACCAGAGAGCTGGACCCAGGTAATTGGAGGCTCCTCCCTCCCTTCCCTATTCTTGGAAAGTACATTCTGCCCACTGTTAACCACAGTGGGAGCCACTTTTAAGGACTCAGCCTTGAGAGAGTCTGTGTTGTTGAGACCATCTGGATGGGATAGGTGACTAAACCCAGTTAAGGCCCCTATACAATGGTTTAAGATTCTGGCAGATGAGTGCTGAGATCTACTCATCTTGCTGCCACCCTAGACAAGCCTCATATGTAAGAAAGTTTCCTTGCTTATTAAACTGCCACCTATCAATCTGAAGTGGTCTGCCTCTTTCTGCAGACTCTCCTTGCCCTCCATGCCTAGGGTTCAATTTGTGAACCAACAATTGTTTATTTGTTTCATTTCTTCTTCTTCTTTTTTCTTTCTTAATCAAATTTGCTGCAGGTGTATCTATATTATCTAGTGATGTACTAGAGTGAGCTTGTATTCCATGAGACCATGACCAACCACATTCTCCACTTCTGTCTTTTCCTCTTCTGTTTTCTCTCCTTACCCCATTCACAATTTACCCCTTCACCTCTTATCTTCTACTCCTCTTATCTTCTTCTTTTTCCTTTCTGTGTGGGAATATGGGACTTAATTGGGCCAAATAACTTCCAAAATGTTCCCTTACCTCCCCTTTAAAATATTTCTAGCAAGGCTTTAGGGTTAAATATATAATAGCTTAAAAGTAATACATATAAAATTTCCTTTGTGGTTTATAGAACTTTTGTTTTTTTCAAAATTGATAAGGTTAGGTTGTGAGTTTTTAAAATTGTTCCAAATGAATCACTATAATTGGAATTTTTAGTTTAATTATCCTTCCAATAAATATTTAAATCCTGCTTATTCTATTATTTTCTCTCTTTTTTCTATTTGCTGATTATTTTAATTTGTTTCAAAGAAATGACTTGTATTTCAGGGTCTCTGGGCAACAGTCTTATTTTTCTATTGGAATTTAACCCACAAAATAGTTTAGCTAGGATTTAGGACTGTCTTTGCTAGCACTACCACAATAAAATTGTTTTGTTCTCTTATTCCTAGATGTCTTGTTTTGTTCCAAATATTGAAATAACAAGAGATTTGGAAGAAATAATAAATATTAGAGAAAATGCCATTGATAAAATCCCACCTCTAAAACACATATTAAACGTCATCCAAAAAACCCAAATCAACTAGCAAATGGAGAAATCATTTTTTTCCCCTATTACTAGGCATTTTAAGTGAGATGTCCTCAAAATATGCCACACATTTCTCAGCCTCTACTTTTAAAATTTGTGTGATCAAGAAAAGATGTGGTTTATTGTTTATAAATTCTTACAGCAATGTGGTGTTTGAGTCACATTTAAAACTTTTTAATGTTTTAATAATAAGATGTAATATTCACCTTCTAAAATTGTTAACATTGTGCACATTTTAGTAAGGGGCAATTTTAATGTTTATTTATTTTTTTACATTCCAAGATCAAAGGAGACCATTTAATATGATAATGAAATCTTCAAGATAGACTTTACACAGTTAAATAGTGTAGAGGTTGAGATAACATTCCAATTTTACTTCAAGTTTTAAGCATCTCAGAAAAGAACTATTATTGTCACACAGTCTCACATAAAATAACACCTCCTGTGAGAAGCTTGTTTTTGGTAAAAATTATTTCTAAAAAAGTGTTTTCAGACATTTAACCTTAAGCGTGCTTCATATATAGAGACACATGGACTCTTACACCATTTTAAAATTCCTTCTCACTGCCTTTTCATAATACAGCTCTAGCAAGTCTTTTACTAAATACTAAAATAACCTAATGGACAGTCAAGGTATAAGGCCAAATGTGTTAACCAACAACATGCTTTCTGGAGTCATAGTTAATTTCCTTTTTTTCTATTGATGGGTATCACCTAGCTCTGTAACTGCTTTCTACAGTTCTCTTCTTATAAACCCCCCTCAGGTTGTGCTGATATTTTCATGTCGCATAATCTGGAGCCACACACTGGTTCTCTGAAACTTTATACTCTGGACTATCTGAGGAAGACCCATGTTTCTTGCTATCTCACATGACCCCACCAACAAAAATGAAAATAATGACTACCGTTGACCCTTGAACAATGCAGTGGTTAGGAGTACCCCCCCTCTTGCAGTAGAAAATCAGAGCATAACTTTGACTCCCTTCAAATTTAACTGCTAATAGCCTAGTGTTGACCAGAAGCCTTACTGATAACATGAACAGTTAGTTGATTAACATATTTTGTATATGTATTATATACTGTATTGTTACAATGAAATAAGCTAAAGAAAAGAATATGTTAGTAAGAATATCATAAGGAAGAGAAAATATATTCACAGTACTGTACTGTATCAATACCATAAGGTTACATCATTTGTTTACAAGATGAATCATCTGTCAGTACCTACATCAATATTGTCTTATATGCTACAAAACACTATAGATATTATACATATTATCAACACTAGACATCAAAAATGAAGAGATAATGCAAAAAAGAGATTCATATTGATTTACAGGTATAACGATTTATGCATTCATTGATAACAAAGAAGCAATATGATTGCTTAATGGTAGCCTAGTGTAATCGATACAATATCTTCATTGTAGCCTAGCTTATACACTAATGAATGAATGATTATAAAATTTTTATGGCACACAATATTAGAGTTGTATTCACAATACAGTATTAGAAACACTGTTCCATTTTTTAAAAAGCCACTTACCTGTGATGACAAGCTGATACACAGTTTCTCCAATTGCAAGAGAGAGAGAGGCATCTTGTATGGTAATGTAATTCTTCGAAAGCAAAGTTATAAAACTGTAAGAAACTAGCACATTATTAATTTTATATTAAATATTACTCACCTTATGCCTATGTAAGGTTAGGCTGGCCACTTCACTACACACTACACACGATGTTCTACACAATGAATACTTAAGTGATGGTGATGATGATGACACAAAAATGTCTCATACTGTTCTTGACATACAATTATCAGGTTTTCCCATGAAGACAGTCATACACATAGACAACAGATAAGTTTATTAAGTGTACAGATAGTTATTTATTATTCATTAAGTGGAGGTGGATCATCATAAAGGGCTTCATCCTCCTCATCTTCACATTCAGTCCATTGAGGAGGAGGAGGAAGAGGGGCTGGTCTTGCTGTCTCAGGAGCGGCAGAGGTGGAGGAGCTGGAAGGGAAGGCAGGAGAGGCTGCCACGCTCAGCATAACTTTATGGAAATACATTGTAACTTCTGTCTGACTTTTTGCTTTTTTATTTTTATTTATTTATTTTTTTGCGGTACCCGGGCCTCTCACTGTTGTGGCCTCTTCCGTCGCGGAGCACAGGCTCCGGACGTGCAGGCTCAGCGGCCATGGCTCACGGGCCCAGCCGTTCCACGGCATGTGGGATCCTCCCGGACCGGGACACGAACCCGTGTCCCCTGCATCGGCAGGCGGACTCTCAACCACTGCGCCACCAGGGAAGCCCTATTCTTAAACAACATTTCTATATGGTACCAGTCCTCTTCCACCATTTGCTTTAGTTTCAGTGCCTGTATCATAGAAGTTCCATGTCATAAAAGAAGTCAAAAACAGTCTTGAATAATTGGAAGCCTTCTGCCAGATTGTCTAATGTCAATTTGTTTCCTGGCACTGCTTCTTCTATGTCTTCTTTCTTATCATCTGGCACTGGTTTGGAAGCACTCATCTCCATATTTTGAAAACTTCCCATCTTTTTTTGTTATATCCATAACCTCTTCTATGATTTCCCTGATTGGCTGTGTTGTAAATCCTGTGAAGTCATGCATAACATCTGGACATAGTTTTTTTTTTTTTTTCCAGAAGGCATTTATTGTTTGGGGCTTGACGGCTTTCACTGCTTTTTCTATAACACTGATGGCATCTTCAATGGTGTAATCCTTCCAGACCTTCACGATGTTCTCTGTATTGAGGTTCTCTTCCAGAGCGTTAGCAATCCTTTCCATAGTGTACTATGTGTAATCAGCCTTGAAGGTCTTTATGAGCCCCTAATCTGAATTAAAGGCATTGTGTTTGGAGGCAAGTAGACCACATTGATGCCTTCGGTGTTGAACTCATGGGGTTCTGGGTGCCAGGGGCCTTGTTCAGTATGAAAATAACTTTAAAAAGAAGTTCTTTACTGGGAGGATACTTCCTGACCTCAGAGACAAGGCATTGATGGAACCAATCCAGAAAAAGCGTTCTTTGGTCCAGGCCTTCTTGTGTGATGAAAAGACTAGCAGCTGGTGTTTATCTTTTCCTTTCGAGGCTCAGGAATTGGCAGCTTTCTAGATAAAGGCAGCCCTGATCATAAACTTGACTGCATTTACACAAAACAGTAGAGTTAACCTATCCCTACCTGCCTTAAATCCTGGTGTTCCCTTTTACTCCTTACTAAAAACTGTCCTTAGTGACTTTTTTTTTTTTTTCCTCAGAATAGGGTGATTTCATCTGCATTAAAAACTAGTCCAGGCAGATATCCTTTCTCTTCAATGATTTTCTTAATGGCATCTGGAAACTTATCTGCTGCCACATGGTCAGCAGAAGCTGCTTCTCCTGTTATCTGGATACTTCTATTAAAGTCAAATCTTTTTCTAAAATTATCGAAACATCCTTTTCTGGCATTAAATTCTCCACCTTTAGATCCTTCACCTTCCTTTTGTTTTAAGTTGTCATAAAATGACTTTGCTTTTTCTCAAATTATATTAGAGCCTATAGCTATCTTTCATATAGCAATCCTGCATCTACATACAAGCAGCATTTTCAATATGAGATAAAAAGATATTAAAAAAAAAGTGCAAGGTGTTCACACCTGATAGCATAGCTGCAGCAATGTCTTCACACATTTCCTTTTCTTTTTTTTTGTAGTAGCCCTTATTTTGGATTCATATATCGTGCAATGGTGGGTATACACAGCACAGACCTCAACTATGGTACATATCAAGCAATCCAACTTTTTCTTATAATGTCATGACTATTCTCTGCTTCTTGGGAGCACTTCCAGCATCACTAGTAGCACATCGTATGCATCCCATGGTGTTAGTCAAGGTTTACGGTATTGCACTAAACATGATATAAAATACACAAGAACCTCAAGAGATCACTTTTTACTGGATATGTAACTTACAGAAGAGATGAACTACTCACATGGAGATGATTAGCATCATGTTTTAAGTGAATACTTGTCGCAGTAGCACAAGTGCCTATGAAGTTGTTCCAGTACTGCAGTATGTACTAGTTAGTTTTATGCAGATATGACTTATCACTGCATCTTTATGTTTGTTTACATTTCTCTGGATTGCAAATGGCACCATGTACAATCTGGAAATGTCTGCGTGCGTTTAAATTTTGATAAATTTTAACTTTTTATAATAGATTTGTATATATTTTGTTGTAGTAATAAAAGAGACTAGTATCTACAAATATTTTGTGTATTCATGACATACCTAACTTTTTCTTAATTTTTTTTGATATTTCTAGGCTACATGGTTCAACCGCAGGTTTTTTTTTCCAAATTGTCACAAATCTCCAAAAAATGTTCCAATATACTTGTTGAAAAAAACTGCATATAAGTAGATGCACACAGTTGAAGCCCACATTGTTCAAGGGGCAACTGTAAATGGTAATTTCTGTGTTATCCTAAAAAATGCTGGTAAGATATTCCCCTTGTTTGGTCCAAGAGGAGTTAAAAAAGACACTGAGGGACTTCCCTGGTGACACAGTGGTTAAGAATTCACTTGCCAATGCAGGGGACATGGGTTCAAGCCCTGGTCCAGGAAGATCCCACATGCCGCGGAGCAACTAAGCCTGTGCACCACAACTACTGAGCCTGCTCTCTAGAGCCCATGAGCCACAACTACTGAAGTCCACACACCTAGAGTCCATGCTCCACAACAAGAGAAGCCACTGCAATGAGAAGCCTGTGCACTGCAACAAAAAGTAGCCCACGCTCACCGCAACTAGAGAAAGCCCACATGCAGCAATGAAGACCCAACACAGCCAAAATAATAATAATAAATAAATAAATAAATAAAAAGACACTGAATGAACTTGTACAAATGGGAGAGAAGTAAGTACATATTGAGGGTGGACAGTAATCAGGAATGCATGGGAGAAGAGAAAGATCTCCTGAATAAGAAGAGAATGAGAAAATAGGCACCCTGTTACCAAACTAGTTCTTCCTGATAGTTGGAAATCTCCACAATTCTTAGAATTTTATCTTTGTCACCATCAGAATTACACCCTCAGCTTGAGAAATGCTGAGACCCATGTCAGATCTTTGCGGAGGTAAGCAGTAAAGAGTAAATTGAGGTGGAAATATATGGAGAGCTGTCCAAAATTGTGCCCTAGAATAACTTGCTATTTTGACAAAATAATAAAACATAAAACCTAGCACAGATAATACAATATGAGAATATTTCAGAACCATACTGGCCACATTATAATGGCAAATATGAAGCGTACCTTCTTATTGAATCAAGTGCCCAAAGAAGTTATTTCCTGGTCTTTTTTTCTGCATCACCTCACTCTTTTGAAACTGAACAATGTTGCCTTAGCAACTGAAGAAAAATATATCTTGGACACATCTGTTGTTTATCCTGCATCATTTCAAAATACAATTTGGATGTGCTGGCATGCAAAGTGATCCTTAATTTAATGAATATACACAGTTTTCACAGAATTGCTATAAAAAGTTCTATTTAAATTAGTTTTCCAGATTGTAGATTGTTAGGTATGGAAAATAAATATCCACTGTTAATGGAATATATTAACATAATAACTGCCTGATTAAAATTGAGACGTTTATATAATGAAATCTGACCCACAAAGACAGCAAAATCACACCTACTTCTCATATTCAGCCAGCAATATCAATAAAACACTCAAAGAGATGTATTAGGACATATTTAGTTATTTTAATTATGTATCAAGCTTCATGCCATGTACTTCAATGACCCAATTAATGTTTTATAATAGCTCTATTCCTCTTTAGAGCTAAGTAGACCTAATCATGTAAAGTAACTTTAAAATTAAAAATGCACTTCACTTTAAGTGAATCTGATTATAAGAAAACTGGGTCTTATCTAATATATTTATCTTATAGGGGAAGGATGCAGGAGCGCTCCAGTGTGCCAGGCACTGCACCTGGGGCCTTACTGCATCTGGGGCCTCACCGCCTAACCGCCCCTGGAGATATAACTTATGTGTACAGGCATAACTCATTTTATTGTGCTTCATTTTCATGTGCTTTGCAGATATTGCGTTTTTTACAAATTGAAGGTTTGTGGCAATCCTACTGGGGAAGATCTATCAGCACCATCTTTTCAATAGCATTTGCTCACTTTGTGTTTCTGTGTCACATTTTGATAATTCTCACAACATTTCAAACTTTTTCATTATTATTATTGATATATTTGTTATGGTGATTTATGATCAGTGATCTTTGATGTTACCATTGTAATTATTTTGAGGCACCATGAACCATGCCCACGTAAGATGGCAAACTTAATCGATAAATGTTACGTGTGTTCTGCCTACTCCACTGACCAGCTGTTCCCCCATCTCTCTCCCTCTCCTCGAGCCTATCTATTCCCTGAGACATGACAATATTGAAATCAGGCTAATTAACCCTACAGTGGCCTCTAAGTGTTCAGAAAGGAAGAGTCACAGGTTTCTCACTTTAAATCAAAAGCAATAAATGATTAAGTTTAGTGAGGAAGGAGTGTCAAAAGCTGAGATAGGCCAGAACTTAGGCCTCTTGAGCCAAATAGCCAAGTTGTGAATGCAAAGGAAAAGTTCCTGAAAAGTCAATGCCTGGCTTCAAAGCTTCAAAAGACAGGCTGACCCTCTTGTTAGAGGCTAAAGCAGTGACTTTAAATTGAAGGCAATGCCTGTTTACCATTCTAATAACACCAGGGCCCTTAAGAATTATGCTGACTCTACTCTGCCTGTGCTCTATAATGGAACAACAAAGGCTGGATAACAGCTCATCTGTTTACAACATTATTTATTGAATATTTTAAGCCCACTGTTAAGACCTACTGCTCAGAAAAAAAGACTTCTTTCAAAATTTTAATGTTTATTGACAAGACATCTGGGTTTCCAAAAGCTCTGATGGAGATGTACAATGAGATTAATGTTGTTTTTATTCCTGCTTACACAACATCCATTCCGCAACACATGGATCAAAGAATAATTTTGACTTTTAAGTATTATTCTTTAAGAAATACGTTTTGTAAGGTTATAACTGCCATAGGTAGTGATTCCTTTGATGAATCTAGGCAAAGTAAATTGAAAATTTTCTGAAAAGGATTCACCATTCTAGATGTCCTTAAGAACATTCATGGTTCATGGGAAGAGGTCAAAATATTAACATTAACAGGAGTATGGAAGAAATTGATTCCAACTGTCATAGATGACTTTGAAGGGTTTAAGACGTCAGTGGAGGAAGTAACTGCAGATGTGGTTGAAATAGAAAGAGAACTAGAATTAGAAGTGGAGTCTGAAGATGTGACTGAATTGCTGCAATCTCATGATAAAACTTTAAGGAATGAAGAGCTGCTCCTTATGGATGAGCAAAGAAAGTGGTTCCTTGAGATGGAATCTACTCTCTAGTGAAGATGCTGTGAAGATTGTTGAAATGACAACAAAGGATTTAGAATATTATACAAACTTAGTTGATAAAGCAGTGGCAGGGTTTACAAGAATTAACTCCAATTTTGAAAGAAGTTCTACTGTGGGTAAAATGCTGTCAAACAGCATTGCATGCTATAGAGAAATCTTTTGTAAAAGGAGGAGTCCATTGATGTAGTGAACTTCATTGTTGTCTTATTTTAAGAAATCACTGCAGTCACCCCAACTTTTAGCAGTCATCACCCTGATCCGTCAGCAGCCATCAACGTCGAGGCAAGACCCTCCACCAGCAAAAAGATTATAACTTGCTGAAGGCTCAAATGATGGTTAGCATTTTTTAGCAATAAAATATGTTAAAATTAAGTTATTTACATTGTTTTCTTAGACAAAATTTATTGCAAATTTAATAGACTACAGTGTAGTGTAAACATAACTTTTATATACACGGGAACACCAAAAAAAATCCCGTGACTCACTTTATTGAGATATTCACTTTGTTGCCCTGGTCTGGAACTGAACCTGCAATATATATATATCTTCGAGGTATATCTGTGTGTTACTTGCCACTTTATGGAATGGAAAGAGAGACCCAGAGAGATTAAGTAATTTTCTCAAGATTACAAATCCATCAAATGGCATTGCTTGTTTTTCAACCCTGAGGATGCTTCCTCACCTCTCATCCTTTCCAGCGTGCTGTGCTCTCTTCTTTCATTTATTTTGACAAGATTTATTTTTTGAGATGAACTATCTAGATCCTTAATTGTAAATACATTATACTCCTGCTTGTTTTCTATTTGTTTCACTTGTGTGATGTTTTCTTTCCTCTCTTTTCTCGACTTCTTTTCATCAGACTTTTTATTATTCTAATATTTTGGTCATTATTAACCTTAGAAGTTATATAGACTTTTACTATTCTTTTAGTTATTATCTTAGAAATTGCAATATTTATCCTCTACTTAACAAAGTTTAATATATTTTGGTACTTTTCTTCCACTTCCAGAAAATGGATCTGTTTCTATTGTTTGTTACTTTTTTTGGTTTTCAATCAAGGTGTCTTGTTTCTTCATGGGCCCAATTATTTTTTTATTGCATCCCAGACATAGTATTTGAAAAATTATTTATAGAAATAACTTGAGTCCTAGGATGGTGTTTTCCTTCTCCAGAAGGAAAGGGCATTTATTTGCTTGAACCCAACATCTATAGTTTTTAGACCTCTGGGGCAGGGGGTCTCCTTAATCTAATTTTGATGAGTGAGTAATTCAAAGTTGAGATGCAATCCCTGTGAGGCCTGGTTGATACCTAACTTGTAAATTTCAGGTCCTCGCCCATGCAGGAGAGTTTAGAAACAAACCTCTGTCTGCTCTGGACTCGTATTTGTCTCCCCCTTCCCCAGTCTGTCAGCCTCCCTACTGCCCTACTGCCAGTGGAATTATTAAAAGTCCAAGAGAAAAGTGGTCTCAAATGCCTGACTTACATTTCTGGATTTCCATGGTCTCCCAAATCTTGGGCCAATAATTCTGCATGGACTTGTTAGCTCTCCATTTCCTACAAAGTTTATGTCTATAATTTTTAAAAATGTTTTTTTTTTCAGTTATCCTCGCTGGAAAGGGCAGTCTGAATGATCTAGTTCATGAGTACAGGAAGCCTCTTTTGCAATTCAAATATGATTTCAAGTTTAAGAAAATACTATTTCTTTCAATTTTTTAAAAGCACATCTAGTAAACAAATAGGTTTCCCATATAATTATAAATCTGATACCTTTTCTCTGAAATTGTATGTTTCTAATACGATAAAAAAGAAAGTACCAAACAATTGGCCACCCTTAAAAAATATTATTCTGGGGCTTCCCTGGTGGCACAGTGGTTGAGAATCTGCCTGCCAATGCAGGGGATGTGGGTTCGAGCCCTGGTCTGGGAAGATCCCACATGCCGCGGAGCAACTGGGCCCGTGAGCCACAACTACTGAGCCTCCGTGTCTGGAGCCTGTGCTCCACAACAAGAGAGGCCGCGACAGTGAGAGGCCCGTGCACTGTGATGAAGAGTGGCCCCCGCTCGCCGCAACTAGAGAAAGCCCTCGCACAGAAACGAAGATCCAACACAGCCAAAAATTAAAAAAATAAATTAAAAAGAAAACACACAAAAAAACAAAAGAAATATTATTCTGATATTTCAAAATAGATTCTGATTTTGAAATGCATGTGAGCATTTAGAAATATGGCTTCACAAGCAAATAAATTAGTTGGGAGAAAGAGCTTAAAGATGACCCATATATCACAGCCAAGTAGTGGTGTGGAGCTAAAGTGGGAAGAATGGGCAGATTATCTAGGCTTTGATAAAGAGTTTGGATTTCATTCACACAATGAAAAACTTTAAGCAGTAGTGACAAGGTTCAACATACACAAAAAATGAAAATAAAAATTCTATGTCTGCTATGGGGGATTCATATAAGGAAACAAGATGGGATGATGTTAGTTAGTGAGAATTATAGAAGTCCTGGTGAGGGAAGACAGTGGCTTAGGCTAGGCTGGTAGCAGTGGCTGTGGATAGGAGTGGACATATTTGAGATATTTTTTAATGAGGAAATAGGTTGTTTTGTTTTTCAGTGATTCTCCTTGAGCTACTTTTGTCCATTCTAGGATGGCAATATTCTTCCTACTCTTCAAGACCTTATGAATTCATTTACAGATTTGTAAGACTGAGGTACTTAGATATTCCTCATTCTGAATGGGCATAGCATTTTATTTATACTGCATCATAGCACTTCCGGTGTAATTTGGTTACTCTTGGTTGCATTTGTGTTCTTTGTTATGAAAAATCTGCTCCAGGACAATGTTCATAGCTTCCTAATTGCCTACCAGTGGTGTTTGGCATAATGGCCAGCACCAAATAGGTACTCAATAAATGTCCTCTAAATGAAAACTTGTTTGTGTATTTGTAAATATTTTACTATTTTGACTATTGTCCCTTTGAATAGCCTGAGTTAATGAAGTTTACCTGCTCTTGGAAGAATGGAGTCTTTTAAATAAGCAATGCATTGCAAATTCATATTCAGAAATGTGCTTGTGTTACATTTTTAGAGAATGTGAGTAATGAAGTAGTTGTATTGTTAATCAAAAGTGAGCATTAAAATTCATTTTACTACAGTGATGAGGAAGCTAGACAGATTCAGTTTGGTTTTAAATGCAAGTTTCCCTCACAACCAGAGCTATTTTGTGGGACAACTGAATGAAGAATTGTAAACAACCGTGGAAAAACATGTATTTGTCACCAAAATCAAGATAAAGATTCCATGCCCAGTGTATATTTTCATGATAGAATAACTAGAAAGACTGTGGTTTTTGGCAGCAAACTAAACCTAAGATTTTTTTAGCTCAGATTTTATTTTGTACTTTTACTGAATTGTAAGAAAAGAGTCTGTCTACATGCTAAAACGCAGACATTGATAATAAAATATACTCATGTTTTATTATATATGTGTATATATTACATATGTTATATGTAACATGTGCTATATGTGCATGTATGTGTATTTTTCTTGTTTACTGTTTTATTTACTCTCTTCTTTTCTTTGCCTCAGTTGGATCTTACTATCTGCAGTTTTGAAAACTACATCATGAAATATGCTATGATAATCTTTTTCTTACGAAAGGCTGTAAGTTCTGTTTTTTATTGACAGTGACCCAAATGCTATCCAATCAGAATTGTCGTCTGGAATATAAGAATTTGAACTATAAATATAGCCTTCACTTCTTATTCCAGGAAGCTACTTGTTCTGAATGCTGATCTGCCTGGAATAATGCTTTATTGCAAGTAAGAAGATCTTCATTTATAGATTGATCTAAATTTTCTAGGCATCCCCCTTCTTGCTTGCTTATTTATTTTGTTTGTTTGTTTGTTTGATAGTTTCTGGAGGACCTACGTAGACTCTCCTAAAGATTTGCCCAATAAAATTGAACAAAATAAATTGTTGAATAAAGGTACCTCATGGTGCCCAGTCGCCTTACTTGGTTTCTGAGGTGACTTTTAACATGTGGTGATAGAGTTTTTGCTCTCCCTGAGTCTATTTCTGGTTTATTTCTACTTCATGCAGATATGGATTATTTTGTTTTAGGGACCATTTGAGTATGATCTATTGTATGTTTATGGGACTTGGGGAAATCCCCCGTGATTAGCCCCCTCTTCTTTGTAACTGGATCGAGGGGGGTAATTTTAGTCTGGTCTAAACTGTGTTTGAGAACATCTTCATTTGAGGACTTGTTAACTTTTTGTGACTTTGTGCTGATTTTCTTATGTTTGGGAAACATTTAAAAGTCAAAATCAGAAGTTCTTTTCTGAAAGAGCTCACATTCCTTGTAATTAGTGTGATGTTCTATTTTTATTTTAAAACGTTGTCACTTTGGTTAAAAATGTAGTCAAGACTGTAATCATTTTGTCTTTTGATATAATAACCAGTCTCCTCTGATAACATTAAGTGATATTGACTTTCCCGCATTCAGAGTACAGGTTTTCAGGTATCAGCTGGCATTACTACCAGAACAGACAGTTGTTAGGCTCTACCAGGGAACTGGATTAGGAAATCCAGGAGACCTTTAGTCTAGAAACAGACGACTCTGTGAAAGCAGACTTCTAAGCCAAGTCCTGGCTATAAAGAATTAATTATGTAGGAATGGCTGTAACTGATATAAGGGGAATTTAATTATAGTTAATGTTATATTTTTTCATGGGCATATTATAAAAAAATTTTCTTTCTCCTTGGCCTCTTTCTTCTTATTTATTTACATTTTTATTTTTGGCTGCGTTTGGGTCTTCATTGCTGCGCATGGGCTTTCTTAATTGCAGGGAGCGGGGGCTATTCTTTGTTGCTGTGCGCGGGCTTCTCATTGTGGTGGCTTCGCTTGTTATGTAGCATGGGCTCTAGGAACGTGGGCTTCGGTAGTTGTAGCATGTGGGCTCAGTAGTTGTGGCTTGTGGGCTCTAGAGTGCAGGCTCAGTAGTTGTGGCGCACGGGCTTATTTGCTCCGCGGCATGTGGAATCTTCCCGGACCAGGGCTCGAACCTGTGTGCCTTGCATTGGCAGGTGGATTTGTAACCACTGTGTCACCAGGGAAGCACTCCTTGGCTTATTTGTAATCATCAATTCAACAGGCCACATTTGTGCAAATTGAAATAAAACTCTATTTGAATGTTGTCTTGCCCCAACCAACCCTCTCAGAATTTGGGAAAAAATACTTATGGAAAATCTTAAGAGAGTCTGATGATAATCTAATGGTCATTATCAGAACTTAAAAATAGTTAATGTATAGAAAATAGCGATTGTATATTGATTAGCTTTGTCTTCTAGACTAATTAGGTAAATGGTCAAATACCATAAACAATATTTTTCATAGCAATGTAGTTATTTGCATTGGTTCAATAAGAACCTCTTCTTTTTTCCACCAAAATTAATTGGAGGAACCAAAATTTGTAATCAGGACTATTCCAGAAATGTCATATTTAAAAGTAAACTCATTACAGAATGTAGATTAGTTGTTACCAGGAACTGAGGGGAAAGTAAGATAGGAAGTTATTGCTTAATGGGTACAGTTTTTATTTTGGGTGATGAAAAAGTTTTGGAAATAGGTAGTGCTGATCGCTGTACAACATTGTCAGTGTAACTGATGCCATTGAATTGTACACTTAAAACTGGTTAAAATGGCAAATTTTTGTTATATATTTTTTTCAACAATAACAATTTAAAAAATAGATATCTTTAAGTGTAGTAAGGCTATTATAAAGAACAGGCCCGTTTTCCAGTTTTGGAAACAGTGCTTCAAAGTCCTTCCAGGCAACTGGTCTGATATCTACTACTAAATGACCAAAATAATATCATTTCATAACAAGTTTAATGTCATTTACTCAAGGGAAACCAATCCATAGATTGGGAGATGCAGTGCCTCAGTGAGGCACTCTTCCCAAGGGATTTTGGGCAGGAGTGAGTTTATAAAACTCACGTTAGAAGCTTTGGTGAATTAAAAGCAGCAAGGCAGAAATAAGACATGATTGACTAAGAGGTCAGGGATTTCCTGGTAAGGCTAGCAGATCCTGTTCTCTGGGGTAAGGTGAGCTACCTAAAGCTGAGTTGGAGGATTGTGATTGGTATATGTTAGGTTTCCTAGACAGTGAGGTGGATCCCATAAGTGTGGGCAGACTTAGGTTTCGAATTGTAACATGCTGCCTGGCCCTGAGGGCAGCCTCCATTTCGTGGGTTCAGATATACAAATTTCCTTTATCACTACTCTAGTATTTATAGACTCGCAAGCCTTAGAGGTGGTAAAGAATGTCATTTCCTGGCAGACCAGGAACGTTGGTGAACCTGGGACCCCTCAGAGAAAGAGACACACACCTGTAGTCAGTGCCTGGTAAAGTAGAATGAGATGGTATTTCTGGCACTACAAAAGGAACAATAAGTATGACTGTACAGTAAGTCGCGTACATGTGAACCTTCAAGTTGCAAACTTTCAAATATAAGAACACGTATGCCAGCCCCTGTATGCCAGCTGTTATACTGTACTACTGTACTTTTCAAGGTACTACTGTAAGATTAAACATGTTCTCCTCATTTTTTTGTTTGTTTTTTATGTATTATTTGTGTGAAAAGTATTATAAACCTATGACAGTACAGTACTATATAGCCGATTGTATTAGTTGGGTACGTAGGCTAACTTTGTTGGACTTAGGAACAAATTGGACTTACAAATGTGCTCTTGGAACAGAACTCGTTCATATGTAGGGAACTAACTGTAGTCTTTAGAAAAGTTCCAGACAGAAATTAACTCTTTAACCTTAATATTTTATCACTTTGTTCTGTTAAACATGCAAAAAGATGTATTAATCATCACTTTTCATTGCATCTAAAAACAATAGAGAGATGAAACTAGATCAGAGTACCAAATTAATTACACCAAATCAGAAAGTCATAGAACAGACTTATTCAAGTAAAATGCAGGCTCCTGATGCAGGAGCTTGACCAGAGGGACATTTGGAACAAACGAAAGTGAGATTTCACAGTTTACCCTCTTCTGACTTGGCGGACATATCAGGTCACTGAAAAGCTTTAAATTTCCAAAGGCCTGCATTCCAAGAGATAATCCATGAACCACAGGACATTTCTAAACCTTTGACACTCCAAGATAAATTACTGTTATTTCCTTATCAAAGTCAGGAAGTTTGGTTCTTCATCAAAACAAACCCAAAATTTATTCAATCAGAATTTTGTCCACTGTTGTTTATTTTCAGCTATAATTACAATCTTTGTTGATTATATTATGTGTAATACTTTATTGCAAATAAAACAAAACAAGACAAATAAATCATACCTCACAGTGGTCAAAATGTCTATTTTTTTTTTTTTTTCACTTTTCACTCTAGGACAGCAAATGCTTTGACTTTGTAGAAACCTGGTTCATTTCATACTGGTGAAATAACTTTTGGTGATGCATACTTTATAAAGCATACAATCACGCTGTTTGGGTTTCCATAAAACCTACAAAAATGTAACTTTGTTCCAGACTATTTTGTAGCTGACCTCATATGTCATATCTTTGTCTTTTTTTTCCCCCTCAGATTTAGACTCTAGGCATACACTAACTCGAGTGGCCTGTTTTATATGAAGTGATATTTTAGCTTCAGTCTTCTTCATGGCTTTGATCTTGCATTTTTCCTTTTAAAATAATTTATTCCTTTGGAATCTGAATATTTCAAAGACTCAAGGTTTTCTACAAATAACTTTCCTCTGATTTCAATTTCAGATTTTATTTTCTTTTTTTTGTGGCATAAGGTAGGGGTTTTAAATTTAATGCAGTTTTTATTTCTTTCTTCCTTCAAAGAAGCAAAAGCCAGTTCCCCCCTCCTACATCTCCCCATCCCACCAGCCCCCTGTGGAAAAGAGTCAGCATTTCCTGTTAAGAAAATGTCAGCATTACTGATGAATTCATTCTTACAATGTATAGCTTAAAACTGGCAGAATAAAATTCAGAGTAGAAACAATTTGAATTGTCACAATTTTAATCAAATAATGAAACTGAGCAGGACCCTGTGGGCCTCCTGGGCATGGAAGCTTTTCTGTGTCCCCAGTTCCTTGTTTGTAGGTAACAGACTCCAGCCTCCATGACCTTCCCTGAGTCCCAAAGGGCAGATTTGAAGAGTTGCTAATCAGGGAAGTGAGGGAATGCAGAGACAAGGGAGGAACAGTCAAGAAACAGTGCAGCCTTGGCAGGTCCTGGTTCACCTCAAGGAATAAACATAACAATGTCTTTGAGTCCTTCTGCAGGAACTAAGGGCCCCCCGCCCCGCCACCAGATGGAAGATGGTAACTTCAGGCTGAACACAAGATTCCTGTAATACCACCCTGTTTCCTCGCCACCAGACAATCAGCAGAGTCACACACCCTGCAGCCCTCACCCTAAATTTTGCCCATAAAAAATTCTCCCAGAAAACCCTCAGGGAGTTCAGGAGGTTTTGAGTTGAAGCCACCTGTTCTTTTCACTTGGCCCTGAAATAAACCTTTCTCTGCTCCAAACTTTGACATTTTGTTTTGTTTGGCCTCACTGTGTGTTGGGCACACAAGCTTGTGTTTGCTAACAGACTCACTGGAAAAGGTAATTTAGAGGTAAATGACTTTAAACTGAACTTGGGCTTGTCTAGACCAGAATAGGGGCTTAACTCCCTGGTAGGACTTTACTTGCTGGGCTCTGTCTTCAGAGGTGAAGGTAAAACTGACATGCTTCTGGATTCTCCAGTTTACTTCTGCATCTTAGATGTGTACTTTGTGGTTTTGACTCTTAGAAGATTACAGACGTATGTCAGTCTGATTACTTTCCCCTAAAGAGTATCGTTCAGGTGACACATCAGAATAGCGAAGCTCAGCAATGCTGATTAACGTCTGATGGATGACCTCTTTCTTCTTCCACCTCCACCTCATCTCCCTGCCCACGGGAAATTCAATCAACTGTCACCCTGGGGGTGACAGCTGTAGTGTGTTTATCTGAGTAGTTGATTAATGGTTATGAATTCAGTACCTGGATGATAGTCAGTTCCACCTTGGTATAAATTGTTCAAGGAAAGCGATGTGTTTCTGCATAAAAATACTGGCATGTATGGTTAACTCCAAAACCACCCTTAAATTGAGTTCTTGTCAACTTTCAATAGTGGTGATGAGGCAGGAGATAGATGGCCCCCGGTACAAATGGTTTGAGTTAGTTCCCTATGGACCAATACTCTGAGACAAGAATAACAAGACAATTGAGAGAACAGGCTGGGCCCTGCCCAGAAAGAAAATAAGAAACCACATATTCCCCATTCTCGAAGTCAGGAGACCTCCCCGACTACACATGCACAAGGTTCCTTGGAGGTCAAAAGGGGAGTGATGCCAAGTGACGATGTCAAGTTTACCCATAGGCCTCTTTGGTAGAATCCATCTTGGCTAAGAGAGGCATGGACACACATGGGAAAATCCTGAGATATACCAAATATGCATTTTGAACCAAGTAAATCAGAATGATTGGCCAAAGGAAACATGGAAGAAATGCTCCATAAAAGTGATTCAAATTGCCACAAGGGCGCGACTGTCTCTCTGAGCTCGCCCGTGTGTCTATCCATAAGTATTGTATTCTTTTTTTTCTCCTAATAAATACTTTACTTGTTTCACTACTTTCTGTCTTTGTGGGAATACTTTTTCTGCAAAGCCGTAGGGCCAGGGCCTTGTCGCTGACCACTTGTCTAGTGACTCAGATTCAGTGCTCTCACCACCGCAACCCGACATCAGTCTCTGGCCGGGAACTGAAAACCTGCTTCAAGCTGCTGCAGGCTGAGGCCACCCGAGATCAGTGACACATTTATCTCTGAGGTAGTTGATTCTTCTACTCATCTAGGAATAAATTTTAAGTCCAATACAAAAATCTATTATCTGGCCCAGCTCTTTTGACAATTGGTCAGTCAGGGTTCCACCAGAGAAACAGAACCCTTGTAGGATATATAGATAGATTAAATCATCAGAAACTCTTATCAATGGAGATGGCATGGACTTAAACCTGCATAACAAACCTTACTTTTGTTTACCATACTTTTCCTGGTCACCTACTTCATAACTAGCTTCCCCTACACCCTTTTCTCCTTTGTCTTTAAACTAAAGGTAGTACTTAAGCCTGAATTCTAAGCTAACTCTGAGAGTTAGTCATTTCTCTCTGGGTATCTACCACATATACTCCAGGTAGATGTGTTAATAAACTTCCGTTTGTTTTTCTCTTGTTAATCTGTCTTTTGTTACTGAGTTCCCAGCTGAGAACTTAGAAGGGTAGGGGGAAAGTTATTTTCTTCTCCCCTAAAACTAGATACTACATACTTGCCAAAATAACACTTAAAACTGACTATCACAACGATCTTCTTGTCATATTTGGTCACAGACTACTTTAGTAATCCAAGTTCACTGTCGGGTCCAGACTTCTGTGGGTGAGGCTCTCAACCAATGGAACAAAATCCAGAACAAAACCTTGACCTTTTTTCAAGATTTAGTACTTACTATGTACTAGGCAAAGTGAAGGAAGAATAACTTTGCCTGTAACCTTCTAAGTTCCTGGCTGAGATACCCCTGTAATAAAAGACAGATTAACAAGAGAAAAACAAACAGAAGTTTAAAAGCATGTATACCTCATATTTACATGGGAGATATGCAGGAAAAGTGAGTAAAACTCTCTGAAATGGCCCAAGTAACCACCTTAAACACCACCTGCAGTAAAAGATAAAAGAAAGATGTTGGTGGGGCAGGGCGTGTGAGGGGAGGCCAGGTAAAGGAAGTTATCAGGAAAAACAGTAAAAAAGGGTAAGCTTGTTAGTCAGAGGTAAGTTCCTGCCTTCTCCATAGATAAGAGTTTCTTGTGATTTAGAGTAGCCTTCTCTTCCTGGTACAGAGAGGGAGACACAAATGGAGATTTCCTTTATAAATGTAAATTTCCCTTGCAAAAAGGTAACTTCTACCTTGTTTTCAGAGCTTCTCCTGTGTCTCCCGTCTCTACTGTTTCTTAAAATAATCAGCTCAAAAGTAATTCTTATGGAAAAGAGGCATATTTGGGAATGGCATAGTTCCATTTCACAGGTATATTTCTAAGTACATTGTAACTAGATAATTATTTAAGCAACATGATAATGCCTTGAGATGGGTTCTTTTATTAGTCCCATTTTACATATTGAGTTACCGAGAGACATTAAGCAACTTGCCTAAGAGAGTGAATGTACTTACAATTATGCCATGCTGTCCTTTGTGGGTTCAAACGGATTCCAATTTCTTAAGAAGTTGGGTGTATGAGAAGGTTGAGGAACTATTAATTTCCAGTCATCAATCTTATGATGAAATTTAAAACTATTTCCTTAATTATTAAACTTAGGTAGTCAGCATAGCATTGGCTCAGGCATTCTCCTCATTTTACCACTTTCACTCTCATATTATATTCATTATAGCTGTTTGGGGCTTGGTGATATTTGATGAACCTTCACATTTGTGTTTTTCTCGGCACTTGTTACCTGTTACCATTGTTCCAACAGTCTCATAGTCATGGAAGACTATGCTCTAGCCTTAGGTCTAACTAAGCTAGGTTAACTATGTTTAATTAGAAGTTCAGATAATTACCATATCTTAGGTCAACATCTTAGATAACAAACTCTCCTCTGCCCCTCACATAAATGTTACATATACAGCATTCTAGGAAACACATTTTTTTTCCTGCTCAGTCATTGTGTAAAACTATGAAAATTCAATAGAGAAAAAGTAATTTTATGACATACCAGCATTCTTACAGAAGAATCCTAGACCAGGAGACATATTTTTGTGACAAGTTCATGATTTCCACAAATTTAGACACAAGCAGGAACTTTTGTTCATTTAATGTAAACTTCCTCTGGAGAGACTCCTCATTTCTTCATGAAGATAGACCCCTGGTGGTTTGGTCTCACGGTGTGTCAGTCACTAAAGAATTTTGAGAACTGGAGATGTGCCTTTTTAAGATTATGAGAGAAATGATTAGTTTAGAAATTTAGAAATGTTTAGAGACCTGAGAGACCAGGTCAGAGAATGGCTTCCATGAGGAGGGTACAAGGGGGAACCTCAAACAAAAGTTTTATGAGTTAGTACACTCTCAGGAAGCAAATAAGAACAAAACAAAACAAAGAAAAAACAAGATGAGAATTTAAATTGAAAAATAAATGGGAGGGAAAAATGTGGGACATAGAGTTAACAGAAAGAAATAAAATATTGCTGATCTAAAATGTTGTTTCCGTTATAGTTACATTAGTAAAGGATGTCAGAATGAAGACCAACCATAAGAAAAGATATTTGGTTTCGGTGAGAAAATAGACAATAGGGACACTTTTGGGGGGAGAGTTTGTGTTGTTGTTATTGTTTACTAACTTATAGGTTTGGAGAGAAATATAGAAAAGTAAAAGAAGAAAATCATCCACAATTCATCTATTCCAAATAACTTTTAATATTTTTTTACTTTTATTCCAAAGTTCTTTCACGCATTTTATGAAATATTTTTCCTTCAGTGTAAAATGCCATTGATTATAAGAGCAACATTAATTTAATAATACATTTTCAGAAAACAGAATTTTTAAATGGCCATTTTAAATGTACACAAATGAATTGGATGAGGATATGTGATAATTGTAGTCATAATTTATATATACATTTGAATCCTGTCCTGTTCAATTAACATTTGTAGAATAACAATTTTTCATAGCAGTAGAAACTCGTAATGGGCCCTATTTTAACAGCTGTTTGTAATTCTACCTTGTGGATTTACTGTATTTATTTAACTTTCCACCATAGTTGGCATGTAGTTTGATTCTAACTCTGTCATGGATATATTTGTGCATGAATCATTTTTGTGTCAGATTATTGTCTCAAGATAGATTTGTGGTAGTAGCATAATTAGGTTGAAGAGTAAGAAAATATTTATGATATTTGATATCCATTGCCAAATAGCTTTCCAGAAGAATTTATAACGAAGTTTTGTAACAGTGTCTAATGGGAGACTTTTTTAAATATCAATTTGTTTCTCAAATTGTGTAAGTATCTTGCTAGCAAGACATGATGTGGTGAGGACATGGCAACTCTCTTTTGTAGTTGAAATTAGATTTAGATCATCAGAGATTTTTGGTTTATTTTGGACTGTGTCAGAAAAATATAAATCTATGTTACTTGAAAATTTTGGGCTGCTTCTGTTTTCTCACATAATGCAGAATTTGTTCGCTTTATATCTAATATTGCATTATTTTAACAATTCCAGTATATGGCAGACCAGCTTAGATTTGTTCTGGGGAATCCAATTGTGTAACAGTTGTGGAAAGGGGAAGATGATGTGATCACACTGCCAGGAACTTTTAATTTTTTTGTGTGGGAAAGAAAAGAATTATAGCTAGTACATGTGAAAGCCAAAGATAAGCTCTACGTGTGTATAGGAGAAAAAATTCTTCCTTCTTCCCTTCTAGGTCCTTTGGCTGGTCTAATAATTAAATTGATATAAGATGGATTAACAGGGGAAAAACACATTTTATTATGTACTTATGGGAACCCACAAAGACATGAGACTCAAAGGTAGTCAGGCAATTTAGGTTCCTATGCCATCCTGAGCTCAGGATGAGGAGCTCAAAGGAGAGGAAGGGAACTCACAGGGCAATAAGGAGATGAGATGTTTGCTAATTAGATGTTTGCCCTGCCATACAGATAAGTCTTTCAGATTAAAAAAAAAACAAAAAAACATTGTCTCTGATAATAGCTCTCTTTCTGGTACATGTCTCCTATCTAAATTCTTTTATAAAGGCTGTTAAGGGAGAGGTAAAAAGCTTGTTCTGAGTCTACTGGGTCTTGATTGCCTTCAGGTCAAAATAACCCACATGCCAATGTGGCACAAATTTGGGATGGCATATTCTGCTCCCCTTCACAGGTCAGGTTAAAAAAAAATGATTGAGCATATGGTAAAAGGAGATATATTACATGAAAGAAGGAAAGGCAGGCTAGTGTCATGCATTTAATTTCTTTTAAAATTTTTTTAAAAACTTTATTTTATATTGGAGTGTTGTTGATTAAAAATTTGTGTTAGTTTCAGGCGTACAGCAAAGTGATTCAGTTATACATATACGTGTATCTATTTTTTTTTCAAATTCTTTTCCCATTTAGGTTATGGCAGAATATCGAGCAGAGTTCCCCATGCTATACAGTAGGTCCTTGTTGGTTATCTATTTAAAATATAGTAGTGTCTTAATGTCATCCATTTAAATTGCATGTTATGGGGCTTCCCTGGTGGTGCAGTGGTTGAGAGTCCGCCTGACGATGCAGGGGACACGGGTTCGTGCCCTGGTCCGGGAAGATCCCACGTGCCGTGGAGCAGCTGGGCCTGTGAGCCATGGCCGCTGAGCCTGCGCGTCCGGAGCCTGTGCTCTGCAACGGGAGAGGCCACAACAGTGAGAGGCCCGCGTACCGCAAAAAAAAACCAATAATAATAATTTAAAAAAATAAAATAAATTGCATGTTATGTTCTTTCTCTCAAATTACTGAAAACCAAATCATGACAAGGAAATAATGATAAGGAATAAATAAAGATAAAGAATAAATAATGATAAGGAATGAATCCTCAGTCTGAAGAGAATGAAAATATGGGGAGAAAGGAGCTGGGGTGAGAATAAGGAGGATGAAACAACTGAGGTACTTGAGGTGACACAGGAGGGCAGTAAGAATACAGCAGGGGGGAAAGAGTTCTTGCTGAAGAAAGGAGACAGAATTTTAAGTTGTAAGGAAGTGGTATTGTCTGAAGTCCACAGAAGAAGAAAGCAAATGTGGTAGGGAGTACCTGAAGATTGTAATGGGAGAAGATCCAGCACAATAGAAAGAATAGAATAGTACAGGTAGAACCTAAGCAGACAGAGAAAAACAAGGGAATAAAGGAAACACAGAAGCTGCATTACAAACAAAATAAACGTATATGATCTGGTCATGGGGAGCATACCATAAAAAATCAAAAGGCTGGATATTTAGTTATTAAACTTTGAAAGAAAAAAAGCAGATGGCTTTCATTCAAGGAAACTAAGGTAAGAAAATGCTCGAATATAAAGAACAAAATTGATTTTCTCTGAAGAGACAGGATTGGGGGATTTTATATTTATTGCTCAGGAAAAAACTTACTAGAGGCTAGCCAGAAGTGTCATTAACACATTCAGTGAATATCCAAAAGATATATATACCATGGAGGATGCAAAATATATGTTCATGGAGGTGGACTCAGGAGAAGATAAACAGATTTATGACTGTACAGGTCGCCTTTTGGAAAGTTATAGTGACTTATTTCAGAAAGAAGAGGAAACAATGAAGGGACATATCACTCTGTGTTTAATTATGGAAAACTTGTTGGTCAAAAGGGAGTCAAAGGAGCATGGGGAGAGAGTGACCATGTCACCTTAGAAATCATGATCCTGATTGGGAGCAGTCAGATGGGTCCTGGACATTAGGCAAAGCACCTTAACAAATTCATGATGAGTGATAGGACATGTAAACAGAAGAAAAAGCAGGATGTCTAATCAAAGGCAAGTACAAAAGCCTGGCATGAACCATTGAGAGAGTGTGCCGGTTATTAAGCTATTGTCTCTCAGTTTCAAGCCCACTCTGTGTACTTGGCATGTGAGGCTGGGGCTGAGATTCCACAGACCATATTTCTGCTTTGCCAGCTGCTTCTTGCTGGGCTCTGGCAATAGGGACATCAGAAGGACATGCAAGGTTGGGGGAAGGAAAAGGGCTGTTCTCCTTTCTGTGGACTTGCTATTCCTGTGAGCATAATACCAGTAATGCTTTTCACTCCAGCAGAGATGGCTCCTTCCAGGAGCAGCATCTGAATCCAGTTTGTAGTTTCCCCGTCTCTTGCAAATCCCCCCAGGCAGACACCAGCACCAACCCGCCAACACAACACTCTCTCGGCAGAAGCCTGAGTCCCATCTTCACTGATCCCTCCTTCAAGCCTATAGGCTGTAACCATGACAACCTTTTCCCTTGTTCCTCCTCCCCTAGAGGTGGTCGTTGTTTCCCAGAGTCCTTACTTTCACTGTACATTTTTTTTTTTTTTTTTTTTTTTGTAGTACGCGGGCCTCTCACTGTTGTGGCCTCTCCCGCTGCGGAGCACAGGCTCCGGACGCGCAGGCTCAGTGGCCATGGCTCACGGGCCCAGCCGTTCCGCGGCATGTGGAATCTTCCCGGACCGGGGCACGAACCCGTGTCCCCTGCATCGGCAAGCGGACTCTCAACCACTGCGCCACCAGGGAAACCCCACTATACATTTTTGTACCTTTTTGATTCTTTCCTAGTTAGCTTTAGACCTACTTAATTTTTAGGCATCTAATGAGTTAATTTTGGTAAAAAAAAAAAAATTACTAAGGTTAATTATTAAGGTTCTTTGTAATAATCAGAATGCTAAATATATTAGGGACTCTGTTAGCTCCACTGATTATAATAGATGTGGCAAACAACATAACAGAAATAGACCCTTTCATATAAGAACTCCTAGATGACTTTTGGGCTTGGTGATTACTTTTTAGATACAACACCAAAGCTTGATCCATGAAAGAAATAATTAATATGCTAGTTTTTAAAATTAAAAACTTCAGCTCTGAGAAGGACACTGTCAAGTGAATGAGAAACCAGAGAACGGAAGAAAATATTTGCAAAAGACATAGCAGATGAGGGACTGCTATCCAAAACATACAAGCAATACTTAAAATTAAGCAATAAGGAAATGAACAACCTGATTATAAAATGGGCAAAAGATCTTAAGAGATGCTATACCAAAGAAGATGTATAGATGTCAAATGAGTATATGAAACGATGCACAACAACATTGTATATCATGAGGGAACTGCCTATTAAAATAACGAGATACCACTACACACCTGTTAGAATAGTGAATATCCAAAACATTGACAAGACCAAATTCTGGCAAGCATGTGCAGCAAGAACGTTCATTCTTTGTTGGTGGGAATGGAAAATGGTACAGGCAATTTGGAAGACAATTGGCAGTTTCTTACAATATTAAATGTACTCTTACCGTATGATCCTCACACTTGGTATTTATTTACCCAAGTGACTTGAAAATTTATCTCCACACATAAACCTGCACTTGGATGTTTATAGCAGCTTTATTCATAGTTTCCAAAACTTGGAAGCAACCAAGGTAGTCTTTTCATAGGTGAATGGATGAATCAATAGCAGTAATCCAGACAATGGAAGCATTTTTATCACTAAAAAGAAATGAGCTATTAAGCCATGAAAAGACATAAAAAAAAGTTAAATGAGCATTATTAAGTGGAAAAAGCCAATCTGAAGAGGCTACATACTGTATGATCTCAACTGTGTGACATTCTGGGAAAGGCATGGAGACAGAAAAAACATCAGTGGTGGCCAGGGGTTTGAGGGAAGGGAGGTATGAATAGGCAGAGCATAAATACTTTTTAGAACAGTAAAACTATTTCATATGATAATATAATGGTGGATGCATGAGATGTACAACACTAAGTGAAACAATGTAATCTATGGACTTTGGTTGGTAAGTGTATCAATGTAAACATTGATTGTAACAAATGCACTGCTCATTGAAAGAATGAGCCATTTTACTTAAAAAACAACTTTATTTATTTATTTTTAATTTTTAATAAGTTTATTTATTTTATTTATGGCTGCGTTGGGTCTTTGTTGCTGCATGCAGGCTTTCTCTAGTTGTGGCGAGAGGGGGCTACTCTTCGTTGCGGTGCACGGATTTCTCATTTTGATGGCTTCTCTTGTTGTGGAGCTTGGGCTTTAGGCTCATGGGCTCCAGTAGTTGTGGCCCATGGGCTCAGTAGCTGTGACACATGGGCTTAGTTGCTCCATGGCATGTGGGATCTTCCTGGACCAGGGCTCGAACCTGTGTCCCCTGCATTGGCAGGCAGATTCTTAACCACTGCACCATCAGGGAAGCCCAAAATACAGCAACTTTAAATTGAAAGGACAGCACAAATATATTAATAAGGGAACTGAAGCCTAAACGGATGAGAAAATAATAGAAACTCAAGATACTTTAGGTAAGAGAATAGGCAAACAAAGGAAAGACATCATATTCAATAGTGTGTAGGGAGGAAGTAAGTGTTGACATGATTTTGATAAAAACTGGCAAGCCAAACAACCTTGAGCACCTTTCTCCCAGTTACAAAATATGTACAATTTTTAAACACACACAAATCAAACAATTTAAAAGTGAAAAAAAATCAGGACACAGTCACAGTTGTTACATAAATGGTCCAAGTGAATTGGAGAAAGTCTCTGCTGATAACTTTGTGAAGAAGATAGAAAGAGGTGAAATGAATAGTTGTATTGTCAGGTGGATGTGTACTGGGTTAAATTTCCATGGCCAAAGTTATTGATGAAAGGATCAATGACAAGCAGTGAAGCCCCCAGCATTGTTTCACAGGCTCTACCCTTGTTTTTTTCCTATTCCACATTTCATTTTAAATCAATGACGTCAATTTCTTTCTGCCAAAGACCACCTGCAACAGATCTGTAGTTGAAATAGCTTGATTTATTACTTGTTGCAGTTGCAGGAGAATGCTTATTATGGGGAATTCTATTATAGGATATTTGTTTTGGCTGAGTCATTTTGGAGAGGGTCTAAGGAAGCAGGGCTTTGGATGCTGTCAAGAAGCAGGGATAATTCTATGATTGGCTACCTCAATCAATCTTATCTATAAAGAAAGCAGACTGGAGCTAGCATGAAGCCATAGCTGATTTTTTTTTTTTTTTAAAGCAGCAGTCACTCATATTAGGCAGGAGAGAAGGAAGGTTGGTATTTTGTGGGTTACACCATGACCCTGAGTTGTGTCATTTTTATCATACACTCAGAGTGACTTTGTCTGATATTGCTGTTCTGTGAGATGGTTTACATTCAAGAAGAGAACAATACAGCTTAGCTGTCAGCATCAGACCAGGATGTCAGGGGCCTCTTTCCTCTTTCTCAGTGATTTATTTAGATAAGTACTTAGAAGGCAACTTAATCAAACTACTAGATGACATCAAGTTGAAAAAAGGTAGTCAATCACAATTAACAACGAAAAGACAAAGACAATGTAGACTCTAGAGAGAAAATGTATGTTAGAGATCATACAATACGAATTAGCCTTTTATAAATGAGAAGACGAAGGCCTGAAGCAACTGGTGACTTATCCGAGTGTAAGGGCAAACGAATTAAAGATGAAAAACTTAATTCTTCCTGTTGAAAATAAGTGAGTCTTCCCTTCCCCTTTGCTTAGTGTTCACTTTAGAAAACTTGTAAGTTCTTTCTCTTTTTGAAATACATGTGAATTTTTTAAAAAGCTACATAAGACTCTTACCAGCTTTATGACCCAGGATTGTCTTTCTCAGGGACCCGGGAGCCATCTCTTTGAAATGTAATCATCAAGGAAGATCTTGTTCCCAGTTTCTGTGGGTGGATGGGGACCTCAGACCAAGTCACAAAACTCCTTCCTATCATACAGATATAAGAAGTGTGTTTTCCCTCTGGATAGAGTCAATTAGCTAACATAGATGGTCACCCGAATTACCAGGTGAATTTAGGATGCACTACGTGTGACAAATAGTGTGTCAAGTCCTCTTTCTTGAGGACAAGTTCAGGTTTCTCTTGAGACAATGTGTTGTATCTGCTTGGCTCCAGAAAAAGGGTGAGATGTCTTTCTGTCTTGGCATTGTCTTTAACAGATTGCCTGTGTTGCATATCACATTCTAGTTTAATGCTTATTCAATAATAAAATTGTTTTTATTTCTCTTATGCATTCTTGGAGAAATTTCCTGGGTTGGGAGATTTTTTTAAAAATTATATTTCCCCAAAACAAGGTCCCAGAACAGTGACAAAGATGGAGCAGTTATGCAGTCATCGGATCAGAGTTCCTTCCGCTAAATCACCCTGCTACTAACTAAAGAATACCTGTTTAGAGGTACATAGTCACCATTTTGAGAGAACGTAGAAGATGGGCTGAAACTAGGAATATTAATAAGGGCAAGTGTAAAACACTGTTCTTTGGTTCAAAGGATATAATGACTTTCTTAGTTTCCAAATGCATTTAAGTGTGTCAAATAGTAAGGAGAAAATGAATTCAAAGTTCTAGATACATCCCTAGTACTTATTTATCTTATAACTGGAAGCTCGTACCTTTTGACCACCTTCCTCCAATTCTCCGTCTTCCTACCCTCTGCCTCTGGTAATCACAAGTCTGATCTCTTTTCTCTTTTTCATTGAGTTTCTTTCTTTTCTTTTTCTTTTTTTTTTTTAAGTTTCCTTATATAAACAAGATCATGAGTATTTGTCTTTCTCTGCCTGACTTATTTCACTTAGCTTAATGCCTTCAAGGTCCATCCATGTTGTCGTAAATGATAGAGTATCCCTAAATTTTATGGCTGAATAATATTGCATTATATATATGTAAATGCATGTGTATATATATATATATATATATATATATATACACACACACACACATATATTATATATTATAACTTTTTAATCCATTCATCCACTTAGGTTGTTTCCATGTCTTGGCTATTGTAAATAATGCTGCAATGAACATGGGGGTGCAGATATCTCTTCAAGATAGTGATTTTATTTCCTTTGGATGTATTCCCAGATGTAGGATTGCTGGATCATATGATAGCTCTATTTTTATTATTTTGAGGATCCTCCATACTGTTTTCCATACTGACTGCACTAATTTACAATCCCACCAAGAGTGCACAGGGTCCTGCACAACATGATGACTCTAGTTAACACTGCTATATGATATATATGATAATCGTTGAGTTTTCATTACAGCAAGAAATTTTTTTCTTTTCTCCTTTCTTTTCTTTTTATTGCATCTGTATGAGATGATGGATGTTAGCTGAACATATTGTGGTAACCATTTCACAATATATGTAAATCAAACTACCATGCTGTGTGCCTTAAACGTATACAGTGATGTACGTCAATGATTTCTCAGTAAAGCTGGGGAAAAAAGGTTCTGAGATAAGATATAAGACCAGCGCTTTATCTCCATTTGAGAAGTTGTGAGTAGAAGGGTTCTAGAAGGAGGGCAAAGTTTAGGTGTGTTTCACCTCATTTCGTGATCTCCTCACCATCTTTCTTCCTGAGGTGGTTATAGAGCTTTGTGAGCATCCTGAAATTGAGTTGGTGGGTAGGGAGTGATTTAGAGGGAGATTATGGCTTCTGGCACCATTATCTGTGCCACACTGTCATTTGCTCAGATGTAGGCCATCCAGTCTGGATCTCGGGTACAGTAAATCATTGATGTTGGCATCTGCAGGAATGTTTATATCCTCAACTACTCTCCAGTCAGATGATCACCAATACCTCCACTTGGAACCCCACCTTTCTTGTCACAAGAGACAAAACCCTCATTGTAACTGGCTGGTTCTCTTTCCACTAATTCTTGAGAACATCCTAGGAGTAAGAAATAGCTGTATCTTGCAGTTCATCTGGGAAGGGTCATAGAGTACAAGAAAACTTTTGGAAAGAACACAAGGGGCAATACTTCATAATATATTTCTTCACAACTTTCTCATCTGCCTCAGACAACTCACAGCGTTTTTTTGAAAATAAAATATGAAGAGAAGATAATACATATAATTCAGATGGCAAAATGTTTCCTAATTAAATGTCATGAAAAAAATTGTCTTAAATGACTGATGATTCAGAGGGTGGTAAAGGGAGCCTGAAATAAACATTATGAGGATGATAAAGTATAAATTCTTAGAGCTACCAATTAATTTTATTTTGACAATTATTTTTAAATCACTAAATAATGTCAGTCATATTTTTTTTGAACAAAGGAAAGTCACTAACCCACTTAATGGCAGATGATAATCACAAGGTGACAAAACCTGTCCCACAAAAGTGTGTTCTTTGACTTCTGTAACATGCTTGAAGCCTCACTTAGTCTGTACCTTTCCAAGTTTTCATTGTGTTCTGTTTGTTTCTTCATCTAGAGATATGCATTTAATTGTTAACAGAAACATTCTATGTGTTTGGAAAATTTGGAGGCAAAATTTCTCCTTGCTCAGCTGAATATTATAAAACACTAAAGAAATCTATATGTCCTTTAAAAGAAAAGTTTATATAAGGTTGACTTAAAAAGCTTAAAATGGGCTAATTTAGGAAAGTATAAATGGAATCTTCTAAATACATAGCAGTGGTGTAACACTGTGAAAAAATGAGGGTAGCTTCCAAGGGTGGAGTTTACATTTTTCCTATGGTATAACTAACTGTGCACTGGGGGGGAAAAAAAGACTACCATGGAGTAAAATGGTAAAGGAGAACTGGAAATGCAGAACTGTGTGACTTTGGGGGTTGTATGGAGAGAAACAAATGAGTAAGGGGTTTTCCAGTCTCTAATATAGTACATATAGGGGCATGGGTGGTAGGAAAGGAAGCTGATAAGTTCCCCTCGGGACATGTTGAGTTTGCAATTCCCCGGGGGATTCCAAGTAAATGTTTACAGACCTGGAGTTCATGAAAGAAGGTTTAGCTAGAGAAAAAGATTCAGGGATTATTGTTTTAGAGGTGATAGAAAAGTTATTGAATATTATTTAAGGTATGAATTATGAGAATCTGAAAAAACATAAATATTTAGTGGCTTCTAGGTCAAAATGAGACATGAGATTAAAAAAAAAAAAAGGCTACCTTCAAAATCTGCACTGGCTTCCCAAACTAAGTTTAAATATGAGGAAAACAAAGAATTGAAAGACTAAAATATGTGAATAGTTTGAAACCAGCTAAGCATAATAGGTTATCATTTTCACCAACATTATTACTCTGAGGACTATGGTAGGCAAAGTTGTGAATCACATTACTCTCTTGGCATTTTATCTCCAATTTTATGGCCAAAATTTCTCCAGTATGAAATCACCCCCAGATGCCTTGTACCTTCAGGGTGCACACAGCCTTCCTTCTTCCATGCTTCCTTACCCCAAACAGCTCCCTGCATTTCAGAACTTTCCTTCTTGTCCCCTCTACTTTTTTTCTCCATGAAAATCTCAATATCTTGTCTAGTTCTCTTCTTACTTCTTCCCTAAGCATTAGCTAAATCATCTGATGCCTGGTGTGTTCAATACTAAGGAACATCATTGTGATTATACCGATATCTTCTCTTTTTCCCAAGTAACACATATACACTTTTATTCTAAAGGTATGATTGTGATTTTAGACACTATAGAGGATCAGGAAGTTGAATGGGGCAACGATAACTTTTGTGCTCAAGCTGTAAAAACATACACTCTGGGGCTTGCCTGGTGGCACAGTGGTTGAGAGTCCGTCTGCCGATGCAGGGGACACGGGTTTGTGCCCCGGTCCGGGAAGATCCCACATGCCGCGGAGCGGATGGGCCCGTGAGCCATGGCCGCTGAGCCTGCGCGTCCGGAGCCTGTGCTCTGCAACGGGAGAGGCCACAACAGTGAGAGGCCCGCGTACTGCAAAAAACAAAACAAAACAAAACACTCTGATTATTCATTGTAAGGGCAGTTAAAATGTTAGGTTTGATTGATTATAAAAGTTACATTGTTTTAGAAAATTTCACAAATAATGGAAGAATAAGAATGAAAACCAAGTCTGCCTGGGAATAACAACTAATAGCATTTCTATGCCTTTTTTTTTTTTTTTTTTTTTTTTGCGGTACGCGGGCCCCTCACCGTTGTGGCCTCTCCCGCCGCAGAGCACAGGCTCCGGACGCACAGGCT
Organism: Orcinus orca; assembly: GCF_937001465.1. Taxonomy (NCBI): domain Eukaryota; kingdom Metazoa; phylum Chordata; class Mammalia; order Artiodactyla; family Delphinidae; genus Orcinus; species Orcinus orca. The sequence goes on from NC_064563.1 coordinate 23,802,237, forward strand.
CAGCGGCCACGGCCCACAGGCCCAGCCGCTCCGCAGTATGTGGGATCTTCCTGGACCAGGGCACGAACCCGCGTCCCCTGCATCGGCAGGCGGACTCTCAACCACCGCGCCACCAGCGAAGCCCTCTATGCCTCTTTTTAACATCTATTTTTTTCAGTATCACCACCACCATCCTTATCTTCTATCATCATTACGGACAAAATTGATTGTGTGCCCACTATGTACCAGCACTGGGTTAAGTGCCTTACATGGACTAACAATTCTCAAAACAACTTATGCTGTAGATATTATTTTCCCCACTTTGCAGAAGAGGAATTGAGATGTAGAGAAGTTAGGAGCTTACCCAAAGACAAACAGCTAGGAATGGAAGAAGCAGGAAATCAATCTGGGCAACCTGAATCGTGAGCTATACTCTTGAGATCATGCTATATTAGATTATGTGTTGTACAAAGTCTTGAAAGGGCTATCATGATGAATGCATTAATCTCGTAGTAACATTTGTGTTATTTGTCTTCCAGTCAAGGCTTTTTGACTTGAATCTTTTGGACACTAGCTGTGGTGAGGTTGGTTTATTAAGATACTTTGGACCATAATTACTTAATAATTGGAGTAATGCTTCTATCCATCCTTCATTTGGAAAAGTTTTATTTTTGTTACTCATACTTTTGTTCTTTGCCTGGGCACTAGGCAACAGGGTAATTTGTAACCATAGCTAATTGCGCACTACTTTTTGAATGACTATGTGCCCTGAATTGAGTTATAATGTCCTAAATTGAATAGCAAACTCTACGAATTATTATTTTCTAGGCACAAAATACACTAAAGAGGAAGTTTGAAACTTTCAGACCGTGCTATACAAATCAGACATGCTGTGGGAGCCTCACTGATGTTCTTTCATAATAAAATCATTATAATAATAGAGTTTTGTCTTAAATTTATCAAATCCAGATACTCTTTTTCATGTTCTCTGGGGTTAAAATGGCCAGATTTAGGAAACAAAAATACAGGACACCAATTTAAATTGAATTTCATATACACAACAAAAAATTTATTTTAGTATGTCCCAAATAGTGCATGTAACATAGCTAATGCTTTTTTTTTATTATTTTTGCAGTACGCGAGCCTCTCACTGTTGTGGCCTCTCCCGTTGTGGAGCACAGGCTCCGGACGCGCAGGCTCAGCGGCCATGGCTCACGGGCGCAGCCGCTCCGCAGCATGTGGGATCTTCCTGGACCGGGGCACGAACCCGTGTCCCCTGCATCGGCAGGCGGACTCTCAACCACTGCGCCACCAGGGAAGCCCCCTAATGCTTTTTAAGAAAACACTGTTTATCCAAAATTCAAATTCAGTTGGGTATCCAGTATTTTACCTGACAGATCTATCTGGTGAATCTCCTTAGTCTCAGGCAAGTACTTGTTCAATCATTTGAGTGATTTCAGAGTTTCCTTTGAGAAAAATAATGTCCTTCAGTCAACGCATCCATAATTTCTCACAGTGTAGGACTGGGCAGATGTCCATCTTGCCCAGAATCATGAGATGGTTTCCTAATGACTCACACTGAATGACCACCTCGTATATGACATATGTGATTCTCTTTCCCAACAACACAGATGCACTTATTAAAGATCTCAGTCATGTGAATAAGACAATATTAAAAAAGACATATTAAGGGCCATCATGCTCCATTCTTCTTGGAGATTCTGATGTGTCCTTCCATAGCAGGACATGGAAGCTGTGGGAGGTGGGATGAGAGACTCTTTAAGTGCACATACTTTTATGCACTGTATTTTAATAGTATCTTATATATCTACTCTCACTTATCTTAAATATTTTTCTCATTATCTTACTTTATGCTATGTTGGTTTTCATATAAATTTGTAAGATGCCTTAAATCATACCTGGCACTATGTGCCTTCTGATATGGTATAATATAAAGTATAGAGGCTTCCCTGGTGGCGCAGTGGTTGAGAGTCCGCCTGCCGATGCAGGGGACACGGGTTCGTGCCCCGGTCCGGGAAGATCCCACGTGCCGCGGAGCGGCTGTGCCTGTGAGCCATGGCCGCTGAGCCTGCGCGTCCGGAGCCTGTTGCTCCGCAATGGGAGAGGCCACAACAGTGAGAGGCCCGCGTACCGCAAAAAAAAAATAATAATAAAAAAAAAAGTATAGAGTACCACTAAGATATATCATTGGCCAAAATAATTGAATGTAATTAAGCCTTTAGAGTTAACTTCCATTGATAGGATATATTGGTACAAAAGGAACCAATTAAAAAACACAATATAGTAGCTAAACTCTAAAGATTGCTCTCCAATGAATAACCTTATCTTTACTCTTTTGAATAGTCCTCTTCCCCTTGAATCTAGGCTTGAGATTCTTGAGATTTGCTTTTTGATCAATAGAATGTTACAGAAGTGACACTGTGTGACATCCAAGGCTAGATGATAAGAAGCCTTCAGCATCTGCTGTTGAGCATATGTTTTGGTATGTTCACGCTTGGAATCTAGCTTTCATGCTGTAAGCAGTCTCAAGCCACGTGAAGATGCCACAGATAAACCTTTCTGTTGATAGCCTCACCGATTTCCAAGCTGAGAGGCAGCATCAACTTTCAGGCTTATGGGTGAGCCAAACTGAATATTGGAATTGAGCCCAGTCAATCCATAGCACTAAGATAATAGATAATATGTGGCTGTTTTAAATTGGGGGATTGTTAGATATTCAACAATAGGTAAGTGGAACTTACCACAAGGAAGCAGACAAACCCAGAATGTGGGACATTCTGCAGGACAACTGACACAGTTTCTTTAACAGGTCAGCGGCAGAGAAGAAAAAAAAAAAAAAGAAAAAGAAGGAATATGCTCTATCGTTTTAGACTTAAAATGACTTTAAAGACACAACAGCCAAATACCAATCATGGATCTTGTTTAGATCCTAGTCCAAACAAAACGACAATAAAAACATATTTTTGAGCAATTTGGGAAATTTGAATACATTTATGGGTTATGATAATTCTGTTAGGCGTTAAGGTGACATAAGATGGAAGCCCACTTTTTTTTTCTGGTTGCATATGAAACTATGTGAAAGTGAAATGATATGATAGCTGTCATTTGCTTTAATGAGCAAATGAAGGAGATAAAAGGAGAAAGAGGCACATGAAGCAAGAAGCAAAGTCTTGATAATTGTTGAAGCAAAGTCTTGATAATTGTTGACTCTGGATACGTGAAAGGATACGTGAAAGTCCATTGTAGTAACTTCTCTACTTCAATGTATATTTGAAATTTTTCATAATTAAAAATAAGTAAAATACTTTCTGAAGTAGTGAAAAACATAAACTTCGCCCATTATTCATTTATGCATGTGAACATGAAAATTACATACATATCCATATAAATACATAGACCAAATTATTCAGAAAATAAGAATTATATATCATCTTATAGGTGCAATTATAGGTGATTTACATACCAAATTAATATTTATTTTCAATTAAATATACTGAAAATATTATAAAAAATAAGGTATATAAAATACTTTATAATCAATCCTATTTCTTTTCTTACTCAGTATGTTCAGAAAGAAATTTAGGATTTAAGCAAAACCTTTCTTCATCTTTTCTTGATGTTATTCCCTACCCCACCCTTTTATCTCTATTTATACTAACATATGAATGACTATATTTTATTGAGTTGAAAGGCTTTCTAGAAGTCATCAGAGATTAGAGGACATATGTAAAGTATCTAGTATTTTGTATTAGATTCCAAAATTAACCTGTCTTTAATCATATTTATGCAAAGCAGGACAATTGTTGGTATTATCTACATATACAAATGCTAACTAATTAAATTAATTACTCACTAGTTACTAAAGAGTTACTAGTTAAGTTTTAATAGCTCTGGTTCTTGAATACATTTAGATGAATACTTTATGTATAAGAATCTGGTTAATATTCCTTCCTTCAAAAATTCACTAGAAATAAAGAAAATTATTACTGCATTAAAATGTCAGAAGTGGTCCCAAAGTACAAATTTTAAAGTGACCTTTAAACCATTTTGGAGATTTCCATTTCAAATTAATATTATAGCAAATTGAAAAACAATATTCTACATTTTTCCTCATGAAATTTCCTTTTATAAACTTAAAAAGAGCCAGAGAACCCCCAATTAGATTTATGTTAAATCACAAAAGTAAGAGCTAAGAGTTAGACTTAAAATAGTCAATGATAAATGGACTCAGCTTGATGTAGACAGCTTAACAAGAATCTTTAAAATTCTTAGAATGTTCCTGCTGTTAGCGGAAACGGTGCTAAAAATTCTTCTTTTCAAATGGCCCTAAGAAGAAATGACTCTTCTGAATATGTAAAATGTTAAATTAATAAGTTGTATTTTTCAAGCTTTCACAGACCCTAATATATTATCTCAGATTCTTTGACAAAGGCCCTGATTCCTGAGTCTTTTTGAATAGGATGGTAATTTGTTTAAGTTAACAGGAAGCCTATCCTGGTGTAAGGGCAAGGGAATAAAGAGAACTCATTTACTTTTTGTAGATTAGTTATTAAATGTCATCTTGACATTTAACGTTGACACTGACAGTATGACCAGAGAGGTTTTCTTCTTTCTTGCTATTCTCTGGGAAAAATATAAATGCATAACTTTAAAAATGCTATCTATTTCCCTAAACCTTTGTTGAAAAGCTGATTAAAATGATTGTTTGGGACAGAGAGTCAAAAGAAACCTGCTACAATATGTAAAATGAATTAGTTTAAAAAACACTATGTGAAATAAAAGTTTCTCAGTATATGTTAATAGAACAAAACTTCATATTTTGTGGGTCCATTTTGATCTGTCAAAGGAGGTGACTACAGAAGGCTCCACAGATAATTTGGAGCTGGTATATATGTACTTTACAAAGATATAAAAATTAACAGTAGTAGGAATTTCATGTGCTTCCTGCCAAATATAATGTGTTATGATATAGAATCATCTCTCATAAGAAACTAACCACTTAAAAATAAAGCTTGAAGTTTTTTGCTTTTTGTTTGTTTGTTTGTTTGCTTTTGCATTATTTGAACATTCACAGTCAGGATCTTTTCTATCCTTGGGGTTCCACTTGTTCCCTGCTTTTATCTTTGCTAAAAGTTAGACTGGCAACAGAGCAGCACAAGTCCAGGGTTCTGGCTATGGGGCCGCCCCTCTGGTGCTCCTGGCTCCTACCTGGCTAACCGAGGGCAATAATGCCAAGTGGGCAACTTTGTCTCTTGGAACACTCAAACCAAACTCCATATCCCCTTCTTTCTTAGTGCTCTCACCCAAAAGGAGTGATTGCCTTCTTTTTGTGTAAAAAGCTCATTCCCTGTAGATCAAAACTCAACCCGGTCACTGACCCTGAGGGTGGAATGATCCTAATAGCCAGTATAGTCATTGCTCCTGAGCTGTTTCCGTTTTAGTAACCTCTGCAGTCTAAAGCAGGGTGCTTAAGAGGTACTTGGTGAAATTGTGAAAACGATTGCAGACTTTTGGACAGCATTCCCAGGAACTCCGTTTCAGCTGTACGGAGTTGAGTCAAGTAATCTGTGTTTTAAACAAGCTTCCAGAATTATTCTTTCTTTTCTATCTCCTGTTATGACATGAAAAAATAGCTTTACTGAAATATATTTCACATGCCATACAATTCACCCATTCAAAATGTATAATTCAACTGCTTTTGGTATTTTCACAGAGTTGTACAACCAACACCACAGTCAATTTTAAAATATTTTCATCACCCCAAAAGCAACCCCATACCCATTAGCAATGACTCCCCATTCCCCCATTCCCCCCAGCACTTGACAACCACAAATCTACTTTCTGTCTCCATAGATTTGCCTATTCTAGACATTTAAAATAAATAGGATCATAAAATATGTCGTCTTTGTGACTGGCTTCCTTCAGTTAGCAGAATGTTTTCAAGGTTTATCCGTGTGGTAGTAACAGTATTTCTTTCTTTTATTTTTTTGCCAAAAATATTCCATTCTATGGATATACCTCTTAATATATCTATTCATCAAGTAAGTGATGGACATTTGAGTTGTTTCTACTTTTTGACTCATAAATAATGCTGCTAGAAACATACAAATAAAGTTTTTGTTTTGATGTATATTTTTATTTCTCTTGAGTATAAACCTAAAAGTGGTATTACTGGGTTATATGATAACTCTGTTTAACTTTTTGAAGAACTGGTGAAGGTTTTTCTAGAGCAGCGATGCCATTTATTTTCCCCTCAGCATGTATGAGGGTTCACATCTTCATGAATGCTTGTAATTGTCCCCCTTGTAAAAACATTTTAACCACTCCTGTGCATGTAAAGTGGTATCACACTGCGGTTTTGAGTTTCCCTAATGATTAAAGATGTTGAGCATTTCCTCATGTGCTTTTGACCATTTGTATATTCTCTTTGGAAAAATGTCTATTCAAATTCTTTGCTCAAGTTTTAATTATTTGTCCTTTTATTAATGAGTTGTAAGACTCATTAATAAATATTCTGATTACAAGTATCTTATATATATGATTTTCAAATATTTTCTCCCATCATTTTGTGGGTTGTCTTTTCACTTTCTTGTTGGCTATTGAAACACAAAAGTTTTTAATTTTGATGTAGTCTAATTTATTTATTTATTTTCCTTTGTTGTCTGTGCTTTTGGTGTCATATCTAAGAAACTATTACCTAACCCAATAATATGCAGATTTACTCCTGTATTTCTTATAATTTTAGCATTTACATTTATTTCTATGATCCAGTTTAAGGTAATTTTTTTTTGATTACCCAAAGTTTACTGTTTGAGACAAATTTAAAAGGATTTCCACAGAGCCTGTGTACATGTACACTGGATTCTTTCATCTTCAAACAAAATCAAGATTTCCAAATTCCTTTATGTATTTGAACACACCCTCTGGTACATCCAGAAAAGTCTAGAAAGTGTTATTGGGAAGAAAACTTTTCCTTTACCAACTTAGGTTGAAGTAGTTGGGGGCCTGTGAATTGACAGACAGATTAATAGGAGCAAAGATTATTACACATGTTTACAGCAGCATGCTATAAGGAGTAAGGATTTATCTACCAGCTTAGAGGGATGGGGGTGGGGAAAGGTATTAAGGTCTCAGTGGGAAAATATGGAAGGTTCTCACAGGACGTAGTCCCATAATTCCCTGGCAGGTCCTGATGCCAAGCCAGGATCCTCCCTTACAGAAAACTCCCTGAGAGAGGGGTGTATGGCAGCTGAATTCTGAGAAAGACATAATTTACTCATTAAAGGGAAGTTTAGAGATGTTTTTTTTTTTGTTTTGTTTTGTTTTCCGCTGCAGCTGCTGTTTGTTCAGATGTTCTCAGTTTAAAATAGTCTTTATACCATTTTGGTGTGGTTAGTGCCTTCATTTCCCTGTTATAACCTGTCATGAAGCTTCACAGGCAAGGAGCTGGAGAGATCGTTGTGGAGAGACTTGGATTATAAGTCGGGAGGTAAGAGATGTGCAGACAAAAACACAGATAACAAGGATGAAGACGCATAAAAGCGCAAATCCCAACGCATGGCCCCATCTTTCACTGAACCAGTCGCTTATTCTCGAGGTCCGTCCAATTAATCAACGGTGCTTCACTCATTTTGCGTAGGATTTTGGCCTGTTCTTTTAAATGGTTCATACAATTCTGTATTTCTTCTGATTTATTTTCATACAAGCAGCATTGTCTGCCAAAGATGGCACACTGTGTTCCTTGTTGGGCAGCCTGTGTAGCCAGGAGATGGTGACTTCGGAGCACAGAGGTGAAACTACTAACTCCTGATGGACGTGTTTTCAAGGTCTGTGGGGCGGCAGCAAATCCATGTTCCATGACTTTGGAAATGTTCAGAATTGCTTCTTCTAGGTCAGAAGTTCTCCAACTCAGAAAAAGGCTCCTTACGGAATCAGTACTGCGATACATGAGTGGCTTGCCTACGATTTCTGGTTGGATGCGTCTCTGTGGTGTTACTTTATGCCTGAAGGAGCCCAGGTTTGTAACCTGGCTAGCATTTAAAGTGAGATACCTAGTGAGGGAAGGTGCCAGGTAGCCAAGTCCACATCGCCCTGACCATTTAGGTGGGAACCCTTTATATACCTTATTGCCACATAAACTAAACAGACCAGACGTGTTCACAGACAAGGTCAGGGCGGAACCTATGACCCACCAGTTTGGAGTTTGGTGTCCATGGTGGACTTTGTCGTTAGTTATGTTAGCATCTGTACATCTGCATTTCCCATGTGCCTCTGTCAGGCTGTAAGAGCAAAACAGGTTGTGAAGTATCTGGTAGAGGAGACCTTCAGTCTGCTTTGGGCAGCTATCGAGATAGGTGTCATTACCTGACCAGGTCATTCCAGAATTTTGGTCGACCCATCTGTAGCCTGGGGTATCGGGTAGACCAACACAGGGAACAGCTGAGCTGTTTCAGGTCCCATTTGTGTGGCCTGCAGACCAAGAATATTGTCCAGTGACTAGGCAAACATTTGTATTATTATAATCAGTCTGGAGCTCATTTATGACATCTAAGGATGGTTTGAAGGTGCCATCCGTGGAATCAAACCATAGTGTTTGATTACAGTGTTGTTTCGGTATGTTACCTAGGAAGGGTCCAGTGCTGTTTTTATTTTCAAGGCAAAGAGAAACTTTTCCCTCCAATAGCCTCACCTGAGTGAAGGACAGACCTCGAGCCTCCATGGGGCTTCCCCAATGCCAAGTCACTCTGCAGTAGGAGGAAGTAGAGTGACTTCCACTCATTTACTGCCCGGAAGGGGTCTACCAGGCGCGTGCACTGGCAGGAACAAAACCTAGTTCAGGCTCTGTGTTATTTAGACGCTGACATAACCAGCAATTAGACTGATTAGTTAAGGTGGCCAGGGTTTGAAAGACTCGTGTGAGTGGGTTTTGGGGCTCTGCTAAAACTGTTGAAAAAGCAGTTAAGAGTTAGTCGAAGCAAGACACAGTTTGAAAGGGAGCCCAGGGTGGAGGAATAGGGGGAGGATAGGCTAAGACAAACAACCTCTAGTCAATCTGTCTGTAACTGAAAGAGCAAGCGTTTTGTTTAAATTTCTAGGTCAGAGAATTTTGCGGTCAGGGAGAGGAGAAGTTTTCGAGGGAAGATAAATGGAGACAAAATTCTTGATCTGAGATCTCGGGTAAAGCCTTCTATTTCGTGGTGTCGTCTGCTTCTAGAGCCTGAGTAAGCTCTGGAAATCCTCAATTTGAGGTCACTCATAGAGAGGGCCTTCTAATTGTCCTGGGGGGTGATGATCTGCATCTAGCTTGGTGTCTCATGTGAAGCCAGGAGGACTTTTATTCTGATGACAGTGTAGGTGGTTAGCAGTACTTCCTAAGGCTTCTCCCAGTGAGTTGACAATGTATGTTTTCTCCTAAAAATGTTGATGTATACTCATCTCCTGTGCTTAGAACTCAGGCTGCTGCACCCGCAGTCATTGGACACAAACTCCCCAGGCCCACGGTTGGTCGGAAACTGGCCGCTGCCGCCGCAGTCTGGGCTGGCGTGAGCCCGCTGCAGAGTACCTGGGCATGCGCCCTGGGAAAGCGAAGCGGAAACTTGTTATCGCGCCTGCGCGCTGGGAAGCCTCGGGGTGACTGGGCGCAGCGTGTGTGCCTCGAGCCGCCTGGGAAGGGCACGGCCTCCGACCCCAACCTGGGCCGCCAAGACCTGCTCTATCCCTGCGTTCTGACCACTGGGAGCAGCGGAGCTCCGGGCTGGCAAAGCTGGAGGGGACGTGGGGTGAGCCCAGCCCCACTAGGGCCCGAGGATCGGCTGGGTGCCCTCCCCGCTGCAAGAGGCCAAGAGAACAGGTGGGTTTGAGTTAATTTTTGTATGTAGGGCAGTGGTCCCCAATCTTTTTGGCACCAGGGACTGGTTTCGTAGAAGACAACTTTTTCCCCGCACTAGGGGGGTGGGGGATGGTTTCGGGATGATTCAAGCACATTACGTTTATTGTGCACTTTATTTCTATTATTATTACATTGTAATATATAATGAAATAATTATACAACTCACCATAATGCAGAATCAGTGGAAGCCCTGAGCTTGTTTTCACTTGCCAGTCGCTGATAGGGTTTTGATATGAGTCTGCAGGCAATTGATTTATTACGGTCTCTGTGAAGTCAAACCTCTCTGCTAATGATACTCTGTATTTGCAGCTGCTCCCCGGCGCTAGCGTCACTGCCTCAGCTCCTTCTCAGATCGTCAGGCATCAGATTCTCATAAGGAGCATGCAGCATAGATCCCTCGCATGCGCAGTTCACTGTAGGGTTCGTGCTCCTATGAGAATCTAATGCCGCCGCTGATCTGACAGGAGGCGGAGCTCAGGCGGTAATGCGAGTGATGGGGAGTGGCTGTAAATACAGATGAAGCTTCGCTAGCTCACCTGCCACTCACCTCCTGCTGTGGGGCCTGGTTACTAACAGGCCACGGACAGGTGGTCCGTGGCCCAGGGGTTGGGGACCCCTGATGTAGTGTGTAGTATGGATCCAATTTCATCCCTTTGCATGTGGATATATCTGGTTGTCGCAGCACTGTTTGTTGAAAAGATTATTCTTTCCTCATTGAAATGTCTTGAGACCATTGTTGAAAGTCAGTTGACTGTAAATATAGTCTCTTTTGTGACTCTCATTCTATTCCATTAATATCTGTCTATTCTTATACCAGTAGCACACTCTGATTATTGTAGGTCTGTGTTAAATTTTGAAATAGGGAAATGTGTGTCCTCTAATTTCATTCTTCTTTTTCAAGATTGTTTTGGCTATTCTGGGTCCTTTGCAATTCTGTATAAATTTTAGGATTAATTTGTCAGTTTCTGCAAAGAAGCTAGCTGGGATCTTGATAGGCATTGCTTTGAATCTGTAGACCAATATGGGGAATATTATCACCCTAACAATATCTAGTCTTGTGATTGGTGTACATACAATGTCTTTCCATTTTTTCAGACCTTCTTTAATTTCTGTCACTAATGTTTTGTAGTTTGTGTTCCACTCCTGTGCTTTTTTTGGTTAAATTTATACTAAATATTTTATTCTTTTTGATACTACTGTAAACAGAAATTTTCCCTTAATATTACTTTTGGAAAGATCATTGCTAGTGTGCAGAAATAATTGATTTTTGTGTATTAATCTAGTATTCTGCAAACTTGCTGAGCTCATTTATTAGTTCGAATGGTTTTTTAGTAGACTACTTAGAATTTTCTATCACAAGATCATCTCATCTGCGAATATAGATAATTTTACTTCTACCTTTGCAACCTACATGCTTTTTTTTTCCCTTGCCTAATTTCCTGGGTCCTTGAGTAATTCTGAAGCAAGCAGTTGGAGGATTAGATTTGGAGAAAGTAAATTAAAAAGAAAACTTCAGACAACATTTCAGGTTATGACAAAAGAAGACAAGATTGAGACCTCAGAAACTCACACTTAAATCCCACAAGAAGGGTAGGTGTCTACTTGGTTATGCATAAATATAGCACCTGAGAGAGATGATTGAGGACTATGTTAACATTGCAGCCAAGTTTGCTACTCTTTGGAGAATTAAAAAAGTATGATTTTAATGACATTCTCTAAGAGGACCAACTTATATTTATACAAGAAATACATAATTTTAATTGGTTTTCTACCTAATAGTATATTGGAAAAAAAAGAAAAATATTTGATTTTTTGTGTTCCCAGACCATTACTTAGTAGTTCTGGGAACTGGAGAGAATCCGTTACTCCCACTGATTTTTATTTTGCTGATTGTAAAATTAGAAAACTAATGGTAACATGATCTCCTTAATGCAGCAATATCCACCACATTGTAGATATTAACATATGTGTTTCCAAGTTCATAATGAACACATCTTTTCTCTATCAAATTGTTGTTGTTCACATTTGAAATCACATTAAAACATTATTCAAAATATTGGTATCTTTCATTCTTTGTACCCAACATTTAAAACCCTTTGAATTGACATCATTTAAAAATAGGAATATAGTCATCATTTTTAATATAATTTATAAGAAACTGGAATTTTACTTATGTTATGAATTATTTTTTATTTATGAAAGAATGCTCTCTATTTTAAAGGACTCTTTAATCTCACCTCATAAAATCAATGTTATTTTATAATAAACTCTTACCACTAGGTTGTTCATAACCACCAGTGTTTGAAGTGGTAAGTTCAACACAGACATGTGGATTCTTTGGTATTGAAACATCTTTTTCACTTATTTTTCTGGCATTACTTTAATGATGTACATAGAAAATAAACTAGGTCATATATTTCCTGACCATCTCTGAACATATTTTAAAGCAATAAAATTAAATAGAACAGCCTTTTCTGTTTATTTTTGACCAGAACAGATTCTTTTTATTATCTGTAAGACATTATAAGTATGTACAAGAGGATCTAGAGTTTATTTGAATCATTTTAAGTAATTTAAGTCTTTTTGAGCTTAGCTAGCTGTGATTTTTTTGGTTTTTAATTAAGGGCTGTTATAACTCAGGAAAGCATTGGATGCCGAGATTTTTTTCAACAGATTGGATTCACATTGATGTCGAAGATAGTGATATGCAAAGATGAATGTGGGACTTCACCCTATTTTTTCTTCCTATTCTTTTTTTGAAAAACCACATTTAGGCTCTGCCAAGGAAATGGATCAGCTCACTCTAAACATAACGAGAAATTGAACTTGTGCATTGATTTAGAAATCTAAGAGGAAAAGTGGCAAATTCTGTTGTTCAGTTCCTACCCTCAATTCCAGGAGAGACAGAGTGGGAGACAGGGACAGATTTTCTAAATATGGTTTGCAATGAGTGGCTGGTGGTGCCCATTGCCGTTTGCTCTTGTATCCATCCACCCCTCAAACCCTTCTCCAGCACTGCGCTGTATCTCAGGGGTTTGACCTTTGCAATCTGCCTTTCCTGGGCTTGCTGACTGACTAACTCACAGGTAGGTTGAGTCAGTCAATGGAAAGCACTGGTGAGATCCTGAGGACAGAAAGAAGATGGAAGTCAGGGATTTCTCTTCTGGCAGAGACGGATACAAGTTTGTTGGGGCCTGAAGCTTGCACAATTTTCTGAGCCCTCTTCCAGAAAAAGAATAAACAATTACATACATTAATTTTAAAAGTGAATGTTTACTTAGAATGAGAAAATAAATCACTAGAAGTTAATAATTTTAAAAAGCTGGCAAATATCACAAACATCAAAAACTGAGGTAAAAATTATAAAAATTTGCATTAACTTACTGACATACCTCCATAATAGTTTCTCCATAATTTTTGACTATACACTCTTTAATCACTTCTTCGTATGACAATGATTTTGTAATATTTTATCTAAACAGAGTATAAGATTATTCAGTCTTTCCTCTATCATGGCTGATCAAAACTTGCTCTTTTTTATTGATAACTGATCATTGATAAAGGATCATTAACTATTGTTAAACACCCATTGCTGCTAAAGGTAGTGATTCCTCACCTCAAAAATACTGTATTTTATTGAATCTTATGCTGTCATTGCTAAGATGCACCATTATTGTACATGCTAAGAATGAAAAAATGTTGTCAATTAAACCATGACAAAATGCTTTCTTATCACATATAATTTTTCTGCACATTTTTTTTCTTCTGTACCTTCAAAAGGGTTTGTGATGCTACATTTCCTGAAAGAATGCTTAATTTGGGGCTTTCTGATTTTCTTCTCAGCTGCTGGCACTCTTTCTAAAAGTTTGATGTTGGCATTTTCTTAATTATTACAGATGGTGTGAAAATACAGCTTTTAGACACATCAACCAAGAAGTCATTGTAAATGGCAGTTAAACTCAATGCATGAAACTAAATTGAAAGTAATAAAAATATGGCCAGTAATAAAAATGTGACACATGAAGAGTAATGACAGTTATGTAGCAATTCTCTAACAATAGTGGTTGGAGGCCGTACACCAAGATCACAGATATGTTAAAATGCTCCAAAATCGACACTTTATGTTAGCTGAAATACATAAAGTTGTTGTACACAGCCAGCAGCCTGTGCACTCTACCTGGAACATGTGATCTGCCTGTCAGAAAAGGTGTCTAAAGTCTTCCGAGGTAGGCAGGACAGACAGACTGCCTCAGCTGCTGCAAATCACCCTACATTTTATTCCTTAGACGTGACATATATCTTCAGTTTTTGTTTTTTGTTTTTAGAGAGCATGGCTGATTTGCTTACTGTCTTGGCCAAGACCTGTCTGCAGCAGTGTGCTAGGTAGCTTTAGCAAATGGATGCAAATGTCTTCTTTCTTCTGTTTCATGGGTAATTTAACAATAGATGTAATATGTTCAACTTCTATAAGTAGCCCTTTCATAACTTCAATATTGGTGGCTGCATTAAAACCCATTTTCTCTCACAGGGAACCAGACATGCTTTCACTAAGTGCAGGTTTTTGTGTTTTTCTCTTTTCTGAAGCATCATTGACCTTTTCACTCTTCTATATTTTTTTCCTCTTCTGGAGACGGGAAAGAAGATGAATATTTACAATATGTAGCTTTTTTCTCTTCCTCTTGCCAAGAAAAAAGATATAACCTTGAAGACAGTCATGAATGTCTAGTCGTATAGTTTCATCCAGACTAAAAATATGAAAATTTCTTTTTTGTGTGAATGTTTTTTCACTAATGGAATAGGTATTTTTATAAGGGGTTACATTTAGACATATTTTCCTTAGTAATAAAAATGATGAAAAATAATGGCTATCTCACCAGGTTTGAAACTTTAGATTTTAACTTAATAAATAACACATGTGTAAGAGGATTATTACAGTGTTGAATATAGAATATCTATTTTATTTTGCTCAATGTTTTGCGTGATATTTTTAATATTTTTAAATGGGAAAAAATTAGTACCACTAAGAATAGCTTCGAACCAGAATTTTATTCTAACCAATAATAGATAATGCTTCAAAAAATAAGTAGATTAGAATATATGCAATACTGTAATGACTTTTAAATAAAGGAATGCTGCCCCATGATAACTAAATGACTTAAGGAAAAACTTTTGAAAGTCTAACTACAAATAACTTAAGAAAAATAAATCCTGATTAACTATATTCACCATTTATTTATTTTCCTCAAGACAAGTATAGAGGATTCTTCCCTGACACAATACATGTGAACCTGAAAACCCATGCATTTTGTAAATCTTCCACTAAAGATAATAAAACATCTTTAAAAAGGTCAGGGGCAGACCTTTCAAAACCTATGCAACTTTGTGAGCAGAGCACTACCAAAAATTAATAATAACTGTATTTTTGGAAATAATTTGTACTGTCCAGGCAGGAAGCTCAGAGTGGCTAAGAATTGATTTTTGAGATGTTAATCTACATAAAATCAGTAGAGTGGAAATACTGACTTAGGGACACTGTGCCTGTGCAGGTGCAGAGAGGTGAGCCAGGGGCTACAGTTAAGGTGGGCACCAGAGGAAGTTTAACTTTCTTCAGCCCAAAGTCACAACGGGGTGTGCATCTCTGAAGAGGGAAAGCTGGGTGCAGGCAGGCAGTTTAAATTTCCTTAAAATACAGTTGAAAGGGTCTCTCCTTTTCTGCTCAAAACTTAATTCTACTACTTGATAGTTTGTTTTTCCTTTCCTAGAAAAAATTCATATGAGTCCTGATAATTTTCACATGCAACTAAAATTGTTTATGGGCTAATTGTTATTATACAAACACACTGGGTAACAGAACAGGCTCAGTGTGCTGGAGAGGCAAACATATGACCTAGTCCACCCATTCAACCCATTCAAGAAATTTCCAACACAGGTGAGAAGATGTAAACTAGAGATGCTTTGATAGATGTTACACTTTTAAAATTTTTGATGAATAAAAAATGACACTTCAGTCAAGAGAGAAGAAAATATTAATTGAAAATATGCTTTAGGGTATGTAACTATAAGATATTAATCACCTCCATCTAAAATGTATTTTTTAATATGACTAAGTAAAAATAATTTGATTTCAAACGACGTGCTATCTACTAGGATGCTGAATTGACTAAAAATGTGCACATGATGTTATGCTAAATATCATCTCAATAGATCACCATATGTCACATTTGAATGACCTTTAAATGATTAGTAAATTCTGGATCAGATATTTTTATTTACTTCTCACAAAGGGAGCCCTGTGACAAACCTAAATGGAAATTCTCTAAGCTAAAAAGGAAATAATCTGTACAGTCCAGGCATGAAGCTCAGAGTGGCTAAGGATTGTCTTTTGGGATATTAACCTACATAAAATAGATTAATAGAGACAGAGAAAAAAAGAGAGAGAAATCTGATTCAGTAACTCCACATCAAGTACAGTGCCTGATACAAAGGAGCCCCTGGACGCCTGAGCATGGATGAGCTGTCACTTTGCACGTGGACTCCATTCCTTTTTTTAAAAATTTTTAAAAAAACTTTTTAAAAATTGAAGTATAATTGATCTAATTAATGTTTATTAATGTTAAATTAATGTTTATTAATTACAATGTTTATTAATTTCTGCTATACAGCAAAGTGATTCAATTATACATACATTCCTTTATAAATATTCTTTTCCATTATGATTTATCATAGGATATTGAATATGGTTCCCTGTGCTATACAGTAGGACCTTGTTGTTTATCCATTCTATATATAATAGCTTACATCTGCTAACCCCAACCTTGCACTCTATCCCTCCCCGAAACCTCTCCCCCTTGGAAACCACAAGTCTGTTCTCTATGTCTGTGGGACTCTATTCCTTAACACTAATTTAGCTTCCATTGAGGAAGCTTTGGATTGCTCATTGTTGAGGATAAATAAATCTTTTTCTTTAAACATTACTCAGAAAAAATT
Source organism: Orcinus orca (assembly GCF_937001465.1). Taxonomy (NCBI): domain Eukaryota; kingdom Metazoa; phylum Chordata; class Mammalia; order Artiodactyla; family Delphinidae; genus Orcinus; species Orcinus orca. The sequence continues at coordinate 23,819,113 of NC_064563.1, forward strand.
TTTTAAAAGCTAAAATCTACTTTAAGTCCTAAATCAAATAGAGTTCCAACAGTGAGTGGCTATTCAGTAGACATTGCTTGAAATAGTGGAGGGGGCAGGCATGGCTGTGTGGCTCTCAGCCCCCTGCTGTGCATGCAGTGACCTACTTCACTGAGCCTAAAGTCCTGCTAAGTGATGAGCCTTAGTTTCATCTAGATTAACTTGTTTTACAGAGGTGAAACAGATGGCTAGAGAAGTGAGGCAATTTAGATAATTTATATAACATTGAAAAAGGGATCTATTTTTGTAAATACAAAATAAAGAAACATTATCTTTGCTTATCTTGAGTGGGCCCTGAGGATCTCTTAATAACTATTTACACGTACGCACCTCTGTATGGTTGAATTGTGACAATTGTGTTTGTATCTTGTAAAACATTTTGTTAAATTCCTTGTCCCAAATCTTCCAGACACCATAAAAGAAATTTTACATTTGAGAATACATGGAGACATGCCAAGTTTTTAGGAGTAAGAATCAAAGAGAAAGACTCAAAGTGCTAAAAATCTGCAGTAGGTCATTAGATTCTTCACAGAGTTTCACAAAATACTGTAGTTACCACAAAGGTCACCCTCTCTTTTGCTGGTCTCTAAACTAGTTGTTCTCATCCGGATTACATTAGAATTACCTGATTTAAATTATACCTATACCAGGGCCCTACCTCAGAGACCAATTTAACAAAGCTGAAGTGCAGCCAGAACACTGGTGGGGTTTGAAAGTTCCCCAGGTGATGCTTATATGCTCATATGCAGCCTCGTGGAGAACTGGAGCTATAAAGGACAGTCCTCAAAGTGTTCTGGACCCCTAGAAATCCCCAAGACCTTTACAGGAAGTCCACGAGGTCAAACCTATTTTCATAATAATGCTAAAGCATGATTTGCCCTTTTCACTGTATCCGCATTTGCACTGGAAGAGCCAAAGTCAATGTTGCTTGAAACTGCTGGTGCAGAGGCTCAAATCAAGACAGTGGCAACTAAGTGTTCTAGGAGGTACTCTGTTCTTCACCGTGTCACACATGAGGCCATTAAAAAAAAAAGCTAGTTCCACTTAGGAATGTCCTTGATGTAGCAATTCTATTATTATTATTTTTATTTATTGAGGTATAGTTGATTTACAATGTTGTGTTAGTTTCAGTTATACAGCAAAGTGATTCAGTTTTTTACACATATATATATTCTCTTTCAGATTATTATCCATTATAGGTGTTTACAAGATATTGAAAATAGTTCCCTGTGTTCTACAGTAGGTCCTTGTTGTTCATCTATTTTATACATAGTATTGTGTATCTGTTAATCCCAAACTCCTAATTTATTCCCCACTTTACCCTTTGGTAACCATAAGTTTGTTTTCTACGCCTGTGATATAGCAATTTTTAATTTTGTTAAATCTCAACACTTCAGTATGTCTTTCTAATATTCTGTGTGACAAAATGGGAAGTACACATAAAGATGTTCTGCATAAAGAAATAAGGAAGTGGTTTTAAAGGAAACACACATGTGATTGAGTTAGGAGCTGAAGCAGCTACCTATTTAGCTCCTTTTTTCCATGAAACATCACTTTTACTTGAAGGACCAACAAACTATACTTTTTCAGAATTAAGTATTTGATGGACGTTTTTCTTTCTTTTAATGAATCGGTTGAGCCTGTCACTTCAAGGAAAACAACTGATTGTATTTGTTGCCAATGGGAAAATTTGAACTTTCAAGAGAAAATGAGGATTTTGGAAAATGTGTTCCTACCACTGTGAGCCTCACGGCTTCCCTATACTGACTTTCCTGATTAGATTGGTGGTGATATTAACAAGTGTGGTTTTTAAAAATATTACATAATGAAACGTGCAAACATTTGAAAGGTCTACATACCACAGTGAATTTTCAAATGAGCAATGCATATGTTACAGAATCATGCATGGGTAAAAGATCCATTCAAATTCGGGGTAGATCAACAGATTTTAATGTAACAGAGTATGCAGTTTCCTATATATTATATATATATATATATATATATATATATATATATATATATATATATAACTGACACATTTTCTTTATCCATTCATCCATCCATGGGCACTTAGGTTGTCCATATCTTGGCTATTGTAAATGGTGCAAAGAACATAGGGGTGCACATATCTTTTCAAATTAGTATTTTCGTTTTCTTCGAATAAATACCCAGAAGTAGATCATATGGTATTTCTATTTTTAATTTTTTGCAGAACCTCCATACTGATTTCCATAGGGGCTGCACCAGTTTACATTCCCATAAACTGTGTACAATTTTTCTCTTCTCCACATCCTTGCCAACACTTTTTATCTCTTGTCTTTTTTATAATAGCCAATTTAACAGGTGTGAAGTAATATATCAGTGTGGTTTTGATTTGCATTTCCCTGATGATTAGTGATGTTGAGCATCTTTTCATGTACCTGTTGGCCATCTGTATGTCTTATCTGAAAAAATGCCTATTCAGATCTTCTGCCCATTTTCCAAATATTTTCTCCAATCCAGTAGCCTGATTTTTCATTTTGTTAATGGTTTCCTTTGCAGTGCAGAAACTTTGTAGTTTGATGTATTTTGACTTGTTTATTTTTGCTTTGATTGCTTTTGCTTTTGGTGTCATATTAAAAAAATCATGCCTAAGACCTATGTCAAGAAGTTTACCATCAATGTTTTCCTCTAGGAGTTGTATGGTTTTGGGTCTTACATTAAAGTTTTTAATCCAATTTGAATTAATTGCTGTGGGTAGCATAAGATAGTGGTCCAGTTTCATTCTTTTGCCTGTGGCTGTCCAGTTAGTATATTTTATTGCATGCATGAATGAATGATCATTTGTGTAACATTTTTGTTTTCTGACAGACTCTTTTAGGGATAATTCCATTATGTTTTCTTCCCATTGCTGCTTTGACAATTATTTATAAAATCACGGTTAAATTTAGTTTTGCTTCTTTATACATACATAGGCATATTTGACATGTACTTTCTTCTGAGAAGTCCACTAAGAGAGAAATTAAGAGAAAATTAAGAGGAATAATACTCATATTCACATATTTTCAGTTTAGATGGTAAAGGTGCCATGTTTGGATGAGGCTGATTTAAGTAGCTCCCTTGACAAATTCACATTCATATTTCAACTATTCTAACATTGTAGAAAGCTATTTTCATCAGGTCAAGTATTGAATTCATTAACTATTTATCAGATGCTTGGCATTAAGCAGTATTAAGGTCCCAGCTGGTGGCTTGGGACTTGAAGTTTCCCATCACAGCTATATCTTGCATTCAGGTCAGTTTTATGTTCTATGGAAATATATTCAGTATGTGTTCTATTTGGTTTCTAAGTCTGCAGAATATTCCCACAATATTATCCATTCTGTTACCTTCTCCTTTTGTCTTCATCCTTATTTCACCCCAAATTACCTGATTTGAGACTTCCAAACCAGTGAAATTTACAGTTTTGCTTCTTCTCCCTTTCTATTTCTCCCAAAGGAAGGAAAAAAATTAAAAGTTATATTACTAACTGCTTTCTTTATACCAATTTCCACCTTTTTTGGCCTTTAAACCTCATCCTTATTATTTTCATTTTTACTAAATATCAGAGAGATAAATTGATTTTCCAGAAAATAAATTGCTAAAAACTGGTGGTGATGGAATTTGTTTCCAGAATTCTCTTATTACAATAATTATTCTCCACTATTATATTATTCCTACTTTTAAAAAAGTATGTACCCCAGTCCATTATGTTTTGGTAATAATTAGGAGATTAGTAATTACCTACTGTCACTTGCCTATTTCTGGTTTATTTTCTATTCTTTGTGCATCAGTACACAGACATATGAAACCATAAGTATTGCTATAGACGTCATCTTTACTTTTTCTTTATAACTCCAAGTACTATTTCTGTTAATAGAAATTCTTCCTTTAACATCTATTAGTTTCCAGTTTCACATTTGGAAACTGTTTAAATAATGATAGCCTGATGATAGAAAGAGCTAGCTGTCCTTGAGTGTGTAGCATTGTGCAAGGTACTGTGCTAGGGCACGATCCCTTGTAGCCACACAACAAACTGTGCAGCAGGGATTGTTCACATGGGGGCAGTGGGTGCTCAGATTGGTCAAGTGACTCACAAAGATCTGTGTGAATCCAGAAGAAAGGGCATAACCACCTCTTGCTCAGGTGGGTAAATTTCCTCCCAAACTACTAGCTTTTAGCCTATTATTTTCAAGTCAAATGCTGTGTATAAAATCATTTTCTATAATCTAAATTAAGTATAAAATCATTTTCTATAAACTAAATTAAGATCACTACTGTGAAAGACCGATATCATATGATATCACTTATATGTGGAAACCAAAAAAAATGATACAAATGAACTTATACACAAAACAGAAATAGACCCACAGACATAGAAATCAAATTTATGGTTACCAAAGGGGAAAGGGGGGGAAGGGATAACTTAGGAGTTTGGGGTTAACATATACACACTAATATATATAAAATAGATAAACAACAAAGACCTACTATATAGCACAGGGAACTATACTCAATATTTTTTAATAATCTATTAGAGAAAAGTATCTGAAAAAAATAGATATATATGTATATGTAACTGAATCACTTTGCTGTATACCTGAAACTAACACAACATTGTAAATCAACTATACTTCAATAAAAATAAATTTAAAAAAATCACTACTGTCTGAAGACATTATACTAATACGTCAAATATAGGACATCTGGGAAGATGACTTTTTTCGCCATTATCAAATACCACATGTATAAATTAATTATTTAATAGGACTTATCTGGGGAGCATAGTAAGTTTTTATCATATCATTTGTTGACTATTTTCAAAGGATTTGAAACATAGAACAATGCCAAGAAGAAAGTAAAACCAGAACCCAGAAATAACTGTTATTAACATTTCAGGCTTATCTTTCTAGCCATGTTTTAATTTATAAAAAATGACACATCCTACTTGGTATACTATAAGAAGGCATGGCAGCTACTCACATTCTAATTTCAGTTGTATCAGAAAACACTTGGAGGAAATTATTCTCAGAACTTGTGATAAAAATGGTGGTGCTCTGTAATTGTTCCATATATTCCATCTTCCCTCCCTATTTCTGAGCAGTTTGCTGGAAACATCTGACTGGCTTTAGCTTCTGACATGGACCAGAGTTCTGGTTATAGAGTTGCCGATAAATATCTGCTCGGCTTTTGGCAGGTCAACCTCTCTGAGATTCACCGTCTTCAAGTGTAAAATGAGGTAGTTAGACTATGTGGCTTTCAAGGTCTACTTCTATGCTGATAATCTAATTTTCTTTGAAAATAGTATCAATTGAATTAAAATGATGAAGGAAGTATTTGAGCTGTTAAATCAGAACTCCTTTCTGAGAGTAGCAATAATTTACCTAATAGGCACTTGGAAAAAGAGCGTTTTTTTCATGCTTCATTGTAGATGCTGTCACTGCTGTATAATATTTATTCATGTAATATTCCCATAGATATCAGCTGCTCTTTAAGGTGTCCAATAATAAGAAGATGCTCTCCTGTTAATAAGTATTTTAATTTAAAATAATGGCAAAAATAATCCAGAAGACCTAAAGGAATGAAGCAGTGAGGTTGAGACTATTACAGCAAACAGGCAGCACAGTGGATATTATAGTTGCAAGGCCCTTTTAGTTACCATCCAAATCAAAGGCATAGGCAGTTGCTTATACATAGAACTAGACCAGCAAGATATAATCAGCTTTTTAAAAAATGCACATGTGCATTTTCTACTTGAAATTTACTGTAATTTCTGATATTTATTTTAGGAAATGATCTCCAAAGAAACTCAGTGAATTGTATTATTGATTTGATTAAAGATTTGGCATACAATTTTATTAGTTTTTATTCTATTCCAACATAATAGCCCTGGTGTCATTTTCAGAAATGAAACTTCACATGATGGGTCAAATTCTTCCACATGTAGGAGGCCAGGCTTTGTGGGATGGGGTTGTCTAGTGTACATCATTGCTTTGGGGCTCTCACTGAGGTACCCAAACCACTCCTACAAAGGCAGAAACTGTCTGGTTATTTCTACTTTTCTTAATATTTAATTTAAAAGAGAATGACTTTTTTACAGAAATTAAGATGTTTCACTTTTATTGTAAGTGGTCTATTTAGCATTCCCACTATTCCTTTCATATAGATTTGCTATAATGTACTTGCATGGTGATTTTATAGCAGAATAGAAAATAATTAAAATATAAAAATTAACTTGCTCCAGAGAGTTCATCATGTGGCTTCAGGTTCAGGGAAATTGGATATTGGTTAATTTTACAGAGAGAACACAAGATATGGGTAATGACACAATTGTTGGTATTCTGACTATGGCTGCTCTCCTGTGTTCCCTTGTATTTTAGTCCCCTCCACTTGTTCTTATCCAAACAGCTATATTGGGAAGTAATTCTAGAGTCCCTTGTATTTTGATAAGATTTGTAGCTTTAGACTGAAGTAGGTTTGGGATGCTTATGAATCCCTAAAGGGGTGTACTAAGCTTGGGTTGGCAAGAGGCTGGTGTAATCATGGGATAGGAAGGGAAGCGGAGGTCTATAGTTTCCATCAGTAGATAGTTGAGTTGATTTCCAAGGGCTTTCAAGAGCTTTGACCTTATTTATAAAAAGCCCTCAAGAACCCTGAGCTTTGAACTGAAGAACTGGACAGCATTTTGGCCAGGCAGCAGATCAATGACATCGCTGCTGTCCAGCAACAATGCATTTGATAATTGCCTGGTGTGATTATAATGTCAAGTTAGACCAATTTGCTGTTCATCCCCAGAGGAAAATCCCTTTCTACTGTCAGTTCTGAAGAATGTCCCCAAATTTGCTAGTATCAGCTTCCAAATAAATGACATCAATCTGTGGCCTGGTCAGGATTTTGCAAGCATTCAGCTTGACATCTATGAGTCTAGTAATAAGTACAATTCTTTGATCACCTTTGAGGAATCTAATTTCCTATTTTTCTCTGTTTACTGTCTCCATTGGGAATTTTCGTGTAAGCAGACCATGTACTTTGTGGGCACAGGCAGTTTTGTTCATCCCGATATCCCCGAGTGCTTTCTGTAGTGCAGGTAGCACATACCGTAAAAACACTTATTGAGTTGTTTTCATGATCCTAGGCTCACCTATGTGAAGTAGTTTTCTCTCTTCTAAGTCAGCCCAAGAATTGTATTGACATAGCATGAAAACCCTTATTTGAAATTTATTGGCCATAAATAAATTACTTATTGTTCTCATATCACTTTCAGTCTTGAATATCTTGAATATTATGGACTCCATAATAGTTTGGATTTCCCCAAAAGGAGACTCTAAGACAAAGAACTGTGTGCAAGGAGGATTTTTTAGGGGAGGCAGGGTTTGGGGGGTTGAAATAATTCTGAGAAGCATGTTGAAGGAGTGGGGAGGTGAAGCAGGGAAGGTAGAGGACACGATAAATGGTGTATTCATGAGTAGGGTAACTGGAATTCAGCCCAGCTGGGTAGCTTCTGAGAAACTGTTTAGAATAATTCCCTAAACTCCCCCAATGAGGGACAAGGAACTGGGGGCATTTATCACTAATTCCCTTGCCTTATTGGTTGAGGGTATAACTACCTAGCCCTTATGACCTGTTCCTTGATCAGGACAGATGTATACCTGTAACCAGGGAAAGAACTCATGCTGAGACAGGTAGCTCCTTGAGACAGGAAGCCATAAAAATGTATAACAGCTATCCACTGAACATGAATGTGACCTGTGCGGTGGGCAGAGAGGATATGGTATCAGAGGCATTTCCTAAGTCTTCCATATTATCTTAAAGTTATATTTAAGATCTCCCACAATATATATCTCTTTATTATCCAGCCTCTTTTTACTAAATTCCATTACCATGTTACATTTTACTAGTGTACTTTCTTACATTTTTTTAACATGTTTATTGGAGTATAATTGCTTTACAATGGTGTGTTAGTTTCTGCTTTATAACAAAGTGCATCAGCTATACATATACATATATCCCCATATCTCTTTCTCTTGCGTCTCCCTCCCACCCTCCCTATACCCCCCCTCTAGGTGGTCACAAAGCACCGAGCTGATCTCCCTGTGCTATGCAGCTGCTTCCCACTAGCTAGCTATTTTACATTTAGTAGTGTATATATGTCCATGCCACTCTCTCACTTCGTCCCAGCTTACCCTTCCCCCTCCCCATATCCTCAAGTCCATTCTCTAGTAGGTATGTATCTTTATTCCTGTCCTGCCCCTAGGTTCTTCTTGAAGTCAGAAAGAGAAAAACAAATATCGTATGCTAACATATATATATGGAATCTAAAAAAAAAAAAAAAAAGGTCAGTTTCTTACATTTTTAACATGACCAGATAGTTATCGACACCACTCAAACAGGGCTTCTCCTTCAGGCCTCAGCCAAAAAGAGCCTCTTCTTAGGTTAGAAAGCATTTCTATTCTAACAATACCATAGTCCCCCTTATCCATTTTTTTCAGTTACCCGTGGTCAACCACAGTTCAAAAATATTAAATGGAAAATTCCAGAAATAAGCAATTCATAAGTTTTAAATTGCACGCCATTCTGAGTAGTACGATGAAATCTCACGCCGTGCTGCTCCATTCCACCTGGGATGTACATCATCCCTTTGTCCAGCATATCCTGTCCATTAGTCATTTAGTAGCCATCTTGGTTATCAGATTGATATCACTGTGCTTGTATTCAAATCATACTTCTTTTACTTAATAATGGCCCAAAGCACAAGAATAGTGATGCTGGCAATTTGGATATGCCAAAGAGAAGCCGTTATATGCTTCCTTTAAGTGAAGAGCAGAAAGTTCTCAACCTAATAAGGAAAGAAAAAAGAATTGTATCCTGAGGTTGCTAAGATGTATAGTAAGAATGAAATTTTATCAATGGAATTGTGGAGAAGGAAAAAGAAATTCATGCTAATTTTGCTGTCACACCTCAAACTGCAAAAGTTATGGTCACAGTGCTTGATAAGTGCTTAGTTAACATGGAGAAGGCACTAAATTTGTACAATAAGATATTTTTGAGAAACAGAGAGAGATGATATTCACATAACTTTTATTACAGTATGTTGTTATAATTGTTCTATTTTATTATTAGTTATTGTTAATCTCTTACTGTGTCTAATTTAAAAAATAAACTTTATCGTAGGTATGTATGTATAGGAAAAAACATAACATATATAGGGTTTGGTACTATCCATAGTTTCAGGAATCCACTGGAGGTCTTGGAATGTATCCCCATGGATAAGAGGGAATTATTCTACTAATAGCTCTTGTGAGTATTGTGAGTAGCTACAAACTAGCTCTTCACTTGGCAATAGTAGTGTTAATGTTTATTGGTGCTACCAGGTGGTATGGTTACTCTTTTCCTTCTGTTTTTCTACTCTTGCTACAAAAATCCAGCTCAAGTTCCTATTATTCCATGAAATTATTTCAGTATGAATTCCAGTAGAGTTTCCTCTATACCAAATATCTCTTTCTATTCAGTGTTGTACTATTTTCAAGTTCCTTCATGTATGTGAGTTTATGTATAAAATATGGATCATGTAGGATTTCGTTTCTGTACAATGAATTTCCAAATTCAGCCTCTTATTTTTTTTTTAACAACTGGGAAATGGGCATTTCCAAATTCCCATTTATTTTTGTGAAGACATTGTGTTTAATCTGCTAATCAGCTTTATTCCATCTTTAATTTAAATGTTAGACATGGACAAGAATTTGTTGATATAAATATACTTAGAAATGATTTACTATTTACTATTATGTGAGTATTTTTATAAACAATTAAAAATATAACGGATTCTTTTCTGTCCATAATATATTATTTAGGACCATTCCAACTTAGAGAAAACAAATGAACTATACAGACACATGGTTAAATGAAATAATTCTCTCTTCATTGAGGTGTCAAACAAATAAGAATTTATAACAGTAATGTGATAGAGGATAGACATTTTTCCTTAACTTTTATTTATAAAAATCTCTTTATGTGTAATCATGTTTATCTTATTCTTCTAAATTCAATATGCAGGGATATGTTGATAAATGTTTAATAACCAGCTTTCTAGGAAAAACAACACTGATTCATAGTATTTGTTGATTTCTGTGGTGTAAATAATCTCATCATGTTCTATTTTAACCTACTAACTTGGTATGAACATGGAATTGGGAAGAGATATGCAGTAGCACTCAATTTTGATGTTCCCACCATAAAATAAATAGACATAAAGAACCTCAAGAATGTAGACAATAGCAAAATAATTTATGAATGATGACTATTATATTTCTTATTAATAGGATTTAATTGTAAGTTAATATAACTTAATTTTTAATAATAGGGGTGTTTAAAAATTGACTCACAAAATTCCTGAAAATTTAACAATTGCCCTTGGTGAGCCAGCAGGTGCCAGCACAGAACTGGAAGGTAGTTCATTGTAAACTGACCCCTTTAAAAAACGTATTTCCCTTTTTCAGGTCAACATTGCATAGGACACAGAGCATGTTATATTCAATACACCATTTCTCATGTATCTAATCTATCTAAGATTGGGTTTATTAACTTAATGTTCAAAAATTTTATGGTTTTGTGTTGCAATTATCATGTTCATTCCTGGTTCATCTCTATCTAACCTTACTCCCCTAAAATCCTAAAGCAGAGAAGAAACTGACATCCTAGTTTAATAGCTTTACTTGCTTTTGCAAGGAAGCCTCACTTTATGAGTTTAAGTGTTGTGGTGAAATAAATTATGCCAATTTCTCAAAGATTAACTAAAGACAGAATTTTAAACTTGAAATGGAAACATGCAGATATGAAAATGTCTTGAAATTATTATTCATATAATGAATGGTGATATGGGCTCCCTGCTCTCTCTCTGTTCAGCCGTGCTATGCCAGGGGCATTTTCGTTTCATCAGAGATTCATAAACTTCCTTGACATTGATAAGGAGGATGTGTACACAGCTGTCAATTCAAGGACTCCTTGGTCAACATTTTGCTGATTATTTAATTTTCTCTAATTCAGATTTATTAATGTTCAAGATTTTAACATGTGTAGTAGACACATCAGGCATTTTATAATTATTTTAGATTGACCACAACAGATTTAGAGGAAGCTTTCTATTTGAGTTATTTTACATTCTTTTCACATGCACATTGAGAGGGAAGTATGATGATCAAGGGGCTTAAATGGGCTGGTTATCTTCAATTTCTTTGGCCACTTCTGAAGAGTTTATATTTCTTTTACTGTGTCAGCACTAGTTGTCCTTGCACTTGTATGAGGCTGCACTTGCAAAACCATGATTTTCTACAAAGACTGAAGAAAAATGGTTACAAGAGAACAGTTTTAGCATCTGCAGAAGGCATTTCCAGTAGACTATCGTGTTGAGTCTGGATAGTGTCTCATATGCAATTAGTAATATTTGGTTTGTTTCCTGCCCCCCGATTCTTAGTCTCTTACTTCTTTTACATTGAGAAAGCACTGGACATCGCCAAATCTATTTTTTTTTAACTTGGATAGAGTGAAAATACCAGATTTAAAATGCATCGATATGCTGGATGGTCTGTGACATTGTAAAATTGAGAAAAAGCCTACAAACTAAAGGCTATTTTACTTTGATACAATAGTGACAGTTCTCCTAGTGCCCTGGCCTTTCAGTGTCATTCCTCTTACGATCTTGTTCAGCAGCTTGAAAATTAAATGACATTCAGCAGCCAACCCTGTGATGGTTTGGTTGATGAGAACTTTTCTTGGTGTTCTTAGATTTTACTTTATTTTCTTTCCTCTTTATTTCTCTCACTTGTTATATTTCATTTTGATGTGAAAACTTATTGTTTTTGAAAGTAAGATGATTGTAAACAGTAAGGAAGAGAAAAATTCCTGATAGAAATGAATGTGCATTATTAGTACAAGAACCTCGCTTTATTTTTTCAAATATTTCAATTTTTTTCAAATATTTATGAAGCAGTAACAAATAATGTTGCCTTTGGGACTTCCCTAGTAGTCCAGTGGTTAAGAATCTGCCTTCCAATGCAGGGGACACGGGTTCGATCCCTGGTTGGGGAGCTAAGATCCCACATCCCGTGGGGCAACCAAGTCCGCACGCCGCAGCTACTGAGCCTGTGCACTCTGAAGCCCTCCTACCACACTAGAGGGAAGCCTGCACACTGCAACGAAAAGCCCACATGTCTCAATGAAAAATCCCGCATGCGGCAACGAAGATTCTGAGTGCTGCAACTAAGACCCGATGCAGCCAAATAAATAAATAAATGAACAAACATTAAAAAAAATCCCAAATAATATTGCCTTTGATTATAGAGTTTGATTCATGGTGGCATTTGAAAATAACTTTTGTATTATGAAAAACTTTAAACATACACAAAAGCAAAGAGAGGAGCATATGAATGTCCATGTATATATAACCTAAGTTCAACAGTTGTAATTACAAACATTTCTCCAATTTTATTCCATCTATCTCCATCACCTCCTTTGTCCTGAAATATTTTAAAGCACATCTCAGATGTCATATTATTTAGCTTCTAAATAATAATTCAGGATCATGATAGCATTTTTGATCAAAGATTTATTTTGCTCATATAAGTCATTTACTGAGATTAACTAAAAGCTTTTGTGATGAAAAATACTAGCTCCATATTTTATCATGTCACTTGCCCTCTTTGAGACTTAGTTTTTTTTCTCCTCTCTGTTGGCAAACTCAACTCAGGCAAAAGCCAAAAACAAAAAGAAAAAAAAACAACAACATAGTACAATAGTGAGTGAACAACAAAACAGTTTTCTGTAAATCGGCAGCAAATAGCTACTTAATAGAACATTTTGTATTCCAGAAGAGGATAATACAGGCATACGTCACTTTATTGCGCTTCACTTTATTGCGCTTTGAAAACATTGTGTTTTTTTCTACCAATTGAAAGTTTGATGCAACCCTGCATCAAGCAAGTCTATCCGTGCCATTTTCCCAACAGCATTTGCTCACTTCGTGTCTCTGTGTCACATTTTGGTGATTCTCGCAACATTTCAAACTTTTTCATTATCATTATATGTGTTATGGTGATCTGTGACTAGTGATTTGATGTTACTACTACAGCTCACCGAAGGCTCAGGTGATGGTTAGTATTTTTTAATAATAAAGTATTTTTAAATTAAGGTATATACATTTTTTGACATAATGTTATTGCACATTTAAGAGACTATAGAATAGTGTAAACATAACTTTTATATGCACTGGGAAACCAAAAAATTCTTGTGACTCATTTTATTGAGATATTTGCTTTATTGAGATATTGCTTTTTTGGTCTGGAACCAAACCCTGCAATATCTTTGAGGTCTCCCTATACTCAGGAAAGGCGCTGTGGTATGGGTGCAAAGACCTTAGTGTTGACATACAACTCCACTGGTAGTGACTGGTAAATTGGAAAAGAAACAGAGGCCCAGTTTTCTTGTTTGTTAACATAGATAAAAGTATCCTCTTATAGTTTATAGAGTTGTTATATGGATTAATAGAAAAAATGTAGGGTAAAATATTTAGAACTTTATAGGTTTTTGTACAAAAGGCAGCAGTGTCTTGCACAAAAGAGAAATTCAGTGATATTTTGTAATCTCTCTTGAGACATTTTTCTCTTCCTTCTGAATATTTGGTCTCTTTAAAACAATTAATTCTAGCAAAGCCAAAATTTTTCCATCTTAACTTAGAGAAAAAATATTTAGTTTTTAAACTTTAATATCTCATATTCAAAAAACTAATTCTTTTTGTACTCTGGCTTTTGTAAAACAGTTATTCTTTTCATATTTCTGCTTTTAACTAAAATTATTTCATTGAGCTTTAATACACTTTCCTCATCTAAAGTTTGGAAAAGTTATCAAGTCCAGCCATTTTAATTTTCATCAAAAGGCTGCCACACGTGAAGGACCAATGGGTTGAATTTCTCTAGCTATAATTAAAAACAAATTAGCCTCCAAGTAATACCTTTCTTTATTAATCTCTTCCAATTGCACTTTCTGGACAGTTCCTTTGCAATTGGTTTAAGATTTTAATTCAACTTCTTAGGAAAGAGTTAAAACTTTTAAAATGCATCAGTGACATAGTAGCCAGTAAAACCATTACAATAGTCACAATATCAATTTACTTCCTAAATGTATTGTTAATCCGAAGCCCAGTATTTAACTGATGTTTGTAACTACCTAAAATTATAAGAACAGTGACCACCACATTCAAAGTATAGAATAGTTCCATCACACCGAAATCCCTTCCCTGATCTGACTTCTGTGTCAATGATTTTCTCCTTTTTCAGAATGTCATGTATGTGGAATCATTTAGTAGGTAGGCTTTTGTGTCTTTTTAAAATTTCATTCAGTATAATGTTTTTGAAATTCATCCAAGTTCTTGCATGTATCAGTAGTTCCTTGCTTTTTACTGCTGAATAGCATTTTATTGTGTAGATATACCATAATTTATTTATTATCCATTTTCGAGTTGAAGGATGTTTGAGATGTTTCCAGTTTTGAGTGATTATAAATAAAAATGCTAAAACGTCATTGTGTAGACATATGTTTTCAGTTCTCTTGATAAGAGTGGGATTGCTGGGTCATATGGTAGGTGTATGTTCAATATTATAACAAGGTGGCCATGCCATTTATATTCCCCAGAACAAGGTATAAGAGCTCTAGTTGACAGAGAGACAGAGAGAGATTTAAGTAATTGGCTCAAGTGATTGTGGATATGAGGGCTGGTAAGTCTAAAATCCATAGGTCAAGGCAGCAGGCTGCAATTTCAAGAGAACACTCCCATGTTCATCACAGAATTATTCGCAATAGTCAAGAGGTAGAAACAACCTAAATATTCAATGCTGGGTGAATGGATAAAGGAAATGTGGTATATCCATACAATGAAATATTATTCAGCCTTAAAAAAAAAAGGAAATCCCATCATATGCTGCAACATGGATGAACTTTGAGGACATTATGCTGAATGGTATAAGCCAGGCGTAGAAGGACGAATACTGCATGATTTCACTTATATGAGCTAGCGAAGGTAGTCAAACTTGTAGAAGTAGAAAGTAGAATGGTGATTGTCAGGGGTTGGGGGAAGGGAAGTGAGGGAAATGCAGTTCAATGGGTATAAAGTTTCAGTCAGGCAAGATGAAAAACTTCTAGAGATCTGAGGTACAATGATGTGTTTATAGTTAACAATAATTACTGTTCATTTAAAAGTGTGTTAAGAGTGTAGCTCTCATGTTATTATTATTTTTTTACCACAATTAAAAAAAGAGTTAATATTGCAGTCTTGCATCTGAAGGCTAGAAACTCAGGAAGAAGTTCTATGTGGCAGTTTGGAGGCAAAACTCCTTTTTCATCGGGAAACCTTAGCCTTTGCTCTTAAGGCCTTCAACTGATTGTTTGAGGCTCACCCACCTTATGCAGAATAATCTTAAAGTCAACTGATTATAAATGTTAAACACATCTAAAAAATACCTTTATAGCAATATCTAATCTAGTGTTTGGCCAAACAACTAACTATATTCACTATATTCTAGCTAGGTTGACACATAAAATGAACCATTACATGTTCTAAGAAATCTTTGTCCAACTTAAGATTACAAAGGTTTTTCTTTTATTTTTTTTACTAAAAATTTGTAGTTTCAGATTTTGTATTTAGGTCTATGGTCCATTTTTAGTTACTTTTTGCCTGTGGTATAAAATAAATGTTGACATTCATTTTTGACATGCATAGTGAGGGCATATGCAAGTCCAATTGTTTCACAGCATTTGTTGAAAAGACTATCTTTTCTTCATTAAATTACCCTGCACATTTGTCACTTATCATTTAACCATATATGTGAGAGTCTATTTCTGACTGCCAGTTCTCTTCCATTGATCTGTATGTTTATTCTTATTCCAGTTCCAAAATTGTCTTGATTACTGTAATTTTGAGATAAAATAATGATTCCTTCAATTTTTCTTCTTTTTTAAAATTGTTTTGGCTATTCTAGGTCCTGTGCGTCCCCATATAAATAATATAATCAGCTTATCAATATCTGGGTGGCCATGTCAGTTACTGCTAATGTTGTGCAGGTCCATGTCCAGGGCACAGATGTGTTTAGAGAAGTGAAGTCCAGTCTGTTCTTTTGGCCACTAAGTGCATTATTAGCAGCCTGGGGAAGGGTGGAAACTGTGAGAGGGATGACTTGGGCTCTTGGGGCTATGAAAGGTGTAGGCAATGGCTCATCACAGACTTGATTCTGCCCATACGAGGGGTAGAAAGGCTGTTACAGAAATGGGTCATTCTCTGTTCATTTGCATCATTAACTTAAATTATTGGCTTTCACCCTTCCCCCCTCCAAAAAGTATGAAATCTCATTCGTTCTCCTTTATTTTGTTAGTAATTTAGTTCTCCTGTCCTCTTCCTGGTCGTCATTTCCCCCATGCTACTGAGCAGTGAGCTGTATTTAAGTATCCCTTTAATTCATAACTCAGAAACCACTGTTCAGCACCTTTTATGCATAAAACAACTAAGGATTCATGGGGTATACTAATCCAATGAGAGAAAGAGATGTGCTGATCCTAATAAAAGGCGATGTATTAAGTCAGGGACGAGGATCCTTTTTTCATATAAAGCTTTTTAAAAAATCTTGTAAGAGTGGAATTGCATGATTTGAATTTCAAAGACACAATTAATGTTCCTTAATGTTTCTCAGTTTGTTCCCAAGTATGTTTTAGGACAAAGGAAGAATAAAAGTTAGCAGTTTCATTACCAGGTCACTGTTGTTCTTTTCCTAATATTTTCCAAATACTTCATATCCAAAGAACAAAATTATAAGGATGATGCAAAGAAAGTATGCTCAATATGTCTCCTGTCTTTGGGGTCTACTAGTTTTCAGAAAAGAAAGAGGAATGCCCTCTACCCAACGTCATTGCGTCTCCCCACTCTCCTCTACCCTACCCAATGACCACCCAATCTGTCCATCTTTCTGTTCTCATATACATTTGAGCATTGGAGGGGTTTCTCATAGAATTCCAAGATGGAAGTAGCTCATCAATATACAACTTCTGTAGGAAGTGTGCTTAAAGCTTGATCCAATGAAGCAGATATAGTTTTGATGAATAAAATAAATGGCAAAAGCTTGGATTCGATATTAAGATTCAAATTCATATTACTATAAGTAAGGTCCCATAATAATGTTCAGATCCAGCAATCCATATATCTACAGCGATTCTTAATTAAAATCAAGTCACTATTAAGTTTTGTGTTGTTAAACTGTGGCCTTTGACAAGTTTAATACTTTGGCCCATAAATCATCTTAAGCTTCCTCAGGACAGTTTACTGTTGATTTGTAGGAACTTATTTTTAATTATAGACAGAACCTAAATCTCTATGATAAAAGAGTTTAGCACCCATCTTCACTATTATTTCTAAGTTCTATTTTAAAGATCAAGATTGAGAAAGAACTCTCATTTCTCAAATAAGGTTGAACATACATATATATAAATATGTATTTATAAATATTCTCAGTACACCTACTTTCACTCTGATTTATGCCTTTCTTTAGAAAAATGCAATTAGTCATCAAGTGGGAGGGGATCATGTGGAAATAGAAGATGGCCTTGGTTAAAAATCTAAGTGATAGCAATAACTTTTGCTTTCAAAAAACGTCCCATATTATTGAGTTTTCTTATTAACTTGTCTAGGTCAGTATTTCGCAACATGGGAAGTCTTAATACCATATTCCCTCTCCTTATTTTCTTTTATTCCAAAGATTCTACCTTTGATGTGGGCTAGACTTCCTGGTGCCTATTTTTAAGATTTCACCTTCTCATTTTACTATGATTCCTTCCCATTGAGAACAGCTGTCTTATATCAGAGTAGCATCATTTTCTGTGAGATTAAGACTCTTGATCTAGAGGAGGAACTAAGTATTGGGAGAAATGGCTAATGACTACCATTTTAGCCCCTCTCCCCAAATGTATGTTGTTCAAGGTAGCAGGAGCCTAGTGGGGACCCAGGCCTGCTTGGGAACATATGCTCTAGATCAAATAATAGTCCTAGCATCAGACTAAAATTTAGAAAGGAGTATATTCAGGGTACTATATGTTTCTAGTATATTCTTTGAAGTTAAAGACAAGCCTTAACTCATTAAATAAAGCAAATTATTTGATGGCAAACTGTCTTCTGAGCGATTGTTTTTATATACAGTTCTTTTAAAGAAGTACTACTTTAATTCTATTAAATGTTCTTATGTCTTTATAGAACCTAAACTCAAATGATTAGCTCCCCATTAGCCATAGGGTGTCTTTTAGCAATAAAGTTATTCTGTTATAACATGATATATACAAAAGGGTTTGTGTTCTGCAAATTCACACATTTGAAACAATAGGGCCTATGGGAAAATAATTTTAGGGACAGACCACTCAAAACCCATGTAACTTTACATCCAGAGCCCTAAAGAAACAATAATTGGGGACCTTGGAGATAATTTGGACAGCGTAGACAGTAGGATGCTCAAGGGATGTGAAAATTCGCAAAGACAGTTGATTAGAAATGCTGGCTTGTGGGCACTGGGAAAAGTCGGGTGTTAATAGAACTTTGAGCACAGGAGAATCCTTCAAGGCTGGGGTGAGCTCCCTGGGAGGAAGCTGTTAAAATACAGATGGAAGACCTCCTGGCCTGTGCAGCAGCTGGGGTGAAGGATATTTCCTGATAAAGGTCATAATTCTATTCCCTCTTCTGTTTCCACTTGTCTATAAAAAAATCCCATATGAATCAACATAACAATCAACACATACTGATATCACTCCCTTATTCACCAATTGTTTATGAGCTAGTTTAGGGTTAATAGAAACACAGATCATAGGTAGAAAGACTGGGCTGAATTTCTTTGTAATTGAGGTCAGTTCTCCCCTGCCGTGTAGCAGAATTCTGAGCCTGGCTCCTCTGTGACTACAATTAAATAGCCCCTAAGCTGAGACAAAACATTCTACCAGAAAAGGATGACCAAATTATTGGCAAGTGAATATTTTCCTCTGTTGTGGCTTGTTGGCTGCTTACTAATTATATGCAATTTATCAAACTTAATAATTGCTAAATATTAGTTGCACTAAGTAGCAAAATGGAGAGGTTGTTCTCAATCAAGAGAACAATGATTTCATTTCCTAAAAAAAGAATGTATTTCTTTTCTATTCATTAGTTTCCTAAACCTAAACCAGTTTGTCGAATGAACTTTGAAAAAATAATGATGATGGGTTTCACTGGTGGCGCAGTGGTTGAGAGTCCGCCTGCCGATGCAGGGGACATGGGTTCGTGCCCCGGTCCGGGAAGATCCCACATGCTGTGGAGAGGCTGGGCCCGTGAGCCATGGCCGCTGAGCCTGCGCGTCCAGAGGCTGTGCTCCGCAACGGGAGAGGCCACAGCAGTAAGAGGCCCACGTACCGCAAAAAAAAAAAAAAAGATGTACATTTAAGTAGAATTTGATACCGATTGACTATCTCCCTAGGAATGTCCACCTTATGAGGCAGTCTGAGTATACCCCAGTGAGAGCAGATGATGATTTTTTAAGACATCTAGCATGAAATGTAGTAGAGAATTTCTTCTACAACTATTATAAAGAGGGAAAATTGAGCAGTGGGTTGGATTTTAAATATATTGATATTTTAGCTTGTTACTCTTCCCAATGATATTAACGTGGAAGAACATGCAAACAGTTATGGTACTTAACTCTGTTTTTTTTTCCTAGATAATTTATTGAAGTCATGCCTGAGTAATCATTTTTAATAAGGGAAACATTAAATGATCATCTGAAATTTCATGTTGCATTGAAATTTCATTTCAGGATAAACATGCTTAAACTATATTCAGGGGAGGTGTCACTATTTAAGTCCACACAGATTTTCACTATTCATTTCCTTACTTCTAATTCATGATCACCTACAATTCTGAAGAGATAGCCTAAATATTATTTACAAAATATTCAGTTCTAATGAACTGTAAGAGATTCTCTTTTATTGTTGTTGGATTCAGCTTGTGATTTTTCTTCAAACTTTCCAACTGGAGAAGTTGACAGTGGGTACATTGGTAAGGAACCCATCTCCTATTAAATACTAATCTCCCTAATTCTCAGTTTCCTAAAAGAGGAGAGATAGCCAGATTAAATTTAACAGGACTCCAGGGATTTGTACTGAGTTATTAATTCTTGTTTTTGTCTTTTTGACAAGGATGTGCTGCACTTTGGGAACTGAAAATGCATTCTGGAAAGCCTCTTTGACTTTTCATATTTGTAACACAGATGTTGGTCTTCAAATTCTCCTGCCTGTTGGAGTTTTATATCTCACAAGCTATTTATATACAAACGTGTTAACTACCATTCCAGGCTTCTTTCAATCTGTTTTGAGGGTTGTAAAGGACTCTTTTTCCTATATTTTGCTTGTATTTAAAAGTGTATAGATTATGAGTGGGTAAAAGTGAAAATTTTAGAATAAGACTCTCTGCCTGTGTTCAAACTCTCTATTATCTAGTCATGTGTTCTTGAGCAACCCATATTTCGAAGTAATATTAGTACTTACCTTATAAGATTGTTGAAAAGATGACTTTATATATATAAAAGGTGTTTATAGTGGCTAGCATATAATAAATATTATATAAATATCAGGTATTTTTATTATTATTCTTTTTCTCTAATAATATTCTTAGCTTGCAATTTTCCAAATTATAACAGTCATAGAAGTCAGTGGTAAAAAGAAGAATAAATAACCCATTAATAAAAATCAATTATCCATCTCCCTTCATTATTTATATGCTTACAGGTAGGTGCCTTTATTTTTTTAAATTATTTTTTCAGAACTCAGCTTGTCTGTCTTGAAATTTTAAGAGATGTCGCCACGTTGCTTTTTCAAAATGGCTGGAACAATCTACATACATTTCTACCAGTGAGAATAAATTTTTCCTCTTGTGACATAAGGAGGTATACCTTGCAGTTCATTACCCCTCTTTTCAAATGTGTCTACTCTGATACACACTCAGCCTATCTTTTGAGATTTTTAACGTCCATGATTGCATATATTTTTATTTCTAGAAGCCAATTGTTTTTAAGTTTGTATTCTTTTTTTTTTTTTTGCGGTACTTGGGCCTCTCACTATTGTGGCCTCTCCCGTTGCGGAGCACAGGCTCCAGACACGCAGGCTCAGCGGCCATGGCTCACGGGCCCAGCCGCTCCGCGGCATGTGGGATCTTCCCGGACCGGGGCACGAACCCGTGTCCCCTGCATCGGCAGGCGGACTCTCAACCACTGCGCCACCAGGGAAGCCCCAAGTCTGTACTCTTATTTGTGAAAATTTTCTTGAGTGTGTTGATCTTTGCAATTTTATTTTTATGTCTTTAAATATTTTATACAAAGAAATTCTGAGAGTGTTAATGTCTTTAGCCCTTGGTTTTCTAAATCTGTTATTTCATGTGTTGATGTGATGTCATATTAATCTGTGGGAGTCCTGAGGTCCTAGTTAGGGATATTTTCCTTTAAAGGGCATTTGACCCCACTTTTGTCATTGTTTATGTTATTGGGGAACATTCCTATCTCCTATTTCACAGGCCTCTTTGGGGGCTTTTGCATTAGATTGGGAGTCTCAGAATCAACTCTCTTTGTCACTGCTGATCCAAAGGTCCAGGTGTTGGTTTGGAACTCAGTTTTCATGCAAACTTATTCCTCACCATTGTCCATAGATCTATCCTGATTTCCCATCACATTGACTCTTCTTCACGTGGGCTGTCATGCTAACTTCCCACTACTAAAATCCTGGCTCCCGCATTTTGGGGACCATCTTCCAGAATCCTGACCATATTCCTGCGTAGCTCAGAAATACACTTTGGCCAACAATATTAGGAGCCCAGGTTTCCGGTGCTTCCAGGCTCAGTTCTAGTTAGTTGTCCTTTTTATCCTCAATTGGTGGGATAAGCCCTGGAAATCCCTTCCACCTCCAGTGAAACTAGAGCAGCCTCTAAGAATGCATCTTATCAAGAGTCTAGTTGTATTTGGGAAGGGGTGGTATAACTCAGCTCCCAGCTACTCATGATGTTGAAGCAGAAATCCAAGCTTTTTGGGTTTTGCCTCAAATTCCATCCTAACTCTTGAATCCTTGCTGCTGAAGTACCTCATCTACTATGCTTTCCCCCATCACTCTTTTATCCTTTTCTTGATCATGGTAGTCTTACTTCATTGTTGACTCTAATATGTGCTAAGTGGTTCTTTAGAGAAAATCAGAATAATTCATTGTCGATTTTATTTTTCATAGCTGTGCATTTTATTGGGAAAGCATGTATCATATGAAATTATTTACCTATGCCAGAAATGCCATGGTCTTTCCTAGTAAGCAAAATATCCTAGATTAAGATTGATGAGAGATTCAGCATTCCTTAAGTAATGAAAACAGGAAAGAAAGAAAAAAGACTAAGGAGTAAAGCACTAGTGATCCTCAATAGAAAGCAGAGTTCAACAAATATTGGCCTCATGACTGCAGAACATCCCTAATGTCTTCTAGCAAGAGCCACTAAATATACATATATTTTTGTTAAGCCAAGTTTACAAATGGTCCTGAAATCCAAATAGGAATATTTGGATTTTCCCAAAATGTCCTCTCCTTATTCCTGGGACACACACACAGACGCATACACACCCTCATTTTATACTCTCAAAGCGAAGGATCCCTGCTGTTTTCATATGCTGCTACCGTGTTCTTCTCCCTCTCCCTTTCTTCTTGTGCACATCTGCCCCCCGCATTTTCATTAGAAAGAGGTGCTCGCCATGAGAATGCCAGTGCCTGAGCCAGCGGTGTGGGATCTACAGCTTGGTTTGCTGCAGTAGTCTGGATTCCATGCAGGGGCTAAGAAAATGCTCCTTTCCACCAAGCTGTGAGCCCCAATCAGCTCTGCTTGTGCCCTATGTCTTACAGAGGGCTCACAGCTCCCACAGAACCATTCCATCTCTCTTGGCTCTCACACTGACCTGCCTCAACTTGTCTCACAAATCAGTCCGACTGGCTTCTCGTCCTTTTCTCTAGTGACTAAAACCTACTCCAAGGGGCTGGTCAGAGAGGTCCCTACTGCCCTCATGCTTCTCCCTCTTCTGTCTTCCAACAGTTAACAATCACAAAGCCCCTGTAAATAGCAGTGGCACTTATAAGATCCTGGGCTGAAGTGGAATGGGGAGGAGCACAGCCTGAGTGCACCAATATTGTTTGAAACCAGACTCAGGTGGCTAAAGTATCCTTTTACTAAAGTTACACAAGTATTTAATAAGCTAGCTTTAGCATTCCATTCCTTTATTGCCTATGCTGATAAACTCAGCCACCAATAAGGGAGCAGTGACATCATCAATAAAGAACACTAGGGCAAAATGGGACAATCACTTTTTTTTTTTTTTTGACAGGAAAATAGGATTTATGGGTGGGCATGAGTAAGGAGGGGGCAGTGCCGAAGCTCTCATGAGTGCAGGGTCCGCCATGTGTCCAGGGGTCACGAGTAGGGATGTATTTGACCCCACAGCCGTCCGTGATGAGCCACTTTTCTGCCACCATGTTTTCAAATTCATCTGCATTAAACTTGGTAAATCCCCACTTCTTGGAGATGTGGATCTTCTGGTGGCCAGGGAACTGAAATTTGGCCCTGTGGAGGGCCTTAATCGCATGCTCCTTGTTCTGCAGCTTGGTATGGATGGACATGATGACCTGGGCAACGTGGACCCTGGCCACTGTGCCCTGGGGCTTTCCAAAGGCACCACACATACCTGCGTGGAGCCTAGACTGGGGACAGCATGCCAGTCATGAATGTCCACTGGAAAAAGCTGTCTCCAAGTTCCCTTGGGGCAAGCGGTACAGGCAACAGGCTGCGTACACTACCGAGGAGGCTGCGGTTTGCAGCCATTGCACACCAGGCCCCCATGGAGAAAAGAGCACAGTAGGCTTAACTGGCTGCAAAGGGACAGTTACTTTGGAACAGAGTTATTTGATAACAATGAATTAAAGGTCCCAAATCTCATTTTGTATATATATATACACACACACATAAATATACATGGATATAAATTCTTAGAAAGAGACATTTTGAGTATTTCTTATGCTTATAATCTAAAGATTATTCAAAATTAAAGAAAAAAATTAACATTGTTAGACTGTATATGCATATATATACATGCATGTACAGCCATCCATGACATGATCATCTGTTACACATTTACATATACTAGTATATATATACTCACACGTTTCAATAATAACATGTCTTGTATTTGAAAATATGAATTTCTGAAGGAGTCCTAAGCACAGACAAGTAAAAAATAAATAAAGCTATGTTTTAAATTGAAAATTGGAAGAAAATTTCAAATTTTTATTCACACCAGTTTGAAAGTAATAAGAATCTAGAATAGATGACATATATATTTTAAGTTTATCAATGCAGCAAAGTTTATTGAAATTCTGCTCAATGCTAAATCTGACAATGAGGGACAGTATTTTTTCCCCTACCTTCGTCCCTCTCTTCTTCCTCTCTTCCTTTCTTTCCTCCATCACAAATGATTTCAAGGACACTGATTGAAATTCTGATTTACATTCTTCTCATTTAACACACTGTATGTTTTTTACATATAAAAATATTTTGGCATTTTTTTGATAATTTAGTTTAATTAATGCTTCAACCTTTAGCTGTACAATTTTGTCCTTTAATAAATACTTGATGGATTTTGTGTTAATATAATTTTTAAAAGATTTTTGTCTTTCTAAGTGTTAAAGTAGTATGTGCTACATAATAGAAAGTTTTAAATTTCAAAATTTAAATCCAGAAAGCCCAGTGATAAAGAAATGGTTATGAAAATATGATATAGCCAGACATTGAGATGTTGCACAACTACTACAGTAGTTTTTTTTATATATAATAAACTGGTAATATAAGATGGTAAGTGGAAAAGGACATAAAGTGGTATATGTGGTGTACTTTATATTTCAGTAATAGGCATCTATTTCATTATAAAGATATTTGTGCATTTATGTGTATTTAGAAAAGTTTATTAAGGATACATGAATATGAAGCTTTGGTCTCAGTATTCAGCCAAAATCTGCTATTGGGTTTCATCGTTGAGTTTTGGAAGTTCAAAGACCCACTTAAGTGTCATTTATGAAAGCCCTGAACTTTGCATGATCAGTGATCATATGATCGTATTGGTTATCATCATAGATAAGCATCATGACAATGTCAACAGTGCATATAAAGCCCATCTTTGGGGTTTGTCATTTAATATCAGATTATCTGAATATCCATTTCAGATATAGGTAAGGATTTTTGTTGAAACTTCTGTTAAATCTTTATGTGCTTTATACGATAAAATTCAATTTTTCTGGGGGAGTATGAAGTATTTATTGTAACCATCAAATGCAGCACTAATTAATTATTCTGAAACTGTTAAATCCACATATGTAACCATTTATTGAGAACACTCAAATGTTTAAATTTATCAAGAGATAGATTGGCAATAGGAATGTTAAAAGAGAGGACATAGATAACTTAGCTAGATAACGTTTGGAAGAATATATATTTTTTAAACCAACTAATGCTTATAAAACTCTAAATAACATACTGCAAAATAAGAGGTATTAATCTACATTATAATACCAATGTCGATGTTTGCAGATGTTTTAGCCACAGTATATGTGGTTAAAATTCAATATTTATACATTAAACAAAACAAGAACGCTACATGATTCTTAGATATTTAATTCCATTTGGCCCAAGGCTTTCTAGCAAAGAATTTGTTTTGTAATTTCTGGTTTATTCTGCTGATGAAGTAAAAGTAGAATGCCAACTCTACCACTCAACATTTCATGAGAAGGAAAAACATAAAAACCATATCAATGATCAATCATATTTAATAGGACTTTTTAAAAAAGATTATACAGAGAACCAAAAAAAAATAATAATGGAGTGTTAGGAAATAACAGTTACTCTTAAATATCTTGCTTCTTCGCTGATTTCATTTGACAGTGAACATCTATTTTCTGCTGTGAAAGTGCAGTATATTGCAGCAGCAACCCGGGAGCTGACAGCAAGGAGAAATTATTGTTCCTGTACCACAACTGTGAAGCTTTAAAAATTTAACCACTAAAACTTTTGGTAAGCTAGTTGAACTAAAATATGATATTTTGGTAATGTTTCCAGTTTACTCTTGATCTCAGCTGGTCATTACAGGATGTTGATATTCCAGGTTAAACAGAGCATTATAACCTCTGGCTTTTGGCACTTGGAAAAATGTATGTTCAGAGCCTCTCTGAATATACACATTCATAGAAATTATTTATTAGTTTTGTCTCTGGACCTTGATGTGTATTTTAGTTTTTTCTTCTTTTCTGGCTTCATTAGGTTGTTAATTTGAGACACTTGACTATGTCAAAATGCCAACATCCATAAAAGTGATTAGTGTTTTGGAATACAGAGATATTTCTTTAGTAGTAGGATGAAATTCCATGTTTTTGAATATGCAGTGAACCAAATCATCAGTACCAAACATAAATGTGTGGAATAAAAATATGATATAACACAAAGAACTTAAAATGTGTCCATTACTGTTGATCTCAATGCTGCAGTTATAAAGGGATTATTTACACAACAGGTATTTGTGGATCCCAAATGATGTGGTGAGTGCCGTGTAAGCTATTATGGAAGAGGAAGTAAATAATATTAATAATAATAACCATAACAACTATCATTTGTTGAAAGCTCATTATATGCAGGGATTATCCAAAAGCATTCTATACTTTTAAATACTCAAAATAAAAATTTGACATTTTAAAGATAAGGAAAATAAGACTAGTTGGGTAACTTGCTCCAAGCCATAAAATGACGAGTATAAGCACCAATTCTGATTAGTGTCTACATAACTCCAGCACCAGAGTGCTAACACCGTGCACAGTATGAAACATCACTGCTCAGTACACCTGGAAGGGGGAGACGCATTTAACATACAGCAACGAATCTGTGAACAAGAAAAGAGGTTTCAGTGGTGTGGTTACAAACATATATGTGGTTAGAATTCAAAGAAAGAGAGGACTGAGGGCTGGGCCTTTAAGGATAAGCTGAGATGTATTTGGAGGAAAAGAAGAGGGAAAACATTCTAGGTAAATGATCAGTAATGTGAACAAAGATACTTGAAAATGTTGACTTCTCTAGGGAAGTAGGGAAGTGTTTTTGGTAGAAGGAGTAGTGAGTCCACCACTTATACTATTCCCTTAAACATATTTCCAAATTTTAAATCTTTATATTAAATACCTTAGATGTCTTGTTATTCAGTGACTTATATTAAAGATACAAATTCTGATATGGGACTACTTAAAGCATTTCATAATAAGTAGAGTGCTGTGTTAAAATTGACAATATATCATTTTAAAGTTAACAAAATGGAAAATGGAATGAGTCTAATACTATCTCAATATTTCAGCATAAATATTTCCTTTTCGTTTTCTACCATTGCAATGAGGTAGGTTGTTGAGGAGGGATTTCTCATTTACAGATAAGGATACCACAACAGAGAGAGTAATTTGCCTAGGGCCACACAGCTACTTATCAGAAGAGAAGGGATTCTAAACCTGCGATTTTGGGGAGCCAGAGCAAGTCAAATTTTATAGACGTTTATAGCTGTTTCTCATATATTTTTCCGCCTTCAGACAATCCTACCTTCCAGAAGAAAACTTACTAAATTCAGCTGCTATCACCTTTTCACTTAAAAAAATTGTCTACTACTTTGGCGTTGTCTCAAAGCTTGATTTCTGAGACTAAAATATCAAAACTTTATGTAAGCGTATAACTTGTGATTGGGTCAGTTATTACATGAAAAATAGTTATCATTCTATGCCTATTCATTGATTATAGGACTCAAAATATTTTATAGAAAGTCATTGATGTGTTATATTACTATATCACTGTATACTTGATTTTTCATTCCATGCTTTCTTTTAATCAAGAAAAGTGCAAAAATTCTTACAGTGAGGCAGCTCAGTATTGGATTTGGACTGCACATTTGATGGAATTCAGTGGTACAATTTTTTTCCCCAGTAAACTTGTGATAGTACATATATTGCTTTTCTAAAATGCACTTTTTAGATGCCAGTTTCTGGGGGAGAAGATTGCAGAGGTAGATTTAAAGGTAACCATTAGAAGCCAGAGATACTATCAGAGACTCCAGGACTCTCTTTACTAGTCAAATATTAGGGATTGAAACATATCTATAGTACTTAAGTACACCAGAAAATATGTGTGTGTGTGTGTGTGTGTGTGTGTGTGTGTGTGTGTCTTTGGGAGGAGGGGAGGAGGAAGCAGAAAAATATTAGAATTAAATTATTTAATTCCAAATTCTTATTCTGCCATCATGAATCAGAAACACGTAGGTGGATAAGAATGTCTGTTGTCTACACTGTGGACTCCTGGGGAACAGTATTGTGGAGAGAAGCAGGAGAAGACACCACTTCTAGCTGGGTGCTGCTAATTCCCCACTCTATTCCTAGGGGTGAATAATTTGAAGACAGGAGACTTGGTTTCCTATGGGCAGAGTACATCAATGACAGTTGGTACATTATTAGAATTTCATATTACTCAACTGAAAACGTGTCTACAGGACCACTTTCTAAGTTCTAGGGAGCTGCACAAATGCTTTGTTGTTATCATTAGAGCCAACACCCATAGTTGATGGAATTCACCCACAAATGAATTTTGGAATCTCTTACTATAAATGTTTCCTTTATTGTTTACCTTTCCACAACACCAGAGAATCTCCATTCACCTCCAGGATGCCTTTGGAAAACCACAGGAATTATTTCCCAGTCATTCTCTTTAGCTTGAGGTTTCCTACCAGGAGGCTGAATATGGAATGGCATTGAAATTCTGCAAGAACTACACACAGGTTAAAATGTTGTGCAGATTTGAGACATGCATGAAAAGGAAATCTATTAAAGTGAAAGCAGAGGTCATATTAAGGTGATGAGTACTTTTTCTTTTTTCATTAAATAACATTCCTATAACTGGTTTAATAAAATTTCCAGAAGAACCAAAATAACATAAGTCAGGAAAGAACAAATACTTAGGTCTTTAAAAAGTGTCAGTGTTGCTTCTTGACAAAGTTCTGGAGTAGAAATTCTATCATAGATATACAATTATGGTAATTACATGGTTTTTCCTTTTTTGTATTTTAAAACCACAGCAATACCGCAACATTTGGGATAGTGAACGAGCCTGAGTAACTTTAGGGGAAGGTCTGTGTCAATAAATGGCTCCATTTGCATCTCATGGATACAGTTTAGTGTATTTCAGTAGGAAATCGTATTGCTGCAAATTAGATACTGTAATTAGATATTTTTCCCAGCTTTACTCTTCATAATGAAAATATGGTCAACTCCACATCTAAATTTACTTTTATTTTCCTGGTTTTAAGAGCAGGCTTTAAGACACAACTTGTATTTTCAGTTGTGCTCATTGAAAATATCTGTAACTTCATGGAGGAATGGTCTATATTTACAGTTGGCAAAGCAACTGAACTAGAAAATCTAATGTTATGTTTCTGCTGATTTACTGTCACTTTAATGGTATGTTATCACAATCCTCTTACACTTTTATAGTCTAGGGTAGTTTTAGGTTAACACACATTTAATGAAAAGTGAATTGAATGGTACCAGGCATACGCAAATATAACTGCTATCACCTGAGTGAATTGCCTCTTAATATTACACATACAACTTTATGAAATTCAATCCTGTGTTGTTATAATTGAGAGAGCAGAATTTTAGATTCCTAATAGTTTGAGATGAGATAGAAAACAAGTTTGTTTGATATTCGATGCCTCGTTTAATGATATATTTGCCCTTGTTCATGGGCAGCCAGGGCTGAGGGTGCAGGGTGGGACAGATGTTCTTTCCTCATTTGAAGCAAAAACACTTTCCTCTTCTTTTGGGGGAGAGGAGAGAACTTCACAGAGGAAGAGACAGATGAACTTCACAACATCCAACGATAATGCCCAACTATACAAAGAGAAGTGAGGGCGCATTTTTGAACAAATTATTTATCCACTATTAACAGTCCCCTCTCAAAAGTTTCTTTTTCTCTTTTATTGTTTAAATTTGTCTAACCATATGTTTGAAGGGGGAAACCACTGGAAATACGGACTTACTTTATAAGAAGTCATCTATATAAAAGAAGATATAAGAAATAGAGCATCTTAACTGATGTGATAGGTAGGTGAATTGTACGGAACCCTGGTTTTTGTGCTCGCGCAGAAGAGACTGATGTTCCAAACTAGATTCCACTACTTTTCCTTAGAGGAGGTCTTATTTGCCTCATTATTTGCACAACATAGGGTCATCTGAGATTGTCTCAAAGGTCACCTGGAAGTCTTTCATTCTATCATTCAGAATAAAGCCTTGAATTCAAGGATAAGCTTACAAAGTCCTACATCTGCGGGGCTCATATCATTTTACCTAACCATCTTCATCTCCTCTGATGAAATAAGTTTTTAACTTTTTTCAATTTCCTTAAATATCCCAGCCTCCTTCGATGCTAGTCAAAGCTTTAAAAGAGCAGATGTGGGAAGAGAGCAGGTTGAATAAGTGCCTTTAATTTATAAGAATAAAAAAGTCATTTTAGTTTAAAGAATATATCAATAAGACAATCAAATGAGCAAATAAAAACAGAAAGACATTATGATTCCACCTTTCCTCACCTGTAAATAATCAGACTAGTATAGAAATCCATTTGCAAATTATACCTAGCCCACATTCTGAAGGAAAACTCACTCATATATTCTAATTCTTGCTTTCTTCTTTTAAGTTTTGCTTAAAGAGTAATTATAATTGGGGGAAGCCAGAACCCTGGCTTTAGATCTGGAAGAGTTAGCAATATTATCCACTGCCACTGTGTTTTGGTGTCCAGACTGAGCTACTTCTGATCTTGGGAAAAGCAGTCTGTTTACAGGAACTTTGGAGGTAGGGGTGGAGATTTGAGTGACTAAGTCCTGTCTGCAAAATGGATCTGTGATTTTTATTGCTTAAAAAAGAAGAGGAAGAAAGTGAAAATAAACTTCTATTAATATTTCTGTAGCTAGAATTAGCTGATTGCATTTGCATTTGATGTTCACAGCTTTCTGCTTTTAGAAACCACCAACAGTCTACTTGGCTACACAAAAGTAAAACAATATCTAGTCAAGAAAAGCAACATTTGTGACAGTCAAGCATAACCTGCTTTGCACCAAAATGTGAAAGGATTGTCTTCCCTGAGTGAAGAGATATTTATGATGTGAAATTATTTTTGGCTGCTTCTAGTTGAGGCCAGAGGCTGAGATTTGAAGTCTGGAGTCAGAGACAGAGAGCAGCAGACAGCGGGTGCTACTTGAGATAGATGGGAAAATATCAATAACCCAGCACAAGGCCTAAGAGAGGACATGGCCAAGCAGAAAAACTGGCAGAGGAGGAAATGCTAGTTGGAGCAATAACTTGAAAAAAAATTTCAGGTTTCAATTTCCTTCCCTGCCCCATAATTCCATTATAGGAAAACCTTAATAGCATTTATTGAACACTTAGCTTTTTGTTAGGTGTGTGCTGAGGAATAAAAGGCAAGGGCATCAGTTAGCAGTCTGGAGCAGAGTGAACTGTGTAGAAGGGTGGCACATGAAATGGTATGTGAAGGGCAGAGGTGATATACAGAGAAAGGTGGAGTAAGATGGGCAATAATGATAATATTAACATTTGGCAAGAATTTAGTAGGTGTCATGCATTTTCCTAGGTTCCACAGGGACTCCTGAGGGGCCCAGAGAATATTTGGGGGAGGGGCCTAGACTTCCTCTAACAACACAGTGTGTGGCTTGGTGTACTACTAATGGGCTGTTAAAGGGAAGGTGAGCCTCCAGAAGCCTAGAGGCCCCAGGGAACCTCAGGGTGGCTGCTCTTATACATTTACATCAAAGGAGAGCACTCATATGCACAGTCTTTATTTCCAGAATAGGACTTTAGGCAGTGCGGAAACAGTCAGTGACATGGAAAACAATCCTATTATCTATTGAAAGAGCTAATGCTGTCTGGTCACAAAAGCCAGAATCTAAGGATCAGAATTCCAGTTCAACTCTAGAACATATTAGCTATGAGCTCTGGGGCAAACCTCATGACTTTCTCGAGTTCCATTTTTCATACCACAGAAGCTAAGAAGATGAAATGAGATTGTATGTAGAGATGTTAAATGTAAAGTCCCATAAAATGTTAGCCATTTTCATACTCTTCTTTTTATCCCTTTTTCTAGTTTTACCATAAAATATTAGTGGAATGATAAGTTTGGGGAATAGAATGCGTCAGGAATGAAATTAGTGAAAATGCTAAATTAAGAGCAGGCCTTATCCATAATATTCTGAGGGTTCCCCCTCCATTCTTCTAGATTCATGGCAGTACTTTTCCAGTTTTTAATATTACCAAGTTATAAAATTTAAAAGAGGAGATAAAACTCTGATTAACCATTGAAAATCTAGTTGAGAAGTATTGGTTAATAAAGAAAAAAAGCAAATATATATATGTTTCTTAATAAGGACTTATAGAGTAAAATATAAAAATGAATAACAAGGAAAATCAGAATGAGATCCAGAAGTAGAAATATTTAAAGGACACCCTTTTCCCTATTGGCCATGAAAAACGTACAGTATCTAGTGTATACCATACCAGGGGCATGTCGAAAGGGTTAGTTACTTAACAAAACAAAATAAAATGTCTGAAATTCTTTTTAAATAGTTTTAAATAGTAAGATTCTTGGCTCCAAATCAGAAAACCTCAAAGTAAAACTCTCCTCTTGCCAGAATCTAAATGAATTAATTGGCCATTTAAGATTCAGAACTCTAAGAAACAGACATTAGCCAAAGAGTTTTTCAACAGTCATTCTAATTTCAGATAAAATTTTGATATTTATTTTTAAATTAATTTTTAAATAAAAATTAGGAAGTCCAAAAATTTTCGTGGCTTGCTGGAGATCACTGAAGTAAACAGCGAAAATATAAGGACTGTAATCTGCATCTCCAGATCTATCCTCCAATGCTTTTTCCGTTACATTTCATAACCTCTTATATATCCATATATTTCATATAGTTCTTAATATAGTAGAGTCTACCCCACCAGCTTTCTATATTTATTTCTATCATTTAAGGAATGTACTCCTTTTCTAGATTAATGTCTTACAAAGGAAAATAATGAATTTCTTTGGCATTTGTGTGGAAAGGATTAATTTATTGAAGACAATATCTCTACAGGTTGGTGCCCCAGAAAGAAGTTGACCTCCTACAAAACTCCATGGAAACTAGCTACAGCCAAGTGCATGGAATAGTCACGTCGATCAGAAGGCTTGGAATCTGTCCTGGATCACAGTGGTACTCACCTGAGCACGTATGCTGAGCTGGTCGGGTAGAGATGGAGCCACGTTATAGTGCTGTTGTATTATGGCCTCTGATCACATGGTGGAAGTGTTGAAATTTTCTTCATCATAAAGTTCAAAAAGCCCAGGATCAGAGTCCCTCTTCCAGAGTCTGCCATTCAGTGCTGTTACATTGCTGTGAGCTGCACTAGTGTGTGTGGGACAGTGAGGGGCCCAGGTACCTACAGTTAATCCTGTCTCTGTAGTGTTTACTCCAAAGGATCTCCTCCAGGAGGCCTGGCAAGTGTGCTGCTCAGCATTTGCTTTTGTATTGTAGTCTGGTCTTCAAGAGTTCTATCTATGTATGTAGTCATGAAAATCAAACCAACAGATATTGCTTCATATCTCAATAAGTATCCCTTGTAATGGTTTTATAAATATGTTATATATACATGTATATATATATATATATATAAAAATTATATTAGACCAGTATAATATAAGTATAGTAGGTTGAACCATATCAAATTCTAATATTAAACCATTTTTCATTTACAAAACAATAGTAATTTCATATTACCGTCATTACAAATTTTTTCATCCAGGGCAATGTTAACTTCAGTTACTCAGACTCTTTTTTTTTTTTAATTAAGGAAAGATTTCAATGTTTACTATTAAATATAAGAAAAAATATATATATATACAGTTCATATTAACAAATGTTAGCATTTTGCTATATATATACTTATTTTCTTTAGGAAAAAATAATACAGGTAAAATAGAAGTGTTACCAAATCAAACTTGGGTATGCTCGCCTACATGCAGTAAAGCCAATCTACTGACACTGGGTTGTAGTGAAGCAAAATGCAGTGTTTATTGTAAGGCTCCAGACAAGGAGTCCCGGGCAGCTCATGCTTAAAAAGCCCAAACTCCCTGTTGGGTTTCAGGGAAGCAGTTTTTAATAGGCAAAGTTTGCAGGGAGGGCTTCAGGGTGTGTAACCCTCCTCTTATTGGTTGGTGGGGAGGTAACAGGGTGGTGCTCCAGGAATCTCAATCATCAGACTCTGGCTGCAGCCAGTCTGGGGTCCATGTGCCTGTGCTCAGGCTGACGTTACCATCCTCCACCTGGATGGGGGCCTTAGTTTCTGTAGAACTCAGAGATATGTATCAGATTGTCATGTACATCTCAGGCAGAATCAGGGCCAGGCCCCCATTGTTGCACTATTGTTTCTTTCTGCACTTCCCTAATTAGTAACTGTTTGGTTCTGCCCTTTGGAACTCAGGGAAGGTCTAGGAGGCTGAAACCTTTTTTCTATAAACAAGAAATGGTGGACACAGAAAGGCCTTCTTATCTGGGAGGGCCCACTGGGTCCTGCTCAGTTTTAGAAGGTCGCTTCCTGTCCCTTATTGACTCTTTTCTTTTCCTGTTGTCAACCTAGAGAGATAAATTCTGAAGGAGTCTCTGAGATAAACAATATTATCTTCTTTTGTTATCATTATTTTATGAAAAATATGTAGTATTATTTTATGTTTTAATAATTCTTACATTCTTGGGTGTGATACTGATGTGGTTGTGCAGAAAAATGTCCTTGTTTTCTGGATATATATTATATTTAGATATGGAATGCCATGAGGTTTGCAAATTACTTTCAAATTGTTCAGGAAGATGTGTGTACACACATGTGCATGTGTGTAGGGAAGTAGCAAATGTGACAAAATGTTAACAATAGGTTATTTTAGGTGAAGAGTTTAGGAGTGTTTATCTTAGTATTCTCTCAATTTTTTTCTGTAAATTTAAAAGAAAAAGTAAAAGCTTAAGAATTTTAAAGCACTGTGTAACTGAATCACCTAATATGAAATGCATTTGAGATAATTTAGTTTAACTTTCCCTTTCAGCAAACCATAACTTTACACAAAATGCTAATCTTAACAATGTAAAACTAGTGTTTTTCAATGTAAAATGGTGCATCCACTTCAGAAAACAAGTTTTTCGGTTCCTCAGAATGTCAAGCCTGTGGTTACCATATGACCTAGCCATTGTAGATTCCTAGGTATATACCTAAGAGAAATAAAAACATATGTCTATTATTTCTAATATCCGAAAAGTGGAAACAACCCAAATGTCCATCAACTGATGAATGGATAAAAAATGTGTGATATATCCATACAATGAAATATTCAGCAATAAAAAGGAATGATGTACAGATACATGCTACTCCATGGATGAACCTAGAAAGTATTATGCTAAGTGATAGAAGTCAGTCACCAAAGACCATGTGTTTTGTAATTCCATTTATATGAATATTCCAGACTAGGCAAATATATAGAGACAGAAAGTACATTAGTGGTTGCCTGTGTTACGGAGTCCAAGCCCATACTGCTTGCTGCATGACAGGCCAATAAATCTAGAGAAAAGGTGTTGGGGCGAAGAATAGCGACTTTATTTGGGAAGCCAGCAGATAGAGTAGATGGTGGACTAGTGTCCCAAAGAAATATCTTGCCCAGGTTTGGATGCTAACTTCTTTTATAGAACAAGAGGGGTCAGAGGAGAAAAGGGAAAGGGAAAAAGGGGTAAGTTGTTGCAAATATTTCAGAGGGGATGTGTTAATTTCTTCTTTCTTGCAGCCATTCATAGGCAGACCTGGTCAGGATGTTTCCCGTGAGCCAAACAAAGGTACTTTATAGCCTCCTGCTCAGGCATGGGAGGCAGGGTTCCTGGAGATGGGCCAGTATGTATACTTTAAGCTACAGGCAACATCCCTTTAGTGAATAACTTGTAGCAAAAGCAATAGAATACAAAGCTTGAAGTAAAAGAAACAGATCCAATACAGAGTCAGATTTGTTCTTCCCTATTCCACTTGGGACTGTTGGGTGGGGAGGTGGATATGAAGAGTGACTTCTAATGGAATAGAGTTTCTTTTGGTGGATGATGAAAATGTCCTAAAATTAGATAATGGTGATTACACAACTCTGTGAATATGATAGAAACCACTGAATTGTACACTTTAAATAGATGAATTTTATAGAATGTGAATTATATTTCAGTAAAGCTGTTAAAAATAGTCTTTTTTATGAAGTTAGGAGAAACAAAATATTTTAAGACTGATTGCAAATATAAAACTATATATGATCTTTGCTGATTTTGGATCTTACAAAATGGCAATTTTAATATACTGAAATATGAGAAACAATATTAATGTCAGAGATGAGGAAAGCTGACATGGTAGATTTATCTGAAAATGTAGCAGTTGTACCATTTGTTGCTTTAGTGTTTTTCTGATTATCGTTTAAGCACTATAGCTTATAAAGAGGCTAGAAATTCTTCAGAAGTGCATTTCTTGCTGTTAACCGATGCTTATTTCAATTTTGGATGAAGAGGAAAGAAACACTGAAATTGTATATATTTTTTAAGAAAAAATAATTAGCTCTTATTTTTTCTATTTCAGAAGGGGCAATTTATATGCCAGTTAAAAAATAAATTAAAAGTCTCCTAATACATTAATACTCAATATAAAAGTCACTCACTTAGACCCTTGGGATACTTTTAACTTTTATGCAGCAAAACAGAAACATGAAACAAAAATCTCCATGAGTCTTACTTTCCCTTAGTGGACACAGAATATAAACATTATACATGATAAATAATTGAATTGCATAGTATGTTAGGAAATAAACAAGAGGATTGGAAAAAAATGAGATCAAAGAAAGGGTATCAAGAATGCAAGGGGCAAAATGTTAGAGTTGCCATTACTGAGATCGGGGAGGCTACAGGAAGAGCAGCTTTTAGTATGTAAGTGTGGGAGTTCAGCTATTCAATTGTGACATGTGGGTCTTGAGATATCTATTAGACCTCCAAGTGGAGATGCTGAATTGGCAGTTGCATAGATAAATGTGGAATTCAGGAAAGTGATTTAGGCTGGAGACATTAACTGTGAAATGCAACTACATAGGAGTTGGCGTTTATAGACATGATACTGGATAGAGAAGAGATTTTTCAACATTCAGATTTTTCAACATTCAGGTCTTAGAGAAGAGAAGGAACCATTAAAGGAGACTGAGAAAAGTAGTAGCTGTTAGTTGAGCCACAAATGATGAGTATGTGGTGCCCTGTAAGAGATGTGTCACCCAGAACTGACCCTTAGATATAACTTTGGCATTATCTGCAGCTACCATTGCAAAGACAACAATCATGAGCTGAGAATTATTCTGTTTAGGTTTAAGCTACCCAAACTTGAGATCTTACTGGATTGTCCATCTTGCCTCAAGTTATAAAGTTTGTAACTATCAGCCTCAGAGGAGCAGTGGGGATATCTGAGTTTATTAAATAGGCAGTTAGTAACAGTTGGGGAATTGCCTGACTAGGTGAGGAGAAAAATTTTTTGAGGGGGAGAGTAAAACATGTTCAAAGTTGAAAGGAGGGGACTAGGAGTCATATTAACTTGATTATTACAGTCCATTTTGTACCCCACACTGGTGAAATTGGCTTATTTCTTGGGACTAAAATTCCACATTCTAGTAAAATACTTTATGTAAAATAATCTTCCTTTAGAGTATTCAAAATGCCCTCGGTGCCTATCTGTTTCCTGCTGATAGGCTAGTCATGCCAAGGATAACAAAAAGATTCCAGAGTTAAAATTACTGAAAGTATATTGCGCACTCTTGCCACACGTGCCAGTGTAGGTTGGCTGTAAAGACGATAATTTCCAGATCTATCCATAATGAAATAGGAATTGAAGTACATAAAAAATTAGCCAACCTTAAACAGAAAGGGAGATGGTTCTGCTCATTTTAATCACTCGAGGATCCAGGAGGAGGGAAGTACCATCAGTTTATGACACTGTTATCTCAACATGAGGCTTGAAGATTCTACAAGACTGGTGTCCAATATAGAGAATGGGGGTTGAATGTTAAATGCCCATGTCTTTCAGCTCACATTTTCTTGACCGAGATGAGTCACTTGGCTATGCCTATTTCTCTAGGTAAGAACAAGTGTATCTTCCTTGTGTCTGGAATCAGAGAAGAATCTGGTGTGCTGGGGAATGCTAGTGAGGTCTGTTAGACTGAAGTAGCCCTTGTGACCTTAGGATAATGAGAAGTAGGAGCGCTGCCCCTGCCTGTTGTACCTCTATGCTACAGTTATAAGCTCTGTGTATTTGAATGAATTGGAGGTGGTAGGGAAAGAGAAATAGTTCTCTATGACCCTTGAGTTTATCAGAAAAAGGAATGGGAGGATAGCAGAAAAGGGTAGAGGATCAATAATTATTTTAAAAGAGAGACTTGCATTGTCTTTGTAACATAGTGTTTTGAATTATTAAATGACGTGCTCTTATTCTCTTTTCCCTATCACACTTATTTTCTCTTTCTCACTAGGAGAATGTTTGTGCCACTTAGAGTAAGCCATGCCACCCATTGATTCTGAGACAGGTAATCGTATCAAAGAAATGATGGCAGCAAAATTAAATTTAAATTCATATATTCAACTTTAAATTTTCATGTGTAAGATAGAAAAGTTTGGATCTACCTGAGCAGAGTGCACTTTTTTTTTTTTCCTACTCTCAGACTACATTGAGACTCCTTTGGCTGGAGGAGAATTATCAGAGAAAGCCCACAAAAATAGGATGTGGGCAGAAAGGGAGGACATAGAAGAGAGACCCTCCTCAAAGATTTTCTGCAGGTCTTAGATGATAAATGTCTCAGGAGAGGAGACACATCTGCAGTGAGTTGGAGCGTAATAGGGATGTGAGATGACCTTAAGTAGAATTTGGAAAAATGAACAGCTGAAGTTGAACAAAGAAATTGATGAGGCATGAATAGCAGGTTTACAAGGGCCAAGAAGAATTTAAAGGGTATACACTTGTGGGAGCCAAGCAGGCTCTGATATGAACATTTTTCCTTTGTTGCCCAAAGCAAGGCAGACCAGGAGAAAAGCTGGGCAGATGGCTGGAGGCGTGATAGTAAAGGTTATATAGGGAAGCTTAACAGAAAATCCTGGAGCACTGCTGCCTTGAAGCCACACTAATACTATCTTAAACAACAGAATTACTATACAATAACACTAAAATTCTGTCATATACCTTTAAAATTTTTAAGAAGCAAAACTTTCCAAGAGAAAACCCTCATTTTCCTTATATTGTAATTTTAGAAACTCCCGAATTGTTTATTCATTTTATCAACTCTGGAAATGTTAAAAGCCTTTGGAAATACATTGATATTGAAAGAAGTTAATATATTCCACATGCTTCTGTGATTTTCTATTAAGTTCAAGTTATATGACTCATAAAAAGTAACAGAATGAATCCTTTTGATTTTGTTCACTTTGCCTCTATAGAGTCCATGCAGTTTTCTCAGATAAGAGGTGGCATGGCATAATAGCAAACACAAACACCTGATGGGCAGCCACAATTTACCAGATGTGTGTGCATCAGTTTTCCCAGCTGTAAAATGGTGCTCATAATACGTATTTCTCAGGTTTGTAGTGAAGATTAAATGACTGCAGAAACTAACACAACATTGTAAATTATACTCCAATAAAGATGTTAAAAAAAAAGAAAAAAAATGTTAAATGACTTAATGTGTATAAAATGCTCAGCAAAGTGCCTGGCACATAAAAGCCTTTTCGCAAAGGTCGATTGCAGTTTTTGTTACAGGAGATCTTGGTCTTTATCAGCAGCTGTTCTCTTTTGATAAAATCTTTCTTTACAAAAATAGTAGAAGGTAGAGTTAGAAAGATCTCGGTAGCATAGACTTCAATCTCCCACCAGAACTGGGCTTATGTAGAGTTCCAGATGACATTTGCCCAACCCATGTTGAATAATTGTATTGCTAGCATGCACTTGACATTAGAAGGGGGCTAAGCTTGATGAAAGATTCAATTATTAAAACATTTTTCTACTAAATCCAGCTTTCCCCTGCTCTGAGAGTCCCACACGTTGGTATTTACTCTACCTCTGGAATTATAATGAGAAAAGCCTCTTCTATCTTCTACATGGAAGTCCTTGAAATAGCAAAATATTAAAAATGTTTCCTTTGCACTTATTTCTCAGTTCAAAAATAATCTTTGTTTATACATGTGGATTATAGTGTAAAATCCTTATGGTTCAGTAAATACTCATTTCTGAGAGCACGATTCAATTAAAAACTACATTTTAAGATGGCTACCTCTCAGTTTTCCCTCTTCTGAATTAATATCACTATCAGTCACTCTTTGAAATTTGGTGGAAATGACAGTAATATCTAGATGTGTGGATAATGAAATAGGAACTCCTAACATATAAAAGTTAGCCAAATAATTTGTAGGTTGGGAAAAATTAAAAATGATATATCGCTTGCTGGGGA
This sequence comes from Orcinus orca, assembly GCF_937001465.1. Classification (NCBI taxonomy): domain Eukaryota; kingdom Metazoa; phylum Chordata; class Mammalia; order Artiodactyla; family Delphinidae; genus Orcinus; species Orcinus orca. Next base: position 23,859,929 of record NC_064563.1, read on the forward strand.
GATACAACTGAAAACAAAATCTTCTTTCAGCCCAGAAAACCTCTCCACAAAAGTAATAGAGAAAGAAAAAGCTTTAATCATTGTATAAGAATTAAAATAGAATAGATGTGTATCACGGTAACCCACTAAGCGACTACAGAGACAGAAAGAAATCTCACCTTTTTATAAAGCCAAACTGATGCCCGTTACATACATGTTTTCAGGATAAACAATGATTAGATCCCAAGTTAAAGAACATAATAGCGCCATTTATTGCACATTGTTTATCCTAAATCTACCTGGTAATTGGGGTAACCATCTGTGTTAGTTAATTGGTTTTATACAAAGGAAAAATAAACTTCTCATATCTTTATGACAGGTGGGCAACTGGGAGCAAGGCACCCACTGAAGTTAGGCTCGTTCCTCTCGCAGAAAATGGGAGATAGAGGTGTTATCTCCCCTGATGTTTACAGTTCCAAGAGATGGCTCCCAGGTCCTTGGGAAGGACATTCCTGGGTCATAAAGCAGGCAAGAGGCTTATTTGCTTCTAAAAATTTGACATGTATTTCAAAGAGACAGAAAAATAACTTATAAATGCAAGTTTTCTAAAACTATTTCTCTAAAAAAGGTGAGAGGAGAACTCTTCCTTATTTTCAACAGAGAGAATTAAGTCTCTTATTTTTAATTTTTGTCTTGCAGGTCCTTACACCCTGTAAGTCACATTTGTTATTAGATTTTGGATTGCATAATTATCATGGAATGCCATGAACTAGAGAGGTTCATTCCTGGAAACTGGTAAGCCCAGTAAGTATTCCATGTGCCGTGTGGGTGTACATGAAAAATTTGGAGATAACAATAAAAGACATTTGAGTACGTTGCAAAAAGAATCTGACACTTAAGTTTATCATTAACAAGGGAGAATGACTGGATCTTTGTTATAACCTCTGGAGAGTTTGAGCACTCATCTTTTTTTTTTCTGTATTTAACATCAAACTTTATATACATCACTCAAAAGTGGAAGTAGCTGCAGTTCATTTTCTCTGTGCCAGGTGTTGAACCAAGTTGTTTTATATGCATTATCTCATTTAAATCTCATATCATCATGAGGTAACAATGCAAATATTAATATTAACAATGTACTATTCATAGTTCTGATTTGATAGGTGAAGAGTAAGGGCTTAGAAATTAAGTAATAGCAACAACTTTGCCTGAGGTTCTACTACCACTGAGTATTGGACTGGAAATTTGAAAATGGTGTTGTTTTTTGTTGTTGTTGTTTAACATCTGTATTGGAGTATAATTGCTTTACAATGGTGTGTTAGTTTCTGATTTATAACAAAGTGAATCAGCTATACATATACATACATCCCCATATCTCCTCCCTCTTGCGTCTCCCTCCCACCCTCCCTATCCCACCCCTCTAGGTTGTCACAAAGCACTGAGCTGATCTCCCTGTTGAGTACTCATTTTAAGTCAAGAAAAGATGGAGAGAAATAATCTCCACTTCGGGGCACAGTAGAATGCTCCTACCTGATATTTACAAAACGTGTGTCTGCATTTCACACCAGGGGTCCTTGAAGCTCAATTAAACATTCAGATTCCCAAAACATTTGGCTTGAGACTACTCTGGAGAGAAATCACAGCCTCCCAGCAGGTCAGCGCTGGGCATTCCTTGTTCCACTCAGCAGGAGTTCCTGCATTAGGTTAGCAGTCCCTGTAGCAGTTCACACAGCTCTCAGGGAGGTCTCTTTCCCTCAGATGAGAGCTCATGTTCAAGGAGATGGGATCCACACTGGGCACATGTGGAAGCTGCCCTGATTTAAAAGCCTCTACTTAGAAGCTTCATGCCCTGTAGGAGAGACTAGCTCTTATAAAAACTTTATAGGCATAGCATCCAGGATCCCTGCAAGGGGTTGTTATAAGGGTCTCTGAAACTAGGGAAGCTAAAACTATGGCATTTCCATCAGGAATTTATAGTTCATTTATAGTTTCTTCTGGTCCAGTGCAATTTACCAATCAGGGGTCATTTTTGTAATAAGCAATGTTGACTAGTGTATATATATATATATATATATGTATGTATATGCCATATATACATATATATACAGCAGTCATTTTACATTTAACAGAGCTATAGAGTTAAATTGAAAGTGAAATGGCAGCAGAGAAAAGGGTTATGTTAACCTTTGGTCCATCTTGATATTAAACAAGTTCTTCAACTGTTTAAACCTCAACTTTCTCATCTCTCAAATGGAGACCAAGTCCTTATCTCATAGTACAAGTTGTGTACATGTAACATGACAACTTGAGAGAGGGAATTGGTCCGTCAGGGAGTATTCTTTAAGCTGTCTGTGATGGTCCATGAATTATGGTGGTTCAATTCTTGTCGGTAGAAAGTTCTGTTCTCTAGAGGAGCTATTGAGAGAGGACATCTGGAAGGCATGAAAACAGTGCCCACCCTCAGATCTGGAAAATGCCTCTTCAAGGTAACCTCCTATAGCAGAGTTGTAGCAAACTAACCTGGATCACAGGATTCACATGAGTGGTGGGCAGGGGGTAAAGCTGGGGGCGCAGGTTTCAATCTAAACCCTATTTGAGTTAGTTGAAGTTGTGCAATCTATTTTAAATAAACCTGAATCAAGATAAAGCAATAATATGTTTTAATATGATCCATAGCTGTAAATGTTTTATGTATATGTGTGTATGAATTAATGGGTGATCTATATTCCCTCTTGTTTCCTCTTATTGCACCTGCTCAGGCTTTAAAATGATGTTATGCTTTTTCTCTCTCAACTACCACCAACCTCCCTGATCACAATTCTTCTCAACCTTCAAGCTTTATCTTATACCTCACCTTCTATAGAAAATTATGTCCCGGTATCCTAGCTAGAGTTGATATCTTGCCTCTAAACTTGATACCAATTATATTCAACTATTCAATCTCTGACATATGCCTACCCAATTTATATTTGCTAGGCTACAAGAATGTATTTGCAATATTTTAAGTGTTCTTTAAAAACATTCAGTATTTTACGCATAGTGGCTGAAATTTGATGATTGTTTGACCAACATCAACAAGTAAAAACATAAGGAAGAGAAGAATCTGTGAAGTCCTTTTAGTGGACAGTTTCCTCCCCATCCCAAATTAACGACAGGCTGGACGAATTTGGTTCTTCCTTGATGTAGGTGCCTCTTCAATTCCATAAAATGCCTCAAATCTTGTTCTTTTCTCTGTTGAACTGCATTATCTGCTCTAAAGTGTAAGTATCACCTCATTACTTTGTTCTTGTCTTTTCCAGCCCTTCCCAGCTGTAGCTGTTAATACATTCCATGTGCAAATTCAGCTCTGCAATGTTCTGGGGTCAGGGTAAGAGATATATGCAAAACCTGAGCCTCCCTAGCTGGAAAATTGCAATGTTTGTCTTGCTATATTTGGAATCTATAATTCACATGTCAGGGCTCAATGCTGTCACCATTTGAGGCTTCACTGCTAGTAATTTGCTCTGCTCTTTTCTCACTCTTCCCTGGAGAATGAGGACTTTCCTGAGTCTGGTGCACCTGTGAAGACCTGCAGTTCACCTCACTCTTGTTAGCTCCATTTGTTCTGGACTTTTCTTCCCCTTCCCAGTTACGTGACTTCATACCTCGATTTGGTACCAAATTTTGTTATACGATACTACTAATTTTTTCTAGTAGGTTTAATTCTCATATTGAAAATAATTATCTCATACCTTCTCTTGCCTCAAACTCCCCCCACACCTGCTTTCTCTGCCCTCTGTATCAGCTAATGATCTCCCTTCATCCTCCAGTGTGAAAAGGGAGTTCTCACATTTCTCAAGTTCAAATCTACAGAACTATAGTCATTTCAATATATCTCCTCCTTCTTCGTATCTATGGCACTGAAGGAAATGCCTGCCCTTCATCATGACCTATTAGGCTCTGCAGGGTCTGACCTCTGCCTCTCTATAATTTCCTTACTGATATTCCTCTAAGTACTTACTGCACTGCAGCTCCCGTCTGGAACGTTCTTCCCTTTATCTTTGCATGACTAACTTCTTCCCATCACTGAGACCCATTTTAAATGTTGCCACCTTGGATCCACATCTCCTGACCACCCAGTCTAAAGTAGATCCCCCCACTGTTATTCATGTGTATCTCAGTCTGTTACTGATTTCCTGCGGTGTCAATACTTTGTCAGCTGTCTCCACTAGGCTGTAATACTCGAAGCCAGAAAGTGTGTCTCACCTAGTCCCAGTGCTTTGTGTCCTGGTATGTAAGTGTCCCATCAATATTTTATGGCGGAATAAGTGCTATTGTCCAAACTAAAGTGTGAACCTACCGTCACTACCTCACTTGCTACCTCTTTACACATACTCCAATTCAAACTGGCTTGGATATACGGAATCTCAACTAAATATTTGGCACACTATGTGTTGGATTCTGTGTTGCATATACAGACGATTTTTAAAAAGTCTTGAGTCTATGAGAAAGTTGCATAGGAGAATTCATCAGACTGTCCAATGACTACACACATGCTCCATTACCCAGGCACCTCACGGGCTCACAATTCCCAGGCTTTCTTCATCTTCGGACCACAAATTTTAAAACCCTTCAGAAAGGGGAGTTTTGCCTTGTGTGTGAACCTTTGTTACGGAACTCTTATCATGCTCTCAGAGACTGCTTTTTAAATTGGACACTTTTACACCAGATTTGCAATGCTTGGCTGGCTTTTTTGGGAGGTTCTCTGAAGCAGTCTGACTTTGCCCCATCCTTGGCTTTGTAGCTGAGGTCCACATATGTTCCATTCAAGATACATTGGTATTGTACCATATCATATAATATGTATCAATACATATAAGTATTGTTTTATTTTGAAGACAAAGCAAAAATAATTTAAAAAAGACCACTTTTAACTATATTTTCTAAATCAAAGATAATATTATTAAATTGTAGCAAAGCACTAAAAACAATGTTATAAAATTATTATAAATTACCAGCTATTAAATGTAATATTTATTTTGTATTTCTTAAAGTTAACTTTAATGGTTAAGAGTGGTAAGAGAAAAGCTAATGCTTATATGAAGCTGAAAATATGAATTATCTTTTAGCATAGAAAATGTAGGCTGATCTTGAAAATATAATTTTACTTAGTTTTTGAGATCCTTAAGAACTTTAATTCAGCAAAACTTGTCTATCTAGAAAGAAAAAAGCTGTAACTTTTAAAATAAGTTTCTAACTGATTATTTTACTGTCAGTCTGTGTGGCCTTCAACTTTTAATTAGCTAGATGAAATATATATAGCTATTTTATTTTTCACAAGGATAAATGTGATTAGAGTATTTTATTTCCAGAGGAATACTGTTCACTCACATAATCATCATTTGATTTCGAGTTTCAACATATTCTTAAACATTTTTTTTTTTACAAGTATTGGCCACACACACACACATACGCACACACCAAATAAACTTTGGTAGAACAAAAATATCAAGACAAAGATATGGATGGAAGGAATACTTTGCAGATCAACACATTTCCTTTCCTAAGTACAACCATTTCCTAGGCCAATGTAGACACATACAAAGTACTTTATGAATTTAATTATTTGAATGTTATAAAGGTAATGTAGGTACTGAACTAAATTAGCCTATTCTCTTGTTCAGATAGATTAAAAATGGCGATGATATTTTATGGTAACATAGCTTTTTTATTTCAGTTAATGTGAGAGATAGTTTCAAGTAGCAACTCCATTGCACCAGAAGAGGAAGCCTTGTTTTAATGCTGTAAAGCTGTGGCCCATACTGGTAAGAAAATAAATGTTCCTACTCAAACCAATTTAATTCAAAAAATGTTTCTCTTGCATACTTGAAATTTGCTGAGGGTAGATCTTAAACATTATCACAAAACAAAAAAAAGAAAGAAAGAAAGAAAGGAAGGAAGGAAGGGAGGAAGGAAGAAAGGAGTGGGTTAACTATGTGGGATAACTGGATGTGTTAATTACCTTGATCTTGGTCATCATTCCACAATGTATTCATATATCAAATAATCATGCTGTACATTTTAAATATATACAATTATATTTGTCAATTATTCCTCAATAAAGTTAAAAAATGTTTCTCTTACAGATGCTAAGTAAAGGATTTTTAATTTCCTTTCTTGTTAGGTAGACCTGATAGCTGTAATTCTGCATGTATCTCCAGCTAAGTTCATCAGCCTTTGAGATTAATTTCTTTTTTAAAATAATGTTCTTTGGGAGTGTTCCTGGATACACTGATTTCAGTGAGCTATTTATGCTCACAGTAGCTGTTTTGCAGTTTCGAGGTTCAGTGTAGCTGTGGGCTCACATGAATGTTTCACTATTACTGTATGATGATTTATTTTTCATTTTTTGTAATCTGATTGAATGACTCACTCATTATGATACATAACAGTTCAATATAACAAAGTTTTATATTTTGTGTCATAACTTTTTCCACATATGTCTCAATAAAACAATATCTATAGTAAATGAAAACAGATATTTTTGCCTAGCAGTCATCTGTCCTATGCAATCAGAAAATTATCTTATTGATAATAGGAATTTAGGATAGGGTGTCAAGGTTTTAATCCAACTTCATTTTGAAAGATCCTTTAGACATGAAACCTTTATTGTCACTATACCTGAAATTGATAGAAGGGAAGGTTTTATCCAAAAAGCATCTGTCCCATTTACACACATTTTGTGGAAATCACACCATTAATCAGGAATGTTGATGATCATTTAAGACATAGAGCAAATGCCCTTGACATCTGTTTCAAAGTTGCCATTTTAAATTGCTTGATGGTGACATATCCTGAGAAGAAAGCTGTAAAGCTGTATAGGAGGATTAAAGACAAAAATATGTTTTAGAAAGTTCCAGGAAGTGTTTGGAGAGAAAATAACTGGTGATTTGATTTGACATAATGTTTCTATAAATTTAGTACTGACTCAGTAAATTTAACAATGTGAAACTAAATCAATTACAGTAATTCATATCATAGAATATTATGACACATTCATTTTGAATTATGTACAGTACAGAAGTGATTTGGTTCATTAGAATTAAGCTCCATGGGAAAACAAAGAACAAAAATATAATGATTCATCCAATAATGATTCTACTGCAAATAGTTGCGTAAGTAAAACCAGAAAGAAACAACAATTAAAATCCATAAGAACTAATAACGTTTCACTAAGTAAAAAATATATTTGAAACAAAATTTGCAGTTAATTTGGAAAAATATATCACACAAGGGAAATATAAAATACTAGTCTAAAATTAATTGCAAACATAAAATATTAATACTTAGTTTTGATTCAGGTAAAAAATTATGGCCCCTAGCTTTGTAGTATATTCTCGATGCATTCCGTTTCCACCATTAGTATGCATTTTTATTCTTCTTGACGTTTATCTTGAAGGTACATTCTTTTGAGGAATGTTTCTTAGTATGGCAGGTAATATTTAAAAGGTGAAAAATGCACATGTTCTCTCTAACCTGTGCACCATCTTGGTAGTGGGAGCTTATGGAGGTCAAGACTCAAAGATATCAGAAAAGATCTCTCATATAAGTGAATACTCCTTTGACTTCAACAACCTAAAATTAATTTCTCCCAATGGCATTCAGGAGATGATTACATTTGCTGCCTTATCTTCCACTGTAGAATGATAAAGCTTTGACTCAGTTTAGAGGGTTGTGAAATACCAGTAGCAGGTGGGGACCTGAGCCCATCTCTGAAATGACATCACAAAGTTTAGTTACATACTCTATTCCAACAGAAGACAATCCTGGGTCAAATTAATCTGCAGAATTACCCTTGATCTGAATTAATTTATGTAAGTTCATTTAGAAAATCAAAAATAAGTATAAATACAAGTATAAATATATATGCACACACACAGGATAGTATATACTATTCGTAATGTTAACATACTATTCATATGTTAGACATGGAGTAGTATGGTCCTGTTGCTTATAGGATCTCATAAGTTCTCCAATATTATACACTTGTTTTCTACTAAAAGTGCTCTGAAGAGTACTTAAAGCTTGTAATTGTGGAGAATCCTGAGGGGAAGGGGCTGCTTTTCTTCACGGCTGTACAGAAATTATCCATTAGTGTAAATTCTTGTTTTTCTTTGTAAAAAAAAACTCATTTAAGAGTGTTATTTTTTTTTTTTGGACACTAATGATGAATTGTTTCCACTCAGTGAGGATTGATTTAATTAGGTAGCCTAGGGACCTTTATTCAGTAGAACTGTTGATATAAAAATTGTTATTGAATTGAAATAACCTAACATTTAAATTATATATACTATATATATATATATATATATATATACTATATAACTGAGACTACTAGGTAGTCATTAAAACCATGCTGTAGAAGAGTATCTAGTATCTTAGAAATTGGTCAAATTATAAAGTTAATGAAAATAAAATTCAGGTTATAAATCTGTATGTACAATGTAGTCTGTGTTTTTTGATTTATATAAAAATAACAGTGGAGTTTCTTTTAGTGGTTAGGGTTATGGATGATTTTAAAATCTATTCTGTGTTGTGTTCAATATTTTTCTTTCTTTTTTTACTATAGTTTTTGTTTTTATCAAATTTACACATGACTTTAAGAGTCAAAGTATTATATAATGTTTATTTTAAAAAAATAGTTTTTCCCTTTTCAGATCATCCACTTAAAACTACTTTAGCAAACTCTGTGACATTCCCTCCACAACTAATCACGTTCTTGTAGTCCCCCCTCTTGGCTCAATAGGTGTTATTTTTGGACTCCCTCCCTTCCTTCCTTCCTTCCTTCCTTCCTTGCTTCTTTCTTCCTTTCATCACTTTCCACCAAACAGTAACCAATTCTCTTGGTAAAGTTATATAACACCTTTGGTTATATCAATATTCAGTTTTCCAATTTTACGTTGATATGAACACTGTTTTTAGCTGAGCTATATAAAACACCATGATTTTTCTTTTTTCTTCTCAACTTTTTGGTGTCCATGGAATTATTGTCTTTTTTTTTTCTGTTTGCTTACTTTTCTAAATATTTCTCACTAACGTAAATTCTTTACCAGTTGTCTAATTCTGCTCTTTAGGTATCCAGATATATCATGTATTATATGCACTTTATCTTTCTTGGAGTTATGTTTAAGTATCTTCTGTATGCTCAACTTTGGGCGGGTTAACTTTATGCTCCCCTGGGAGCTCCTTTTAACATTCCCTGAGCATATCTTTGTCTTGTTTCTGATGTTGGATCTCCTGTTAGTTACGTCTCTCCCCTTTCTTGGTTTACTCTCCCCTGTTATGTGGAACATATCCTCCAAAGGCATCCTGAGAAAAGATGGATGCTAAAATGGGTGGATGCCCTTATTCTCCACTCACATCAGCTGGATCATCGGATCATCAGCTGGATCATCAGCTGGATCATCGGATCATAGAATTCTGCGTTGGGAATTATTATCCTTTATGACGTTGAAGGCATTGGTCCGTTGTTTCTGGCTTTTGCATTGTCCTTTGAGAAATATGATGCATTCTGATTGCTGATCTTTTGTTTATGTCCTTTCCAGTTTTTCCTCTAAACCTTTGGAAGCTGCTAGGAGCATCCTATCCAGAGTGGTCTGAAATTGCAAATATGCAGTTATATTATTTCATCATCATTATGTGGGCATTAATAGGACTCTTCACCACGAACATGTGTGTCTCTTGGTTTTCATATGTTTCTTTGTTTGAAGCTTTACTTTTCTCATTTATTTATGATCTCTTTCTTTCTGGAACTCATATTACTCAAATATTAGATCAACTGGACTGTTGTCTAGTTTTCTTATCTTTTTCACTATACATCTTTTATACTTTGTATTATTTTCAGAGAATCCTTAGCAACTGTATTTCCAAAACTCCTGTTGATTTTTTGAAATCTGCAGTAAAAGTTTTAATTTTCAAGAGATTTTTGCTGAATGTTCCTTTTAATAGTGCGATATTTTCTCTTTCTCTCTAAAGGTCTTGATTTAGTTCTTGATTTTTCACCATTACTGACTTCAGCAATGGATGCAGGTCATCCTTGTCTTTTCCCGTCTTCTTCTTCTACTTCTCCTCTTCTTCCTCCCCCCTCCTTATCATTATCGTCACCTGCTCTCTGGCCTTATAAGAAATCTATTGCTGCTATCTCCTCTCTTCCCATTCCTGTGGATTTATTTCCATAACATTTCTTTCACTGTTGCTGTATTGGATTGTAGGGAGAGAATAAAAGTGTTTATTTGCCATGTATATCTAGACAAATACTCTGCTGTATTTTCATGATTCAAATATGTTGACTTTATAATAATTATTATACGAATCTATACTATGTTCTTTTAAACATATCCCCAGGACAGCTTTCCCCATGTTTTATCCATTTTAATTTTATTTATTTAGACGTATTCTAAATATTTGCTGAGTCTCATAATGAAACAAGAGAAGTTTCCATTAAATCAGCACATTTGATCCCTTGAGGGTGAATGTTTCATTTTAAAATAATATTAACAGTGTTACGATCTGTGTGCATAACTACATGGAGGCTATAAAGCCTTGGCTTACCCATTTAAAAACTTTTACTAAGCACCTTTTCTGTTCCATGTCCTGTGCTGGTTTCTGGGGAATAGAAGGATGAACCAGTACAGTCTCCTTCCCCTAAGGAGCTCCAAGTCAGGGAGAGGATTCTGTAGAAAATCTTTGTGTTGAAAAAGTTACAATCCAAAGGAAGTTGATTACTGCATCTAGGGTCACATGTTCATTGGCCTGGAGTTTTGACGCGGGGCTCAATGCTCTATCACAAATACACTGTGACTTAATCTATTATATATGTGCCTTGCAATGCTGCTGCTGGATTTGGTAATGTGCCAGAATTCACGTCAGCTGTTCTAAGGCTCAGCTTTGATTCATGATGCTGTATATAACATAATGACAAATTACACACATGGACAAGACAATCTGCTTAGACTCGAATCCTGTGTAATTGTAAGCAAATCACCTAAGCCCCGTGGTGCCTCAATTTTTTTCTGTGTAAAGTGGTTATCATAATAGCATTTACTTCACAGAGTTATTGTAAAGATTACAAGAATTAATGTATTCAAAGAACTTAGAAAAATGCTTGGCAATAGGAAACACTGTCCAAGTTACGGCCTGAGTAGTGCCTCCTCAGAATGTGCAGATTGAATCCCTAATCCTCAGTGTGACAGGATCTGGAGACAAGGACCTTAGGGAGGTAATTAAATGAGGTCATAAGAGTGGGGGCCTAGTCCAATAGGGCTAGTGTCCTTATATAATAAAGAAGGGACAGCAAAGATTTCTTTCTCTGTGTTTTTGCAGAGAAAAGACCATGTGAGAAATGGCAAGAATCTGGCTGTCTATAAACCAAGGAGGGCCCACCCAGAAACCAACTTTGATGGTGCCTTGATGTTGGACATATAGCCTCTGGAATTCTAAGGAAATAAGTTTCTATGTTTAAGCCACTCAATTTTTGTTATTTTGTTATGGCAGCCCACCCAGATTAATACAGCTATTACCATCTACCTAATGCCTTGCAATGTATTTTTTGCTTAATGTTAATCATCTATCCCATCTGATGAGGAAGGTGCCTTCCACATCCTTGTCAATGATAGGATTCACTTAGGGCCTTTGGGTAGAGTTTGGGGATCCAAAGAGTTATTGAGCATTGTCTTAGTTCTTGAGTATAATATACAAATGAGTGGTCAACTAACAATTGTAGGGAGGGTTTTCCTAGGTCTGAAAAATGTTCAAGGAGGAATTGAGACTTGAACCAGACCTCCAAGCAATGGTAGAAATACAGAAGAAAAGACACTCATGGGCTTCCCTGGTGGCGCAGTGGTTGAGAGTCCACCTTCCAATGCAGGGGACACGGGTTCGTGCCCCGGTCCGGGAGGATCCCACATGCCGTGGAGCAGCTGGGCCCGTGGGCCATGGCCACTGAGCCTGCGCGTCCGGAGCCTGTGCTCCACAACGGGAGAGGCCACAACAGTGAGAGGCCCGCGTACCGCAAAAACAAACAAACAAACAAACAAACAAAGACACTCATGACAGCGGAAACTGAGTGAGAAAATCCCGAGAGCTGGAAACTCAGTGCTTCTTTCTACCTGTGTCATCTCTGGCAAGTAACTTATCCTTGCTCATCATCTTCAGGTTCTCATCTGTGAAGGAGGATGGTAAGTAATAGTGCTTGATAAGTTGTCTGTGTTTAAGTTTAAAACAGTTGTCAAATAATATTTATGAACATAATTCGAAGATGTTTATCACATGGTTGGGAAAAAAATGAATGCAGCAAAATAGGAAAAGAGTGATGGGAAAATGTTGGAGAGGAACATTGTGGCCAAATTTCAGAAGTTTTAGGGTTCATTCTAGAGGAACCGAGGAAATACTGAAAGTTGTTAAGCATGGACACTGTATTGTTTTAGGAAAATTAATCTGTAATCTCAGAGCTGAATGTTTTGAAATAGCGACAATTAATGTATAGAAATTAGCAATGTTTTACAATATTCTAGGAGAGATATTGCTGATTAGTTTTAAGGTAATGATACTAGGAATATAAAAGAAGACAGAACTATCACAGAGAAAATAATATCAGGTTTGATAGCTAAATATACACGGGGGAGTGAAGAAGGAGATATGATTATGTCATTTTGAGCCTATTAGCCTATCAAGGCAAATGATGGATCAATTGTGTTGCAGAGACAGATATTCTATTTTTGTTTAGAGTGATTTGTGCGTGTGTGCGAGTCCATGCACGTGTGTGTGTGTGTGTGTGTGTGTAACATCCACCAAGTGGAGATACTTTAGTGTAAAGTCACGAAGCTGAATGAAAACACCCAAGAGGGAATGTATGTCTCCTGATTATCTATAATGACATCTACTTGACCACAGAAAATAGACTTTTAGGACATTACTAGTTCAGGTGACAGAAATATACATTTTAATTTTGTTGCTTAATCATTTAAGCACAAAGAAAATTTGAGTCCAGTCAGATGGGGTCAATAAAACTAAAAAGCCCAAAATGTCTAGGTTTAAAATTTGAAATTTAACCTAAACCTTGATGATGTTAATAGGGCAAGTTATATTTGTTGGTCATATAAGATTATTTTTAATATCAAGCCATCAGATCCAAACTGTGAGAATGATACACATAATTCTTCAGCGGGTTTCAGGAGAATTGCAAAGAAATTTAGGGGACTGGGCCGGGAAAGACTATCACTTACTACTTTAGAATAACTGTGATTTTCTTCTATTGTCTGTGTGGTGGCTTTCTGACATTTTTCTCTTTGAAACTTATAATCTCTGTCTTACTGAAATGATAGATTTTAGATTAGTCAAGGTCCAAAATTAACAAGAAAGGGCAGAGACTAAATGAAACTTTTCATCACTTGTGATTGGAAACGTTTCCCATCTGACTATCCATCTTATAAAAATCTTAATTCAACACAAATTTATGTTCCGAAAGTAAGATGGATCTAAAAAAATTTTAATATATATTCAATCTGCAAGAAAACATTGATTTTAATAAGACTGCCACCTTAGCTTTTCTGCATTATAGCATAAGCTGTAATATGTGTAAACTTGTTTTCCTTGTTTATAGTTTAGTCGTTTTAAAGTAGTCTCCTAAGACACATACACCTGTAAAGACTTTACTGTTATGACAGCTTTAAAGAGCTGGATTAAAAAAAAAAAGAAAACTGTTAACTCAAACATTTATTCTTACAGTAAACTTAGAAAATGCAATCTTTTCTAAAACTTATATTGACAAATCTCACTGTTTTCTATCTTTCTCAATTTAATTTTTAGATGGCTGGATTTCACAGAATTTTTTGTCACTTGGGTAGTAAGTGGAAGGGAATATTATCTCAACCTCACCGAAGTTTAATAGGGTAAATTTCTGTCACACCAGCAGAGATAGACTACAAAATAAGGACTTTGGGAACTAATTATAGTTAATATTTATTGAGAGTTTACAACCTTAGGCACTGGGTTCAGACAGGTAAGTCATTTAACCAACATGACAACAGCAGGTGCTTCTATTAACATCTTTATTTTAATGGATAAGGAAATCCAGTCTTAGTGCTTAAGTCAATAGTTCTCAAACTTTGGTGTGTATCACAATCACCACGAGAACTATTAAAGGATATGAGGTCTAGGCTTCTTGAAATAGAGGAAGGCCTGGACTTCGCATTTTTACCAAGTTCTCCAGATGCTTCTGAATGCCACCAAAGTTAGAGAACCATTAGCTTAAGTATCTTGCCTAAGGTAATAAATGGCAGAGCTGATATTTAAACCCTAGGTGATAAGATGCCAATAATTTGTGCTCTTAACTAACATGCTTTCAGTCTCCATTTGTATTTACTCACTCTTCCAAATTACTAGGATGTCTGTATAGTTTCTGAAAAAAACAAATATCTAAATGACCTCCTCCTCCTTTGAACAAAATGAACCAATGGTCTCTCATAGTATATAGGTTTTCTAATTAACTTTAAAATAAAGAAGTGTGCTATTGATATTAGATACAAATATAACGAATATATATATATATATATATATAGTATTTTGGTAAATTGCCTCTGTAAATTTTCTAGCAGGAACAGGGTAAAGGTATTGCAGAAGTCGTTTCTATATTGGAAGTGTGGTTAAAGCTGATGAATTCTGAGACGGCTGAACACTGGCGGGTCTACAGACCTGGGAGACTATACATGACATCTCTGCAGCTTATAACACAATAAAATGAATTTTTAATAATGTGCTTCCCTTACACACTGGACATTCAAATACTTTACACTATTGGGTATAAAATGAAGCTAAACATTAGCATTAATGGTTTAACACAGAAACTGTTTACTTTGCAGCTCTTACTATAAATCTGTTTTGAAAACAACATAATGGAGCAGCAGCCCTGAACCTCACATCAAGTACTTTCCCCATGAGACACACTGGTAACAACTACAAGTGTAGTTAAGGTTTTCTTTTTCTGGCCCATAAGGAATTTTTTTTTTTTTTTTCCCTGTGCTTGGAGTAGAAAATGCTTTTCAGACAGTTTTGGGGAAAATACTGAAAAAGCTCTGATTTACTTTTATGGACATATGACTATAGCATCCCCTGCTGATGACTGCTGGGATTAAAGTGCATGCGATGCTGACCTCAGAATTCACAGTTGCTCAAGCCGTGTCATGTCACTGGTGAGGCAGAGCAATAATGCTACCTCAACTTGTCTTATCTGACCTTTAGACCACTGTTAGGTGTTTAGGTTTTCTTTCATTAATTCGTTTATTCAGCAAATATTTATTGAATGCCCCCTCTGGCTGGAGATACTCTAGATGTCTGTGATATAGGTGTGAACCAAACAAAGCTCCTTCCCTCATGGGTTACCTATTAGGGTGTGGGAGAGGGATAGAGACAGAGATGAAGAGAGATGAAGATGGAGAGAGAAAGAAGACAAAGACAGGTGTATACATAGTAAGTCAGGTGGTGATAAGCATTATGGGGAATGAAAATAGAAGCAAGATAGCAGAAGAAGCAAATGCAGAGGGGGTTGAGAGCTTCTGTTTTTTATAGGCTGATCTGTACTTTGTGGGGGTTTTTTCTTCCCATCCTTTGAAAGCATGCACTAACATAAGCAAAAAGGATACAACATCTGTTTCATAACACAGCTGCACTTTAGGAAATGTACCAACTACATCTACATAATTTTGCCTCTAGCAGAAGACCTCAAAGTTCTCCCACAGTGATGAGAATAATAATAAGTCCCAATCAGAAGTCAGAGCACAAAGCTGAGGCAGGGGTAGGCAACCCACAGGTGAGGAATGAAATGAGAGGCATATCTGCCTGTGGAGTTGCAAGGCATGTTTTTAGAAAAACATTTACATTCAAAATAAATGCATCAATCTTTGCTTTGCATCAGAGCTACATTTGAAGTTGTTTTTAAGACCAAGCTCTTTTTCTTTCTTTCTCTTTGAAAAATCAGAATTGTTTGTCACAAAGCTAGTGGAACAGAGCACTGTAAAAATGATACAAGGTCACAGCTGTTTGCACATTGCATTTCAAAATCTGAAACCGTGTTATTACAATCCCGTTCTTAATGTGGACACATCTGCACAATGGATAAGGATGGCTTTCAGCTTTACCCCTGTTTCTGGCCCCTGTCCTAAGACCACCCAGGTAGCTATGGCCCACCCTGACCATGTCTGCTGGTCAGAAGAGAGAGATTACTTGTGTGGAGCTCATATGAGCCAAATCTCAGAGCAACAGAATGAATAATTTCTGTTTCCAGGTGTGTTAAACCAAGAAAGAGAAAACTCAGTTGAATTTATTCAATAGCATTGATCAGTAGAAAGAAATATGGTTAGAAAATGAGAATCCATTATGAGCAGAAAGATGGAAGACACAGCCAGGACATTGACTGCCTTTCATCCCTCTGCCTCTCCCAAGGCAAACCCCAACTTTGAGTCAGTCAAAGCTTCTGCCTTCTCAACATTTATACCCAGGCTGCTATGCATGCTCAGGAAAAATCACATACTTTTAGGCGAATGGGAATATGACAAATTCATGGTCCTCAAAATAGCCTGGAAAATGGTCCTCAGAATACCCTGGAAAATTCTCACTATGTTTCTAGTCAATTCTATATCCAATTTTTAACCTTGGCTTCTCTCCTCAACTGATGACCTCATCAGACCTTATCACAACCTTCGTCTCAGGAGAAGAGCTACCTTCTCATTACAGGCAGAAATAGAGACCACCTGGTTGTTCTTCCCCAATCTTGCTGACACCTACATCACCTACAAATGTATCAGCATCTGTTCAGTTCTTCCTTATCCCCTCCTCCTTCGGTGGCAGAGGTCTTAGTCTAGCTGTTCTAGATGACACTTTCCCCAGTCCTCCCATATTCTCAGTGAACTTGTGGTATCACTCATCCACCTAGCCTTGCATTCCCTCTGCCTACTGGCTTTCTGAGGCCCTGTGCAGTAGGGTAAATCAATGGGCTTTGAGGTTTATAGTTGCAGAGTTTCTGCACAAGTTGCAAAGTTTCTCTCAAACTCAGTTTCCTCATCTGTCAAGTGGGGATCAGGATATCTCTCCACAGGGGTTTTGTAAGGATTAAGTGACATAATATGCAAAGCACTTGGATCATAGCAAGTATTCAAAAAAAAGATGGCTTTTATTATTGCTTGTCTTACTTCTACGGCAGCATACTACCAGTTTTTGCAACAGTCTTTTCAATGCATGTTTACTTATATTTCCAATTTTATCCTTACAAAAGCTTATAATGTAAGCAGGACAGATGTAGAAATAGATTCAAACTAATAAAGTTGCTTTCTCAAGGTCACAGAAATAGGTGCTGGTGAAACTGGGACTCAAAATTAGATTCTCTGAATCCTGCTTCAGTGTGTGTGCACCTACATTTTCTGCCTTTTTTAGTGTCTGATTCCTTATGGGGAGTATGCTACTGTCTGTGAATTTTGGACTCATTTGAACTTAGGAGCTAATGAGCTGCTATCATTATAAAATAAAGCTTGTATCTCTCTGTGCAGATATCATTTGTGTTTTTCTTTGTATTGTGGGTTACATACAAGTTTGTTGTTCTTAATGTATGCAGAGTGGGATAGGCACTAATTGCATTACCTGAAGTAAAGACTACAGCTCTGTGAGGTTAAGAAAACTACAATAGATTTTATATAATGCCTTGTGAACAAAACTCCAAACACTTCTTACAAAGACTATATAACATATGGTTTAGGATCCATTTGAATTTGCAAGTGTAAAAAAAACATCCAGGGAAAGAAAATTTGTGGATTTTTTTCTTCAGCCATTCTTTATTTTATACATTTGAGGTTTAGGAGAAATTTTGAGAAGTCAATTAGTTCAGTTGGCTGTTTTCAAGAGTATATTTAGGTCACTTGAATTTCAAGATACTTTACAGTTTATGTAAACATCTTACATCAGTATGAAATCACATTTTGGGAATGGTTTCTTTATTCCATTTGGGGAAAAATAACTATTTTTTGAACTATTAGAATAAAGACTGACCCAGTGAATGAAGAATCAGGAATACATGAGAAGGTGCTGGCATAGATTTAAACACAGAAAACAGAATTCTTACAGGAGTTGTAAGAATCAAAGTACTTATTCCCCTAGCTGCTGGGACAGTTGGAATTGCTGTGGCTAAGGAAAACTGCCTCATTTAATATTATACCTGGTCCTGGGGGCAGCGCACATCCAGTAGCCAATAAATAGGGTTGTATAAAGGCCTGGCCTTCTTGCCCCAATTCAAAATGGCATGGAAATGTGTCAAAGAGAAATAGTACCAGGCACATGTTAAATGTAGCAAGACAGATTTTATTCAGACTACTGCACTAGAGGAGATTAACTCCAGTATAAATGAAGCTCAGTTCCAACTAAGAAAAAGGTAACTAAGATTTTAAAATGGAGAACAGGGAGAGAATGAAAATGGGCTAGAGGAAGTGAAAAAAAAGGGGAACCAAAATGTGAATGGGGGGCTACAGGGAAATAAAAGTTAAAGAAGGGAGGTAAGTGGAAAATTGCTGAAAATGGTTTGGCAATTTGGGTAAGGATGGTGTGCGTTTTGTGATCTGTCAACACTGCATTTTCTTGAGCAAAGACTCAGCGCAGGTATTGGAACACCTTTAGGGTCATGGCCTAGTGCAGGTAGAAGCCAGGCCAAAGCTTTGAGCAACCTTTGTGCTGTGTGAGAGGTCACAGTTCACAAGGTAATCCTCATTTCCAATACTCCTTTTTGGAATGACTGGGCATCCATTGAGACTGCAATGAAGCATGACTTCTCCCTCTACACAATCTGGCCTCCCCTCACTCTCCTGTCTTCCACTGGTATTGATCCCAAGATCTCTAATCAACATCTGACATGCTAGTCTCCATCTGAAGCTATTTCTGGGGGAATCTAGCCTCTAACAATGTGCTTCTCATAACAGTAGTCCCTTGACTGTTTACAAATTTGAAATAGATGATTCTTTATTCCCTCCAAACATATCTTGCTATATAAGTCAAACATCATTATAGCCTTAAAAGTTATACCAGCTATAAGATTGTGGCCCTTCATTTTAGCTAAAAAGTTATGGTTTATTTTGGCTGACACATTATAAAGTCATTTATGTGTGAATTTCTACACATTCTACATTTGAAGTTTTGGTTTTTGCTATAATGATATATTCTATCCTTGAATAACTGAAATGGATCAATGGTTCAAAGGTTATCTACTAAATCATAAATATAAAGAGAGGCATCACAACATAAATGCTGCAATTCAACATTATAAATACAAATATATTACATTTTAAGTACAGAATTAATTGGATGGCCACAGCAAATAAATCTGGCATGATGCTTTTAAACAAGCAATCAAAAACAGTGCTGACAGGAAGAACTGTATATATGAAAACTGGATTTTATTGGACCAGTGGTTCATCTGTCTCTACTTTTGGAACATTGTTTGTATTGGAAATTTGTCAAATAACATCATGAAATCATTGAAGCTACTGCATAATTGTCAAACAAAAAGCACAGTGATCTCGCTAGTCAACCAAATTAGTTGTTTTTACAAGAAGTGGAGAACATTGCTTTCTCGCATGAAATTGGTGAATTTAGTTTCAAAACATAGAAACTGATCCAAAGTTTGAGTCCTTGAACAAGAATCATAATATTTCCCCCCAAAATTTAAAAAAAAGGCAAAGTTATGGGTAAACCTTAACTTCAGAAAGAATGGAACAGAAGCAATTGTTAAAATTTATTTTATTAAATAGCACTACGGGCATCAACTTATATTAAAGCGCTGACTGTCAAGAATTACTCTCTCAGATAGATAACCTTACAGTGGGACAAATCCTTGATATGCAGAGAACAAATGAGTTCCTGGCATGTGAGAGGTAAGTGTTCTATGAGATCATGTTTTCTTTATTATGAAACCCCCATGTTATAGAAGATGTCATTTTTAACTTTGGTAATGATTACTTTGTGAACCTGAATGAAGCTTGGAAAAGGTGTACTGGCATTAACACTGAAGAAATACCATTTATATGGAGTCAACAAGGATGGCCATATCTATCAGAAGTCAGTTTTATTCACAAAGTGTGCTTGGTATCCAATAGAATACTTCCCGGGGTTATTTCTATGTTGAAGGAAAACGTAGATGTTATGAATGTGAGAAAATTTTAGCCATGTAATATAGGTATTTTCAACATTCTGGAAAGAAGAAAAAAGCAACAATCTTATATGAAGTTTTATTTTTTTTCTACTCTGAAGTGCATAGAAAAATATTCATATTTTTTTCTATCATCCAAACTTTTAAAAACAGATTCTTTTAACACATATGCCTCTTTTGGCATCACCCCATTTCCCTGCAATCCAATTATAGTAAAACAAAGAATATTTTACATTTGTATCTCTCTGCTTTCTTATCTCCTGTTCTTTCTATAGCCCACTACAATAAGGTTTCCATTTACACTCCTCACTGAAACCACTTTTGCCAATGACAGGCTGTCTTCCATCTCAGCAAGTTCAAGAGTAACATTTTCAGATATCTCAACAAATTTTTGCCAATTGAATTCCTGCTTTTTTTCATATACATATGCTTTATAAATATATATAATTTATATTATATGATAATATAAATAAAAAATATATAATGTGAAAGACTTGTAACAAAACACAGTCATTCTTTATCTAAACTCCCCACTCCTTATTCCCATTTTCAGAGAAAAATACTTCTGATTTATTGTTCTTTCTTCTCATATTTGTCTTTATAAAAGCTATTATTCTCAGTTTTTCCATTTAATACATTACTTATTGATTTTATACTATTAATGGGCAAATGACCTGAATAGACATTTTTCCAAAGATATATGATATCTTTGATATATGAATAGACAACAGACACATGAAAATACGCTCAGCATCACCAGTCATTGGGAAAATGCAAATCAAAACTACAATGAAATGTTCCCTCATGCCTGTTAGAAGGCCAACCGTCAAAAAGCCAAGAGATAGCAAATGGTAGCAAAGAAGTGGGGAAAAGAGAAGCTTTGTGCACTGTTGGTTGGAATGTAAATCAAAACAGCCACTATGGAAAACAGTGTGTCCATCAATGAACAGATGGTTAAAGAAGTTGTGGTGTGTGTATATATATACATATACATATATATATATATATATATACACACACACAATGGAATATTATTCAGCTATAACAAAGAATGAAATCTTGCCATTTGCAACACTATGGATGGAACCTGAGGGCATTATGCTCAGTGAAATAAGTGAGACAGAGAAAGACAAAGACATTTATATATGAAATCTTAAGAAAAGAAAAAGAAAGAAAAAAAAACTTATAGAAAAAGAGATCAGACTTGTGGTTACCAGAGGTGAGGAGTAGGAAGGAGGAGTAATTGAAGGAATGTGGTCAAAAGGTACAAACTTGCAGTTGTAAAATAAAGAGATAATTACTAGGCATGTAATGTACAATATGATGACTGCTGTGTGTTATATGTGAGAATTGTCCAGAGAGTAAATTCTAAGAGTTCTCATCACAAGGAAAAAAATTTTCTTTTTCTTTTTGTTGTGTCTATATGAGATGATGGGTGCTAACTAAATGTACTGAGGTAATCATTTCACAGTATATGTAAACTTTTACAAAGATGTAAGTCAGTTATATCTCGATAAAATGGGGGGGGAAAAAACACATGAATGATAGAGGTCCTTCTCAGTGATTTTAAACACATTGGATTATTGATCCCTTTTAACTTGAAGACATCTATCTGAAGCTCTCTGTTGTTCTTTAATCTCTACTGATTGTTCTCTATGCCTGTTGTGCAGCTCTGCACCCAGGACTCCCTTCACTTTCGTTTTGTGAGCTCCTTGTACCATACTTGTGTGAGATCCACTGGTTCCTAGACCCTTTCTCTTTCTCTTTCTTATTTTACTTTACTGTTTAATGATGCAAAACCTAACCTAGCTCCATGGGAAAGTGTGCATAGGAGGTAAAAATGCTTAAGATTATACACTCTTGAACATGTCTATATTTTAAATTCAGGTTCGATTAAAAATTTTGGTGGTTTTAAAAATCTGGGTTGGAGTTGATTCCCCTCCCCATTTTGAAGGTATTGTGCCATTGTCAAATTTCCAACGTGGTTTAAATAAATCCAATGATTTTCAGATTTCAGATCTTTGGATGTGATGTGTTGTTTTTCTCCTTATCTCTGGAAGATTTTTTAATATTATCTTTGTCCTGAAATTTTATCATCATTCATCAGTCTTTTGTCATATGTGGTTTATTTTGTGAAAAATATTTTAATAACTTTAGAAGTAAATTTAATTTTACATCACAGAATTAGTTAAGGGTTTGAAGGGATGACACATTTCTCATGCAGACAGCTACCTAAAACTTTGGAGAAAATGTGACCAATTTTACTTGCTAGTCAGTTTACAAGGAAGAGTAGGCAATATACCCTAATAGATGGGGGCAGGGCGGGGGGATGTCTGGTTTATACAGAATACTGAGACCTGGTTCTTTCAACTTTCCCCAGCTCTCCTCCTCCACTCCTTTTCCATCTCTCTCTACCCTCAAATCCATCATGTCCTATATGCTTGATGTCTCAACTTAGTCTTACTATTTTCTTCACTCTCCTTCATTACCATCACATTTGAATTGGTAAGTTCACCTAGAGGCTACATCTCACAGGAGATTGAAACTAAATCAGTACAGGCAGTTTTCCTCTTGAAATTTTGGCTGACCTAACATTTTACAAGACAGTTGGACCCTCTTTCTGGGTCAGATCAGTCCTTCCTGTTGTTTGTACAGTTTCTACTTTTCCTAGAGCTCTAAAAACTAATAAAAATTCTCTGTTTACACTTGTATTTAAACTGAAAGAAATACACATGTTTACTTCATGGATAGGGTTGTATATAAGCAGAAGAAACAGAATAGCTACATATTTCAGTTAGAAGATTTTATGCTTTAATGCCATGCTCTGATTCTCAAAAACCAGTTCATTATTTACTTTTGGGCAGTTCCACCCTTAGTTCAAACAAATCAGTAAGTTAATCAGTTATTCACGTTGCTGATTATGGAGAACTTGTGGAGTATTTTATTGGGAAATTTTTGATGCCAAGATATTTTGAGAATTTTTTTGATAAAGGAATGCTGTGTGACAAAAAGAACTAAGCAGACTGGGTTAAAGCCCCTACCCTCTAGCCCCTCTGGGGACATTTAGTATTTGTGTGACCTTCTGTAAATTATTTAGCCTCTCTGGTTGTTTGTGGATGCATTTATATCATGAGATTATACTCTCCTGAATTGAAGTGATACCGTGAGGTCCTTTTTGTGATCCTCAAAGTTCTGATTTGATATCCTTCAAGTGATAAAAATTATAAGAAACTTAGGAAGGTTAACAACTGACTATGGTTTTAAAGAAAGGAAGAAATGATTGTTTTAGTGGGTACTTGTGGATAGACTGGTTTATTACGTTGAGAAATTTGATTTCTATGATTCCAAAACTTTTTCTGAAAATTTGTTTAATTAGCTACCTGTGAAATAGGTCTGTAGTGCATTAAATACCACCACAGAAATCTTTAAAAGTGGTCTTGATATGGGTGGGGGTTTTTTCCCCTACATTTGATCAGAGTGCAGAAATCTGAACCATGTAATGCCTTGAGAGCTTTTTAAGCTCTGTTACTCCCTAAATCTATTTAAAGTAATAAAAACAAAAGCCATATAATTTTTCATATCTAAAAGAATTTACTTTACTGAGGCCTTCACATCCCCAGAGATTTACTGGCTAATCCCACTCTTATTCTATTTACACATCTCTTATTTATATTCAATCTGAAGTGATCTAGGCATAAATTTTTTCTCTCGTAGAAGAGTTATCTCTTGAGTCTATTCTTAAAATGGAATAAAATAAGATGTATACACCAAACCTGAAATGCACTGTGCATGAGGAAAATATAAATCCCTCGAATTTAAGAGTTAAAGGGATCTGGTATACAGTAAGGAGAAGAGTGGGTATTGCAAATCAATGTGACTTTTTTGCGAAGCATTTATTTTTTAGTTTTGTAAATACAAACCCATAAGATGAGAAATCAATCATAATACATCTCTATTTATAAATTTGGGGATCAGCTAATCATTCTTGGAGTTTAGAGTTTGCTTTTCCTGTGATATGGACAGGTAAAAGATTTACTGCTTCTATATTAAAGCATTCAGCTGTTAGGTAAAATAATAGCAACAAGGAAGACTCTTCTTTGAATACCCACACCACTGCTTAATCTAATGAGTTACTATAACTACTTGGGCATCAGGTTTTTCCTCTGTAAAATGAAGGAATTGATAGGCTAAACTTACACTCAAGTAATTATTATAATGAATTGATTATAATAAACATTGTAATTCTATTTTCTGTTTCATTTCCATGACTTTAGGGTTTTTTTGTTTGTTTTTTGAGCTTATGTGAAACTTAAGTAATTTTAAATACTAGTTATCTTTTATGAATCAGCAAAGAAATAATAATACAGTCACAGTGGCCACTCTAGGTGTTTTCTGTTTAAATATATGGCTATATTTATATTAGATAGTTGAATGTAGAAAAAAATGTTTTTTCAAACAAGAATAATTATAAGAATGTCCTCTAGAGGGATCCATTTTATTGCTTTATAGCCACAGGCTTGAAATTGTCCTAAATTTTTGTTTAATACATATTAGAATATTGAAGATTTACTGCCATGACTATTTCATGAAGGGGGGGGACAAAATCACAAATAAATCATGAAAAATTTAAAGAATCTTTTTTTTATAGAGATGAAAGGTCCATTTTATGCAGATAAACATTTTTAATATGGTATGAAACTAATGATATAATAGATTTTCATGGAAAATAAATTTCTTTTCCATACATAATAACTCTTAAAACTCCATTCTTTTATTGGAACTTACAATGCCAGTTAAATTTTAGTCTTAGTTTGATAAAATGTTCCCCAATAAAGTCAAGTCGGGAATTATATATGACAATCTTCAGAACAGATTTAACATGGTAGCAAATAATGAACTACTGCATCATTTATACATTCTTTGCACATCCCCAGTTATATTTTTTTCATTGTTTAAAATAAAACCATTAAAGTATGACATATCTAAATGAAACTAAGGGTAATTATTTTTTAAAGTATATATGTGTAGGTATTGAACAATGTTATTTCTATAATTTAGGAGTTTCTTTGTTTTAATGACATATTTACAATTTTAATTTCTTTTTTTTTTTCATTTTAACATCTTTATTGGAGTATAATTGCTTTACAATGCTTTGTTAGTTTCAGCTTCACAACAAAATGAATCAGTTATATATATACATATGTTTCCATATCTCTTCCCACTTGCGTCTCCCTCCCTCCCACCCTCCATATCCCACCCCTCCAGGCGGTCACAAAGCAACGAGCTGATCTCCCTGTGCTATGCGGCTGCTTCCCACTAGCTATCTATCTTACGTTTGGTAGTGTATATATGTCCATGCCTCTCTCTCGCTTTGTCACAGCTTACCCTTCCCCCTCCCCATAGCCTCAAGTCCATTCTCTAGTAAGTCTGTGTCTTTATTTCTGTTTCACCCCTAGGTTTTTCATGACATTTTTTTTTCTTAAATTCCATATATATGTGTTAGCATACGGTATTTGTCTCTCTCTTTCTGACTTACTTCACTCTGTATGACAGACTCTAGGTCTATCCACCTCATTACAAATAGCTCAATTTCGTTTCTTTTTATGGCTGAGTAATATTCCATTGTATATGTGTGCCACATCTTCTTTATCCATTCATCTGATGATGGACACTTAGGTTGTTTCCATCTCTGGGCTATTGTAAATAGAGCTGCAATGAACATTTTGGTACATGACTCTTTTTGAATTATGGTTTTCTCAGGGTATATGCCCAGTAGTGGGATTGCTGGGTCATATGGTAGTTCTATTTGTAGTTTTTTAAGGAACCTCCATACTGTTCTCCACAGTGGCTGTATCAATCTACATTCCCACCAACAGTGTAAGAGGGGGTTCCCTTTTCTCCACACCCTCTCCAGCATTTATTGTTTCTAGATTTTTTGATGATGGCCATTCTGACTGGTGTGAGATGATATCTCATTGTAGTTTTGATTTGCATTTTCTCTCATGATTAGTGATGTTGAGCATTCTTTCATGTGTTTGTTGGCACTCTGTGTATCTTCTTTGGAGAAATGTCTATTTAGGTCTTCTGTCCATTGCTGGATTGGGTTGTTTGGATTTTTTGAAATGGAGCTGCATGAGCTGTTTATAAATTTGGAGATTAATCCTTTGTCAGTTGCTTCATTTGCAAGTATTTTCTCCCATTCTGAGGGTTGTCTTTTTGTCTTCTTTATGGTTTCCTTTGCTGTGCAAAAGCTTTTAAGTTTCATTAGGTTCCATTTGTTTATTTTTGTTTTTATTTCCATTTCTCTAGGAGGTGAGTCAAAAAGGATCTTGCTGTGATTTATGTCATAGAGTGTTCTTCCTATGTTTTCCTCTAAGAGTCTTATACTGTCTGTCCTTACATTTAGGTCTTTAATCCATTTTGAGTTTATTTTTGTGTACGGTGTGAAGAAGTGTTCTAATTTCATCCATTTATATGTAACTGTCCAGTTTTCCCAGCACCAATTATTGAAGAGGCTGTCTTTTCTCCATTGTATATTCTTGCCTCCTTATCAAAGATAAGGCGACCATATGTGCATGGGTTTATCTCTGGGCTTTCCATTGATCTATATTTCTTTTTCCTCTTTCTTTCTTTCTTTTTTTTTTTTTTGCGGTAAGTGGGCCTCTCACTGTTGTGGCCTCTCCTGTTGTGGAGCACAGGCTCCGGATGCGCAGGCTCAATGGCCATGGCTCACGGGCCCAGCCGCTCCGCAGCATGTGGGATCTTCCCAGACCAGGGCACGAACCCGTGTCCCCTGCATCGGCAGGCAGACTCTCAACCACTGCACCACCAGGGAAACCCCCCATTGATCTATATTTCTGTTTTTGTGCCAGTAGCATACTCTCTTGATTACTGTAATTTTGTAGTATAGTCTGAAGTCAGGGAACCTGATTCCTCCAGCTCCATTTTTCTTTCTCAATATTGCTTTGGCTATTTGGGGTCTTTTGTGTTTTCATACAAATTGTGAAAATTTTTGTTCTAGTTCTGTGAAAAATGCCATTGGTAGTTTGATAGGGATTGCACTGAATCTGTAGATTGCTTTGGGTAGTATAGTCATTTTCACAATGTTGCTTCTTCTAATCCAAGAACATGGTATATCTCTCCATCTATTTGTATCATCTTTAATTTCTTTCATCAGTGTCATAGTTTTCTGCATACAGGTCTTCTGTCTCCTTCAGTAGGTTTATTCCTAGGTACTTTATTCTTTTCGTTGCCATGGTAAATGGGAGTGTTTCCTTAATTTCTCTTTCAGATTTTTCATCATTAGTGTATAGGAATCCCAGAGATTTCTGTGCATTAATTTTATATCCTGCTACTTTACCAAATTCATTGATTAGCTCTAGTAGTTTTCTGGTAGCGTCTTTAGGATTCTCCATGTATAGTATCATGTAATCTGCAAACAGTGGCAGCTTTAGTTCTTCTTTTCCAATTTGTAATCCTTTTATTTCTTTTTCTTCTCTGATTTCTGTGGCTTAAACTTCCAAAACTATGTTGAATAACAGTGGTGAGAGTGGGCAACATTGTCTTGCTCCTGATCTTAGTGGAAATGGTTTCAGATTTTCACCATTGAGAATGATGTTGGCTGTGGGTTTGTCACATATGGCCTTTATTATGTTGAGGTATTTCCCTCTTTGCCTATTTTCTGGAGGGTTTTTATCATAACTGGGTGTTGAATTTTGTTGCAAGCTTTTCCTGCATCTATTGAAATGATCATATGGTTTTTCTCCTTCAGTTTGTTAATATGGTGTATCACATTGATTGATTTTGCATACATTGAAGAATCCTTGCATTCCTGGGATAAACCCCACTTGATCATGGTGTATGATCTTTTTAATGTGCTATTGGATTCTGTTTGGTAATATTTTGTTGAGGATTTTTGCATCTATGTTCATCAGTGATATTGGCCTGTAGTTTTATTTTCTTCTGACATCTTTGTCTGGTTTTGATATCACAGTGATGGTGGCTTTGTAGAATGAGATTGGGAGTGTTCCTCCCTCTGCTCTATTTTGGAAGATTTTGAGAAGTATAGGTGTTAGCTCTTTGCTAAATATTTGATAGAAATCGTCTGTGAAGCCATCTGGTCCTGGGCTTTTGTTTGTTGGAAGATTTTTAATCACAGTTTCAATTTCAGTGCTTGTGATTGGTCTGTTTATATTTTCTATTTCTTCCTGGTTCATTCTCAGAATGTTGTACTTTTCTAAGAATGTGTCCATTTCTTTCAGGTTGTCAATTTTATTGGCATATAGTTGCTTGTAGTAATCTCTCATGATCCTTTGTATTTCTGCAGTGTCAGTTGTTCCTTCGTTTTCATTTCTAATTCTGTTAATTTGAGTCTTCTCGCTTTTTTTCTTGATGAGTATGGCTAATGGCTTATCAATTTTGTATATCTTCTCAATGAACCTGCTTTAAGTTTTATTGATCTTTGCTATTGTTTCCTTCATTTCTTTTTCATTTATTTCTGATCTGATCTTTATGATTTCTTTCCTTCTGCTAACTTTGTGGGGGGTTTTGTTCTTCTTCCTCTAATTGCTGTAGGTGTAAGGTTAGGTTGTTTATTTGAGATTTCTCTTGTTTCCTGAGGTAGGATTGTATTGCTATAAACTTCCCTCTTAGAACTGTTTTTGCTGCATCCCATAAGTTTTGGGTTGTTGTGTTTTCATTGTCATTTGTTTCTAGTTATTTTTTGATTTCCTCTGTGATTTCTTCAGTGATCTCTTGGTTATTTAGTAGCATATTGTTTAGCCTCTATGTGTTTGTATTTTTTACCATCTGTTTCCTGTAATTCATACCTAGTGTCATAGTGTTGTGGCCAGAAAAGATACTTGGTATGATTTCAATTTTTTAAAATTTACCAAGGCTTGATTTGTGACCCAAGATATGATCTATCCTTGGGAATGTTCCATGAGCACTTGAGAAGAAAGAGTATTCTGTTGTTTTGGGATGGAATGTTCTGTAAACACCAGTAAAGTCCATCTTGTTTAATGTGTCATGTGAAGCTTGTGCTTCCTTACTTATCTTCATTTTGGATGATCTGTCCACTGGATGAAAGTGGGCCTTTAAATTCCCCTAGAATAATTCTGTGTTACTGTTGATTTCCCCTTTTTATGGCTGTTAGCATTGCCTTATGTATTGAGGTGTTCCTATGTTGGGTTCATAAATATTTACAATTGTTATATCTTCTTCTTGGATTAATCCCTTGGTCATTAGGTAGTGTCCTTCTTTGTCTCTTGTAATAGTCTTTATTTTAAAGTCTATTTTATCTGATATGAGTATTGCTACTCCAGGTTTCTTTTGATTTCTATTTGCATGGAATATCTTTTTCCATCCCCTCACTTTCAGTCTGTATGTGTCCCTAGGTCTGAAGTGGGTCTCTTGTAGACAGCATATATGTGGGTATTGTTTTTGTATCCATTCAGCCAATCTATGTCTTTTGCTTGGAGCATTTAAACCAGTTCATTTAAGGTAATTATTGATATGTATGTTCCTATTACCATTTTCTTAATTGTTTTGGGTTTGTTTTTGTAGGTCTTTCTTTCTCTTTTGTTCCCAGCCTAGAGAATTTCCTTTAGCATTTGTTGTAAAGCTGGTTTGGTGGTGCTGAATTCTCTATGCTTTTGCTTGTCTGTAAAGGTTTTAATTTCTCCATTGAATCTGAATGAGATCCTTGCCGGGTCAAATAATCTTGGTTGTAGCTTTTTCCCTTTCATCACTTTAAATATGTCCTGCCACTGCCTTCTGGCTTGCAGAGTTTCTGCTGAAAGATCAGCTGTTAACCTTATGGGGATTCCCTTGTATGTTATTTTCGGCTTTTGCCTTGCTGTTTTAATATTTTTTTCTTTGTATTTATTTTTTGATAGTTTGATTAATATGTGTCTTGGCATGTTTCTCCTTGGATTTATCCTGTGGGACTCTCTGCCATTCTTGCACTTTATTGACTATTTTCTTTCTCATGTTAGGGATGTTTTTGACTGTAATCTCTTCAAATATTTCCTCAGACCCATTCTTTTTCTCTTCTTCTTCTGGGACCCCTATAATTCGAATGTTGGTGCATTTAATGTTGTCCCAGAGGTCTCTGAGACTGTCCTCAATTCTTTTCATTATTCCTTTTTCATTTTGCTCTGTGGTAATTATTTCCCTTATTTTATCTTCCAGGTCACTTATCCATTCTTCTGCCTCAGTTATTCTGCTATTGATTCCTTCTAGATAATTTTAAATTTCATTTATTGTGTTGTTCATCACTGTTTGCTCTTTAGTTCTTCTAGGTCCTTGTTAAACATTTCTTGTATTTTCTCCATTCTATTTCCAAGATTTTTTTCATCTTTAGTATCATTACTCTGAATTCTTTTTCAGGTAGACTGCCTATTTCCTCTTCATTTGTTTGTTCTGGTGGGTTTTGCGCTTGCTCCTTCATCTGCTGCATGTTTCTCTGTCTTCTCATTTTGTTAAACTTACTGTATTTGGGGTCTCCGTTTTTCAGGCTGCAGGTTCATACTTCCCGTTGTTTTTGGTGTCTGCCCTCAGTGGGTGAGGTTGGTTCAGTGGCTTGTGTAGGCTTCCTGGTGGAGGGGACTGGTGCCTGTTTTCTGGTGAGTGGGGTTGGATCTTATCTTTCTGGTGGGAAAGGCCACCTCCAGTGGTGTGTTTTGGGGTTTCTGTGAACTTATTATGATTGTAGGCAGACTTTCTGCTAGTGGGTAAGGTTGTGTTCCTGTCTTGCTAGTGCTTTGGCATGGGGCATCCAGCACTGGAGCCTGCTGGCTGTTGGGTGGAGCTGGGTCTTAGCATTGAGACGGAGATCTCTGGGAGAGCTCTCACAGATTGATATTACATTGGGCTGGGAGGTCTCTGGTGGTCCACTGTCCTGAACTTGGCTCTCCCACCTCAGAGGCTCAGGTCTGACATCAGGCCAGAGCACCAAGACCCTGTCAGCCACACTGCTCAGAAGAAAAGGGAGAAAAATAGAAAGAAGAAAAATAGTAGGGCTTCCCTGGTGGCGTAGTGGTTGAGAGTCCACCTGCCGATGCAGGGGACTTGAGTTTGTGCCCCGGTCTGGGAAGATCCCACATGCCGTGGAGTGGCTGGGCCCATGAGCCATGGCTGTTGAGCCTGCGCGTCCAGAGCCTGTGCTCCACAATGGGAAAGGCCACAGCAGTGAGAGGCCCACGTACCAAAAAAAAAAAAAAAAGTAAATAAAAAAATATTAAAAAATAATAATAATAATAAAAAAAGAAGAGCACAACCAAGCAATAAACAAATCCACCAATTATAACAAGTGCTAAAAACTATACTAAGATAAACATAAAAATCAGAAATAAATCAGTTGCAGAGAGCAAACCCCAAGTCTACAGTTGCTCCCCAAGTCCACCTCCTCAATTTGGGATGATTTGTTGTCTATTCAGGTATACCACAGATCCAGGGTACATCAAGCTGATTGTGGAGTTTAATCCTCTGCTCCTGAGGCTGCTGGGAGAAATTTCCCTTTCTCTTCTTTGTTTACACAGCTTTTGGGTTTCAGTTTTGGTTTTGGCCCCACCTCTGTGTGTAGGTCACCCTCAGGCATCTATCTGTTCCCACCCAGACAGGAGGGGGTTAAAGCAGCGGCTGATTAGGGGGCTCTTGCTCATTCAGGCTGGGGTGGAGGGAGGGGTGCGGTAGTCATAATTAGAAAGTGGGGCGAGCCTGCTGAGGCAGATGCCAGCGCAACGTTGCAACAACCTGAAGTGCACCATGTGTTCTCCCAGGGAACTTGTCCCTGGATCACGGGACCCTGGCTCCCAGGCAGGGGGGTGTGGATAGTGACCTGTGCTTTTGCACAGGGTTCTTGGTGGCTGCAGCAGCAGCGTTAGCTTTTCATGCCTCTCTCTGGAGTCCGAGCTGATAGCCATGGCTTGTGTCCATCTCTGGCACTAGTTTAGGTGGTGCTCTGAAGCCCCTCTGCTTCAGCACCCCGAAACAATGGTCTCTTTCCTCTTAGGCACTTCCAGAATTTTTTCCGGACTCCCTCTTGGCTAGCTGTGGTGCACTAGCCTCCTTCAGGCTGTGTTCAAGCCGCCAACCCCAGTCCTCTCCCTGGGATCCGACCTCCGAAGATCAAGCCTCAGCCCCCAGACCCGCCTGCCCCGGCGGGTGAGCAGACAAGCGTCTCAGGCTGGTGAGTGCTTGCTGGTACCGAACCTCTGTGCAGGAATCTCTCCGCGTTGCCCTCTGCACCCCTGTTGCTGTTCTCTCCTCCATGGCTCTGAAGCTTCCACCCTGCCCACCCCCTGTCTCTGCCAGTGAAGGGGCTTCCTAGTGTGTGGAAATTTTTCCTACTTCACAGCTCCCTCCCACTGGTGCAGGTCCTGTGCCTATTCTTTTGTCTCTGTTTTTTCTTTTGTCCTACCCAGGTACGTGGAGAGTTTCTTGCCTTTTGGGAAGTCTGAGGTTTTCTGTCAGTGTTCAGTAGGTGTTCTGTAGGAGTTGTTCCACATGTAGATGTATTTTTTATGTATTTGTGGGGAGGAAGGTGATCTCCACATCTTACTCCTCTACCATCCTGAAGGTACCCTCTCTACTGTTTTTGTTCAGTTATTTTTCCCCAGTAAAATATGCTTTTTACTTATTTATTTTTTTACTGATTCTTCCTAATAGAAAGAATATTTCTTTTAAATAACCTCAGTGACCTCTAACAGTAATTTTTGCTTCAAGTCACTTACTGACTGCTACTCTAATGGAAAAATTTGGAAGATTTTCTATGAGTTATGAGCCTAGAAAGTCTTATGAGCAAATATAGGTATCACCCCTATTTTATGGATAAATTTTAAAATAAATTGCATGCTATTTAAAAAATATAGCATTCTCAGACCAACACATTAAGCTTTTGTTGCTTATTTCCTTATTTGACACAGAAACTTCCATAGAACTTTTTGAAACAGAATAATGAATTCTATTTTGAAAGTATGAACTTTCATTCTGCTTTATGAAATAGTAGTTAGTTAACCTGGCTTTGTATTATCTCAAGATCAAAGAGATAATTGACTTTTTAGTCTCTAATAGAATATAAATAATCATGCCTCAACGTGCTCTTTAAAAAAATACTCTGCTTGATTTTTGTTTCTATAAAACCTCTTTAATTATAGTGTTTCTGCTATTAAATGTACATAACCTATTGAAATTTTACACATTGATTCACTTTCTTAAATAATTCTCTCATTGTAAAATAATGCTAGAATTCTATACAAAATGTTTCAGTTCAATGTACATTCATTATATTCTTCTTGTTCTAAACACATAACTAACAATATAAAGAAAATGAAATCTCAGCCACTATTTAAAAATAGGAATTGTAAATTGTTCTTTAATGCCTTTGAAAGTCATATAGGAGTTGTTTTCAAAAACAAGCTTTCAAAAACTTTGTGAATTCTATTATGCTATTTTATTATTATAAGGCAATTTTATAAATGACTTTTGAATCTTGGAGAAGGGACAAAACACGTTGTCTCAAGAATTAAATATGCAGATAAATTCAATGGCAGAATGTTTTCTCAGCCCAATCCCTCCTTTTTTCTGCATTTTTGTTCTCAGTAATTGGCATCATTTTATGTCCTTTTGTCCCTGATATCCCAAACCCATAGGTCACCATGTTCTCTTTGTTTCTCGAGTCTGATTTTTCACCTTTTACTCTCAAAGTTGCCTTAGTTTAGGCTTCTATTCTCTCTCTCTCTCTCTCTCTCTCTCTCTCTCTCTCTCTCTCTCCATCTGCAATAGCTCTTGTCTGTTTACTAATTGCTTGAGAGGTAATTCTTGGACACATCCATGATCTATTGGTTTTATGTAATTTTTAATTGAGTAACTGTAACCAGGCTTTCTTTTATTGAATAACTTGTCTTAAATTTTAGAGTAACTACAGTTGGAATTACAAGCTGACCCCCTACCAGGTTTCAAGCCAAAAGTATCCTTTCAGGTTTCCTGCCCGGCCATGTTCTTTCCTTAGCTTTGGTGGGTCTCCAGGGTGTTAACTGCTTGGCCTGACCCTGTCACTATCTCTAATTAACATTTAAACTTCTCCAAAGACTATAACTAAATAAATAAAAACTTGCTCATATTATTTCAACTTTAGCTAAGCTTTGATATATCTTCTTTATTCCTGTTGGCTTACCTGCTTTCTGACCCTTGATTTGCCTCATTTACTTTTTTAGTACTAAAAATTTCACAGATTATTGGTCAGAAATATCTGGGTTCCAGTTCAGGCTCTGTCTTTTACTGATTTTAAGACCGTTTTTCAGGTTTTCAGAAAGCTGAATAGTGTACTGAGCCACATTTGTCAATAGTAAATGGATTAATTGAATCACAAATTTTTAGGAAAACTTACCTGGAAAGCATATGTGAATCACCTAGCATAGTACCTGGGTTCACAAAAGTTACTCAATAATTGTTATTTCCTTTCCAATCTTCCACGAGCTGTTTTCTCCATTCTGGTCACTTACCAATACATTTCTACCCACTGCTGGTGGGTTGCTCAATTGGGAATATGTTGTTTGAAACAGATCAGACATAGGAGAAATAAATTATAGCATCAAAGATTCCTTGACCTTTCTGCCTGTACTAACCAGTGAACCCTGACAGATGCTAATGGAATTTGCCTGCTCTGCCCTGGAAAATTTAATAAAAGCTCGAGGTTATTTCATGTTGATGTGACTAGTCAAGCCAAAATGCACGTTATTTGGTAAATTCTCCTAACCAGTTGGCAAAGGAAGTCTGCATGAGAGGCACTATACAGTTACATTAAATATATCTTGTATAGCCTTACTTAAAGAACGTATTAAAGATGGGGAAACTTCTCCTTAGGCAAACTCTTCCAATTTATTGTTGACTGTTGGTAATTACATGCTTGAACAGGAAAATGCAAAAAATGTATGTGAGAAATTAAATGTAAATAAGAATGCCTATATTTGAAATACAGCTTAAAAATTTGATACATGTTGACTCCTATATGGATAAAATGATCAATTGATTTTTCTCATAAAATACCCTGTGTGATAGTTCTCTTCTTATAGCACATAACAAATATAACTGAATACATATGAGTGTCCAATCACACCTAGAAATCAAGCATGCTCAGAATCTCCTCAGAGAGAAAAACACCCTAAGTCCAAGAATACATACTGTCCTTTTCTCCATTGAATGCTAAAACTTCTCAGTGATTGACATGGTCCCCACCTTCTGACACTCTCCTACACCTCATTAACCAGAGCTAGGATGCTCATTTTGTACAAGCTGCACCTTAATCTCTCTAACTATCACAGGGCCCCCAGCTCCAAAGCCTTTGCTTCCAGCAGCAGGAAGGAGACGAATAGCCTACAGCAAATCATCACCGGTGCCTTCAAATTGAAGTAATTAGCCCTGTGCTCTGGGAGACACGCTTCTGTGAGGGAGCCAAATAACTGCATCCGAGGAGAAGCAGGAGAGGAGGGAGTTGAGGTCACAGAGCCCTGGGCAAGTCGGCTGTGGACGTATTGCTGTTGATGTTTTCCTTGTTTTGACTGTAACCCATTTTTTTCTTTCTTTCTTACTCTTTTGTAAAATGGCTTCTTTAATTGAGAGAGCACTCAGCCCATGAAAAGTTTCAAGCCAAACTTTATAATCTATTTACTTTCTTTTTAAAAGCTACAAATTATAATCCTATGGAAAAATGGGTTTTTCTATTTATTTTTAATTTTCTAAAAGGAGGGCAAAAATATCATGAAAAGTTATTGTTTTAAACTGTAAAACAATCCACTAGCCTGATGTTTCTTGAAAGTGAGGGAACAGACTTAGTTTTATATTATTCTTTATCATTGACACGTGTTTCATCTAGTTCTTCCTCCATAAGATAAAATTTCCATATTTTACGAACTTAGGTTTATTGAAACAAATGGAACCTGAAGATATTGCTATTGCTATTATGTTAGAGTCACAATGAGTTGCAGTGTGAGTAGATATTAAGTACAAATAGGAAGTGAACAAATGGCATATTTCTTGCTACAATCTCAAAAACAGTTGAGTTTTGCCTTCCATATATGTGGAGAATTAAATGTAGTCAAACTCCTATAAAATAACTTTTCCATATGCGTGGAATTTGGTTATACTGGGAGTCAATGGAAATAGAGTGGCATATTGCAAATAGCAAGGGCTTTCGGAATTAAGCACATTTTGGTTTGAATTCTAGGTATAAATATGCAGGCTTTGTAACCCTGGAAAAATTACTTGACCTCTTTGACACTAAATTCTCTTATCTCTCAAAAGTAAGAAACAGAATACAAACTATGGTCCAATATTATTTATGCAAATTAAAAGCATGCCCACAAAACAGCACTATACATTAACAAAACAATACATATATCAGGAGGTCTATGAAACACATGAAAAGAAATGCTATGTAGAGTGGAAAGGGAATATGGCTTGGGGATGAAGTGGGGGGCAACAAAATAAAATAAAAGGCTTTGCTCACCCTAGTTATGAGAATGCAGTCTGCCTCTTTCTGCAGCCACCCCTGTCATCACGCAATGGGCTCCTGAACAAAGTGGCACAGTGGCAGGGATGGAGGTTCTGCATGGGCTCGTCAGCATGGACTTCCACTCACCGAGGCCGACCTGGCTGTATCCACTGCTAAGTGACTAGATTGCTGGCAGCAGAGACCAATGTTAAGCCCCGGAAATGGCTCTGTTTCTGGGGTGATCAGCCAGCTACCTGGTGGAAGGTTGATTATATTAGACAGCTTCTCTCATGGAAGGGGCAGCGTTTTGTCCTTACTGGAATATACACTTACTCTGGATACTGATATGCCTTCCCCGTATGTAATGTTTCTGTCAAAAACTACCAATTTATAGACTTAAAGAATGCCTTCACTGTCCTGGTATTCCATACAACATTGCTTCTGATCCAGGAACTCGCCTCACAGGACAAGCAGTGCAGTAATGGGCCCGTGTTCATGGAATTCAGTGGTGTTACCATGTTCCCCATCATCCTGAAGTGGCTGTTTTGATAGAACAGAGGAATGGACTTCTGAAAACATGGTTACAGTGCCAGTCAGGGGCAGAACCTTTCAAGGCTGAGATAAGGTTCTCCAGAAGGCTGTGTAAGCTCTGAATAAGCATCCAATATATTTTGTCTGATAGCCAGGATTCACGGGTCCATCCAGGAATCAAAAGATGGAAATGAGAATGACATCACTCACTATTACTCCTAGTGACCCACTAGCAAAATGTTTGCTTCCTGTTCCCATAACTTCATGCTCTGCTGGCCTAGAGACTTTTGTTCCAGAGAAATGCTTCCACCGGGAGACACAGCAATGATTCCACTGAACTGGAAGTTAAAACTGACCTCAGCCACTTTGGGCTCGTCATGCCTCTATATCAACTGGCAGAGAAGGAAGTTATTGTGTTGACTGGGGTGATTGATCCGGACTACCGAGGGGAAATTAGACTGCTATTTCACAATGGAGGTAAGGAAGAAAGAGTATGTCTGGAATATGGGAGATCCTTTAGGACATCTCTTAGCATTACCACGCCCTGTGTTAAGGTCAATGGAAAACTACAACAACCCAACCCAGGCATACTGCTAGTGGTCCAGATCCTACATGAATAAAGTTTCAATTCATCCCATCAGGTAAAGAACCACAACCAGTGAGGTGCTTTATGAAGGCAAAGGGAATACAGAATGGATAGTTAAAGAATTTAGTTATAAATACCAGCCATGACCACATGACAGGTACTGAAATGAGGGCTAATATTTTATTATGAATATGTTTGTGTATATATATGCACATATTAAACAAATATCTTTGTCTCCTTTATTCTCTTTTCATGTAATGTAAGATGTATTGAGAGTTTATATCAGTATTTAAGTATTATTAATTTTACATCATAGTATTTAAGATAAGGGATATCAGGTGAAGAGTAAACATCACTCAAAGTCTTTACCTCCTCTTCTGGAAAAGTTGCTTTTTTGGTTGTACACAGGATAGTTGTAACATGTTAGATGGAATTACGACCTTGTTATTGTCTTTATTTGGAGATTAAGTATGGTTTAAGGAGATGCAGAGATTCTTTTCCTAGATATCCCCCAATTACCACCTGGGCTTCAAATCAAGGTTGAAACTTTTGCAGTCAATTTCCAATTAAGCTTATCCTCAGTCTGGAAGCTGCCTGCAAGCAAGATCCTGCCAGTTCCTCTTCCTGTGGTAATTAGGGCCATAAGAAAGGCATCCCTAGGCTCCTTTCTAAAATCATGGATGTTTCTAGAAACATGGGAAAACTTAAGATCCTTGGTCTGGTGATAAGCATAGGAAATAACAAAACACTCTCCCCACCATCATCACTTTATATCACTGCTGTTTGGAAAGGTTTCATGGGTGCTTGATCAAAAAGGTAAATCTGTAGTCTTGGGGTATAAGGTTGCATATGTCCATTAGATCAAGCTTGCTAATTGTATATTAAAATCTCTGTTCTTACAGTTTTTAAAATTTGCTTGATCCATTAGTTACTGAGAAACTTGTGTTTCAATTTTCTGACAATGATAATACTGTTTTCAATGTTTTCTTCTATTTGTGTTAGTTTTTGCTTTATAAATTGAGACAATATTATTAAACACATGCACATAGATTATGGCTATGTGTTCTTGCTGAATAATTTATCTTACTATATTATCTTTAACCCCAAATACTGTCTTTTGACAAAATGTCTGTTTGATCTTACTTTGAAAAGACTTTTGTCATTGTTATTATTGTTAATGCTTACTATGAAATTTCTATCACTTAATTTTTACATTTCCCTGCCTCATGTTTTATATGAGCATATTATGAAAGGCAAATGCCCCAATTTGGCTTTTTAACCAATTTTTTAGTCTGTCAACTGGAAACATATGTTTATATTTATTGATTCACTATATATTTAAATTCATTTCTGACATCTGATTTTGTATTATCTATTTGTTTTTCTTTTCTTTTTTTAATATCTATTCATTCATATCCATCCTGCTTTTTCTATCTCTCATTATCTGATGTAGGTAAGCTTTTACTATTTTTAGTGGCAGATTTTATTCTTATCCTTATTTTTCAATAGTGTGGCCCTTTAATAGTGTCAAAACAAGACCAGGGTATTTTTTCCTTTCCTTGCAACCAAAGTCCCTGTGTTAGTGGTTTCCAAACTGCATTCTTGTCTGTAACAGAATATATGAGATGCACTCCCAAACTATGCAATATTCATTTCTAATTGTAAGTATGCAATACTAATGTATCGAATGTTCTGATATTAGAAAATAAAAAAAATATTTTAAATGAGTGAATTTAATACTTTGCTGAAGCTCCCCAGTATTGTGCTAGTTTCTCAGGGTTTACACACACATACACCTTACCTTGCAAATTGATACGTTAGGTATACAACCATCTGCCAGAGAAGTTGTCCAGTGTTATTGATGTTGCTATGTTCCTGTTTTCAGGCCCTTCTTCATCTTTTTTTTTTTTTTTTTTTTGCGGTACGCGGGCCTCTCACTGTTGTGGCCTCTCCCGTTGCGGAGCACAGGCTCCGGACGCGCAGGCTCAGCGGCCATGGCTCACGGGCCCAGCTGCTCCGCGGCATGTGGGATCTTCCCAGACCGGGACACGAACCCGTGTCCCCTGCATCGGCAGGCGGACTCTCAACCACTGCGCCACCAGGGAAGCCCCCTTCTTCATCTTCGACCTCTGGGGATTTCCCTTCATTTTTGCATACTCAGTGATGCATTTATATAAACAAAAAAACAAATAATCATACATATTAACCCAGCATTTCTAGATCTTTTAGTTCTCCCTGAAATTCAAACATTATATTATCTGCAATATTCCTGAAAAGTGAAGCACCTACTCATCTTCCTATATTATTTCCCTCCCTAAATTTTACTATTTAGAAAACTGAAGCTATTAAATACATAGTGAAAATATGTCCTAAAAATACAGAATAATGGTAATGGACCCCAAAAATATCTTTTCTATTTTGTAACTGACACTTTTGTTTTAACAATTCATATTTAATTGACTATATATCATTGGTTTAATTGGAAACTTTTCTGGCAAGAGAAATAGAAATGTCAACACAATATTTCTGTAGCAATCATTTTCATCTTTGTTATTACTATTGAACATATGGTGTTTGAATATAATTGAGGC
This sequence comes from Orcinus orca, assembly GCF_937001465.1. NCBI lineage: Eukaryota > Metazoa > Chordata > Mammalia > Artiodactyla > Delphinidae > Orcinus > Orcinus orca. The sequence goes on from NC_064563.1 coordinate 23,900,326, forward strand.
AAAATTGAATAGTTCTTGAGGCAAATGTCAAATGTACAAATTTTTATGGCAACAGTTTTTTTAATGAATGCAGGGTTCTGGTGATCTAACAATACACACGGCTAACATTTTGTCAAATGACATAAATGATGTGGGATAGTTAACCTACTAAAATAATCCTCTGGGTTTCTCAGGCATCAGAAAAAGAAGATTAAAAAAGTAAAACAGGGTAGGACTATCAGAAAGAATGTGTGAGGAACTCTGGAATTCTATCCCCCAAAGGGATACATATTAAGCTGGTCAAAATTAACAAAGACAATCATTCCAAGTTTTTAGGGATTGACCAAAAAGCTTACTACAAGTTGAAAAGCCTTTGTTCAGTGAAACGTATGGAAACGCTGTAAGGACTGGAAGACCATTTTCCACATTCTCCTTAACCCACATCCCCTCAAAAATATTATCTTGTCTTTGGGAAAATAATTGTTTGGTCTATTTGTTGAGTTTTTTTTTCTTTTTGGGGGGCCTAATTCAGAGCTATCCCCAGTAATCCATTGCTTTCAAGCGACTTTTTACAAGCATTACTTTCTCTGGGTTGCAAGGCTTAGCGTTCCGGCTGGACCTCAGCCCACACAGCGCTGACTTCAAGTCCTGCTGCTGGGTGCATATGTGCGACACCCTAAGTTCGTAAACCTTTGATGAGGCTCTGGAGTCAACATTTACGAACAGACCCTACTATATTTTATATTCCATTACTTAGTAAAGATATAAGAAATCCCTTCCATTTGAAATGACCTATGCCGGATGCTCCGGAGGACACAGACATTGTACCAAAGATGCTTTCAATCTGCAATGGCGGATAGACAAAGAAGACCCCAAACTTTTGAGACACTGCGTGTGCAATTTAAATTGTAGACATAGTGTCAGAGGAACTAAGAGGGGGTTAAAACGGCTTCTAAGCAGGGCAATTCTCGAGAAGGAAGTTCCTTTGTGGAAGTATACTGTGGTTTTGTGGTTGTCACTGAAAAAATCACTCCCATACTTCAGGTATTCAACATGTCTTATTAGCTGTGAAATTGGCATCCTAATTACTCTCCCTATTTACAGTTTGTCTCTGATTCAAATCCTCCTCTACCTTCCTGCTAGGTTAACTTCCTGAAATACAAATCAGGTTGTATAACTCACCTGCTTAAAATCCTTTATTGATTCTCTGTTTTCTTCAAGGTACAGTGGAAACTGCTTGTTTGGAATTTGTTCCTACTTACCTTTCCGGCCTCCTCTGGAGTAATGTGCAGAATTGCCTGACAGTGACCTTGGGCTCTCATTCTAAGTTGCTTGGACTATGTGCCAGCTGGGAACCACGACCCCTTCTCCTAGCAGAAGGGGTTTGTACCCACATTCTGCTATCTCTGGACCCCAAGATCCTCATGGGGCCTCTGGAATTCTAAGGCAACTCCTACAAACAAATGGCTGGAACCTAAAGCCCGCATCACCAATCTGCTTGCTCTTTTCTGATGAATAAGCCTTCTTTATCATGCTTTCATTTCTGCTGCTCTAAACTTTTATAGGATCATGTCCCTCTCCTAGAAGACAAACCATACTGTAAGCCTCTGTGGCCCTGCCTGCCTTTCAGCAGGGATGATAAGAGATGAAGACCCTGTACCTTTCCTTGCTGAAGGATCTGCAGTAGCTCTTAGATGTCAGTTTTTGCTCATTAAGCTACACTGACACACATGCCCCGAATCTCAGCAACCTACAAAACAGTGGTGTATTTCTTGCTCATGTTAGGGGTTCATTGCTATGAATTGGCTGTGGCCCTATTCCTCTTGTCTTCTTGCTACAGAGTCCAGGCTGAGGGAGCCGTCACTTACCAAGATATGCTTGCTTTTATGGCAAGGGAAAAGAGCACGAGAACAGGCAGAAATGCACAATAGTTCTTAAGGACTCTGCTCAGATGTGGAATGTGTCACATTGCTCCAATGCTGTTGGCCAAAACAATGAGGGTGAGGGCTTGTAATTCCACAGGAGGTCCTGGATATCACGTGGCAATAGTAGGGTTATATAACCTCTTCCTGGAAGGGAAAGCAAATATTTTGGAACAGTAATAAAAGTGACTACAGTTGCCCTGTATTACTTCCACATTTACTATTCTACCATTAGGCAATAATACTTAAGAAGTAGCATGTCTTTTATTTTTAAAATTGTACCTATGTAACATACAGAGAACAAAAAGATATTTTTAAAATTTCAAGGCCAGGTAGTGTGATTATAGACCCTAGACTCTTGAGAATGCTCTTGGCAAAGGGACCAGAATCCTCGAGGACATTTGACTAGGGTCGCCTGCAAAGGGGACCACTGGTTCTTTTCCCCAGATAGTGCTTGCATGACAACTGTCATCAATGGCTTTCCCCCCCCATTTTCATAGCTTCTAAACAGTTCTTCTAATGACATTCTCCTTTGGATGTGTTAATCCATGATATCTAGTTTGAGCTCTGACAGATCTGATACAACCCACTAGTGATGGGATGAGTGGTTATTACACACCAGGAGGCAATTTTTGTTTTCCTTAAGCAAACAAGTTCAGTATCCTGCTAAATCTACGTAACTATGCTAAGGTTTCTTCCAGCCTTAAAAATCTATAATAGTTCTTGTTTAAGAATGTAGTGACTTATAATGTAATTATTTACAACCTATTTAGTCCATATTGAAAAATTGTTTCAGGGTCATGGTTAATAACTGAAGAAATAAAACATTTGCATATTTTATTGTAGTATTAGTTAAGTATTTAAAATTAAGTATATGTGTAAATTAATCTGTATCAGATCAGAATAGATAAATCAGAACAAATAATAAATGAAATAAATTTACTGTATATAGATTCAACTATACATGGTAAAATTGCCATAAATACTGGCTTGATTTATATCAACTGGGAGTAACATACAGAAAAATTTGTAACTGTATGCATGTTTAAAATCATTACATTTTTATATAATCTCACAAAACTATTCCATATTTATCTAATATGGCACTCTTAAAATTTGAGTAATGTAGTGATGCTTTATGCTATGCACTGTTTTTCATTCACTAAATCTCCCTTATGTATTTTGTCTTAAGTTTAGCTTTATCTTAAATTTAATTTAAATAGCATTTTATCTAAAATTGTAAATAATTGTTCTGGACGTGGCTTTACAATATGAGTAAACATTTGAGTAAGTTTGTTTCTAGAAGTTGTAGAACTCCTGTTTGGAGATTGTATTGATAAAAATTCTTTTAATCAAACATTACTATTGCTGTTGATTGTAGCAACAGGGACATAAGGCACAGAGAACCATACGACTGAAAAACTCGTGGCTAAATGGTAGGGTGACTGACAGAGAACTGTGACCTGGATGTCAGGACACTTGAAACTAAACCTGCATAGGCTGTTACAAAATTCAGTTCCCTTCTTTGAGTTTTAGGTGCTTACTTTACACTGCTGGTGGGAATGTAAATTGGTGCAACACTATGGAGAACAGTATGGAGAACAGGATGGAGGTTCCTTAAAAAACTAAAAATAGAGTTACCATATGATCCAGCAATCCCACTCCTGGGCATATACCCTGAGAAAACCATAATTGGAAAACGTACATGCACCCCAATGTTCATTGCAGCACTATGTACCATAGCCAAGACATGGAAGCAACCTAAATGTCCATCTACAGATGAATGGATAAAGAAGATGTGGTGTATATATAGGCAATGGAATATTAGTCATGAAAAAGAATGAAATAATGTCACTTGCAACAATATTGGACCTAGAGATTATCATACTAACTGAAGACAGACAAAGACAAATATCATATAATATCACTTATACGTGGAATCTTAAAAAATGATAAAAATGAACTTATTTACAAAACTGAAATAGACTCACAGATATAGAAAACAAACTTATGGTTACCAAAGGGGATAGAGGGAGATAAATTAAGAGTTTGGGACTAACATATACACACTACTATATATAAAATAGGTGAACAACTAGGACCTACTGTATAGCACAGGGAACTATACTCAATATCTTCTAATAACCTATGATGGAAAATAATCTGAAAAAGTATATATATATATATATACACACCCCTGAATCACTTTGCTATACACTTGAAACTAACACAACATTGTAAATTAACCATACTTCAATATATATATAATAAAAAATTCAAGAAAATGAGAATACTGAATTATTTAATTTCAGCGACATGTTCCAAAATGATATATCTGTGGTTTTCTTAATTTTTGTAATTCATCTCATGAGAGGAAGAAAATTTATCTTTAGCATTTATCTTTATTTTCAGATCTTGAAGGTTAAAATTTGTTAGTCTTATAATCATATTAGCAATCTACAAGTTCATATGTATCCTAAGACAAGAAAAAAATTTTCCTTAAGTCTTTAATTTTTCCCCAATATTCTTATTCCTACAATCCTTTAATATCATAACCCCATTTTAACTTTTTTCCTTCAAAATTTATGCTAGTATAATTTTTGATTAGATGGGTCAAATAAAAGTATTTTGTATCTACACATACTCATTACCTGCATACAAAATACTCATTACATGAATAGTCTAGCCTTTCTAAGGATCTCATAGTGATATGTCCATTCCTGAAACAGGGAAAAACCAAACTTATTCAAATAAGTTATTCTTCTTTCCACAGTGCTATAAATTAAAACAAACATTAAAAAAAGTACAAAAGCAAAATTTCAGTTAGAACACATTTAAGGAAGTTATTGTTGTATAATCAACTTTTTTCTTTTTTTTAATATATAAATTTATTTATTTATTTTTGGCTGCATTGGGTCTTTGTCGCTGCATGCATGCTTTCTCTAGTTGTGGTGAGCAGGGGTACTCTTTGTTGTGGTGTGTGGGCTTCTCATTGCAGTGGCTTCTCTTGCTTTGGAGCACAGGCTCTAGGCTCACGGGCTTCAGTAGTTGTGGCACGCGGGCTCAGTAATTGTGGCTCATGGGCTCTAGAGCACAGGCTCAGTAGTTCTGGCACATGGGCTTAGTTGCTCTGTGGCATGTGGGATATTCCTGGACCAGGGCTCAAACCTGTGTCCCCTGCACTGGCAGGTGGATTCTTAACCACTGCGCCACCAAGGAAGCCCTAATCAACTATTTCTAATGGAAGAATCCAGTATTATTTTGTAACAAATTTCGTCTTCTACAATACGTTTTAAATTATGTTTCTTATTCAAATGAGCTTGTATTTGTTTATCTACTTTTCATTCTCTTGATTTAATACTGACTGCTTCTTTTCTTTTCTCATCTATTAGAATATTCAAATACATGGAAAGATGATTAACAAAAGCAGCCTGAAAATTGGCAAAGTATGGAATTGTTACAAACATAGATATTATCAAAACAGAAAATTAGTAAATTCTAAAAAACAGCTATGTATATTTGTTTGCAAAGGTGAATGGTTTCATTTGTTTAATTCTAAAATTCTTTAAACATTTTCACTATAATCCAATGCAGAGACTTTGTCTAATTATAAAATATAGTTGAACAAGTTATTTCTTTGATACTGTTTTTGCAGATAAGGCAAGAACTTTGCTTCAAGGCAGACTTTGAGTTTATGCTTACATTACAAATAAATTATCATATATATATTAGTTGTTTAAAACTAAAGATGTACATCTTTTATAGTTTTAAGTTGTTATAAGCTATAACAAAGATACAAAAATATACATAGTATGTGTTTATAGTTTAAAAATAATAATAAAAGAACATCCTTATATTTACCACCCGGCTAAAAAAATAGAACATGATATATCTATGAATCCTCTGTTTGCTGTCTGCATTCCTTCCTCCTACGGTTCCTGAATTTTGTTTATCATTATCTTGGTGTTTTTTTTTTTTTTTTTTTGCCGTACGCGGGCCTCTCACCGCTGTGGCCTCTCCCGTTGCGGAGCACAGGCTCCGGACGCGCAGGCTCAGCGGCCACGGCTCACGGGCCCAGCCGCTCCGCGGCATGTGGGATCTTCCCGGACCAGGGCACGAACCCAGTCCCCTGTATCGGCAGGCAGACTCTCAACCACTGTGCCACCAGGGAAGCCCTTCTCTTGGTTTTTTTAAAAAATAGTTTTACATGTATCAGTGTATCCCTAACACTATACTACTTACTTGCCTACTTTATAAACCTTACAGAAGTAGACTAGTACTTTAAGTATTACCATCTAATATGTTTCTCTTTTTGCTCAATATTGCATTTTTGTTTGTTATTAAAGGATGAGGTCCTAATCTAAGATGCATTGCTGTATAGTATCCTATTATGAACTCTACCACATTTTACTTACCTATTTTTCTGTCAATGGAAGATCAGGTTATTTGAAGTGTTAGTCCTTCTAAATGGTGCTGCTGTGAACACCCTTGCAATTTTCTCCAGGGCAAACCACTAGGGATGGAATTGCTGGGCCACATGGTATTCACATCTTTAGATCTACTAAATAATGAAAAATTGATTTCCATGGTGGTTATATAAATAAATGTAAGCAGAAGTTTGTAAATATTTTAGTTGTTCCACATCCATATTAAGAACTTTTCCATGACAGTTTAATTCTTGGTATCTAATGAGTACAGAATTTTTATCTCATGATTTTAATTTATTTTCCGCTGCTTACTACTTCTGTGAAATATCTCAATTTAAAAAACAATTACTATTGGGCTATTATTACTATATGGTTATTGAACTCACAAATTTTAAAAATATTTTAAATAGTCACCCTTTGCCTGTTGTAGGTGTTGTGAACATCTCTCTTTTATGGCTTATCTTTTTACTTCTTTATAATATTCTTTTGCTCAGTGAAAGCTCTTAATTTGAATGTAGTTAAATTTCTTTATAATTTGCATAGTTGTCACTTCAGAAATTTATACTAAGTTTTACTCTCTCTATGTCCCTATCTCTGTCTGTCTGTCCAGCTGTCCCTCTTGTGCTCACGTTTTGGAGGCATTTTATTTTCTAGTTCACTTGACTGCAGCCATCACCTTGGGAACTGCTTTATTTGAGAATCACTAACCAAACTTCACACTGTCCAGGGTCTACTCCTTGCCTGCTGCCTGCCTGCCCTTCTCGTGATGGATGAAATTCAAAGCCCTGGGCCACAGGGAATTAGTACAGCTTCTAGCTTCTGTCCTGCTTTGCTCTGCAAAGTCCTGCTTTCTTCTCAGCTTTAAATAATTTCAAAAAATCATACTCAGCATTTTAACTTGTATTTTACCTAGAAATTTTCTCAGGTGTACATTTCTAGAAATGTGAGTTCTTTTGTTAATTTTTAAAAAGTATTATTCAGAAATAATTCATTCGGAGCAGTATTGAAGAAGATTGCAATATCTGTGTACACGAGTTTCTTTTTTATCTAAAATGGTTTACTCACAGTTAATATTATTGAGTAACTCAGTCAGAATGCTTGCCATTGCCTCATCTGGTTTATTCCTTACACGGTAGTAGGCTTGCTCTGTACTCTGTAACACCACTTGACCATAGTTGCTAATACTGGCCTCAAGAATAGCTATCACATCAGCTAATCTTCACATTGTTACGTGGCCCATTGTAAAATTTCCACACCAGAGAAACATGCGTTTTATCAAGGCCAGTTAGAGACTCTATCTTAGACTTGAACTGGGCAATATGATATCGGTCAGCTGTCAAGAATGCAGATGATAAAGAATTCAGGAAAGATGACCAGGAGTATAATGGTCCATAAGTGAACTGAGGAAGCTAAAGCCAAGAGATAGAAAAAAGTTAAACAGAGAAGACAGTGAGTTGGTTAATTGCTTCAGAAAACATAGAAGTAGATTCATACAGCAGAGAGTAGCAAATCACTAGAGGGAATAAATATTTCTTAACCTCTGCTCTTAAAGGTTTGCTAAAGATAACATATTCCCTGAAGTGTTCTTGTAAGCTGAAAGGACATTCATGTCCAGTGCTTGGGAGCATGGCTGCATTAGAGTATAGAGCAGTGCTATCTGTGGTAAAAGACCAGTCCTTTGTATTTCCAATTTGTCATAGATTGATGCTTTAGTAAATTACAGTAAAAATAAAATAGTTGAAAAATTAAATAAAAATAGACAAATATGCAATATTTTCTGTTTTATTATTTTATTTTTAAAATTTATTTTATTGAAGTATAGTTGATTGGCAATGTTGTGTTAATCTCAGCTGTACAGCAAAGTGTATAGCACAGAGAACTATATTCAATATCCTGTGATAAATTATAATGTTAAGTCCATATTTTAAAAATTAGATTTAGTAGACAAAACACTACCCTTTCAGGGGCCTATAAAAGTCTAACCGCTTATTTTCAATTTCTGAACTCATTTCACTGACTGGTAACATGAGGCAGACCAGCACCATCCATGGACCCCACTTTGAACAGCACTGGTTTATGGAATCCATCTGCTCCCTGTTTTTCTACCTCTGTACAGGTGATGGGGCAGAGGGACATTTCAACCTCCTTGCCCCAAGCTTTACAACCTTCCACATGAGGTTGTCACTCTGTCTACCTTTTTATCAAGCATTATTACTTAGATCCATGGGAAGGGGAGAGGGTAATCAAGGCACAGCTCCATATACTCTTTACTTAGCTTCACCTATCCTTTGGTGTTGAGTTGGTATTCCTTAAAGTTTAAAATCTCTGAGGGTCATACCTTGTGTTCTAGAAGGCCTAAGCAACTTACCTGTTTTCTCTGTTTCTGCTCTCTGCCACCTTGTTACTGTAATGGTGCAAGTAAACTAGTTCAGAGTCAAATCTGCAGAAACTGATATGTTTATTTCTTGGGGAAGAGAGGAGAAACTTATGTTGCAGGGCAAAATTTCACATGGGGAGGTTGAATCTCATAATTCGAACAGGTATGGCTGGGTTCAACAATTGCAATCAAGAGAGCATGTTTTAGGTTCAAGATCTCATACTCAGCAAGCATCTGATCTGAGTTGAAACTAAAGGTTTATTTATAGAGAAAGGAGACCTTCTTCAGGAAACTTTGATTGCAGAGGTGGTTTTGATTCTCTATAAATTCACATTTAAATGTGGAAAGGGAAAGCTTTCTGTGGAAGGTCTCTTGAAAAGAGGATTTCCCAGAATTAAAAAAACAAAATTGACCTCTTCAGATTTTGTTTCCACACCTGGTATGAAGTCTGTTGTGCTTCTTCAGGGAAAGTCAGATCTTGCTGTTTCTGGAATGGAGGTGTGGGAAGACATATGGATGTTTTCAGTGGCTTAGTAAAACAAAACCAAGCCTTAAGAATTTTAGTAGCCCGGGAAGATAAGAATTGAATAAAGCATGTTGCAACAGTTATCATTTCATCTTAGGGCACTAAGGGAATGAGATCAGGGAGGGTCGAAGAAAAAGCATAGGGCTAGCAAACTTTTGATTTTTTGCAAGATTGTGGAAAATAGCAGGCAAAATTAATGTCTTGGTAGGAATTTCTCCTGATAGAGATTAAATTCATAGTTAATGGAAACGAAGATTGGCAACAAAAGATTGACATCTTAGTGAGATTCAAACCAAGCTGTAATTTTATTTTTATTTCCCCTGTCTAGTTTAGATCCTCTTTATGTATTCTTAAATCTCTCCTGTGGCCCATGGAAATAACAAAGATCATGGAAATAACAGAAATCCTTTTCTTGGAAAATGTGATGGCTGCAGTGGTTGTGTTTAGTTTTAGGTATTATAGATATAGTGATAAGAGCTGTTGTGATATGTTCTTGTGTACTATTGTCCAATTGGAAGTGTGGAAAGGTTGGGTACTATTACACTGATAGACTGAATTATGTCCCATCAAAATTCATATAATATATTTCCAACCCTCAGTACCTCAGAATATGACTGTATTTGGAGATAGGACCTTTTAAGGGGTGATTAAGGCAAAATGAGGCCATATGGGTGGGCCTTAATCCCATATGATTGATGTCCTTATAAGAAGAGGAGATTAGGACACAGGCACACATATAGGGAAGACCACGTGAAAACACAGGGAAAAGGTAGCCATCTACAAACCAAGGAGAGCAGCCACGAAGAAACCAAACTTACCAACACCTTGATCTTGGACTTTGAGCCTCCAGAACTGTAAGAAAATAATTTTCTGTTATTTAAGACACACAGTCTGTGGTATTTTATTAGGGCAGCCCTAGAAATCTAATACAGATACATAGAGACAGATCAAGACAGATTTAATTTGGAGATGCTGAAGGAATTTTATATATAATTCAGTAAAGGTTGCCTTGGGTTTCACTGCTGAATAAAGAGCCATACTTGTACTCAGTCATCAGACTACTGCTAATTTTGGATTAAACTGAGCAAAATATAAAATTTTGGAGAAGAAAATATTGTATATTAATTTATTTGTCATTGAATTCTATAAAGGGATATGACTTGATTTGGGGATTTTAATGTCTCTCTGGGAGTTCAATAATTAAAGATGGTTTTAATTTAAGTTTGGGGCATTTGTTGTCTTAGTAGGTCTATTGTAAAATCTCTGTGAATTATGTCAGACAACATGGAGTTTACTCACCTGATTGTTTATAGTTGAGTATTCAGTGGGCTGAATATATAAGAGGATTGGTTATAAGGAAGATAGGCTCCTGGACCTTAAATGTCAGCATCCATAAGAGATGCCCACTTTTTCCATTCCTGCTTGCATGTTTTAAATAGCAAGGTCTGCGTCTGAGAAATAGCCTGTGTATTAGCACCTATTGCTGTGTACCAAATTGCCAAATTTAGTCCCTTAAAACAACCCATCCTACAGTTTCTGTGGATCAGGAACTTGGTCTTTGCTTAGCTCAGTCTCTCACAAGTCTCTGATCCAGATGTCATCTATAGCTGCAGTCTACCCAAGATTTGCTTGAGGCAGGATCTGCTTCCAAGCTCATTCAGTTGTTGTTGGCAGGATTCAGTTCCTTATGGTCTGTTGAACTGAGAGCCTCAGTATATCACTGGCTGTTGGACGAAACCCACCCTTAGTTCCTTGCCATGTGGACCTCTCTATAGTACAGTTCACAACATTGGCATCTGGCTTCATCAAAGTGAGCAAAAGAGAGGGTAAGAGAGCTCCAGCAAGTAGGAAGTCGCAGTCTTTTTTAACTTAATCTTGGAAATGTCATACCATCATTTTGGCTGTATCCTATCTGCATTCCATTTGATGGAAGCTACTTACTAGGTCCAGCCTACCCCTAAAGAAAAGGGATTATTTATATACAAGGGCATGGATCATTGGGAGGGTGTTAAAAAGCTGCCTAACGTTTGGTTTTCTTATTTCCATTTCTGTAACTCTACATGGACACTAAGTGGATCAAATTTATCCCCTGGCTTCTTTTGCAGATTGAAACATTCTAGATTTAGGAGGACTTGTTTAGGCCTTTAGGTCTAAGTCATGTTTTCAAATATCAGTGAGATCTGGATTGTGGAGATTATTTTTTGCTCAATTATTATTGGTACCTTGTTTCCCATTTGGCTATTTTCCCTTGTATATGATGCCTTCACATTTGGTTTTCAAGAGAAGTGTGGCCACAAAAACATACATCAGAGTGGTTCAGTTACACCAGAGTTACAAAGTCTCATATATGCAGACACAAGTAGATAACAGATGACTTAAGTGAGAGCAATTCCAGAAGATGGTTAGGAAGAAACAGAACTTTGAACTGTATTGAACACTGAAGATGAAGAAGAGGCAGGGTACAACAAGTAAATGGTATTATTCATTTATTCAAAAATATTTCTTCTGGGTCTACCCATTATAAGACATCATGTAGAGAAACTAGGGATATTATGGGGAACAACTAACTCAAGGTTTCTAAACCTAATTTTGGTGTGGAAGAAGGTTTTAATAATACATATTGAGTTAATTTTTAATAGCAGTTGTTATAAGCACGATCAAGGAAAAAGGGACCAATCCAAAGAATGAATAAAAGGCCATGTCTTAGTCAGGGGTTATCAGAGCAGGGTACTTGGAGGAAAATGACAAGTGAGCTGACCTCTTAGTAAAGATCAGGAATTAATCATGTATAGAGGGAGGAGAGGAGAATCCAAAGAGAACAGCATGTGCCAAAGGTTTGAGTTGGGAAGCATCACAGTTTTGGAAGAACTAAAAGGTAGGAAATGAGTGGGATAATGGTGTAAGCTGTGGATATAAAGATAAGTAGGGGCTGCATAAGCCATGTTAAGAATTTGAGACTTCGAGACAATGAGAAACAGAAATAACATAACTACATGCTCAAAATGTTTTTTTTTTTAAAAGCATTCAGTGTGGTAAATGCATTGGAGTAACAATAAATACAAGGAGACTTGATAACAGACAATTTCAGTGATCCAGTAAAATAAGTTATCAGATTGAACTTGGATTTTGAAGATGGAGAGAGAGGTGGAAATATAGAAAACTTTTTTTGTGAAATTTGGAGGAAAAAGACAAGAGGAGCTAAAGAGAATTTCTAGGTAAGTTTAAAATATTAGTACAGCAGACGTTGGGTATTTTTTTAAGGGCTATGGGGAAAAAGCAGGTAGAAAGAAGAATTTGGATTTAAAACTCCTGAAAAGCCTATGAAACACTTACTACCTGGGGTCATTGCATTGCTTAATTTTTTTTTTCCAGGTATGAAAATTTAGTTTTCTGTTTGTCAAACTCAGTTATGCATTTGAAATAATTTAGCTATTATTTTAAAATATATGATGCTTTAATTTAAATATATAATGTTATAAATGAGTTATAGTAAGAGGGTGTTCAGAATATCTGGACATCAATATTACTGCCTGATTTTGTTTTGGCTGTGTCGATCATGTCTTTTGCTCTAACTATAACTCCATAATAGTTTACTTTTTTCCTTCTATATTATCCCTGGCCCAGCTAAATTATATCACCCCATCTGTTGTTTTACTATTCCTTAAATGAGTCCACTACTCTTTTAGTTGAGATATTTTTTTAGATAGAATAGTTTTTCTCTAAATTCTATAACATAATTGAATAGTGTCATATTTTAAAATTTCTTTGTGGCTTAGATTTTTGTGATGTTTCTTTCTATAATACATATCCTTACATCTCTTTCCTTCCTCCATCTTGATTTAGCTCTCATTCTTGTTTCCAGTAGGTATTTGAATTGTCCAACAGGGGACTGAAAGAAATCAGAGGAGAAGGGAGTGAGGCAGAGTCTAATCAGCAGAGAACCTGGGTCTGGTCTATGACCAAAACCATTCTCATGCATCCTCTGCTTTTTCATGCCTCCCTCCAGGCTGACTGAAGTGATGCCCAACTAACAAGAAGTCTCTCCAGGTTTACAAACCAGGGAGACTCTTCAGCTGTCCTAAATCACTTGCAGAATTCCTTTCTTTTTTTTGCAGAATTCCCCATTTTCTCCTTTATCTTGCAAAAAGAAAGTCATATTCTTTTATAATTGACATGTCTGAAAGTTTCCTTGTTCATCTCTACCCGCCTTGCACTCAGCAGCATAAGGCAACATACTGGTTTGGGTCTTCTGGACATGCCACCTACTTGGGAATAAGGCCTGTTACTTAATAACTGCAGCAGCCCCTACAGGCAACGTTATTTCACTTGATTCTATTTTCATTGTTATGAATAGCCCTTTATATGGGGTAGGATGCTATATTGGAGCTGTTTCTAGTCCAGTCAAATACGTTATTTTGCCTTCTTGTTTTAATTCTTGTTGATGTGTTTGTTTGAAAGAGGAAATTGCATTGCAGCCAAGAAAATGTTACCTCTATGATGTCTAAACATAAATAGTACAGTTTTCAGCATTAACCTAAATGTTTTTGCAAGAAAAGTCCAAATCATCTTAACTAATCCTTCCTTCCCTCCTTTTCATTTATTCATTCATTTCTTGTAACAAACCCTGAAAGTTTTCAAATTCTCTTTATTGAATAAATGAAAATAAATAAGACCCAAAATAAGATACTTGATGAAATACAAAACAAAAAAAGATAGATTTGTCTTCCTCACTCTTATTTAACAGTACCATAAATATGGCACCTATGAGAAAAGTAATAATTCATAATCATTGTTAGATATTAATATGTTTCAAGTAAAGTACACCTTAAGGCAGAATTATATTCCTATTAAGACAGCTCTGTTCCTCTAGCCATTCTTGTTACAATAGTGTTTCTTTTTCTTTTCTTTGCTTTGCTTTTTGTTCTGCATTGAAAGACTGGGAAATGACCATAATAGCTATTTTCCTTGGGCAGTGAGAAGTGAGTGAATGTTGAGCTCCCTGTGGACTCAGCATTTTGATGCAAATTTCCTCACATAAAGTAACAGTGCTGCTGATTGCTACTGAACCACTGTACCTCAGCGTGGGGAATGCTTCACTGCTCTCTTATCCTGGGGCTGAGTATTAACTACACTATTGAACAGAAAGTGCTTATCATCCCTACCATTCAGACCACATAAATCTCTGGAAAGAGACAATGTCCCTCCAGGGAGCTTAGCTGGCTTGTAAATGTCAAAAAAAAAATCAAACTATATTTTGTCCATAGAACTGCAAACGCTAAGGTAATTGGGGCTATTAGAAAAATATTTATTTTATTTTATTTTTTTATCAAGCAAATAGAATAATGAGTGATCTTTTTTCTTTTTTTTTATACAACTTTGTTTGGGTATAATTGCTTCACAATGCTGTGTTAGTTTCTGTTATATAACAAAGTGAATCAGCTCTATGTATACATATATTACCACATCCTCTCCCTCTTGAGCCTCCCTCCCACCCTTCCTATCCCACCCCTCTAGGAGGTCACAAAGCACGAGCTGATCTCCCTGTGCGATGCAGCTGCTTCCCACTAGCTATCTATTTTACATTTGGTACTGTATATATGTCCATGCCACTCTCTCGCTTTGTCCCAGCTTCCCCCTCCCGTGTCCTCAAGTCCATTCTCTATGTCTGCGTCTTTATTCCTGCCCTACCATCAACAAAGCAATTGATTTTCAAGAAAACTCTGTTTGTTGGGCAATAATAATATATTTAAATAAAATTATTTCAACTATATAAATGGAACCATTCTATAATTCTGTATATATATTTCACATACTATTTTCATAGCATTACCAAATTACTCTTGGGTACCTACTAGGTATACAGAAAACTCTGAGATGGACCAAAAAGAAGTGTGAGACTGGATTCCACTCTCTAGGACTGCAGTTTTCTCCAATCTTTGTAGTCGTTCTTAATAGCAGGAGGATCTGAGGGATCAGAGAGGAAGATTAAGGTTTTCAATTTCCAGTTCTCACTGTGGAATAATGAAAATAATAAGGGTTTTGGAGTCAGACAGAACTGTTATTTTTATTATTAAAAATTGTTCTATTATAGTGCATTCATTTTTAACTATTATTTTATTGAAAAAGAATAATACATGCATACTTAAAGCATTCTATCACTACAAAATTATAGAATTAAAATAAATTTTTCTTGTACCCAAACCTTAATCCTATTCCCAGAAGCAACAATTATTATAACATCTTTATTTGCCTATTATTTTAGAACTGGTCATCACAGATACAAGTATTTACACCAGAATATGCCACCCCCAAGTATGCCTTTTTGGCATATGGATTATTTTGAGCTAAAGGCAGTTGAGAAACAGCAGATGCAAGAAAACCTCTAAAACCCGGGCACAAAATTTCCGTATGTAAAGGTGCCTCCCTCTCGTACCAAGAAGGGAGGACTCTGAACAACTCTTATCAATGGGGAAGGCACTGACTTAAATCTGCATAACAAACCTTACTAAAAAAACCCGTGTTTACCACACTCTACCTGGTCATCTTTGCAAAACTTTCCTCTTCTACCTAGAAGTCCCCAAACCCCTCTTCCTTAGTTCAACCTAAGATAATATATAAGTCCAATTTCTAACCACCTATTTTGGTTATTCATCATTGAGTGCTCCCATATGTACATGAGCTACGCACATGTTAATAAACTTCTGTTTATTTTTCTCTTGTTTATTAGTCTTCTTGAGGCAGGAGGTAAATGGGCCCCAGGCTGAGCAGCTCAAGTCTGTCCCCTGTGGACAGATACTCCAAGATAAAGATAATAGCAGCAGCAAGGAGGAGATGAGCCCTGGCCAGATAAAAGATAAACAGACCACATATTTCTTTTTCTTGAGGTCAAGGAAGCCTCCTGACTATAGATGTGCAGAAAGGCTCCTCGGGGGCCAAAAAGTCCATAATAGGTGGCGTCAACCTTCCCACAGGCCTCTGCACTGGAATCCATCTTGGCTAAGAGATGTGCATGCGTGGAGTGGGGGAGACCCTGAGATAAACCAAATATGGACTCAGAGCCAGGCAAAGCAAGATGATTGGCCAGAGGAAACCCGCCAGAAATACCCCATATAAGTGATTGAAACTACCACAAATCGTGACTCTCTCTCTGAGCCCGCCCGTGTGTGTCTATTCACAGGTAATTTTTCCTCCTAATAAACACATTACTTGTTTCACTACTTTCCGTCTCTGTTGGAATTCATTTCTACAAAGCAGACAAGCCAGGGCCTTGTCATTAGCCACTGGCCCTCGTGGTCTAGTGGTTAGGATCCAGTGCTCTCACTGACATGGCCTGGCTTCAATCTCTGGATGGGGAACTAAGAACCTGCTTCAAGCCGCTGCAGGCTGAGGCCGCCTGAGATCATTTTGTTGGTGTAATTTACAGAGCCTCAGCTGGAGAACCTAAGATGGGTAAAAGAAAAAGATTTTTTTCCCCTCCTCTATAATATAAAGCATCAGTATGTCAGAATATGTGTATGAATATCTACACAGCTAATTCATTCTTATGCGTGTTATGCTTTTTCTTTAATAATATATGAGATATTTTCCTTATCAATACATGCAGGTCTTTCTCATCTTTTTCCCAATGGCATAGATCTATCATAATTTTTTAGATCAATCTTTTTGTAGAATTTGAGGTTGTTTCACTGTTTTGCTATTACATAAAATATTGAGTAGGAATATTTTGCACATAAATCTTTCTAGATTTCAATTATTCCTTTTGTATGCTCAATTAGTAGAATTTGTCAAATAATGAAAAAAATCTGGACTTAGACTTGAATAGATTTTTTTTGAAAAAAATAAAAAAATCTTTTGCAATGGAAGGAAGGGGGCTATTGCAATGGGGGAGAGGATATCGCCATAGGAAGTTGCAACCAGAAGATGTACGAGTGTCTCAAAGATCAGACAGAAAGTATTACCCATCCAAACTTGGGTCCACTCGCCTGCATAGTAAAGCCAATTCTACTGACAGCAGGCTGTGGTGAAGGAAAGTGCAGTATTCATTGCAGGGCGCCAAGCAAGTAGTCTAGGACACCTAGTGCTGAAAAAATCCAAACAACACCCAGAAGTGTTTCAGCAAGGAATTTTTAAAGGGAAGGTGAGGGAGTGGGGGTCACAGGGTGTGTGATCAGCTCATGCTTAATTCTGTGATTGGTTGATGGTGAGGTAACAAGGTGGTGTCATAGGGGTTAACATTATCAATCCTTAGGCACCAGTAGGTCTGAGGGCTATGTACTCATGATCATCATGTAATTAATTTCTTCCATTGGGTGATGGTTTTAGCATCTGTAAAACAACTCAGGAAATGAGCATCAGATATTATTATGTAGGTACTTCAGAGAGGAGCTACAGCTGAGGATATTGGGGAGGGATCTGTCCCGGGAAGGCCCATAGGGTCCTGCTCAGTTACAAAAGGGCTTTTCTTTGATAAGAGGAGCAAACAAGGCTAGAAAGAATTGGTTGTGGGGAAGTGGGATGAGCAGGCAGGGGGAGTCAAGAGAAAGATGATTAAGGAAGGTCTTTTCCTGAGATCAGTGGATTCTCAGGAAAGGCCATCAAAAGGGTGGTTTTGCATCCCAGTGCTTGCTTAAGTTCAAAGATAATTCAAGGACCAAGGCTTGTGAGAAACCTGACTAAAGTTTGCACATAAGTAGACATTTTGTCCAGATTGAACAATAAGAATCAATAGTTCAGCTAATCATTTATGTGACTAAAAATAGGAATTTGGAGGATCCTTGTCTGCCTTGTCTTATCTAAATCACATGGGCAAGGGTGGTTGCTTAGAGTAACACAAAAGGGTGGGAAGGTTTCTTATATTTCACTATTTTCCAGGAGCACAAGACTCTGGTAAAGTTCAACATTGTCAGATTGTTGGTGTTAGGATATTTGTAAAGTCTGATAATGTTTGTTTGATTGCTCGTTTCCTTGTTTTAATTTCTGCAATGTTCTTCCTAAGTATTTATTTCACAGGGCATTCTCTCATTGCTACATTTAGCTCTTTAATATTTCTGACTATGTTCATCTTTTCTTCAGTTAGATTTTAGTCTTATTAAGAGCAAAGATTGTCTTTTGTTATTTCTCTTCATCTTCCATTTCATTCTCACTCACCAAATAATTATTTAACAAGTATGCATATACTTATAGAGAGACATAGAGCGGATAGATATGCAAATATAAGCAAGACACCCAGAAAGCATGTCAATGCCTCTTCACAACAGGATTTAAACTTGTTCTAGAACATGTTTCTCAACCAGGATTCTGTGGCATTCTGGGGTTTCATGATTTATTGCTAGGGGTTCAATGAGAGAACATGACTAAAAAAGCAAAACAAAAACAAACAAAACCATATGTGTTTGAACTTCACATTCTACACAGTCTTCACACCTCCACGTGCTCGTGAACAGTGATCCAGCTGCCTTGTTAGCAATTTCGTTAGAGGTTCTTCAGTCCTGTTTGGCAGTGAGTGGTAAGATGGAGTTCCTTTGGTTAAGTTCTCATTTTTTGCTGTTATAGGAGATGCCATTGACAATTGCTAAAAAGGACAGGACAGAAGCTGATGACATCAGCCTGATTTACTTCCTTGGGTAGCCTGAACTTAAAGGAGTAACAGACTTTACTAGGATAATAGAAAATCAGAGGGAAGTGTCCATTCTAAAGAAGACATTTTCACTGACCATGGCTCAGCTTCCCCCTGTATGCTTTGCTATTGTAAACATTGCAAAGTATAGATTATATAGATGAGAAATAAATTACACTATGACTATTTATGTATTTTTCAATTTTCTCATTTAGCTATTTATTATGCCCTCTGTTTATTAATTTTATTGCTTTACACACCTGTCTGATGATCCAATGTGACAACTTTTTATTTTTTTTTTTGCGGTACGCAGGCCTCTCACTGTTGTGGCCTCTCCCGTTGCAGAGCACAGGCTCCCAACGCGCAGGCTCAGTGGCCATGGCTCACGGGCCCAGCTGCTCCGCGGCACGTGGGATCTTCCCGGACTGGGGCACGAACCCGTGTCCCCTGCATCGGCAAGCAGACTCTCAACCACTGCACCACCAGGAAGCCCATCCAATGTGACAACTTTTGAAAGAAAAGAGTGAGATGAAAGAGGAGGCCTCTATACCTGGGACTACTGACAATTCAGGTAATGTTACTGATGAAAAATTACAATGTTTTGAGTCATTTCAGGTAGCCGTATAACAAGGGACACACAAAAAAGCCTGTCTTCACACTGAAGGGTACTTACCAATGGGACTGATAGTCCAAATTGGCTTATTTCATTGCACATCACCAGTGGAAGACAACTTACAAATACACCAAAGGCTCCAGCAAAACTGGAAAGTCACTTACTGAAAATCACAGTCGTTTGACAAGCAATGATGCTGATTATGTTAAATAGTTACTGGAACCTCAAAATAGAGCTGAACTTCTGTTTAAATACTCACAATCATGGAAAAGACTTAAGAAGCTAATTATTTAGTAGCAGAACTTATTGCCCAGAAAAGAAAAAGGCACACAAATGGCAAGGACCTAATAACCCAGCATATTGCATTAGAGTGTGTAAAATGCTCAAGCAATTTTTGTACAAGAACTTATACAATTCCACTCTCAAACAGCTCCAGAAGTTGATATATTGATGACATGTCAAAGAGAGCTTGTCTATCCAGGTTAATGAGTCATGAGTTTTCCCTAGTAAATGCTATGTCATAGTATTTGTGTAATTTGTAAGTGACGGTAAAATTCAAGAAATGTTTACCCTCTGCAAAGAGCTGCCTGGAAAAGAAAAGGCTTAATGTTTTGTCTTCCTATCTGGAAACCAAAAAAGCTTGTTTTGGAGGAACTGTGTTGGCACCTGTACTAGTGGTGTCTCATCAGTTGTTGGCTCTATGAAAAGTTTGCTTCTCTTGTAACAAAAAACATTTCTGATATTGTCACAATAAACTGCTTTCTTCACAGATATATGCTGGTCTCAAAAATTCTTGAAGATGAAGGGAAAAACATTCTAGTTACTGCTACAAAAATGATCACCATTAGTTTAAAAAGACCACTACACTCATTCAAACATGTTTAAAATCTGTGGGAAAATTTTGGGCGACGACCACATAAATTTTCTGTTTTGTCCAGAAACTTGGTGGCTTACCAGAGGATGAGTTCTCAACAGGGAATCTGAATCAACAGGTGAATTGTAGGGGAGCTGTCAAGACAGGAGAAATGCAGCTATTGCTTCATGCTTTGAAGGTGAAGAATGGATGCAGAGAATAGCCTACTTGTTAGAAAGTTTCCTCCCATGAACCAGTTGCAAGACTGGAGAAAATGTGAGCTGTCTTCTTGAAATTCTCCATGTCTGCTCAGTTCAAGTGAGAAGACTCTTGGTTTTAAAAGAAAGCAGAATCTCTGGAAAAATCATGTTGCAGAAGAAAATCTTGAAATATCTTTATTGCTGGTTGGTCTTGAGAGTAAGGGAGACTATTAAGACTTCAAAAGTCTCCTTGAAGAACTACAGATCAAAATTAAATAGTATTTTTTTTTTCTTTTCCACACAGATATGAGATTGGGTAAGTGGTCTTTTCTCTGAATTTTCTGTTAAACTTGAGAATTTGGCTTTGGGGAGAAAAGAGTAGAATTTATGAGCTACAGTCTGACCATGTACTCAAGATGAGATATATTCTATTCTTCCCATAGAAAAACTCAGAATTATATAAAAGACAAGTATCCTGCCATTCACTACTTAGTGTACATTTTGCTGTAGTTTTCAACTTCTTCCATGTACCAGCGAGGTCTTCCATGCTTAACAAGCCTCGAGAATCAAACGCTTTCAGTTGAAAATATCTCTGTGCTTATATCAAATTTAATCCTGAATTGAGTGCTAGTGCTGCAAAATATAAGCTAGGTTCTGACCTAGCTTGTATTTTGAAGAAAATTCCATTCTTTATTTTTAGTTCAAGAAAACACTTTTTAGGGCTTCCCTGGTGGCGCAGTGGTTGAGAGTCCGCCTTTCGATGCAGGGGACACGGGTTCGTGCCCCAGTCCGGGAGGATCCCACATGCCGCGGAGTGGCTGGGCCTGTAAGCCATGGCCACTGAGCCTGTGCGTCCGGAGCCTGTGCTCCGCAACGGGAGAGGCCACAGCAGTGAGAGGCCCGCGTACTGCAAAAAAAAAAAAAAAAAAATTTCATGTTGGAATATCTTTAATTAAAATCAGTTTAAATTTTTTCTTTAAATTAAATGTACCATGCTTAGAGAAATCAATTTAAAGAAATTAAGTCTAATTTTGGCTAAACCCAGCTATTTAACAGGAATTTATTAGGTTTGAATTATGGGTTTTAAAACTTATAAAAAAGAAAGAATGAGATAAATTCCAAGAAATATGCTAAGCTTAAATACCTATTTTTTTTTTTAGAGGAAGGTTGATAAAAATCATTTGCAGTTTTAAGTAGAAAGAAGGAACCCTTGCAGATACCATGTATCAAATACCATTCTCCTAATTTAGCATCTTGTAGAGTAGAAATTTGTGATAACACTTTTAGGTCTTCTTAGACAAGTGTTAAAAAAATCAAGTAAAATCATTTTTTTATAAGGGGGAAACTAAAGTTTCTTCTACCTAAACTCTTGACATAAATTAAAGGTGATATTCTTTAGTGGAAAGGGGAAAACCCACAGAAAAAGTAGGCCCATAACTTGGCCAAAATAAATAGATTTGAAGAAAAATACTATTTTCTACTCAGAAGGGCATTAACAATTATTATTGTATAATTATATCTATAACATACTGATCATTCTAATATACCATTTGTGGTAGATAAAACAATTTCACGCAATGTGCAGACATATTTGCCAAATGTGACTGCAACAATATCTCCCATTGCACATGCCTTTTTTTTTTTTTAAGTGAATTTGACACATCTTTTTTCAAGAGGTTGGATTTATGTTTCCTACCCTTGAACAATGGTGAGCTAGTGAAAACAACGGAAGTGATGCGGTATGATTTTTTCAGACTGGTTCATAAAATGCAATCATTTCTCTTCCTGATTTGATACGTTCATTCTTTAAACTCAGTCACCAGGCCGTGAGGAAGCCCAAGCAGTCTGGGAGAAATATGCATAGAAAGGAACATCGGTCCAAGTCTTATAGCCCTGAGTAAGCTCCCAGCTGTCTGCTAGCACCTAGTTGCTATTCCCACCAAGCTTTGCCCAATTGCCTGTTCGTAAGCAAAACAAAGGATTATTGTTTCTTTAAGCTGTTAAGATTTGGGTGCAGTTAGTTTCACAGAAATAAATAAATGAAACAGATTTTGGTACTGGCAGTGGCATACTGCCATGACAACTTAAGGAAATGGCATTGACTTTGTAACTGGTAAGTGATGCCCAACAGAATTTCTAATAAATTATTAATAAAAGCCTAATGAGACTTCCATGCAGTGTTTGCAGTGAGAGCTTAAAGGAATGTACGGAAAATGTTATTGGAGTCCAAAAGAAAAAGGACCCTTCTTATGTGGTGGTGGAAAGTTTGGCAACACTGTCACCTGCAGTAGGGGAGACTGGAAAATGTACTTAGTGACTTCAGTGATGTAGGTAAGAAACATTTGAGACAGAATATTGGAGTGCTGACTTGTTGCTTATGGCTGTACATAGGAAAATGCGAGAAGAGAGAGATGAGCTTAAAAAAAAAACTGTTAAATTTTAAGGAAAATTTCAAGGAAATAAAATGAACTGGGACTTAATGATTTTGAAATTAAATCAGAAAACTGTTTTTCATTTCCAGATGCTCCAGATGGCAAATTGTTCTGAAATTAAGAAATGGCTTCCAGGTAAAAATCTCATTCAGAGTAGACGTATGAGATCCTGGAAGACCTCAGAAGAAAACATCCAGAATGTTCCATCATAAACCCTTTCAAAGAGTCCCTCAGAAAGATTTAATAGTATGTCTCACAAGTGCTATTAAACAATAGGTGTTCTAGGAATCTTAAAGCCATTGTCCCACAGAAATTTCACATGGAGCAGAATATAGAGAAGGACTTACCTTAAAGTATGGGTACGGTTTCTGTCTAATAACGTGGATTATAAATTGATGGGCAAGAAGCCTCAAAGTTCCTGAAGAAATTTACCAGCTTAGACTGGAAATATCAGAAAAAGTACATGATAAAAAGATGCCTTGGACTCCCAAACGACTGTGGGCAGGAAGCAGACCCAGAAAACTAGTGTAAACACAGATTGATTTTTGTGGAAAAGGATGGGAGACTCAGAGAACAAAATCAGTAGTCCAAAGGGTGGAGATAAGGGCTACAGAAAAGAAGTTCCAGGCAGTAAATCTTAGCCCTAATCAAAGAACTGACAACCCACACCTCTTTGTATTTCAGAATTTTTATAGACTAATAGCTGCTATGTCCTTCAAATTTCCCCCGTTCCTGAATGAGAGTGTCTGTAGCAGTTATCCTATCCCTGTTGCCTATCTCACCACTGTATGTGCATGGAGGGTAAATCACGTATTATTTCAGTTCTCAGTTCTTTAGATCAAAAGAAAGGGAATTAAGAAGTTGTATTTGAGAAACCTTACCCCAAATCATCATCCACACCTGGGCTTGATGGAGATAAAAGATTCTGGACTTCAAGCTGATTCTGTAATGGGATGGGTCTTGGGGAAGAGGAGAATATATTTTGCAAGGAGGCGGGAACTGAATTTTTGTGGTCAGAAGACAAACTCTGAGGTTGTATTTTCCAAAAATGGCTATCAAAATATCTCCCTGACCACATGTTCCTATTACAGTGTGAGTTTGATGCTTCTTCTGTTGAATTCGGGGCTCCATGTTCTATGTCCTTGGATTGGGATGGGCTGAATACTGTGGTGAACGTGACACTTTGTAACTCCTAAGGCTGGGTCATGAAATGTGATCCTGCTTCTGCCTGGTTCTTTTGGGACACTTTCTCTGGGAATGCAACCGTCTTGCCACTGAGAAAGCCAAGCAGCTCAGGGAGAGGTCCCTGGATAGGAACTGAGGCCTCTGGCCCCATCTGAGCACCTCCCTGACAACAGCACCTACTTGATCAGCCACGTGAGTGAGTCAACTTGTAAGTGGATCCTCCAACCCCCAGCTGAGTCACCCAGTGGATGCTGCATAGGGCAGAGAAGAGTTTCCTTGCTGAACTTGCCCAAATTCCAGAATTATTCAAGAATTCATCCAAAATGAAAAAAAAAAAACAGAGAAATTTGGCTTAAAAGTAAAATTCCTATAGCTCTAAGCTGTTCATTTTGTTCCACCTTTTGGAGATGATGACTCTTCCCAGGGTTCTGACTGGATGATTTCTTATTAAAGTGAAATTAGCTCCATCTCTTCAAGGACCCTGGACATATCTGTTTACTTTAGATATAGTTCTTTGAATGTAAGTGGTGAATGAAAGTGAATAAAGCAGAAGTCTTATTTCTTAAAAATTTCAATCTTTAAAAATTTTCAGTGTACATCTGATGGTCTTGAGAAAAAATGGAACTGACTTTCCAGAGTCCTACAACTATGGACTCTTTGGTATAAGGAGACATCTTGAGGGCTTCCCTGGTGGTGCAGTGGTTGAGAGTCCGCCTGCTGATGCAGGGGACGCGGGTTCGTGCCCCGGTCCGGGAGGATCCCACATGCCGCGGAGCGGCTGGGCCCGTGAGCCATGGCCGCTGAGCCTGCGCGTCCGGAGCCTGTGCTCCGCAACGGGAGAGGCCACAGCAGTGAGAGGCTCGCGTACCGAAAAAAAAAAAAAAGACATCTTGAACCATAACCAAACAAATACCTGGTTGTTCGCTGGCGTAATGACAATAATGTAAGCTATTAGTACCTACTGCCTGACGGGTACTGCTTGCCAAATATTTGGAAGGGCATTTCAGTAAAATGACATGAGATGAAAGTATAAACCAATACATAGCTTAGAGCATTCCTGAAACTAGCAGTATACTCTGTAGTCCAAGGTTTATTTTCTCTGAAAAATTGAGATGCTAGTTTTTCAGTGGAATTTGGTGTTTGAGGATTAAAAAAACAAAAAGATGCAATTTGATGTTTGAGGATTAAAAAAACAGTGGAACATATTTTCAAAATTACATTACTTCTGTAAGGAGACCACTGGTGCTATTGTGTAGCCCTATTTTTATTGAATATATTCAATCTCATTGAGTTAATTCAATTTTATTTCATTAGTGACAGCTGCTAAACTTTTTTCAAAGTTGATTTCTTTCCAAGTGTAAAGGAAATTCTTGGCAAATTCACTGTTGCTTATTAAATTATGAAAGGTAGAAAATGAATCTTTATTGAAAATAGTCTGTAAGAATCTGTTTGCAAAATTGAATGTAATTTCAAATGTTAACTGGAAACTCAGATTTAATAATGTTGAGGAAATAGCACTTAAAGGGGTACAGAATATACCACTCCAAAATATGCTACTTTGGCATGATGGTTATTTTGAGTTGAAGGCAATCGAGATCCAGCAGACTCAGGAAAAGCTCTTTACCTCCCCATTAACTGCCTAAAAGAAAGTATACATTTCTCTATTTGTGGGAGATATATACATTTATAGAGGAAATTTACATGTTTGGCATAGGGAGAGAGCTACCCCAGAGATCAGTTTTATACCTGAAAAACTTACCTGCATGGCTGGGCAAACTTTACCGTAATTTCCTCCTCTTACCTTCCCTCGTTAGTAACCTCCCCCAACAATCCCCCACCTGAAACCCCAAAGCCCTATCCTTTTCCTCAGCTTAGGATGGCATAAAAGTCTTAATTGCCTGGCCACATTTTCAGTCTCATATCATTGTGGGGTTCCTGTGTGTATGCATGCAATTACATTTTTTTTTCTGCTGTTAATCTGTCCTACATCAGATTTGATCCTCAGACCAGCCACAGAACCTAGAAAAATAAAAAGGAAAAATTTTCCTTCCCTGCACACTAAGGGAAGCCCTCACTTAAGGGACACAGAAAAAAAAAAAAAAAAAACCTTTAGAATATAAGCCTCTTTCATCTCCCCATGATAATTTACATGCAGAAAAGAACATAGTAATAATACTTCAGAGGAAAGGCTATTTCATGACTAAAAGTCAATTAGTGGGACATTATCTCTATTATAAAAATATGATTTTTAAATGAAGTATTTCACATTTTTGACATGAGTATTATGAAATATTTAATATTTAGAAAATGTCATTCTCTTCCACAACTATAGTCTAGTACTCATCATAGAGATTCACATCCCCATATGATTTCATATGTGTTCTTTTAAAAAAATTTTTATTGAAGTATAGTTGATTTACAATGTTGTATTAATTTCTTCTGTACAGCAAAGTGACTCAGTTATACATATATATATATTCTTTTCCATTATGGTTTGTCACAGGTTATTGAATTAATTCTCTGTGCCATACAGTAGGACC
Organism: Orcinus orca; assembly: GCF_937001465.1. Lineage (NCBI taxonomy): Eukaryota > Metazoa > Chordata > Mammalia > Artiodactyla > Delphinidae > Orcinus > Orcinus orca. The sequence goes on from NC_064563.1 coordinate 23,926,996, forward strand.
TTGTTGTTTATCCATCCCATACATAAGAGTTAGCCTCTGCTAATCCCAAACTCCCATTCCTTCCCTCCCCCAGCCCCCTTTCCCCTTGGCAGCCACAAGTTTGTTCTCTATATCTGTGAGTCTGGTTTTGTTTCATAGATATGTTGATTTGTATTGTATTTTAGATTCCACATATAAGTGATATCATATGGTATTTGTCTTTCTCTTTCTGACTTACTTTACTTAGTATGATAATCTCTAGGTCCATCCATGTTGCTGAAAGTGGCATTATTTCATTCTTTTTGATGGCTGAGTAATATTCCATTGTATATATGTACCACATCACTTTATTCAATCATCTGTTAATGGACATTTAGGTTGTTTCCGTGTCTTGGCTACTGTAAATAGTGCTGCTAAAAACATAGCGGTGTTTGTTCTTTTTGAATTATAGTTTTGTCTGGGTATGTGCCCAGGAGTGGGATTGTGGGATCATATGGTAATTCTGTTTTTAGTTTTTTGAGGAACCTCCATACTGTTCTCTATAGTGGCTTCACCAATTTACATTCTTACCAACAGTGTAAGAGGGTTCATATGTCTTCTAATCTTTGATTCTTTCATAGTGACTTCTGAGCTTCCAGTCCATCATTTGAAAATACTCTATACCCTCCTCTTCCCTAAATGTCCTCTTCACCTTCTCAGTCTATATTGAAATGTGAATTCCTCAGAAGGATTCTTTTTCCCTGTGGCCCTTTCAACCAATAGCTCTTGTCTCTCCACACTGTACGTGGCTTGTAGGTGGAGTTGATGTCTTCCCTACTCTTTCTTGCTAATTTCAAACTAATTTTCTTTCTCTCTTCCCTAAAATTTCTTATCTTTGAAGATTCTGCTCCCAGTCTATAATATACTTCTATGTTATGCTTATCTACAGACTCATTAATTAAATATTTTAACTTTGGGCTCCTGTCACTCTAACAGTACTCTTGTCCTAAGTCTTAATGGTTGCAATGTCCTTGTGCGTGATCTTTGTAATGTTCTGATCTCATAGTTCCCAGATCCGTTTCAGTATCCTCCCTTCCACATTCACTCTCTCTATTCCCATGGCCATTATCCAGACCTTGGCATTATGAATAACTGTATCCCCTTCATAGACTCAGTTTCAAGTACCCCACTTTCTGATTTTCACATCCTCTCATTCTAGCTCTTTTCTTTAAGACCCTTCAATCCACTGGTCCTAGCACCTTTTTCACTGCCACTTGCTTCCCACCATCAATGCCCTTCAGCCATAAAACACCAGGAATAATAAACCTATAGTTGAACAAGTTGGGTTTAGTGTTCCTTTCAAGGAAGTACAATGCACATGATGGGAAGCCATCTAGTATCTGAGTAAGTCTGTTACAAGAGGCTAATTCTTAGGAGTTGGTCTCATGTTAGGTAATTTTAGGAAGGGTTTAGGAAGCAGGACTTTACTATGCTTTTGGATGCTGTCAGGCAGTGTGGGCATTCTATGACTGATTATCTAAATCAATCTTATCTACAAGGCAGGAAGAATTAAACAAGGTTAAAGGTATAATTGGTAAGGAGCTACTGTCATACATATTATCCAGGACAGGGAGATGTTTGGATATTTTTGTGGTTTGAACCATATTCATGTTTTGTATGTTTAGAAATGATTCCCAAATGGTCTTTTTGTCTTATCATGGTCAGAGTGGCTTTGACTGATGTTAGTGTCCTGTGGAGTTGTTTATGTTCAACAAGAAAGCACCACGACCTACCTGAGAGTGCCTCATCAGCTCCGAAGTTGGGAACTGCTTTTCTCTTCCTCACCTTGGTCTATCACCTTGTATCTCTGACTCCTCTGCCATTGCCCCACCCCAGTGATTCTAGATCCACCCCAGCTGCATTCTCTATCCCTTTTAACCAGCTTTATTTTTTTATGAATATTACCATATTGTAAATTTTGTATATAGTTGTATATTATCTTTCCAATTTTTAACAAAATGATTCAGATCATTTTTACCATATAATGGCAATTAGATAATAATTTGATTCTTAAGAATAAGGTAATCAAAATCTGCAATGCTAATAGGGTTTATATGAATCAGTTATAAATTCCATGTGATTATAGAAAATAAAAAGGCATGATTTATAACTTCAAATATTTTTGTGATAGTATTTGCTATCTTGGCAGTTGACTTTCACTGAATTAAAGATAAGCTATTTCATAAGAGATATTAAGGGCATGTCAAGGAATAATGTAAAAAATTAAAATACAAAGAGGTGAAGTCACACTTGTGGAGGTGGGGGTGAGTGGAGATGGATATAATGAACTGAAGATAAATATAACGATTTTCAGTGTAAGAATTTTTAAAAATCAGTAGTTTTGACTAATATATTTCTGATAAATACTAGTAACATTTTAAGTGCAGTACATCTAGGAAGAGATCAGACTGTTTACAAAGAATCTTATAGAAAGATCTGACACTGCCAAACTCCTATCTTGTTTTGATATTGGACATGTGAATTGTTTCTTCCCACCCTTTATTTCATAGCTACAGTTTGAGATTTAAGTCTTTCCCTCTATTGTATTTTCTGTAGCCTGAGGGCTAGTATGGGAAAGAGGGTTTAGCATTGTGGGAGGTCCTGGTTGCTGCTGTTCCTTCTGTTATATGTCCTGTACCAGGATTTATTGCACGTAGTTTGAGGATTGTATCTTCCCTTCTAAGGTACTAACTCGGAGCATCAGACGATTGCTCCAATGCAGCATGCATGTCCAAGAGTTGCTGAGACCAAAGAGCCAGGTCAGATTATGCACCTAGCGGTTCCATTCTGCTCTTCCTAGAATCAGCAGGGAGAACCAAGTGATGAATAATGCATAGATATGGTGTTAATTGGTTCCATGGGCAAGACAGTGCTATAGAGGAGACTTCAAATGGACTTACTTTGTGACTTTTCCCCTGGATTTCTGCTCCTTTATACATCTTTTGTTTTTGTGTCTGCTGAATCCATCATTTTCCAGGGGAAGTGGTAACTCTAATACTGTGATTCTTCTTTCTTTCTTTTAGATTTTCTACACAATTAAAATAAACATTTTGAGCATTGGTGGTGGGTCCCAACTTCTTTGAAAACTGGACTGAGAGATAGAGATTCCACATTTGCATGGCCACTATCCCTTCCTCCTCAAGTCTGCTTTCCACCCCATCACATTTTTCTTTCACATTGCCTGTTGCTTCCTCCATGAGCTTCTCTCTAAATTTAATGCTCATAGTAATATTCAAGATGTTTGCTACTTACTTTCGTTCTGCCATTTCCCTTGTGTGAGTGGGTCGGAGGAATAATTAGAAGCTACATTATTCTAGATATTCTTTACTTCTATTTTTTTAACATCTTTATTGGAGTATAATTGCTTTACAATATTGTGTTAGTTTCTGCTGTATAACAAAGTGAATCAGCTATATCCACATCTTCTTTATCCATTCATCTGTCAATGGACATTTAGGTTGCTTCCATGTCCTGGCTATTGTAAATAGTGCTGCAATGAAAATTGTGGTACATGACTTGTTTTGAAGTATGGTTTTCTCAGGGTATATACCCAGTAGTGAGATTGCTGGGTCATATGGTAGTTCTATTTTTAGTTTTTTAAGGAACCTCCATACTATTCTCCATAGTGGCTGTATCAATTTACATTCCCAACAACAGTGCAAGAGGGTTACCTTTTCTCCACAGCCTCTCCAGCATTTATTTTTTGTATATTTTTTTGAAGATGGTCATTCTCACCAGTGTAAGGTGATACCTCATTGTAGTTTTGATTTGCATTGCTCTAATGATTAGTGATGTTGAGCATCCTTTCATGTGTTTGTTGGCAACCTGTATATCTTCTTTGGAGGAATGTCTATTTAGGTCTTCTGCCCATTTTTGGATTGGGTTGTTTGTTTTTTTTTATATTGAGCTGCATGAGTTGCTTGTATATTTTAGAGATTAATCCTTTGTCAGTTGTTTCTTTGCAAATATTTTCTCCCATTTTGAGGGTTGTTTTTTCATCTTATTTATGGTTCCCTTTGCTGTGCAAAAGCTTTTAAGTTTCATTATGTCCCATTTGTTTATTTTTGTTTTTATCTCCATTTCTCTAGGAGGTGGATCGAAAAGGATCTTGCTGTGACTTTTGTCATACAGTGACATATATTTTCCTCTAAGAGTTTTATAGTGTCTGTCCTTACATTTACGTCTTTAATCCATTTTGAGTTTATTTTTGTGTATGGTGTTAGGGAGTGTTCTAGTTTCATTCTTTTACATGTAGCTGTCCAGTCTTCCTAGCACCACTATTGAAGAGGCTGTCTTTTCTCCATTGTATATTCTTGCCTCCTTTATCAAAGATAAGGTGACCATATGTGTGTGAGTTTATCTCTGGGCTTTCTATTCTGTTCCATTGATCTATATTTCTGTTTTTGTGCCAGTACCATACTGTCTTGATTACTGTAGCTTTGTAGTATAGTCTGAAGTCAGGGAACCTGATTCCTCCACCTCCGTTTTTCTTTCTCAAGATTGCTTTGGCTATTAGGGGTCTTTTGTGTTTCCATACAAATTGTGAAATTTTTTGTTCTAGTTCTGTGAAAAATGCCACTGGTAATTTGATAGGGATTGCATTGAATCTGTAGATTGTTTTGGGTAGTATAGTCATTTTCAAAATGTTGATTCTTCCAATCCAAGAACATGGTATATCTCTCCATCTGTTTGTATCATCTTTAATTTTTTTAATCAGTCTTATAGTTTTCTGCACAGGGGATTTTTGTCTCCTTAGGTAGGTTTATTCCTAGGTATTTTATTCTTTTTGTTGCAGTGGTAAATGGGAGAGTTTCCTTAATTTCTCTTTCAGATTTTTCATCATTATTGTATAGGAATGCAAGTGATTTCTGTGCATTAATTTTGTATCCTGCTACTCTACCAGATTCATTGATTAGCTCTAGTAGTTTTCTGGTAGCGTCTTTAGGATTCTCCATGTATAGTATCATGTCATGTGCAAACAGTGGCAGCTTTACCTCTTCTTTTCCAATTTGTGTTCCTTTTATTGCTTTTTCTTCTCTGATTTCTGTGACTAAAACTTCCAAAACTATGTCGAATAATAGTGGTGAGAGTGGGCAACATTGTCTTGTCCCTGATCTTAGAGGAAATGGTTTCAGTTTTTCACCATTGAGAACAATGTTGGCTGTGGGTTTGTCATATATGGCCTTTACTATGTTGAGGTATTTCCCTCTTTGCCTACTTCCTGGAGGGTTTTATCATAACTGGGTGTTGAATTTTGTTGAAAGCTTTTTCTGCATCTATTGAGATGATCATATGGTTTTTCTCCTTCAGTTTGTTAATATGGTGTATCACATTGATTGATTTGCCTACATTGAAGAATCCTTGCATTCCTGGGATAAACCCCACTTGATCATGGTGTATGATCTTTTTAATGTGCTATTGGATTCTGATTGGCAGTATTTTGTTGAGGATTTTTGCATCTATGTTCATCAGTGATATTGGCCAGTAGTTTTCTTTCTTTGTGACATCTTTGTCTGGTTTTGGTATCAGGGTGATGATGGCTTCATAGAATGAGTTTGGGAGTGTTCCTCCCTCTGCTATATTTTGGAAGAGTTTGAGAAGGGTAGGTGTTAACTCTTTTCTAAACATTTGATAGAAATCACCTGTGAAGCCATCTGGTCCTGGGCTTTTGTTTGTTGGAAGATTTTCAATCAGTTTCAATTTCAGTGCTTGTGATTGGTCTGTTTATATTTTCTATTTCTTCCTGGTTCAATCTCAGAAGGTTGTGCTATTCTAAGAATTTGCCCATCACTTCCAGGCTGCCCTTTTTTTTTTGGCATATTTTTGCTTGTAGTAATCTCTCATGATCCTTTGTATTTTTGTAGTGTCAGTTGTTCCTTCTTTTTCATTTCTAATTCTGTTGATTTGAGTCTTCTCCCTTTTTTTCCTGATGAGTCTGGCTAATGGTTTGTCAATTTTGTGTATGTTCTCAAAGAACCTGCTTTTTATTGATCTTTGCTATTGTTTCCTTCATTTCTTTTTCATTTATTTCTGATCTGATCTTTATGATTTCTTTCCTTTGCTAACTTTGGGGTTTTTTTTATTAGTTCTTCCTTCTCTAATTGCTTTAGGTGTAATGTTAGGCTGTTTATTTGAGATTTTTCTTGTTTCCTGAGGTAGGATTGTATTGCTATAAACTTCCCTCTTAGAACTGCTTTTGTTGCATCCCATAGGTTTGGGGTTGTCATATTTTCATTGTCATTTGTTTCTAGGTATTTCTTGATTTCCTCTTTGATTTCTTCAGTGATCTCTTGGTTATTTAGTAGCACATTGTTTAGCCTCCATGTGTTTGTATTTTTTACCATTTTTTCCCTGTAATTAATATCTAGTCTCATAGCATTGTGGTCAGAAAAGATACTTGGTATGATTTCAATTTTCTTAAATTTACCAAGGTTTGATCTCTGACCCAAGATATGGTCTATCCTGGAGAATGTTTCATGAGCACTTGAGAAGAAAGTGTATTCTGTTGTTTTTGGATGGAAGGTCCTATAGATATCAATTAAGTCCATCTTGTTTAATGTATCATTTAAAACTTGTGTTTCCTTATTTATTTTCATTTTGGATGACATGTCTTTTGGTGAAAGTGGGGTGTTAAAGTCCCCTACTATTATTGTGTTGCTGTCAATTTTCCCTTTATGGCTGTTAGCATTTTCCTTTTGTATTGAGGTCCTCCTATGTTAGGTGCATAAATATATATGATTGTTATATCTTCTTCTTGGATTGACCCCTTGATCATTATGTAATGTCCTTCTCTGTCTCTTGTAATAGTCTTTATTTTAAAGTTTATTTTGTCTGATATGAGAATTGCTACCTCAGCTTTCTTTTGATTTCCATTTGCATGGAATATCCTTTTCCATCCCCTCACTTTCAGTCTGTATGTGTCCCTAGGTCTGAAGTGGGTCTCTTGTAGACAACGTATATACGGGTCTTGTTTTTGTATCTATTCAGCCAGTCTATGTCTTTTGGTTGGAGCATTTAATCCAGTTAATTTAAGGTAGTTATCAATATGTATGTTCCTATTACCATTTTCTTAATTGTTTTGGGTTTGTTATTGTAGGTCTTTTCTTTCTCTTGCATTTCCAGCCTAGAGAAGTTCCTATAGCATTTGTTGTAAAGCTGGTTTGGTGGTGCTGAATTCTCTTAACTTTTCCTTGTCTGTAAAGATTTTAATTTCTCCATCAAATCTGAATGAAATCCTTGCTGGGTAGAGTAATCTTGGTTGTAAGTTTTTCCCCTTCATCACTTTAAATATGTCCTGCTACTGCCTTCTGGCTTGCAGAGTTTCTGCTGAAAGATCAGCTGTTTACCTTATGGGGATTCCCTTGTATGTTATTTGTTGCTTTTCCCTTGCTGCTTTTAATATTTTTTCTTTGTATTTAATTTGTGATAGTTTGATTAATATGTGTCTTGGCATGTTTCTTTTTGGGTTTTTCCTGTGTAGGACTCTGCGCTTCCTGGACTTGATTGACTATTTCTTTTCCCATGTTAGGGAAGTTTTCCACTGTAATCTCTTCAAATATATTCTTAGACCCTTTCTTTTTCTCTTCTTCTTCTGGGTCCCCTATAATTCGATTCTTCATATGTTTAATGTTGTACCAGAGGGCTCTGAGACTGTCCTCAGTTCTTTTTTCTTTATTCTGTTCCCTGGCAGTTATTTCCCCATTTTATCTTCTTTCTCACTTATCCTGTCGTCTACCTCAGTTATTCTGCTACTGATTTCTTCTAGAGTATTTTTAATTTCAGTTATTGTGTTGTTCATCACTGTTTGTTTGCTCTTTAGTTTTTCTAGGTCCTTGTTAAATGTTTCTTGTATTTTCTCCATTCTGTTTCTGAGACTTTGGATCATCTTTACTGTCATTACTCTGAATTATTTTTCAGGTAGGTTGCCTGTTTTGTCTTCATTTATTTGGTCTTGTAGGTTTTTACCTTGCTCCTTTGTCTGTAACATATTTTGTTATCATTTCAGTTTGTTTGTTTTTTTTTTTTTTTTTTTTTGATGGGTGGGGCTGTATTCCTGTTTTACTGGTTGTTTGGCCTGAGGCATCCAGCACTGGAGTTTGCAGGCAGTTGGATAGAGCTGGGTCTTGGTGCTGAGATTAGGTCCTCCAGGAGGCTTCACTCTGATTAATATTCCCTGGGGTCTGAGGTTTTTCGTTAGTCCAGTGGTTTTGACTTGGAGCTCCCACCACAGGAGCTCGGGCCTGACCACCAGCCTGGGAACCAAGATCCCACAAGCTGGTGGCTGGGGGTTTCTCCCATCCCCTTAGGTGCCCGTGGTCCCACACCAGTGCCTGGTAGGTGCCCTAGTTGTGCGGAGACTATTCTGTGTCCTCCTAGTCCGCCATCTTGACTCTGGCCCCCCTTTACTTCTTTTTAAAATAAATTTTATTAGGTGTCAGGAAAGGCGTATTCTGTGTTCCAGTCTCATTTTATTATCCTTATTTTTGTTTTGATTTTAAATTAATATAATAGAAGAAAAAATACATGTAATGAATGATTTTAACTATATACTTTTTGTAGCCAAGGTTTTTGTTTTAATGTTTCATAACTTTTAGATTTTGTTGTTTAAATATTTATACATTATAAATATTTTATTTTTTCTGTTTGCAACCTTATTTTGTTTCAATATAAAAATGGGAGTTAGTATAATAACAGGGGATCTGAATATCAATATACAATAAGTAATTTTAATTATTTCAACTAGATAAATTTTCTTTCTTTTCCCTTTTCCTATCTACTATTCTGTATTTTCCCCTCATTTCTCCCTTTCTACTTTTTCCCCTTATTTTCTCCTTTATTATCTCCCAATTACTAAAATTTATTAAGCATATATTATATCCCTCAGGGTTAAATATACAAAAATCGAAAAGATATATACAAAAAGCTATAACTGCTCCTGAGAGCCAACTATTCACAATAAATAAAAACATATGTATCTTTCATTAATTTATTCATTTATTGATTTGTGGATTTATTGTTTTATTCAGACTGTTCCAGAAATTTCCATGTAGCTTGTCAATAAATCAAAATGGTGCATTTAGTGCAAATAAATACTTCACTCTATTGATTTTAGGTGTGACCTTCACTGTTCTGATCTTTAACTTCTTTGGCTGAGGTTTGAAATCAGACCAAATTATATCAAAATTAATAGCAAATATCAATTCTTACCAATGTCAAGGTAAATACAAGTGAAATTTTTGTTGATATCTCTGTTTAGGAGAATGGCATGAAAGTTTAAATCTTAGATTTCAAGAAGATAACTAAAATCTGATTACATGCTTTTCAAAACTTTCTCCTTTCACGTTCTCTGACTATGTTGTTTCAGTATTTTTTAATTTGCCAAGTTCTAACTTTGAATTTAAATTATGATTTGAATTTTTAAGTATTATTCCTGAGTTTTTTATTTTTTACAAAATTGAATTTGACAGCATGAAAATGTGTTTATAACTAAAATACATTTAATGAGTGCATTAATATGGAGCAATTAGCACTTGGAATTCTCCATCAAAATGTAAAATGTAATTATGATTATTATTTGGCAAAGTTAGATCATAGTTACTTAAATGAATAGCTAAAATGTTAGTTAAATGATAGAAAATTTGGATACAGATTGAAAATAAAACTACTTTACTTCACATAAAATGCACTTGACTTAAATTTCTCTGGTCTTTGGTATTTCACTTGAACAAAGATCGTGAATTAATTTGATTAATATTTCAAAACGTATCCAGTATATATATTTTTTTAATTGAAAAGGATGTGAGTAATATGAAATAGAATAGGAAAGGATTGGAATCAGGACTGGACCAAATATAATTTCCATGTTAGGTTTTCAGTTGAAGTTTTGGCTTAATTGCTAACAATCTAAGCCATTGAATTTGAGAGTGAAAAATCAAGATGATTTACATAAACCTTGAAAAAAGTGAACTAATAAAGTTTGGGGTTTTATTTACTTATATTGTACCTTATCTCTTTAACTTCTGTTGAACAATATAAATACTACAATCTGACATATTTACCAGTGTCCTAAAGTCAGACAAAACTTCACTGAAGTTAGCAATCAAGTTAGGAACACTTACGTTGTGCTAAATGATCTACATACATGTAATATTTATAATACAATAATCTTCACAATATGATACAATAACACTTAAAATTAAATTTTACAAATTTAATCTTTTCTTATTGCCAATTTAAATATCCGGACATTGAAGTACAGAGAAGCTACAGGTTTTTCTGACATCCAAACATCAACTATTAGCTATTGTGATGTATCAATTTACAGTAGAACATTGAAAATGGAAAAATTTCATTTATTAATAAGAACCTGTCTGCTTTACAACTTGATGCTTGTAGAATTTCACCATGTTGTGAATGGCTAGGTGAATTGGGTAGTTATTTGAAAGCCCTAAAGGTGAACAGTTTTGATTACATCAGAAGTGCTCTGCTTCAGATAACATAATTATGCACATCATAATTACCTATAGGTCAGATCCAATGGGTGGCCACATCTCCCAGGATTTTATAGATAAATGCACACAGTTTTTAAATCAATTCTGGGAGAACAGTAATGGTAAATTATTGAGTTTATAAGGGCAGGCAATGGGAAATGTGTGTTCACAATCCTCATTTAGAAATGGAAATATGTGATAAGGGGAAGGAAAAAATAGGTTTTCAACAGAATCCAAATTATTTAACCCAGTCTATTTTTTTCTGCAAGTGAAATCAGGTTTATAGACAGGCTCTCTTTGATGCTGATAACAGTGTAATGTTTAGGTTAAATGAGTGAAAAATCAGTTTTTGCACTACTGACTCTGCAGAATCTAGTCACTAACTTCAATGCATTTAATTTCCATTCTGTGCTATCGGTACAGACAAACCAAATAAAAGAAGGTATATCCCTGGGATATAGCTTTGGTTCATCCTTTAATTTTTCTTATCTCTAGAAGTGGTGATTATATTTTATCCAAAGCAAACAAGATTCTCACATCTACAAAATGTCTACAGTTTTCCTATATAAAGTGATACCACACATTGTTCTGCTTATTATTCCTGCATCACTGATGCAGCACTTGTCTGTTTTAATGATGTATGTTTGCCTCAGTGATTGTTAATCTAATGATGGAATATGTCCCTGGAGGTTACAGGTACCATTTTCTAAGTCTCTTGCCTACAGACTGAATTACAAGATGATTGATATCGTAAATATTTTTTATTCTTAACTAAAATATGTGCACATTTATAATAAAAGGAAGCTATAGCTATGATCCTAATAAGAGCACTTTCCAGGTAAGCATGTTTCTGCCTTTGCAGAAATGGTCACCTTTTTATACAATTCAATCTCTTTCACTGACATTGAGCTCTTTCAGAAGACAGAGAAGCCAGGAGAATAAAAATGTCAGCAACTTATGCATTCTGAATTCACTCCCAGCTGAATGTCAATGTAAATATAATAAATATACATTATGTAAATATATTTAAATGTGAGACATACATATTTACATTTAAATGTAAATTGAGATAATTTACATGTTAGATTCTGAATGTCAGTCATTAAAATCCACTGATTTCCTGACCCAATTCTGCCATTCAGAATGATGTATGCATGTGCTTGTTAATTAACCATTTACTAAGTACACAAAGGGTGATAATGCTGACCCAGCTGCATACAGTAATTTGCAGGATGGTTCCCTTCTTAAGGAGCTGGCAATTGGAGTGTGGGGTAACCGAGATGGAGAGGTGGGGGGAGATATAGATAAATAGAGAACTGAAATAGGAAAACAGAAAAACAAAGGTCAAAAGGGAGAATGTACATGTGCATGAATCAAAGAGACTCAAGTTTCCAAAGAAATCTATGTTATGATGATGTCAGGGAGGAAGAAATTTTCCTCTACCCTTCTAGGTTCTCTAGTTGGTCTAAAAATTAAATTGACATGAGATAGATTAACAGGGGACAATCAAAATTTAGTAATATGTATACATGGGAGAGACCCATGAAAACTTAGTAACTCGCCAAAATGGCTGAAATCCTCATCTAAATACCATCTTCAGCTAAAGACTAAAGAGGATGTTGGGGGTTGTGGTTTGGGACATCAAAGGAGAGGAAAGCATATCACATGGAGATGGAAAAGCAAATATTTGGTAAACAGTTGTTTGCTGGACCATGCAGACACAACTGGGACACACAGTGGACTCTGATCCTAGGTCCTCCCTAGTTCTCTTCACCACTTCCAGCCCATATTCTTTGCAGAGATCTCTGGTGACAGCTCTATTCTGGGAATAGGACCTTTATCTAAATTATTTTAGGCTGTTAGAAGAGAGGTAACAAAAAGAGATTCCTGAGTCTTCTGTTTCTTAAGTATAACCAGCCTAAATTAATTTTCATGCCAAAGATACACATTTTCGGGTGGTAAAGTTTGGCCCCCTAGAATGACTTTTAACATCTGGTCTTAAAGGAATGGTCAAGATTCTGTCATGTAAGAGTTAACGATCTGCCAGGAGTACTCCCTGGTATCATCTTAGTTCAGACTTTCAACATTCATCCCATGTATTATTAAAGCAGTCTTCTTTCTATTTTCCTTGTCTTCAGGTATGATTTTCCATTATCTATTCCACATATTACCTACACATACTACCTACATCTTTCTAAACACAAATCTAATCATGTAACGTACCTCTTTAAAAGAATCCATTGGTTCCTCAATGCCTTCATCTTCAAATGCAAACTCTTTTAAACGCTGCTTAACCCCACTCTTTTATACACACCAGGCCTTAGCTTCTACCATCCTTTGACTCACACCCTATAATTCTGTCTTCCCAAATTACTTGGCATTCCCCAAACTTATCTGACTTTTGTTTGTTTTTGTTTGGATTCTCCTAGAATATCCGTTTCTTGCTTTATCATGTGAATATATCCTACGTTCCCTTTAGGCTCAGGTCAAGGGTGACCTTTTGTGCAAACTCTTTATCCCTATTCTCCGCAAGCATGTCCACACTACTACATCTCTTCCCCAGGTTCCCTGTGGTACCAGAAAGCTCTGGTGGTGGAGAAATATTCCCATTCTTTTGTGTTTGTAAAGGACCATCCTACCCTCACAAGTTCAGATAAAACTCACCTCATTTTCCCTCAATAGCTCAGATGAGACCTGTCTCCATCCTTCCTCTTGACACTTTTATTTTATAAAAGCCCAGATTTTTTCCATATTTTTTGAAATGTTCCTCATTAATGAATGTTCTCTATATTGCAATACTTTGAATACAGTCATCTCCTTAGTTATCTTGGGCCTTTTGGCTTTCACAGTGGGCAAATCCGGTCTCTGTCAGTGAGTTCATCGGAGACTTGTCGTGTTTTGCTGTAAACTGTTGATTTCCTTGCCTGTCATCCTCACTAGACTGAAAATTCCTTGAGAGTTGAGAATGTCTCTTTATATATTCCCACGTGTACTCAATGCAGTGCCTGAGTACACATAGCAGGTGACAAATAAACCTTTGACGACCACTAAGTGAGAGCTTGCTCTATGGTCACTGTTTTCTTTTACTACAGGAAGGACATCAAGGCTGCCTCTTTTCCTGATCAGAGTCATTTTAACACTCTGAATTAGGCTCAGTCTATCCATCCATATCTTCTCCTAAAATGATTACAGAAAAGTTTATTTTCACCATATACAAAAATGGTAATTTCAGCTGTTTACTAAAATCCTTTGTGGTTCATAGATGATTATTACATAAAAAAATAACCCTTACAGGTGTCATTCATTATATGTCAAAGTCACACAATGTTGAAATATGAACGGCAGTGAGACATCAAAAATGACAAGGTTTAATAGCTTTGAGAAAGTTTGAAAGAAAGATTTTTCCAGAAATCTAATTTCTGGAGAATTATACAAAGTAGTGGGAAATCAAACTTCAAGAAAAATACATAAAACTGAGGCAGATATAACCTTAGAAAGGAGCAAAAATTTAGAATTAAAGAAAGATGGTGATTTATCACTTTATCCACGAAGAAAGTAAAGAATAATTTAAAGTGAAGAATTTAGTTGGCTTTACACAGTGGATTCTTTATTTAGAGCTTGTTAAGTACCATTCGTACTTTGACAGTTCACACACAACTCTGGGGTTTCAAGATTTGTAATAACTTGTACTTTACAAGGTATAATTGTGTGGTGGTAGGTTTCTGTCCAGGAGGCTTACCTACTAGTGAATGAACCTAGCTTACCACACAGCATTTGGCATTTACCGCACAGTATAGAGGTAAGATTCTTTGGTCTCAAATCATCATTGTAAATATATCTGTTTTCTTAAAGTCAAGCAACTAAATAACATGATGGTGGATGTGGGTGTCCCTTCCTCTGTGTGGAGGTCTGTGACTAAAATATTATCCTGGAAAAAAGTGTTAAGTATTTTTTTTTCTATTACTGACATATTTCATGAGAATACTTGCAGGTTTGAAGATAGAATGGCTTTGCAGATTTTTATTTTTAAATGTAAAATTTGCATATTGTAAAATGCACAGATCCCATGCAGTGAAATGCACAGTGTACAGTACAATGAGTTTTGACAAATGCATAACCATGTAACCTAAACCCCTATGTATCTTTGGAGAAGTAGATACCAGTGGGATTAGAAGTGCAAGAGATTTATTGGGGGAAATACCTATGAAGGATAAAGGGGAGGAGGGTGGAGTGGGCAGGGACAGCCTGACATCAATGAAAAGGGTTAGAAAGGATTAGGTAAATGGGTAAAGGTTGCAGACCATAGCAGAGTGTGTTTTCACTTCTCTTCTAGAAATACCAAGGTTTAGTTGCTTGGTCATAGAGTAGGTATATGATTAACTTTATAAGAAACCATGAAACAGTTTCCTAAAGGGTTGTAGCATTTTCTCCTCTCACCAGCTATGACATGTCCTATTGCTTGGCATTTTTGCAAGTATTTGGTGTTATTGATCTTTATAATTATAGCCATTCTAGTGGTTTTAATTTATATTTCCAGTATGAATAATGATATTGAACAACTTTTCCTGTACTTATTGGTCATTCTTATGTCATCTTTCTGTCATGTGTTTAAGCCTTTCTCCTATTTTTAATTGTTTTATTATTGTTGATTTGTAGGAATTCTTTACATGTTTTGTACATAAATCCTTGGTCAGATATATTTACTTCAAAAACATCTCACTCAGTCTATGGTTTGCATTTTTATGATACTAACATTACCTTTAATGAACACAAAATGTTTTTTAAATTTTGATGTTCAATTTATCAATTTTTTTCTGTTATGGTTAGTACTTTTTGTGTCTTCTCTACAAAATCTTTGCCTACTCCAAGGTCATAAAATATTCTAAGAGTTGGCAACTACAGACTGTAGTTCAGCTGCCTGTTTTTGTAAATAAAGTTTTATTGGAACCCAGCCAGGCCATTTATTTACTTATTGTCTGTGCCTGTTTTTGTGTTATAATGGCATAGTTGAGTAGTTGTCACAAATTTTTAAAAAGTGAGATGAGCAGAAGCATTAAAACATTACCAAATGACGGGCAGTTTAGACATGAGAAAAGGTTTCCATAGGGATTTCAAAGAGAAAAATAACTTCAAAGACCAGAAATAATCCTTACCCAAAGAGCTTGGTTCCTTCTTGTTGGAAGAAGCCAAAGTGTGTCTGTGGCCAGAAATTCTCACTAAAAGGGGACTGTGGAACTGTCTACTTCCTTCAAACTGGGCTTATTTTCAAACAAAAAGTAGCAGGTTTCTATACTTAAGATGCTAAGTCTTTAGAAGTCTGGTTTTAATAACCTAACATTTATTATATATTTTTAACTTGCAAAATAATCCCCATTACCTTGTGATGTGTTTTCTTTTTTGTATATTTAGATTGCATTTCATGCTCAGATCAGCTATTTTTTCTTTTTTCTTTTTTCTTTTTTTTTTTTTTGCGGTACGCGGGCCTCTCACTGTTGTGGTCTCTCCCGTTGCGGAGCACAGGCTCCGGACGCGCAGGCTCAGCGGCCATGGCTCAGGGGCCCAGCCGCTCCGCGGCATGTGGGATCCTCCCAGACCAGGGCACGAACACGTGTCCCCTGCATCCGCAGGCGGACTCTCAACCACTGCGCCACCAGGGAAGCCCAGCTATTTGTTCTTATCTAAAGTTTCCTCATAAAATTAGCTCATTTCTCCATCTCCCCTTATCCTACATTAAGAATATATACATTACATATATTAGTTTCTATATGTATAATAGTTTTTTAAAAACAAATTTTCTCATACTACACTCAGATAGTCAAAGAATATATAGTTTATTTGCTATAATTTATGTAACTTTCTTCATGAGTTTCAACTCTGCTGGCTAAAGGAAAATATTAAATTTTAATATTTGCAATCATTTTTCTGTTACTGTGGATTGCAGATAGATTTTCTGTTAATGTAGATCATCTTTTTGGATTAAATGCCCATTCTTTCAGAATCACTTCCCACTTTCGCATTTGGGGGAAAGAGAAACCGTTGGCCTTGTGCTGTTTTGTGCATTGGCAAAGATCTACTGAGAAGTGTTTGCTTTATCTGATTCCTGGGGGGTTTTGCCCTCTAGTCTGCTACTGAATATTATAACTAGTAGTGCTTTAATAGTTCTCTAGGTCTGTCATGACAAAATACCACTTCAAAAATACAATAATGGGACTGGCATATGATAGACATTTCTATTCTAAAAAGGAAAAATCACAAGGAAGGAAGGGTCCCGAGCAAGTATGAAACCTAGCAGGGGAAATTTTATTAGATTTTAAGGCTTGATAATTATGCTCTTTGGCTTGATGCTCTGTTCTTGTGACCCACCAGGAAGGTGACCTTGACTTCAAGGCCCGCCAGTGTACCAGTGTAGGGGCCCCACCCCTTCTGCACTGGGCATAGGTGGCTTGGTTCTCTGAAACCAAGCAGGTGGCCCCTCCCTCTGGAAATGAGGAGAATAAAGCTCTCCCAACTTACTGGACTCGTGCCCTCTGATTTCCTGGTGACAGTGGCAGCTGTGCTTACCTTTGAGATGCTTTTGGGATCATTCTCCCATTTTCTTGAATGAAAAAGCATATTTGCAGCTGGGTAGTTTTATCGGTTCATCCTGTAGGATCCCAGAAGTCTAACAGCCTTCTTTTATTTTGATTCATCTTTGTCCCCTTTAGGCTAAGCTAGCACTTTTCTGCTAGTATAAAATTCCCAAAAGCCTTTTTGGCCTTCCATGAAACTCATAAACCAGCAGACAAAGGGGTTGTCCATAGACCTTTCCTAGATAGCTGCATCCCTATTCCTGCTTCTGCTGAGATGATTGACTGGATTCATGAGGCCTAACCTCTTTAGCAAACGGTTGTCCAGCCATACTCTTGATGTTCCCTCCAGAACATTGTAAATGAACTATACTGCAATTTAAAAATAATAATAATAAAATACTATTGATAGCACCTCCACTCCAAATGCAAGATGCAATATGAGTATGCTGAGAATTTTCCAAATCTCCAAGTTCTGGTTTCTTTCTGCTTAAGAAATGCTTCTTCAGTTTCTCTCTCTCCTCTTACATTTTATTCTCAGTAGCAGGGAGAAACCAGGCTTCACCTTTAATACTTTGCTTAGAAATCTTTTCTACTCAATATCCAAGTTCATAACTTACAAATTCTACTTTCCACACAATATCTGAACAAAATTCTATTAAGTTCTTTACCACTTTTTAATAAGGATTATCTTTTCAGCAGTTTTCAATAATATGTTCTTTATTTCCATCTGAAATGTCATCAGAATTGTCTTTCATTGCCATATTTCTACCAAAAATCTCTTTAAGATAATCTAGGCTTTTTCTAATGTGCACCTCAAGACTCTTTTAGCCTCTACCATTACTCAGTTCCAAAGCCACTTCCATATTTTCATGTATTTGTTACAGCAGCACACCACTCCCTGATACCAAAATCTGTTTCAGTTTGCTAAGACCATAACAAAGTACCACAGACTGGGTAACTTAAACAACAGAAATTAATTTTCTTCAATTCGGGAGGCTAGCTCCCCAAGATCAAGGTGCAACTGCTTTTTTCTGAGGCCTCTCTCCTTGGCTTGTAGATGACCATCTTCTCTCTGGTCTTCCATCTGTACATGTTTTTGTCCTAATCTCCTCATTTATAAAGATACCAGTCATATTGGGTTAAAGCCACCCCAATGACCTCATTTTTACTTAATTATCTTTTTAAAGACCCTATCTCCAAGTTGTAGTCTGAGGGCCTGGGTCATATACATTTTGGGAGAATGCAATTCAGCATAACAATTAACCATAATGCCCAAAATTTATTTCAGATCTTTGGTCCTTGATAATGCTTGAGTCCTGCTAGCTCAGTAGACCCTTCTGATTCTCTGTCTTTGTCCTCTACCCAATTCTTGCCTTAAATGACTCACTTCATGTCTTGCCATTATGTATTCCCATGCAATCCTTCCCTTTGGTGTCATCACCTTCCTGAGAAGTGTGAAAAATTCTGGGTACGTCCTCAATATAAGAACTAAAGAAGGTCTGGGAGTAAAAAATACTAGGGGCTTCTGGTTTGATCCTTTTACTTGGCTAAGGCTACCTCATTTTAGAGTGAGAAAACCTTGCTTAGCTATATAATCCCACAGTCCCAAATGTGGCAACCATTTGACTCTATTCCTCCAGCTGGGACCAAATGCATTCTATCATCATCATTTCCTTTAACTTACCTTAAACATATATATATTTTTTCCTCTCAGCCTCTCACATATCAAAGGTAGGTCCAAGGAGGGTGTTATTGGATTCAGGTATCTGACCTCTGCTTCTCCAAACTATGTTTGTCTTCTTCCTTAGATTCCCCAGGTGAAAGGGGTATGATGGATTTTCTACTTTCTTTAGGTCATGTTAACTTTCTACCTTAGGGTAGGTGGCCTTATGACCATCATGGGCCAAGGGAATATACTCTTTATGAAATAAATTCTCATATATGAGTCTTTAGGGCTTGGTTTTTGGTAAGTGAAATGGAAACTAAATGAATTTAGAAAATTTATTCTTTCTCAGAAAAGCTTGGTTTTGAAACCATTTTTAAATTAAAATATTCCATTTTCTAGTCAAAAATATAATAAAATATAATCTTTCCTTTTGTGTTCTTGATAAAATACTTCCCTCCAAACACTCACTGAAAATTTCCCCAAAGCATATGCAAACTTCAGATGGAGTAAATACAAAGAAGAAAGTCACATTTCACTGGTATTATACCCACTATGTTTTTCATTGTATGTCTAATTCTATCATGCCATATGACATAATTTTTTTGGAAATTAACCAGGGAAAATAATAGATATATTAAGCAAAGTTATTTTTGCTCACATAGTCGTATTAAAGGCATTTGGAGAAACATCTCTTAGATGAGACCCTTACCACTAATACTGAGTGCTCAACAACATTGTTCAAAAGTTGTTATTGCTTAGTCACATATTTTGTTTAGGCTCCACTTCTTTCCTGTGGGAGTACAATATATCCATGTTTAACAACATCAGTATATTCCTCACTAGAAGGATCTTGGATCCAGGTGTTTGGAACTTGAATCAACCAATGAAAATTAGAAGACTATGGAGCCAAGTTTTCAGCTGTAGATTTCATTTTACAAATTGTAACTTTTACTTTTGCTATTAATCTCACCTCCAAAATTGCATACACAGTTAATTAAGCCACCAGGTGGCTTATTGAAAGACTATTTAATTGCTTGCATCTTATTTTGAGGGCAATGGTTATAATTATCAAGTTGCAAGTGAAATTAAATATGATGCCATTTCCTTGCCAAATGAATTGTGATTAGAAAAGGAAGCTAACTTAGGCCAAGTTGGAAGACTAGGATTAGTGTTAGATAAAATGCAGTGATTGCTTTTCAATTTCTCATTGAATGAGAAATTAAGCTTAATTTAATTTAAGAAAAGCTTAATGATGGGATTAATTTAATGCAGGATTTAATTTAATGCAGTCTCATTCTTAAGCTCTATGCCAATTTGAATGGCAAAAACATATAACATCACAAGTTAGATTCTTCTTATTTGCTATTTTTCAGTTATAAATTAATCACATTGGGAGATGCATAGTTCTCAGAAATTTCCCAAATATGTTCTTTAGATCGAAGGTTTAGAAGCCCATTAACAGATATATTTTACAGATTGATTTTCAAGGCCAAATAAGTTTGAGAATTCTTCATTAGATAAGAAAAATCATAGTTATTATTTAAAATATTTCCCCAAAGTATACCTACAAAGGTATGCAGCATTTCAAAATTTATTTGAGCAAGGAAACCATTTTTCTCAGAGCATCTTAGAAATAGGGTGAAAGAAGTTTCAATGAATCTATTTTAGAAAATGTTGCATTGACTCATGTCTTATTGTTTATTGATAAAGCCCAGAAAATGATAGGTCTAGGTCAATAAATGTTATCAGGAAAAAAATGCCTATTGTAAAATGCTTAAATGTCAAATCAGCTTTTCTGTCAATAGTATAATTTTTAAGTGATTAACTGACTTGTTTTCTTAAGTGTAAAAAGAGATTTCAAATATAATTTAAAACTAGGCTAGTCTATCAGTTTATAAAATTGAGTAGTAAACCATTGCTCTGATTGAATTTCTTTTTTTTCTATAGTTCTGTAAGAACTATTTATTTTTAGATTAAAGTTACTTTACTTACCAAAAGGAAGACAATTTTCAAAAGTGTAATATAATTTTCAGTCATTCATACCTCTCAATTAATCTACAACTCATTCTTGAGACAAAGTTTTGATATAGAGTGAAGAAAGGGGATAGTCCATCTCCTAATTTGCTGAAAGGTCACTGGCACTTGGAAGAAACAGAGGGTGGTGAGTTTATAGATTCTTTCCTGTTCAAATGTCCAAATTCTAGCTTTCCTATGGGAACAAATGAAAAATAAAGTTGTCAAACTCTATATCATGCATTTGAATTTCTTACACACATTGTGGATATAAAACTTGGTAAACTTTGGACACATTTATGAACTTATTAAATGTCAATGGTTTAAAGAATAAAAGTGAAAAATGAGCTGTCAAAAATTCTGCCTTTATGAACTTTTATTCATCGCAAAAATGTAATTTTTAAGACAACACTGACAGATTAGTTTTCCTAATAATTTCTTAGAATAGCTTTAGTCACTTATGAGAAAGAAAAATCCATGCAACATTTCCCACTCCTTAGGTAGTGAAGCTAAATAAAAATTGATTTTGGTCAAAGAAAAAAATCCAAAAGTATATTAAAGCAATAATATGTACCCTGGAATCTTTCTTTGTTAGAACTTAAAAATGGATGAATTCTCGACTGCCTGAAATAGGTTAGATATAGAAATAGCTAAATATAATGAAGGGTAATAGTACTTCTTAGGGATCCTATCCACTTGTTTGATCATATATAACTGGTTTGAACTGCTCCACAACACTCAGAAGATATGGACTTACAACTCTTATTTATATATACCAAAGGAAAATCATCTTGGGCCACCACCTGTCAGATTGCCTGGGAGTCCAGTGTTATCTTCTTGGATTAACCCTGTTCTCATGGAACATTAACTTTTTTTCTTGTGTGTAAATTCCCTGGTGGTCCAGTGGTTAGGACTTGGCGCTTTCACTGCTAGGGCCAGGTTGAGTCCCTGGTCAGGGAACTAAGATCTCACAAGCCGTGCTGTGTGGCCAAAAGAATAAAGAATTAAAAAAAAATTTTTTTTTCGTGTGTCTGTGTGTGTGGCAGTGATGGGTATGTTGTTCAAGCTTACATAGTTTACATGAGAGGACCATCTGTTTGGTCCTCTTTTTCCAAGCAGGGGAGCCTAGGTGTCTGGTGATGATGATGGTGATGCGGTTATCCCTTACTGCCTCGTTGTCTTGATGTTGAAAGCTGGTCCTTCAACTTGTGAGCACGCTGCTATGATTGAATACTTTGACCGTGTGAGGTCTGCTGATACATTTTGAGGAAACTGTGAGCCTTTGCTCACAGTTCAGTGTACAGCACTGAAGGTGAATCCCCTCTAAAGTGCCAGTTTATTCAAGGCAACCTTGGCAGAATTCCCGGAAGCTCTCAGAACCTAACCCTGTCTGTTACACACTTTGCAATTCTCATTTAGGACGCAGCCATCCTGGAAAGGCTGTGCCAGGTTGGCTTGGGTGTCTATTCTGTTCTTTACCACAACTGCGACCAGTATTTCTAGTTCCAGCAACTCTATTACTGCTGGGTTATATTCATTTTAATACTCAAAGTGCAAATGAACTCTTTTACTCTCCCACTCCTTAACTATGATTTATCCAGATACACCTCTCTTCCCTCAGGAATGCTTCATTGTCACCAGCCACGCTCTCTATTTTGACTTAAACACAAAAGACAGGTAGGATAATACATTTTAGGATAATAGGCTTGACTGCTTCCCTTGTGCATACGTGTTTGAAATCAAGTGTCTTGTTTAAAGATCCTGAGAAGCAAAACTTGTCTAACATCTTAAAGCTAAATAACCATATTTTTTCTTATCTTTTGGAAGACAATTATGGCAATAAAACCAAAGCTTAAAATTCTATATGATTGTCATAGACATTAGAATATTTTATGTTCTAAGTTACTACCTGTATGATACTATGGGGAATTGTGAGGTTGAGAATTGTTGGTAAGTGTACAGAGGCTTTGTCTTTGAGAGTTTTAAGCACCACTGTAAATTGATGTGGAAGCATTAAAGAGGGTTAAGTGGAGTGACACGCTAGACAAGAAATTACTCTCAATATATTTGAGAGAGAAAAAAAAGGAAGACCAGAAGGATATATAAGAAACAATTGTATTTGGTTGAGTTAGGAACCAGTAATAAGGTTGGCTGCACTTCCTTATTTTTCTTTTTGAGCTTGTTGTAGTTTCATCTATTAATATAGATAATGGAGGCACAATATGCCTGTTATTTCATGTTCCAGAAGGCTTATTATTCATTTATTTCTTAATTCTCTTCCCTATCATATCCACCCTCCCCCATCTTCCTTCCAAGCTCCAATAGGACAGAGAGCTATTTTCATTTTGTGATGTATTCCAAGCACACAGAATAGTGCTTTACATATAAAGGGCAACACAAATAGACACAAATACAATTATTTGCTGTATATTTTTATTCATTATTCGGTCATTTTATTTATGATTTTTCTAATTCTAAAAAACATTTTGCATGGCTCGTAGAAATACAAACAATACACTAAAATAAAATTTAACATAAAACTAGTTGAGAGAACTGGGGAAAAGAAAAATAAGGTTAAAAATAAGTTAGATGAAGCCAGGGATAGATTAAGGTTACCAAATGTATTCTGTGAAATCTTGTTAGACTCTTGTTACAGGTCACCACAAATTTGGCTTTAAACTTGGTAGCAACTGATATAAAAAAAGGAATATAATAAATCACATCATTTATGATTCAATGCTACACTAACACATACACACACATGCATACATACAGAGAGGTGGTCAGGAGGACACTAGTTATTCATGATGTTGAAATCAAAGAAAACTTTCTGAGGATCTTCATGGAGAGGACACTTTGTAAGTAGGTTGGTAAAAACCTCAGTGAAAACTCTACAAGTATATTATAGTAATTTCAATAAAAGTTGTTTCTTATAATATTCCTACCATAAATGTGTAAGGGCTGGATGAAGGCTTTGTGAAAGATGAACTGAATTGGAGATAATCAGTTCCTCTCAGTTCTAAAATATCTAGGTTTTTTTTTTTTTTGGCCACGTTGTGCAGCATGCGGAATCTTAGTTCCCTGATGAGGGGTCGAACCCACACCTCCTTCGGTGGAAGTGTAGAATCTTAACCACTGGACTGCCAGGGAAGTCCCCTTTAGTTTTATAACAGTTTTAAGCAAAGATGATTAATCACAGTGTAGCTGTATGACTCAGGCTTATCAGTGCACTTTCCTTGGTGGCTCTGACTAAGGTTCCCAGGTTAGACTTACTGACTAGTCAATAAGAGCTGGCAAAACTTCTCCTTTCTACTCTTTCCTCATCTGTAAAATAGGTTTAACCATAATACTTACTTCACATGTTGTTTTGAGACTTGAGTTATTTTATGTAATATTATACACAAATCACTTTGGTAAGAACTTTTCTATTTAGGTTAATCCCTACAAATCTGCCAATTATTCTATATTCACAAACTGTTTTAGATATCTACCCATTTTAACAGCCAAGTCTTTGAAAATTATAACCTTTCCTATTGGACACATTGAATAAAAAAAGGATAATTGGATGACAAGAGAAAGATATGTAACATCATGAGTCATTACGGAAATGCAAATTAAAAACATGTTGAGATACTATTTCACATCCAGTAGAATGGCTAAAATTTTTAAAAAATAAAAAAAAAATGCAAATTAACTATACCACATGCCAAAGAGAATCTGGAACAACTGAACTCTTTTAAATTCCTAGAAGAAATGTAAAATAGTGGAACCACCCTGGCAGCCTTTTTGTTTGTTAAACAGACATAATATGCTCCTGGGTATATACCCAAGTGAAATGAAGACATATACCCCCCAAAACCTGTTTATAAATGTTTACAGTAGTGAAGGGTAGCAAAATATGCAACCCTCAAATATACCACTTTGGCATACGGCTTATTTTAAGCTGAAGGCAATTGAGAAGAAGCAGATACGAGAAAAGTTCTCTACCTCCTTTGCCTAAAAGGAGGACATAAATTTACAAAGGCTTTACTCCTCCTGCCTCTACCAGGAAAGACAAATGTTATTTCCCCTAGACAAGTTTATGGCCTATGAGTCTGGAGGCAGCGTCAAAGAAATTTACATGGCAAACTTTATTAATTAGCCTTTATCTCCACCTTTGGAAGACTAAAACTGCTTAGCATTAGTCCAGCACTTTCCCACAAATTTATTTTTCTTAGTTGAAGATGTTATAAAAGCCAGAGTTCCAAGCTATCTCTTTGAGTTACTCATTTTCCCCTGATATCTCCCTTCTCTATATGAGGTATACAAGTTAATAAACCTCTGTTTGTTTTTCTCTTGTTAATCTGTACTTTATTAGGGGTCTCAGCCAAGAGCTCAGAAGAATAGAACAAATATTATTTTTCCTCCCTTACATTAGTTTTATTCACATTGGCAAAAATTGGAGGAC
Source organism: Orcinus orca (assembly GCF_937001465.1). NCBI lineage: Eukaryota > Metazoa > Chordata > Mammalia > Artiodactyla > Delphinidae > Orcinus > Orcinus orca. Next base: position 23,952,199 of record NC_064563.1, read on the forward strand.
CTCGTATTACAATCAGTTGGTGCATAAATAAGGTGGAGTCCATCAATGGAATAATTTCACTAAAAAAGAATTAACTACTGATACACACAATAATATAGATGCATCTCAAAACCTTATACTCAGTGAAAAAAACCTTACTTAAAGGTTACCACTGTATGATTCCATTTATATGACATTCTGTCCAAAGCAAAATTATAGTAAGAGTGGATGCTAGACATATAAGATCAAGTATTGGCTGGGATGATTCCTTCTGAGGGCTATGAGAGATGATCTATTCCATGCTGTTCTCCTAGCTTCTGGTTTGCTGGTATACTATGGCATTATTTGGCATCTGTATCACTGTGAACTCTCCCTTTATCTTCACATGGTATTCTTCCTTTGTGCATGTCTGTGTCCAAGATTTCCTTTTTTATAAGAACATCTGTCACGTTGGATTAAGTCTCCACTCTACACCAGTATGACCTCATCGTAGCTAATTATATCTACAATGATTTTATTTCCAAATAAGTGTGCATTCTGAGGTACTGGGGGTTAGAACTTCAACATGTAAATCTGGAATGGCAACAAGTTAACCCATAACAGTCTCCCTCAACTGGGGCTTCTAGCTTTGCTTCCTCGTTATGTTGAGCTGCCGCCTGGCTCCCTCGTCATGCAGGGTTGAAGCCTATGCTCACCAGCTGGAAGGGGCTGTTGGCTTGGTTTCACCCCCAACCTGAGCATGGCTGTTGTATGGGTTCCTTGGATGCCTAGGAGTTACTGGCTAAGCTTCCTTGTGGGTGGGGCTAGAGGCTATGCCCAGTAATTGGGTAAAGCTGTTTGCTTGACTCCCTGAGTGAGCAGGGTCATGGGCTGGGCTCTGAGGCTATTCCAGGGTCACTGACTGGGTTCCCTGGTCAGGTGGGGTTGGAGACTATGCTCATCAGGTGGGCAGGGCTGCTGGCTTGGCTCTCTGCCTGGGAAAACCATAAAATCTGTTTGCTGGGAACCCAAACCAGGCAGAACTACTGGCCAAACTCCCTGGCCAGACAGGACACAGCTGGGCTCTGCAAATAGGCACAGCTGCTGATTGGGATCTCTGCTTGGGTACCTTCACCAGCACAAATGTAGTCTGCCAAGATCCACGTGCTGGTCGCTGTGAGCCCTACCCCCCTTCTTCATCTCTAGCTGATCCCTGGTGGTCTGGTCTAGACTCAGGACTTATTCCCCCAGTAATTTCCATGAGGCAAGACCTAAGTAGGCCTCTTGGGAAGTATCCTGAAGCACTGGAGCAGCGGTATGCCCATGCTAGGCTCTCTTTTTCCCACTGGAGAATCCATAGGCCCAGGGGACTGTCTCAATGCTGCACTGTGCTGCCGGGGGAAGAGGTGATGTAATCGAAGTGCAACTATTCCTCTTATCCCTCTATCTGGTCAAAAGAAAAACCAATGCAACATTGTAAAGCAACTATACTCCAATAAAAATTTTAAAAAATGATACGCGCACCCCCAATGTTCATTGCAGCACTATCTACAATAGCCAGGACACGAAAGCAACCTAAATGTCCATCAACAGAGGAATGGATAAAGAAGATGTGGTACATATATACAATGGAATATTCCTCGGCTATAAAAAGGAATGAAGTTGGGTCATTTGTAGAGACGTGGTTGGACCTAGAGACTGTCATACAGAGTGAAGTAAGTCAGAAAGAGAAAAACAAATATCGTATATTAACATGTATATGTGGAATCTAGGAAAATAGTACAGACGAACCTATTTGCAAAGCGAAAATAGAGACACAGATGTAGAGAACAAATATATGGACACCAAGGGGGGAAAAGCAGGGTGGGATAAATTGGGAGATTGGGATTGACATATATACACTACTATGTATAAAATGGATAAGTAATGAGAAGGCACTGCATCGTACAGGGGGAAAAAAAAGAAGGTACAATCTGTTTGTAGGACATATATTAAGTTAACCTTAAAAATGTATTCCAATATACAGTAAGTGCAGACAAATACTGTTTGATTCCACTTATAGGAGGCACCTCGAATAGTCAAATTCATAGAGTCAGAAAGTACATTAGTAGATGCCAGGGGCCAGGGGGTGGGGAGATGGGGAGGGGGAGGGGGAATGGGGAGTTAGCGTTTCATGGGGACAGAGTTTCTGTTTAGGAAGGTGAGAAATTCAAGAGATGGATGATGGTGAGAGTTGCATAACAATGTGAATGTACTTAGTGCCACCGAACTGTACAGTTAAATATAGTTAAAATAATAAGTTTTATATTATGTGACTTTTACACAATTAAGAAAAGGGGGGAAAATATCTGCACATTTGTTTTCCTCACCAATAAATTTCTAGTACTTAATTTCAAAAATAAATAAATAAATAAATGAAACTATGTTTCTTTTTAAAAAAAATTTATTGGGGTATAGTTTATTTACAATGTGTTAGTTTCAGGTGTACAGCAAAGTGAATCATTAATACATATATATATATATTCACTCATTTTTTTAGACTCTTTTCCCATATAGGCCATTACAGAGTATTGAGTAGAATTCCCTGTGCTATACAGTATGTTCTTATTAGTTATCTATTTTATATATAGTAGTGTGTATATGTCAATCCTAATCTCCCAATTTATTCCTCCCCACTCTTATCCCCTGGTAACCATAAGTTTGTTTTCTACGTCTGTGACTCTACTTCTGTTTTGTAACTAGGTTCATTTAAACACTTTTTTTTTTAGATTCTGCATATAAGCAATATCTGATATTTCTTTCTGTGTCTGACTTACTTCCCTCAGTATTTACCAAACATTTATGTTTTATCCAACTATGTGTGAAGCACTGTTGTAAGTGCCTTACAAAAATATACCTTCTTAACTCTATGAAGTAGGTGCTATTATCATCACTATTTCACAGATGACAGAAATTAGACATGGAAAAGTTAAGTAGTTTGCCCAAAGACTGAGGACTTGGAAGCGGTATAGAAAGGATTTAAACACAAGCAGGCTGGTTCCAGATGTTGTGCTCAATTTCAATTGCTGAACCAATAAATATAAATATTTTAAGTGTCTTAGGAGAGACAATTAATTTTCTCAAGATGGAGGAGATACATATTGATCACGTCCTAGTTAAGATACTTTAATTGGAAATCACAGAAGCCAGCAAAAGCTACCTAATTTTAAAAATCAAGGATTTTATATAAAAATTTAAAAAAGGATAGTTTACAGAAATTGAAAGCAAGGATGAAACTATCAGGATGTGAAAGGATAAGATACTAAAAAATAAAACTGACTAGATGTCATGATAAACTTTTCTCTGTATTTCCTGTCACAGCCTAACTCTCTTTTTTTGCTTCATTCTTTCTCAAACTAGTTTTTTGGCTTCTTCCTGTATGAGGCAAGTCAAGTAGAATACAGTCTCTAGGAAGTCTTTAGGTTTATGGGATCCCTTCATGTGGGATCCCTGCTTTCAGTCCCACTTTCAACTTCCTAGACAGAGTCTCTAATGTTTGGCTTTGGTCTGGTGTCCACTTCTGGTCTGATGGAAGGAGGCAGGTTAACCAGAGTCACAGAATACAGATATGACAGCGGGGGGCAGTTCTCAGAGAAAGGAAATCACTTTGCTTTAGGCAGATACTGCCAAATGTGTTTGTCATCGATGTTACCTTGAGAACTGTGATCCACTGACCGGGCAGGCATTCAGTGTGAGGGATGCCTGGGAGAGTTTCAGGCTTCCAGGTATGAGAATGGTCTTCGAGAGCAGAACTCAGAACCCTGAGAAAGAAATTGACAAAGAACAAAGAAAACAAAATACTCTTAGAAAAATACTTAAGGAATAAGAAGCAAATGTAGCTTGGTATTGAAAGAGGTACTTGTTATAAACAGCACTCATTATGTATTTGCTCCTAAAATTTTCTTTGCTTTACTTCTTATTCATTTATTCATTCAACAAATATTTTTTGAACATTTCCTATGTAAGAAACATAGTGCTGTTTTCTAGAGTCATAGGTGACTAATAAAACATGTTCTTCCTTTTTGTCGAAGGGGATCACAGAATATTTAAATTATACCATAGAATTACAATATCTACCTATCTATCTATCTATCTATCATCTATGTATCTATCTATCTATGTATCTTCCTCTGGTATTTTCAGGGAAAACATCTTTGCTGCAAACAGTTTCACTGTACAATTAATAGACCATAAGACAATTTTGCCATAAAAGATAAAATAATTAAAATAAAATAAAATGGAAGAGGGACATAATAAATGTCATAGTAAAATATGAAAAATTAATAAAATTTAAAAAAATTATTGTGGAAAATGAAAATACAAAAAAAATTCAAATACATTTAAAATGTGTATAGATTCATGGTTATAGTTGTATCTGGGTATATCTTAGAGAAAGCCATGATACTTCCTTTCTCAAAGTTGATCATTAAGGATTCAGGATCTAATGTCAGACATAAATTCTTTAGGATACAAAAAAAATCTGCTCTAAACGCTTCCCTGGTGGCGCAGTGGTTGAGTCCGTCTGCCGATGCAGGGGACGCGGGTTCGTGCCCCGGTCCGGGAAGATCTCACATGCTGCGGAGCGGCTGGGCCCGTGAGCCATGGCCACTGAGCCTGCGCGTCCGGAGCCTGTGCTCCGCAACGGGAGAGGCCACAACAGTGAGGGGCCCGCGTACTGAAAAAAAAAAAAAAATCTGCTCTAAGTCTCTTTACATTTCTCCAGAAGTAAAATAAACAGATGAGGGATGCTGATATGTCTTATATGTAACTATATATAACTGGTAGTACACATCTGGACTATATTTAAGTGTTTCATCACATGCTCAGTCCTTACATTTTACCAAATCATCTAAGCCAGATTCTGTGCCAAATACCAAAATTCTGTCTACATCATGTTCTCCACTATCAAATAGCAAAACATCTTCAGAATTTTAAAGAAACTTATACTTACCAGGAATCACATAACCACTTCTTTTGGGGGGATAAGAAGAGCTTGATTATTCTTTTCTCTCCAACTTGTAATATTGCATGATCTTGGTAAAGATGGCATTAAAGAACAAGCTGTTGTATCTAAATTAGCTGAAGAATTGATAAATAATGCTCTCAGAGAGAGTTCTGAATTACTAGCTGTCTCTTATATATTTGCCATAGCTTTGTAAACTTTTGGTTTTGATGGGTAGGAGGGATGACTGTGCTCACTGAAGGATTTGCAAAAACTGATATGTTATCATTTTCTAGTGCGATGGAAGCAAAACTGTCAATCAACCAGTTATTTTGTCTTTTACAGAAAAATAGTCTTAAAGCCAATTAGTTATGTGACGAAACCATTTGTGGCAAAGAATTTTATGGCTAAAATACCAAGAACCTATCTATCTGTGTGCCTATCTATCTACCTATCTATCATTGTCTATCATCTATCATCTATCTATATCATCTTCAAAGAACTTATAGAAAAAAGACATTTATACCTACTGTCACCATTCTGATTTAACATTATTCTAGAAATTTGGAGTAAAGCAATAAGATCAAAAAAGAAACTTAGTCATAAGTTTCAGAAAAAAATTGCAAAGTATTATTACTAGCAGATGATATACTTGTCTAGCAAGAAAATCAAAGAGACCCTCTTGCACCGTTGGTGGGAATGTAAATTGATACAGCCACTATGGAGAACAGTATGGAGGTTCCTTAAAAAACTAAAAATAGAATTACCATATAACCCAGCAATCCCACTACTGGGCATATACCCTGAGAAAACCATGATTCAAAAAGGCACATATACCACAGTGTTCATTGCGACACTATTTACAATAGCCAGGACATGAAAGCAACCTAAGTGTCCATCGACAGATGAATGGGTAAAGAAGATATGGCACATATATACAATGGAATATTACTCAGCCATAAAAAGGAATGAAATTGGGTCATTTGTAGAGACATGGATGGACTGTCATACAGAGTGAAGTAAGTCAGAAAGAGAAAAACAAATATCGTATATTAATGCTTAATGTGGAATCTAGAAAAATGGTACAGACGAATCACTTTGCAAGATAGAAATAGAGACACAGATGTAGAGAACAAACGTATGGACACCAATGGGGGGGAAAGTGAGGAGGGGGTGCTGGTGTGATGAATTGGGAGATTGGAATTGTTATATACACTAATATGCATAAAATAGATAACTAATAAGAACCTGCTGTATAAAAAATAGATTAAAATAAATTTTAAAAAATCAAAGAGGATCACTGAAACATTCTAAAATGTTTAAGTGAATTAAGCATACTGGTTAAAACAAATATACAAAGTCAACATTTTTCTAATATATGAGGACTAATCAGTTAAAAATAAAATGGGAAAGATCATATATTAGCAACTAAATAAATGAAATGATAGCTATAAATAAATAAAAAAATAAAATACCAAGGAATGAACTTCAAAAAGAAGTAGACCGAACTGTACAAAAATGTTCAAGATTCTGCCGTGGAAGAAAAGAGGTGATTTTAATGGGAGAGGCATAACACACTTATTTACAGTAATTCATAATAAATATATCCTAATGTAAGCAAAAGGCTTTTTTTAGGAACCTTACTCAATTATGAAGTTTATTTCCAAGAAGAAATGAGATAAAAAAATTAAAAGAGTAATGAGAGAAAAGTCAATTATTTAGTTTAAAATATACTATCATGTTCTTATAATTTATTGTGATATTTGCACAGTATCACATAGATCAGTCTATCACAGTATAGAAAGCCCAAAATCTTGTCCAGGAGAAGAACTATGATGAATTTCGTTCATCACAAAAATAGCGTTTTAAAAGAGTGGAGAAAGAATGAATTATTTAATAAATGTCCTGGTATAGCTTGGCTCATTTGGAAAAACAAAAGAATCTATGACTCTAATATAAAATACATGAACAGTAGGGCTTCCCTGGTGGCGCAGTGGTTGAGAGTCCGCCTGCTGATGCAGGGCACACGGGTTCGTGCCCCGGTCTGGGAAGATCCCGTATGCCGCGGAGCGGCTGGGCCCGTGAGGCATGGCCGCTGAGCCTGCACGTCCAGAGCCCGTGCTCCGCAACGGGAGAGGCCGCAGCAGTGAGAGGGCTGCGTACCGCAAAAAAAAAAAAAAAAAAAAAAAAAGAACAGTAATTATTGCTGAAATAAATGCACAGATATTAAAAATAATATTCAACCTTACAAGTACTGTCACAAAATATTGACAAATATTTATGTGTTCTCATGGGACTAGTCTTTGTAAACATAAAATCAAAAGCAAAAATCACAAGGAAAATGTGGATAATTTTAACTATATAAAAATGGAAAACTTTTTTTTAAAAAGAGTAAATCACTGTTAAAAGATATGTGATGATTAAATTAACAAGTGTTTTCTTAGATTTAAAATACAAGAGCCACAAAATAAAACATTTGGTCTTGAAATATTAAGATATCTTATGCTAACTATATTTGAAGAGAAAAATATATTGGAAATGCTTATATCCTGTTATACTACATAACATCATATTTTAATTAAATTCTCAGATTAAATTTCTGGCATCTCATTTTGAATGTTCCAAGTCACCTCTTTCAAACAACTACCATTTTTCATACAACCCAACTAGAAGAAAATTTCCGAATCTTCATTTATAAGGCAGAGGTTTCTCTTTGTATGCTAAGTAGTTTATTTTTTCTCATACAGAGCACTATAATGATACCTCTGTGACAAAGCTGCTAGTTTTATTGTTCTGACCACCTTGACATCAATGGCAATGTCCCTGTCAATGGTATCTTTTGGATTCAGACTGTTAATCTCATCATTAGACATAGGTGAATAAAACAAAATACTTTTTAGCAGCTTTGGAATAAAAATCATAAATCCCATGACAGTAGGTTCCTATAATGAAACAGATCATGCATAGAAGACTTTGAAATTTGGTGATAAGGCAATAACAGCTTCTGTCAGATCCCGGTAACTTCATTTGACAGGCGTAATGTTTCTACTTTGTCTTCATTTAGGACAGCTTTGCTTCAGTGACTAGGAAACGTAACGATGAGTTGTAACAGCTAGCAGTTCAAACTACTTTTCCAACTGAATCTCGAGGTGAAGCTAACAGACTTGCAAATAGGGAAATTAATAGTTTTTCAGAAGCTCCCACATGAAATCACACAACTATGATACTTTTAAAAATGTAGATGTGTAATGATAATTGAAATCATTATGGGAAATAGTATTGAATATTAGGAATAAAGTTAAGTAAGAGTGACTCAATGCAACATTTTGGACATGTTTCTCAAAAGCCATGCTTTATGCTACAATGGTTTTATTTAGCAATGAGTTTGGGTTTCAAGTCAAGCAAGCCTTTGTAGATTTCCTCAAGGATTGAGGCTGAGCATTCAGAGGTCTACACTGAAGAAATGTTACGGGAGAAAATTAAGGTGTTATATTGGCCTAATTATAGAGAGATATCACCATATTATATTCTTTTAATGAATCTCTGAGTATTCAGAGAAATATAAGGTGACAAATTGAGCGAGCATTCAGGAGATGTGGGCTCTGAGTCCTCCTTTGCCAGCTGCTAACTGTGTGACCTTCGAAAATTTAATTCACTTATTTGGGTTAGGATTATCTCATCCGTAAAATGAAGAATTGGATGTCATTTATATTGGGGTGCCTTAGATGAGAGGTCACTCTGAACTTTCACTGAACGTTAAAGGCATAATTTTTCTCAATACCATCAGAGTAAAACAGGGTGAAGATTTCTAAACACAAGCTGTATGAAGATTTCTAAACACAAGCTGTATGCCATGTATGCAAATGGGGTAATTTCTGGTCAAAAGGTGACTAGGAAAAAGTCTGTTAGAATGGACTGTCAATGGAGGCCATATGAAGTATAATAAGCTTACTTGCAGTGATTTCTCTGCATCTGAATAGAAAAATACAAATGTCTGTATTTTTCTCTTGCCTCAAGATAAGATTCATTATTGTGCTATATTCAAAAGATGCACAAATTCAACTCCACAGTCTGGTAAAAGGCTTGGAGTTATTTCTGAAAAATCAGTAAAAGAGAATATATAGCTCACAAAACAGAGAAAAGCTCCTAAAATTTACTGTTTAGGTATTACCATCTACCTCCAAAGTCTATACACATGGCAGCTAATAAAATCATTCTACCTCCTCATGTCTCAGATAATCTTGACTTCACTTCTCCACTCTATCTAGCCAGGATCTTCTTCCATTTGGAATATGTATTTCTAAAAAAAATTCCATCTTTTCTGTTTATGCTCAGACTGAGGGAAGAAATAAGGCAGGCTGAAGTGAAAAAACAACATTAAAGGTTTTTAAAGCACCAATTGTATCTAGTCATTTTACCTGACATAATTGCATTTCAGCCTCCCAATCAACCCATAATACAGGTATTATCATCATTCAAATATTAAATATAAGGTAACTGATTCTGAAAGAGGATTGAAAACTTTCCTACATTTAATAGTTTTTAAAAGGATAGTTTTGGAATTGGAACTCATCAATTCTTGTTGTATGAATTTAAAAGGAAAAGATTTTGATCATATATATTTATTTCACATAGTAAATTGGTACAAGACTTGACTTTTTTAACACTAATTTTCTGAATAAATAGTTTCAAGTAAAAATCTGAATTTAATAATTTTTGTTAGATATGGATATGAACATATATTTGTATTAGTACATATTTACGTACACATATTAACAGATAAATATTTCAAGTGACAGTTATCTGAAAAAAGATAAAAGAAAAAATTATCAGTGCACAAAAACAAAGCACACTTTGATATTTCCGTAAAGAAGGATTAGCCTGCAAAGAAAGAGAAGGAATAATGAGAGGTTGGAGAAAAGCAGAGTAGTGTGGTCTCATGGACGACAATTCTAAAGAAACTTCCTTTAGGGATAATTTATGATTTTTGAAACTTCTGAACACTTGCATGTATCAAAATATCTATCTTTTCACCTCAAAACATGAATTGTAGACAGAACTGACTTTAGAAATCTAGGCTGAATATTGCCTTCCCTCAGACCTTTGAAGGCTTTCCTTATGGTCTTCTAGTTTCCAGTGTAGGCACTGAAAAGTCAAAGGCCACTGTGATTTTTATTCCATTTTACAGAACTGATTTTTGGAGACTAGAAACTTTAGAATTTATTCATTATCACTGGGGTTCAGAAATTTTTCCAGTTTCATCTTTTTGGTTAAGGAAAGTCTTTATTATTAATCCTTTTTAGCACGTATTGGACACTTTCAGTGAAAAAAGTCATTTCTTTCAATTCTGAGAGTTGTTTTTTTTTTTTTTTTTTTTTTGGTATTTCTCCCACTCTTAATTTTCTTTCCTCTTTCTGGAATTCTTAATATTGGCTGTAGAAACTCCTAGACAATTTCTCTAATTTTAAAACTATTTTCTCCTGCTTTACATCACTTACCTTTTGCTTTTTTTCTTTTTTAACATCTTTATTGGAGTATAATTGCTTTACAATGGTGTGTTAGTTTCTGCTTTACAACAAAATGAATCAGTTATATATATATATATGTTCCCATATCTCTTCCCTCTTGCATCTCCCTCCCTCTCACCCTCCCTATTCCACCCCTCCAGGCGGTCACAAAGCACCGAGCTGATCTCCCTGTTCTATGCGGCTGCTTCCCACTAGCTACCTTACGTTTGGTAGTGTATATATGTCCATGCCTCTCTCTCGCTTTGTCACAGCTTACCCTTCCCCCTCCCCATATCCTCAAGTCCATTCTCTAGTAGGTCTGTGTCCTTATTCCTGTCTTACCCCTAGGTTCTTCATGACATTTTTTTCTTAAATTCCATATATATGTGTTAGCATACGGTATTTGTCTCTCTCTTTCTGACTTACTTCACTCTGCATGACAGACTCTAGGTCTATCCACCTCATTACAAATCGCTCAATTTCGTTTCTTTTCATGGCTGAGTAATATTCCATTGTATATATATCCCACATCTTCTTTATCCATTCATCCGATCATGGACACTTAGGTTGTTTCCATCTCTGGGCTATTGTAAATAGAGCTGCAATGAACATTTTGGTACATGAATCTTTTTGAATTATGGTTTTCTCAGGGTATATGCCCAGTAGTGGGATTGCTGGGTCATATGGTAGTTCTATTTGTAGTTTTTAAAGGAACCTCCATACTGTTCTCCACAGTGGCTGTATCAATTCACATTCCCAGCAACAGTGCAAGAGTGTTCCCTTTTCTCCACACCCTCTCCAGCATTTATTGTTTCTAGATTTTTTGATGATGGCCATTCTGACTGGTGTGAGATGATATCTCATTGTAGTTTTGATTTGCATTTCTCTAATGATTTGTGATGTTCAGCATTCTTTCATGTGTTTTGTTGGCAGTCTGTATCTTTTCTTTGGAGAAATGTCTATTTAGGTCTTCTGCCCATTTTTGGATTGCGTTGTTTGTTTTTTTGTTATTAAGCTGCATGAGCTGCTTATAAATTTTGGAGATTAATCCTTTGACAGTTGCTTCATTTGCAAATATTTTCTCCCATTCTGAGGGTTGTCTTTTGGTCTTGTTTATGGTTTCCTTTGCTGTGCAAAAGATTTGAAGTTTCATTATGTCCCATTTGATTATTTTTGTTTTTATTTCCATTTCTCTGGGAGGTGGGTCAAAAAGGATCTTGCTGTGATTTATGTCATAGAGTGTCCTGGCTATATTTTCCTCTAAGAGTTTGATAGTTTCTGGCCTTACATTTAGGTCTTTAATCCATTTTGAGCTTATTTTTGTGTATGGTGTTAGGGAGTGATCTAGTCTCCTACTTTTACATGTACCTGTCCAGTTTTCCCAGCACCAGTTATTGAAGAGGCTGTCCTTTCTCCACTGTACATTCCTGCCTCCTTTATAAAAGATAAGGTGACCATATGTACGTGGGTTTATCTCTGGGCTTTCTATCCTGTTCCATTGATCTATATTTATGTTTTTCTGCCAGTACCATACTGTCTTGATTACTGTAGCTTTGTAGTATAGTCTGAAGTCAGGGAGCCTGATTCCTCCAGCTCCGTGTTTTGTTCTCAAGATTGCTTTGGCTATTCGGGGTCTTTTGTGTTTCCATACAAATTGTGAAATTTTGTGTTCTAGTTCTGTGAAAAATGCCAGTGGTAGTTTGATAGGGATTGCATTGAATCTGTAGATTGCTTTGGGTAGTAGAGTCATTTTCACAATGTTGATTCTTCCAATCCAAGAACATGGTATATCTCTACATCTATTTGTATCATCTTTAATTTCTTTCATCAGTGTCTTATAATTTTCTGCATACAGGTCTTTTGTCTCCTTAGGTAGGTTTATTCCTAGATATTTTATTCTTTTTGTTGCAGTGGTAAATGGGAGTGTTTTCTTGATTTCACTTTCAGATTTTTCATCATTAGTGTATAGGAATGTCAGAGATTTCTGTGCATTAATTTTGTATCCTGCTACTTTACCAAATTCATTGATAGCTCTACTAGTTTTCTGGTAGCATCTTTAGGATTCTCTATGTATAGTATCATGTCATCTGCAAACAGTGACAGCTTTATTTCTTCTTTTCCAATTTGGATTCCTTTTATTTCCTTTTCTTCTCTGACTACTGTGGATAAAACTTCCAAAACTATGTTGAATAAGAGTGGTGAGAGTGGACAACCTTGTCTTGTTCCTGATCTTGTGGAAATGGTTTCAGTTTTTCGCAATTGAGGACGATGTTGGCTGTGGGTTTGTCATATATGGCTTTTATTATGTTGAGGAAAGTTCCCTCTATGCCTACTTTCTGCAGGGTTTTTATCATAAATGGGTGTTGAATTTTGTTAAAAGCTTTCTCTGCATCTATTGAGATGATCATATGGTTTTTCTCCTTCAATTTGTTACTATGGTTTATCACATTGATTGTTTTGCGTATATTGAAGAATCCTTGCATTCCTGGAATAAACCCCACTTGATCATGGTGTATGATCCTTTTAATGTGCTGTTGGATTCTGTTTGCTAGTATTTTGTTGAGGATTTTTCCATCTATGTTCATCAGTGATATTGGCCTGTAGTTTTCTTTCTTTGTGACATGCTTGTCTGCTTTTGGTATCAGGGTGATGGTGGCCTCGTAGAATGAGTTTGGGAGTGTTCCTCCCTCTGCTATATTTTGGAAGACTTTGAGAAGGATGGGTGTTAGCTCTTCTCTAAATGTTTGATAGAATTCGCCTGTGAAGCCATCTGGTCCTGGGCTTTTGTTAGTTGGAAGATTTTTAATCACAGTCTCAATTTCAGTGCTTGTGATTGGTCTGTTCATATTTGCTATTTCTTCCTGATTCAGTCTTGGCACGTTGTGCATTTCTAAGAATTTGTCCATTGCTTCGAGTTTGTCCATTTTATTGGCATAGAGTTGCTTGTAGTAATCTCTCATGATCTTTTATATTTCTGCAGTGTCAGTTGTTACTTCTCGTTTTTCATTTCTAATTCTATTGATTTGAGTCTTCTCTTTTTCTTGATGAGTCTGGCTAGTGGTTTATCAATTTTGTTTATCTTCACATAGAACCAGCTTTTAGTTTTATTGATCTTTGCTATCGTTTCCTTCATTTCTTTTTCATTTATTTCTGATCTGATTTTTATGATTTGTTTCCTTCTGCTAACTTTGGCGTTTTTTTGTTCTTCTTTCTCTAATTGCTTTAGGTGCAAGGTTAGGTTGTTTATTCGAGATGTTTCCTGTTTCTTAAGGTAGGATTGTATTGCTATAAACTTCCCTCTTAGAACTGCTCTTGCTGAATCCCATAGATTTTGGGTCGTGGTGTCTCCATTGTCATTTGTTTCTAGGTATTTTTTGATTTTTTCTTTGATTTCTTCAGTGATCACTTCGTTATTAAGTAGTGTACTGTTTAGCCTCCATTTTTTACAGATCTTTTCCTGTAATTGATATCTAGTCTCATAGCGTTGTGGTCGGAAAAGATACTTGGTATGATTTCAATTTTCTTAAATTTACCAAGGCTTGATTTGTGACCCAAGATATGATCTATCTTGGAGAATGTTCCATGAGCACTTGAGAAAAATGTGTATTCTGTTGTTTTTGGATGGAATGTCCTATAAATATCAATTAAGTCCATCTTGTTTAATGTATCATTTAAAGCTTGTGTTTCCTTATTTATTTTCATTTTCAATGATCTGTCCATTGGTGAAAGTGGGGTGTTAAAGTCCCCTACTATGAATGTGTTACTGTGGATTTCCCCTTTTATGGCTGTTAGTATTTGCCTTATGTATTGAGGTGCTCCTATGTTGGGTGCATAAATATTTACAATTGTTATATCTTCTTCTTGGATCAATCCCTTGATCATTATGTAGTGTCCTTCTTTGTCTCTTCTAATAGTCTTTATTTTTAAGTCTATTTTGTCTGATATGAGAGTTGCTACTCCAGCTTTCTTTTGGTTTCCATTTGCATGAAATATCTTTTTCCATCCCCTTACTTTCGGTCTGTATGTGTCTCTAGGTCTGACGTGGGTCTCTTGTAGACAGCAAGTATATGGGTCTGGTTTTTGTATCCATTCAGCCAATCTGTGTCTTTTGGTAGGAGCATTTAGTCCTTTTACATTTAAGGTAATTATCGATATGTATGTTCCTATTCCCATTTTCTTAATTGTTTTGGGTTCATTGTTGTAGGTCTTTTCCTTTTCTTGTGTTTCTTGCCTAGAGAAGTTCCTTTAGCAGTTGTTGTAAAGCTGGTTTGGTGGTGCTGAACTCTCTCAGCTTTTGCTTGTTTGTAAAGGTTTTAATTTCTCCATCAAATCTGAATGAGATCCTTGCTGGGTAGAGTAATGTTGGTTGCAGGTTTTTCTCCTTCATCACTTTAAATATATCCTGCCAGTCCCTTCTGGCTTGCAGAGTTTCTGCTGAAAGATCAGCTGTTAACGTTATGGGGATTCCCTTGTGTTATTTGTTGTTTTTCCCTTGCTGCTTTTAATATGTTTTCTTTGTATTTAATTTTTGACAGTTTGATTAATATGGGTCTTGGTATATTTCTCCTTGGATTTATACTGTATGGGACTCTCTGTGCTTCCTGGACTTGATTAACTATTTCCTTACCCATATTAGGGAAGTTTTTAACTATAATCTCTTCAAATATTTTTTCAGTCCCTTTCTTTTTCTCTTCTTCTTCTGGGACCCCTATAATTCGAATGTTGGTGATTTTAATGTTGTCCCAGAGGTTTCGGAGACTGTCCTCAGTTCTTTTCATTCTGTTTTCTTTATTCTGCTCTGCAGTAGTTATTTCCACTATTTTATCTTCCAGGTCACTTATCCGTTCTTCTGCCTCAGTTATTCTGCTATTGATCCCATCTAGAGTATTTTTAATTTCATTTATTGTGTTGTTCATCGTTGTTTGTTTCATCTTTAGTTCTTCTAGGTCCTTGTTAAATGTTTCTTGCATTTTGTGTATTCTATTTCCAAGATTTTGGATCATCTTTACTATCATTATTCTGAATTCTTTTTAAGGTGGACTGCCTATTTCCTCTTCATTTGTTAAGTCTGGTGGGTTTTTATCTTGCTCCTTCATCTGCTGTGTGTGTTTCTGTCTTCTGTTTTTGCTTATCTTACTGTGTTTGAGGTCTCCTTTTTGCAGGCTGCAGGTTCATAGTTCCCGTTGTTTTTGGTGTCTGTCCCCAGTGGATAAGGTTGGTTCAGTGGGTTGTGTAGGCTTCCTGGTGGAGGGGACTAGTGCCTGTGTTCTGGTGGATGAGGCTGGATCTTGTCTTTCTGGTGGGCAGGTCCACGTCTGGTGGTGTGTTTTGGGGTGTCTGTGGACTTATTATGATTTTAGGCAACCTCTGTGCTAATGGGTAGGGGTTGTGTTCCTGTCTTGCTAGTTGTTTGGCATAGGATGTCCAGCACTGTAGCTTGCTGGTTGTTGAGTGAAGCTGGGTGCTGGTGTTGAGATGGAGATCTCTGGGAGATTTTTGCCATTTGATATTATGTGGAGCTGGGAGGTCTCTTGTGGACCAGTGTCCTGAAGTTGGCTCTCCCACCTCCGAGGCACAGCACTGACTCCTGGCTTCAGCACCAAGAGCCTTTCATCCACACAGCTCAGAATAAAAGGGAGAAAAAGTAGGAAGAAAGAATTAGTAGAAAGTAGAAAGAAAGAAAGGAGGGAGGGAGGGAGGGAGGGAGGGAGGAAGGAAGGAAGGAAGGAGGGAAGGAAGGAAAAAAGAAAGAAAGAAGATAAAGTAAAATAAAGTAAGATAAAATATAATAGTTATTAAAATAAAAAATAATTATTAAGAGAAAAAAAAAACAAAAACGGATGGATAGAACCCTAGGACAAATGGTAGAAGCAAAACTATAGAGACAAAATCTCACACTGAAGCATACACATACACACTCACAAAAAGAGGAAAAGGGGAAAAAATCATAAATCTTGCTCTCAAAATTCACCTCCTTAATTTGGGATGATTCGTTGTCTATTCAGGTATTCCACAGATGCAGGGTACATCAAGTTGATTGTGGAGCTTTAATCCGCTGCTTCTGAGGCTGCTGGGAGAGATATCCCTTTCTCTTCTTTGTTCTCACAGCTCCCAGGGGCTCAGCTTTGGATTTGGCCCCGCCTCTGCTTGTAGGTCGCCGGAGGGCGTCTGTTCTTCGCTCAGACAGGACAGGGTTAAAGGAGCCGCTGATTCCGGGACTGTGGCTCACTCAGGCCGCGGGGGAGGGAGGGGCACGGAGGGCGGGGCGGGCCTGCGGCGGCAGAGGCCGGCGTGACGTTGCACCAGCCTGAGGCGCGCCGTGTTCTCCCGGGGAAGTTGTCCCTGGACCCCGGGACCCTGGCAGTGGCGGGCTGCACAGGCTCCCCGGAAGGGGGGTGTGGATAGTGACCTGTGCTCACACACAGGCTTCTTGGTGGTGGCAGCAGCAGCCTTAGCGTCTCATGCCCGTCTCTGAGGTCCGCGCTTTTAGCCGCGGCTCGCGCCTGTCTCTGGAGCTCCTTTAAGCAGCGTTTTTAATCTCCTCCAGGTACGTGGGGGGGTTTCTTGCCTTTTGGGAGGTCTGAGGTCTTTTGCCAGTGTTCAGTAGGTGTTCTGTAGGAGTTGTTCCACGTGTAAATGTATTTCTGGTGTCTCTGTGGGGGGGAAGATGATCTCCGTGTCTTACTCTTCCGCCATCTTCCCGGAAGCCCCCTTTTGCTGTTATGTTATGGAAATTATTTAAATGTTATCTTGCAGACATCCAAACTTTCTAAAGAATTTGTGTGTGTATAATGTATACACATATACATATTATACAATATATATTTTCATATATCCTATTATTAATTAATTTCCTAGAGCCCTTTCTTGTTTTTCTTTTCCATATGCTTTTTCATTTTTTATTACTTTCTGTGAAGAAAGTTCTCTATTTATCCCTTTAGATTAATTTTACACCCCCTTTCTGCTTTGTGCCGCCAGCTGATCACTGTGGACTGATGGGTACGGATTGCCTCTCGGGCTTCCTTGTCTGGCTTCTGGTTGGGGTTTGTCCATAGAGTCTGGCCCCATTTCCAGTAGGGCCTTTGCTTTCTTTCCAATGCTTGGTTTCCCTGAGCTGGGGCTTCTCTGCTTCCAGTTCTCTACAAATTAAACCTGTAGTCTACTGGGTGGAGGAGAAAGGTGCTGAATCTGGGAGAAGACTGAGGGTCTCATTGCCCCTCATATAGACTTTTAAACACTTCTCCTATTTTCAACTCCTGCTTCATGCTGCCTTCCACAGTGCATTGTACGTGCAGTTCCTCAGCCCTTCCAGAGTAGACTGACCTGCTTTTCATGGCATCTGCAGGCATTCAGTTATCAATTTTATCAGATAAAGCTGCTTCACACATTCTAAAATTATACTGATACCTTTCGGGTCTTCTTGCCCATTGTCTTGGTGTGTTCATATTTAAAAAATATTTCTGCCATCGTTATGACATAATTTTATTAGAAGGAATTTAAATTCCTGGCAGCAATCTGAATACAGCAAACTTCTTCTTAAATATGTATGAATTTGTTTGAGGGTGGTGGCAGAGATTATTGTCTCTAATAATTGAATGTCCTTTAAACTAATCTCCTTAAGAGACTTTATGTCTTCCATGGGGATGGAGAGTTAAAAGAGAAATTCTAAACAGCTCCTCAAAAAAATATCAGTTTTGGGGTGTTGTCCTCCCCAGGACTCCTAAGAAGTATTCTAGATAAAACAAACTTTTGTCACGTAAACATAATATCAAGTATATCTTTGCTCAAAAGATATGCTTAGGTTTTTTGACAGCACATTTAATAGTTCACTTTTATCAAATGCAATGAGAAACAATGTCAAGAACATTAAGAATCTAGAAGTGAATTAAATGCACACATGCACGTTTCTGACACAACGATTTGTTTTGCTAAATTTTCTTTTGGGCGCTTCACATTGCTGTGAGATTATACTTATTATATTTATACACTTCAAACTATTAGAATACATACAGACAATGCTGGAGGTTCTTCCAAAATACAGAGAGTAATTATTTTCCAAAAATATAAGTTCTGTAACGGGACATGTAAACGTGAATCCAGGAATAAAAGAAAAACATATCCTGCCTTATATCTAAGCTTTTTCTTAATCTTTAAATAAAATTCCATCAATAACGACTTTTCATATGAAACAATTTTGTATCATACCTTTATTAATTAAAATTTATAGCCCATGTTTAATTTCAGCTTAACTCTAACTTGCTATCTGCCAATTTGGAAAGTTTTTAACATAAAAGAAATTGTTAGGCAGTTTAATCTTGAAATGCCTTAATGGCCCTAAGTTGGTTTTCTTTATGTGCTCTTAAAGTAATATTAAAAAATCATTTGGAAATAAAATGTTTATACAGTTAATATGATACTTAAAGACATATCTCCACTGATGACTTGTTACTGCATCTTATTGATGGAGACAATTTTTGTTAGAACATAGACTTGATAATGCAAGATTTTTTTTCAATTAACTAAAACAGGAGCTAAACTGAGGATGTATCATTAATACATTTATTATTACTATATATTCAAAATGTAGACTATATTAAATACGAATATTAATGTTTGTAAATAATCATGCATTTTATGCAGGGAATATAGTTCATTCCCTAATATAAATTCCCAATGGGCAGACATGTGTTCTGGAGAATGACTGATAAGTATTGCTTTAAGGAAAACATTTTTTCTGAGAAAAAAATATTTTTTCAAACATGGTTATGAAATAGCCCATAGGGTCTACATATTTTTATTGAAAGTATTCTGGAAGAATTATTTGACTCACTTTGTCACCTCATTTTAAAGAAAAATTGAGATAGTAGATCTTTTTCCAACTTGATCATGTGTGTGTGTGTGTGTGTGTGTGTGTGTTTACCTTTTTTTTTTTTTAAGTAATTTTACCACATGACTATATCTTGCCACTCTGCTGAGTTATTATGTAAGTTTTGGAAAGACTACTAAGTCCAAACATGGAAAATCTAAAAAAAGTGAATAATTAACTTTCTGTGTTCTCTTAATGCCTATATTTATAAAGAAAAGTCTTGTTTCTTAAATTATTCAGGCTTACTTGAAGAATTAGGCTGAGAAATTTTTGTAATTCATGATGAACTGAACACTTAAAATTATCTAAAATGAAGTTTTCACATTAAAAGTAATACCCTATGCTTACCTGTTGCTCCTCTCTGAATTATCATCATACTCTTATTAGAAACTAAATAATTTATAAAAGACACTGGAAGAAAGACTAAAATATTTGCATAATATTAATCATAATATTTCTGCCTATTCCACTTCCTGATGCCAAATACTTCTTTTACAGCTAATGGCAGTGTTTTGAGTAAGTGCCACTGAGCTGAGGCTTACTTTGCTCTTTTACCTTCTGTTTCACATCCACACTTTCCTTCCAGCACTGCTTACGTCAACCCTGTAGACTTGACAGTTTTAAAATAAATGTTTTTCTCTGAATATAATAAAATACACTATGTGAAAATGCAGTTATATTTTAGTGTAATTCAGTATACACTAATATACTATGTACGTCTGCATCTTTATTCCTGTCCTGCCCCTAGGTTCTTCAGAACCATTTTTTTTTTTAGATTCCATATATATGTTTTAGCATAAGGTATTTATTTTTCTCTTTCTGACTGACTTCACTCTGTATGACAGACTCTAGGTCCATCCACCTCACTACAAATAACTCAATTTCATTTCTTTTTATGGCTGAGTAATATTCCATTGTATTTATGTGCCACATCTTCTTTATCCATTCATCTGTCAATGGACACTTAGGTTGCTTCCATGTCCTGGCTATTGTAAATAGAGCTGCAGTGAACATTGTGGTACATGACTCTTTTTGAATTATGGTTTTCTCAGGGTATATGCCCAGTAGTGGGATTGTTGGGTGATATGGTAGTTCTATTTGTAGTTTTTTAAGGAACCTCCTTACTGTTCTCCATAGTGGCTGTATCAATTTACAGTCCCACCAACAGTGCAAGAGGGTTCCCTTTTCTTCACACCCTCTCCAGCATTTATTATTTGTAGATTTTTAAATGATGCCCATTCTGACTGGTGTGAGGTGATACCTCATTGCAGTTTTGATTTGCATTTCTATGATGATTAGTGATGTTGAGCATCCTTTCATGTGTTCATTGGCAATCTGTATCTTCTTTGGAGAAATGTCTATTTAGGTCTTCTGCCATTTTTGATACGGGGAGTGGGAAGGGTAAGCTGGGACAAAGAGAGTGACATGGACGTATATAAACTACCAAATGTAAAATAGATAGCTAGTGGGAAGAAGCCACATAGCACAGGGAGATCAGCTCGGTGCTTTGTGACCACCTAGAGGGGTGAGTTAGGGAGGGTGGGAGGGAGACACAAGTGGGAGGAGATATGGGGATATATGTATTCACTTTGTTATAAAGCAGAAGCTACCACACCATTGTAAAGCAATTATACTCTAATAAAGATGTTAAAAATATATATATCATGTAATGCTGCTGTTATATTTTTATATGAAATAATACCTTGACTTAATCTAATCCATCACCAAGTCCTATTGATTCTACCTTTGAAGTATATCTTGAACTTGTACGCTGTTTTCTAACCACTTTACTCCTACTTGAGACTAGCTCTTATCAACCAGACTTTATCAATGATCTCCATGTTGGTCTTGTTTTAATTCTCCTCATCTTCCAAGCTACCCTCTATGATAATCTGTGTAACACAGATATCTAATCAGATCTTTTCAATGGCTCTATGCCTTTTAAAATGAAGTTAATACTCATTAGATTACATATTAAAAATTTACATTTGGGGATTTCCCTGGTGATCCAGTGGTTAAGGTATCGCCTTCCAATGCAGGGGTTATGGCTTTGATCCCTGGTTGGGGAGCTAAGATCCCACATGCCTTGTGGTCAAAAAACCAAAACAAAACAGAAGCAATATTGTAACAAATTCAGTAAAGACTTTAAAAATGGTCCATATCAAAAAAAAATCTTAAAAATATTTTCCATCTCAACCTTGGCATTGTATTTTTCTTGAGTGTCATCAGTTTTACTTCTCTATATTCTTCATCCACATAAATTTCATTTGTACCTAAATTTTTGAAATTATCCTTCTACAGTCTTCCGCCTTACCAAGTACTTCTCATCTTTTATGACTCAGCTCAAGGTTAACTTTTTCCTGTGGTGTCATCTGTTGACCTTCCCCCCCCCTCAAAACTCTCTCATGAAATAGTGAAAGGTTGCCCCTCATCTAATGCTGTCATACACCCTACTATCTCAATTATAGCACTTATTATACTGTACTGACATTAGTTGGTTTGCTTGTCTTTCTATATCACCAAAAAATGATTAGCTTCTTAAGATCAGAGATGAAATATAATTCATTATTTATTGTTAGCACTTATATCTGATAAATTTCAGTTGTTCTATAAATGTTTAAATGAATGGATTCTATAGACTTTTCTGAGAAAATATAGTCATTTACACAATACATTTCTACTGTTTTAAATATGTCCAGTAAATGAGCCTGTAAGAGATTAAACTGCAATAGGAGTGATGGTCAAGAAATGTACCATAGAAAACAAAAAAGATTTATTTATTAGAGAATTGACCTATATAAACACTCATGATAAATGATTATAGCCAACACTTATAAGTAACTTAAAATGTGCTAGGTACTGTTTTAAGTGTTTATATATATTTACTCATTAATTCCTAAAAGAGAATCCTATGAAATAGATACTTTTATGATCCTTTTTTGAAGGTAAAGAAATAGAGGCCCGAAGAGGTTAAGTAATTTGCTCAAAGTCACAGCTAATAAGTAGCAATTGCAGGATAAAGCCTATGATTTCCACGGAAACTGTGTGTATTTTTACTATCTCTCTCTAAATTAAGAACATACCCCACAATTCATGGAATTCAAAAAAGAACACTTTATTTCATTTGGTTAACATTCATGGGTCAGAAATCCAGGTGGTGCTCTTCTGGGCAGTTCTCCTTTCTGTGGCTTTGGCTAGAGTCATTTACTCTACACTACTCAGCTGGTAGTTCAGCCATGCTGGCAGGTCCAAGAGGGTTCATGGTTCGATCAACCTTCATGTGGCTTCTCTCTGTTCATGCACCATAGTTCTTTCATGATTGTTGGACTTCTTACATGGAAGTGAGCTTTCAAGCAAGCAAAAGCTTGAAAAAAGAAACTGAAAAAAGAATTATCTCACATATATGTGTTCATATATATTATGTAGAGAATTTACACAGATTCATATAGACATATATTTATACATATATTATACATGTTAGTCATGTACCTATCTATATACATAATTGTATATATTTAGTTATTTTTAAAGTTTTATACACATCTCTATTTACTATATATACACATACATATGGTACTGCTATATTTAAAAATGTGAAGTTGGCTTCAATTTTGTATTTAGAGACATTAAATATATTACTAGTATGAATATTGTATGACCTTAAAGGTTTTTTCTTTCAGGGTTCAGTTGTTTAATTTTCAAATGTCTGCAAATCACGACGGGTTCATATTAATTTGCTAACAGTTCAATGTACAATATAAACGAATAACAGTCTTCAACAGTATTTCAAATGGTCTTCTTGATAATTTAAAACAAATATTTTGGACAACTTTTTTTCTTGTATGACTAAGTCATTATTATTTTTACATCGTCTAATGGTCAATCTACAACCTTTCTGGAGAGAAGGGAAAGTGACAAATCATCTTCTCACAGTTCACATGAGTTTCTGTTATTAGAGTTAATCTGAAGTTTCTTTGCAGAACTCTTTTTTTAAGGCACTGGTCCATTTTGTGAGGAATAATTTAAGACCACTTAACAGTACACTTAAAGCTAGTTAGCCAGGGGCACTGACTGCTACACATATCACTGTAGGCTAGAAATGAAGGAAAAAGCAAGGCACCTCTCTCAATATCTCTGTGTTCTGGAACTTTCACCCTTCCTTCACGGTAATTCACTGATAGTAAATAACATGTCACTAACATAAGGACTGAACTCAGAGGAGACCATACTGAGCCTCACATAAAATATTAGTAAGATTAATTATCTGCTTTATTTTTTGGTAAAAATAAATATAAAGAGTGATTTCTATTTTTGAAAAATAGCTACAATACTTCTTATCCCATATAAGCACCCAGAACCTTGTCATTCGCCCATCAGAATTTGTAGTCTATTCTTTCTTCTGTTGAGCCTAGCAAAGCACTGTAATTGCCTCAACTAATGGAGTGCTCAGGAATTGAGCTCAGGAAGGCAATCTAGGTTCCTCCTAGGGCTTGTTCTCTCTCTCTCTCTCTCTCAGTCTCTCTCTCTCTCTCTCTCTCTCTCTCTCAATCTCTCTCTCTCTCTCTTGCTTCTTTTTGATCCTACTCACCATGTTGGCAAGCTATGTGTATATATTCTTCTTGGCAGCCCCAGCCTAAGTCCTGCCTGACAACATTAACCGCCAGGTGTGTGAGTGAGGCTGGCACACGCCATCCTTTGAGCATCCCCAACTAATGCCATGTAGAGCAGAGACAAGCTGTCCCCATCCAGCTCTACCTAAATTGCACATTCATGAGCTAAACAAATGATTGTTGTTTTACAGCACTAAGTTTGAGGTAGTCTGTAATGTTATACTTGTTAACATGAACAGGAAATTAATGTATTTTCCCCACTTTTCAATGGATTGCCTTGCACACAGCACTTTGAAGACAATTAACCCTGGTTATGACTAGAGGAATCAAAATTAATTGAGGTTTGGGGAAAAGGGTGAAAAATACTTTCTCCTGTCAAGATTATAAAACATGAGTGACTGTCTCAAGTGGTAGAAGTTCCCATGTACAAAAATATTACTTTGACCCAACTGTCATTCTGCCTGGGTGTCCATCATTATATTATGTCTTGGATAAATATAGTGTTATTCTGTTGAAATAAAGAGGCTAATGTATTAAACTGTTATCATATACAAATAAATTATTTTGTAACCTGTTGTTTTTCACTGTGATAATAGGTGAATTGGAAAAAGGGAGGGATGTTTTTTAAAGGAGGGATTTATATGTGTGGTTATCTGGTGGGAAAGGATGGATTAGACATACAGAGTTGAGTTGATGCAACTCTGGTAACTTGTAGTGAAGACCAGAAATACCAAAGATGTGTATAAAAGCTTTGAAAGTAGCCCTGAGAGGCTCCAAAGACAAATTTTATTTCTTAGAAATTTTTGTGTCTGTTCAATGAGTTTTGATTTCAAACATTTTTTAGTTTACCTCTCCTATTCTGTCAGAGTTAGGAGCTCATTATTGTTCAATAAAAATTATAGCTATTATGGTATATATGATTTATAGGAGTATGGAAAGGCTTATGTCATTGTTTCCTTACTAGTTCAGGCAGGTTTGTGGGTCTTAGGACTTGGGTATGTCTCTGCCAATTAAAAAAAGCAGGTGGAGGTGAATATTACGAGGCAGTTACACAGTGTAGAGAATGAATACTGAATCCAAGAGGATATACATGTGGGCTGGAGGTCCCTGAGGCAGTGAATTATGATATGGATTACTTTGCAAATGGTGAAAATTGGAGAAATGTAAAAAATAATAGATTCTTTTACTCATGTTTAATTTGAAGCTGCAATGAACTGTTTCATCTGTGTTGTGTTAAATGTTCATTGCTGACATCTTTGCTACTGGTAGGTCTTTTTTTGGTAGTGAAATTATCAGTTCTTTGACACCGTGGCTGTTAAACCAAAAAATTCAATATACTCTCTTTATCCAAGTAAAAATTCATTTCATTGTAAATGTTGCATTCTCTCAGCATTGTAAACTCCTTCACTAAGTTTTTGCTGATGCTGAAATATGATTCCTAATAAATAAGGTGAATACTTTAGAAAAAATAGATTTTTCTCTTTCAGATCCTTTTTGACACTTAAATATATTTTATCATATATAAACACTATCTTATTATGTTAGCTAGACAATCCCTTTGTGGCAATTTAATATATAATGAGTTCACAATATAATATACTCTTAATGAAGTGCAATTATATTAAGTTGGTCATAATTTGTGATTTTGCAATTATAAGTTATTTGTCTAGTGGATATTTTGATTATTTTTCTATCTCAAGTTTGTCAAAATGGTTAATTCAATGTCTCATGATAACAAATCCCAGTAATTCATAATGAAACCTCAGGTGGTGCAAATTTGCATTATAGCAACTCATTTAATTAAGGAGGTTCTATAGTTAGAAGAAACACACCCCCCAAGCTTTAATGACTTAATTTCTTTTTTTATATGTTCTTAGAATTCATTTTAGTGATGGTGGCAAAGTCTTAAAGAGATTTTTTAAAATAGATTTTAGTTTTTAGAGCAGTTTTAGGTTCAAAGAAAAATTGAATAAAGGGTACAGAGATTTCTCATATACCTTCTGCCCCCCACATGCACACCCTGCCTGACCATAAGCATCACCCACCAGAGTGTTTGTAACAGTCATGAACCTACTGTGACATATCATTATCACCCAAAGTCCACAGTTCACTTTAAGGTTCTCTTTCAGTGTTGTATGCTCCATTAGCTTTGACAAGTATATAATGGCATGTATCTACTGTTATAGTGTCATGCAGAATAGTTTCACTGTCCTAAAAATCCTGTGTTCCACCTATTTATTCCTTCCCCTTTCTTAACCCTTGGCAGCCAATGATCTTTGACTCTCTCCATTGTTTTGTTTTTTCCAGAATGTCATATAGCTGGAATCATACGGTATGGAGGCTTTTTCCATTTGGCTTCTTTCACTTAGTAGAATGCATTTAAGATCCCTCCATGTCTTTTCATGGCTTGATAGCGTGTTTCCTTTTAGTACTGAGTAATATTTCATTTTCTGGATCTACTATTGTTTATTTTTCATTTACCTACTCAAGGACATCTTGATTGCTTCCCAGTTTTGGCAATTATGAAAAAGTTGCCATAACCACCTGTGTATAGGTTTTTGTGTGAACGTAAGTTTTCAGTGACTTTGGGTAACAACCAAGGGTCATGATTGCTGGACCATGTGGTAAGAGTATGTTTCATTTTATAAAAAACTGTCTTCCAAAGTTGCTGTACTTTTTTTTTTTTTTTTTGCTGTACACGGGCCTCTCACCGTTATGGCCTCTTCCCTTGCGGAGCACAGGCTCTGGACGCGCAGGCTTAGTGGCCATGGCTTACGGGCCCAGCCACTCCGTGGCATGTGGGATCCTCCCGGACCGGGGCACGAACCCGTGTCCCCCGCATCGGCAGGCAGACTCTCAACCACTGTGCCACCAGGGAAGCCCAAAGTGGCTGTACTATTTTGAATTCTCACCAGCAGTGAATGAGAGTTCCTGTTGCTCCATATCCTCACTAGACTTTGGTGCTGTTAGTGTTTTGGATTTTGACCGTTCTAACAGTAGTGGTATCTCATTGTTGTGTTAATTTGCAATGCCTTAATAACATGATTTTGAGCATCTTTTCATATGCTTATTTGCCATCTGTTTATCTTCTTTGGTAAGGTGTTAGTTTAGATCTTTCGCTTATTTTAAAATCAGGTTGTTCATTTTCTTATTATTGAGTTGTAAGAGTTTTTTTGTCTATTGGTATAATAATCTTTTATCAGATATGTCTTTTGTAAATATTTTTTCCCAGTGACTTGTCTTCTCATTGTCTTGACTGTCTTTCACAGAAAAGTCGTTTATAATTTTCATGAAGTCCAGGTCATCAATTATGTTAACATTTTTAGATTGGAAAAACTGTCCCTCATAATTTCCTGTAAAACACATAACTATTAACAAGAAATTTTGTCCACATATACTTGGTTTACTTCCTTTAATGATGCTGCTTCTACACTCCTCTAGTTTATATTCAGTAATAACATTCTTTCATTTTTCTAAAAGCAAATATACAAGGTACATCCATGATGTGAGTTCTGTCTGTTGATAAGAGTATTCAGAATGAAAACTGGCAGAGAGCTTTAGCTCAGCATATGATATGAAGTGGTGGGATTTTAGTGTAATTTTCTACGTTCAGAAAAAATAGTATATCACTTAGAATTCAAATAGAGAAGCAGAACCAGTAGGGGATACACATTACAAGATGTTTTTCAAAGAATCAGTTTATCTGATTATGGGGCTGGCTAGGCAAGTCTGAAATGTGTAAAGCAGGCTGTCAGGAAGGTCAGGCTGAAGCTTTCAGGCATGGGCTGAAGCTGCTGTTTATAAGTGGAATTTCGTCCTCTTCGGGGAAACTTCAATTCTTCTCTTAAGACCTTTTCAATTTACTGAATCAGATCCACACAGATGAACAGATTATTTAGGATAGTCTCATATATATGACATATTCAAAAAATTACAGAAAATATAAGTATTACAGTCCTAATTTCTGTAATTGGTCACATGGTCATAGATTTTTTTTTAACTATTTGCTTTCACTGTCCATTCCATATTTCCTTTATCCTCAGCAAAGACTTCAGATAATTGTGGTAATTTGTCTGGTGCTTTGACCAACCCTTTATTCCTGAAGGGTCTGGGACCTTAGTAGTCCTGAACTGACTTAGGTTGTAGTTTTACACTGACTCAGGTCACAAGACGATTGTACTAAGTGATGCCCTAAGGGATCTCCTGTACTCCAGACATACTCTTCCTTACCTCTATCGTGGAGTGGCAGTCCAATTTCTCCATGGTAATCAGGCTCAGTCACTCCAGCCAGTACATTAAACCCTTTCTTTGCCTCTGAATTAAAAGGCATGAGGAGTCCAAACTGACCTGGTTACAGTTTTAACTTCCAACTCAATCATTGTTGTGTCTCCTGGGAGAAGCATTCATTCATTTAGAGCTAAGATCTTTATTTTCATTTTTATTTTTTTGCGGTACACGGGCCTCTCACTGCTGCGGCCTCTCCCGTTGCGGAGCACAGGCTCCGGACGCGCAGGCTCAGTGGCCATGGCTCACGGGCCCAGCCGCTCCGCGGCATGTGGGATCTTCCCGGACCGGGGCACGAACCCGTGTCCCCTGCATCGGCAGGCGGACTCTCAACCACTGCGCCACCAGGGAAGCCCGAGCTAAGATCTTTAGACCAGCAGGACCTAAGGTGACCAAGATGGGAAGCAAAAATTTTCTGGTGGATCAACACTAGGAAGTAGATCACTAGTGGGCAATAATGAGCAGAGACACCTCCATTTCCACCGCTTAATTCCTAGACAACAAATCCTGGTTATGAGAAAAACACCATGTGTTGAAGGCTGATTTAGAACATATACCACATCCTGGAGGACATTACCCTAGCCCTGCAGTGTTTCCATATAGTTCACACTGTAACTGCGCCTTTAAAAGGTTTTTTTTACAAGTCTGTCAAACCAGCTGCTTCAGGATGAACATGGTACGACCAGTGAATTCCATGAGCATAGGCCTATTGTTATATTTCATTTACTATTAGATGAGCTCCTTGACAAGAAGCGATGCTGTGGAATACCGCCATGGTGGACTAGACATGTTTCAATTCCATGGATGATCATTTTGGAAGAAAATTTCCTTATAGGTAAGACAAATCCATGTAGAGTAATATCTATTTCAGGAATTAAAAATTCCTGCCCTTCCATGATAGTAGCTGTCCAATATGATCAACCTGCCACCAGAGGCCTGGCTGATCACCCCAGGGAATGATGCCATAATGGGGACTCAGTGTTGGTCTCTGCTACTGACAAATAGGCTGTATTACAGTGGCTGTAGCCAGGTCATCCTTGGTGAATGGAAGTTCATGTTGTCAAGCCTATGTATGACCTCCATCCTTTCCACCATATTTGCTTTGGCCATTTGCCCTTTGAGCAATGGCAGGGCAGGAATGGTTGGGAAAGTATCTGACTAGCCTCCGCAGACAGGTGATCCTAGTCACATGATTATTAAAATTCTTCTGTGCTGAAGTCATCCTTTTGTGAGCCTTCACCTGAGAGGTAAATATCTTCAAAGTTTTGGCTTTCAGAGAGTTATATATCCACATACCTCATCTCCAGACCTCCCGTCATCAATTTTCCAATCATTCCCTTCTGTATCCTTGAACCATCCATCCAAATAATTGGGTACAGCCCATGGACTTGAATAGACTTGTACCTCTGTCCATTTCTCCTTCCAGGTAAAATTAACAACCAGGTGTGTACTGCTCAAAGTTCTGCCCTATCCTTCGGTGCTGTCACTGAAATGGGTAGTTGTGCACCTAAAAACGAAAATATTTCTGAATTTTCCGGTTTTGTTAGCCAATGTTTAAATTTCTTAAGCAAGATTTTTTAAAGATCTTTTTTTCCCATTGCAATAAAAGGAGTAAGATCACAATTTTTCCTGATGTGACTTGAGTATTAAGCTTTTCTTAGTTAAACCTTCAGTACATAGGATGATCCCCTATCATTTATACCAAAATAACATTTAGAGGAAAAGGTGGAACTATTAACAATTACACAGGACCAAAAGATATAAATTGTGACTGTCCCTGGCAAGCCCAGAAGAATAGTTACACTAACCATATTGCAAATACTGGACTAATTAACCTGACTCTACTGCTTCTAGTGAATGTGTAAAAAATGAGTGCAATGCCTTCTTAAGACCCTAGCTCTAAGCATGTGTAAGACCTGTACTATGTATGAGATATATTAAAAAAATAAATTGGAGAGGAGAAGCAGCAGGAAATAAAAGTGTGTTTGCTGTAGCATTATTGCTCTCATTTAATTACTTTTTCTCCCTTTGATTTCCTGGCTTATTTCTTTTCTCACTTCATTAATTTTTCTCTTCATGCCTGACTAACCTGTCTGTTCTTGTCATTCACAGTGTACATTATAAGCTTGCTGGTGGCTATTATTTTTCGATAAATGCACATTTCAAATTTGACATTGGAAATCTGGAAAATAGGAGTAAATAATAGAAATTGTGTTTTGTGTAGTACTTTTCTGGAATTAGTGTATTGGGAATCTCTGTGTGATTAAAAATCTTAGAAAAACAAAGCTTGGGGAGTTATTAACACTTAGTGGAACATACTTTAAAATAATTTTTAAAAATTGCAGAGTAGGGTTTTAGAAAGAATGTATTGCCAAATATTTCTTGCTACATTTCCTAAAATTATTCAAGAAAAAGCAAAATCTTTTGACCTTCTAACTTCTTAATTTTAAAAGGATTCTTTTAATACTGGTTCTTGATTGTAATTTTAAATTAGACCAATACTAAAGGGATTGTTATTTTTCTTTATAATAGTAACTTAAGAGGCCAGGTTGTTTTCTTTACAATGATAACTTATGATCTTTCTCAGAGCTGGTCAGTAAAATGAAAATTAGAAAATGATTTATTCTTTCCATGGTGCTATATTATAGCAAATACTCTCCTGCTTCATAGCTGTTCTTGAAAGTATCATTTCCAATGAAGGCATTTTAGAGAACACCTGGATTTAGGGATCATTTCAGCCACTGTGAAAATTGTCTTTAACCACTCATAATATATAATTATGATTGAAAACTGTATTTAAATGGATATCACTGTTTTTTGAATGATATAAACACTTATATTTTGAGTTTTATTAAGTTAACATAAGTTCTTAAGCACCTCTCTCTTCTACATGTATGGAAGTAAAATACAGTGTGAGTCTCTATTAGATTTCTCTTATTTTAATAAAAATGTTGTAACTCTTTGATCATTTAAATTAGCACAAGTTCATAAAGAGCCAGATTTTCTACACACAACTAAATGTTGAAGACTGGAAGAGTTAATGTGTTTTTACTACCATTATTGTTTTTAGTTATTATCAGTATAATAGTGATGTAATCTTTGTAGACCACTTAAAAGTAACAGCAACAGCACATGAAGTTACAGAATGCGCAAGTGAAGATTTTATTTTCCTCACTATACCCCTTCCTAAGCCCATTTTTCTGAGGCAAACATTGCCCAGAATTTTTCTTTATTTAGCTCTTCAAGTGGGTACATTATATATTTATATACTTATATCATTGTTTATGAATATATTAATTTTGAACAGGGTCTTTTGGCTCCTTGGATAATTGAGTTTCATTCTCCTCTCTCTTTTCCTCTAGTATTTTCTTTTCTTTTTTTTTTTTTTTGTACGCGAGCCTCTCACTGTTGTGGCCTCTCCCGTTTTGGAGCACAGTCTCCGGATGCGCAGGCTCAGCAGCCATGGCTCACGGGCCCAGCCGCTCCGCGGCATGTGGGATCTTCCCGGACCAGGGCACGAACCCGTGTCCCCTGCATTGGCAGGCGGACTCTCAACCACTGCGCCACCAGGGAAGCCCTTCCTCTAGTATTTTCTTAATTTTAGCAATGACATTTTTAGCTTCTCTACCAATTTCTCTTTAACTCAATTTGTTCTAGATATTCATTAATTTATA
This sequence comes from Orcinus orca, assembly GCF_937001465.1. NCBI lineage: Eukaryota > Metazoa > Chordata > Mammalia > Artiodactyla > Delphinidae > Orcinus > Orcinus orca. Next base: position 23,984,079 of record NC_064563.1, read on the forward strand.
TTATATATTTTTGTAATCTATATATGTATATATTTATAAATCATTTATAATTTAATTATTTAATCTCTATATATTAATCTATATTATATAATTAAGACAAATTTGATTGTTTGTTAATTAGACACAGAATTTACTGATTTCAAGCTGACTCTGCAACAATTTCTTATTTCTCTTTTTCCCCAACCTCTACTGCCAATCTCTGCTTTCCAATTTCTGTTTTTTATAGTTTTGTTTACACAGTTCAGGTTTATACCAGTTATAAATGATTCTTTAAATACGATGGCCCTCTATGTTTTATTGATAGGTTGATTCTAAAAATTGGAGAATATATATGTGTCATATTCTAGCATAATCTCCTTTAATTTTTTTCTAACATTTCCTGTCTTCTGATTCATATTTAGATGCGCCAAAAAAACCCACACCATTCTTTTATTGAGATCTTGTTTTTTGTTTGGATTTTTTGTTTTGTTTTGTTTTACAGCAAGATATTTTGAGTCAGTTGAATGTCTGATTTTATTTTGACTTAAAATTTGGCCAACAGTTTTTCTAAGAATGGAGTTAATTCTTAATACTTCAACAGATTATTGTCATGTGGGGTGTAGGCTGGCTGTAAAAAATGTGATGACAGGCACTTCATTTTTTCTTTTCTTTCTCTCTTGGCTTTTATACTCATAGTTTTGAAAATTCAGAAAGATATTTCTAAATATTTGTGTTATTTTAAAAATTTGCTGTATTGTTGGTGCTCCCTTTCATTCTGGTGATCGTATTTTTTCTTATTAGCTCCCCTCATCCATTAATTATTCTTCTTTCTGAAATTTTATTATGCAGATGTTCTATCTCTTGGTTCTATCTCTATGTGTCTCTTTATGTTTCTCTTACACTTTTTATCTCTTGCTATGCACAGCTGCATGAAAACTTCTTTTTCTTTCATTAATAGACACCTCCAATTTCACTTGCTTCGCTAATTCAGATTAGTCCATCATTTTCATGTTGTTTGATTTCTTCTAGTGTCTGGTATTAGGATGGTCTGGTTTTATTTAAGACTCTAAGACTACAGTATTTGTAGCTGGTGTGGATTTTCTTTGCAATTGTGTTGATTTGTTTCCCTTGAATAGGGATGACTCATTTTGGAATCTTGGACAGACACACATCCCTGCATGAAAAGCAGGCAGGTAGACAGAGTTCCTCAAAATTTCCAAGTAAAGAAAAGTTAATATGCGGGTTACACTTCACTGATGCTGACATAGCTTAAATTTGGTTTGTCCTAGAAAAGATGAGGAACTAAGAAGACAAATTTTTCCCAGGCTTTGTCTTACAAAACAACTTGCCAATAGTTCAATGAAGAGGAGTGCAGGGAAATATGCATCCCTGGCAGTGACAGCAATGTGTGCAAAGGCATAGAGGCAAGGAGAATGTGGAACATGTATGGAGTTGAAGTACCTCAGTGTACAGGAGCAGGGGGTGTGTTCTAGAGTGTTCCACATAAGTAGCTTCACGATGGAGCAGAGATTTCTAAACCAAATTCAGCCTTTTCCTCCCCTTTTAAATGGACTTCAATTTTTAAGAGCAGTTTTAGGTTCAAAGAAAAACTGAGCAGAAAGTACAGAGAGTTCTCATATATACCCTGTCTCCTTATGAGCACAGCCTCCCTACTGTCAACATCCCTCATTAGAGTGATGTTACAATTGACGAACCTACACTGACACATCATTATCATCTAAAGCCCATAGTTTACACTAGGGTTCACTCGATGTTGAACAGTCTATGGGTTTTAAGAAGTATATAGCAACATGTATCCAGAATTGTAGTATCATACAAAATAGTTTCATTATCCTAAAAATTTGCTTTGCTCTGGCTATTAACTTCTCCCTCCCCATAGCCCCTGCACTAATCTTTTTACTGTCTCAGTAGTTTTTTTTGTTTTGTTTTGTTTATCTCAGTAGTTTTGTCTTCTCCAGAATGTCATATATTTGGAATCGTATTTTTTTTTACATCTTTATTGGAGTATAATTGCTTTACAATGGTGTGTTAGTTTCTGCTTTATAACAAAGTGAATCAGTTATACATATACATATGTTCCCATATCTCTTCCCTCTTGCATCTCCCTCCCTCCCACCCTCCCTATCCCAGAATCCTATGTTTTATATTGGCTTCTTTCACTTAATAACATGAGTAATATGTATTTAAGGGTCCTCCATTATGGCTTACTAGCTCATTTATTTTTAGCACTGAAGAATATCCCGTTGTCTGGGTGTACCACAGTTTATTTATCTGTTCACCTAGTGAAGAATATCTTGGTTGATTCCTAGTTTTGGTGATGAGAAGTAAAGCTGATATGAAAATCCTTGCATGGGCTCTTTGTGGACATTTTTTTTTTCTTTTAAGTCAGAAACAACCCATTTTCAGAAAGTGCGAGTTTTGGTGATTTTTTTGTTGTGCAGGCAGAAATAATTACCTCTGTTATTACAACTGACTATTAATTATGTTGAAAAATCTTTCCTAGGTACCTCAGTTTTTACTAAGAATTTCAATCTTACCAACTAATTAAATCTCCAACGTACAGGAACTTGATAATCATAGAGTTTTCTAATTATAAACTTCAATGATTTTAGAAATTACCAAATTAAATAACTGCATTAGCAAAAGGTTTCTGAGATACAATAAAAACAAACTGTATGTACTTATTGTTTATAAACTGAACGATAAGATGGTCTCTACTCACCAAGTGGGTGGTTTGGATTCAGTTGAATTGACTTATTTTTATTGTAATAATACAAAAAGTTATATATTTGTGTGTGTGTGTGAAAATGTTCAATAAGGTATGAGAACAGAGTTTAAAAAATACATTAGAAAATTATGCCAGTTACCAAACATAAAACATGAAGTTGTGTGACCTTCTACATTTGTAATGTAGTTAGTATCATTTATTTTGATAGCTGCTCCATATTCAAAACATTAAACTCCTTCAGTGTTGTCAGTCATTGTGCTTGATGTTAGACTATAAGGGTGAAAAACCTTGGACTTTGCATTCAAGTAATTCAATCTTGTAGGGAAAGCCCATATAAACAAAAAACACGGTGCTTGGTTACAAGGGCATCAATAAATGTCTTAAACATATTACAGCAACAGCACAGAGGAGAAATACAGGGTTACCAAGTGTATAATTCTTTCTAGTGATTGGAAGGCCAGGTGAAGATTCAAGGAAGCTAGGATATCTGATGAAAGGTTTGAATGATGAGAAGTAAAGGTCTTACATTCATAAGTATTTACAATTTAAGACATTACAACTTGCATGCTTGCCTTGCCAAACCTTCCAGATATACACAGATAGATATTTTATTTATCAGGTAGATAAAATTATGAAGTTTTTGAGAAATGTACAATTTATAGCTGATACCTTTGGAATAGCAGTGTCTTCAAAATACCAACTAAGCAGAAGTACATGCTCCAGTTTCAATAATATCTGTAATAGCCTCTCCGATGGCTTGCTTCTCCATTTCTGATAATATGCCTTTAAAAACAATGTCCTTTAGGGTTCAGTGGACCATGAAATAGTCTCTGCTGAAGTAACCCTGGTGCCAGCACTGAGACAAACATTCATTTTGGCTGTCAGCTAAAAGAACTTGGAAGAAATGAAGCACATTTATTATGTACTGATATATTCTGACTAGATAATCCTTTTTAGTTGGAGGCACTATAAAAGCAAGTGCAGATTACTGTTGGCAAAATAGTAAAAAATAAAATTCAGTTGAGCTGCAAAAGTTTTGCCTCCAATTTCACAGGTCGGTAATTTTCTTTATAAATTTCTATTAAAAAGTTTTGCTGGGAATGAATATATTATTAAATAAACAATTTATGAAATAGTAAAGTCAGATGAATCAGTAGACCTGCAGAATGATCACTTTTTTATACTTTAAAAATTTGATGCTTTTTTCATTGTTATAGGACCAGTGGTTCAGTTAAGTAACTCTACTAATAAGAACTGGCATTATTATTAGCATGAAAATGTAGTTATAGTAGAATTTTTATAAACCTTTTTATTTTAGGAAATGATAAATAATATCCTTTGTGTTTATAACTGTGGAAAATTAATCTTAAATATTGGCTTCTTCATATTCTGAAATATTAAAATAATAAGCTGGTTCCTGTTTAGCCATAACCTTAAAAAAGTGGTAGCAAATATTTCTAGAAGGTAAATAAAAAAAGATTAAATTACCTTTCAAGAGTAAAGAATAGGTATCTTAAACATGGTACAGCAACAGGTTGACCTGTTAGCCATCTTTCGAAGGAAAGAGACACATTTAATTGTATATTGCACTGTTAAGACGTCCCTTAGACCAGAGGTCCCCAGTCTTTTTGGCACCAGGGACCAGTTTTGTGGAAGACAATTTTTTCACAGACCAGTGGAGGGAGGGTATGGTTTCAGGATGATTCAAGCACATTATGTTTATTGTGCACTTTATTTCTATTATTATTACATTGTAATATATAATGAAATAATTATACAACTCACCATAACGCAGAATCAGTGGGAGCCCTGAGCTTGTTTTCACTTGCTACTCACTGATAGGGTTTTGATGTGAGTCTGCAAGCAATTGATCTATTATGGTCTCTGTGCAGTCAAACCTCTCTGCTAATGATACTCTGTATTTGCAGCCACTCCCCAGCGCTAGCATCACTGCGTCAGCTCCACCTCAGATAATCAGGCATTAAATTATCTTAAGAAGCCTGCAACCAAGATCCCTGGCTGGCACAGTTCACGGTAGGGTTCCATCTCCTAAAAGAATCTAACGCAGCCGATCTGACAGGAGGTGGAGCCCAGGCGGTAATGCGAGCGACGGGGAACGCCTGTAAATACAGATGAAGCTTCGTTCGCTCACCTGCCGCTCACCTCCTGCTGTGCAGTACAGGTCCGTGGCCCGGGGGTTGGGGACCCCTCTTTAGACAGTTATCTAAAGTGTTATCTTTTTAAATGGCAACTTACTTCTTTGTAAGTGATTTAATCAAAGCCAGTATTTTGCCATCTCTTTCTGTGATTTAAAGCGTTTTAGAATCTCACCTTGTCCTACATTTATTCCAGTCATGAGTGAAATAGCAACAGCATTTAGATGGTATCCAGTTGTTCTGATCTGGAATAAGTGAGGTGGATTTTCACACCTAGTGGTTCTGCCATTTTGATAGCAACTATCTCAGACTAGTTCTCAATTCACAATAGCCAGACTTACCCCTCATCCTGGTATATATCCTAAAGCACAGGGCAGTGATAATAGATTCAGGGAGCAATGATGGCTTTATAGAACACGTCAAAATATTTTACCAGTTACAGTCAATAGAAAAATAATCTGTATGAGTAAAAGGACCTTTTTTTTTTTTTTCTGATTGTCTTTATTTGTTATCACATTTTGGGAAAATTGCTGGATAAATTTTTACCAAATTTTGGAGAGTAAGTTTTGAGTAGTCCATTTGGAATACATGTTATGTGACACATTCAAAATTTACTTTGGAGGTTAAGATTGTACCTCAAAAATATAATTATTCCTCAAAGAAGCCTATTTTCACAGTCACAAGCATAGCTGTAAGAAGCTCCTCCAACGAGTAGTGGCAAAGATCTATTTATTTCAGAGGCTAACGATTTCCCCAGGCAGTGACAGTGAGGCCCAGTAGCCCAAATGAATTCACTTGCCATCATTTTCATAAACTATTTCATATCCTACAATTAATCTATATAGGTTAAGCTTTTTGAACTAAGGAATGGGTTCTAATGGAAGAAAATAAATACACTTTCATTATGTTCATTATACAAAATCCAGCCATTACAGAAATACATTCCATATTTCACCAAAGGTAAGCTAATACAACTATTTCTACCTATCACTAAGTAAAAAGCGACTTTTAATTAATCAATAATATAATATTTTCTTATTTAAAAATTTAGTTTTATGTTTTTGGAAAAAAGATCTTTACAACTCAGTCAGACCTAGGTTTTTGTTTTTTTAATGCAGAGGAGGAAAAATTTCTCCTCTACTGTCTTAGCGTTTCTGGCTGTACCTAAGAATTACACGGACATAGGACAGATTAACAGGAGAAAAGCATACATGTTTTAGTATTTTTTTTAACACGTATACAGGAGTCTTCATAAGAAAAATGAAAACCCAAAGTTTCAGTTAGAGTCAAATGTTTATATACAGAGTTTATATAAAGAGTAGTAAATTATGAAACCTTGACAAGTCAAAGGGGGGTGGGCTAGGGTAGTTAATCATGAAAAAGGGACTAAAAGGATAAGAATTGGTTTAACAAGCTTTATTTGTACAGATTTCTCTCCACCTCAACTTCCCATCTCTGGTGAGAATGTTTCTTTCCTCATGGTATAAAGAAAACATCTTTCCCATGACAGCGTTATCTCTTGCTTTCAGGGAAGAAAAAAAAAATAGAAGGTCAGAGTGTCCTTCTTGCATCTGCTCTTTTCCAAATGCCTTTAACTTAAAATAGTCAGTGTGTCCAGTGACATATTTTGGGGTGACATGTTCTGAACTCCTTCATAACTCACCACCATTTTGCATATTATATTAATTTCCTTTTGTTGTTGTAATAAATTACCACAAACTTAATGGTTTAAAACAATGCAGATTTATTGTCTTACAGATCTGGATATCAGAAGCCCAAAATGGGTCAGCAGGGGTGTGTTTCTTCTGGAGCAACAGGAGAAAATCCTTTTCGTTACTTCTTCCAGCTTCTAGAGGCTGCCTATCCTATATTCCTTGGCTAAGCCCACTTCTCCATCTTCAAAGTCAGCAGCAGAGTATCTTCAGATTTCTTTCCCTGTCCCTCCTTCCCTCCATTCTTCTCTTCTTTCTTCCCTCTCTCCATCCCCTGCCATCTCTCCCCAATTCTCACATCTGCTTCTGTAATCACATTAACTTCTCTGACTGTGAGCCTCCTGTTTCTCTCTTATAAGGACCTTTGTCCAGGGTAATCTTCCTATCTCAAAATCTTTAATTTAGTCACATTTGTAAAGTCCCCTTTAGCATATAAGGTAACATAATCACAAATTTTGGGGATTTTAGGATGTGGATATCTCTGGAGGCCATTATTCTGCCTGCCATACATACATAAAAGAAAAAGAAATACAAGTGAAATAAATTAATTGTGGCTTATCTAAATTTTCATATCCAGAGTTCACTTTTAAAAATATTTATCTATAGAAATATAAAACTTATTAAGGAAGTATAAAAATCAAATATATAGAATTCAATAAAATATTGCAAAGTGAACACATGAAGCATGACAGATAAAAATAGAATATTGCTTGTACTCAAGAAGCTCATGCCATCTCTGAATCTCTCCTTCCTCCCTCCATTCCAAAAGTAACCACTCTTATTCATGACACTTTTTTTTTTTTTTAGTTTTGTCTATTCTGAACTTTATACAAATTGAATAACATAGCAAGGCTCTGTGGGTGTGTGTTAGCATGCCCGTGTGTGTGTATGTAGCTTGTTTTGCTTAATATTTTACTTTTAAAATTAATACATTTTATTGTGTGGACTGTAGCTAATTATTTTCATCACTCTATAGTATTCCACTGATAGAATATACGGCAATTTACTTATTCATTGTGTAGTTGATGGACATTTTGGTTGTTTGTAGTTTAAGAATATTCTGAATAATGCTTTTTTGAATAATCAATTACTTGTGTCTTGGGGAATACAAGTACATGTTTTCATTGAAAATATACCTGGGAGTTAAATAGCATAGGCATTGGACATGTATGTATTCAGTTTCGGGTGACATCACTATGCTGATCTCCACAGTGATTAATCTATGTTTTACTGTCATGAGTTCTGGTTGCTTGCTTTACATCCTTGCCAACAGTTTATTAGTGTTTCTCACTTGAAGCGTCCTGGTGAATATGCACCAGGATTTCACATTACACTCGTGTTATATCTTAAGTTGGCATTCTCTTGATTATTAATGAGGCTGAGCACTTAAGCATATTTTCATAATGTCTACTGGGCTTTTGGATATCTTCTTTTATGAAGTGTCTACTTAAGTATTTTGCTCATTTTTTCTGTTTGATTATCTGTCTTTTTCCTTATTATTTGCGAGAGTTCTTTATTCTGGATCCTAGCCCTTTGTTGATTTTATGTTTCAAACATCTTACACCATACTGTGGTTTGCCTTTGTATACTTTTAAGGAAATTTTTGATTAATAAATTTTTTATTTTTAAGGTCTAATTTATCAATATTTTTCTTTATGGAAAGTGATTTTGAGTTCCATTTGAGATTTTTTTGCTACCTTTTTAGTAACAATATTCTCTACTGGGCTTATAATATATATGTAATGAATAAACATTTAATGAATGAATGAATGAATAAAAGAATGATTGCTGAATGATTATCCCACAACCCTTTTACACTTATGTCTGTTATTAATTTACTTAAGCCCAATATATAAAGGACTTTTTTCTGTAGCGACTTCCTTTCAAAACTTCTCTGTCATATGTTTCTATGCTTCCCTCTAATAGAGAAAGAGAGCTAGGTAATCCATTTGCTCAGGCTGCTACAAAATTAAGATTTTTTAAAACTTCCTCATCAGGGGCTTCTTTAATATTTATGTATATATAATAAAAAGAATATATATATATTTTTCCTCTTTCTCTTTCTCTTCCCCCCCATGGCTTAACTGATTTGTCCTTTATGCAATATCAATGACTATTAGATTTTTGAGGTCACACATGTGGCATATATTATCTCCTGGTTCTGTTTACCCCTCTAGGTGATCACCTCTCTAGCATCAAGACAGTGACAGGGAGACCTGATTTGCAGCCTGATTTGCTGCAATCCAAGTCCACTCTCAGGAGACATAAGGAAAGTGAATCTCCACCTTTTCCCAGGTATGGTTTGTACGAGGCAAAGATGTCAACTCGTTGATAGAACATGTGAGGGACCACATATATCACTATGTGGTTATCAGACCATAGGATTTACTGATTATGTTGACCGACCATGTGGGATAGACAGTAAGTGCGCTACTTCCCACAAGTTCTCAAATATATATTTTATATTTACATATTTACACAATAATTTTCCTCTGTTTTCATTCTGACAAGGTATTTTCCTGAAGTAGTTTTACTTCCCAAGGAACCCAATAATGCAGCCTACTTCTATATTCAAACTGGGCATGTATATCCATCTCCTTAAGTGGCCAAATCATAATGATTTGGGGAGTGTATGCCCTTCTGGTCTACCTTGTTTGACATCAGCATCATCTGTTCTAGTTTGTTTTCTTCTAAGCATGTGTTATCCATATAATGTTTAATGATCAAAAATATGCAAAGAAAGAGACATTTACTAATGATTGTAATAGGCACCAGCTGGAGTTAACATCACATGTTTAAAAACTGTCTTTGCTCCTGTGTTTTGGTGAAACCATTTTGCTCACCTTACCGAAGCACTCTTAGACTTATTTTTATAATTTATTTTACTACTAGCATAGTAATTTCCCTCAAATCAGTTTTGCAAATAATAAAGATGCATAAAAACAAACAAACAAAATAACTGAATCATCCTTCCCAAACCATCTACTGATTTTTGTCTGAAATTAAATATACCAAAATTTTTTCAGTTACCCAGATTAGAAAAGCCATACCCACATTGAATTCTCTATTTGGGAAGCTGTGAAACCTTGTAGATTCCATTTCTGCAATACTTCCTCTTTTCCATTCTCTTTTCTGGGACCCAAATTCAAGATTGTAGTGTTCTTAAAGCACTTTCAAGTCAACTAACACACTGTTGCTAGATTGTCCTGCCTAATACATACATTTAATCATAACTCCTTAGTTCTCAGAACACTAATCCCCATCGCTAAAAAATTAATGACCATTGAGAACGATGTTGGCTGTGGGTTTGTCATATATGGCCTTTATTATGTTGAGGTAAGTTCTCTCTATGCCTACTTTCTGGAGAGTTGTTTATTATAAATCGGTGTTGAATTTTGTCGAAAGCTTTTCCTGCATCTATTGAGATTATCATGTTTTTTATTCATCAATTTGTTAATATGGTTTATCACATTGACTGATTTGCATATATTGAAGAATACTTACATTCCTCCGATAGACCCCACTTGATCATGGTGCATGATCCTGTTAATGTACTGTTGGATCTTGTTTGCTAGTATTTTGTTGAGGATTTTTGCAATATGTTGATCAGTGATATTGGCCTGTAGTTTTCTCTTGTTTTGATATCTTTGTCTGGTTTTGGTGTCAGTGTAATGGTGACCTCGTAGAATGAGCTTGGGAGTGTTCCTCCCTCTGCTATATTTTGGAAGAGTTTGAGAACGATAGGTGTAAGCTCTTCTCTAAACGTTTGAAAGAATTGGCCTGTGAAGCCATCTGGTGCTGGACTTCTGTTTGTTACATTTCCACCAAGATCAGGAACAAGACAAGGTTGCCCACTCTCACCAATATAATTCAACATAGTTTTGGAAGTTTTAGCCACAGCAATCAGGGAAGAAAAAGAAATAAAAGGAATCCAAATTGGAAAAGAAGAAATAAAACCGTCACTGTTTGCAGATGACAGGATACTATACGTACAGAATCCTAAAGATGCCACCAAAAAACTACTAGAGCTAGTCAATGAATTTGGTAAAGTAGCAGGATACAAAATTAATGCACAGAAACCTCCTGCATTCCTATACACAAATGATGAAAAATCTGAAAGAGAAATTAAGGAAACACTCCCATTTACCATTGCAACAAAAAGAATAAAGTACCTAGGAGAATAAATAAACCTACATAAGGAGACAAAAGATCTGTATGCAGAAAACTATAAGGCACTGATGAAAGAAATTAAAGATGATACCAACAGATGGAGAGAAATACCATGTTCTTGGATTGGAAGAATTAACATTGTGAAAATGACTATACTGCCCAAAGCAATCTACAGATTCAATGCAATCCCTATCAAACTACCACTGGCATTTTTCACAGAACTAGAACAAAAATTTTCACAATTTTTATGGAAACACAAAAGACCCTGAATAGCCAAAGCAATATTGAGAAAGAAAAACAGAGCTAGAGGAGTCAGGCTCCCTGACTTCAGACTATACTACAAAGCTACAGTAATCAAGACAGTATGCTACTGGAACAAAAACAGAAACATAGATCAATGGAACAGAATAGAAAGCCCAGAGATAAACCCACACACATATGGCCACCTTATCTTTGATAAAGGAGGCAAGAATATACAATGGAGAAAAGACAGCCTCTTCAATATGTGGTGCTGGGAAAACTGGACAGCTACATGTAAAAGAATGAAATTAGAACACTCCCTAACACCATACACAAAAATAAGCTCAAAATGGATTAAAGACCTAAATGTAAGGCCAGACACTATCAAACTCTTAGAGGAAAACATAGGCAGAACACTCTATGACATAAATCACAGCAAGATCCTTTTTGACCCACCTCCTAGAGAAATGGAAATAAAAACAAAATAAACAAATGGGACCTAATGAAACTTCAAAGCTTTTGCACAGCAAAAGAAACCATAAACAAGACAAAAAGGCAACCCTCAGAATGGGAGAAAATGTTGCAAATGAAGCAATTGACAAAGGATGAATCTCCAAAATATACAAGCAGCTCATGCAGCTCAATATCAAAAAACAAACAACCCAAACCAAAAATGGGCAGAAGACCTAAACTGACATTTCTTCAAAGAAGATATACAGATTGCCAACAAACACATGAAAGGATGCTCAACATCACTAATCATTAGAGAAATGCAAATCAAAACTGCAATGATACATCACCTCACACCAGTCAGAATGGCCATCATCAAAAAATCTACCAACAACAAATGCTGGAGAGGGTATGGAGAAAGTGGAACCCTCTTGCACTGTTGTTGGGAATGTAAATTGATACAGCCACTATGGAGAACAGTATGGAGGTTCCTTAAAAAACTAAAAATAGAACTACCGTATGACCCAGCAATCCCACTGCTGGGCACATACCCTGAGAAAACCATAATTCAAAAAGAGTCATGTACCACAATGTTCATTGCAGCTCTATTTACAATAGCCAGGACATGGAAGCAACCTAAGTGTCCATTGACAGACGAATGGATAAAGAAGATGTGGCACATGTATACAGTGGAATATTACTCAGCCATAAAAAGAAATGAAATTGAGTTATTTGTAGTGAGGTGGATGGATCTAGAGTCTGTCATACAGAGTGAAGTAAGTCAGAAAGAGAAAAACAAATACTGTATGCTAACACATATATATGGAATCTGAAAAAAGAAAAAAGGTTCTGAAGAATCTAGGGGGAGAGGAATAAAGACGCAGAAGTAGAGAATGGACTTGAGGACACAGGGAGGGGGGAAGGGTAAGGTGGGACAAAGTGAGAGAGTGGTATTGACATATATACACTACCAAATGTAAAATAGATAGCTAGGGCTTCCCTGGTGGCGCAGTGGTTGAGAGTCCGCCTGCTGATGCAGGGGACACGGGTTCGTGTCCCGGTCTGGGAAGATCCCACATGCTGTGGAGCAGCTGGGCCCATGAGCCATGGCCGCTGGGCCTGCCCGTCCGGAGCCTGTGCTCTGCAACGGGAGAGGCCACAACAGTAAGAGGCCCGCGTACGACAAAAAAAAAAAAAAAAAAAGATAGCTAGTGGGAAGCAGCCACATAGCACAGGGAGATCAGTTTGGTGCTTTGTGACCACCTAGAGGGGTGCAATAGGGAGAGTGGGAGGGACACACAAGGGGGAGGGGATATAGGGATATATGTATATGTATAGCTGATTTACTTTGTTATACAGCAGAAACTAACACAACAATATAAAGCAATTATACTCCAATAAAGATGTTAAAAAAATAATAGAAAAAGCAATTATACTCCAATAAAGATGTTAAAAAAATAATAGAAAATAATTAATGATCATTGTTTTTGATTAAAAAGGTTTCATAAAAAGGCTTATTCGGGCTTACCTGGTGGCGCAGTGGTTGGGAGTCCACCTGCCGATGTGGGGGACGCGGGTTCGTGCCCCGGTCCGGGACGATCCCACGTGCCACGGAGCGGCTGGGCCTGTGAGCCATGGCCGTTGGGCCTGAGCGTCCGGAGCCTGTGCTCCGCGACGGGAGAGGCCACAACGGCGAGAGGCCCACGTACAGCAAGAAAAAAAAAAAAGGCTTATTCACTTTTCAAAGTCTATCACTCCCTACCTCCAGTAGATAACCCAGAATGCCTTATTCAGTGTATCTCAGGATTACCCTATATATTTTTAGTTCTGCAGTTTTGTTCATCCTACTTTTATTTCTAGAAGGCTATGTGACATATGCTCTTTTGAAAAAGCACGTTCATCCTTCAGATGTCTTCTCTGTAAAGAGAATTTTTCTGCCTGGGCTGTGCCTCAACTGGATATTGGTGCTCCTTTCTTTGGCTTTTCTCTTTGTGTCCCTCTTATAGTTTGAGTCTGTATGTTCCTATAACAAAGTGGTGCAGTTATGCTGTACAACCATCCTTAAGGAATGGCCCCTATAGTGAAAACTGTTGATGTTCTCCTCACATTTCCTTGGATCGTTTTTACTGTTTCTTGTCCTCCCTTCTTTCCTTCCCTACTCCCACCTGGTACAGTTTCCCTTCCAACAGCCAGAGCCTGCATATCTTTATCAGAAGAAAACCCTTGGGCTACTGGAGCCTGCTGGCCCTAAGGTATAAGTTGTAAGACCTATAAGGTCCTGGGAGTTGTAGTTCCTGGGGGAAGCCTTTAGCCAATGACCAAACTGGTGCTAGAATGTAAGAGCCAAGCTCCCCTGCTCAGGATGACTCAGCAGTGACTTACCTTGCAGCTTCCCCCTGGGATCAGGCTGATGCTGCCTGCGATGGCAGGACTTTGCCTGAGATGGCATCTTGCTTGGCCACCACTTCTCTTCTCCTTCCTCTGCTCCCTTACTAGTTTTTCCTGGGAGCCCTTCCTTCATATCGTGTACCCAAATGCTTATTTCAGGGTCTGCTTCTAGGGAATCTGATCTAAGACTGCATTCCAAATACCTCCAGTAGTTGTCCAGTTTAACTAGACATAACTTAGAGGGATAAGTCAAATTGCTTAAGTCCTCGAATAGCAAGTGCAGAATGCTGCCAGTATTCTGAACAGGTTCTAATGCATGGTTGCTTCTGGTCTAGCTTTTAAACCCCATGGGTGTTTAAGAGGAGGTGTTGAAGGAGAGAAGGTTAGCATTTATCATTATGTTTGTGAGGGAAGACATGCTTACCATATAAACATATTGTTATAATGACTCTGATGGAATTGGCTGTAGTTTGTGCTGCTGGCTTGAAGAGTTTGAACTCCCTTGGGCTATTAGAGTCTGGGATTTGATTAGTGTTGGCTGCAGTCTAGTCCCTTATCAGCTATTTCTGCAACACATCAGTTCTCTGTCATTCAGCAATGTCTTTGCTGGGAAATAATTCTGACAATCTGGTCTATTTAAATTTATCAAATAATTGTATGCAGCCTAGTCTTAGTGGATTTTCCACTAAAATACTCCATATTTTCTTCTTGACAAACTTCATCTCACTGTTAAGCTGTGATAAGCAGCCAGTGTCTGGCTAAGAGGCCATGGATTGCTGTATTTTCAGTTCTGAGGGTTGTATTGAAATAGCCAAAATAAGGGATGGGATTTATAGACCTTTAAACTCTGTCATTCTCAGAGATCATACAGATATTGCTAAATTGGCCTCTATCATTTTTAATAACCTTGAAATCAAGTATTTGCTACATCTGCTACATTTTTCTTTGAAATTCTTATCTTTTTGAAAATGTTTGGCTATAAGACATTTATACAACATAGGAGAGCCATAATTCCAGGCATATCATTTTATCAGTTCTCTGTGTTACATTATATATTCACAGCACTGCAGTTTTTTGCCTCACAATTGTCATTTTTATAGCATGCTTTGCAGATGGAGAGTTACTGTAGCTGCTTTTTGTTATTTTTTAATTTCCAAATGATTTGAGCTCCTTTTCACTGTAGGAAATTATCTTCACTTCCAATAGGGATTCTACTTATGTTTAGAAACTGGCATTTTGAACTAGAAAAGTCAAGTACATGAATCAAAATCTTTACTCTTCATAAAAATACAAAATATACTGAAATGGAATATACCGAGTTGTGAACTTTCTGATTTATTGTAATTTATAAAAAATATGTTTTTATGTACAAAAATATACATCTGCCAGTTAAGAATCCTTTTTTTGATAAATATTTTGATATATATTAGGGATAAATTTTGTGTTCCTAATAAGGCATAACTGTTGAGCAAATATAATAATAAGAGTTCTCAGGGCTTTGTTTAGTCTTGGGAAGATGTAACCTAGAGAGAGATAAACTCTTGCTTCTGATAATAGTGGCCTTGAGAGAAAGAGGAGAGATCAGTGAAAATCTGGTTTTGCTATAAAAGAGTGAGGGAAACACTTTAAACATTGAGCTCTGCTTATAGAGCTATATAGAAACATAGTTCTGAGTAGACATTTCCACTAGGATGGCACACTGAAATCTGATCACATTGCTGTAGCTCTACCAATAGGAAGAGGATGAGAAGGATGAAGATCCATACAGTCCACTCAGAAGCTACAAGTGCCTCCAGGGAAGAAGGCCCAGACTCCTAAGATCCTTCTTCTGCATGCCAAGTGTGCCATTGCTACATTTCTGTGCCTTATTTTTGAAGCTTCTCGCTCTGAGACCTTGCAACTTGTATTATTTCTGTCCGTATAAAACCTGAGTGAAACTTGGCCCCCTTTACTGTATTCCCTGAGAGATACAATCGTGCTCAGCAGTGTGGATATAGTGCCCTATTCTTAACGCTCAGTGTATAGAGCAGAATCATAGAGTACCCTGTGCAGCCTCAGTCACATCCACATCAATGCTATTGACCTTGATATTCCCCTGCCTTCTGAAGCCTACCCACTCCCTTCTAGTTATCCACCTGCCACATGGAGCAGCCTGGACAGTGGCTCCTTGTTCTCTACTCTACCTGCTGTTCTCATGAGACCCATCCTGCTACCCTACTCCCCCTTCTCCAGTGCCTCAGGAAGTCTGCCTGTCTAAAACCCTCTGAAATCCTGGTAAATATAATTTTTCTCTTACTTAATAATAATTCACTACCTAATAGTATGACACATGCTGGAAAAAGGTTATGAACAGAGTGGTATGGTAACACAACGGAAGCAACAGCTCCTTCTCAAGGATGGGAAAGATCAGGTGAGGTCTTCTAAGAGGAGATTACTTTTGAACTGGTACTAAAATAATTGGTAGCATATAGGAGGTCCAATTGGTGAACAGAGGGTAAGAGAGAGCATTTTATAAATTAAAAAAAAAAAACCTTTCTAGATGTAAAGTGTTCTTAAAAATGAGACATTGTGACTCATTATCTTGGGTAGATTGCCATGAGAAACAGATTCTGAGTTGGAGATTTGCTGCAGAAGGTTGATTGGGAAGACATCTCGGGAACAACAGCACTAAAGGGGGAAGCAGGACTGGGCAGAGGGGAAAGTTTAACCACGATGCTATTGGAACAGAAGCCTTGGGAGATCTTCGGAAGCTCCAGAGCTGGACAGTCCCACAGAGTCGTCTCCAGTCAAGGTGAAAGGCTGAGCCTTACTCTCCCAACATTGCCCAGCTATTATATGTGGGCTGCCTCTGAGAAGAGTGCATAAATAGGAGCAGGTAGCTCTCTTCTGGAGGACAATGACCAGAGGCAGCTGGGGGAGTTAGTGCCAGACTCCTGAAAGGAATCTGGGAGGCGCATCACACCAGGTACTGCACTCGTGAAATTTATGGATTCCTTAGTTATCGGCTTTGAGAGTAGATACCAGCTGTTCTCTTTTTGCAGTGACTGGACAAGATGTAGCGTATAATGTAACTGTATACATTAGTAGAACTGATGGTCAGTTTTACTGAGTACTAGAAAATTAATCATTTTCTATTGTGTTAACTTTCCTGAGACATGTAGGCATAAATAATGTCTAAACCTTTTCTTGAAGTGTTTACCATGTTTGCCCTGGCTGACAATTATATCATAGCATGTTTACCTTGGGTGACAATTTTGAAAGTTTATGACAGTTGGCTTGAGGATTTTAGACCCCCTGATTAGGCAGAGTTAGGATTAATCCTGTAGGGGTAGAAAAAATGATCTAGATGACTTATTTGGGACTAAGTAAGCCTAATTTTATTCTGATGTATAGTTAAATCTTATGATAATTGATTCAGTTCCTCATGAGAAATTCTAAATGCTAAATGTTGCTTTTCAAATATGCATATTATATATGTTTAACATGGTAAGGTCACAGGTCTAAAATTATAGATAGGCCTATAATGGATTTATTAATGATGTGACACTATCAAAAGTTTAATATTTCTAAATACCTTGTATCACCACTTAATTTTTTATATCACTAAGCAGTAGATTGTTTTACATTAAAGATTTTCTATTACAGTGATTGCAGTAATTAAAATCATTGAAGCCTGACTCAGTATAAACTGTAAAGATGTATATTTGTATTCATATATACATAGTCTTGTCATTTTTGTCACAGGAAGAATGCATGCACTTTATTTTCAAAGACTGGGACAGTTTATTAGAAATGATTTCATTTTTAAATGTGTATTTTTGATAGGCAGAAAAAGTAAAAGAGAGTTAACTGGTTGAATTGCAGTAGAAAATTACATTCATGATTCAAGAAAATTTGTATTATATGTATCTACATAAAGTAAGTTAGCAGGTGGCCTAAGGAGAATGTCAAGTATCATGTCATTAACTAGGAAATAAAGCATTTGGCAAAATGCAGCACCCATTAATGATAAAAACTGAGCAAGCTCGGGCTTCCCTGGTGGTGCAGTGGTTGAGAGTCTGCCTGCCGATGCAGGGGACACGGGTTCGTGCCCCGGTCTGGGAAGATCCCGTATGCCGCGGAGCGGCTGGGCGCGTGAGCCATGGCTGCTGAGCCTGCGCATCCAGACCCTGTACTCCACAACGGAAAAACTGAGCAACCTAAGAGGGAAATGGAAGTTTCTCCATCTTTTTTTTTTTTTTTTTTTGCGGTACGCGGGCCTCTCACTGTTGTGGCCTCTCCCGTTGCGGAGCACAGGCTCCGGACGCGCAGGCTCAGCGGCCATGGCTCACGGGCACAGCCGCTCCGCGGCATGTGGGATCCTCCCGGACCGGGGCACGAACCCGTGTCCCCTGCATCGGCAGGCGGACTCTCAACCACTGCACCACCAGGGAAGCCCAGTTTCTCCATCTTATAAAGGACAACTAAGGAAATCCTACATCAACTATACTACTCAATAGTTATATGTTAAATGCTTCATCCAAGATGAGAAATCAGAAAAGGGTGACCATTCTCTTATCTTTTACTTAACATTGTACTGGAAGTCCTAGTCAGGGCAATAATGCAAGAAAATGAAATAGTGGCATATATCCTGGAACGGTAACTACTCAAATTAGCAAGTGAATTTAGTAAGGTAGGGCATATGGTCAATATATAAAAATCAAGTCAATATTAATATTCTAGCAATAGATAATTAGAAAATGAAAATTAAAAAAAAATCCCTCAAAACATATCAAGAAACAAAACAACTTAAGCTATGAAAAATCTCTTTATACTAAAAACTACGAAATGTTTCAGAGTAATTAAAGAAAACCTAAGTAAATAGGGTAACAATAACAGATTTATGAACTTATTGAGAAGACTGAATACTGTTAAGATGTCCTTTCTTTTTGTATTAGTTTTCTGAAGCTGCCATTGAAAAGTACCACAAACTGAGTAGTTAAATAATAGAAATTGCTCACATTCTAGAGGCTAGAAGGCTGAAATTAAGATCTTTCTGTTGGCTGTGAGGGAACATCTATTCCATGCCTCTCTCTTATATTATGTTGGCTTGCTGGTAATCTTTTGTGTTCCTTGGCTTGTACAGGCATCACCCTAACTTCTAGTTTCATGTCACATGGCGTTCTTCTGGTGTGTATGTCTGTATCTAAATTTCCCCTTTTAATAAGGACACCAATCATGTTGGATTAGAAGGCCACTCTACTCCAGTATGGCTCCTTTTTAACTAATTACATCTGCAATGACCCTATTTTCAAATAAGAGTACATTCTTAAGTATTAGGGGTTATGAGGTCAACACATGAATTTTGGGGGGGGACACAATTCAATACATAATACCCTACAAATTTATTTATAGTTTTAATATGATTTCAACAGAAATCCCTAGTAGGGTTTTTTGTTCATTTGTTTTGGTAAAATTAACAATCTGATTCTAAACTTATGTGGATATTTCAAGGACCTAGAATATCCAAAACTTCTTGAACTGAAGATGAATATTAGAAGGCACATGCAACCTGCCTTCGAGACAATATAAATCTATAATACTCAAGATATGTGGTATTGGTTTAATCTTAGAAGAATAGATCAATAGGACAAAATAGAGGGTCTAGAAATAGCCCAAACATTTAAGGTCAATTGATTTTTTTCATAAAGTTGCTAAGGTAATTCAATGGGGAAAGGATTGTATTTTTAATGCAAAAGTGCTGAAACAACCAGAAAAATATTTGTTAAAAAAACAAAACAAAACATCAACTCCTCCCTCATGCCATACATGAAAATTAATTTTTGGATCATACACCTAAAACAAAAAGTTAAAACTTTTTCTAGAAGAAAACAGAAGACAACATTTCTACACCACTGAGTAGAAAATATTTTTTAGGACACACAAAACACTAAGCATAAAAGCAAAACAAAACAAGAAATTACATGTGTGAGTACACATGCACACATACACACTACAAAAAATGGTAATATGAACATCATCAAAATTACAACTGCTTTTCAAGAGACTCTGAGAACACCAAGGTGTTAGGTGACACTAGCATGGGAAACCCTACAACAAGCAGTTCAACCTTGGAAATCTTTTTGTCCCTAGGCACCTGAGACTCCTTTCTCCTACCAAGAGACACTGGCCTGGACTGGGGGAACCCTTCTGCTCCCTCTGATACCATCAGCAGCTAGGTTTGGGTACCCCACTGGCATCAGATAAACCAAATAAACCGAAGTCTCTGAAAATTAAATTTATGGAGCCACAGAACAACAAGGTAGAATAGCAACAGTGCACATAACCTAAACAGAGTGACTGCTTGCTAAAATAAAAAATTTAAATAGGACTTAGGCTCTCCTAACACAGACAACATGTTCATCATACAAACCAACATCACCCATCTTATCAAGAATCAGAAAATAACACTTGAATGAGAATAGAAAATCAACTGATTCCAACATTGAGTTGCTGGAGTTATCTGACAAAGACTTTAAGGCAGCCACCATAAAAATGTTTCAAAATCAATGAAAAATTCATTTAAGAAAAATGAAAATATAAAAGTTCTCAACAGTGAATAGAAGTAATAGTAAAGAATCAAATGAAGCTGATATAACTGAAAAATATTATAATGGAAATAAAAAATTAAAAACAAATCACTAGATGGACTCAATAGTAGAGTGTAAATGACAGAGAACAGATTCAGTGAATTTGAGAATGTATCAGTAGAATTTACCTAATCTAAACAGTAGAGAAAAAACAGAAATGAACAGAGTTTCAGGGACCTGTGAGACAATAACAAAAGATTCATGTTCATCTCCTCAGAGATAATTATTAAATATACAATAAGATCAAAGGATTCTCTATCTACCCCTATCTTCACCATATTTCTGAGGTGAAGTAAGTTATTTGAAAGTAGATATGTTTTCAACTTTCATATTCATTGAAATTCATAATTCATTAATTCAAGAAATAGTGAATATTTGCTCTGGGAAAGACAGTTACTGTTAAGCACTTAGCAACATGGAGGATGTAGGGACCATCTGGAGATCCAGACCATATTAAATACACATCAAGAAAGAGCTGTAAACCTTTTAAATTATAAATTATAATTATTTGTTTTGGTAAAATTAACAATCTGAGGACAGGGTGAGGAACCAAAGGGTGGAACAGGGTGAGGACAGGGTGAGGGAACCAAAGGACAGGGTGAGGAACCAAAGGACAGGGTGAGGAACCAAAATGTCAAATATTTATTGTGTCTTTATGGCCCGTTATTACTGACTCTGTGAAGTGTGTTCTCCTTTAGTAGTTGTAAGCAAATGAATTGTGATGCATTTGTGATTATCATAGCTAATTGGCTTATTTAGATTTCTTCGTTTCTGGGTACAAGCACAAAGCTTGGCCTATAAGTGCATTTTCCTTTTCACTGTTAGTAAAAAACAATATTGAAAGCAACCAGATAACTTGCTATTTTCTGTCTTGACAAGATTGAATTCATCGCTTACATATTTTAATAGAAGCATTTTTCTGATTTGTCATTTTGTACAACAACCTGCTTGAGAGTAACAGTGTCTTCCTGTGTAAAAAGTAAATAAATAAAAGATACTCTGAAGTATAACTTTCTCTGGACTGGGGCTAACCTAGGTCTGAATCAGAAACCAGAAGTGGGGGAAGAACACTTCCCCCACTTCACTATAAGGTCATTATACATTTGATTAGATTCCTTTGATTAGATTCCTTCTACATGATCCGTTTAGGCTTGTCATTTTGTTTTTTCCTCACTTACACCTCTCTTCTGAAATGCACATGCACACACACACACACACACACACACTGTTAAATAGAATTAAAACTATCTTTGACCCTGACTGGGAAAGAGTATTCACAATCAGTTTCATTGAGGTATTGATGAATAGGCTTTGAGAAAACAGTCTCTATTTTAAATTATTCTGACTTGATTATTTAGTAACTTTTTAGGTGACACTCTTCAAGTTCCATTAGCAAATGAGAGCTTTGCTCAGCAAGATTTAATTCCCAAATTCTAGAAAAAACACACTTATTTTCATATTTGAAAAAAAAAACTTTTCAAAATGTTTCTGGAGGGCACTAATGGAAAATAAACCAGTTTAAATGCATAGTTAATCCCATTTGTAAATCTGGACCTACCTATTCTATTAAGTCACTAAATGGGATGCATTCCCCTTCACATTCAATTTGCCAATCACACTTGTCTCAATATTTCAATGAAGATAAATTATAACTGTTGGTAATTAGTTAATTGGTAATTTGCTCATTCATCTTCATATTGTGTTTTTTTTTCTCATCTTGTTTATTACATTATTCTTTCCTCTTTTTCATTTCTGAAGATAGGGAATAAATTAGAATAAATATCAGCCCTGAAATTCCCAAGTAACATAAACCAAGCAGCTTTTAGTGTTTAGGAAATTAGATTTAATTTAGAAGTGGGTAAGGAAAGACAGGAGGACATGAAATAAGATCCATCCAAAGTATAATGTAAAACTGCAATTCTGAAATAGTGCAAAAGTAAGAGTGAAAGTTATAGGAGCAGAATACATTTTGGCGTTAGAAGAATTATGTTCTTTCTGACCCTTCCTTCCACTATGGAGTGACCATGGGCAAGTAAGTTTGTGTCTCTAAATTTCTGCTACATTGTACCAGTTAAGGTTCCTAAATTCAAGCAGTGAAATCAGTGGTTAGTTAAAGAAGAAAAAACATTCATAATAGGATATCACACAGTCAATCAACACTCAGGAGGACCAGAGAATCTGATCTGGTGACTTTCCTGCAAGAACAAATGCCCATATCACACTGCACTCTCTGCTGTTAAGAAAGCCCACATGGCTGCTTCCCTAGGGCACAGACAACACAGCTCACACCATGATGCTGTGCATCAGATGTCAAAATCTCCACTCTGCAAAGCATGACACATCCTTTACCTCTCAATCAGATATTAGTTCCTGCAGGATACCTCCCTCCTCAGGTAGCTTTTACAAATCAAGGTCTGAAGCAGTTACACTTCATTAGTAGAGCCTAGGTTACCTGCCCATGCGTTATGTTCAAGAAAGTTGAGAAAATAAATTTCTAGCTTTTCCCTTGGGCAAGTAGGACTTACTAATATAAATATCTTAATATGGGGTAGAGGAGTGTTCAAAAATTCTGGGTGACCACAAAATTCGATAAATGTACACTATCGTCTCCTCAATGTCAATATATAGCTTTTTTCTATCCTTAAATTTTCCAACAGAAAAGTAATCTCATACAAGCTGATGCAACTTTCCTCTGGAAAAAAAAAAAAAAAAAAGAAGAAGATACATACTCACCTCCTGAAAAGGTTGAAACCCTACGTCCCAGTAGTCAAGGCACATTGTACCAAGTCCAAGATACCTAGGTGATGTGCATCCCTACACCACCTCCTCAAAGCCCCTTCTTGACACTCCGTAACCTAGCATAATATGTAAAGTAAATCTCCAAAAGTTTACCTTGTATAAAATAGTACAGCAAATGTTAGAAGAGTAAGAAAAGAAGAATCAGTTAAAATATGAATATATATATATGTGTGTGTGTATATATATATATATATATATATATATATAAAGAGAGAGAGAGAGAGAGACAGAGGGAAAGAAGATAGTATGTTTGCTATAAGAATAAATATATGTTCAGATGTTAGAGTCATTTTTGCAAATGGTCCTGAGATTCTAGGACCATTCTTCACTGTCTGCTCTATGTTCTGTTTACCTTCAGTCAGAACTTCAGCTTGTCCAGAACTTTTATGTGGCACCATATCCCAAACACTAATTCCATATCAAGTTGATGTCTCAGTCATCTTGCCTGTCAAAGTTTGCTGTAGTCTTCTCTTAATGTTTACATGGAAGCACTCACAGATCCCAAAGAACACCCTAAATTCCAAACATACCTCTCTCAGCAACCATTGGAAATCAATAACATTATTCCGTGTGATAATCAAGATCAATCTATACAGTCAACATCATAACTCATTTTTTTGTCCATTCTTCTGTGCCACAAGGAGTCCATTAATGGCATATTTTCAGCAATTTTGGCTTCCAGTTTAAAGGAATCAATGTTTTTTCACCATGTAGAAATATCCCTTTCTTGGGTTCTGTGATAGGAACTCTGCTACGTGTCTACCACATTGCTTTCTCTTTCAAGACCCAGAGGAAAACTTTTCCCATCCGTTTCTGCAGTTTGTTTGGGGCCGTGTGACTGAAGTTTAGTTAATGTGATATGGTCAGAAACAACATTAGCTGTTTCCAGATGTGGTCCTTAAAAGAACCCCATTTGAACCTATCGCCCTTTCTCCCCTTCTGCAATGGAATTGGAGGTCACATGTCCTAGTTGTTGTAGCTACCAGGTGGGAAATACTGACCAGTCTGCATCAGACTGTGATAAGTATATGTGGAAAGAATGGTTTTTGTCATGCCAAAGAGATTTGTTTGCTTATTTCCTTATTTGCCATAGCATAACCTACCTTATCCCTACTTTTACTGGTACTAAGTCTTCCAACCCAGCAGAATTCAAAAGAATAAGAATGAAACATGTAGCTTTCAAATGTGCCAAACAAGTGACATTCCAATTTCAACTCCTTTGTTCCTAGACTCACAAATTTTGGCTATAGGGAAAAAAGTGGTACACTGTTCATTAGTTACTGTTCTCCCAGTAAGATGGTGGACATGGGGTGGGGATTACTTCTGTCGTTTTCTGTACATTGGAATAAAAAAAAGTAATCTAGCTCAGTTCTGACAGCTCAATCTCTAAGTTTTTAATGCTAAGAAAAGTAATGTTGTAGCTAGAGGGAAAAAAAAGTAACCTGAAATTAAATTATCTGAAGGTAAAGGTTTAAAATAATATTTTTGGTTATAATAAGTGGATTAGAGAAAGTGATGGTTTGATGTAGAAAGAATTAGAGTAATCAAGTTTAATCTAACGTCATCAAATGCTCACTTATGACTGCCCATGGATGTTATTTAAATTCTCCAAAATTCAACCATCTTATTTGTAAAATGGTTTTAATGCTAACAAATATTATAAATATTAAACGGTTCACTTATTTAAAAGTTATTGCACAATATGAGAGGTAAATGTTGACAGTCTTAAGAATATTATCACTTTTGCTGTGTTTCTTCATTAATTTATATATTTTGAATATATAATGAGATTTTTTTCTCTTCCTTGACCCTAGCTAATATTCCTTGTGAGTAATATGTTAGCATATCCATTTATAGCTAAGCATGAAAGTAATGTTTCAGAAATTTCAGTATCCTGTTTCTTCACCTGTAATGCCAAGGTAGTAAATTGTTATGATAGCCAGAAACTAAGAATCTGATTGAACAAATTATTATTTTTAACATTTTTTAGAGGCTGAAACTGAAATAGTGGAGATGCAGGCAGTGAAGATGAGCCAGAAGTATTTCGTAATGAAAGATCAAAACATGTTTCTAGGGCTTCCCTGGTGGCGCAATGGTTGAGAGTCCGCCTGCCGATGCAGGGGACACGGGTTTGTGCCCCGGTCCGGGAGGATCCCACATGCCGCGGAGCGGCTGGGCCCATGAGCCATGGCCGCTGAGCCTGCGCGTCCGGAGCCTGGGCTCTGCAATGGGAGAGGCCACAACAGTGAGAGGACTGCGTACCGCAAAAAATAACAAAAACAAAAACAAAAAAACATGTTTCTATCAGTTGGTACAAAAGAATAATGAAGAAGGTAAGCAATTACACAGGAAATAGCCACTCTCCAGATACATATACCTTGAAATCAGTGTGCAATTCCCTCTGTCCCAACTCTTCTCCTTAAGCCACATAAAATTCCTGTCAGCTTCAACTTCAAAATTATTTTAAATCTGGCATTTCTTTTCATCTGAAACTGTTGCCGTTTCAGACCATCATAATTTCTTGCTTGGATATACAATCAATGCTATTTTCTTCTCCTTTTATACTGAGGCACATGTGAAGTACAATGAACTGGCATTTTTAAGGTGTATAATTTGACTGGATTGGATATAAGTATACAACCATTAAACCATCACCTCAATCAAGGTAATGAACATATCTATCACCTCTGAGAATTTTCTCATGCACCTTTATAACTCTCTCTCCCTTCTCTCCACCCCTAGGCAGATTTGCTTCATGACACTAAAAGTTTGTTTGAATTTTCTGTATATAAAATGTATACCTTATCTCATCTTTTTTTCTGACTTCTTTCGCTTGACAATTATTTCGAGATTTTATTTGTTGCCTGCTAATGTTGCATTTCATAGATACACTACAAAATTTTCTTTATCCATTCACTTGTTGATGGATATTTGATCGTTTCTAGTATTTTGGTTATTATAATTAAAGTTGCCATGAATATTTGTGTACAAGTGCTTACGTGGATATATGTTTTCTTTTCTCTTTGCTAAATGCCTATGAGTGTAATGGCAGTGTATGAGAGTTTCATTTACACCATCCTCGCCAACCTTTGATAAAGTGAGTCTTAATTTTAGCCATCATAACAGTA
Source organism: Orcinus orca (assembly GCF_937001465.1). Taxonomy (NCBI): domain Eukaryota; kingdom Metazoa; phylum Chordata; class Mammalia; order Artiodactyla; family Delphinidae; genus Orcinus; species Orcinus orca. Next base: position 24,010,479 of record NC_064563.1, read on the forward strand.
TATGGACTAAGGATGTTGAACACCTTTTCATGTACTTATTCATCGTTCATAGGAGAATGAACTTGTCATTTTTCTTTTGCTATGCTTATTCAAACCTTCTGCCCATTTTTAAAAGGGTTTGTCTGTTGAGTTGTAAAATTTCTTGACAGTCTTTTGTCTGTATGGCCAATATTTTCTGCCAGTTTTTTGTGCAGTAGACTCTTGACTGTCTTCCTGCTTTACTCTTACTATATTCTCAAAATATCAATAATTTCAGGTCTCACTCCTGCTTAAGACCCTCAAAAGTTTTCACTTTGCTCTTAGAATAAATTCCAACCTCCTCACCATTCTCTCTAAGGCTTTATGTTATCTGACTTCTGCCATGTTTCTGTTTTCATCTCCCCCTACTTTCTTCCTCACTCTCTGCCTCACCTGCTGTCTTTTTTCTGTACCTGGTACACCACACTAGCTCCTGCCATTACTGTTCTCTCTGTCTGAAATTCTCAGTTCAGAGCTTTCCCTGCTTCCATCTTATCGTTCAGCATCGGCTTGAATGTGAGTATTCCCTACTTGCTTTAAACTAATCTAACTGTACCCTTGGTCACTCTATTCTACTGATTCTCAACACTTATAAAAAATCTGATATTATATACCTTTAAATTTTTGTTTTTTGCTTGCTCTATCTAGAATGTAAATCTCATAAAAATTAGAACCATTTCTGCTATGTTCAGTACATATCTTTAACACCTGAAACAATGTCTGGTATAGGAAGACCTCACTAAACATTTTCTGAGGGAATGAAAATCGGTACCCTGTTGTATTAAGTCATCAGTGTGCTGGAGCTGACTCAGACTGGCCCAGGGAGCTGTTCGTGTGCCTTTCTCCCCAACTCCATTCAGTGACATTACATTGTTAGCTTGAAGGAGATCTTGGTGGAAATATTCACGCCATATTAATCATCAATGCCACAAATAACGGCTTTTTTCCTTCTTTCTTAAGAGTTGGTTATTAAACATTTACTAGCATACCCCATGTTATAAATATTCTACTGCATGGCTGTTAACTCATTTTTGATGAGTTCTACTCTGACTGTTGAGGGTGCTGGTTTTGATGGTAGGGGCTTGGAGTTTGTCACCAGTGACAGTATGAGGACAGAGCTGCAAAGCTAGTGACAGTTCCTGTTCTGTCAACTAGGTTTACCTCTAGTTCTGCGGGTTATGGTAGCTATCTGGGTGCAGAGCCTTTCTTTTTATGTCTCAGGGCTCACACTCACTGATTTAGCCTATGAGTAAGCAGGTGGTAATGGTTATCACAAACAAGAATGAAAGACAAAACAGTAGAATGAAACCTTTCTCCTAAATAGAAAATACAGTTGTATCTAGAGGGTGTCCTAAAATCATAGTGTAGTTTTGAGTCTCAACAACCTTGGAACTATAACGGCACAAACATAAAAAAAAATCATCTGAAAATTTAATTACTCTGACTTATTTCCTTTTGAATTTTATATATAACTTTAATAATTTTAAGCAGGCAAATCAAGGGTATAATAGTCAAATATAAGAAAACTATTTATATAATGAACAAACTTTATAGCATCCCCAAAGATGAGACAACCAAATCAGAGGTTAAGATAAACCTAGTAATTGTCTGATTTAAATATAGTCCCTCTAGGTCACTTTTATGCTATTGTTTACTTATTCTCAATGAGGAAAACTAATTAATTTTAAGTATTAGGTGTAAAACTTACAGGATTGGAATAAAATATTACCTGATTCAATTCAAGTATTCATTTCTTCGAATTATTATTGTTTGAATCATATTTAAAATGAGCATTCTAGTGTTAAAATTCAACAGTTAAGACTAGATTTAATGTTTTATAATTTAACGCAATCAAAATTTTAAAAAATATTAAAGCTTGCTGCACTGAATTTTAGTTAATCGTTGAAAGATTAATCAGAAGTATATGAATTTATAATCAAGCACTACCTTCTCTTTGGGAACAGAATTAACAGATTTTGAAGAACTTGATAAAATTAAATGTCCACATGCCAAACAAAAGAAAATATTCTTGAATGCCTTAGTTTATGAAAATTAAAAAAAAAGCAATAAAACATTTCTGATATATTTTATATTTTTTGCTAAATAACTCAGTTAAATTAATAATGTAAAATGTATGGAATTTAGGGGTCAGCTGATCCAAGTTTGAATGTAGGTTTCTGTTACTTTCTGGCTGAATGATCTCTATCAAATTAATTGAACATTCTGGCATTTATATAATTCACCTATTTTTTCCTCACTTAGTGTCCAGGATGAAGACAAAAATCAAAACCAAAACAGGTTATATAAAAAAACAACAGGATTAAACATGCCTCTTGTGCATCTCATCTCACTGTAATTGCATTATATAAGATTTATTATCAGAATACCTAGTAAATAGTAAATGATCAGTATGTTAGAGTTGTTACAGGATTATTACTATTTCTGGTGCTTTGAGTACTGAAGACAGAGAATTTTCCTTATTCTGGACCTACTGAATTTCTTTAAAGCTTGAAGTTAATGTCTTAGCAGATACTTTGCCAAAGTAAAAACCCTTTACGAGAGTGCTTTTGCTACAAACTAGGAGGAAAATGGGGTATCACAATGACATTGCTAAAACACAGTCCAGCATAGCCTAGACTAGCAGCCTGCTCAAAGGAAAGAAACAATTCACTGGCTAAAAGGATAGTGCCTGGGTTTTCAATTATTTGATTGTAATGTGTCTTTTTCTGTCAGATCTTGGATTAACACCAAAACATTTATTTCACTGTCATCACAAAGTGACCCCAAAATTACTTTTTATTAAGTTGCTGCTTAATTACAGGGCCTCTAGTTATCTGCCATTATCAGCAGAAACAGTCCATTCAATAGACGGAGTATCTTGCTTCCTCTGGCAAGGTAATCTGTATGTATGTTTAGTTGCTTAGGTAGATGTTTGCCCACAATAAACATCCTCACTATAAACCTTATTAAGGATTAATATCTCAACTTTTCCTGATGTCCATTTGCTCTTATTTTTCTTCTAGTTTAACCTTCATATTTGAAATGTTTAAAGTTATTTTCTGAGAACTGTAAGATCTCTTTCTATGTGTTTCTATTGTCTACCCATCTCATTTAAGAGCTTTTATAATTCTTGTTTATGTTCTTCTAACTTCTAACATTTTCTTCACATCTTTCAGCTCATTTATTATAGTCTTTCTCTGCTTTTTGGTCATTGTTTTATGATGTGTCTTAATTTTCTGTAAGTGCCTTTTCAGATGTTCATTACTCTCCATTATCCTCCTTTTCTTGCATTATATTCATATAAGGGTCAAAATAAAATCCCTTAGGGGATAGAGTGGGCCAGCTCCATGGTACTGGTTCTTTCTCTTCTCAACCAAGACCGCTTCAGTTCTTTCTAAGTTCAAATAGTCTATTAGTCTGGGTTCTCCAGGGGATTGGGGTGTGCAGTGTGAGATGAGGTTGGAAGGAGTGACAGAAATCAGTCCTGCTTGGCTCTTTGGGCCTAAGAAAGACAACTGTATGTCGTCCTAACTACAGTGGGGAATGTTGGCAGATGTTCAGGTAGGTCAGTGAGATTATTCAATTTAAAATTTACTATTGAATTTACATGTATTTAGAAATGCATTTTTAAACATGCCTATATTTCAGAATGTATAATCTAATAGCACCCAAAAAGAGAAAAAAAAAGTGCTAGGAGTAAAACACCAATTTTGAGGGATCTCTAAAAGATGGAATTGCCCCTATATCAAAAAACCTCAGTCCAAAAGACAGAGGAAAAGTCTTTTTGAAAATGCTAGAAATGGTTCCACAGTGCTTGAAACTCAAAGACAAATGGTGCAAAGAGCTGGTGGGTCCTGGAGCAATGGAACCGGTGACTGGTTGTAGAATAGTGATCAGCACATCTGTGAGTGATAAACCACTGTATCCCATATGCATGCCAAGTTCACCTTTTCTCTGTACTCTCCTCATTCTTTTCTTTTTGCCAAATTGAACTATGAGAAACAGAGGTTCTTAGGGATTGGGGGGGGAACAGAGTGAGAGACAGAGAAACAGAAATAAAGGTGATCCTTCAGCCAGATAGATGTGGTAGAACCTGAGAGAGGCTTTTAACCATGAAGAGCAGGGACTCTCGAATCTCAGATGGGATACTGATTTATAATTCTCCCTTGGCATTCCTCGTGGCTCCCTCATCATCAACAGATACACCTTAAAGTAGATAGGAAGGGGCTTCCCTGGTGGTGCAGTGGTTAGACAAAGATTTTAAAAACATTTTTATTGAAGCGATTTTATTTTTTGCAGAAATTTCAGAAAATATGCAAGATGTTTTATGTTCCTATCTTACTGAGTTTAGACTATCCAATGAAATGGGTGCATTTGTAATTGAGATTCCCTTTCAGCTTTCTAAGACTGTTCTTCCTATCTACTTTTTTTTTGCGGTACGCAGGCCTCTCACGGGTGTGGCCTCTGCCGTTGCGGAGCACAGGCTCCGGATGCACAGGCTCAGCGGCCGTGGCTCACGGGTCCAGCTGCTCCACGGCATGTGGGATCTTCCCGGACCGGGGCACGAACCCGTGTCCCCTGCATCTGCAGGTGGACTCTCAACCACTGCGCCACCAGGGAAGCCCTTCTGCAAGATCTTTATACTGAATAACGGTCCAGTTTTTGCTTGGCCATCCTATATTCTGTCTTGATAGATCTTGGTGTATAAGTTCCACATAGTTCTTTTTTTAATTGAAGTATAGTTGATTTACAGTGTTGTGTTTGTTTCGTGTGTAAGCATAGGGATTTGGGTTTTTTTTTTTTTTTTTGCAGATTATATTCCATTATAGGTTATTACAAAATATTGGGTATAATTCCCTGTGCTGTGCAGTAGATCCTTGTTGCTTAAAAAAATAAACAAATAAAACAACATACACACACATAAGAGATAGAAGTTATCAACACTTATCGCCATGTTAAACTGAAAGCTAAGGAACTTGAAGAGTTATTATATGAGAAAGTAAAGGGCACTTCATAGGCTGTAGAGTGTGGGTTCTAGAACCAGGTTGCCCGAATTTTAACTTAAAAATGTTAAAGTAAATTTCTGAAGTTTCTGTAATCATGAGAAGTTTAGCATGTTCATCACTCAGTTATTTCAACAAAAAAACTGGATAATTACAATAACTATGTTATCAGATTAAATGTCATAATGCCTCTAAAGAGCTTAAAGCAGTGCCTTACACACGGTAATCCCTCTGTACATGGTCCTACTGTCATTATTTATGTTCATATGAAATGTGTGGCAGAGTTTAGACATAGTGCTCATTAAAAAATGGTGAATGGATAACTTTCTCAATGATAATATGGTGTTACAATATGATACTGAATACCAGAAGGAAAAAATTACTATGCATTCATTAATTTTCAAATAGCATCCAATGTTCACTTCTCCTCGGGGTTCATCCTACATTGACTTTTTTTTGAGAGCAAGAATTACGTTTTTACTATTTTAAAAAATCATTATTTAAAAAATTCTAGATTAGAGGCTCCTTATACATAGTAGGTACTCTGCTCAAGTTTGCTAAAAACTTCCATACCGTTAACTTTAAATAGAGTTGTCTTTCATCAAAGTAAATGAGACTTACTATGAAAAATTATTTTTTATAACTAAAGAAACACGACACATTTGATTCAAATTTCTTTTAAAGTAGCTGGATGTAATCAGGAGGAAAAATGGAAAAGTTAACGCTAATTCAGAATTTGCATTTACAACTATTTTATCCTGAGAAGAAAGTTCTTTGGTATTTATTAAGGAGCTTAAAGCTCCTTTGCCTGATTTATCTCTACCAAAGGAAAAATGCATAAGCTCAGGCATTACATGAAATAATAGTTTTATTTGACAGAACTAATTAATCTAGACAAAACTTAAAGTGATTATAAAATAAAATATCCCCCTCTCCCCGGTACATTATGTGATGAAGTTGTAGATTTTTCAGTTCCAAGAGGATATGGAAATGCTGTCACTGGATTCAAAAAAAGATTAAACGATTGCTAAAAATAGCTCTAGTTTGTAAAGTAAGCATGGTAAAGATGTAGATAATTAAATTTGTGGCTTAGGGCATGAAATAACTACCTTTGGGGAATAAGGAAAAATAAGCTACATCCTCACTGCAGTTTCCTACTTCATCATTTAAAAAAAAAATCAGATATTTGATGTGCCTTAGGAGGTTACCTGTAGTAACAATACAAAAAATAGTTCTAACCAAATATATACATATATACATATGTGTGTGTACATATAAATAGTATGAATATATATACTGTGCATGTATTGTGTATATGTGTTAGTGTATGAGCACTGAACCGTTAAATATGTATTCCTTAAAGTAAATTTTGAAAAGAGGCATTGACAGATATTGAGACCAAATCTATCTGTCATTTAAGCACAGAAAATTTCTATGAAAAAATTTCAGGTACACTGAATAATATATGACTACTCTGAAGACAGATTGAGCTTAAAAGTAAGTTTATGGAAAAAGCTATTTAGGAGTCAAATTCCTTATTTGCCATGTAGGTAAAATGTGGTAAATACTGGGTGAAACATCAGGAATAGAAAGCTAGAGTTCTCCCCTAAGTCTTCTGGTAACAGTGGAAGGAAATAATGATGCTGCTCCAGGATTTGATTCTGTCTGTTTAGGGAAAATGCTTTTGCCCTCCAGAGGAGGATTGTTTAGTGTGGAACAGAGGCTCTGCTGAAAATAGAGTAAATAGAATTTGATGTAATTATTTTGTTCTCTGTGTTCTCACTACTTAGACCATATTATCAACCCATACTGGGAAAAACATTATATGAAAATGTAGTTTAAAATTGAATAGAGTAACATTCTAATCCCACTAATCTATTTTATATCTCAAATTCATTCTTTTGGCATGAGGAAAGCAATAAAAAACAAACCCACAGTTCTCCACCAAGCACAAATATCCTTGATTTTCTAATGAAGAAGCTGATGAAAAAGGCAGAAATGAAACAATATGATTTTTATTGTAAAACATACCCAAAATATTTGCTTCAAACCACTTTTCCTGTTACCTACCTGTGTCTATCTATATGTCTGTCTCTCTAAGGAGAGAGATTGATTTTCATTAATTATTTTTTGATTTTCAGTTGTTTATATAGTTGTCCCTCAGTATCCTTGAGGGATTTGTTCCAAGACTCCCCCGCCTTTCCCCATGGATACCAAAATCCAGGATGCTCAAGTCCCTTATATAAAACAGTGTAGTATTTGCATAAAACCTACACACATCCTCCTGTATATTTTAAATCATCTCTAGGTTACTTACAGTGCCAAATGCAATATAAATGCTAAGTATAATAAATTGTTGACAGTGCACAGCAAATTGTTTTGCTTTTTGGAATGTTCTGGAATTTTTTTCCCAGAATATTTTTGATCAGCAGTTGATTGAATCCACAGATGTAGATCCAGTGGTACTGGGTAAGACTCAGTCATATGTACTTTTTAAAACTACTTCTTGAAAAGTCAACTTGAGGTAAGAAGTTATTTTTAGATTAAATTTTAAATATGTGAAAATGTATAATATAGTAAACCTAGCTCAGAGCTTGAGGCAATTGGCTATTTGAACTAGTGAGCATTTTCTACTTAAATAATGCTTGACTGTGCATATAAATTGACTGAATATATGTCTGAAAAGATACATTAATTTTATGTTGAGTAATTTAAAATAAATTACTATCCTCCCCTACCTCTGTGGATGCAACACCTACCCAGTAGGATTTGCCCTGATGTAACTCTGCACAGTCAAGCTGAGTCTCAGAATTTCCACGAGCTCCAGATTTTGGTCCTCTGCGTTTGTGTCAGTCATCTGACCAATCGATCAAAAAAATAAAATCTGAAAAAGAGTCAAGGTTTAGTAGTATATGTTTATAAATAAAGCAAAACTAGACAGTTTTAAATTTTACATACCTTAGAAGTGAAAACAATATTCTCACAATTCTGGAGGCTGGAAGTCCTAGATCAGGGTGCCAGCATAGTTGGGTGAAGCCTCTCTTCTGGGTTACAGACTTCTCTTGGGATCCTCATATATTGAAAGGGGCTAGGGAGCTCTGTGGGAACTCTTTTACAAGAACGTTAATTCCACTCATGGGGGCTCCACCCTCATGATCTACTCACTTCCCAAAGCACCCACACCCTCCTAGCACCATCAGATCGAGAATTATGATTTCTACACATGAATTTTGGAGGGGACACAGACATTCAGACCATATCAGGCATATTTCATGTTTCTAAGAAAACTTTTCTGCGTATTCAATATTGTATAATATATATCAATTTTTTATACATAATAGTCAAAATATATTTAAAAATCCAATAGCCAATTTAATGAATTCAAATATTCCCTATTATTGGTCATTTGTTTGGTTTCCAATGCTGCTTCTATAAATAATACAATGATTAAACTATTTTGTATGCATTTTTTCTCATTTTGGATTAATTTCTTAAGGAGATTTCTAGAATGAGAATGACTGGAACTAATATGCAAAAGCACTTACTATAGATTGTTAAATTATTTTCCAAAAGTTTTTTGATCAGCATATTCACTAACAGTACTTGGTAATACCAATAGCATCGGACAATCTCCAGTATTATATACAATTTAATTTTTAATAACTTAAATACACAAAATCGATATTTTACCAACTTTGTATTGTTTTGATGACTAATAAAGTTTAAGTTTTAAAATATATGTATTAGACATTTATATATTTTAATATATTTCTTGTGAAATAACACATACAGAGAATTCCACAAGACAATTATAAGATTTAAGAAATTATTATAAAGAGAATACCCCATAACTACCAGTCAGGTCAAGAAAGAGAAATCACCAGTCCTCCAGAAGTTATCCTCCACAGCTCCCTCCCTACCACGTAACAACTTATCTGACTGAGAGGGCAATTAATTTTTTCCAGTTTTCTTCATATTATTTTTACTATTGCATGGTGTGATATGTATCACAAAACCTAATGTTTAATTTATTATGTTTTGGATAGAACTCAGCGAACTGAGATTATATAGTATGTACTCTTTTGTATTTGAGCTTCTTTCATAATCATTGTGTTTGTGGGATTCATCCATGTTGTGTAATGCTGTAGTTTATTTTTGTGTATTATTCTATTACATGTATACATTCTTTTTATCCCTTTCTACTGTTGATAATTATCTTAATAGTTCCCAGTTTTTGTCTGTTACAAATCATTGAGCTATGATTAGTCTTGTAAATGCCTCTTGGTATGGAAGCATACACGTTTTATTGATTTTATACCTAGGTGCAGCGTTGCTGAGTAGGAGTAGTTGTGTATGTTCATCTTTAGTAGATAATGCCAAACTTTACAAATTTCTCTGCCTCCTGCAATGTATAAGAGCTTTGCTTGGGCTACATCCTTACCATGCCTCGTCTTCTCAGCCTTTTTCTTTTACAACCATTCTTTGGCTATTAATGGTATTACATTGTTGCCCTAATATAGATTTCATGGCCTTATATTTATTGGTCACTTGGATATCCTTTTTATCCTCTTTTATGAAAACTGATATGTCGTTTTCTTATTTTTTTGTTGTTGACTGGTAAGAGCTTTTTATATAAAGTAAATATAAAATCTTTGTTGTATGTGATGCTGAGCTCTTCTCACATTCCACAGCTTTTATTTTCTCTCTCTGCATGATGTCTGTTCATGTTATAACAGATCAAAAATACCAGATTTTTCCCTTAGGATCAGTATTTATTGTCTTGTCTTAAAAAAATACCCTACCAAAGATCATTTTCATATAAAATTGCACAAGTCTTATTGTTTTGCCATTCTGACTTATTTAAGAAAGTCTTTAAGTATTACACAGGCTATCTAGAGCCTGAATGCACTAATAGAACATTGGATTGCCTTATTTTGTACAAACCTTCTGCTAGTTCATTATTTGACAGCAATACATCAATCCATTAATTTTCAATTTCTACAATTAATAAAAGTCCCTGCAGTGAACTTTGTTTTTTGTTTGAAGGGTGTGGTTAAATCTGAAACAGGAAGGGTTGATAGGATTTTATTTATGAAAAATTTTCTTAAGCAATAAGGACACACTGAGGTAAGCTAGACTACTTCATTTGTGCTATGGTCCCATGGAGGAATAAACCACTCAGTTATGTTGACACTCCTGCTGTATAATCAATGCAATCCATAATGAGCAGAGACAGCAGTGTAAATATCACACTGCAACACATGTCAGGGAAAACAATTCTTAAAAAAAACACCCATTTTCTCTAATGTGTTTCTATAGGAACTGAAACTGAGTGTCAGTCGAATGCCTGTAAATAAATTATTTTTGAATTTGAATTTCTACACTGGAAGAAGCCATTAGTTCTCAATCCTGAACCAATCATGCTGGATCATGAATAGTGATCTCCTGATAAATTGATCTGTTTATTGTATTTTAGAGTCTAAAAACTATTGAAGCAATAGTTGTGATCAAGTTTGTAATTAAACATCTTTTTATTCAAGCACATGGTGAGGAAGTCACTTTAGTTTTCAGGCAAGAATATAGATATGAATTCATTCATCATCAAACATTTATTGAATGCCAAGCCTGCATTTACTCACTGTGCTGTCCACAAGTGTTCCAGAAACACCTATTCCCAACCTTGAGTTCCTCTTAGTTTTCCATAAACATATCTTCTATGCCAGAAAAATTGCATTCTCAATAATCTGCCAGCAATTGTGAGTGTGTGTGTCCTTCCTGATTGTGTGTGTTTCTCAAGATAACAACAAAAATTGAATGAATAACTGATTTTAAGGCTATGATGAACTTACAAAATGGAAGTCACTATAGGACTTCATTTATTTTGAAAGTAATTTTATAATATTTCAATTGTACAAGATAAACCACTAGCTATCTGAAAACATATATGGAAAGACTATATTCAGTATTTTAGCAATTAGACAAACTGAGTATTTAAAACTTATCAAGGCATCATTTTCTAAACAGGCAAACTTATTCTTTCATATTTTTATAACACAGTTATATTATACTAAATGACCTCTTGATAATCTGAAATATAAATTTTTTGTGAATTTGTGTGTGTGTGTATATAGCAGTAGTAGTAATTGTAGTAGTTGTGTAGTAGTAGTAAATCACCAGCAAAAGTGAAGAACATTAAATATAGATGTTCATTCAGATGATTGGTATTTAAAATATTGGTATTTAAAATTTTAAATACCAAAATTTTATTTTTTTTCTAAAAGTGTTAATTCAATAAAAGGCTAGTAAGTAAAACTTTAAGTCAAGAAGTGACAGTTGGTTTAAAACAGTTGCAAATGTGTAATTTATACCAGGTACAATATTAAGAGAACTTGGCTTGGAATCTTGGCTCTGTGAGCCTCACCTTTGGTTTCTAGTTTGCAAGAAACTCTTCTCTAAAAGAATAAGTAAACAGGAACCCCTTATGTTTGGTGAGATTATAGGCTTATGCAGTGTTTGGGATCATCACAAATTGAGGTACAAAGCCCTGGAAGAGGCAAATGAAAATGAGGGTCTCTGCAGTTTATCCTTCATGATCTCTATGGTAATCCTCTGATTATACATAAATGTATAGAGGGTGGTAAGGCTGGAAAGACAGAATCTGATTGTCCTCGTACTCGATTTCTAAGTATATCAGAGTATAAACTGAATGAATAAGAATTTGTTCATCATACCTTACGACATTAGCAAATGAGTGTCCGACTTTCAGGTTATGTGTAAATTACCTGGGCTGTTTATTAAAACCGTTTTGTCTCATATACAGAGATTCTGATTCATTGCATCTGCAGTGAAGCTCAGAAATCTGCAGTATTAATAAGCAAGCCAAGTGACTGTTATACATAGACAGGTTTTGGAGACAGTGCTTTACAGGAGGTTAGGAACTATCAGTAGAGACAGGCCAATAAATCCATTTGTAAAAGGCTTAAGCAAATTCTGTGATTATAGATTTGTTCTTGGCAACGTAAGAAATTTACGAAAAAAATGACCAACAAGCTAAATTTTTAACATCAGCAACAACTAATCCTAAAAACTAACTGCCAGGGGTCAACATGAACTCACACAAAATCCTTTCTTTGAATACAGGCAATGAACAACAGTCTAATTTAGAAAATTGCTTTCCTTAAAATTTTTTGCAATTATTACAACTACCCTACTACTGCCTTCCAACTACCACCTCTACCCTGGGCCAAGCCATCAGCATATTTTGATGGATTATTGAAATATTCTGTTGTTTTTCCTAGTTTTTTGTATTTATCTTCATCTTACATAATATATATTTCCTTACTTTTTTGATTTACTGTCAGCCTCCTAGTTCCCCCGATAGAATGTAAATAAGCTTCACTGAAGTAGAGACTATTGTCTCTTAGTACACAGTTTTGTACTTATAAAATGTTTTTGTACTTATAAAACTACCTGGTATACAGTGAGAGCTTAAGCATGTTTGAATAAATACTTCTCAATGAATGTTTTTTTTTAAACAATGAATATTTTTAAGTGACTGAATAAAACAACCTAGAAAACATTTCCAGGGCAACAATAATTTTCTGATAGAGACACTGAATGTTTGCATGACAGTCATAATTTATTATTTAAAAATATCAATAAATAATTAACACCATGTGCTAAAGAGTAGACTCCTTCTCATCCTTGGGTCTGTTGTCCACTTCTCCCCACTACCAACCTCCCTAGTTTCCCTCTTGTTTGACTCCTGCCTGACATTAGAAAACCCTATATCTTTATATTTTCTGGTTTGCACATAGACACACTGCAGCCTAAGTCCTGTTTCTACCATAAGTTATCTTCCTAGCTGTCTTGTGTAGTAAGAAGCAGGATAGGAATAACAGCTTTTTGGCAGTTTCCCCAACATTTTAGAGGGGCATACTCACTGTTACCATATTATCCACAGGGTAAATAAAATGTATAGATCAAATAGAGAGGGATAAGTAATCTGGCCAAAGCTTTACCAAAGAAGCAAGCCAAGGAGCTATTTTATTGGGTACTACAATTTTTGACACATATACCAGGAATATTTGGTATAAATAAACTTTCTCATTCTAAGCATGGTCTATCATTCTATAGATAATTCAAGTGACAATATTTGAAGAGATAGAAGCCATCTGAGGCTCATGTCAGTCAGGATCCACTCTAGATTGGTGTGTCTTCAAATAATTACTACTTTGGGGTAACTAAGGCAGCATAAAACTGTCTTAGCCCCTGCTGTCACTTCTATCTTGCTCTTCTTTTAAAAATAGACTCAGCAATTTTCTGCTTGATTTCCTTGGTAGGACCTACTATTAATTACCTTTTCATCATTGCACTAAAAGTCACCTATATTTTAATCATTAAGCTTGTGATTAACTGACAAAATTATTTTCACCAAGTTTGTATAATGTTTGGAACCAAAGAACCTAGATCTATGAAAAGCATTACGTAGCATGTGTCATCTTATGGTACTCATGTGACTAAATGACTTGGGAGTAGCTTTCAGAAGTGTGGTAAATTGTATACCTTCAGGAAATATGTTTTATTGACTTTTTGTTTTAGAGAGTATACGAATCTTTGTGCTTTTTTTTCCCCACCATTTTCTTTTTTTTTTTTAAATTGGGGTATAGTTGTTTTACAATGTTGTGTTAGTTGCTACTGTACAGTGAAGTGGAGTTCCCTGTGCTATACAACAAGTTCTTATTAGTTATCTATTTTATGCATAGTGTGTATATGTCAATCCCAATCTCCCAATACATCCCATCACAACTTTCCCCCCTTGGTGTCCATACATTTTTTCTCTACATCTGTGTCTCTATTTCTGCCTTACAAACCAGTTCATCTGTACCTTTTTTCTAGAATCCACATATATGCGTTAATATATGATATTTGTTTTTCTCTTTCTGACTTACTTCACTCTATATGACAGTCTAGGTCCATCCATGTCTCTACAAATGACCCAACTTGATTCCTTTTTATGGCTGAGTAATATTCCATTGTATATATGTACCACATCTTCTATATCCATTCGTCTGTCAATGGGCATTTAGGTGCTTCCATGACCTAGCTATTGTAAACAGTGCTTCAGTGAACATTGGGGTGCATGTATCTTTTTGAATTATGGTTTTCTCTGGGTATATGCCCAGTAGTGATATTCCTGGGTCATATGGTAATTCTATGTTTAGTTTTTTAAGGAACCTCCATAATGTTCTCCACAGTGGCTGTATCAATTTACATTCCCACAAACAGTGCAAACAGCCTTTTCTCCACATCCTCTCCAGCATTTATTGTTTAAAGATTTTCTAATGATGCCCATTCTAACTAGTGTGAGGTGATACTTCATTGTAGTTTTGATTTGCATTTCTCTAATACTTAGTGATGTTGAGCAGCTTTTCATGTGCTTCTTGGTCATCTGTATGTCTTCTTTGGAGAAATGTCTATTTAGGTATTCTGCCCATTTTTTGATTGGGTTGTTTGTTTTTTTAATATTGAGCTTCATGAGCCGTTTATATATTTTGAAGATTAATCCTTTGTGGATTCGTTTGCAAATATTTTCTCCCATTCTGAGGGTTGTCTTTTTGTCTTGTTTATAGTTTCCTTTGCTGTGCAGAACTTTGTGCTTTTCTAACTGCTTTGTTAGCATTATTTTGTTCAAGTAATTAAAGTCACAGTTAAACAAATGTTTTATCCAAACTGCACAAATCAATTCCAAAAGTTGATTGGAATTCTATGGCTCCAATTTATATAACATTTACTTGTGTTCCTTATTTTATTAAGAGGGGTCATTGGATTGTGTAGTACTCTGTGGAATTTTTATTTTGTTTAACTTTTATGTTTACCAAAGTATTGTCTGTACCTAGTTTAAAAAGGCAGAATACTCAAAAGCCCAAAACAAAAAACACAGTCCTTTACATGAAATATAACACACTCATATCCTAAGCTCCTGAGGAAACCACTTTCAATTCTTTACCTCTTCTGATGCAAACATAGCAGTTTATAATTCTGTTTTTTCACTACATACATTACCTATCGTCTTCTTCCGTGGAAGAGATAAATTCTCTTACATTTATTGCTGAGAATAGATGCTTTGGAGATAAGTTTTCCAGATCTTGCAAATCTGAAAACATGCTCTTTTTACTTTCACATTTGATTGGTAAATTTGTTAGAATTCTCAGTTGCAAATAAATTTTCCTGAGTTTTTTTTAAGGCATTACTCATTGCTCTTATAGCACCTTGTACTGCTTTTGAGAAGTACAATGTCATTCTCATTCTGGTCCTTCATTTGAGAACCTGAACTTTTTCCCCTCACTTTGGAAGCCTTTAGGATATTCCTTTTATCTCTATTGTTTTACAGTCTCACAAGTGTGAGATTTTGTGTGTGTGTATCTATCATGCTGAACATTTTGCACACTTTTCAATGTGAAAACTCATATTCCTTAGTTGTGGAATTTTATTTCTTGTGTAATTTTTAAGTAATTTCCTCAGTTCCATTTTTCTTCCTTTTTTTCCCTTTCGGTAACTTTTGTTGGTTGTATAAACTGTTGTCTCTAATTTTTTAATCATTTCTCTCTTATTCTCTGATTTTTATTCTTTTATATGTGATATTTTCTCAAATTTATTGTCATCTTTCTAATAATTTTTGTCTGTAATATTATTATTTTAATTTCCAAAGGCTTTTTGTTATCATCTAAATGTTTCTTTTTAAAAATAAACTGTTTTTAAGTTAGGGACAAAATCTTTTTTTCCTTCTCTGAGTTTATTAACTATAGTTTTTCTTATTGTTTATTCTTTGTTATCTTTTTTCTTTTGGTTTCTTCCTCCCATATTAGAAAATTTTGTCAAATATTTCTTGATCTTTTGTTTACTGAGGCATCTCAGTGTCTAGAATAGTACTTTTTGTTGGAAGAATAGATGATCATTTGGCAGTCTTTATTTTAAAAGCAGATACTGAAAATCTCTTATGAATGCCTGTGAGCAGGTTTGAGCTTGTCAGCATCTCAGTTTTACTGTGGAGTGGTCACAGGGAGAGAGCTGGACCATTTTGCTTGGTGACCTTCAAACATGGGTATCTATGGATTTTTTTCTCTTAGGCCTGTTCTTAAAAGGGTTCTCTAATTTCTGGCTTGATCCATGTGGGGGTAGGTAATTCTGTCTTCTAGAATCTATAACCTGAGTGGGGAAAGGATGCTAGAGGGTCTCACTCTTCCTTATCTAGACTTTTACTTAATACCAGTGTTTTCAGAATGACTCACCCTGATCTGCTGTACAGAGTACTTGCCCCTAAACCCAGTTTCTCTGGCTCATTTTCTGCAGAGAGCAAAGCCAATGTCTACCGGGCTTCAGGAGGTATCTTGTCCTCCATGGATGGGTGGGGTGGTGGGAGGAAATCTAGAGATGACACTGCTTCTTATACCTACTTTCAACTAATCCATATACAGCAACACTTCTCACCCACTCTCAGAGTAGGTGGAAAGATATATAAAATTAAAGGATTCTTAGTTACATTTGAATTTCAGAAAAATAGTAAATATATATTTTTGAATAAGTAGGGCCCGTGCATTGTTTGGGACATATTTATGCTTCCAAAAGTTATAATTTTCAGGTTTAACTGAGTTTTCTATTTTACCTGGTAAGTCTACCAGAGACACCTGTTGCCATCAATTCCTAATCTCTTCTTGAGTATTTTGCTGTGCATTGAATTAAGTTTTAGCTTTCTCTTCACTTGGCATCTAGATTTCAGGTTTTCTACCCTGAAAGTCAGGTAGTACTCATCCATACACTTTTCATCCTCCTAAACTGTGGTTGGTATATTTCACTTCTTTTCTTTCCCTTTCTTTTCTCTATGTATTAGAGAATATATCCCTTTTATTCATTTGCTGTCTTTTGTTGGAATTTTTAGAGAGAGTGGCAAGAAACAAATGTGTTTCATATGACGAGTTTAGCTGGAAGTCTCTGTGATTATTTTAAAATTTAGAGATTTAGTTTCTGAGATATGCTTTCACATAATATTTTGTATTTTTCTACAATAATTGTCTAGGAGTGAATGAATAAACAGAACAACATTTTTTGATGTTTTAAGAGATTTCTCTTGATTTTAAATACAAAATTAAAATAACAAAAGCCTATAGAAAACTTTTGCTTTCATATTCAATTAAACTAATTAAGGTGAATAATTAAATACTTTGACTTGATGCTGTTATTTAAATAAATCTCATATGGATCACAATTGTATGTTGTACATGTGTGGAAAATAAGAATAACTTTGGTAGGCTTGCTTCTTGTCACACAAACACAGATGTGATCAGTAGTTTCAACCTTAAACAATAAAGTCAGGATCAATCTCACACTGTTAAAGAAATCTTTAACAACAGAAAATGATTTTCCTATATTTGCATTTAGTAAACTCCAACATACATGAACATTTTTAGTAAATTAAATGGAAAGATTCTTTTATTTGCCTTAAGGAGACATTACTGTATATGCTCCAAAAGATAAATGAAGAGAGTCTAAATTCAGCACAAGATTGAGCATTTGTCAAATCAAAATCGAAGGCAGCAGGCAGTAAATTGGATTTTCTTTTACAATAACATGTGTTTCACCTTCTATCACTGTAACAAATATTATAATATATACTTTATGACATCATATCTTTCATCTATTGTTGTTGCTAAAATTTTAAGAATAAGATGGGTCTTTACTGTTGCTGTGCCACAGCTCACTGTTAAGCTTGCAAAATTTGTTTCCTTAAGGATGTTTTTCACACAGAGAAAATATTAGCCACAATTGTCATCTCAGATATAGAATAAATAGAAATATCAGTACTCAATTCAGGTTCAAAGGAATCTGTGAATCGTGGTGTTGAGACTGCTCAAGGTACGAATCATCTCTCAGAATCCAGCTGTTGTCAACTGCCAAGAAAAACACAACTTGGCTATTTTGTTGTCTTCTTTTTCCAGATGCTAAAGAATAAATGTAAGAATGAGGAAGAGAATAGCACTGCCTCTTTCATCAAATCACAGAAAGTACCTCCCAACCCAGGTGATGGGTAAGAATACATCACAACTAAGTGAAAAATCACTTTCCCCAGGAAGTTTATAAAATGTATGTTGTTATTTTTTTTCTGTTTGATAAAGTGATGCTAAGTGGTTTATAATCAGTGGTGGAAAATAGCTGAGGATTCTCACCTGCCCTTCAAGGGAGAGAAAATGCAGTTTCCTTGATACTGCATTCTTAAGCAAATATGAGTTGTTTGATGTGAAGAATTCTAAACCTTGAAATAGCACCCAGCGCTAAAAGCTAAAAGCACAAATTTATATGGGGTTACTTGCCTTTTTAAAGAAGAGGCATAGTATATTTGTTGAGCTGGCACTATGCTCTGTCTAATCTGCTAGTTATTTCATATCGTTTTATGTAACTCTCACAATTCTCCACACATGGTATGTTTACTGCCATTTTACAGACCAGAACAATGAGTTTGAGAGAGGATAATTAACCTTTCAATGTTACCGGTTAATAAATGCTGTAGAAGGAATTTGGGCCAAGACAGACTGATTTGAAATCCATGCTTGTCCACTACAATACCCTCATTCACACGCAGAACTCTGTTCTATCAATCATCCATTTATCCATTTTTGAAAAGGACAAATACTTGTAAGTATTTAAACACCCGACTGCCTGGTGATTGATAAGGATAGTTTTGTATTTATCTGAAGGTTTTGGGGGGATTATTTATTATAATTGGAATATTGCAGTATTTTAAATGACTCTAAAGAGACTAAATTTATCCATTCATTGAGGAGCTAAGTCACAACATGGAGGAGATAGATAGATAGATGATAGATAGATAGATAGGTAGGTAGACAGGCAGGCATATATAGATAAATACAGAGAAAAATGATATTTGGAGTGATTGCCATGAGAACTCAAGAGACAGATGCATTCATGAAAATGAATTGCCCATATGGTGCCTCTTCCAAAGACTTCAGTAAAGATTTCAATTACTTTACAGTATTAGTTACTTATAACATTGCTTTTGACACCACTCTGTGATGAACTATAAGGAGGCACAGATTTCATTAGGGTAATATTGAGTGCTTATTAGATGCTAAGCACGATTTTAGATGTTAGGAATACAAAGATGAGAAAAACAACAAAAATAATGTAATCCCTGCCTTCATGAAGATTTCAGTTTAGTAAGGGAGAGGTATGTACAATAAACACATGATCATGCAAATAACAATAGAGTCACAATTTTCGTAAGGTTGTGGAGGAAAAATAATAGTATATTTCAAGTACAGGTGATGGAAGGAAAGATATTTTAGGTTAAGGAAGCAAATACCATGTTGAGGAAATGACATTTAAACGCAAAACTTAAAGAGTATAAAGAGTTAAAGATTCTGGGCAGAGATAATTGCCTGTGAAAATGTCCCTGAAACAGGAGACTGAAGGGAAGGCAAATGTGGATAGACAGTGAAGGAGCAAGGGGGAGTGAGTCAATAAATGAGGCTGCTTAGATAGGTAGGAGTGAAATCCAGCAAAGCCTGGAATTTAATATCACAGCCTTTCCTCTTCTACCTACTATTTGCCAAGCACTGCTCTAGGTGCTAGAAATATAACACTGAACTTAAGAAGTCCCTGCTCTTACATGATAAGTGGTGTGATGAAAAGTAGAGCCAGGGAATGGACTGGACCTAAGCAGGGGTGGCCAAATTATAGCCAATGGGTCAAAAGTGGCCCGTGGCCTGACTTTGTACAGCCTGCAAGCTAAGAATGGTTTCTATATTTTAAAATTTTATATTGTAAAAATAAACCAAAAAAAGCAACAGAGACTATATGTGGCTTGTGATACCTAAAATATTTACTACATTGCTCTTTACAGAAAATATTTACAACCCGACCCCTGAATTAGAGAAAGGAAGGGGATGATATTTTTGTTCCATGAGAGGGGAAGTCCTCCCTGATGTTTGAGCAAAGACCTCTCTTTGAGGTGAGAGAGTATCCTTTCTCCTAAATGGGGTGATCTGTTTTAGAGTCAGAAAGCAGTGCAAAGATGCTGAGATGGAGGGCTGTGTGTACCAGAAAAATTAATAAACCAATGCTATTGGAGCAGTGAATGATAGATGATTTCAGAGATGAAGCCAGGAGCAATATTGTTTGGGGCTTTATCAGGATTTTGGATATTATTCCAAGTGTGAGGGGAAGCCTTTGGATGGTTGACGACAGGGAAGTCATATGATCTAATTAAATTTTTAAATGAATAACTGTATGGAAAGAGGCTCTAAGGGCCAGGGTAGAAGCAAGGAGAGTGGCCATGAGGCTATTATGATTGTGGAGAGAGAGGTGATGGTGGCTGGTCCTAAGGTGGTGACAGTAGAAGTTGGGAAGTGAGAAGTGGTTGGATTCATGATATATATTTTAATTAGACCTGATAGAATTTTATTATGAATTAAATGTGGGGCATGAGAAAAAGTGTAGTAAACATCAAAGGAGTTTTTGTTGTTAAAGGGAACAGAAAAAATATGGTAGTAGCTGTAAGGAGATGTGTGATCATGGGTAATTTTTTATTTTATTTTATTTTAATTTTAGAAGAAAGCTACCACACATGTTTGAAACTGGTGACAATGATTCTGATTAATTAAAGAAAAACTTATTTTAAGGAGAGAGGGGAGATAATTATTGAGAGTTGAATTCTTCCAGAAGCAGGAGGAGATAGGACCTATTAAAAAATTGGTGAAGTTTATCTTAAATAATGACATAGGCAGTTCCTTTTAATTGAAGAGAAGTAGGATGCATATGTACATGTGCTTATTGATAGTAGGAGGATGGAGAACATATTGATTATTTCATTTCTGTGAATTTCTAAGCAATGTCATTAGCTGAATGAGGGGATACATGAGGTGTTAGCAGTAAAGAGCAAGAGAATTCATGGCCCGTGAGCCATGGCCGCTGAGCCTGTGCGTCCAGAGCCTGTGCTCTGCAACGGGAGAGGCCACAACAGTGAGAGGCCCGTGTACCGCTAAAAAAAAAAAAAAAAAAAAGCACAAGAAAACTTCACTTAAGGAGCATACAACCAATAAAGTGGCAGATCCAAGATTCAAAACCCGTGTGCCTTGCTGTAAAGACTGTACGCCTTACAACTATTTCATACCACAACATTATTATTTTCCATAAAGACAAGAGTTGTTTCTAGAAGCAGAGTTTCCCCCAAATCCAGGGTCTCCCATCCATCAGGAGCATTGGTCTCGCATGGGTCCCCCAAAGTCTTGCTTGTATTACTCAATCCCACTTTTTCTTATGACCTCTACTAAAAAGTTAAGAAAATGCAAGACCTAATTTCAGAGTTGATACACGTGCAGAACAAATGAATAGCATTGAGGGCAGAGGGGAAAAGTCTTGTTAGAACTATTCTGATTTCTTGGGTGTGGGCTTCCTTGGATGACTGGATCATGGACTAGGCCAAGCCCACACACTGAGTTCAAAACAACTGTTCCTTGAAGCTGTGTGTTTTCAGAAACATTTCTTTCTTCCTTTATAAGTCTACAGGGATGAAAATCTGTTTGGTGACACGCAACCTGCCCTTTCAAAACTCCTCAAGGACTCTGGGGATTTTGCAGCCATCTAGAATTTGCTGTCATCCTGTGATTTCTGCAGGTTTAACTTTTAATCTCTCCAGTCACATCTTTTATTATTCACGCTATGCATAATTTTTGCATTATCTAGTCTTTTTAAAAAAAAAGTGAGCTGAAATTGCTCAATTTACTCACAAATATGACTCTGAAAGAACTCAAAGTCTTAAAAGTTATTTCCCTCGTTCTTTACGTTTAAAAAAAGTGTTCTGGCTGCAACAGATTTTTTTGTTCAGAGATTAAATCCATCCTCCTTCAAAGGTATGCAGTATAGAGCAGGCTCGAATGAGGGCTAGATATTTTTAGGATTCATTATGAGCAACTAAGAGAACGTTAATTTCTCTGTTTACTTGGTGTTAATGCTTGGATTTCAGCTGTTTCTCCTGTTTCTAAACCATAGAATGTTAATACCAAAAGGGAATTGCTGATTATATAATTACAGACAGGACATGTGCCCTAAAAATGAGTTTGCTAAAGATTAATTCACAACCACATAATCTGTTTGACTAAAACTCATCGTTTTTTGAATGCTGTGGCATCTTTTTTCTCTTTTCTTCATAATTTTCACTTTAATAATTTTAATTCTAAAGGTACTTTCCATTTTTTTTCACAGAGGTCCCAGTGGTCCCTTGACAACCCCACTACCATTTGGGGGGCCCTGCATGTAATACAGCTAATTTTTGCTCTTTTGTTTTACTTTTGTTGTTGTATTTTGTATCCTATTATATAAATACATCACAAAATATATAGCACTCTATTTTGGATGGACATTTGGGCTATTTCTAGTTTATACTATTGTGAAAACTGATGCCATGAACTATGGTATATATTCTGGTTCATATGTGAAGTTTCTCTAGGATGTAGTCCTTCCAGTGGAGTTGGGACATGTGTATCTTCAACATATCAACTAATGCCCGTTTCCCCAAATGGGTGGAACCAGTTACATTTTGGTGCATGTGCATCAGATTTAAAACACTCCCACCATCAGTGTCAAAATTTCTCATGTTTCCCATCCTCATCAATACTTGGAACCGTTAAACTTCAAAATTTTTATCCAATCAGTGTGTCTCTAGAGGCGTTTCATTGTAATCACTTCTGTGATTACTAATGAGGTTGAATACAATTTTGTATGTTTTTCGGCTGTTTGGATCATCCTGTTCGTGAACTAGGTATTTTTTTTGAGATTTTGCCGGTGTTTTTTAGGTTATTCTGTCTTCTTTTATCAAGTGGAATCAAAAGCAAAATGTGAAAAGTAACACTTAAATTTTTAGAAGAAAACGTAGAAGCATGTCCTCCCGACCTAAGGGAAGGGAAGACTTGCTGAACAATATACAAAATATTTGATGTAAAGGAAAAGACTCATCCATTAAACTTAAAATTAGAAATTTTACCAAAGGCACTTTAAGTGGGGTGTGATATTTGTAACTCAAATAACAAATAAATGAAGAACTCCCGCTTTTAGTAATTTAGCGGGCTACCTCCAACCAATTGAAAAATGTCAAAGTCCAAGAGATGTTAGATTTTCTGGGGTGGGAGAAGGAGAAAGAAGGAGGATAGGGGCTGTGACTCTGCGTGATGACCCTCATGGAAATGAGACTGACCTTGGGTGGCCTCAGCCTGCAGGGGCTTGAAGCAGGATATCTGATTCCTGGCCAGAGATTGAAGTCAGGCCATAGCAGTGAGAGCGCTGAATCCTAGCCACTAGACCAGTGGCCAGTGACAAGGCCCTGGCCCGTCAGCTGTGTAGAAATGAATTTCCACATAGAGATGGAAAGTAGTGAAGCAAGTAAAGTGTTTATTAGGAGGAAAAAGGGTACATGTGGATAGACACATGGGCTGGCTCAGAGAGTCATGCCCTCGTCGTAGTTTGAATCACTTTTACTGGGCATTTCTTCTGGGTTTCTTTTGGTCGGTCATCTTGGTTTGCCTGGTTCTGAGTCCGTATTTGGTATATCTCAGGGTCCTCCCATGTGTGTGTGTGCATCTCTTAGCCAAGATGGATTCTAGCAAAGAGGCCTACGGGAAGGTTGGCATCACTTACTATAGGTGACGCCCCCTCGCTTTTGACCTCTGAGGAGCCTTTCTGTGCATGTGTCGGGGAGGTCTCCTTGACTTCAAGAATGAGGGATATTTGGTCTTTTATCTCTTATCTGGGCAGAGCTCAGCTTCTCCTGTCTCCTGCTATTTTGGAGCATCTGTCCATAGGGGACAAATTCTGGCTGTTCAGACTGGGGCCTATCTATCTCCTGCCTCAAGACCAGAGAGATAGAAGTTATTTTCTAAGGTTCCCTGGGTTCTTTTCTTTTCTTTTCTTTCCTTTCTTTTTTTCTATCAGCCAATTGGATTTAACCTTTACTTCTCTAGTTATCCTTGAAAATCACAGCCTTTTTTGGGGGAGGAGATGACTGATCTATTAGGAAATCGACTTCTGCTTTCGTGAAGGTAGTCCACAAAAGTTTCTCTTTTCCTTTTCTGTTTTCTTTAGTTTGTATGCATTTTGAGTCATAACTAGAAATATTTCCCCGTTATTTATGTTTTTCATTCATACGTGTATGATTTGTATTTTACATCTAGAATTGAGATATTTATCACGGTACATAGTAAATAATGAATCTAATTCTATCTTGCTTCCCATACAAAATCCAGGTGTCCTAGCATCACTCGTTACATTGTTTTAATTACAGGTATCTTATAACATGTCTAACAGAGCTGTTTAGCACCTGATGTCCCTTAAAAGCCAAAATCCCTGGTTGCCATTGCCTCAGGCCCATAGATTCGGCACTGCTCATTTTTGTTCCAATGGTATTTCATAGAGATGGTGTGATAGGCGCTACGGACTGAATGCCTGTGTCACCCCCAAATTCATGTGTCAAACCTCCAATGGCCAATGTGATGGTATTTGGTGGTGGGGCCTTTGAAAGGTAATTAGGTCATGATGGTAGAACTCTTGTGATACGATTAATGCCTTTGTAAGCAGAGACACAGATGATCTCTCTCTGCCATGTGAGGATATAGCAAGAAGACAGCTGTCTGTAAACCAGGAAGAGAGCCCTCACCAAGGGCCTGGATGTGCTAACACCCTGATCTCAGATTTTCAGCCGCCAGAACTATGAGAAGTTAATGTATGTTGTTTAAGCCACCCAGTCTATGGTGTTTTGTTAGAATAGTCTGAATTGAACTAAGTCCACCAAAGATGTCCACATTCTAATCCCTGGAATTTGTTAATGTGTTATAATATATGGCAAAGGGAAATTAAGGTTGCAGATATTATTAAAATTGCCAATCATCTGAACTTGTAATGGAGAAATTATCCTAAATTTTCTAAGTGGGCCCAATGCAATGACAAGGGTACTTAAAAGTGGAAGAGGGAAGCAGAAGAGAAGGTGAGAGCAATGCGAGGTGAGAAAGACTCAACTCACTACAGATGGATATGAAGCTTGAAGAAGGAGCTAGAAGTTTGAAAGGGCAAAGAAATGGATTTTCCCTGAGAACATCCAGAAAGAAACACAAGACTTCTGACACCTTGATTTTTATGCCAGTGAGACTTGTGTTGGACTTCTTAACATACAAAAAGTAAGAAAATAAATTTATGTTATTTCAAGCAATTAGGTTGTGGTGATTTGTTACAATAGCAATAGAAAACAAATACAGATAGTCCTTTTCTTTTTGAGCTGGATATCTCTTTCTGTTTTTTCCTTTCATTGTTCCACTAAATCTTCTGCAGTTGTGAGATATGTAACTAGGGTGTTTTCCCCTCGGATGCACTCCTTGCAAAAAGGCATACATCTGCATTTTTAACATGTGACTTGACTGTTATGTTGGGCTTTTTGCTTCTGTGCAACTAGCATTGGGTGGAAGGTCTTCCCTCCTTCCTTTAACTTTGCTTTTGCTTTCAGGCTCAGACATTTATTTTCTGACATCTTCTCTAGATTGTTTTTCTTTTGAGTTCACTCTGAGTAAGAAACATGAGTTCGGTCACTTCTAAGTGAGCAAAACATACCTGCTATTTAAAATTAATCTTGTCTCCATTTACTTCCCTGAGCTGTACAGTAGCACACAGGAGGTGTTTTGTAATTAGGCTAACAAGTAATCCAAGAAACCATTCAATCTATTATGGTCCTGCCAAAACCGAAATTTTAGTATATCTTATATTCCATATTCAGTACTTCCCTTAGAGTTGTGTTTTTAAAATTTATATTGTATGTTCCCTTGGGGTACAGGTAATACCTGCATCTCCAACCACAGTAATTATGTTGTGTGAAACTCTCTTAATAGCATTTGAATACTTTTTTTTTTGATATTCCTATTTTTGGCCACTTAAATTTGTCCATCTTTAATGAAACCACTTTTTAAAGCTGTCTCAGTCCCCAATTGCTCTCATTACAGAGTCTATGCATGAACAATATGACTCCAAACACCGTATTGGATCTGGGATCCCTCTGAATGACTCTCTTCATTTTTCTTTAAGTAATCATTTCTCTCCTGGCTCTAGCAACACCTAAAACATCTTTCTTTTGAAATTTTCGCTTCAAGAGCAGCTAGACTCAGGCTCATTTCTTTTTCTCTTTCTACTCAGTTTTCTAAGCTCTCAAACATTCTCCTAAGGAGTTTAACAAGCTTGTTTTCCTTTATATTTCTTTTATACTATTTCACACTTCTGTTTTAAAGGTAAAACTAAAGAAGCATGTCTTTAAAGCAAATTCAATTATTCTTTGATTTATGAAAATCTGCTTTATGGAAAGAGAGTCAACCAGACACATATGTTTCAAATTCTTTTATAGCCTTTAGTTTGCAATAGCTTCAAGAATTTTTTTTTCTTTACTGTATTCAAGAAATTGGCATGTTCCCTTCATAATTAGGACCCCTGTACTACTCTCCTGTTTTCTTTTATACATTCTACCATTGTACATGGTAGCCACAGTCTAGGTCTCTGACATCTAAACCCAAAGGTAGAGCTTATCTGATTACTACATTCAGAGCCAACTGAGATCCATGTGGTAGATGGCAAATATTTAGTCATGGACCAGCTACATGAATCCCACAGTTTAGTTTTCTTACGCTGCCATGAATGGAGTAAAAACAGGCAAAAAGAAAGTGTAAATTTAGACAGTGAACCTAACGTGTCTTACTAATCATAGCACCTTTTATTTAGAGACATGGGCATTATTAATTCATAGCACTTTCTATTTCAAGGCATTAAATCCATGCGGAATTTAGATTGTGTAAAGTCCTGATCTCCTACCTGGCTGAAAAAATGCAATAAAGACATCAAAAAATCATTCTCCTTGCCAATGTCTAAGAAGCCTGAGGTGAATGAAAACAGAAATTAACCAGAGGTTAGGAAAGCTGAATATAAGATTGTGTTTGCATCAGAGAAATGGCATGTGCCAAGTTGCTGAGTGTGAAGAAGCATAATTCCTCCAACAGTGCAGCATAACTGCCCCATGGGTTACATGTGAGGAAACGAAGTTGAGCAAGGAGAGAAGACAGCAGAGGAAACCTCCCATAGGTTTTATTAATCAAGTTAAAGAATTTGTTCTTTGCTCCAGTATTAATGGGATGGCCACTGAAATATTTTAAACAAGGAAGTGCTGCACCATGAGAAATGGATTCAACACATGCAATCCACGAGTCAGGAAGTTTCACTAAGGAAATGTCAGAGTCATCCGGGCAAGAGATGCCTGTGGTCAACTCCTTAAAACATGGAGGAAAGATGGAAAATAAAGGGATGAATTTGGGAGATAGTAAGTAAGTAGAATCCACAGGATCTGAGAAAGTGCTGGTGGCCTATCACAGCACTAAACCACACTGTAATCTAATTACTTCCCATCCTGTGTCCCTCACTAGACTGGACACTATGACAGGAAAGGAGCAGTTAGCAAAGGGCAATTTTGTCTGAATGAAATTTAAGAACAGATTTAATGTAAGTAAAGTCAGTGAGAGAGGTAGCTTGTGGTCAGAGTATGCAATATTTCTGATTTCAGAGATGGGATCTTTTTTTTGTGATAAATTCTAGATTAGGATCCTCTTTATAGTTTATTGATACCAACTATAGTCGAGAATTATTGGAGTTAAGAAGCTAAATAATTTTGAGATTGTTTTGCTGGATAACATGTACAGATTGAGATATATATATGTATATACATATATATATATATACCAATATATGTATATGTATGTCTTTTATGGTAATGGCAAGAATTAGTGTGAGGTGGAGAACTTCAAGTTCATCACACAATTCCTCAGTGAATGAACAGTTAGACTCAGAGTTGGTGAGTCGGCAGCAATGCAGAGTACTGTGCTACGCATGGTACGAGAAATAAAGATCCACAATATTGGAAAAGTGATGGTATAAAGTGGAATGGTATGAAGTGGAAAAGTAATGGTATAAAAATCACAAGAAACACTGAAACAACAGACTATGATAGATGATCTTGGGAGAATAACCAATCAGTAGATTAGAGAATTTCTGGGGAGAGGTTTTCTCAGTGTAGAACTAGATATCAGATAGAACCTTAACAATTTTTCAGATAAAGCTCTGAAGACTCTGAAGATGTTGCTGCAGATAAATGAAGGACCACGGATAAGCAAACAGTATTACTTGGATTAGCAAAATAGTAATAGACAGTAACAGTTAAGAGGCATGAAAGTATAAAGAAAAGGAGATAAAGCTGGACCAGAGAAAAATGTTATTAGAAACAGTTCATATTTCCAGGGAATAATTCTTGCTGGATTTATCTAAAAATATTTCAAGTAGAAACTCTGATTGAAGACCTTCCAAGAGCAGTAAAATACGTATGGATATTTATCTTATAGAATGTGTACCTGAAACAATAGACTAAATGTTTCCAAGTTTGTTCTGTCCCCACACAAACATAAACCACCGGAGACACAGACAAGCATGCATACAAGCACAGACAGAACCAAATGATACACAAGTACCTCAGAATAAGGAAGGCTAGTTTCCTCTCATTCAAGTTCTTTGAATAATTACTTTAAGAACATTTAATAAAATGAAAAATACTCTTTTACTTCCAACTTTATCAAGAAGCATTTAGTTCTTATGATATTATTTTGGTCATTTGAATATAATTTACCTATGCTAATTGAGGAAACAGTCCTTCTGCCAACAGTCTAGGGGTACACTTATTCATTTTTATTTTCGCACCATTTCTGATGACAGCCGACATCAAGCTTGCTTTAGTTTAAAGAGGACCCAAGATAGAGTCTATTTCCACAAGCAAATGAACTAGCTTCCCTGGTATGTGTCAAAGTGTGCTTCCTCTAAATGACTTTTAAAAACTAGTTCATTAACTTGTTTTTGGAAATTGTGTGCTGAATGAAGTGATATCAACCAATGCTCACATGGTTCATTAGCATATCATCTGGGAAAGCTGAATTGTCTTAAATGAAATGGCTTTTTGTTCAACTATCCTCAGGGCTCAGTATGTGAGTGTCAGTGTCTGTGTGTGTATGTGAAAGTATATGCGTGTGTGTGTGTGAAAGTGTATGTTTGTGTAAGCACATTCATTTTAATCTTGCCAATATCTTGAGACAATGGTATTGTGTTTCTTCTCATATGATTTTTTGATACAGTATTTTTGGTTGGCTACAATGATTCTAAAGAACAAGGGAGACATAAATAAAAGCAATTCCTGAAGTATGGAAGATAAGAAGAAGGGGTAATTAAGCAGGGAATGAGTGGAATTGTTTGGTACTATATTCATGATGGGTCTCAGCAGATTAGTGTCAGAATTTTTCTTTGATAAAATCTTTAGTTTTATTCATAATGAGTAAAAATGAGTGCTATAGTCTGAATGTTTGTGCCCACTCCCTCCCAAAATTCATATGTTGAAACCCTAATACCCAAGGCGATGTTATTAGGAGGTGAAGCCTTTGGGGAGGGTGAATATGCAGCCCTCAAGATTGGGATTAGTGCCCTTATGAAAAAAGCTCCATAGAGCTCTCTAGCCCTTCTGCAACATGAGGGCACGGTGAGAAGACAGCTCTCAGTGAAGAAGCAGGCCCTCACCAGACACCTAATTTGATACTTTGTTCTTGGACTTCCCATACTCCAGAACTGTGAGGGATTTGGCTTATGGAGACACATCCTTTTTGTTCTAATCAGGCCCTTAACAATTGGATGATGCCCACACACATTGGGGAAGACTATCTACTTTACTGAATCCGCTGATCTAAAGGCTAATTTCATCCAGAAACACTCTCATAGACATAACCAGAAATGATATTTAATCATGGCCCAGTCAAATTGACACATACAATTAATCATTACAGACAGCTTCTGTATTATTTGCTAAATAGATATGCTTAATTGCTATCTTCATTTTAGAATGTGGCTTTTAACATTATAAAGTATTATTTTTTGTCTCATTTAATGCCTTTTGGCTTGAAGTCTACCTTGGTATCAGATTTGCAAGCTCTGTTTTCTTTCTGTTTGGTAAATCTTTATGCATTTTGTTATCTTCAACCTATTTGAATTATGCATTTTAAGTGTGTCTCTCTTACACAGCATAGAGTTTGATTTTGTTTCAGGAGCCAATTTTAAAATCGTTTTCTTTAAATAGGCATGCAGAATGGTGACTCTCAAGAAGAAAGTCAAAACATTGGAATAGAAATAATACTTAAAAGAGTAAAAGGAAAATTTCCAGAAATAAAAGACAATGTGAATTTCCACTTTGGAAGAGCCTACTGGTTACCAGGGGAAATTGACCAAGAACAAACAACTATAAGATATATTCTAGTAAAATTATAAAACTATAAAGTCCACAGGGCCTCAAGCGAAGAGATAAAATAGAATAAAATCATTAAAGAATCAGAATATCATCAAATTCCTCTATAAAAAAAAAACATGTAATGAAAGGCAATATGAAATGGAATTTTCAAGAAACTTAAGGAAACAAAATGAAAACCAAAAAATCTTAAAGAAAGTGCAGACCAAGCTGTCGCAATTTCAAGAGCCTAGGAAAACAGTTTTGAATGTGCCAGAATTCAGGGAGCCCTTTACAAGTGTTTCCAAGGACTCTACTTAAGGATGAGCTTCAGCTGTCTTCCTTTCCACCCATTTTTTCTTTGGATTGTTTTCTTTCCTTACCTCATTTTTATTTTCAAATATCTGATTTCCTATTCTTCTTCTCCCTTAAGAACTTTGTAATTTAGTCTTTATTTCTGATATGATTTTGCCTGTTTCTCATATTCCTTTGCTAAACCCATTCAACTCTCATTTTAATTGTTTCTAGGTTTTGCCCATGTTTTTTTTAATTTTTATATTTCTGATTTGAAGTTCTTTTTTTCATATTCTCAAAACTTTAAATATTCTCAAAATCTTACTTAAGATAGTTATTTTACCTTGGAATGTTGAGTTACAGTTATCTTCAGCTCCATTGATTGCATTTGGCCAAGATTTTTCATCAACAGGGAAACTTTCATTTGTATTTTAAGGCTTTTTTTTTCAGGATTGTTTGTTAAAGGATGTGGTCTGCTTTTTTTCTACTTCTATTCATTTTGAGGTCAGGATCTCTGGTTTGGGAGTGCTCATTTCTATTAGCTCCATGCTCTTCTGTGCAGGTTCTTTTTGGAAAGTGTTATTGCTTGTGGGAGGGGATGAGAACAGGTTGGTATATCTTGTTTCGCTTTCATTTCTGCCAGATCTTTAATTTCCCCCTCTGATTTCCTTCTTTACCTCATCTTTAAGAAGTACTGCTTTCTGTTTTCTATTAGCCTCTTTACATCTCATTCTTTTCCAGAGCTATACTTCTCTGAGGCTGACACTTCAGTCCCACACATTTTCATGCTTTCCTTTAGTCAATTCGGACCAAATTACGAGTCCTAATCTTCATTCATTTGCAGTTTGCCATCTCTTGTGGTGGTTTTGTCTACGCTTTCTACAGGTCCTTTCTTTCAGCATTATTTCACAGAGTTTTATAAAAGTCTTCTCTCCCTTGCTCTCTGCACTCACAGGTTTACAATGAAGAGCAGACAAAGTGGTGTAGGGTATGCTGGAATTTATTTCGTTCTATATTTACAATTGATCTGAAGATTATGATGTTCTCTATCTCCTGGCAATGATGAAGTTGTTGCCTAGGATGTAATTTGTTCTAGACTTTACATTTTGGGGGAGAGAGTGTAAAGAGGATATTGAAAATTGGATTTTAACCAATTTTATTAAAACCCACAAGTCCTTGTAATATAAATGTTTAAACATTACAAAGAAGGCAGTTTCATTTGTGTCCCCATTGTTAATTCTTTTCCCTTGCACTTCCTAGGCAGATGTAACTTCTGTAATTAGGTTTGTACATTCTAGACCATAACTATGTTTTAAAATGTAGAAAAATATGTACTATTTCAAAATACATGATATGAAATATGTTTATACCATTAGCTTTTTTCACTTAACAGTATCTCTTGAAGAACTCTGCTGTTAATATATGTGGATCTATATCAGTCTTTCAAAATGTGCCATGCTATTCCATTGTGTTTAATAGTATAATCTAGATATGTTCCTATAAGTTGGCATTTAATTTTTTTCAAAAATTTCACTACTACAAAAATTCAGTAAAGATTATCTAAATATTTAAGAGCATAATACAAATGGTTCAGATATATGAGTAAGTCTCTGGGGTACATAATAAAAACAGTAGGATTGCTGAGGTATAAAGAATGTCTCTTCCTAAATTTAACAGATGTAACCAAATTGCACTAGGAAGTAGCTGTATCAGTGTGCAGTCTCTCTATCAGTACACTTGCCACACACTTGCAAACATCTGATATTATTCATTTAGAATTATTCATCAATCTGATGGGTGATATCTGACCTACACGTTGTTTAATTTTTATCTCCCAGATTACTACTTTAGGTATGTTCTTTTTGTATGTTATTTCCAATTTTATCTCCTTTCTGTAGTATTGCTTTTGTATTCTTTTCCACTTTCTATTTTTAAAATCTTTTGCTTTGGTTTGAAAGTATTCCGTATATATTCAGAGTAGTAATTCTTTGTTATATCAGTTGACACATTTCCTCATTCTGCTATTTGTCTTTCAACTTTGTTTATATTGCTTTCATCATAGATCAGTTTAAAATACAGTGTTAATGAAGTTTATCAAATTTTCCTATTTTTCATATTTATTGTGTGTGTATATGTGTGTGTATGTGTGGGGTCCTCAAGGAGACCTTTCAATATTGAAGTTCATAAGCATAGAATCCTATTTAAAAAAATAATTTCTTAGCCTTATTTTACATATAGAAGTCTTTAGTCCAGGTAGATACTTATTATTAATGTGTAATTGATATGAAATAATGGTTCTGAGATTTTTTTCTTCCCTTTTGTTTTTGGTGGCCAAATTCTCCTCTTTCTTCTCCAACATACTTTGAATATCCTTACTCCTTCATTTTTCTATATTAGTATTACAAATTTCAAGACTTTGTTGAGATTTTGATTCAGATGCATCAAATTTATAGATTATTTTAAGGGGAAAACTGACTTCTTTATAATATTTATTCTATTTTTGAACATAAATCTTTATTACATTCTTATATACCATTTCTTAAATGTATACACTTGCTTTTTGATGTTTTATGTATTTTATTAGGTTTAATGATAAATATTTAATAGTTTTGTTGTTACCTTGAATGCATTTTTCTCCTATGGCAAGTTATGTTTGTTCCTTTGCTGATGTGTAGGAAAACTGTTGATTTTTATGAACTATTATATTTAAATGTAATTACCAAATTCTTTTAAAATTTCTAATACTTGGACAGTTGAATCTCTTAAAATTTATATGTATTTTTTATTATATCTTCAGCCAGGAACATCAATTTTGTCTCTTCTTTTTCAATTTTATTTCTTTAATTGATACATAATAGGCATGGTTCTCGAATTATTTTGTCATGCCAATAGATGAGGAGAACACAAGGATTTTTTCCTCTGTTCTACTCTTAGTAAATATTGAAAGATGTGATTGAGGTTCATTACATCTTAACATATATAGCCTAGGAGTAATTATACTTATTTTTCCATCTTATGTTAGGAGTAATTCGTATCAAACATGGCCCCAAAGCATTCATGTTTTCTGACCTGGATCTCAACCACTAGCAACTTAATCTGTCAATAAATTTAACATGGGTTAAATGAATACAAAGCATTTAGTGGATGTAAAATATAATATAAAAAGACTAATTACACAATGTCCTTGATCTCAAGGAAATCACAGGCTTAATTATTTTGATTTTTTTTTCTCTTTGATTTCTTTACCATTCCATCTATTTGAAACCAGTGTCATGTACAGTAATCAGAAGACTCTGGTGAGAATGCACTGAAAATTACCTCATTTAATTTCCCCTGCCAATACATAATCAAGAATGTAAAGTTATTGTAAGTTACTCTTCCTAGGTTAAATTTATTATTTCCATAGATAAGAACCCAAAATATAATATTCCCTCTCAGAAAGCAGCAGCATTTTACCCTCTAGATTAACCCTTAGATGAACATGTTAAAGAGGTTTCCTTTGAATACTCCTGCAAGTAAAACAGCTGCTTTTCTCTCCTATTTTGAGATTCTTTGATGATTTCTTGCTGTCTTCTTAGGACACTACACATTATAAGTTGTTGGAAAAATTATAATAATGGTTGTATATAGATTATGTTAAAATGTAGCCTTTAAAAATAACCTGGTCCATGTAGCTCCCTTTTTTCTGACTTAAAAGTTTAATTTCATAGCACTTAGGAAAATAGGGCAAACTTTTCCCCTAGAAGAAAAAAAAAAGTTCTGCCACTTTCATATTTATCCAAAAGTACTTAAATAATGGTCATTCAATTCCCAGAAAAGTAGCAGTCTTAACTTTCAATAATCATTGCACAGAACAAGACTTGTATTTTTTTAATGAGGAATCTTTAGAAAGTACCACTATATGTGGAAACTGATGAGTATTTTTCCCCTAAAATTTCATGAAAGTGGATTACAGATGTGAGAAAATCAGATAGTACATAGTGACTTTTCAAGGTGAATTATTGGAGTTCAAGTACAGAGGCAGAAAGAAATTTTTAAATGAATAATATTCTTTAAAACAACACAAAGTTTGAGCCTGGAGATTCCTTGAAATTGTGTCTTGATACCTTGGGACCTTAAGTGACTCTATAAATGAGTTAGAATTATCTTTAAAGCAAATGCCATTTTACAATCAGAAGTGACACTGACAGAGTGGCACTTATAAGAATAAATGTCCCAAAGAAGGGCACATACAGAAAAATCTTAGTATGCCATCTATTTTATCAATTAGATCATGGTCTTCACTTGTCAAGGACAAATATGAGACTTTATGAAATAGCAAACCTGCAACTCCACATCATATAATGATTTTTCCTAGTGAAAATAACAACCAATCATTCATCAAACATATCAGGCAAGATACATTCACTATAATTGTCTTGTGAGTAGGAAGTGCTTCTCCCAAACATCTGACCTTTATAATCATGAGAATATCTACAAAGTGAAGAAAATCCATGAATCTGGCAAGTGTAGTAATGGTTTCATCTAGAGTTTAAATCTTCATATTCAGTGGAGAAACCACATAGGAGAAGAATCTTTTTGTAAATGGTACCAGCTTAAGAAACATCATGGCTTAATAGGCACAGAAGAATTCCTGAAGGAGAGAAACTTTATACATATTAGGTCCTATAGGCTTCATATGTTCACGTTCATTTGAGAGTTCAAAGGGTAAGCCTACTAATTAGCAATTGTAATAATGTCTTCTACTATAGCTTAACACTTTGTACCACCAGAGTCCACCCAAGAAGAAAACTGTGCCAAAATTATGAATATGATAAGGTGTTCCAGGAGAGATCAACATTTGGATCCATTGGAGTGTCTGTATACTTTAGATGAAAATTAGTTATAAAAGTAAAAACTTCAAATATATCAGTGCATAGGAAAGAAATATTGTACATAACCCTTAGTGTGCTAAGAAAAATTTACCACCATCTCTTCTAAAGAGTTTACTTTTAGATCAGTAAGCTATTCTGCCTTCTTGTCACTGAATAGAAAATCCTTTTAAACATATGTCAACAGCTAAATGTCAGATTTTATTCATGGAGGTTTGTAGTTCTCGTTATACCTTCCTATGTCTTTCTAATTGAAAATGTCACTTGTAGAATCTGAGGTTCTGAGTCTCCTTTTATATAAACTTTTATTGCATAGTTGTCTGTAAAAGAGAGTAAAACTTGAAATATAGTTAGTGGATTGATTGATTTGGTAAAGATGGGTTTCAGACTTCTGTTGATATCTATGAATGTCAAAAATTTACATTTTTCCTTTTGATCTGAGAATAGTAGCCTATGGATTTGAAAAGAGAGAGTTTACTTTTTGACATAACTCATATTTATTTCAACTACTGTTGAGCTTTCCATTTAACCTGCAAGTGTTTCTGAGATCAATCTGCTTGAATGGTCTCGGAATTCCACCCCAGATAGCATTAAAAGTCCTTTATGTCTAGAATCGTATAAAAATCTGATAGCCAAAAGATAAATCTTTCATGGTGATACACAGTTAGAAAGATCTCATGAACACAATTTTTAAGCAAAATGTGCAGTGCTTTGTGCCTTTCAGATTTACCATCTAATGGCTGTAATGTACATAGTAAAAAATATTTCTTGGGAATTTGAAAGTGGCTAAATGTACATAGTAGGAGTTGATAATAAAGTTTTCTCTATACAATACTGCTTATTATATTAGTGCACAAAAGATTGAAATGGATCATGACATTTAGTCATTAGCATACCAAGATTTTGTTGATAAGTTCATCAAAAGAACTGAATTTTAGTACAGATCTCCCTGTTAAAAAGAGTTTATTTTACATGTGATTTAATATGCAAACTCTTAATTTTGATTGCCTTCCATAAAACTGCAAAGGATAAAAATAAATATCAAGTTTTAAAGCCCAATTTACAAATTGTCTTTCATATCATTATTCTGGAACACTGCAGAAAGATTTTCTACATTTTAGTAGAAAAGAAATTGAAATATAAGTAGTAGATTTGTTGATTCAGTAAAGATAGGTTTCACTGACGGCCCTGTTCATATCTGTGGGTGCCAGTATTGGCCAACCCCTTGACAACTCTGAGCCTCAGTTTCCTTTTTTTTTTTTCTTTATTGGGGTATAGTTGCTTTACAACGTTGTGTTAGTTTATGTTGTACAACGAAGTGAATCAGCTATATGTATACATATATCCCCTCCCTCCCCCCATCCCTCAGTTTTCTATTTACAAAATTGTGATTTTATGATTTAATATAATCAGAAACCACCCAGGGTTCTTGGCTAACAGCTCCTAAAACCCTTAGAATTTCCTAAGTAATGAGATCTCAAAGGTGTCTATTATGTTATGCTAATGAGGTGACTTTTGGAAAGCACCTAAGGATGGGTTCTGGTTGGCAGTGGAGCCAACCATGAGATTAGAGGATTGGAACTTTCAGTCCCACCTGCACCCCCCTAACTCTGGGGAGGAGAGAGGGACAGGAGAAGGGAAAATGACTTAATCAGTCATGCCTATGTAATGAAGCCTCCATAAACCCTCCCAAAAAAGGAAACGGTTTGGAGAGTTGGTGAACACCTGGAGATGCTGGGAGAATGGCATGCCTGGAGAGGGCATGGAAGCTCCATGTCTTTTCCCCATACATTGCCCTGTGCATCTCTTCCATTTGGCTGTTTCTGAATTATATCTTTTTATAATAAATTGGTAATCTACTAAGTAAAATGTTTCTCTGAGTTCTATGATCCACTCTAGCAAGTTAGTCAGACTCAAGAAGGAGGTCATGGGAACCTCTGATTTATAGCCAGTCTGTCAGAAGTAGAAATAACAACTTGGATTTGTGATGGAAATCCTGGGGTTGGAGGGGGTCATTGAAACCTCCAATTTGTAGCTGGTGGGTCAGAAGCACAGGTAACAGCCTGGGCTTGTAATTGGTGTCTGAGGTTGTGGGGGGAGCAGTAAATTGTCTTGTAGGACTGAATCATCAACCTGTGGAATATGATGCTGTCTCCTGACAGTGTCAGAACTGAGTCCAATTCTTGGACACAGGTGTCCAAGAACTCCTTGCTGGTATGTGGAGAAGTCGCCCCCTCCTCCACACACACATGCATACACCTTGGAATCAGGTCTAAGAACTTAAAAAAGGAAAATCAAGTCATTACACATAATAATCTCCCAATATTCTTTCCAGTTCTATCATTCAACTTTCTTTAGAAAAAGAAGTATCATTTTATCATATTCCTTTGGGAAAATAAGACTAATACTCATATGACTGTATTACTATTGTCATGAGTGAATGGTATGGGATTGTCTTAGAAAAATTCCACAAAGTGTGTCTCCTTGGGAATGCAGATTGATTTTTCCCCCCAGGAAATAAAATTATTGTTATTTAGTGCTTGATGATTACTGGAGAAAGGAGTGAAGGATGGAATTTATGGTGGTCAGGATACTTGCAGAGAGATAACTGTCTAAGACTTCAACAATAATTTTACTGTTTTTGCTGGATAGGCCATTTGAGTGTCATAAAAGGGCAAGAAACAGCAATTAAAACCCTGAATAAAATCTCCATGGATGGAGAGGGCAAAAGCTGGCTTTGACACCTATTTCAGAGTATGAATGTTTCTATAAAGTGTCAGGCTTCCTCCTTGAGGGAATAATTGCAAATTAATTAAAAGAAGTGCCTTAACTGGTATAATATTTGGATTTGAAAGTAGTGCGTTGTCTAATGGTGCCATACAAGCGTACCTAAGATATCAGATCATAGTCATCTTTATTGTTTTGAATATTTATATGCATAGATTATATATATGTAAATATGTATTTAAAGTTGTTAATTCCAAAGATAAACAATTTTACAGTTCTCTGATAGATGATAATAACAGGTTTTAAAAAGGTCAATTTACTATGACAATCTTCCAACAGATTATAAAGTACAGTGTAATCTGTTCTGACGTAATGAGGAAGAAGAAAGGTGATAATCCAACATCCTTGTTGATTTATATCTAAAGTAAACTATTCTTGGGGTAATGTATACAAAATCCTAATGTGCTCAGGAATTCCTAGTTCATAGTAAATGTTATGTCTTCCTATTTATTAGGAGATGAATTTTGGACAGATTATCTGATGGTTGACTATCTCTAAATTAAGGGAAAAAAATCTGTTGGCAATAATACACTGGTTAAATTTGATACTCATATTGTCTGCCATTTGTTAAAAATAACACAACTGTTTTCAGTTTAAAACAATAAGTTCTTTATGACACAATTTACTGTGAATAATAAATATTCATTTATCACTAATAATTCACCCAGTAAGTATTACATGTGCGCATACTGGACCCACTTCTTTCCTTGTAGGTATATAATCTTTTTAGCTTGTGGATTACCCTTGCTGTAATTCTTTTTTACCAATGATTAGATATATCTCTGTTTTTCTCTATCCCCATCATTTTTATATGACAAATAGTATTTTACAGTTTTTTTCTCATTTTAGTTGTTTCATTTAACAGTATATTCTGAAAATCACTTCAAATCAATGCAGAGAGATTGTTCTCATTTTTTTTTAAGTCTACATACTACTCCATTATGTAGGATGTAGGATACTTTCTTCAATATTCTTCTACTTAAGGGTATTTAAGCTAGACAGAATATTTTGCAATTATATACAGTGCTAAATAAATAACCTGGTTCATATGTATTTTTGTACTCTTGGAGGTGTGTCTTTAGGGTAGAGTCTTAGAAGTGTGATTGCTGGGTCAAAAGATAAGCACATATATAGATTTGTTACTGACAAATTCTCCTCCAAAAAAGTTGTATTGATTTGTATTCCCACCTGCACTGTATAAGAATGACTGTTTCCTCATTGCTTTGCCAACAGAATTTACTGTAATACTTTTTGTTTTCACAATCTGATGATGAGAAAGGGTATTTCAGAGTTATTTTAATTTGCATCTCTTTAACTATGAGTGAGATTGAATGTTTTTTGTATGCTTTATATATACACGCACACGTGTGTGTGTATACATACATACATACACATATATGACTGTTCACATATTTTTCCCATTGTTCTATTGGGAAATGGTAGAAATTTGGGAAAAAGAGATGAAATTAGAGCTATGCATCATACCATACATACTAATAAATTCCAAATTGATTGTAGACCTAAATTTAAAAAAATAAAGCTATAACAAATACTAGAAAAAAGTATGACTAAATTCTTTAATCTTGTTGTAGGAAAAGGCATTCTGATTCAAAATTCAGAGGAAATAAAATATTTGATAAATTTGACTACATAAAAAAACACTTTTGCATAGCAATAGCAAATAAAAAAAAGTCAAAGGACAACTGATAAAGTAGGAGAACATATTTGCAAAATATATCAGATAATTTTGCAGGTTTGTTTGCTTTTCTGTTTGTTCTGATGGTGAAGAAGAGTTGTGAATCGTCCTGCTTAATGGTTCCCTTTTGCCTTGTAGGAGCCTAAGATTTTCCCCTCTTTTTACCTTCACCACCCAAATGCCAAACACTTTTCCCCTCTTTATGTCAAATGGACATAAAGCTTCTCCACCAAAAGCTATGCATTTCAAAAACTGCTCCTTTATATGTGCTTGTCCGTTTAAGTCATGCCTGTCTTTACATTGCGTCTGCTTCTTTAAATAGCACCTGCTCCTTTAAACCACACATACTTTGAAATACTCTGATCTGTCTGAAAACATTTCCAACAATTATAGGAAGGGGATGGATTTACTATTTCTGACAATCATGCCATATCACTCTTAGGCCCCTTTGCTAGTTTTCATCTTCCATCTTCCCCATAGTTTTTCTCATTATGGTTTTGCTCTCCATGTAGCCTTGTGGCTGGGTAAGGCTAAGGCAGTAGCATGAGAGATTTCATGCTGAGACTGGTGTTTCTCTCTTCACTCACAGTTAGTTTGTATTTTCAGCTTTCTCTTTCTTACAGTTGTGCCAAAGGCATGATTTTGTGTAGAAGCTATTTATGCCTTCTTATTTTCTCATGTCTTTGGAGAGGAAATTTAGGGATGTAGATAGCTATGCTGCTGTGTTTATCCTCAGCTACCTCTATGCCTGATAATTCTTATTGGTTTTTAATCAAAGAAAACCAGAGCAGACAGAAAGTAAAGGGATGAAGATAACTTTTATTATATATTAAAAATGATTGTAATGGGAAAAAAGAGAGCTCATTGTAGAACTGGGCTCAATTCTGAAAACAAAAAGGAAAAGTGGATGTCAGTGGATAGAAAATTACTAGAGGAAAAACTAAGGGTGTGTGGGGAATTCTGGATAAACCAATTTGACAAAATTCTTGCTGAAGTCAGGCCAGGATAATCAGGTACCAAAGGTATGGGGTGAGGAATTTCAGATATCAAGGGGGCAGGTAAGGATTCTTGCTAGACTGACTTAGCAGGATTCTT
The DNA here is from genome assembly GCF_937001465.1 of Orcinus orca. Classification (NCBI taxonomy): domain Eukaryota; kingdom Metazoa; phylum Chordata; class Mammalia; order Artiodactyla; family Delphinidae; genus Orcinus; species Orcinus orca. Next base: position 24,051,636 of record NC_064563.1, read on the forward strand.
ATTAGAACTGAACTCTATAAGGAAGGACACAGAAGCTCTGAATTTAAATGAGAACTCAGATGAGCCTGATCAAAGTTTGGTCAGGGAGAGAATTTTGTCGGTTTCCAAATATTACTAAAAAGGGGAAAATTTTATTATATTCCTTTAAATAATGTGGAACTTTGTTCTTTCATGCAGGTAAGTTATTTGGGATCAGTTTGATCCTTTAAAAGCTTGCTTGATTAGTCTATGATTAATTTTTTACCCTCTAGTAAAGGTGAGGCTATTCCGAGACCTCTACGCTATATCTTGTGTATAACTAGGTCTTACAACTCTTTCGACTCAGATTTCTGTCTCCTTAACTGCTGGACTGTTTTTATTACCCTTCCTAAACTAAAGCTTGACATTTGCCTCCAGGAAGTAAAATGGAGCAGTCATAACATTCACCTTGTTTGTTTCCTTCTTTCAGGAAAGAAACCCTGTGCTGCCCATTGCCCCATATCTGAAAACAGTTGTTTCATGTGTTTGGTTTGGTTTTCTAGTCATTTATAGTGAGAGGGCAATTTTGTAGCAGTTAATCCTTCAATAACAGATGTGGGCATCTTAATTCCTACCATAATATTTATTTCGATAATATGCATTGTTGTTGTTCGAAGTTTATGACAATAGTTAACATGGCTGAGGAAAATATAAAAGAAACTCATGTATCTTTAATTCACAACTTCCTTTTGTATTTTTTCTAAGCAGGATACCTGCTTCATATCCAGCTATCCCAAAATTCTTCAAAGTAATCCATGTGTAATATAAGAAAATGGCTTAGTCTATCTTATATAAGGAAAAACAAATAACTTATTTTTCTTTGCCTAATTTGAAAATAGATGACTATATTTTCAAATATTGTTGATTTTTTTTCAAAAGGCTAAAAGTTTAAAAGAATCCAAGAAAAACTAAAGCAAATTTTCTTTGCCAATAATTAAATTAACAGTTACCCCTTGGAAAATCTAGGTTTTAGAATATATAAAATACATACACTGTAATATGTAATTTATAGAATATAAAACAGGTACATTTTAGAATATACAAAATAAAGCATGCCTCATTTCTTTCCCCCAACATGATCATAACTTTAAACTAATGACATGTATTTGAAATATGTTAACTGAATTTTCAAGTGTAGCAATATATGTGAAATAACATGTCCATGAAGAGATATGATGCTTCTAGTCAAACAGATGGAATTAGTATGCATCATTAAAAACATATGAGGTATAAAATATAATAACATTTTGCCAAAAGGATTTAGTAAGCCTCAAAAACGCCTATTTGTTGAAAGATACCACTGATTTCTGAGTTCTTTTCTTAATTTCTATAGTTTGAAATTTTGCAAGAACCAACTTAATGTCTTTTATTTTGATGCCTTAATTAGCCCAGCCTTTCATTATCTTAAAAACAAAAAAAATGAAAATAGGACTGGCAAAATGACCATGAAAGCACTTAGTCTGTGCATGAAAATTTGACTTCTATGTGATACTAGTTCTAAATTCCATAATGAGAGGGGAGATATCACTACCAATTTTACAGAGATGATTAGGATAACAAGTGAATGTTATTAACAACTTCATGCCAGTAAATGTGTCAATTTTGGTGAAATAAATTACTTGAATGCCACAAACTCCTAAAGATCATTCAAGAAAGAAAAAGATTATCAGAATAGTACTTATATCTATTAGAGAGATTAAATTTGTAGTTACAAACTTCCCACAAGGAAACTCCAGATTATTCATGAGGGAATTCTAAGAAATATGTAAAGAAATACTGTCAGGTTTTTTTGTTTTTTTCTTCATTTATTACCAACTCTCTTTCAACCTTTATTTCTAAATTTTTTGGTGATACTTTCCCCAATATTTCCAAATTTGAAACAGAAGAAATGATTTTGTATATCAGGCTTTAAAGAGTCATAGTAGTCTATTATCAAGCTGAGATCACAATAAGCAGTCAATATAAATAATGTAAGTATAATTATGTATAGCTCTAAATATCAGTTCACTGAAAAATGATGTAATATTTATCTCCTCTTCTGCAATTTCTCATAAATATAGTTTGCTCCCATGAGAATCAATATAGCAATTTTAAGGAAGTATTGCTCTGTTATACAAACCCCAGTAAAGTAACAATTACAATGATTCTTTTCATTTTATCTCTTCTTTGTAATTTTGCAAAGATGTATAAATTCTGGTCATTGAAAAAAACATATGATTGATATCCTATACATTCCTAATTTTCCAGCTCATTAACAATTTTTTTCAACACCATTTTCAGCAGTAGTTCTTTTGGCTGGCCAATGAATTATTCTTATATTTTGACATGTATATACACACAGGCAACTTTTTGTTTCATATGAAAACATTTTAAAAAGAAACACAATGTTATTTTCTTTATTTTTAAAGAACTAATAATATTAAATATCCCTAGATTCTGCTATGACATTTGTCTCCTTAAATGTTTGTTATTCGGCTGTTGTTGGGAACTTTTCTTTATGTTACATAATTATGATTATGCATTTGAAGATATACAAGCCGAACATATATGCATGCATTATGTTAAGGAACTATTAGTTCTGTGCTATTTTGAAACTGCTTTAGCTTCTAAATATTCTATATCTCTTTAGTTTATGTTTTAATAATGGAATTATTATTATAAACTATACATTTATTGAAAAGATACATAAACAAATATTATAAGTGCACTAAACTGCCAGAAAAACTGAGATAAATGTTTTTAAATCTGTTGTGTACGTAGATAACAATATGATTATTGTTACAAATCTGAAGGATCAAGTCTTCACTTAGCCACTAGTCCTAAAAACAAACTTATATTCTCTGAAAAAACAAAACAAAAATAGAGTTGCTCAGAAAACCTTTTATTATATACACAATATTAATATACAGTTAAAATTTATTAGAAATTTGAAGAAGCAATAAATAGGATGCATAAGATGGGGATAAAATTAGCAGAAACAAATTCCTCAGCTAACCCAGATATTAGAACTAGTATAAAAGAACTTTAAAATAATCATTATATATGTATAATCAAAGGTTCACAGGAAAAATGGAAAGAATGAGAGAAAATGCAGAAAAATCTCAGCAATGAAATTAGAACTATAAAAACAAAATATATTCTAATATAGAAAAACAATTTCTGAAATCAGAAATACATACAAAATACAAAATGAACACTGTAAAGGAATTAATCATTGAACTAGAAAAATATCAGTTGAAATTATCTAAAATGAAGCACAAAAAAGAGAAAAAGAACAGTAACAGACAAAAACTAATAAAGATGTTATTGGAGTCTTAAAAGAAAAGGGGGGAGGATTGAGCAGAAATGTTATCTAATGAAATAATGGATGGAATTTTAAAAAAATAATTAAAATGATCAATCCTTAAATACAAGTAGCTCAGAAAACCAAACATAAGTACACGATAGTCCAATAACTGAGTATTAAGTGAAGGAGAAAATCCTAAAATCACTCAATAAACACACACACACACACACACACACACACAAAGGGGACCAATCATAATAATGACAGTGCTGACTTCACATCAACAATAAATGCAAAATAGAGGGCAATGGAATTACATTTTTTTTTTTTTTTTTTTTGCGGTACGTGGGCCTCTCACTGCTGTGGCCTCTCCCGTTGCGGAGCACAGGCTCCGGACACGCAGGCTCAGCGGCCATGGCTCACGGGCCCAGCCACTCCTCGGCATGTTGGATCCTCCTGGACCGGGGCACGAACCCATGTCCCCTGCATCAGCAGGCGGACTCTCAACCACTGCGCCACCAGGGAAGCCCTGGAATTACATTTTTAAAGTACACACAAAAGTAATACCAGAAATCTCTATCCAGTTAAAATAGTCCAAATTATATTTTCTGACAAATTAAAGCCAAGGGACTTTGTCATCAGCAGACTAACTAGCACTGTAAGAAATGCCACATAAGTTTCATCAGCATGAGACCAGTTGAATGGTTCCATTTAGAGAAAGAATTGAAATGGTAAATAAGTAGTGAAAAGTAGAAATTAACGATTATAATGTACTCCTCAGATCAACAACTAAAAGAAAAAGAGAGAAGGACAGAGAGAGAGAATATCAAGAAATACAGTTGAATACTATGCAATAATATTTAGTCTCAAAGAAAGCAGGAAAGCAGAATCGAAAGAACAAGAAAGAGAGGGAATGCTTACAATAATAGCAAGAGGATAGTCTTAAACACAACTATGTCATAATTGCATTAAAATAAATGAATTTAATTAACCCTATTAAAAGGGAAACTCTGCCACAATCGATTAAAAAAAAACCCCAGGACCTAACTGTATGCTATTTATAAGAGATCAGCTGTATACTCTGAAATTTAAATATGTAGCTTAAAGTTAGAACTGCTCACTTCACTCCTGTATTCAACTCTCCACAAAACATTAAATTTCTTTGTAGTTTATAACTGGTCTCATTTTATTCTGATGACAGAAGGAACCAAAAAATAAATTTAACATTAAAAAATAAATGTGATTCTACTGTTTAAAACAAAGAGCTTCATTGTGCATATTATTCTGAAAATTTAAAATTCATGTTCTGCATCATGGTTGATTTTCTCCTTTTCTCTTTCCTTCCAAAAAGGTGCATCATCACCTTCTTCCTCCCATGCTGATATCTGGGTACAGAGAGAAGCTCATACCATCAACACTACCTTTATCCCCAATATACCCATACACACAACAACACACTGGTTTATAATCTAAAATTGATACATTCGTTACCAACTGAAACTGCCAAGATAGCATACCATTCAGATGGAATGTGTCAAGACTGACATATACTGGATGAGTTGATCCTGCTTAATAATTACGTTTAATACTTAGAGTAGTACGAACTGGACATATTATACATTATATTAATTTTAGGTTTGATACAGTTGCATAAGTCAGTCTGAGAGGAACACAGCACTCTCTGCAATTAATTGAGAGTACTATTTTCAGCTATAATAGAGAGTGCAGAAATAAACTTATGACAGTTGATAATACATTTTTATTCTAAAAAAAGAGAATACAAATTTTAATACCACATATATACATTTAGTTTCATAAAATAATTTGGTGCTTCTGGTAATTCAGCTCTTTCAAAGAATAATTGCTTCAAATTACTTTAATGTTGAATTTCTTATCAATTAATTAAATTTGTTAATTTTCAAAAAAGAAATGTAAAATTTCTCTCTCATAACTACTATCATGTGACTCCCAGGCTTGCAAATCAAAATAATTCTCGTACATACAAGTTAGTTGCTCATCATTATGTGTGAATACAATCGTCTCTTTAATATCTACCTAGTTATCTATCCATCCACACACATACATAAACATATCCATGAAAATATATCCAACTTTTGCTTTTTTCCTAGATTTAAAAAATTCTGATTATTTTAGCTGGTTTAAAGTAGTTCAGAGTTTAATGGCTGAGGTTCAGTTATTTGTTGTATTGTTTGAGAATATTTGATTCTTGCAAGGAAAAATGGGTGAAACTCATAAGCTGTATTAAGTATAGATAAGAAGTTAGTAAGTAGAGCATGTATGAGTTAAAAAGAGAGAGGATGGGACGACTAAGAACACTGATTATTCATGAGGTACCAGAAGCACTAAATAACGAATATTATTAAATAAACATGAGGCATATGCACCACTCATTACGCATGAGGTCTTAATTCAGCCACCCACTGATGACACCCATTTTGGCCCTAACAGTTCTATGCGCAAGAAACTCACATAAAACCCATGGCTATTCAGCAAGTTAATTGGCAAGCCACAGCTATTAGCCAGACAAACGTGTTCTGTGTATCTGTGATAAAGCAAGAGTGTGTCATTTGCCCTGGGCATCTTCCCCAGGTGGGCTCCCTTGCTTGAACCTCGATGCTCATTCTGGTAACAATATCATCACAGGATAGGCAGATAGACAGGACAATTTTGTGTACTAGGGATTGTGTACTATGCATTCAGGTTAGTAGAGTCCTTCCAAAGCACTTGCATTCTATCCTAAATGTGTTAACTTACTCCAGCTCTTTCCCCTTGCTTTATGCTACGTGTGGTATTAATGTCAACCACATTAACATTGTGGTTCAGGCAATTTAATTTGGTTTGTGAACCTTTCTGTTCCATGACCACTGACTGGAAAACTTCTTTGTTGGTGTACTTGGAGTTTATTATTCCATCCAGGTAATTCCCCACACAGCAAGGATACCAAGCCTTACTGGTCTAATCAGTATTACCCTCTTAGTTATTTTGTTGACAGAGAATGGAATCAGTATTACTTTTGGGTGAATATATGCTGCAGTTCTTAGTTCTTTTCATCTTAACAGAAGATTGACTGAATTTTCAAATACAAATAATTTTGTTAGCACAGGCATACACAGATACATATCTCTCTGTACAATGAGTGTGTAAACAGCTTACACTCCAGGATTAAACACACACAAATATGTACACACAGAGAAAACAGTAACTACTACACCTGGTCATTGTAGCAAAAGCGTAAATTTGTGTGTGTAGGAGATGACCATAGTTAATACTCATTTGTTGATGTGAATTAATTATGATTATTCTTTTCAAATGATCCCTTGATGTTAAGTAAAATTGCAGATGTTAGCTTTGTTGGCTTTGGAACAGCAGGTTGCTCCTCACTCTGTCAGAACACAGCACTCCAGTCTGTTCCCCTACATTGGGGGGATGAGCTCCTGTTGAGACATTACCATTTTCATTGAGGCCAGTGGACTCCTCACCAGGGAGTCAAAGTTTTCTAGGTTGAACTAACCAGTCAGAATTGGTGTCAAATGCATGACCTTGACCCCTTGAGCAACATGAAAATACTCTTTATTGTAACTGCTTTTGAAAAGTTTAGATTAAACTAAGATTAAATACAAGGTCTAATTTATAAAAAAAATAATGTTGAAATAACTGAAAAGTCCATTAAAATGTGGTGTGGCTTATATTTGCTTCTCTTGAAATGCTAGTTTGCAGACGTTTCAACCCCTCCTTTCTTCAGCATGTGTCTTGTAACTGTTTTGTGATGGTGTCTCAGTATCCCAACTGCCCACCATAATATTATCTATTTCTACGTTTTTTTCTTCAGAATTTTCTTTTGAAATCTAAACATTTCCCATAAGTAACACAAACTAAAAATAAGTGTAAATATCAATATCAACTAAGCAGCTGGATAACAACTGTTATTTAGTGATGATTTTAAGAAACACAATAAAGTATTTCTCACGTTAACAATTTAGACCTGACAGTCTGTGAACAAAAGGAAAACAGTCTTTTCCACCATATTTCACTTTTTTATGTTTTGGAATCTATTGTAAATTCTGAGTTTGGTTTTAACTTTTTCAAATTTACACATATAGATTTATGAGTATATATATATATATATACACACACACACATACATATAATATGCATTATGTTATTTTGTTAGATATATTTTATAATGCTAAATATAAAATAAAATAATTTATATACCTCTATAATATATATTTACACTAATTTATAGAGTAATTTACCTTATAACACATGTTTACTTAAATTAATGTAATAGAGTGATAGATTGCCTCTATAAGCATCAAAATTATCCGTAAAGGGCTTCCTTGGTGGCGCAGTGGTTGAGAGTCTGCCTGCCGATGCAGGGGACGCGGGTTTGTGCCCCGGTCCGGGAAGATCCCACGTGCCGCGGAGCGGCTGGGCCCATGAGCCATGGCCGCTGAGCCTGCGCGTCCGGAGCCTGTGCTCCGCAACGGGAGAGGCCATGACAGTGAGAGGCCCGCATACCGCACAAAAAAAAAACCAAACAAATTATCCGTAAAAGTTTTTTCTCAGAATATTGCATTTTTCTGTAATATTTTACTTTATTGGACAGATTCTTAAAAAATGGCAAGTTTTATAATATTAACTAATCTGGTTGTCAACAATAAATAATTTCATTAAATGTGTTATGGGATCTAAGTTTAGGTTTGTGTTTATTAAAAAGAAAGTTTAGTGATAAAGAAATAACTCTTGTATTTTTAAAGACCTTGTTTTGAGTATCTACTCTGTGCCAGGAGTTGTGTTATATTTTGGATATACAAAGACAAGTATTGAATATGCCTTGCTCTCAAGGTATGGTGTGGCCATATGTACTTTGGAGGGATGGGAATAATTTGAAACTAGATAGAGGAGATGGTTGCACAGCAGTGTGAATGTACCAAGTGTCATCAAATTGTTCACTTTTACTTAACTTTATGTGTGAATTTCACCTCAAATTATTATTATTATTTTGCGGTACGCGGGCCTCTCACCGTTGTGGCCTCTCCTGTTGCGGAGCACAGGCTCCGGACGCACAGGCTCAGCGGCCATGGCTCACGAGCCCAGCGGCTCTGCGGCATGTGGGATCTTCCCGGACCGGGGCACGAACCCGTGTCCCCTGCATCGGCAGGCGGACTCTCAACCACTGCGCCACCAGGGAAGCCCTAACCTCAAATTATTAACGAAGAAAAAATGCTGGTACAGAGAGAGAGAAAAGGAGAGGAAGTGCATCACAGGTACCAGTTGCTCTGAATGACCCTTTGATTTCACTTGAATGAACTTTCATTTAGACTGAACCATAAGGAAGTTGGGTTTCATAGTGATTAGAAATAGAAATGCACCTCTGTATCACAGGGTGACAAGTAGGATGCCTTCAGCCACAAATAACAGAAAAGCTCATCTCAAATGGTTTAAGCATAGGAAATTTGTTATCATATGTAGCCTGAAACTTATTGGTACAGTGTCCCCAGGTCTTGTTGTTTAATCAAGAACCCCTGAGTTTTATTTTTTCTGCTCCACCAAACTCAGTGTGTTAGAAGCTCTTCTTCCAGGCTTCTTACAGCAGCAAGAGTTCTGTGTACCATGTTCAGACATAGCAAAGTCACATAGAAGAAGAAAGACTATTTCTTCCTCAAAGTTCATTTTAAATAATACGGATTTTTTCCTAAAAGTCCCTGAAGACATTTTTTCACATCTTATTGGCCAGAATTGAATCAAATGACCATGAACTAATCACTGAAAAGAAGAATACAATTGCCACAACCGAACTTCAGACAAATTTAGATATACTCCTTGAGCAGGAAATAGTTATCTTCCCATAAGATGGGAACAAATTAGGGTCTGTAAGCAAAGGAGAAAGTAATGTTATTTTAGTGGACTGTCACCAGAGGCCACTAAAGATGACAGTATAAAAATGCATACATATTAAATGAAATATATGAGAACTAAAACAATAATTGTCTTGATATGGTAGAATTTTGTAATTGATATATCAGATATACAATATATAGTTTTGGCATGATTACTCAAAAATTAGTGCAAATTCTTGCATAAGACAAACGAGAAAAATCTTTCTTACTATTTTCTAATCCTAGTATTTAAACTTAAAGCTAAATTTCAGTTCAAATTTAGAAGCTTTATAGTATAATAAAAAGAGTAAAATATTTGTTGCCAGAAAAACTTAGGTTCAATTTCTTCTCTACAATTTTTTAAATGATTAGCCTTGAGCAAAATGTTTTACCTCTCTAACTAAGCCTCAACTTCCTCATCTAGAAAATGAAGATAATGACGTTGTACTCTCAGAATTATTTTTAAAGATAAAACATCTGTGCTTGAGACATAGTATGTTACCTATTTTTATTGTTTTATAAATAAAACAAAATATGTACGGCAAGCCAACCTCCTCATTAGACTTTCCCTTTTAATTGTTTTGTTTTAGTAATTGGCATTGAGTACAGAGGCTAAACCAAATAAATATTATTAATTATAATATATGACGTGAAGATGAGTATTTCCAACTTTCAAACATTAAGACAAATTATGTTAAAGAATGCTAGAATCAGGATAAACCCAATGATAACATTTATTGAGATATTTTCCATATATAGTAATTTATTTGGTTTCATTACTTGATAAACTAGTGCTATGCCTGGTTTAAATGATAAAGCAAATTATATATTTGAGTCAAACTGAAAGCAGCTCTTTGTCCCTTTCCTGTTTATCCATTTCTGTTCCCCTCTAACCTTAAAAATCTAATTATAGGAATGAGATCACTAAGTAATTGAAACTAACTCCTGACTTATGCTCTCTCCTGAATGCATGCCATACCTTGTCTAACCTGTTGATTCTTTTCCTAGATAAAAAGAAGTAAGAATCAAGAATTAAGTAGTTAAAAATGCTTAGCTCTCATACCCTCTTGCCTCCATGATTCACTGAGATTCTTCCCCTTCCATTTCTCCCTTTAAAAACTCTCATGACCGAGCAGAATCTTCAGAGTTGGTCTCTGGACATGAGTCCACCATCTCCCCAGATTGCCAGCTTTTCTGATTAAAGCACCTTTCCTTTCTACTGACACTTGCCTCTTGAATTATAGGCTTATAAGCAGTAAGCAGCCAAACCTGGGTTCAGTAACAAAACTCATACAAAGAAAATCAAGGCAATGAGTAATTAACTGTAATTATTTTCCCTTAATAGAAATTTTGGTGATAAATACCCACATGGAATCCCAAGTCTTCTGTAATTTTCTCAAGCCATCTGTTTTCTCTCTCTCTTTGTTTAGCAAGGTGTAACTATAGATGATCCACACAGAAAAAGGACCTTCTTTCTCCATTAATTTTCATGCCCGTGTGTACCCAGAAGCAAATTTATTTTATTTGTTACTTAGAAGGTCTTCATCAGAACAATAATGACTATGTGAATGGGGTCCTTATGAGAAGCTATCATGTGATTGGACATTGGGGACAGCACTCTAAAGGGAGAAGGATACTTCTGTATATTTGAAAGTTCAGCTTAGTAAATAACACCTGGAGATGGTCAGCTCCTTTCACCATGAATTGTTTTTTGTTTTCAAAGGAAATTATCCACTTCAGTGACCTACATGATACTGCCTCTAATATACCTGTGAGCAGTTGGGTCATTTACATTGATTGTAGGGTGGTCAAAGCAGTGTTCCCACGGGGATGCAGAGAGCATTTTTAGCCTTGGTGAAGTAAAAAGAAAAAGGCTTTTAGTAAAGGAAAATAGGCTAAATATTTTTGCAAAGGATTTGCTTTGATGTGCGGAGAGTCAGGTTTTCACTCTCCTCCTCATACCTGTTCCCCAACAATATCCTTCATGCTTTGTGCTCGTTTGTAACAGGTAAATTAGCTCTTCTAGAATCAATTAATTAAACTTGAGAAGAAGAGCTAACTCAATGGGACATCCCATCTCTCTCCAAATACTGCCATAAAGGATCCAGCCAGGACAGTACAACTGTGCTTTTCCCTACTAACTTATAAGCAATGCACTACATATTGTATATAATTTTCTCTATGATTAAATTGCAAGGATCTATCAATTTATTTATTGACGTATCTATCTGCCCATCTATTCATGCTTTTTCCTACACATTTATTTCAAGAACAATATTGATCATAGCCTGGGCCTTACTGCCAACTGATGAATAAAATGCAGTATTTCAATGATAGTCTCTTATTATTAAACTGTACGACCTAGAAATTACTGTAAAAAGTATCTGTAGCTATCAGAGTGATGAAATTTTAGTAAATTAAAAAAAAAAAAACCTGAAAGCAAGTATCTCCTTAAAATGATATTTTAATTATTATCCATCATAATCTTATTTTTGTCTTCTTTTACTCAAAATAAAAATATACTTCAGTATATTCAGGAAAAGGGAGGAGATAAAATTTGTGAGAGTTACGTTTAATTTTAAAAGCTTGTAAAGTTTTTATATATTTTTTAAAAATTTAAATTCCACCTTCTATTGCTGCCTCAAAGCAATACACTAAGAAAAGATATAATAAACACAGAATCATGTTGATGAAATCTGAATACATCTCTATGTTTAAATTTGGTCTTTATTACTACCACGCTCCCTAGTTCCATGTGACATTTTAGACCCAATATGTCTCCAATGCCCATTGTCTACAAAGAATATTACACTTTATCTTCACCCCCAAATTCTCATGCTAAGTGAGCAGGGGAGACATGACATCTTTAGTTATCATATCTTGTGCACAACATCATAATTTGGTCTTTTTCTTATTTTCTAAAAGAAGAATCACAATATTGTCAAATAGCATATTAGTTAGATATGAAAATTTAATTTTACAACTTCTAAATGTACAAAACTTTTGTGAACTTAACGGGGCAAAGCAAATCCTAACTGTGAACACAAAATCAAAACTGGTTTGAATACTAGATGAAATTGCTGTTGTCATTTTGTCAATACATCTTCCTAATCTGAATAGGATTCAGCATTACAGTTCCATTTGTTAGTCTTGTATGCAATTATAAAATAGCTTTACCTATCATATTAGATCTCAAAATTATATATTTGTATAAATATAAAACTATAACTGTTGAGGAAAAGAAGAACAAAGAACACATGGCATAAATATAAACCAAACAGCAAGGTGGCAGTTTATACTTATCTACATTTAAATTAAATGTAAATGTTCTAAAACAATCCCATTAACAGGGTTTATTTTATGGTCATGCATATTTTTAAATTAAATTGTCTTTATTTGTGAATATATTCAGAAGAGAAGGGAAATTAAGTTTACATTTAAAGTATAAATGAGGGACTTCCCTGGTGGCGCTATGGTTGAGAATCTGCCTGCCAATTCAGGGGACATGGGTTCGATCCCTGGTCCAGGAAGATCCCATATGCCGCAGAGCAACTAAGCCGGTGCACCACAGCTACTGAGCCTGTGCTCTAGAGCTCGCAAGCCACAACTACTGAGCCCGCGCACCACAACTACTGAAGCCTGCGCGCCTAGAGCCCACGCTCCGCAACGAAAGAAGCCGCCACAATGAGAAGCCCGTACCACAATGAAGAGTAGCTCCCGCTCACTGCAGCTAAAGAAAGCCTGCACCGAGCAACGAAGACCCAACGCAGCCAGAAATAATTTTTTTTTAAAAAAAGTATAAATGAAATGAGATTTGCCTGAGAAAAGAGGGAAGCTAAATGTATTTCTAATAATTTAAGTACTACTAAGGAAGATGATATTGAAATGACTTAATCCTCTGAAATTAGAAATTACATTGCAGTGTTTACCAATTGTGTTTTACTCTATTTGCATTCTAGCTAATTTTAGAATTCTTTAGTCATAAATGTTCATTCACTAACATTCATTTTTACATGTGCTCAACAAATATTTTTTGAGCACATGTACCAGGCACTATATAAATGCTATTGAACAAGTAAAATGCACACAGACACCCCCACACACAATGTGTATATATACCCAGGAGCATAAGGAAAATCAAGAGTGGGTGGAAAGGAAGCAGTGATCATGTTGCAGTTTGGACAAGGTTGGCCTCAATGTGATAGTGACATTTGAACAAACTTGAAAAGGTGTGGAAATTGGCAAAGTGAATATCTGAGAGAAGAGCATTCTAGCCAGTGCAAATGTCCTAAGATAAGGATGTACCTGACTCTACCAAGAAGTATCAAAGAGACCCCTGTGAATTGAGCAGAATGAGAAATGAGGAAAGTTTTGGTTTTGGTTTTATTCTTGGTAATATGTGGAACTCCTGTGGGGTTTTGAACAGAGGAGAGTCATGACTTGATATACATGTTTAAGAATATAGCTGAGGAAGGACGGAAACAGAGAACAGTTAGGAAGGTATGGCAGTGGTCCAGGCAGAGATGATGGGGAATCATATCAGGAACATGGTGATGGAGAGAGGTGGTCAGATTCTAGATATATTTTTGAAGGTACAGCCAACAGGTTTTCCTGATGAACTGGATGTGGGGTGTGAGAAAAAGAAAATCAAACTGTCCTTAAATTTTTTGGTCTGAGCAAATGAAACAATGAGTTTCCCATCAAATGTTATGTGAAAGGCTGTGATTGTAGCAGTTTGGGATGTGGGAAGATCAGGAGGGCAGCTCTGGACAAACTAAGTTTTGATATTTGTTAGGAATTTGAGTGGAAATAACAAGTAGAATTTGGGCTCAGGTTTAAAGTTTGAGAGAAACTTCTCTGACATAAATACATATTCTGTATCATCAGGTTATAATGATATTTAAAGTCAGGAATGTGATGAGATCACTAAGTGAGTGAGTATAGACAGAAAATGATCAGGGACTGAGCCCTTGGGCACACCAACTTTGAGAGTAAATATATACATATTAATATATGAATTTTTTGTCCAAATCCTAGTTATTTTTATTTTCACTGTGCTCAGAATATAGAATTTAGTAGTAAATATATTTAAAGAATTATGGATACTGTCTCATCATGTATTTCCTTGATGTTTAGATAAAGTTTAGTGATGGCTTTCAGCAGAAATAAATCAAATTAAAAACAGGATTTCCCATTCTGCTTACTGGGTTTCTTTTTGGATACATTTGTCTGACACTAATGTATTCTTTACTGAGATTTTCAAAACAAGATGAGTCTATAAAATGACATTTGCAGAAAGTCTAAAGTCTATGATTAGACTGAAAAGAAAGTGAAAATACAAAATCAAAGATACATAATTATCTTCAGTAAGAAAATGGAATAAATGCATTTTCTTCAAGCTAATTTTGTTTTGACTGGTGCATTTGCTATTTTTTTCCCCTAGATAATATATGGGGCATTTGCTATTATATTATACACACTTTTCAAATCCTAATTACAAACTTCTGTTTTTAATCTTTCTTTATAGTATAGCATTATGATTATTTAAGAGTGATTAGAATTTTAACTTTAAGCACTGGAATCACACCTAAATTTCCTTTCAAAATGATTCACCACATGTTAAATTCAAGTTTGTTTTGTAATACTTCAGTTCAATGTGTTCAGCATGCATTGTAAAGTTGATATAAGGTAATATTTATATAATCATGTTCTTCTATAGCACATGATTACACCCATCTATTTTTCTTAAACATACCAGAATATACATAAGGGGGGCAAGGGGGGACTCACTGAGAAAACTGCTAATATTGTTTATTCAAAGATATAAATATTTGTGAATTTTCTATATTAAATTCTAGCAATTTCTTTGGCCAGATTCTTAAGCTCCACAGGTACATTTCTATATTCCAAGTTGCCATAGGCAGCAGTTTTAACAATTTTTCCAACAGCGTATAATACAGGTTGCCATTTTTCCAGCCTGATATAGCAGTTTTATGCCACTTTTCCAAGTTCCACAATTTCCTTGATGCTTCTCCAGATTTCACTTATTCCAGACACAAAATTAATACAACATGTTTTAGGTTTTTTTACAGCAGCACCCCATTTCTAGATAATAGTTCATGTATCAGTTAGATTTTGCTGTGTAACAACAACAACAAAAAATCTGAAACTTAAATCTTGAAAATCTATTTGGTTTCATAAACATATTGCCTTAAAAAGCTAATTATTTCATTTAGCTCATGATTTTTTTAGTGTCTAGGTAGTTCTCCTGGTCTGAGGGAGTTCAAATGATTTCTGATGGGCTCTATCATATGCCTATTGACAGCTGGCCAGTAGTGAGATGATCTGAAATGACCTTCTTATCTCTGGAAGTTAGTAAATTGTGACACAGGGCACTCCCTTCTCTTCCGCGTGTCCCCTCATCTTCTTGTGCACTATTATGGTTCACTTGGTTCATGTTGGTGGTTTCAAGTCTCTGCTTGCATCGCATTTCCCACCATCCCATTGGTAAAACCAATCCCAGGCCAAGTCCAAATTCAAAGATCCCACCTCCTAAGGGAGCAGAAACCTCTGCCAGCTCACATCATACATGCCATAAGAATTAGAAATAGATATGTTGTTTTAAGCCTTTGGAATTTTGGTATTACTATAGCATATCCATTCTATGCTATCCAATCCTATCCTAATATAAATAATGGTATAGTTATTGGAAGTGAGGTTGTCCTATCAGAAGCCTAAAATAGCTGGCATTATTTTAAGGACCAGGTGATGGGCAATTAAGAAATTGATTCCTGAGAATGGAAGGACAGCCTTCTATGCCATGAAGTGGCAAAACGTTTGGTAAAACTCATCAGATATAGCTCAGAAGCTAGATCGTTTGCCTACTGAACTTTTTTAGATCGTGGAGAAGATATTCTACAATTGAATTATAATACTGTGTATTGATCACTACTGACTGGATATGACCAGGTATTACATGAAAATGATGAACTCAGAAAATAGATTGTTTTCAAGCCAAAATAAAAAGTAATGAAGAAATCTGAAAAATTCAGGGTATACAAATAATGAAGCAGTAAAATGCTTTTTAATCTTTACAGCAGGAGATAAAATCATGAAAATATGGTAGCAACAAAGGCCTCTGAAATTCAGCCTGGAAGAAAAAGTCAGACTAAGAGTGTAGCTTGCTTTCTTATTATTAAAATTTCTCACCTGATTAAGGTAATTCAGGAAAATATAGCAGTACAATGGTATGAAAACTAGTAATATCTGTCAGTGCATAAAATGATTCAGGACATGAATCAGAGTAGGGGTATAGCTTTTGCCAGAGGACTATGAAAGCTTAATTTGAGAGACAGACATTTGGCAAAAAGTAAAGAAAGATAGCAGATCTGAAAACTATTTTCCAAAAATAGCTGGCACATGGAATTGATTAGATTCGAGTGGATGTGAATAGAGACTGAAGTGCTGCTAAACAAACCATGAGTCTAGACTTGAAAATTCCCATGACTCTTTGAAAGCAAACAGCCCTTGGGACCCCAATCTGCAGTGAGTATGAAGAGAACTGTGAAAGCTGGGCATATTCTTCAATAGCCACCGAGGATGAGGGCACATGAAATGCCCTGTCTTAGTCAACTCACTGACATTAACAAAATACCATAGACTGGGTGGCTTAAACAATAGAAATGTATTATGTCATAGCCCTGGAGGACAGAAGTTCAAGATCCCATTTGCCCTGAGTGAGTGTGTAGAAGTGAGCCTCCACAGCCACCCAAAAAGGGTAAGAAGAAATGTTTACATGCCAAGTCACTGAGGCCCTGGGGTTATATAATCCGAGTACAAACCCACTTGGCCTGTCTAATGTGACTAACTTTTACTGAAAATTTAAAAAATACATTTTTCAAAATAAAAGAAGTCATGCAAGTCTTTTGTTCTTACTGCAGTGAAATAAAGCTGGTAACTAACAAGAAAAGAAAAATTTTAAGTTACAGAAATTAAAAAGAAAATTCTACCCTAGAAATAAAGGAAATCAAGCTAAATCTGCAAGTTAAACAACATAAATGAAGGAAAGGAATAAGTGAAAACTATATATTGAAATGTGTCTGATAGCAAGTTGCCTTCAGAAGTACAAGGACTTCAACAAACTTAACAGAGACCGATATAAGAGAAAACAAATCAGTGAACAATAAACTGGCAATTTATAGAATATATATATGTATGTAAGCAGTAATCTTTTGAAAATATTATGTCCAATCTCACTTATAAGCAGGAAATGCTAATGGACAAAACAATGTGATATTTTTAGTTTATTTTATTAGCAAAAATTATAGAGATTTTCAGTGTGGGTAGGAGCATGAGGATGTTAATTCAATAAACATTCCTTGAGGCTGCCATATGCCTGGCAATTAGGATGCAGCAGTAAAAACACAGGAAAACCTTCCACCCTTATCAAGTTAATGTAATTATGATTATTTTTGATCATTTATTAGAAGATGAAAAATGTTATGAAGACAAGTAATATAAGAAGGTAGGAGAAAGAATGACCGATGGCAAAATGACAGGGGCTTCCCTGGTGGCGCAGTGGTTGAGAGTCCGCTTGCTGATGTAGGGGACACGGGTTCGTGCCCCGGTCCGGGAAGATCCCACATGCCGCGGACCGGCTGGGCCTGTGAGCCGTGGCCGCTGAGCCTGCGCGTCCGGAGCCTGTGCTCTGCAACGGGAGAGGCCACAGCAGTGAGAGGCCCGCAAACCGCAAAAAAAAAAGGCAAATTATGTTTTGATATATCCTGGGGCGATACTGATAATAATTAACTTCTTTGGCCATTCAGAATAATTGTTGGCTGCCCTGGGCTCTGGAGCAAGGTTTGAAGGACTTCTGCTAGCCAAGTGTCAAGCTGATTGCTGGGGCATGGGGCTCCTTGGGAGAGGCAAGGTGGCTGGGGGAACTAGGAAGTCCTGGGGTAAATGCTAGTTACTATATAGGTATAGAATTATTTCCACATTTTAGGAACCAGTCTGATCATATCCTAACATAACTAGCTTAATATCAGCTTACTACTGAACTTTAAAAAGTTTGAAGGAGATCTTTATATTTGAGAAATAACACGATGCACACAGAAGTAAACACATTACAACTCAATAATTTATATCTTGAATACAATATACGTACACAAATACAAACATATTTACACTTACACACAATATATATCTACATAAACTTTATACGTGGAGAGGCATATAAACATATAACATTACTTGTAAACATTTACACAAAACTAAAACCAGTAACTGATTCTGGGAGAGAAACATGAAATGAATGTTGAAAGACAATTTTAATATGAAAATGAAAGATAATTTTATTTTTAACTTCTTTATCATTACAAGTCTTGCATTTTTATAAGGAGAATGCAGTAATTTTTATATTATATCATTGAAAATAAAAATCTTGGTTGCATGTATTTAATTTGCTGTTTCCCATATTGAGAGGAAAAATGAATTAAGCAAATCCATAATTTAAAATCAAGAAAAAGGAATAAATATTTTCTTGATATTTTGTTACCAGAATCTCACAAACTACTCAAGGAAGGTAAAAGTGGCTGAATATAAACTTGTTGCAAAGTGGCTGCTTTTGCTGCACCTCAATGTCACTTCACTCCTGATTGTTTCGTTTTCAATGCAGGCAGTGGTTCTGCAGCTCATCAAATACAATGAGCATCTGTTCTTTCAAGTGTAGAGAATCCTGCAGAGATTGAAGAGCATTTTGCTGACAACTATTTCATGCAATACATCTTACATACTGTCTTGACTATGACGTGACATATTTTTCAGGGCACTTCTAAATTTATCTAATTTTTTCATTCTATAACCATCATTTGCCTCTAAGAGCCCAGTATGTGATAGGCAAATGGAGATTTGAAGAAGAAAATAGATCACTTGGCCTTTTTAAGACAGATTCTGTTTTTGTAGTTGCGATTATTATTACTACTCCTTTGCTTTTGTTCTGAGGGATTTGCTGTGTGTATTTGAAATAAAATATATGTAAGCTGAGGTATATAAATAGTGTAATAGATTTCAAATTGGTCATGAACATGTACTGTGAAATTCGTTGTCACCTAACCTTTCTGTGTACTAAATTTCTTATGTCTTGTCTGTAAAGTAGAAGCAAATGTCAAGCAAGAAGGGAAGGCCCCTTTAAAACCTTCTAGGATTTTATTGATAAGAAAGTTGAAGATCTTTGAGATTGACTTTATGCCTGGGAAAATGGAAGATCTTAGAGACAGGATGATTTTCTCCTAATTACATAATGGGTCTTTGGCCATAGGATAAGAACCCAGACTTAAATCTGCATGTGCTAAAAGAATTAATACCCCTCTTTTACAGAAATAAGTTTAATCCTTTTGTGTCAAAGATGATATTATGATAAAATTAAACAAAAGGTATTCTTTAAAATGTTAGTCATAAATGCTATTCAGCAAAAATTTGTGGTCATTTCTCCTCTAGACAGAGAATTACAATTCACTGCTCTTAAAGCTAGCTGTGCTTTGATGAAAAAAAAAAAGGTCCATGAAAACATGCAATTTCCATACTTCCGGCTGAAAATCTGGAGCTTGAGAACAGTTTACCACGTGCACTCCTTCCCACCTCAACAAATGTGGAAACCCAAAAATGGAACGTGAATAGTCTGGGCTCTCGGGTGAAGACAAAGCAAAGTAGAGCCCCAGCTGACCCTTGATGGACATTTACCATGTGAGATAATGATCATGCTTTTGTCAACCACTGTGGATGGGTGGTAGCATATCACATATATATGCTGTATGCATACACCTAGGTTTGCTTCCTTCATATATATGCCCTGGAAGATAAATGATTGAATATATGATTTTAGGAATAGATTTCATCAGTTATGCAGTAAAATTGTACAGGGTCATGAGTGACTTCTCATCACTTCACTAGTAGTTCTCATATGTTCTCCTAACATAATTTGGGCCCATAGACTGTTGGGCCGGCTGCTCCTGCCTAATGGCACATTTATCCATCGCACTCTCGGGTTAGATGTAGAGCACAACTTCCTCCTTTACATTTTCTAGTGCACTTCATCAAGTCATTTTTGTTTTCGTAACGGATATTTTTGTTAGTTTTGTTAGCAAATGTCAAGCAGAAATGGCCCATTGGAAACCATCCAGAATTTATTGATTAGGAAAATGAAGATCTTAAAAACTCATTTCATTGATGAAAAAAATTGCTGTTTTTAGAAAGACTATCAGGAAGATAAGGTTTTTGGGTTGTTACATACGTGACAATATTTTCATTTTGCCCTCACATTTTACTGTTTTTGTCATGTATAATTCTAGGATCAATGGTAATCAAAACTTTGAAGAGACAAAGGACTTGCTGCTTGTCAGTCACTTTGCATCAAATATTATTCATGACATGTCTCGTGCCAGTCTTATTCTTGCTACTGTGGAGGTAAAGTTATAATTATTAAAAATTTCAGCATTTTAAATTATTTTTTGTGAAACATTATGAGTATATATCTACGTATATGTATATTTAAAATAATTTTCTGCCAAACATTAGTAGACTATCTAAATGTAAAGATAAGTAGGTATATTTTCAGCTCTTAGTTATAGCCCTAAATTCTGTTTTCTCTTGTTGATTCTCTTTTAATAGGGATGCTTGAACATATGGCTTTGGGCTCTATATCTCTAAACTTTTCTATTACATCTTATATCTCTTTTACTTATTGTTGAACCTTCAGGAGAATTTTACATTTTAAATTGAAGGTCACTTACATGTGCATTATCTTTTCTAGACATTCTATTGAAGTAGAATAGAAATTGTGTTTTAACATAATTATTTCTTATTTTCTGATTGCTCTCCTTCTAGAGAAGTTAGTTTTTAGTTTTTTCTGAATATAACATGCTCCTGATTCTTGCTATAATATTTATTTCATAGTGTTATGTTTTTGTCCTGAGACTCATAGATACAGCTTTTGGCTCGACCAATTGTCCTCATTGCTCATAGTAAATTTTTCTTTAATATTTTTTATATTTCTCAAATATTTGTTTGTATTTTGTTGTGCTTTTATATTTGAGAGTGTCAACCAAAAAAAAAAAATACACAGAAGTTTGCAAATAAGAGAGTTTATTTGGGGTCTTATTAATTGCACTTCAGGAGACTCAGATTTGACTTAAATCAAAAGAGGATTCTGGGGAAGAGAAGAGGTCCGGGACTTATAAAGACAAAGGCCATGAGGCTGTACTCTGACACCAGAAGGGAAATATTTGTCTTTAAGGGATGTCTGTCATGAGTTGTTTTAGGGTAAGGGTCCCAAAAGTATCTTGAATTTCTGGCAGATGTTCTGGATGCCTTCATTAGGACAATAAGTGGTCAAAAGGTCAGATTCCATCCAGGCTGAGATGTGCGTAAGTCACACGTCCTCAATGGCCTCTCAACCTCATTTTAGAGAGCTCTCTTAGGAATACCTACTCCCTTTTGATTTTCCTTCCACAAGAACAGCGCTCTGAGATGTAGTATATATTTCTTGTAGTTGTGCTAGTCTGTTTATTCTTCTGAATTAGCTTCCTCTGAGCATAGTCTGTCATGAGCAGACTAAAATAAGGATGCTCCTATTTTGAAATGCTGTATGGTAATGTTACATTATTGAGTGGAGGAATGTTCAGATTTTTTCTTTTTCATCTGTGTCCCCTACAGAGGTCTGCAGTGAAACTTAACTATGTTCGGCTTTTCAGCCATATGAGCTCCCCATGAAATATTTTGCTGTGGTTAGAAAGTAATTCTCACAGCTTGGACTTGGAAGCAAGTGCTGCTTTTTATGCTGGAGGGAAGGGGTGGTTCTAGCTCCAGTCTTGGTAGGTGGCCCATTATTTATTTAACTACACTAGCAGTTCTCCAACTTTTTGGTCTTAGGACTTATTTCTATACTTTTATTTATGTGAGTTATCTCTTCTAATGTCTACCACATTAATAGTTAAAACCAAAAACCATTTAAAACCCAAGAATATAGAAACACACATTTCATTAATCTTCAGAGTGATGATGTCAGCATATCACGTAGTCTCTGAGAAGTTTTCCACTATACATCGGGAGAGAATGAGAGTGAAAAAGACAACGACATTACTAAGAGTTTATATTATTGCAAAAATAACCCCTAGACCACAGTTTGAAAACCACTGAGATCTGTTATTCAGTGGTTTAGGTAGGGTAAATCATGTTTGGAAGTAATATAATGTTTTTTGCACATTTTCTTTCCTGTTGCCTTTTCTAGAATTTATTCTGGATCTTTATAAGTTACTACTGAATGGCATGTAGAGACATAAGTGACCTCTCTCTATCCTGCTTTGCTTTATCCATGACCTAAAAGCTGGTAGATACACTGCTCATTCCTGCATCTCCTATCAGTTTATTCTGAGCTTAGACTCTGTTGGAAAATGATGGTTAACTCTGCAGCAACCATCTTTATTTGGGTTTGATTTTTCACTTCTCTACATGTTCCAGCAGTTTCATCCCATCTGCTTTGTGTTCCTTTGTAGTCAGTCTCTTTTTCTCATCCCCAGCCCCTTGCAACCACAGATCTACCATCACTATTGTTTTGCCTTTTTTAGAACTTAAAAAGATGCAGTCGTATAGTATGAAGTTGTTTGCGACCAGCTGATTTCATTTAGCACAATGCCTGTGGGGTTCATCCATGTTGTGTATGTGGGTAATTTTTTGCTTGTTATTGCTTAGTAGTTGGATCCATTTTATTGATTACTCATAGACGTTTTGGTTGTTTTTCAATTTTTGCTATTCTGAATAAAGCTGTAATGAATATTTTGTACAAGTCTTAATGGTGACAGGTTTTCATTGAAACTAATTTGTTTTTAAATATACTACTTTATTATTATTTTGATCTTGAAGTGATTTGCCATATGCTGCAAACATAAATCATTTTTTTCATTTCAATAACGGGGCAGAAGATGAAATAGAGATATTAAATATATTGATCTGAAACAAAGTTTTGATACAAGGTCAGTTACAATGGAGGAATTATACTTCAGGGCATTTTGAAAAATTTCAAAGGTATTGGGAACATTTTATTATAAAGGGTCATTACAAAAACCAGAACTTTTAAATAAATTGATTTGTTTTAAGTACTTGTGACCTAAAATTGGTGCTAGACTAAAATAATCAACGTTTATGATTTTTTAAAAATGTCATGGGTCTTAGAGAATATTTTAAAAGGTTTACCTTTGGTATAGAATCATTACCAAATGTTTTGGAGAATATTGGGTTTTATTAAGACTAGTGAATTTCTTGGTCTTTAAAACTCATGTTTTTATTTTTTATTTATTTATTTTTTGCAGTACGCGGGCCTCTCACCATTGTGGCCTCTCCCGCTGCGGAGCAGAGGCTCTGGACGCACAGGCTCAGCGGCCATGGCTCACGGGCCCAGCCGCTCCGCATCATGTGGGATCCTCCCGGACTGGGGCACGAACCCGTGTCCCCTGCATTGGCAGGCAGACTCTCAACCACTGTGCCACCAGGGAAGGCCTAAAACTTGTATTTTTAATTTTCATGGCATTTCTCATTTAACAAAGTATTTACTTTATTTTACCCATTCAACGAACACTTACTGAGCAACATTATGTGTTAGGTAATATCATAGATTCAAAAGTCAGAGAGAAAAGATGTAAATATACACAAAATATTTCATAGTCTGCTAAAGACACAGCTTCAACTGTGTCCCTGTAACCATGGACATAATGACACAGAAGAGAGACAAATTTTTGAGTGTCCAGCCTTAATTCTAATCATTTTGCTTCCTAGCCAGTTTTGGGGTTCTCCACTCTCCACTTGCATCTTGCCTCACCAGTGGAATTTCACACCTGTGACTCTATCCTCTGAGTGAAATACACTACCTTGTGGAGGGTTAACAAAATTCTTCATTAGTGCTGAGGACTCTGAACTCTGATTGGAATTCTTCAGTCATAACCTATTCTTTCCAAGTTTAAAGATGTTTTTAACAACTACTCACTTAATAGAGACAACCTATCCACAAATTAAAATCAGGGAAGGTCCTTAATTTTTGTACCAATACATCAACGATGAATCTCTAAAAAGTAGAAAATGGTGAGTGTGGATTAAGTTAATGAATGAATGAATGAATGAAAAACTATTGTTTATACTTAGGAGCAAAATTGCTCTTTCTATTAATCCTACAGGCTACTATTTCCTCATTAAAATATTTTCATTATATAACTTTAAGAAACTTAAAGTAAAACATGTACAAATAGAAGATGAATTCACAGAAGCAATTTCAATAATAGACTAGCTCTAATGCCACTGTAATGATAGAACGCTGTGGGATGCCCAAGGAAGTTGATACTGGCTGGGGAAACAAGTTCTTATTTGCTTAATAATGTAATTCTCCAAAAAACTAAAATTTATCTTTCACTGAAAATCTGAAGTCTGGTGCTATATTTATACCAATTTATTCTACAGATATTCAGAAGTTTTCATGGACTTAGATACTGAATTAGTTGTTCAGTTCTATTCAACAATGTATGATTACACTAGTAAGATCTATTGTGATTCTAAATATATTCCATGAAATGATTTTGGAATGGACAAATTATATACAAAATGTTTATTGAAAAGACTAACAAATTTATCTAATGCCTTAAAAACTCTAGAAAAAGAAAGATAACAAGGCTAACCCCTTTTCCCCTAAAATGTGTACAGTATTATAAAAATCACATTCAGATATGTCATATAACAACTTCTTCCCACCGCTTGTTTTGGTATTAATGCTGTTTGATTGGAAATCATTGGAAGCCATTTTAATGGAAATGTTACCAGTGCTTATTATCAAAATATCTTATTGAAAATAAAACAAATGAACCAACCAAACAACAACAAAAACACTCCTTACTTTGATTCCTATTTTTTTCACCATCCTTTCTCAAATTCATCTTATAACTTCTCCTAGATAAGAAAAAAATGTATGTCACTATTTTCAACTTGATAAAAGGCAATTGATTGTTGAAGGTAATTTTTCCTTTGTTGGCTTGAAGCAGAAGCCAAAGATTTAATAGATGCATGTATGCATTTTTGTAAGCCTGATCTCTAAGCCTAAAGCCTTTGATTTCAAGGTTACAATGTGGTACCAATAATGGCACAAGCCCTTTCTATTATCTGTAATAGAAAATTACATAAACTGGGATAAATCCAGTTAGGAGGTCTTTTTGTGATTTTATACAAAACAAAAGCTTAGACTGATATCAGCCTTTATCAGCTTCCCTGATCCAGAAAACCCTTTTTCCTCCAAGCACCGCTTTTGCTGTATCTCACAGACATTGATAAGTTGTGTTTTCATTTTCATTCAATTCAAAATAGTTTAAAATTTCTCTTGTGATTTCTTCTTTTACTCATGTGTTATTTAGAAATATATTGTTTAATTTCCACATATTTGGAGATTTTAATTTTATCTTCCTGTTACTGATGTCTAGTTTAATTCCATTGTGATCTGAGAACAGACATTATATAATTTCTATTGTTTTAAATTCATTAAGGTGTGTTTTATGGTGCAGAATGTGGTCTATCTTGATGAATGTTCCATGTGAGCCTATGAAAAATGTGTATTCTGCTGTTGTTGGATGATATAGGCTATAGATGTCAGTTATATTCACTTGATATTGAGTTTGACACTTGTTATTCAGTTCAACTGTCCTTACTGAAGTTCTGTTTGATGGATCTGTCCATTTTTGAGAGAGGTGTGTTGAAATCTCCAACTATGATAGTGGGTTTACCTATTTACTCTTGTAGTTCTATCTGTTTTCACCTCACTTCTTTGATACTCTGTTGTCATTAGCATACATGTTAAGAATTGTTATGGCTTCTTGGAGAACTGAGCCCTTTTTCATTATGCAATGCCCTTCTTCCAAATAATTTTTCTTACTTTGAAGTTAGCTCTGTCTGAAATTAATACAGCTACTCTTGCTTTCTTATGATTAGTGTTAGCATGGTGTATTTTTTTCCATCCACTTATGTTTTATCTATACGTGTCTACATACTTAAAGTGGGTTTTTTATAGATAACATATAGTTGGGCCATGTTTTATGATTCACTCTAACAATCTCTGTCCTTTAATTGGTGCATTTAGACCACTGATATTCAAAGTGATTATCCATATAGTTGGATTAATATCTACTATATTCATTAGAGCTTTCAATTTGCAGCCCTTGCTCTTTGTTCCTGTTTTTGTCTTCCAGTTTTTTTCTGCCTTTTGTGGTTTTAACTGAGCACTTTATATGATTCTATTTTCTCTCCTTTATTAGTATATCAGTTATACTTTTTTTAAACTTTTCTTAGTGGTTTCCCTAGAGCTTGCAATATACATTTACAACTAATTCAAGTCCACTTTCAAGTAACACTATATTGCTCACAAGTAGTATATACCTTATAGTAACAAAATAATTCTAATTCCTCCCTCCAATCATGCAGCCACTCATTTCACTTATATATAAGTATATAAAGCTTATACATAAGCATACCTTATGTATAAGATTATACATAAGGATACATAACTTAATATATTGTTGCTATTATTATTTTGAGCAAACTGTTATCTCTTACACCAATTAAGAATAAGAAAAATAAGTTATTTTACCTTCACTTATTTCTTCTTCAGTGCACTTCCTTTCTAATGTAGATTTGAGTTTCTAATCTATGTTATATTCCTTTTCACTAAAGAACTTTTTTTTTAATTGAAGTATAGTTCATTCATAATGCTGTGTTAGTTTATATATACATATATATTCTTTTCTGTTACATTTTATTATACGATATTGAATACAGTTCTCTATCCTATATAGTAGGACCTTGTTGTTTATCTGTTTTATATATAGTAGTTTGTATCTGCTAATCCCAAACCTCTAATTTATCCCTCCCTCCTTTCCCCTTTGGTAACCATAATTTTGTTTTCTATATCTGTGAGTCTGTTTCTCTTTTGTAAATAAGTTCATTTGTATCATATTTTAGATTCCACATATAAGTGATATCATATGATATTAGTCTTTGTCTGACTTACTTCACTTGATATGATAACCTCTGGGTCCATCCATGTTACTGCAAATGGCGTTATTTCATTTTTTTATGGCTACTAGTATTCCACTGGGTACATATATATATTTACACACACACATTGTGTACATATATATATTTACACACACACCTTGTGTGTGTATATATATATATATATACACACACACAGATATAGATATAGATATATATATATATATATATACACACACACACACACACACACACACACACACACCACTTCTTTATCCATTCATC
Source organism: Orcinus orca (assembly GCF_937001465.1). Classification (NCBI taxonomy): domain Eukaryota; kingdom Metazoa; phylum Chordata; class Mammalia; order Artiodactyla; family Delphinidae; genus Orcinus; species Orcinus orca. The sequence continues at coordinate 24,079,200 of NC_064563.1, forward strand.
CGTCAATGGACATGTAGGTTGCTTCAATGTCTTGGCAATTGTAAATAGTGCTGCTATGAACATTGGGGTGCATGTATCTTTTTGAATGAGTTTTCTCCAGATATATGTCCAGGAATGGGATTGCTGGATCATATGGTAACTCTATTCTTAGTTTTTTAAGGAACCTCCATACTGTTATCCATAGTGGTTGCACCAATTTACATTCCTACCAACAGTGCAAGAGGGTTCCCTTTTTTCCTCACCCTCTCCAGCATTTATTATTTATAGACTTTTTGATGATGGCCATTCTGACGGGTGTGAGGTGGTACCTCATGGTAGTTTTGATTTGCATTTCTCTAATAATGAGCAATGCTGAACATTTTTTCGGGTGCTTATTGGCCATCTGTATGTCTTCTTTGGAGAAATGTCTATTTAGGTCTTCTGCCCAATTTTTAAATTTTTTTTTACTTTTGTTTTTATTGAGTTGTATGAGCTGTTTGTATTTTTTGAAAATTAAGTCCTTGTCAGTTGCATCATTTGCAAATATACTCTCCCATTCTGTAGGTTGTCTTTTCATTTTGTTTATGGTTTCCTTTGCTGTGCAAAAGCTTGTAAGTTTGATTAGGTCCCATTTATTTATTTTTGCTTTTATTTCTGTTACCCTGGGAGACTGACTAAGAAAACTTTGGTAGGATTTATATTAGAGAATGTTTTATCTATGTTCTTTTCTAGGAGCCTTATGGTGTCATGTCTTATATTTAAGTCTTTAAGCCATTTGGAGTTTATTTTTGTGTATGGTGTGAGGGACTGAAGAACTTTTTATTTTTTTAACATATCCTGTAAATCAGGTCTACTGGCAACTGATTACAGATTTTCTTTGTCTGAGAGAGTTTATTGTTCCTTCACTTTTGAAGGATTATTTCACAGGATACACAATTCCAGGTTCGTGGGTTTTTTGTTTGTTTTCTTTCTCTCAACACTTAACATATTTCATTCTACTCTTTCTTGTTTGCATGGTTTCTGAAGAATTGAATGTAACTCTTATCTCTGGCTTCTTTCAGAGGAGAAAGAATCTCTGGATTTTTTCTTTATCTTTGATTTTCTGTAGTTTGAAGATCAGATGCCTGGGTACAGTTTTTCTAGCATGTGTCCTGCTTGATTTTCTCTAAGCTTCCTGGATATGTAGTTCGGTGTCTAATGTTAATATGGGGAAATTCTCAGTTATTATTGCTTCAAATATTCTTCTGTTCCTTTCTCTCTTTCTTCTCCTTTTTATATTCATATTACATATATTTTACACCTTCTGTAGTTCTTCCACAGTCCTTGGATATCCTATTGTGTTTTTTTTTTCTTTCTTTCTCTCTTTCTTTCTTTTTATTTTTATTTTTAAGGATTCTATTGATATATCCTCTAGGTCAGACATTCTTTCCTGAGTCCTGTCCAGTTTACTGATAAGCCCATCAAAGGCATTCTTCACTTCTATTTCAGTGCTTTTGACCTTTAGCATTTTGTTTTGGTTCTTTCTTAGGATTTCCATCTTTCTGCTTACATTGTCCATCTGTTCTTGCATGGAGTCTGCTTTATCCATTAGAGCCCTTAGCATACTAATCCTACTTGTTTTAAATTTGCTGGTATGATAATTCTAACATTCTGTCATGTGTAGTTCTGATCCTTGTTATGTCTCTTCAAATTGTGTTTTTTGCCTCTTGGTGTGCCTTGTAATTTTTTCCTGACAGCCAGATTTGATGTACTGGGTAAAAGGAACTGCTGTAAATAGGTCTTTGTTAATGTGGTGGTGAGGTGTTGGGTTGGAAGTATTGTACAGTCTTATGATTAGGGCTGAGTCTTTTAGTGAACCTATGCTTGTAGATTGTGAATTTCACAAGTGTTTCTCAGCTCTTTTCTCTCCACTTGTCTGGGACAGGATGGCTTGAGTAGCTGAAGTTGTGCGTTTCCCTTCTCCCATGTAGAAGGCGAGAGCTGGCTGGAATTGGGTGTTTCCCTCTCAAAGGTCAGTGAGGCTCTCCTTAACTAGTTTCCCCTAAGGGCCAGCATGGTTAAGACGAGCAGAGTACTCTGACATTTCAAAATGGTCCCCTTTCCCTTTCCTCTGGTTGAAGGCTGAGGAGATTTTTCTCCTATATTTACTGTGGGAATCTGATTGAGCTCCTGGAGGTGAATTTTACGATATTGCTAGGGGTCCACTTACTACAAGGTCCCTCTGGAGTGTTTCACTCTCAGAGTTGCCCACACTGAGCCTCCAGCAAATTTGTCAATTGCAGTTCGGGTTTTCCTACCAGAGCACTGGTTCTCTGAGCAGTTTCCACGCATGAGTCTCTGCTCCAAAAAGCCATGTACCTCTGTTTGCCTGTCTGTCTCTCCAGGGAGCAGCTGTTTGCCCTGTGTCCTCCCTGCTATTACAGGTCCAAGAATAGTTGTTGACTTTTCAGTCTGTTTAGCTTTCTACTTGTTTTAGGACTGCTGGAGATTTCCAAGCTCCTTACACACAACTGAAATTTGGAAGTCCCACTCATATATAAAACTTATTTAAAAACAAGATAGGAAAACAGGTAACAAGATAATAAATGAAGTCAAGGAATGATAAATTAAATGTATTGAAAATGCATTACTGAGTGAGTTCGATAGCTAATTCTTTAAAAAGCTTTTAAAGGAATACATTTTTGAAGTAGTTCATTGCTATATTTATTAGTCTAACCCATTGTATCAACAAGAAAAAGCAGCAAACAAATGTACTATAACAACAAAAACTGAAAGGTATTCAATAAGACCCAGTTACTATTTCTAATAGAAATCTTAAATGACAAAATAATTAAACATTCTAAGTATAATAATCACTGAAAATATCCTGATGAAATATTGAAACCATTTTTAATTAAAAGCAGGGCTAGACAGGATACTTGTACTAAGATTGTTTCATATTACATTAGAACGTCTAACAAATTGAACAGCACACATACACAAAATAAGAACAAAATCATAGCTTTCAGGTATTCTATTTTTTTATTCTAATTTTTCTGGAATGGCAAAGTTTGACTCCATCACTCCTTGCACTTATCTTTCTCTGATTGAACTGGAAGTATCTATTTTTATAACTTTTATAACATTAAAATTCTACTTATAGATAAAGTTAGGAGCCAAGTTACCACAGTCAAGAAGCCCTTTTAGCTACCTCATATCTCAAGCTTCTGAATAATCATGTTTCAGGAAAAAGTTATTACTTTTCTTTGATGGTGTTATACTTTTTCTCACCATATTTAGAAAGACAACACTTCTCCACAATTTTGGAGGAATTCACTAGGACTGACAAGATCAGTAACTATTAAATAATCAGATTGGAATAATATGACAATACTAACATTTATTCCAATTTTATGTTAGTCCTACTTTGCATCCTATAAAATGAAAAGGTCCTAAATGTACTTCAACCTTGTTTACACTCTATGGAAATTTGATATATGTTATGTACTGATGATGCTATAAACATTTTATGCTATGAACTAACATAAAAAATTTAAAACATCGCAGTTGTGTCAGGTTTGCTCCTTGAGTGTAGCAAATATTTTATTATGTCTCTATGATTTTCCAGTTAGTTTTCCCTTAGACGTCTAAATAAATCTGTACCTTTAAAGGAAATGATTTGGAAAAAGGTTTTAATTGGTTTATCTATGGTTCTGAACCAAAGTTTTAATACCATGCAATTTACATTATAATTTAGAGAAATTCTTATTTATTTAAATCTTACTTAAAACAGTGCCTTTTTTTTTTTTTTTTTTTGCGGTACGCGGGCCTCTCACCGTTGCGACCTCTCCCGTTGCAGAGCACAGGCTCCGGACGCGCAGGCTCAGCGGCCATGGCTCACAGGCCCAGCCACTCTGCGGCATGTGGGATCTTCCTGGACCGGGGCACGAACCTGCGTCCCCTACATCGGCAGGCGGACTCTCAACAACTGCGCCACCAGGGAAGCCCAAAAACAGTGCTTTTTTAATTTGGGGTTTATACCTTTGTTCTTTTTATTGTGGGTTGGTTCATGTTTGTTTTCTAACTTGCAGATTTTTACTAGGCCAGACTATTTATTTAAAATAAACATTTGAAGATTTGTAGTCTCTCTTTTAATAATATACATGTCGATAGATAGAAGGACAGACAGATTAAAAAAATATAGGGTTTAGCCATTACTGCATAGAATTTGATATAAAACTCAAACAATTTAGAAAGATATGCTGTGGAAATTTAGCCTATGTTCAGTTCTGGTCTCCAGCAATAGTTCACAGTCCCAAAGAATACGTACATTTAAAAAACTGTTTCATGTCAGGGGTATTAGATATACCATTTCATTTAATTCTTCATCAAAGAAGCTGGAACTTAATTTTTATTATTCTTATTTTAAAGACTGACTGGGTTTAAATTGTTCAGTAAGGTATAGTTAGTACTACAGAGTGAGTAATAGAATAGAGATTCAAAAGCTCATCTGCCTGGTTGCAAATCCTCTTCTCATTTAAGCTCACTAACTTCTAGTCATTGGTGGAGGGTTTCTAGACTCAGAGGTCATTATTGCTTCTCTTCTTCCTCAAGCAGAAAGCAGAAAACACACTGAGGTATTTCCCTTTGTGTAAACTTGGTGTTTTTTGAGGGAAAATCAAGTGTCAGATGGTTTATTTCCTTCCTCCCTTCCTTCCTTCCTTCCTCCCCTCCTCTCTTTTCTGTCTTTCTTCCTTGGGCTTAATCCATTCTGTTTGATTCTGCTTGATCAATGTTTAATAATTAAGTACTTATTATACATACAAAATGTATTTCCCATTTCTACCTTGGGCATAGGGCACACCAATGTCTTAAAATTTTAGCTAGCAAAAGTATAATGACAATAAGAGTATTTGAGCTAAATTAGAAGAAAATACTCTGGTAAATATTGTTCCAGATTACACAGGCTTGAAAACTCCTGCACCAATTTATTCTTAAAACTCATGTCTTCTGATTTTGAAAAAAAAAAATCCGTTTTTTTTCCCCAAATCTCTCAGATCATTTAGGAAGAAATATAAAGTGTTTATAGTTTACACACAGAATGGAGATAATCCCTTTGGAGGCTCTGCAGAGTCTGTGTAGGGTTGTAAAGCAAGAAGCAATCCAGTAGGAATGTGGATGCATGTGTATACTTATATAAATATTTATATCTAATTATTATATGAATATATAATGCTCTTCCTGTCAAGTATCTGTATGATATGACTGGATATTTTTCCACAGCCACAAGCTCTGTCCTTATCAAGCAGAGATAGGAATGGGGAGGAAATAGAGTGGACCTCTCTCTTTTGAGTGTTAAACACCATACAACACACTTGACTGATGGCCACTTTGCCTACATCTCTGGCTGTGTATGGTAACTAGTCAGCATGAGATAGATAATTTTAAACAAATGTTACAAAAATGTGATATTACTTTTTGCAAATTGACTTGCTTGGCAGCAACAATTTTACAATGTCACCTAAATGGTTATTTTTTCCTGCAAATTCCACCTTATTAACTGGAAGCAAGTGTCTGGCACATGTAGTTCAATGTTTTGCACATTAAGCTTAATGAAAGTGTGTTCTTCATGTTGGTGATTAACCAACTCAAGAATAAAACCAATGATAGCACAATAGCCTTTACTACTTTCTCCTATATAATGTATTCAAGTGTTCTCCTTAGTTTATTATATTAATATAATAATATAATTGAAAATCCCATTGTCATTTGCTTCCAAATATTAAAACTATTGATAATTTATGTTGAACTAATAAAGAATAGCTCAATTTAGAAAGCAGCATCTCTATTAAATTACTACATAATTAACCACCTTAAGCAATAATTTTTTAATTTGTTTACTTAGGGATGATTGATTCAAAAATTAACCTGGATTACTGAAGTAAAAATTTTCAAAATTTCTAAACAGAGTTCAGTTAGTGAATTTTGTCCTTATTTCTTCTTTAGGAGTATGACTTTTTCACCATATATATGAGAAATAGCTCAGCTTGAAAAGGAAGAATTATTTAAGGAACAATTAGTCATTTGGGGAGTTGGAAGGCAGACACAAGTTATACAAAGTGAAAGCTTCTAATAGTCATAGTGTATTAATGCATAAGTATTCCCAATATACAGTAGCTTAAAGGAACAATAAAATGACAAAACCAAAGAGATAAACCCTGACGCTAGTCCTAGGATTTGCTCTCAACAACAAATAAAATATACAATAGATGAAAAAATGTTTTATTTATGAGAGTAAAATGAATAGCACCATAGGAAGTAAGTTGTTTGCTGTAGTAAACATCAAAAGGGCAAGAATTGCAATTTGATATGTCTCCCAAGGAGTGTGAAGCTCAGATAAAGATGTGAGTCTAAAATTGGAGAAGTACATATTTAATATTAATAGAAGTCTCCACTTTGTATAAAGACCTTGAAGTGATATATATCTTCCATGCTATGCCTTAGGATGACTATTTCATCTGTTAGAGACTATCACTGCCTATCTTTATAAAGCTTGGTTTGTTTATAGCAAGAGTACAAAATGCACTATGATTCTGTGAAACAAGAAAAAAGTGGAACTGAAAGCAAGTTCTAGAAATATTCTATGAGAAAAAAATAGTAACAGTATTATTTTGGAAAACAAAGCCTGAAGTATTAGAATTCAGTCAAATGTGATATGTCGTATAGTCAAACTTGATCAACTAGCCCTTTCACAAAAATGACTTTTTGTAGAGGTTAGGTGTTTACTATGTACCAGGTACTTTTTTAGTCACTATATGTATGTTATTTAATTTAAATTTCACACACCTCAACAATGTAATAACTATGCTATTTTATAGATTAGGGAAATGAACATATGAAAATAAGCAACTCGCCCAAGGTCACAGAGTAAGTGGCAATTCAGCCTTCAAGTAAAACTTTAACCATAAAAACTTTGTTTCTAGTTTGCCTTAGTTATTTATTGCTGTAATAAAAATTGTCTTAAAATATAGTTAAAATAACAAGAAAATGTAATTTCTCACAATTTGGGCAGATCAGAAATTGGGAGCCACTTAGCTAAGCAGTTCTTCCTTGGGGAACTTTCATGAGATTTCAGTCACAATGTCAGCCAGGGCTGCAATCATCTGAAGGCTTGACTAGGACTGGAAGATACACTTCCAGAGTGGGTCACTCACATGGCCAGCTTGTTGTGGACAGGAGGCCTCTGTCCTCCACCTAATTCTCTGTAGTTCTCTCCACAGGACTGCTTGTGTTCTCATGACAAGGCAGCTGGCTTCCCCATATGTGAGCGAGCCAAGAGACAAAAAAGCAGAAGTCAGTCTGCCTTTTCTTATCTAGCCTCAGAAATTATATACTTTCACCTCCCTAATATCCTCTGATCATACAAGTCTACCCTATTCAACGTGAGAGGAGACCACACAAGTTCATGAGTACTCGGAAGTCTGGGTCACTGAGGGTCATCTTGGAGACTGGCTTCCATAAAGCTATAGGGCAAACAAGAATACACTGTTCTCCAGTGGACGTTAATTCTACTTTATTTTTACTATATTAGATATAATTCTATTTCATCACCAACAATATATTGGATATAGTTTTCTTTAGATAAGAATAGATAATGTGGGCATTGGAAGCTTCTCCCTAGTGAAGGGTTCATATCTTCCTGATTTTACTGTAATGTTTTGAATAATTACTGAAATACACATTCTAAAAGCAATCAATTTTGCAATCAATTATGCAAAAATTATAGGCTGTGTTGTTATATAGTTTAACTTCCAAGGTATTTCAGGTAACAGCTTTACAGATGTTTTGTCATTCCCTAACTTACATCCTTAGCTTTCTAGCCTGTTGTAATTTTATCCTTGCTGCCTGCTCTGAATGTAGGTAATTTCTATGACAGCAACCCATTTCTTGGTACCATTTTTCTGTAATAGTTAGGACATAGGCTAAAACGGTTGCATCAGTAACATTTTGCCTCATAACAAGCCACCCTGAAACTCAGCAGCTTGAAAAACAAGCATTGTTTAGTTCACTACTCTGCTGAGTAGTTCTCTGAGTCTGGACTGGCTCCACTCATCTCAGTGTGTGCTCTCTCATCTGGCTATGTTATTTTTGGAGTTTGATGGTGGCTAAATGATCGAGGTTAGAGGATCCCCAGAGAAAGAGAACCAGGCATGCCTTTCTTCACATAAGAGAAGCCATTTTGGCTGAAGCTATTTTGTGATCTAAGCCTGGCCACAATGCTTGTCTTTGAGCAGGTGTCAGTAATTTATAATGTTAAGTAAGAAAAGAATGCAGGATAAAGGACTGTTATCAGGCAAGAGAAGTAGCGATAGCAAAGATAATATATCAGTTGTAGACTCCCAGTTCTGTTTTTATGGTAAAGATTAGCCTGAAGTGCTCAACCACCAAATCAACTGGAACCTAAGAGATGATGTTAACTTTTTCTGATCCTCAAGGCTTCAATTCAAGTTCAATTTTGGACTTGGCCAAAATTTGTCCCAATTCTATGTTGAATTCTCCTCTGCTCAAGCCTCTTCATGAATATGCACATACCCTTAGCTTTAAACTTTCCCAATTTTGCTGTTGGGGAGACAATGCTTTGGGCAAGATCCCGGCTGTTCTTCTTACTTGCTGCATTAATAAATACTTTCTTCTCCCACTCTTTGGTTTGGTTGTGTCTTTTGACTCAACACCCACCAAGAGGCAAATCCAGTTTTTCAGGTAACACTGCCAGCTTCCACTAAAAGTAAGGTCCTTTCAAATTCTAACCTGGTTTCAAAGCCAATGCCACATGTTCTGGATTTTTATTATGGTAGCAAACAACTACCAGTTACCAAATTTTATTCTGGTGTCTACTGCTGTCTAACAAACTACTTCAAAGCTTAGTAACTTTAAACAACCACAATTTAATCATATTTCATAACTTTGGAATCAGTGATTCAGGTGCAACTTGCTGTTGGATACTTCTGCTCCATGTGGCATCAACTGGAGTCACTAGGTGGTATTCAACTGGCAGCTCTAGTCTGGAGAACTGGTGGTGACAGCTGGAAGAAAGGAATCATCTGGTCCCCTTTCTCTCTCCAGGTAGCCTTAGGGCTACCCTATGTGGTCTCTTCAGTGTATAGTTAAGTTCATACATGGCAGCTCAGGGTTCCTCAGGAATGCTAAGAGCCTAAAGAGGCTAGAAGCAGTACTGACATAGTGTCATCTCCTCCATGCTCTATTACTTCAAGCAGTCACAGGTCAGCTCATATTCAAAGGGATTGAACAAAGACCTGCCTTTCAATAAGAGGAGTGTCAAAGATTCTACAGCTACCTTTAATCTGCAAAGAGGTTAAATTACATGGAACACTTGAAATTCCCTTGCTTCATAACATTAGTTTAGAAATCCTGCCTGCTTATTCTTTTGTCATTTACGCCCTTATAAGTAAACTGGGAGAAAGCATATTCCTTTGCATAAAGTAAAACAAAATTGTAGAGATGTTAACGTGAGTCCACAAATTATGTCCAAGGAAAGAAACTGTAGCCTAGTTGTTTACAATGTTTGGAGACAGGCTTTGGGAGAAATTTCTCTGTTCTACATTTATAATTATAATGATAAAATAACTAATTGTCAATGCTTCGTGAGGCCTGTCTGGTCTTAGGTCCAGGAATTTTATATCAAAGAATCCTATCTTATTTAACGCAAAACCAGAGTGAGTAATGCTTGGAATTTTATATAGTAAGAAATAAGATAATAACGAATCATTCGAATTAACCTGTATGTTTTTTTTATTGTCCTCAATTTTCTCATTCAGGTCAAAATGATTATAGCAAGGACTGTGCCGAAGAGAGAAGGCATTGCTAAATTTGCAAGACTTATAACCAGGACACTCTGACATTTGGAAACATAAACAAGCAAAGGAAAGCAAGAAAGGTTGCCCTGTCTGACTAAAAAAAGAGCTAGATAATTTTATTTCAATGAGAAAACAGTGCACATTTATAATATTTCAGAAAAATTTAGTAAGATTAACAGTGTCTATTGGATTTTTGAGTGTGGAATTTATTGGTAACATTTACAAAACCAGTTTAAATATAGTGATGGTGCAGGAAGCCAAATTAGAAAGTCTTGAAGAGTGAATAGTAATGGGAGGAGAGAATCAGAAGAGAGTACTTAATCAAGGTTTATACTTGATTATACTGAAGGATAGTCAAGAAAATTGTTTGGAGTATGAGGAGCATGAAAATCAGAGGAGGTTCTTAAATTATTTTATGGCAATCTTCTTTGGAAAACTACCATGATACAAATTAATTCAGTAAAATGATGTATTTGGGGAGGAGGGGCAAATAGTATTTATAAAAATTATTGCTTGCCAATCTTTTTATAGAAAAATATATCTTATAGAAAGTTAAATTTCTGAAAAATCAGAAGATCTGCACCCACCACCCTCTGTATGACCCCATTGGCCTCAGCTCAACTTCCTTCTCTTTGTTATTCCCTGCTTTCTTGGCGGAGCTGGGTTCATTCAACTGACAGTTAGAAATCTATTTTATGTCAGAGCTAGGTGCACACATATGCATGTATGTCTCAAAGTATATATTATAAAACAATACACATCCTTGTATATATAATAAATTTGAGTATTTTAATTTTAGTCCTGCAGTAGTAAAGGAAGAATCTGTAACCCGCTCTGGGAGTTGGCAAGATCAAACTGCATTCATAATACTACTAAATCATTATTGTTCTTGTTCACTTTCAATCTCTCATGAGTGTGCAGAGAAGTATTTGTTTTTGTTTTCCAGAAGCTACATGCTGTATAATGATGTCAGCACTCTTTTGAATAATTGAGAGTATAGTTGTGTATTGGTTTTCTAGAACTTTCTAAGTGAGTAGATTTAGTATATAAATATGTACATATTCAAACATTAAATCATACTCTTCTGGATACGTCTGTTCTTACTGCTATCTTCAGTTACATCTGTTATAATCTTCCCAATTTCACATTTATCCGATAAATATTAGAACATAGTGTTAGGGCTTCCCTGGTGGCATGCCAATGCAGGGAACACGGGTTCGAGCCCTGGTCCGGGAAGATCCCACATGCCATGGAGCAACTAAGCCCATGTACCACAACTACTGAGCCTGCACTGTAGAGCACTCGAGCTACAACTACTGAGCCCTCAAGCCACAACTACTGATCCCACGTGCCACAACTGCTGAAGCCCATGCACTTAGAGCCCGTGCTCCGCAACAAGAGAAGCCACCACAATCAGAAGCCTGCACACAGCAACGAAGAGTAGCCCCCCCCTCGCTGCAACTAGAGAAAGCCCGCAAGCAGCAGCAGAGACCCAACGCAGCCAAAAATAAATAAATAAATTCTATTAAAACAAAGAACATAGTATTAGTCTATTATAAAATAAAGTGTATTTGTTATGTATTTTTCTAATATTTCAAAGTGGACTATGAGTTTAAAAGGCAGAGATGGAAGACTTGCCTTTCAGCCCACATAATCTATGTCTAATGATGCTGAAAAAACATGAAACAGACGTATCATAGTTTTCTGATGCATGAAAAGGAATCTACTCCAAAGAAAATGGACAAAATGTATAAGTGGTGAGCACAGATAAGGCAAACTTTATCCTTCTTTAGGCTTTATAGATGTTAATAATTTAATTTATGTCTTATGTAACAAGAGATTTTTCCCATAATTTTATGCTGCCAGCTAAGTTGTAGCATCATTTTAAGACTAACTGCCTAGATTTTAAAAGAAAACTGAATTAAATATTGTAAACGTAGACTTGATGAACTCTTCAGGAGCCCTGCATTTTTTTAAAATAATTTTTCAAAGTGAAAATGAAATAGCCACTGGAGCAGCTTATTAGGGTATGCCATCATACTATGTTGGTTTGAGAAATGCACATAGTAACTAAATGATTAATAAAACTTTATGATGTTGACATTGCTGAATACCTGCCTGATGAAAAGTCAGTAATAGACATCACAATATTCCATTTTCCAAAAATACAGTAGCTTGCCAAATTAAAGATTTATCTGCAAGCATGAATTGATACTGTATGTTATCGGCAGAACTGTAACTATGCTTTACAAAGAGATGAATCTATAAATAATAGGTAGACTTGTTCTGTGCTTTGTTGGATCAATACCACTTATCATCAAAGAAAATATTCTTTTATAGGAATGCTTGGAAATGAATAGAAATGGTGCTAAAATATTCAGAGTTGAATAACCAATTTAAATCTCAGGGTTTATTCAGAAACATTTTTGTTGTCATTTACATGATGATTTAAATTCCCATTGCCTTAACACAAATCAAGTCAGTGGTACCAAGCTGTACGAATAGTTATGTTATTTTTTCCACCATGCACTCAGAAGAGAAAAACAAGTTGCAGTGAAGATTGTCTTTCTGATATCAGTAAAAAGTATCAATTTTTGGGCTTCCCTGGTGGCGCAGTGGTTGAGAGTCCGCCTGCCGATGCAGGGGACAAGGGTTCGTGCCCTGGTCTGGGAAGATCCCACATGCCGCGGAGCGGCTGGTCGCGTGAGCCATGGCCGCTGAGCCTGCGCGTCCGGAGCCTGTGCTCCGCAACGGGAGAGGCCACAACAGTGGGAGTCCCACGTACCACAAAAAAAAAAAAAAAAAAAAGTATCAATTTTATGAAAGCTCATTCTTAAGTACATTTTTAAAAAATATTCTGTATGATGAAACCAGAACATACAAAGCCTTGCTGCTGCATACTGACATATGATGGTTATCTAAAAGCACGTATGCAATTCTTTTGAGTTGATGGTAAAGTAACTTTTTCACCATGGAAGAATATTTTTACTTGATGAAACAACTGACAGACAAATTATGCTTATTCAGACTTGAGTATTTAACAAATATTTTCTTGAACATAGATAAAGTAAGCCAGTCATTTCAAAGAAAACAAAATAACAGAATTTGTTGCCAATAATAAAAATTGAACTTTTAACATAGAAACTGTACATCAACTATATCTCAATTAAAAATAGAAACAAAAAAATTGTTTTTGAATAAAAACTAAAATTTTAGAAAACTCGTATCTGCCATCATGAGCTTGACAGCTTCTTAAAACTTAAAGGCTTTTCTGGTAAAACTGTTGATTATATTAATAAATGTGCCTCTTTGAATGATGTGTAAAAATGTACTAATATTTGGAAGAATCTGATTCTAGAATTTGGAAGAGTCATCCAACTCAAAAAAAATTTCCTCAGATAATGGAAAATAACTTAAATACTTACTTACTATGTCTGGAATGTTTGTGAAGTTTTAAAAAAAAGGAATTTCAGATATCTAAGAAACTAAGAAGAAACAAAACTCTAGCTACTTAGAATGTATGAGGCAACTGCAAAATTTCAAAATAAAAAAATAAAAACTTTGGGGATAAAAGGAAGGAAACTACTACACAGAACATCAGGGCACTCAACATGTAAAATAAAATTTTATCACTTAAACTTGGCTCGAATATCCTAAATCACTATTCCTGGAACCCTTTATTATTAAATAATTATACAATTGGATTACAGCACTGAATATTCTTTCAAGAATTACTTACAGTTGATGTCTATTTGCTTCAACCAACTAAGAATCATGGAAAAAAGAGGAGTTAGATTTTATGTCCTTTTTTTTGTTCTTGAGCTTATATTGCTGATTATTTTCTAAAAAACCTGTAAGTTTTGTGAAGCACTATTCATAGTTTCCTTGGAGTCTCAATGTCACTGATAAGGCAAGTATTAGGATCTAATTAAGAGACATTTTCCTGAGTGAAAGAAGATTCAATACTAGACTGTCAAGTTTATTTTCTCTCCATGCTCACAAAGGATACTTGTTAAAACTGCTAAAAAAGCATTTGTGACTGCCAGCTTAGATATTATCAGGGGAGGCCCTCTGCTGCTCTGTTGTTGAGTTCCAAAATAATAGTCCATGGAAATAAACCAAATATAGGAAGAGATTAAATATTATAGTTGATCACCTATCTCGGTAGATCATTGAGGTCTCTATTTTGAGTTGTGTAGAATCTGGCACCCAGTGGCTGCATAATGGTAGTTAGTTCCATGTGCTATGCTTAGAAATCCTTGAACATACTGAATGTCCAGGAGTAACAGACACAATTTTCTTCTCATTTCTCATTTAAGTATGACTTGAATATTAAAAGATAAGGAATTATCAAATTCAAAAGTGGCTTTAAGAGAAATTCCAGAACAGAAGCAATTTACTTATGCTAATGTCAGCTAACATATACATAAGAAATTTCAAATAACTTTATTACCATAAATCCTTCCTAAGGCATTTATGCTGCTTAGAAATGTTTAAACTTACTATATTAACTCTATTTAGTTAAAAAAGGATTAACATATAAATATTTAATGCAACTCATATCTATATTTATTGCTTTAAGTATTTTTTATATCACTCTCATCTTCCAACTTCTCTTTTCCCATTCTGTATCTTCATTGTCACCATATACACATGATCTTAAAGGTAATGTGGGAGGTTTTTCACCCCAACTTGAAATAAATGTGAAAACACTACTAAGACATCTGACATATCTGTCCTAATTCATGTACTGTTTTCTGGTTCTTCCACTGAATAAATGTTTAACTTGAGTCAATTACCTATTTTCCATAAATATCTAGTTTTCTTATGATTAATTGGGATTAGTTCATGGGATAGATCAAAACATTGCTAATATATAAAATATAAATTATGGACATATCTATGAATACTGTGTATAATTGCTTTTTAATATTTACATTCTTCAGTGCCAATGTCTGCATATGCTTTAAATAAAGCAAGAGAGAGAGGAATTAAAAGCACATGACAGGATAAGAGTCAGAGACATCAATATAAATTTATACTTAGCCTAAAATATATTCAGATGATTAGACACAGAAACAATGATAAATGTGTTTATGCATATGTATACATACATATATTACACAACTCTGTCCATGAGAAGGCCTCAAAGCAATGACACCTCAAGAGCAGTGAGCATACCCTCCATCAGATCTTGGTTTCTAAATATCATTGTCCAAGAAAATTGCTCAGAGAAATCCCTGATTCTAGCCCTTGGAAAGGAAAATACAGGATGAGCCTGGAGTACTTTGTAGTACCAGAAAGTTAAGAAGAACTCAAAAAACAAGAGGACGGGGGCATGTGGGACCAAAGCTAAAAAACTTAAAAACAATGTAAATAACATAAACCCAAATTATAAAATAAATACCCTTGAGTCTATACATATATAAATTTAAAAATTGCATAAATAAAGATCAAAAAAGAACAAAACTTCATTACAGAAGATTTCCAAATGATATATGTAGATTCCTCTCCAGTGGATGAAGTTTGATCCTCCCATCCCTTGAAGTGGGCTAGACTTAGTGATTTGTTTACAAAGAATAGAGTAAGGAAAGAGAAAAATAATAACTTTACACCAGAGAAACTGCCAAGTGCTACCTTAAACAAGTGATAAAATTTACAAACGTGAGTGCTGTCCTGTGGCTATTATGTTCTCCTTCATATGATTTGATACAAAGGACATTTCACTCTGTTGAATCTTTCTGAAAACCCATCGGTCCAGTATAATCATGAGAAAAAACACCAGACAGACCTAAATTGAGAATATTGCAGAATACCTGTCTAGTATGTCTCAAAAGTATCAAGGTCATGAAAAATAAGGAATGACTGAGAAACTTTCATAGACCAGAGGAGACTAAGAGACATAACAACAAAGTGATATGTGGTATCATGGATGGATCTTGGAACAGAAAAAGGACATAAATGGAAGAACTGGTGAAATCCAAATCAAGTGTAGAATTTAGTTATGTACCAATGTTTGGTTTCTTAGTTTTGAAAAATGTATCTTAGTTATTAACATTAGAGGGAATTGGTGAAGTGTACGTGGGAATTTTCTTTACTATCTTTGCAACTTTTCTACAATTCTAAAATTTCCCCCAAAGAAAACATTTTTAAAAGGGTATATGACAGAACACTTAAGGGTTCTTCTTAGAAAAATCATTCCTGAATGGACCTATACACATGATTGATAATCGCTACCAAAGGATTTTCATCATCAATTTCCTTATGTACGTTACTCACCTTCCATGACATGTTGTGGTATGGTAATTATTCACAAAGCTTACAACTTTTGGGGAGTTAGTGAGTTAAAATATAAATATAGTGACTATGCCGAGCAATTTATCTGTGACTTATAAAACTGAAATTTTCTGACACTTTGACCCAGATATGACACTTTGGGGATTTATTCTAAAGAAAATCTTTATATGTTCACAAGGAGACATCTATGCATGGCTGAATCACACTGAGTCCACTTTTGTCAGCTCCATCTTAGTCCTAAAGTCCTACCCTTCCCTTTTCTGCATGACTGAGCTTTAGCCTGCTCACAATGAATGCACCCAAGTCAGAAAAGTGTCCTCTCAACTTTTACTCTTGCTTTCATCTGATATTAAAAACTGGAAGAGGGTCTTATTCTGATGCATATAGTTTATGGTCATGAGACCCCTGCGGGGAGGAAAAAACCCCAGTACTGGTCTGTGAGAAAGTGCTTCTCCCTTAGTAGTCAGATTCTGTCTTCAGCTCTGTCTCCTTTAAGCGCCCCTGTACCCCTTTTGGTGGTGCAGAGTGCAGCTGCTAATGCCTCTGGATCTTCTTCTGCTCAATTCTCCCTGTATGTAAGTTGCCACAATAAACTTTATAATTGCACTTCATGGAGTTGCCTGCTTTGTTTTCCGGTCTTAAAGTTCCTTCTCAGATGAGAGGATATTATTCAATATCCACCTTCCAGCACATCTGTAATGATGATTTGTTGCACAATTTTTACTTTTGAAAAAATAAATGCCTATCAATAAGGGAATTGATAAATAAAATATATGTTGAACACCAAAATAAATTTAGAAATTTCCTGTAATAGCATTTATCACTCACTAACTTTAGCAATACCTTTGTTGGAAATTGAGCTTTTATTTATTACTTTTTAAAATTATTAAAAATGTATGGAATAGGAAAAGAAGATATGCTTATGGTAAAGGAGAAACAACTGATTTACAAAAAGCCTTAAAAATTTTAATATTAAATATAATATCAAATATTAATAAAATATAAATATTAATAAATATATAAAATAGTATTAAATAGCAAATATAAATTAAATTTTTTAAATTAAAAATTTAAATTTGATCTTTAGTTATTCAAACAGGCAGAAAGATACAAAGCATTTTTATGTAAATAATTATATTACTGCAAGTGTATTTTTTTTCTGTTAACTGTTAATAAAATTATATAAAGTAAGTTTTATTGTTTGGTTTCACCCTTAGCAGGTTTTAGAGCCACAGGTGAACTCTGACCTATCATTGCTGAAACCCAAGAGGAAGTGGCATTGGTTGGAGACAGCACTTTGATACTAAAACTCTAGAATGCATAATACTAAATAAAGCAGGAGGAGAAAGTAAAAGATTACTGTTTATTTCACCACAGGTGGTACAATCCTACTGAACTGATGGTTAACGTCTTTTGATATTCCTTTCAAGCTGCATTTTTTATATTGTTTCTAAGTAAATATGCATTTACTACTAGTGGTTCTTTAATTTCTTGATATATCAGACATCAAACAGAGATCAAATTATGATCAAAAAAAAGGACTGGAGAAATAAGCACTTGGCTGAAATAGGAGTATAAAGATATAATCCTTTTTAATTAAACACACATACATACACATGCACACTTCCTAGAGGAAGAAGATACATTTTTGGAAGCTAGGTATAATTCATTTCATAAACATTTCAATTAATAAAACTTGAAAATCTAAGAGAATATGATTAGCAGTTATAAAAACAAAATGTATATGAATAATTTTTTTAAAGTTCTAAGCATAATGGAATATATATATAATTTATCATAAAATATTGCTCATCTTTTATTTTGAATTGGATACATTTCTAAATTCAAAAGTAAAACCAAAGATTATCAGTAATTAGTTGTTAATTTTGTGGAGGAAGAAATTTTCCTCTATCCTCCTAGTTTCTTCTGGCTGGTCTAAGAATTAAATTGACAGAAGCTATGTTAAAAGGAGAAAATGAAACAAAAATTTAATAACATGTGTGCATACGGGAGACCCAGAAATACTGAGTAACTCACTGAAATGGCCAAAACTCTCACCTTAAATGCCATCTTAAAGACAAAAGAGGATGTTGGGGGAAGTTGTTTGGTACTTCAAAAGGGAAGAGGGAGATCGAAAAGCAAATGTTTGGTAAACAATGTTTCCTGGGCCCTGCAGAGACAGTGGGACACAGAGTCTGATCTCTAGGCCTTGCTGAGTTTCCCCAACCACACCTAGCGCATAGTCTTTGCAGAGATCTCTAGTAATGGCTCTATTCTGGGAGCAGGCCCGTTATCTAAATTCTTTTATGCAGTTAAGGGGGAAAGTCGAAGTTTCTTCCTGGGTCTTTTGGACCTTGATCTTTTTCAGGTTGAAACAATACACGTGTCAAAGAAACATTTTGGGATGGCAAGTTTTGCTCTCCTACAGAAGCTTCCTCTGCAATATACAGTTGCATGAAGAGTTTATTTGGCTCATCACAAGTTATCTGCCAAACTGAAAACAGATCAAAACAACTTATGCAATTAATAAAGTAAAAAAAAAAAAAAAAGGAGTCATTAAATCCCAGAGAAGAAATATACTAAGAAAATTATATGAGTATATTTATATTTCCCGGGACATAGATACCAGGTATATCAAAATGTCCCTATGGGAACCAAAATTACTTAATCAGCAGCTATAACTTTAATATTATTTCATGATTAAGTAACATAAAAAAAAACAGATCAGTATTAACCTTTAGCATTTTGTTTTATCACAGTATTGAAGTCAAGCAGAATCCTGTGGGCCTCCTGGGTATGGAAGTCTCTTTGTGTTCCCTACTCCTTGTTTGTAGGGAATAGACTCCAGCCTCCACAACCTTCCCTGAGCTCCAAAGGGCAGATTTGAACAGCTGCTAGTCAGGGAAGGGAGGGGATGCAGAGACAAGAGAGGGACAGCCAAGAAACAATAGTGCAGCCTTGAGGCAGGATCTTGGTTCCACCTCAAGGGATACATATAACAACATCTTTGAGTTCTTTACAGATCTAAAACCCAACAAATGGAAGACATTGGCATTCTTCATTCCAGAGAAGACCACCTGAAGCCAGGTTAAAGGAACCAGAGAAGCACATCAAGAGATTACTTGAGACCAGATTAAAGGAGTGAAGGCCCTGCACACACCCTAATCTTGTCAGCAACCCCACCCTTGAACTATTGCTATAAAACTCCTCACCAGACCCTCCTGGGTGGGGACACAAAGTTTTTGAGGGGCATGAACCTGCTGTGTTCCCCTTTGCCTGGCAAAGCAATAAAGCTCCTCTTTTCTACCTCACCCAAAACTCTGTCTCTGAGATTCGATTTGGCACTGATGCACAGAGGCTGAGTTTTCAGCATCACTATCAGAGTTTCTGCCTATGAAAATAGGAACAAGCTATCCTAATGGGTAGTGGCAAAAGCAACTCAAAGAGTTCTTCAATTTAGATATAACTAAATAAACCAGAACTTGAATTGAGATAGCAAATGCTCCATTTCAGCAGCATGATAAATAATGAATAGGTTATTAAAGTAGCACTGATCACACCTCTTCATCTGGCTCCATAACACAAGAGCAAAGGGACACATAATGCTAACAACTTATAGGAAATTTAAAACTCCTAAAAGGAAATAGAGCGTATGAATGAGCACAGTGTTATAAATCTGTAGAGCTTACAGCCATGTAGGAAATCACTGAGATCAGTTGTTTAGAGAGATTTAAAGGGGGCCTGCAAGGTCTCTGTGAGCAGCTAGAGTTAATGAGGGATTCGAGTAAAGGTATCACAAAACTAACTCCTGTCCTCAAGCTTCAGTATATCACCTGATAAGGAGAAGAGGGCAAAGGGAGGGTGAATCCCCTACTCAACTGGAAATGAGAAGAATTAAAAGTGAGAAGACAATGAGTTCTCGAAAGCTTCATATTTAATTCAAAACTGAATGTATTGATTTTTTTCTCCAGTAAGTTCTTTAAAATTTCTAATTTATTTTTTATGGGCTCACAAGAGATATTACTTTGGCATAAAGGTATTTTCCGTGGAATTTGCTTTAATCTTTTATTTAAATCCAAAATACAAAGTACAATCCAGCAGATATAAACATCTAAAATAGAAAAAAAAATACTTTGTGTCAAAGGAATAATGAAAGAAATTTAGTTTCATGAAGTTTTGTTTTGCCTTAAAGTTTGACCAATAGAAAGCAAGGGTTTAAAGACAATGAATTATCAGGAGGGATTTACAAATAAGTCTGGATTTTAAATGCCTGGGAAAAGGATGATGTGGGAGTAAAAACTGCATTTTGAACAAAAAGATAAAATAACATGATTGTATTTGAAACATTTGAGAAAATATTAATAAAATACATGAATAGGGTACATTTAAATTTTACAGACAAGAAATAAGCATCTACGTAATTTTTTTTACTTTTATTTTTCCAGGCTAGAACTCATTAATTAATTAATTAATTAATCTTCTCATTTTATTGAGATAATTGTCACACAGCACTGTATAAGTTTAAGGTATAAAGTATCCATGTAATTTAAAATAATTATCTGGTTTCTCTTGTATTTTCTTTATTTTAATTAGCTATGGTTAGAATATTTCCTTACTATAGTATGCATCTGCACAAATACAATTGTACATTTGTGGAATATGAATCTTTTATTCAAAAAGTTTCACGAGTCATATTTTTGTCACCAGATGTAAACTATTTTCCTTAACTTGGGACAGTCTCTTCCACACAAACTCTTACAAAATGGAAGATTAAAACTGCGAAAGCTGTGTTACTAGGCAATTATTTCAAAACAGAAATACACATATTTGTTTTGTAAATCTCAAATAGAAAATGTATAACTTTGAATATGCTAAAAATAAAAGTTTCCTTCAAGGTAACAAGTTTAGGTAATAGATTAATGTAGGGGAACAAAATTTGCCACCTCAAAAATGTGTCTCTTTGTCATGAAGATTAATTTTGCCTGATTATTTTTAAGAAACAGAAGAATTGGGAAGTTCCTGTTACCACCCATTCCTGAGTCTCTCCCATGTGTACAGGTTATTAAATTGTTGTTTGATTTTCTCCTATTAATCTATCTCATGTCAATTTAATTCTTAATCCAGCCAGAAGAACCTAGAAGGGTAGAGGAAAATTTCTTCCTCCCTGACACTGCCGATATTAAAGATAGCTGACTGAAGTTTACTTACACTGTCACAGATGCTTTGGAAATTAAAACATCTAATCCTTCATTATTGCTTTTGTGAGGGAGGAAAACTAGGAATTTCTAGAGTTAGTCATCCTTCTCTTCTTGTTACAGAAAGACACTTACAAATGGAGATTTTCTTATAAATGTAAGGCTACTTCTACTTTGTTTTCAGAGATTCCTCTGTTTGTGGCCTCTCAAAAGTAAACAGCCCCAAATAATCCTTATGCCAAAGAGGCATATTTGGGGGTGGCATATTCAGCTCCTCTTCATTTTATAAAGAAAGCACTCCCAAAACAATCTGGAGTATTTTATAGTGAGATAGATACAAAGATCTGAGTTAAAATATTTAAGGCTGGAAAAATTTATTATCATCTCCATTGACTATATTTGTATCACCCACAATCCTGATGCCCAGGTTTTTTTATTACACTTTGGTAATCTATCCATATTACTGATTTTTCACTCGACTGCAGAGCCAGGAGTATGACTGACTCCCCTTTTCTGAATCTAGTAATGGCCACTCCATCATTTCAAACTAACAATTACTAATTAATGCTCTACATGGCATAAAGTACTTAAAAGCACATCTGAATCATCCTGAATCAGACAGAAATTAATCAATAAGTGTCTAGAGGAACAAATTTACAAGATTGTATACAATGAGAAAATTGAGTATTATATTAGAATGTAGGTTTTCAGAACAAGCCTCCCCAAAATGTGTCACTTTTGCTGCAGGATTATTTTGAGCTAAAGTCAAGACAAACTATCCCCCCTCCCTTAACTACCAAGAAGAATTTAAATTGGGATTTTTTCCCAGAAAAAGAGTCCTTATGGTTACCAGAGACAGATTTTATCTAAGCAGCCCCATCTGTAAGGCAGGGAAAATATCTAATTACCAAACATCTGCTCTTCTCATCATCCTGTGAATGACCCTCTAGTTCTTGGAAGCTCCAGGTCCCCTGTCCCATTTCTTAGCTCAGAATGGCATATACTTTTCATTTTACTTTTCTCTCTTTGAACCTCTCAGATATGTGGGTGATCTCTGATCCTCATTCCTTTGCATACAAAATTAAATTTGATTTTCTCCTGTTAAGCTGCCTCATGTCAATTTAATTCTTTGACCAACCAGAAGGACATAGAAGGACAGAGGGAAGCTTTCTTCCTCCCCAATAAGAGCAAATTAAGAATTTCAAAATCACATCATATTTAGTTTTTAATCAGGCCACTGATAGTTAATGAGATTACTATAGACTTAGTTTTAATTCTTCTAAAATATGAAGTCATGTAACATGTCCCTTTTATGTCTGGTCTGTAAAATGGAAGAAGGGAGAATTTCTTCAAAAATCAACCACAAGCAACCAGAATATTGTATCCTTAGTCTGAAGAGAATAATTTAAGACCTATGCTGTGAAACGTTGTTCTTAGAAAGCATTAATCATAAGTATTGATGCCTTATGTTCAAAATTGCCGTTGGTTACTCATTTAAGTATATTTTACATAGCCGTAAGAAAATTTGAAACATAACATAAGCATAATAGCTGATAATTATACTGTGAAAAAATACATTAGTCCTCTCATGTGGCAAATAGGTTTAAATATTTGAGCACAATTGACAGAAAAACTGAGAACCCTCAAAATTAATATTAAATAAGATATAATACTGCCGTGATTTAGAGATCACTACCCTTTTAACTGGAATAGTTAAGAGTAAAGATTGTTAAATTAATTAAACAAGGAGACCATTGGACTGAGGTGACTCTAATGCCGTGGTGGCCCATGTAAGCCAACTATCGTCTAAACCTGTAAATGCCTCAAAGCTACGAGATCAGAATGCTAAGGACAGCCAGTCACAAACAGCCAACCAAGCTTTAAGCCAGAGCCAGTCGATAATCTCTTTTCTTTGCTCCTGCTCTTTCTCTATGTCTTTCCTCTGATGCCATTCCCCCCAGCAGAATGGTCCGAACAACTTCTGGTTTGGCACTGGCCCGTTTGATGAATAAATGAGCTCTTAAAATGTTGAGTATGCCTCAGTTTATCTTTTAACACTAGTTAGCTACCCTTCTTCACATGAGAAGGGGATGAGTAGGAGATATGAAGTAGAAGGTAAAATACTCATGCTTTGTTTAGATCTTAAAAGTTCTACACTTTTTCACAAGAAAAAAAAGATGGCAACTATGTGAAGTGATGGATGTTAACTAAATTTATTGGGGTAATAATTTCACAATATATACATAACTTAAATTATTATGTTGTACTCCTTAGCTAATACAACATTATATGTCAATTATATTGCAAGAAAACTGGAAAACTTATTTTCACTCAATAGGATGCTCATACAATTAACTAGAGATACTTATCTACATTTTCTCTATGTATAGTTCTAGAAAATAAATTTTAATAGTCTGAACTAATTTAATTTTATAGTCAATTTATTCAAGAGTAACTAATGCTATTGGATTCCTGATTTAATTTTTGCAGTGGCTTTTCTCTTTGAGGTACACATTTGTTCAATTTGCATACCCAGTTGTTATTTCTACTGCCCCACATCCAAAAAATTAGTGAGAGAAATCATGTTCCATGTGTTTAGTGAAATGTAAACACTGTGACTGATGTATGCTTAGATCGAATGAAGAATATCTCTTCTTATTTGTATCTTCCTCAAGAAAACAAATTAATATACTTGTCTATGTTCTGAGAAGTGTATTATGTAAAACATGCTCTTCCATGTTATATATCCTCATTTGTCTTTTTTCTTGTTTTACTTGTGGGTCACAGCATAGATAAAGATCCTTTATATGATTAACCTTCAAACTGACAGATTCATAATAAATCAGTATTCTTTTTAAAACATTCTGGATTAGGAGTCCAAACAATAAAAGGGAATTAATGATTTACACTAAATAATTCCTTGAATAACTGAATTGATTTTGTTTCTTCTTTTCGTCTGAGAATGGTATGAAACATTGGGTTCAATGATCAATTCATGTAGTTAGGGAAAAACGTAAGGGAACCTAGTGTATAAGACAGACAAACAGGATGCTGAGTACTCTGGAACCTCTTCACTTAACATGACTTTTGAGGCATCCAGTCAAAACTAGAATGTATTTCTCAGTATCATGGATGGCCAACCTACTGCTGAATGCCCAAGATCTCCTACTTAAAATTCATACAACTGTGCATATTTTTAGAACTATTCAGTCAGCATGTTGGGATTGGGAAGAAGAGTTCCAGGAATCCACATGCTTTCCAGATGATGCTTACGTACACTCAAGCCAGTGCCTTGGTGGCTTCATGGAAATACATTTGGAAACTCAGATTTAAATTTAACTCCTGATTTAACAATATTGGGGAAACCGTGGCCAAGAAATATTATACGATTTCTTCAAAGCTAAATAGTCAGTCAATGGTAGAGATAGAATTTTAAAAATTGAGCATTCTTGCTTGTATTCTAGTGCTCTACCTCTTATACCACACACTCAAAATTTTCCCATTAGATTTCATTAGTATTCCCACTAGAACTCACATATAAGTTTGCCAAATTCAATTTGTAATGTAAGATACATCAATATTAAAAAACAAGAATTGCATACATAATAAGTTTAAAAAAGAAATAGGAATAATGTAGAAAGAAATAACCTAATTTAAAATTAATTTTCAATGGAATATTTCTAGTACAGCATTGGTGGTATAGCGGTTAGCATAGCTGCCTTCCAATGGAATATTCTGTGCTTGATCTGACAATTCTGGAAACCATAACAAGACTATGACTTTCAAAGAGTATGCAACCAGTCCATACATTTGTCTATACTAAACAGTACCTGAGAACTCCATATAGGTCACAAAATTATAAATCGAAAAGGACTAATCTGTTTTTGTTTTATAAAAATAAGAACTACTGCATGCTAACATAAAGTTACTATGGGACTTTTTTGTTTTTTGGGTTTTTTTTCTTGCCTCTGCTCTCATATCCTTTTTAAAAAAAATTAATCATGTCTCTGTTCCACTATTTTTGAGAAAAGAATTGTAATTAGTGTAATTAGTGTGAGTAGTGTAATTCAACTGAGCAAAAGGTGGCTTTGATGTTGTAGTGCAAAAGGCTACAAAAGGAGGTCCAGTTGGAAATTCTGAAAATCACAATTATTCTAAGGCCTTTGACTTTCCTCTGAAAGTGGTAGGTCAAAGCTGCTATTTTCTCCCCCATCCCAGCCTTCTCGTTCTCAGAGATCACTCTATTATTCTAGTAGCAATATATAGAGTGGATTTGGAAACACAGATTGTGAAAATTTAAATACATTAGTAGAAATTATATATAAATAAATCTTATTCTCACATTCCCATGAGAATTATGGTCAAGATTCCCTATGAGAAAATGAAGAATTTAAAAGATATAAATTGTGAAGAATTTGAAGAAGGTCGGAATAGCAAACTCATTCTTACAAGTCATAGACAGTCATAGCAAAGTACTTAAATTTTCACTTGTCTTCCACTGGAGATTGTGCTCTTCAACAATACTTAAATACATGTGGTCACCAAAAATACTTAATCTGACTATTTAAAAACACATGAAACAGAAATGAACTCACTGTGATGATTGTCTTTATACTCCACAGTTGTTAATCTATAAATCACATTTTCAGTAAAATGTCTTTAAAGTCTATTTTTAAAAACATAAAATCTGTTTTGCCATAAATGTATTTCCTCCTGCCCATTCTCGCCTTATTCTCCTATGGCAGCTCTCTTTGGCTTACATTGGAACACTGTTACTATATTATATGTAAGTTAAATTATAAAGTATATGACTATGTCTGACAAAAGAAAAATACTAATACCGAAAATAATGTCCAAAACAAACTTTTATGGAAAACTTTAAATATCAGGCAATATACTACCCAATTTACCTGCGTTCTTTCATCCAGTGTATTAGCGGAGTAGAACAGAACAGATATTTTAATTTCAAAAATTAAGCATGAGGACTTCCGGGAAGATGGCGGAAGAGTAAGACGCGGAGATCACCTTCCTCTCCACAGATACACCAGAAATACATCTACGCGTGGAACAACTCCTACGGAGCACCTACTGAACGCTGGCAGAAGACCTCAGACCTCCCAAAAGGCAAGGAACCCCCCACGTACCTGGTTAGGGCAAAAGAAAAAACTAAACAGAGACAAAAGGATAGGGACGGGTCCTGCAATAGCGGAAGAGAGCTGTGAAGGAGGAAAAGTGTCCACACACTAGGAAGCCCCTTCGCGGGTGCAGACTTCGGGAGGCGGAGTGGGGGAGCTTGGGAGCCGCGGAGGAGAGCACAGCAACAGGGGTGCGGAGGGCAAAGCGGACAGATTCCAGCGCAGAGGATCGGGCCGACCGGCACTCATCAGCCGAGAGGCTTGTCTGCTCGCCCGCCGGGGCGGGCGGGACTGGGAGCTGAGGCTCCGGCTTTTGTCGGAGCGCCGGGAGAGGACTGAGGTTGGCGGCGTGAACACAGCCTGCAGGGCGTTGGTGCGCCGCGGCTGGCCGGGAGAGAGTCCGGGGAGGGGTCTGGACCTGCCGAAGAGGCAAGAGACTTTTACGTCCCTTTTTGTTTCCTGGTGCACGAGGAGAGGGGATTAAGAACGCTGCTTGAGAGAGCTCCAGGGACGGGCGCGAGCCGCGGCTAGGAGTGCGGAGACCAGAGACGGACATGGGACGCTAAGGCCGCTGCTGCCGCTGCCAGGAGGCCTGTGTGCAAACACAGGTCACTAGCCACACGCCCTTCCGGGGAGCCTGTGCAGCCCGCCACTGCCAGGGTCCCGGGATCCAGGGACGGCTCCCCCGGGAGAGCGCACGGCGCGCCTCAGGCTGCAGCGTCACGCCGGCCTCTGCCGCTGCAGGCCCGCCCCGCACTCCGTGACCCTCCCTACCCCCCCGGCCTGGGTGAGCCAGAGCCTCCGAATCAGCGGCTCCTTTAACCCCGTCCTGTCTGAGCAAAGAACAGACGCCCTCCGGCGACCTACACGCACAGGCGGGGCCAAATCCAAAGCTGAGCCCCTGGGAACTGTGAGAACAAAGAAGAGAAAGGGAAATCTCTCCCAGCAGCCTCAGAAGCAGCGGATTAAAGCTCCACAATCAACTTGATATACGCTGCATCTGTGGAATACCTGAATAGACAACGAATCATCCCAAATTAAGGAGCCCTGTGGATGAAAGGCTCTTGGTGCTGCAGCCAGGACTCAGTGCTGTGCCTCTGAGGTGGGAGAGCCAACTTCAGGACACTGGTCCACAAGAGGCCTCCCAGCTGCACATAATATCAAACAGCAAAAATCTCCGAGAGATCTCCATCTCAACGCCAGCACCCAGCTTCACTCAACGACCAGCAAGCTACAGTGCTGGACATCCTATGCCAAACAACTAGCAAGACAGGAACACAACCCCACCCATTAGCAGAGAGGCTGCCCAAAATCATAATAAGTCTACAGACACCCCAAAACACACCACCAGACGTGGACCTGCCCACCAGAAAGACAAGATCCAGCCTCATACACCAGAACACAGGCACTAGTACCCTCCACCAGGAAGCCTACACAACCCACTGAACCAACCTTAGCCACTGGGGACAGACACAAAAAACAACAGGAACTACGAACCTTCAGCCTGCAAAAAAAAAAAAAGGAGACCCCAAACACAGTAATATAAGCAAAATGAAAAGACAGAAAAACACACAGCAGATGAAGGAGCAAGATAAAAACCCACCAGACCTAACAAATGAAGAGGAAATAGGCAGTCTACCTGAAAAAGAATTCAGAATAATGATAGTAAGGTTGATCCGAAATCTTGGAGATAGAATGGACAATAGAATGGACAAATTGCAAGAATCAGTTAACAAGGACCTAGAAGAACTAAAGATGAAACAAGCAACGATGAACAACACAATAAATGAAATTAAAAGTACTCTAGATGGGATCAATAGCAGAATAACTGAGGCAGAAGAACGGATAAGTGACCTGGAAGATAAAATAGTGGAAATAACTACTGCAGAGCAGAATAAAGAAAAAAGAATGAAAAGAACTGAGGACAGTCTCAGAGACCTCTGGGACAACATTAAACGCACCAACATTCGAATTATAGGGGTTCCAGAAGAAGAAGAGAAAAAGAAAGGGACTGAGAAAATATTTGAAGAGATTATAGTTGAAAACTTCCCTAATATGGGAAAGGAAATAGTTAATCAAGTCCAGGAAGCACAGAGAGTCCCATACAGGATAAATCCAAGGAGAAATACGCCAAGACACATATTAATCAAACTGTCAAAAATTAAATACAAAGAAAACATATTAAAAGCAGCAAGGGAAAAACAACAAATAACACACAAGGGAATCCCCATAAGGTTAACAGCTGATCTTTCAGCAGAAACTCTGCAAGCCAGAAGGGACTGGCAGGACATATTTAAAGTGTTGAAGGAGAAAAACCTGCAACCAAGATTACTCTACCCAGCAAGGATCTCATTCAGATTTGATGGAGAAATTAAAACCTTTACAGACAAGCAAAAGCTGAGAGAGTTCAGCACCACCAAACCAGCTCTACAACAACTGCTAAAGGAACTCCTCTAGGCAAGAAACACAAAAGAAGGAAAGGACCTACAATAACGAACCCAAAACAATTAAGAAAATGGGAATAGGAACACACATATCGATAATTACCTTAAATGTAAATGGACTAAATGCTCCCACCAAAAGACACAGATTGGCTGAATGGATACAAAAACAAGACCCATATATTTGCTGTCTACAAGAGACCCACTTCAGACCTAGAGACACATACAGACTGAAAGTAAGGGGATGGAAAAAGGTATTTCATGCAAATGGAAACCAAAAGAAAGCTGGAGTAGCAATTCTCATATCAGACAAAATAGACTTTAAAACAAAGACTATTAGAAGAGACAAAGAAGGACACTACATAATGATCAAGGGATCGATCCAAGAGGAAGATATAACAATTGTAAATATTTATGCACCCAACATAGGTGCACCTCAATACATAAGGCAAATACTGACAACCATAAAAGGGGAAATCGACAGTAACACATTCATAGTAGGGGACTTTAACACCCCACTTTCACCAATGGACAGATCATCCAAAATGAAAATAAATAAGGAAACACAAGCTTTAAATGATACATTAAACGAGATGGAGTTAATTGATATTTATAGGACATTCCATCCAAAAACAACAGAATAC
This sequence comes from Orcinus orca, assembly GCF_937001465.1. NCBI lineage: Eukaryota > Metazoa > Chordata > Mammalia > Artiodactyla > Delphinidae > Orcinus > Orcinus orca. The sequence continues at coordinate 24,108,745 of NC_064563.1, forward strand.
ACATTTTTCTCAAGTGCTCATGGAACATTCTCCAGGATAGATCATATCTTGGGTCACAAATCAAGCCTTGGTAAATTTAAGAAAATTGAAATTGTATCAAGTATCTTTTCTGACCACAACGCCATGAGACTAGATATCAATTACAAGAAAAGATCTGTAAAAAATACAAACACATGGAGGCTAAACAATACACTACTTAATAATGAAGTGATCACTGAAGAAATCAAAGAGGAAATCAAAAAATACCTAGAAACAAATGACAATGGAGACACAACGACCCAAAACCTGTGGGATGCAGCAAAAGCAGTTCTAAGGGGGAAGTTTATAGCAATACAAGCCCACCTTAAGAAGCAGGAAACATCTCGAATAAACAACCTAACCTTGCACCTCAAGCAATTAGAGAAAGAAGAACAAAAAAACCCCAAAGCTAGCAGAAGGAAAGAAATCATAAAAATCAGATCAGAAATAAATGAAAAAGAAATGAAGGAAACAATAGCAAAGATCAATAAAACTAAAAGCTGGTTCTTTGAGAAGATAAACAAAATAGATAAACCACTAGCCAGACTCATCAAGAAAAAAAGGGAGAAGACTCAAATCAATAGAATTAGAAATGAAAAAGGAGAGGTAACAACTGACACTGCAGAAATAAAAGCGATCATGAGACATTACTACAAGCAACTCTATGCCAATAAAATGGACAATCTGGAAGAAATGGACAAATTCTTAGAAATGCACAACCTGCCAAGACTGAATCAGGAAGAAATAGAAAATATGAACAGACCAATCACAAGCACTGAAATTGAAACTGTGATTAAAAATCTTCCAACAAAGAAAAGCCCAGGACCAGATGGCTTCACAGGCGAATTCTATCAAACATTTAGAGAAGAGCTAACACCTATCCTTCTCAAACTCTTCCAAAATATAGCAGAGGGAGGAACACTCCCAAACTCATTCTACGAGGCCACCATCACCTTGATACCAAAACCAGACAAGGATGTCACAAAGAAAGAAAACTACAGGCCAATATCACTGATGAACATAGATGCAAAAATCCTCAACAAAATACTAGCAAACAGAATCCAACAGCACATTAAAAGGATCATACACCATGATCAAGTGGGGTTTATTCCAGGAATGCAAGGATTCTTCAATATACGCAAATCTATCAATGTGATAAACCATATTAACAAACTGAAGGAGAAAAACCATATGATCATCTCAATAGATGCAGAGAAAGCTTTTGACAAAATTCAACACCCATTTATGATAAAAACCCTGCAGAAAGTAGGCATAGAGGGAACTTTCCTCAACATAATAAAGGCCATATATGACAAGCCCACAGCAAACATCATCCTCAATGGTGAAAAACTGAAAGCATTTCCACTAAGATCAGGAACAAGACAAGGTTGCCCACTCTCACCACTCTTATTCAACATAGTTTTGGACGTTTTAGCCACAGCAATCAGAGAAGAAAAGGAAATAAAAGGAATCCAAATCGGAAAAGAAGAAGTAAAGCTGTCACTGTTTGCAGATGACATGATCCTATGCATAGAGAACCCTAAAGATGCTACCAGAAAACTACTAGAGCTAATCAATGAATTTGGTAAAGTGGCAGGATACAAAATTAATGCACAGAAATCTCTGGCATTCCTATATACTAATGATGAAAAATCTGAAAGTGAAATCAAGAAAACACTCCCATTTACCATTGCAACAAAAAGAATAAAATATCTAGGAATAAACCTACCTAAGGAGACAAAAGATCTGTATGCAGAAAATTATAAGACACTGATGAAAGAAATTAAAGATGATACAAATAGATGGATTGGAAGAATCAACATTGTGAAAATGACTCTACTACCAAAAGCAATCTATAGATTCAATGCAATCCCTATCAAACTACCACTGGCATTTTTCACAGAACTAGAACAAAAAATTTTGCAATTTGTATGGAAACACAAAAGACCCCGAATAGCCAAAGCAATCTTGAGAACGAAAGAAGGAACTGGAGGAATCAGGCTCCCAGACTTCAGACTATACTACAAAGCTACAGTTATCAAGACGGTATGGTACTGGCACAAAAACAGAAAGATAGATCAATGGAACAGGATAGAAAGCCCAGAGATAAACCCACGCACATATGGTCACCTTATCTTTGACAAAGGAGGCAGAAATGTACAGTGGAGAAAGGACAGCCTATTCAATAAGTGGTGCTGGGAAAACTGGACAGCTACATGTAAAAGTATGAAATTAGATCACTCCCTAACACCATACACAAAAATAAGCTCAAAATGGATTAAAGACCTAAATGTAAGGCCAGAAACTATCAAACTCTTAGAGGAAAACATAGGCAGAACACTCTATGACATAAATCACAGCAAGGTCCTTTTTGACCCACCTCCTAGAGAAATGGAAATAAAAACAAGAGTAAACAAATGGGACCTAATGAAACTTAAAAGCTTTTGCGCAGCAAAGGAAACCATAAAGAAGACCAAAAGACAACCCTCAGAATGGGAGAAAATATTTGCAAATGAAGCAACTGACAAAGGATTGATCTCCAAAATTTATAAGCAGCTCATGCAGCTTAATAACAAAAAAACAAACAACCCAATCCAAAAATGGGCAGAAGACCTAAATAGACATTTCTCCAAAGAAGATATACAGAGTGCCAACAAACACATGAAAGGATGCTCAACATCACTAATCATGAGAGAAATGCAAATCAAAACTACAATGAGATATCATCTCACACCAGTCAGAATGGCCATCATCAAAAAATCTAGAAACAATAAATGCTGGAGAGGGTGTGGAGAAAAGGGAACCCTCTTACACTGTTGGTGGGAATGTAAATTGATACAGCCACTGTGGAGAACAGTATGGAGGTTCCTTAAAAAGCTACAAATAGAACTACCATATGACCCAGCAATCCCACTACTGGGCATATACCCTGAGAAAACCATAATTCAAAAAGAGTCATGTACCAAAATGTTCATTGCAGCTCTATTTACAATAGCCCAGAGATGGAAACAACCTAAGTGTCCATCATCGGATGAATGGATAAAGAAGATGTGGCACATATATACAATGGAATATTACTCAGCCATAAAAAGAGACGAAATTGAGCTATTTGTAATGAGGTGGATAGACCTAGAGTCTGTCATACAGAGTGAAGTAAGTCAGAAAGAGAGAGACAAATACCGTATGCTAACACATATATATGGAATTTAAAAAAAAAAAAATGTCATGAAAAACCTAGGGGTGAAACAGGAATAAAGACACAGACTTACTAGAGAATGGACTTGAGGCTATGGGGAGGGGGAAGGGTAAACGGTGACAAAGCGATAAAGAGGCATGGACATATATACACTACCAAACGTAAGGGAGATAGCTAGTGGGAAGCAGCTGCATAGCACAGGGAGATCAGCTCGGTGCTTTGTGACCGCCTGGAGGGGTGGGATAGGGAGGGTGGGAGGGAGGGAGACGCAAGCGGGAAGAGATATGGGAATATATGTATATATATAACTGATTCATTTTGTTGTGAAGCTGAAGCTAACATACCATTGTAAAGCAATTATACTCCAATAAAGATGTTAAAAAAAAAAAAAAAAAAGAAGCTATGAAGGAGAGGTGCCCTTGGAATTGGATATTATGCACACATACTTCATAACTATGTTGAAATACGTTGTGATATTCCACCAGTTGATATAGAAACTGTAGCTTCAAACTGTACAACTGTGTTTTTTATTTAACACACAGAGTAACTAATTCCAAACTTTTGTGATAAAGCTGATTTAAAATTTTAATGAAGTACTTTGGCATGGCAGTGCATGTTTTCTCTCTTTGCTATTTGAAATCAGCTTTTAAAAATGTTTGAGCTTTTGAAGTACTACTTAGTAAAGTAACTCACGTTACCCGCAATGAAAATAAACATTTTTATAAAGGAAAAAAAAAAAAAAAAAAAAAATTAAGCATGAAAGTTGGTGCCATTGCTTGAAATCAATGCTATAACAATTGTGACAGTTGACTGAAATGTTTAACATTTACTATAAGGAAATATTCAAAAGTCTTCAATTTTTCTTTATAATTAAGAGTTTATTTTTTATTACAAGTGAAAGTTTTTAAAAGCTGTGTCATTTAGATCCTTTGTCATCTATAAGTGACTAATTACTTATGTATTACTGTCATATTACATTTATATGATGACTTAAGTGCTATTTTATTCAGGTACATTAAGGAGAAGCATTCATGAATAAAAGGTAAGTTTGAACACACATTCACTTCAAAACCAATAATTAGTACACTAGATGTTTTCTTCCATGCTATGCCTTTCCGGAGTGGAGAGTTCACTGCACGCCACTAACACTTTCTTGAAGCAAGCAGATATTCTAGAGCCTGGTGCCTCAATTACTTCTCTCTCGGGCTATATCTGGTTCACTTTCCCTTTATGCCTGCGGAATGACAAGTGACTACCAGAAAGTTTAATTAACAAACACAAAGACACAAAAATGTGAAGAGGTGCCAGAGTCGAACATTAGACTCCATAAGGAAAGAGAGCAAGGACAAAAGGCTGTTAATGTTTTGTATTTGCAGCTAACTCTTAATTACCTCTGCTAATGAATGGGAACACGGTGGTAAGAAGCATATCAAAAATCATTCATAATTGGCTTTGGAATGCCATTTCTTATAGCAAGTTAGCATTCCTAATTATGTTTCAGTAAGTATGACTTAAGAATTCATTGGTAATCTGTGACATTACAAATCAGTTTGTAGTGTAAGGAGACAGAGGCTGAGAAACATCTTGAAGGACAGGAAGTTGATAACCTAAACTCCAACTTCTGCTGTGAGCAGTTCACATAGGGAAAGATTGTCTGACTGTTATCTCTGGGCCACACAGATTCCCATGATAATCAGTAATAGGGTGTGTAAGCATATGGAGTTTTATTTTATTTTAAAAAATACTCTGCACAATTATTGTTAAATTTATTCCTAAGTACTACAGCTTTTATGCTGCTATTTTAAATGGGGTCTCTTCTTTCATTACACTTTTTAAAGTTTGTAATTTTTATGCAGAAAAGTTCTTTATTATTTACTAATTTTGTCCTCAGCCTGATTACTGCATGATTTTTATTACTCCCAGTGGTTTTTCCAATGAATTTTCTGTTTCTAAGGATAAAATAACATCAATTACAAATCATGATCCTGTTGTCTTCTCCCTTCTAATATTTCACATTATTGATTCTCTAATTGCATGACTGCTCTTTCCATAAAATTATAATATGATGTGGATAAGAGAAGCCATTATTTAATTGCTTTAAAGTCAATGGGAATATTTCATTATAAAACTTTAATTCAAGTAAACTTTTTATTAAATTACAACCTACATACAGAAAGGTGCAGGAATCAAAAGTGATGGATTTTCCAGACAAGTCCCATGTCAAGGAATCACTATCCTAACGTTATTGGCAAAGAGTAGAGTCTTGTTTTTCACTTTTCTGTAAATGAGACATGTTGCTTATAGTGTCTGGCTTCTTTTGCCAAACATTATAAATTTCTTAAACATTTTTTTTGAACAAGTATAGTTTTAAAAAATGCTCCTTGTTTAGTATTCCAATATGTGGATATAGCCACTTGGTTTGTTGAGCTATTATGAATAAAGAATTTAGGGACATTCCAGCATTATCTTTTTGATAAATATATATGCATGTACATGATCATACAGTGTGAATAGTGTTATTTCATCCTTTTCTTTTTTTATCCTTTTAAAAAAATTTAACCTCTTCTTTCCTTGCTGGTTTGCACTTCTATAACTATGTTGCATATTACTATGTGATAGTGGGTACTGTTGAGTCATTCATGTTTTCAGGATGGAAACTTTCAGCAATTCCCCATTTTGCATGATGCTTGATGAAGGACTTCATTAGATACACTTTATCAGTGTAAAGAAGTTGCCTTCCATCCCTAATTCGCTAACTGTTTTATCATGAAATGATATGGAAGTTATGAAATATTTTCTGCAGCTATCAATATATGATTTTCCAACTCTTTTTGCTAATGTAGTGAATTAAATCACTCTTTCATTCCTAGAATAAACCACATTTTAAAAATACATTGCTGAATTCAATTTGCTAATATTTGTTTAGGATTTTTGCAGCTTTATGAGAAAGATTGTTGTCATATTTTGTTGTTATAATATTCTCATCAGGTTTTGGTACCAAGTGTATGCTGGTCTCATAAAATGAGTAGAACTTCCTATTATTCTATTCTCAAGAAGAATTTGTGTGAATATGGTTTTATATCTTTCTTAAATATATGAAAAAAATCACCCATCAATCCATCTGGACTTCCAATTTTCATTGGTGTAATTTTTAAATAACAGATTCAGTTACTTTAATAGATAAAGGATTATTTAGATACTCTAGATCTTTTTGTGACAAAATTGTAAGTTTTTTTGTTTTTTTGCGGTACGCGGGCCTCTCACTGTTGTGGCCTCTCCCGTTGCAGAGCACAGGCTCCGGACGCGCAGGCTCAGCGGCCATGGCTCACGGGCCCAGTCGCTCCGCAGCATGTGGGATCTTCCCGGACCGGGGCACGAACCCGTGTCGCCTGCATCGGCAGGCGGACTCTCAACCACTGCGCCACCAGGGAAGCCCAATTGTAAGTTTTATGAATAAAGAAATTGGTCTGTTCATATTGTCAAATTTACTACTGCTTGATATTTCGTAACTTTTGTAATCTTTGAATTGTATTGAGGATCTGTAGCTATGTCTCCTTTTTAATTTCTAATATTGGTAGCTTGATTTTTATTTCCTTATTGTCTTGAACAATCTTGCTGAATACTTAATTTTTATTACTTTCACAATTTTTGGCTTTCTCATTTTACTCTATTGTATATTCATTTTCTATTTATTATTATTATTTACTTTCTTCCATATCTTGAATGAGATTTACTGTTCTTTTTCTAGAATTCTTTTAGATCAAGTATTAGATTATTGATTCTTTTACTTCCTCCTTATCTAAAATAGTTATTGAATGATATTCATTCCCTCTAAGCACTTCTCTAGTTGCTTTGCATAGAATATGATATGCTATATCGTCTAAATTTCAGACAAAAATATTTAAAAAATTCTGCTATGTTGTCTTTTTAAAATATGAATTATTTAAAAGTTAATATGCTTAATTTCTAATACTATTAAATTAATCAGCTCTTATTTGAAAGTCAATTGTGATAAATGTTCTATGGCACATAAAGTGCATTTTGCCATCATTTTATTAGGTTCAATGCTCTCTCTCTCTCTCTCGATATATATATATATATATATAAATTGAGTCGTTTTTATTTGTATTTGTATTTTTTTGTATTTTTCAATTATTTTATATGTATTGTTTTCTCTTTGTGGCTTATTTTTTCAGCTTTCAGGAAAGTAGTGTTAAAAGCTCCTCTATAATTGTGAGTTTAATTTTTTATTTTAGTCTTGTCCATTTTTGTTTTTATATATATTTGAAGCCATATAGTATATCTGTAATAAGTCAGCATTGTAATATCTTCCTGTTGGACAGACCTCTTTCATAATAATGAAATGTGTCTCCAATAAGTTGCTTTTTTTACTTTGCCTGTTATTAGCATAAACACATTGGCTTTTTTTCGTTAATGTTACATTTTTTTTTTCAAAATTTTAGTTTCAAACTTTTGATGTCTCCTTGTTTAAGGTTTATATCTTGGAAGCAGAATGAATTTTTAAAAATTCATATGTAGGGCTTCCCTGGTGGCGCAGCGGTTGAGAGTCCGCCTGCCGATGCAGGGGACACGGGTTCGTGCCCCGGTCCGGGAAGATCCCACATGTCGCGGAGCGGCTGGGTCCGTGAGCCATGGCCGCTGAGCCTGCGCGTCCGGAGCCTGTGCTCTGCAACGGGAGAGGCCACAACAGTGAGAGGCCCGCATACCACACACACACACAAAAATTCATATGTAAATTCTTATCCCTTAATTAATGTGTTTCATTCATTTACATTTAATATAATGATTGACATAATTAGAATTATATCTGCCATCTAATTTTTTTTCCCCTTTTCATCTTCATTTTTAATCCTTATTGTTTTCTTTTTTCTTTTATTCCAGTTTTCTTCCATTAAGTACTTAGTTAATCATTTTTATGATTATGTTTGTGGTTAATCTTGAGAGTATAATATTTATTTTTGAATTTAATATTTTCAAACATAAACACTTCCTTTTACCATTTCAGTAATTTTTCCAGAAATTTTGAATTATAATTTTCTATATTTTAATTCAACATATATTTTAAAACTCAAGATGTCAATTTAATTGCATTTACAGTCAATATTTATTTATATCACCCTCATCTTTACCCTTTCATTACTGTTCTTTCTTTCCTTCATTTCCATGATTTCCTTATTGGGTTATCTTCCTCCCATTGAGGCACTTCCTTTACTATTTTCTTTTACTACAAGATTCCTGGTGAAATATTCTCAGTTTTTATTTATCATCCTTATTTTTTTCATATTTGAAATATGTGTATATTTCTTACATAGTGAATTTAATTTTGGTGATTAATGTATTTCACAGATTACATATGTCATTTTATTTTCTTCTGGCTTCCCTTGTTTCTGCTGGAAACTTAACTGTCATTCTCATTGTTGTATAACAAACCAACTCTTGAAAGCATCAATTTTGTTTTGTTTTGTTTATTTCTATGTATATCTTAATTCCTACATTCTACTTCCTCTACTTTTATTTTGATATTTTAATAATTTATTTTAAGCTCATGGATTGACTTTTTATTATAACAATTTTTTCTTTAAAAATGTTGATATTGGGCTTCCCTTGTGGCGCAGTGGTTGAGAGTCCACCTGCCAATGCAGGGGACAAGGGTTCGTGCCCTGGTCCCGGAAGATCCCACACGCCACGGAGCAGCTGGGCCCGTGAGCCATGGCTGCTGAGACTGCGCGTCCGGAGCCTGTGCTCCGCAACGGGAGAGGCCACGACAGTGAGAGGCCCGCGTACCACAAAAAAAAAAGAAAAAAAAGAGTTGATATTTATTAAAATTTCCTCTGCTCACAAATTTACTTCTGTATACCAAAGTAGAAGGTAGGAATTAGGATAATATAGAAACAACTCATAAGGTATGCCTATAAGGTATGTATTGGTTTCTTTATTTTGAGAAAATAAAACTTTAGAGTTTCTCTTTAGGTAATAAAGAAATTTCCAACAAATTGAAAAGCCACTACTACAATTATTTTATGCCTTAGGTATTTTAACATTATATTTATCACTAAATTTTTTTTTTTCTTTTTTGCAGTACGTGGGCCTCACCGCTGTGGCCTCCCCCGTCGCAGAGCACAGGCCCTGGACACGCAGGCTCAGCGGCCATGGCCCACGGGTCCAGCCGCTCCGCGGCATGCGGGATCCTCCCAGACCGGGGCACGAACCCGTGTCCCCTGCATCGGCAGGCGGACTCTCAACCACTGCGCCACCAGGGAAGCCCTATCACTAAATTATTTATGACTTCTGCTGACTTACTTAGACTCTGAATTTATTATTATAAAATGCTCCTCTTGGTCAGTGTTTTTACAGTTCACTCATTACTTTAGATGTGCCTTTTGGATAAGACAAAGACAGAATCCTATTTCCTTTTATTTATATAACTGACATGTGAAGTTTTTTCTGTAATTTCATATCATTTTATTTTAAATTATCCTATGTTTAATACATGTTTATTGGAGTACAACTGCTTTACAGTGGTGTGTTAGTTTCTGCTTTATAACAAAGTGAATCAGCTATACATATACATATGTTCCCATATCTCTTCCCTCTTGCATCTCCCTCCCTCCCATCCTCCCTATCCCACCCCTCTAGGTGGTCACAAAGCACTGAGCTGATCTCCCTGTTGGATGCAGCTGCTTCCTACTAGTTATCTATTTTACATTTGGTAGTGTATATATGTCAGGGCTACTCTCCCATTGCATCCCAGCCTCCGCTTCCCTGCTGTGTCCTCAATAATTTATTCTTAATGTTTCCATTATTTTCTCTCATGTCATACTGATAATCTCTTTGCTGTGTATGTGTGTGTGTGCATGCATGTGTTTATGCATGTGTGTGAGGCATTTCTCCTAGAGACTGGAAAGTTAATAGTCAAAATAGTTGTAATTCTGTTGCTTTCTATGTTTTATATGCAAAATTAAGTTGATTTATCAACTTTAAACAGTGTAAGAATAGCAAACATTCATCGTATAATGGGACTTTTTCTATGTGCTTTGCATAAATTAATTAAACCATGTGAAGCAGGCGTTGCTATTACTCTTATTTTATAGATGAAGAAAGTGAGATATGTAGAAATTCAGTAACTTTGTCAAATTTGCATTCCCAATAAGTAGTAGAGCTGCGTTTTGAACCAAGGTGGCTGATTCTAGAAAACTGTGTGTTAGTATAAGTTACTTTGCCTCTGGAATTTTACTGAGAAAGAAGATGAAATAACTAGAGATATTGTATTTCCTTCTGCCCATCTTATACTTCCTGAAGTCTCCTTCACTTCCAACTTTTCTTACATACATTGTTATATTTAGATGTGTTGGGAGTAAATGTCATAACTTTCTGTAACTAAGCTTTCAAATCTAGATTGATCATCTGCAGTCTTTTCTGTTAATGCCCTTTAAAAGATGAAATTCAGTCATTTACATTTCCCACCATGTGCCTCTACCCACGATAGCATAATATTTGTTTAATGTCTACTCTTGTGGTTATCCTACTATAATATTTCTTAAAGTTTCCTTAACTGAGTGTACTTCTCAGTGATTAGCCACCTGACCATTTTCTACTGTTTTAGGCATTCTGTTCTCTTGGCTTTCATTTTGGTACTTCCCCAAAGTTTTCCCATCATGTAATTTCTTGGTTTTTATGCTTAACTCTTGCTATTTCTTCCATTTAAATCGAATCCTTTTCCTTGTCTCTTGATATTCTTTTCCTTATTATTCTTAGACTAAACCTTGGATTTTAGTGTCATTTTTATGTCAGATATGTCAATTATATCTTTATCCCCAAACTATCGTCCAGAGACTGGTATATTGAGCTGCCTTTATAATAGCTCTTAATTATCTACAGTGAACTGCCTTTTCAATCTCCCCTTAAATGTTCCAAAATTAACTCTTGAGTCTCCTCACCTCAAAACTGCCATCTAAAAAAAAAAAAAAAAAAAAAACTGCCCTCTACTCCACTCCAATTTCCCTCATCTGAGTCAAATGAAATTTCCTCAGTGCAGACACTGGATGCTTAGGCCAGAAACTTAAAAGTGCTGTTCAGATCCTCCTTTTTTCTCATTATTCACTTCAAATCCTTCAACATACTTGACTATTTTGTGTCCAAAATAAAACAGAAATGTTAACTTCTGTTAACAAATTCTAACATCATCAAAGCGAAGTGTCATTATCATATGAAACATGCAAATGTCACCTAACTATTCTACCCACTTCTATGCTAGACACTTCTGATTCAATGAACACATAATATAAACATGCGATTTCCTTAAATAAAAGGAATCGTGTCGGTTGCTACTTAAAACATTTAATGATTTTCAATTTCAAGTAGAAAAGAATCCTATTCAGTAATTCCAATCTTTTTTCACCGAACATTCTCCTATTCCACACTAATCTGCCTACCTTTTGAAAAAGTTAATCCTTTATTTTTCCAGTCTGTGAAGACACAGCAAAAGATGACTGTCTATGAACCAGGAAGTGGGACTTCATCAGACACTGAAGACGCTGCTGCCTTGATCTTGGACTTTCCAGCCTTCAGAATTGTTCAATGTGTGCTCACTGTTTCCTTCAGTGCTTAGCAGGCCACTGTGAAGGTGGCCTTCTTCCTTTTTTCTGACATGGCCCAAGATTCAGTAGGCCTTGCTTCTGATTATCTGTTTTGGTAAGGAAGTTTTCTGTATGGGAACAGGAAACTCGGCAAGATACCTGCATTTACTTGTCTTGGTTCCAGCAGTTCCTGAGGCAGATGTGTGAAGCCTTGAAAGAGATGGATTCTAATACAATCATTGAAAGATTCCCCACAATTGGTCAACTGTTGGCAAACACTTGCCGATATCCTTTTATCTTAGCATATGATGAAAGCCAAAACTTTCTAATATGATGTTTATGTTGTCTTAATAAAAAGAACTGCAGAATTCTGGAGAATTGAAACTTAACTCCTGGACATAGGGGTTTTATCTTATATACTTTGGGCATTTAGAATTGATATAAAAGAAGTCAGTCCTTTTACTAAAGGTCTTAAGTATGCACCTGCAGATTACTATTCTGGGTTGCTTAAAAATACGGTTTGTCCTTAGTGTCTGAACTCAGAGAGAATTATGTTAATGGATTTGACACTTCGAGGATGGAAAACACAAACTACAACATCAGTGAGACACTCATCTGATTATGAGGAAAAGAGAACTGGATGTTGCAGATGGGAATATAAGAAGGCACAACTACTTTGAAGTACTATTTAGTAACATCCTGCTACTATTTCTTCTTATAGGTTAAGGAGACTGCAACAGAACCGTCTGTAAAAGGTAGATTCAATCTTGCTGTACATTTATAAAGAAATAAAAAATAAAGTAATCATAATTTACTTACAGGTTGGACTGCAAAAAAAGCCAACTCTTTTCTGCTTAAGGAAATTTGTACCTTTTGTTTCTTCCCTAGAAACATTTCTCTTCCCATAGATGGATCATAGTTTTACTTTCTACTCTTTCTAAAGTCACTCTGCAATAACTCTGTTTATTATCCCAGCAGCTTATGTTTTCTTACTCACATTTACCAAAGTTTATAGTTATTTGAGTTACTTCTTAATGCTTGGTTTTCAGCAGGGTACCATATTAGAAGGTAAACTCCATTAAACCAGAATCCATGTAGTCTTCTGCATTTTATTCCAGTGTCATGGAGAAGATACTCCATAATTATTATTCAGTGAACATATAGATGACTAAATATTTATTTTTCCTAAAATATGATTTAAACATTTATCAGCATTTACTTCATTTCTGGAACCTATTTATTCAATGGTAATTTGAATGTATTTTCTTTAATATTTGTATATTCTACTTTAAATGCATCAGTCCTCCTGAAATAAGTTCTATTTTCAGTAGCCATTATCATCTCACTACTTCTTTAAGAATTTGTTTTTTTCTTCTGCAGTCATTTTAATCATTTGTAGCTTTTGTCCATGTAAAAAAAAAGTTGGCAACAGCTATATCTATTCTATTCTTTGTTTTTCACAGCTATAATATATTTATCTTCAATCTGTTTCACTCCATCTTAAGTCTCCCATTTTATCTCATTTTTTTGTTATATCAATTTGGCTCCATTATATTGAATTTATGAAAAATTCTAAATTTTCCTATAGCTTAAAACATTTGCGGACTTTTTTTCCCACATCTCATTTCAAAATGGGTCTTAAACATTCTTTTACTATGTCCTTCTCTTTTGACTTCCTTATGATATCTTTGTGTAGGTGTCTTGTGACTTCTGTAACTTACTTGCATCTGATATGAGTAACTCAAACACCTTTAATCAGTTTCCTATGTAATGTGGAGGAAACAATTTTGCTCCTTTTGACAGCAAAGGAAACTTGTTTTCATCACGTTTCTTTTCTTTTTTGGACTCCATATTTTATGTTCTATTTATTTTTCTTTTTCCTGAAGAAGGTGTGGTTGAATATGGGAATGTTTGAAGGGCTATCTCAGATTGCATTCTGGTAAGTTTCAGCTGTCAAACAGGATTCTTTTCTTGTGCTCTTTTATGAAGTCCTTTAGAGTGTTTGAGGGTACCTGAGGGCTTAGGAATATTTGACCAATTTTGAATGATACCCTTTGATATCAATAAGCCCTGAATATTCAAATGTTTTAATTTACTCTAATTCGCAGAGTCTGGTCCATTTTTATCCCAGCTTGCAATGAAAAACAATCAGAGGAATAATATCTTCATTGCTATTAGCATCAGAGAACAGAATTCCCTCTGGGGCTTTTTCTCTGTATATTTCCCCATCTGGCCGCTACTTTAAGGGATTTATTACCTCTAAATCTGCCTTTTCTTTTGCTAAAACCTGGCTAAGCATGTAGTTAGTTCTGAGTAATTTTTATTACCCTACCCTTACTTTACAGATTTGATTTCACTCAAAACATAAAAATCTGTAAGGCTTGCCTGAGACAAGGTAGATTAAGGGTAGACTCATGTAGACAAGTAAAGATGTAACAACCAGCCTGTCTGACTCCACAATCCAATTCTACAAATTACTAACTATTCAAATAAAATAACTAGCCCTCTCATTGTTAATAAGGTATGGGCAGAAGACCTACCCACACATATTTTTGAGCATGTCATGAATAAATATGTATACAGTGAGTATACTTGGATTTGTGACAATGCCATGCTCCTAAAAACCATGTTGAAGAAACTGATTACAGCAACTATTTATCATAAGGACAGAAACAGAAGAAACCAGGAGTGTTCCTAGGAAGTCAATTATGTAACTTCAATGGTGGAGGAGGTGGTTCTGCAGAAGAAAATTCTATATTCTAGACTTTACTTCCTCACATCTAGGAAATGTTGCAATAGTGTGTGAAGAATAGACAACTAGATGAACCCAAGATTTGAATGCCAAATACTTAAAAGAGAAGTGTGACCAAGCAAAGGAAATAACCAAATTGATGAAAGGTTTCTGGAGATGATAAACCTTCAGAAGATTGCACACTGTTTCCATTTATTTTCCATCATACTCCAAAGCACATCCCTAGAAATTTTAGTTGGTTCTTTCCAAACATATGAGCAACAATCAGAAATAAACACAAATGGACATTAGGTAAAAAGAAGCAAACACAGAAAATAAATAAAGAAAAGATAAAAAATGGAAACAATCGAAGAGATGACCAGACAACAAAAGGTGATGGCTAGACGGTAGAGTAAGAAGTTAAACCAGAACTGACAGAATTCAGGAAGGAAATAAAAAAGAGGCTTTCAGGGAAAGTAAAGGCTAAATTAGTTGCAGTACTGTGGAGAAGAAACTGTGTGAAAAGCACAATACAGTACATAAAGAAGAGACATATGACAGCTGTCACTCAAACTAAAAGGAAACAGAAACAAAGAAATTAAACGTATTAGGGAGAAAGTGATAGGCATAGATTACAAGAAAATCCATCAAATACTTATTTGGAGTGCCTAAAAAGAAAACTAAAACAATGAATCTAAACATATACTTTAAGATACAATTCAAACAAAACTTTTCTCAAAAAAAGAACATTTAAAACTACATATTTATGTGGCAGAGATGTACCAGGGAAAATTAGAATAGTAAGAATAGGACAAGATTAATAATGAATAAATTTACTAATCTATTTAAACATTAAAAACAAAAAAATCTTTGGGGCAACAAAGTTAAAAAAAAAAAAAAGAAGTCCCTCTAACTAGAAGGATAATCAAGATGCTATAGATTTCTTCCTAGTACCATTCAGTGCAAAAAGACAATGGAGCCCCCATTGTGGGCAGGAGTGACACTGGAGGTTTAGTTGTATATTTTGGAAATCTTTATCTTCCTTACTATGGATCTGGAATAGACTCTGCCATTATAGAATACTTTTGTATTCTTTTGAGGTGTATGGATATATGTGTATGGGAAAGAGAGAAAGATCCAAAACCAATGGCAAGGTTACCAAGAATTTAGGAAAGGAATATTTAATTCTCACACTGGCAAAAAGACAGTGAATGAGTTTTCATCGGCCTGAAATCACCCAGGAATATTCAACAGAATTCACCCATGGCTGCCTTTTAATGCTTTTCTTTGGGCAAATCAAAAAAGTCCTCATCATGAGAACAACTGGAAGCCAGTGCTCAGCCCATACTCTGCTCTACAAGTCATGCACTCTAGCTGGGCTGTGTCCATCCTGGAAAGGAGGGCATTTTATTTTTATATAAACAGGAACCTTATATTACATTGGTAGCACCGAATTTATCACCTTCTTCTTACATCTGTAACCTTGTGTTCTTTTTGTAGACTGATCACCTAAATGGGGAGGGACATGGACTTTAAGGCTAAGCCAAACTCTGTCCAAGGGAAAAGTTTTCCTAATAAGATGAAGGTGATCTCTGTGAAAAAGTGAATAAGGAAGACTCTGGGTCTAGATCTCTAGTGCTCTAGATGGAGGAGAAATGCCAGGAACATAGATATGCCTAGGAGATGAACCCATTTAAGCGTTTGACTTTTACTGACATTCTTTTCTGTTCAATAGGAGGTCATGCATTATTAGAATGAATTTAAATTATCTTAGCTTAACAAAAATTAAATTCATGTTTTAAAATTGATTATTTTTTTATATACCTCAACACCCAAATTGTAACCCAGCTCTTTGTCTCATGCTCTCACAAAGTAATAGCTATCTGTTCCGATACTGAGGGAAAATTGATTAGGTTGGTTTCGCTGAGAGAAAGTACACAACCTGTTTGCCTCTTGAAGATGTTGTTCAACGGAGATGTTGGCTTTACTCAACTTTGCATTATACGCTGGCTTCAAACTAAATTCTTGTTTACAAGTTTACAATGAAATTCTACTCTATATAGGGTACTATTTACATCCATTGCAATTTGCCTTAGTTATTTGGAACTCTTCAATAAACTTTGTTATAGGAAGCCTCAGTGTAGGTTTTTTCTTCTTTTTTTTTGTGTGTGTGTATGTGTAGTGAGTAGTTGTCAAGTGGAGAAGAAAAAACAAGTAAGCTCCCTGATTTCCAAATGTTTTTTAAAAAGTAAAGTTTAAAGTGGGGACGCCAGCATGCCAATGACTTATTTAAAGTCCCAATATTTATTTTAGGAGGAAGGATTGTGTAGAAATAGAAAGCATGGACTTTTTGAAATCAAATTGATTCAGATATGATCTGTGATAATTTAGTTCTGTGAAATTGCCCAACTTTTCAATGAATGTTTTAGCATCCATTGATAATTCTTGACCAAATATATTCTTTCATTGATAAGTTGTGAAGTGATCATTTTTCTAAATAGAGAATTAGGTTATTACCAGGCTTTCTCTTATTTTCTTATAAAGACATCTTAGATTTTATCCTATAAAGTGTCCAAAATAGTTTGAAATTATAATACTGCTTTTTGCTAGTATTAAAATTATTGAAAGACGTTTAAACATATTTTGTAGGTCTTCTAAAAATGTTTGTTTATAGTCAGCATAAAGTGTACATTTGGATTGTTTTCAATTTTTAATAATGAATATGCAGAATGGTGCATATTTAGTTTCTTAATTTTGAAAGGGAATCTTCAGAGTTGAGTCTCAGAAGTTTAACTGACAGGCAAAAGGTAACATATAATATAATATAATATAAAAAATTAATAAAATTTCCCTTTATTTTCACTCTCCAGTGTTGAAAACAAAACATCTTCTGGAAGTGAAATTTTATTGAAATTATCTGCATTCATCCAATATCAGGACCTCACCACACTCCTCTTTTTGCACAGTCCTTGCTTTTTTTGCTATAATGTATTCCCTGCATGTCAATTATTTATCTCCTCACTTCCACGTAAATTAAAATGTACAGTATATGCTCTCATAGGCTGTTGGTGTGGGCTCTGGATGATTTTTCTGTATTTATCTGAATGTTTTTTGGAAAGATTTAAATTGTTAGATGCTATTAAACTGGAAGTTGTCCTCATTTTAAACATCAATATTTTTAAACACAACTGTGAACTAAAACTCACACTTGGTATATTGTCCTTAACTTGTTTGTCAATATATCTGTGTACCCTGATTCAACTCTGCTTTCCTTTTGTCACTAATCTTTCATGTAGTTCTAGTTCCTTGACCCAATGTTGGATATATTTATTTGAAAAATTTGAAATAATAAAATCAATTAAATTTCCTTTCAAATATACTTTCAGCTGACCCATTTTCTAGCCTTGATCTAGGTGAGTTTAGTCATAAAATAGTAGTTAGGCCTTCCTGGCCTATAAGTCATAAATGTTAGTTTATTGGGCCGTGAATATACTTTTTTTGCAGTATCCTCTTAGATAATCCTTCAAAGTCTGTTGTTTATAATATTGCCTGTGGACAGTGAATAACAGATAAGATACTTAGGATTTAGGAATGGTAAGCATACTTGCTGTTTTAGAAGTTAATTAGAAAAGATAACAAAGATTGTGGGATTGATCAGATTACTTTCTATCCGTTAATACTACCTACAATAACATTTTGAAAGTCAGGAAAGAGAAGGGAAAAAAAGCAAAGATTATTAAAGAATATAGAAAATTATGACAGACATTTAAAACAATACAAAGCTTTCATAGAATTCAGTGTTACAAACAAATGCAATGCAAAGACTACTGAGAGAACACTTAAAAACAAATGAAGGTTAAGGAAATGGATGAAAGGTACAAAGTATGAATGCCACAGAATATTTTTAAGATAAATATCTATGTTAGTCTCACGTTTAGACAGTTAGTTTTATCTTACCTTAGATGGAATTCAAGTAAATATTGATAGCTATTTGGTTGATGCTGAGTTTCAATAATTATGAAACTGTGTAACTCAGACTGGGACTTGAACCCATGGTCTTTTACCTGAGATCACACACCTGGTCTCAGGATTTAATGAAGCTCAGGTTCTTGATGTCTCATCAAAGAAAGAATTTAGTGAGAGACAAAGTGATAGGTAAGAAGTGGATTTATTTATAGAGAAACACACTCCTCAGACAGAGTGTTGGCCATCACAGAAGGTGAGAGCAGCACCAGGGTATGGGGTTGTCAGTTTTTAGAGGGGTGGGTAATTTCATAGGCTAATGAGTGGGAGGAGTATTCCAGGTATTTGAGGAAGGGGCAGGGATTTCCAGGAATTGGGCCACCGCCCACTTTTTGACCTTTTGTGGTCAGCCTTGGAACTGTCATCATGCCTGTGAGTGTGTCATTTAACAGGCTCAAAGTCTAGTGACAGTCAATCATGCGCCATCTTGGGCCCAGTTGGTTCTAACCAGTTTATGTAGTGTTCTCGGGCTATGTCATTCTTTTAAAGGTTGTGCCCTGCCCCCTTCCCTCCTATTTAAATTACATGAACTTTGCCAATTTTTGATTTTAACACAGAGTGGTAAATAGATAACCAAAATTCAAACAGTTTGTCTTATAAGTTTATTTAATATTGTTACAGTTTAAATTAAAAGACAAGGTAGAGGGCTTGATTCTTTTTCTAGCAAGTGACTAATAATTATAGCATCATATGACTCACATAACAGCTTTGCCAAATGATTTATTTTTGTTAAGGTTTTCTGCAATGATATTTTTATAGTTACGTGTAAAGTATTCTGGCTACTAATCTTGTGTGGTATGAATCAGAAGCAGAAATTTGAGTCATGCATGAAACACAGTGTTATTAGTCATATATTATTAAATAGAAGACTGCCATTTCATGTATTTCCAGCATATACACATTATCAACTACTGAAGAGAAGATGTGAAGTATACAGATATGATTATATATATATATATATATATATATATATATAAAATCATTTAAAGAGAAAGGTTTCAGGCTATTACAAGTGGTAAGTTAATGGGCAGATGATTCACTCTGAGGATAAAACTATTTATAGGTGAATTATTATTCAAATGCTAAACTCTATGTCATGATACTTATCCTGAATAGCACAAATTGAACTTTCAAAATATTTAAAAATCTTCTTAACAGTTTCTGCTCAAAGCAGATTAGATGATCTACTATCTGAACATCGATGACTTAATATCCTCCTTGACATCTCAGTAGCAGTTTATATTGATGTACATTTAATTCTCTTTGATATTTTCTGATTCTTGATTTCTGTTACATCAATAATCTCTCTTGATTTTTTTGTTTTTCACTACTGTTTACTCCTTTTTTGGTTACCCCTTTTTAAATTAATTACCTCCAGTTAGCAAACCGATGTCAAAGTAGCTTGCAGTGCAGTCCTGAGTCTACTTGTATTAAAAGAGATTTATTGGCTCTGGGAAGGCAGTTGAAACCAAGGCATGGATACAATTTTTCCAAGAACAAATGACTCAAAAATGGTTCTCTAACTGTTAAGGACTAAATGTTTGTGTCCCTCCAGAATTCTTATGTTGAAGTCTTAACCCCAGTGTGGCTATATTTGGAAATATATTTTCCCTTAAGGAAATAATTAAGATTAAATGAAGTCATATGAGTGGGGTCCTGAACCAATAGGATTGATGGCCTTATAAGAAGAGACATAAGAAAACTTGCTCTTTTTCTCTCTCCAAGAACATACTGAGGAAAGACCATGTGAGGACATACAAGAGAAGGCCATGTGAGGACATACTGAGGAAAGGCCATGTAAGGACATACAGAGAAGGCAGCCAGGAAGAGAGTTCCCGCTAAAAACTGAATCAGGTGAAACCTTGATCTTGAACTTCTAGCCTCCAGAACTGTCAGAAAATAAATTTTTGTTATTTAAGTTGCCCAATCTATGGTATTTTGTTTTGTTAGACAGAGCAGACTAATAGACCAACCATGGCCTCTCTTCTGAGTATTCATACATTTGTACTCTTGCTGTCCAAACTTCGTTTACATCAGGTTTTTTCCATCATCCTCTTCCCATAACATACACACACACATTCACACACACACATACACACACACACACACACACAAAGAGAATGTATCCATTCATGCAGAGACTATATCTGTCTTATTCCCTTTAGTATCACAATCGTATAATAGAGTGACATAGAACAGTGGTTCACAGTATGTGTTTTTTTATTATCAGACATCCTAAGCAAAGTTGGAATTTATGCCCCTTTTTTTGCAGTTTTACTCAGATGTGATGTTTGAGGTCATTGTGCACGTTGGGTTTTTATGGTATATCCCCCTAGAATTTGGGTAGGTCAACGTGTATAACCTGCCTACAATTTTCTAGGTACAACAAACAGACAATGCTGTTACATTAGAAAATACATACTTGCTAAATTCACTCTTTTCTAAAAGAGGAAATATTAATGTGCATATATAGTCATTTAATATGCTTGTTTTCACCTACACAAATAATCTCATATTAAAGTGATAAAAATCTGATACCTACATTCTACAAATAATAAGTAAATTAATATAATATTGTTATTTTGTTTATTTGAGTAGCATGGCTAAATAGAATGTATAAACATCACTCAGACATTTATTTACTAAATCCAGTGCTAATATCAGTCTTTGTATATCTAAAATTAGGAGCAACTGACTGGAATCTAGTATATTTAACTCTCAGCAGTATAGTCTTGAGAATCTTTTGAACTCTTGCAAGTCTCCTTCTCACAAAATGAAAGAATGTACTACATTAATTGTAAGAACATTTGTAATCTGAGAGAATTAAAAGCATAGTGCCCACTACTCTTAACACTTCCTATGCCTTTCTAAGCTATGTTAGCCTCAATTTCTGGTTACTTGAAGTATCACATAACATCTCTCACATTATTTTTAGTTTTTACCACCCTTTATTTATCTGTTTACCTCTCTAGATTTTTTCCCTCTGATTTTTTCTCTGAGCCTCATAAAAGCATTTGCTATTTATTCACTATCTCTTTATTATTCATGTTCATATTTTAAAAGCAGGAATGAAGAAGCATTAATATTTCTATTAAAACTATCACTAATCTTATTTTTCCATTTATTGATTTCTCAGTTTATACTTTTGGTGATTTAAAAATATGTCATCAAATAATTTGACATTTTTCCCATTAAAAGATGGAGTCTTTGTCTCCTTTCCTGAATCTGGGTGGACTTGTGACTGACAAGTGGAGTCATGCTATGTGACTGGGGAAGATAAGTCATAAAGTCCATGCAGCTTCTGGCCTGTTCATTGGAACATTCACTCTTAGAGGCTGAGTTTCCACGTAAGGGATCTGACCATCCTAGTGCTGTCGTGTCAGAGCGGGCAAGGGGAAGTGCTAATGTTAAGAGTCCCACTGAACCCATCTTTTAGCTCTACCAAACCAAGTGTCAGGCACTGAAATAAGAAACTATTTTGGAAATGTTTCCTCTAGTTATTGCTGTTCTGGTGCCCAGTTGTTCAAGATGCCCAACTGAGTTATCTGAGCTGAGGCCCCAGATATGAAGGAAAGAGAAGCTATACCCTTTGTGCCCTGAATTCCTGACTCACAGAATCTGTGAACATAATAAAATAGTCATTTTACTCCCTTGTGTTATGGATGGTTTGTTTTGCAGTGATAGATATTCAGACATCTTTGAAGGATCAGTGACAATTATTAACAAAATAAAAATATATTCTTCTTCTAAAAAGTGATTTAAATATTCTCAGATACACAGTCCAATCAAATAAAAAAATTTTTAAATGTATACAGGTGTAATAGGAGGTAATAGAACAATGCCAAAGTGCAGCTTTCCAGTATTTAAAGCCATCAACCTTGTAATAACTGAGTAAAATCAGTCTTTTTGAGAGAGGCCAGTTAAAGACATGTTCTCAGTTATAAATGTGTTTACAATTAATTGTTTCTTATTTTAACCAATAAGAGGGCAGCATGATTATTAATTATAATGACTATCACCCTTATAATCTGGGAAAATTACAAAGTTTCTCTCTATTTCAGGAAAGAATTTACTCAATTTGCTATAAAAATTTGGAAGCCACTCTACTATCATCATAAAATATTATCTCAGAAAATTGCGCTATGAAGTGTCTGACAAAAACTAGATTCAAAATATGGAATAATTACTATGTTTGAAATCTTATGTTCTCCTGAAAAGAGAAAGCCAAATGCCATAATTTTAAGCCTTTGGATATTTTCTGATTAAAATTATGCAGAAAATATTGTTGATATTCTACATTTCATAGATAAGCACTTTAACATTGTTCCCTATAGTTCAAAATCATTCCCTTAAAATGAGTATCATAAATTGAATAAATGATTCATAATGGTATAGACACTTTTAAAACTTGTAACTGTTGTGGCCCCTATGGTCAGATTAATTCTACAAATTCTCACCAGCAATATAGTTGCATTAATTGCTCACAAGACTCTTACAAGTCTTGAGAATTAGAAAGTTTTATTTTTTTTTGCCATGTTAAAATATGAAAAATATATTAATGATTGATTCATTTTCATCCATTAATTAATTGAATGGATGCCTATCATAAACCAGGCATTGGTCTAAGAGCAGATGTCATGGAAAAGAATCAAATAGATAAAATTGCCCTTATAGAATTAATATTCTACTGGGGAAAATTAAATAAATTATATGAAATAAAAGTCAAGTGTTTTATAGGAAAAATAGAAAAGTGTAAATGTTGGTGGTAGAGGTATACAGAATTTAATATTAAATGGAATGACAAGGGTAGGTGAGCTTTTAAAGAGTGACATTTGAGCAAAGACTTGAATTAACTGTGGGAATATTTGAAGAACATTCCAGATTGAGCCAAGAGACAAGGAGCAAGAGTGAGGAGGCCAGTATGCACTAGTAGAGTAACAGAATAAGGAGTCAAGAGAAAATGTCAGAAAAGGAATGGGGAGCAAAGCAGGTGATGCAGCTGTTGTAAGTACTGTAAGCCACTGTAAGAATTTTGGTTTGTATTCTCAGGGAAATACATGGGATGCCCTTTACAGAGAAGACATTATCTGACACACTGATGGAGCTCCCTCTGACTGTTGTTTTGATTTTAATGGATCAATTATTAACACCTCTGCTTTTAATGGGGTTCAAATTTTTGGTACATGTTGCATGGGAAATTGCATTAATGCAATGACAGTCTTAATATAATGCTAGTCTCCAAGTACATTACCAGGCTACCAATTTCAGAATGACAAAAGAATAAAGCTCATGAAACAAATTGTAATGTTCAAATCATACAGTTAATTAAATCAATTTAAAACACACAGTAATAAGTAGGGGGAAATAGATGAAGTAGTTTACCATACTTAGGATAAGAAGCCAGCATGGAAGAAGGGCTACAGTACCTGGAATAGGGAGTTCTCAGGTCCTGTCTCACTCTCTGCTGCATCAGACTTCCTCTGCTAAAGGTATGGTTTTGAGGACCAGAGCTGAGGTTTGATCGAAGGATCTCAGCGAACAGAAGGTGCCTGAAACCAACATATACTTGTTACGTTGGGTCAACATAGCAGCAAGTGTGCCTGGTCAATAGCTGTAGCTCACCAGGAGCCTTAGGAGCAGCTATAGACTTTATCTGCATTTCTTAGTGGATTACTTATGGGAACACAGTGGCTTTCACCATGGGATGGCCAATTTATCACTTCATAAATATTAAATGCCTCATCTATAGTAAGTGTGTCATGAATATTTGGGACTTCTGGTCCTTCCATGCCTTTTATATCTTTGTTCAGCAAAGATATTACTTACTTAATTTATCTTTGCTTAACATGTCCCACAAATGACCAATTTCCTTTAATTCATGCCTAAATGTCTTACAGGTTATTAATTTACATTATCTTTGCCTAACATGTCTGGATGGTTTACTAACTTACTTATCTGCCCTGACATGTTTAATGATTCTCCCCACATCTTTTAAGTTACTGGCTTACTCTTTACAGTGATTTTTTTCTCATTTAATGTGACATTTAATCACTGTTTTGAATAATTTTACAAACAAGACCAATCAATAGATAGATAGATAGAGATATACATATACATAGATGGCATCTTTAACTTCAAATTTTATGAAAAAATTTCTACTTTATATCCATATCTAGAGCCTTCACAGAATTTTTTCTTTCTTTCTAAATTCTAAGGGGTTCCTTGAAACTAGACACCATTCACCAGTATGTTAAACTTAGGTCTAATGATATATTGAGAAGCCATGATTAAATCAGCTCACTTTGTCTTAGGGAATTGATTCTTGTCTATGGGTCTTGAGTTATGCAGTTTTTTCTACAAAGTTGCTGGCTTCTGGACTGAGAGCATGCTGGAAATCTTAAGCCAGCCACTTGATAGATCTGCCTGCTGGCTGTTTGCAGAAATGAAGTACAGATTTTTATTGCAGCTCTTCTGCTGTTTCTTTCACAAAACTGAATTCTGATCTGCACTCTTTAGCAAAGGCCTTTATTTATGGGTAGGATAAAAGCAAAACCCAATTTGTTGGTGACAAATATGAATAGATCTGGTTGGTTAATTATATCAACCCACATTATCATAATGGAGGAGAGTAAAATCCTCTATTTGTGAATATTTAGTCAATGATTATTCTGAGGGCAGGAACAGTATGATAAGGAGGCTGCTGACTGACCTCAAGGGCATTTTTATTTGTACCATAAAGAAAAGTTATAATCACCAAGAGTGACAAAAGCATTTATAGCTGGGAAAAAAATCAGCTTGTTTACAGTGTGTAAACAAACTTTGAACATGAATCGAAGTGTCTATCCAACCTGACAAGAATTGCTAAAATATTTATGGTGGTAACATTTATCTCTAAATAATTAACCTCAGGAGAATTAATGTGTCTTTTTGGTGTTCCAGGGTTTTTTGGGGGTTTTTTGGTTATCTTTAACTGGTAACTGGGCAGAAAAATCGTTGTGTAGAACTAATCAAAATATAGAATATTCTTCCTTTAGTAAAGTAAGAACACATCTTTTGTTTGGCCCAGTGACTGCATGGGAAACTCCAAAGCTACTTTATGTATACATAATATCTTTAAAATGTTATTCTTTAGGATTTACGACCTGGATTTAGAAAAAGACTGTATCAAAAAAGAGTTGCTAAACATATTCTTACATTAAAATTTAAACAGATATTGTGGATGTTTGAAGACAAGCCATTATTGAAGTATTAGCTATAGAATAATTTTAAGTATTTTTAAATTAAAGATATATGCAAACAACAATTCAAGATCAGTGCCCAGCCACAGTTATAGAATAGTCTTTCAGAAAACTAACCTTTGATGTGATAGGGAATTCTCCCTTCAAAGACAAAGAACAATTTATTTATTTATTTATTTATTTATTTATGTAAGAGCAAACTATATGTCAAGGATGAGTTATTTTTCTGAATACTGATTTTTCTTTTTCTTTTTTAAAACTCTCTCAATTACCACATCAAATTTGCCATCTTAGTGGGAGCTTTCAAAGAGCAAATACATTTTCATAGAATATTTGCTATTTTAAATATTTATGGTTTTAGAAATTGATCGGGTAAAAAAAGATAAATGGTAATCAAAGAACACCCATTATTTAATTTAAAAATATTTAAAGTATTCAAAATCATTAAGGATTTATATTGTAACATGGTCATTTATTATATTACAGTCAGAAAGATGACATTTGATACTTTTTTTTTTAGAAAGTGTAAGAGAAAAACTAAGTTTAAATCATTTGCAACAATGTTCAGAGTTTACAGGGCAAATTCTCTTAAAATACAGTTATTTCATATAGTTAAACCCATATGTTTACAGTTTCAAAATTAAAATATTTTGTGGAAAGAATGTTAACTTATTTGCCATATAAAACCAGCATATTAAATTTAGAAAGTTTAACTAACTTAGAAGACATACAGATCTGAACACAAAAATTTTCAGCCAATCTAATTTGTTCAAATATTCATGTCAAATGGAAACACTGGTAGACTTTTTCCTAATCCAATATAAAATTCTATGTATTTAAATCTCTAAATTGTATCAAAAATCTAGGCTTTCTAAGAGTATTACTTTCCCTTTGAAATGACCCATTGTTTTTTGTCTTGTTATTTAATTAGTTAGTGATTTTTCACAACTTTTGCTTTTCTTTGTGTTTTCTTTCTTTTTTTGTTTTAGTTGGCTACTTCTATGACAGAAAGGCTTTTTTTTTTAGCTTTATTGAGGTATAATTGACAAAAATACATAAATAAGAAATATTTAAGGTCTACAACTTGATGTTTTGATAGATGTATACACTGTGAAATGATTACCATGATCAAGCTAACTTACATATCCATCCCCTCACATAGTTACCTTTTGGGTGTGTGTGTTGTAAGAACACTTAATGTTTATCCAATTAGCAAATTTCAAGTATATAATACAGTACTGTAACCACAGTGACTATACTGTACATTAGATTTCCTGAACGCATTCCTCTTGAATGAGTAAAATCTTATAGCTTTTGACCAACATTTTCCCATTTCCTCCAACCCCCAACCTCTGGCAACCACTATTCTCCTTTTCGCTTCTATGAATTTGATTATTTGAGATTTCACATAAAAGTGAGGTCAAACAGTATTTGTCGGTGTCCAGAGTTTTTCACATAGCATAATGTCTTCCAGATTCATCCACATTGTTACAAATGGCATAATTTCAAGAAAGGCCCCTCTGGGCTTCCCTGGTGGCGCAGTGATTGAGAGTCCTCCTGCCGATGCAGGGGACACGGGTTCATGCCCTGGTCCAGGAAGATCCCACATGCCGCAGAGCGGCTGGGTCCGTGAGCCATGGCCGCTGAGCCTGCGCGTCCGGAGCCTGTGCTCCGCAATGGGAGAGGCCACAACAGTGAGAGCCCCGCAAACCGCAAAAAAAAAAAGGCTCTTCTGAAAATGTCAGTGCATTTAAACCATTAGAAGTTTAGTTTACCCCTTCTTATTATTTTTTTATAATTCAGCTTATTTTAAATCAATGCTTCTTAGTTTCTGTAGATCAAATCATTAAAAATGAAATTACTATTTTTTATGGAGGCCATTAAATCTTTCATTTATTTTCTTTAACAAATGGGGAGAATGATTTTTTTTTCCAAATTCACAAAAAAAAATCAAATTTTTTTTTTAGCCAAAGTGAAATTTGGCCACATGAGATTACCCCAGGAACCAAAAAAATGAGTGATTGGGTTTCAATAGCCATTGATGTGCATGTTTTAAGCAGCACGGTTTAATTGGCTCCAGTAGGTAAATTCATCTAAGCATATCTGCAGAGATTCATCTGGTCTTCAGCTGAGATCAAAGGTCCTTTCACTGAAGCTCAGAAAAGTGTTTGTTTGTTTTTTTTCTCACTCCAATTAAGCTAATATTTTTCTTTCTTGCTAGAAAATTGTGTTTTTTGTCTTTATGAATGTCCTCAAATATCGTTAGAGCTTTCAGAACTCAAAATACATCTGGGCTTCAAGCAAAATACTAATTAAACAAGTTTTAGATGCCAGAGGAATGGCTTGGCAAATTTTTTCATTTATTCTGTTAGTTTATCAGTTTCTCCTAGCTTTTGAATACATTCTTTGAAATTCTCTTCAAAAATCTCACTATGCTGAGGAGAAAAGGGTTAGAGTTCAGACCCTACTAGGGGAAGGATCCCTGGTGAAGTCAGCAAGCAATCATGTCAAAATATTTGGAGGGTTGTGTTCTAGAAAAAGATGGAAGCCAGAGGTGGAATAAGCCCTGACAAACTAAAACCCGGACATAATTCCGCTTGGTAGCTAACTGGATTAAGACAACCAGCCCCAAGTCTAGCTGCCTAGCAAAGACCAATAATCCACCCTATTAGAAAACAGCAACATCTGGAACCTATACAAATTTAGCTCGACAACTGGTGTTCCTTTTCTGTACGTGATGGAGTAGTTAGTATCAGATTTCACTCCCATGATAAACACATATAAAAATGGAGAGTATGTATAAAATAACTATTGGGGGGATTTGGCAGTAAAAAAACACAGGGCCGTGATTATTGAGAGAAGAGAAACACTTGAGGTAAGTCCCATTTTCACCAGTTTACCCTGGAGACTCTTCCCTAACTGCACACAGAAAAGTGGAGTCCAAGTAGAAAGCAGCAGTGGAGACAGTGGAGGAAAAAGAGATTGCAGTTCAGGGCTGCCAAGGTTCCTAGGAGGAGGGCAGCACAGAGAAAAAGCCCTAAACTCTCTGTATCATTTTTCCTTTGGTCCCTGCTGGCTTCCTAAGATGCACACACAGAAAGTGAGGGTCTTGGAGGCTTGGTAGAGAACACTGGGCTCATATATACTGGGAGACACTGGAGGTCTGAGATAGCCAAAGAGGAAAGACCATGGTAAATTCCAGGCATTCATCTGAGACCACATAAAGCCCGTGCTCTGAGATTTAGGACCAAACCTTCAGAAAACAGCTAAACCTTAAGACTAAGTGGAAAACTGAACTACATCTACCCTAATAGAGCCTAAAACCAAACCATGACAAGAATAAAACTATTCACTTGAAAGTTAACTGATTGCTAGAAAGAAACTCAACATACATTAGACCATAGGTTGGCAAACTATGACCTGTGGGCAACCTCCTATTTTGGTAATTAACTCTTACAGGAACACAGTCACAGCCATGTGTTTACATCGTTTTGTGGCTACTTGCACCCTACAAGAGCAGAGATCAATAGTTGTGAAGTAGTGTGGTCCCCAAGCCTAAAATATTTACTGTCTGGCTCATTAAGAAAAATTGCCAACATCTGCTTTAGAGGAAGATAATATAATTCAGAGTCTATAGAACAGTGCTACAAAATCAAATAAAAATTACCAGGTATAGTCTGGAAACTTGACAAATAAGAGATAAAGAAGTAAATATTAGCCAACTTAGAGGTGATCCAGATTTTGGAGTTAACAGACAAGAATCTCAAAATAACTATAATTAATATATTAATACACAGTAAGAAGATAGACACAGTGGAAGAAAAAAAGAAAGTAATTCAATTGAAAGTTGGAATCAGAGAAAAGGGAATCAAATGGACACTATAGAATTAAAGAATAAAATATCTCATGTGTCATTAAGAAAACAGTGATTAGCCTTTATACCTGACTGGATGCACCAAGAAGGAGAATGTGTGAATTCAATGGTGAGTATGAATGGATGAATGTTCTACCTAAATAAAAATTTTACTAAATTAAAAATTATAAAGTAGTGGGCACCTTGCTCGATGTTAAGGAATCATATCTAGTAAAACTGTGGTAGACCGAGATAGGATTTCCTTTTCCTCCTTTGCACTGTTTCTACTTCTATTGAACAGTAGTGAAACAATATAATTTCAAATGTCAGGTCTGATACTAGATTAATTTTTATTTTCAAAATAAAAACTCCCTTTTTTTTCAAGTTTTCAGAGGCATTTCAGGAGGATATTTGGAGAGGAAACATATGGCCATACACTTTATTTAAAAAGTGCAATATTTGTCTCAATAGGGTGGTATACATTATGGTTTTATTATAATAACTGGTATATTGGTCTTACTCATGGCATGATTAAAGATGTTTTATATTTCTTAGCTATTGTCTTTGACTTCTTCTTGAAATATAGGAAAAAAGATTTGCTTGATTTTATCTTTGTACTGATTTGGGAGGTATGCCATGTTTACTTTGGTTAACATTCAAAATAGTATTTAACTCTTTGCTATATGATTCTTCTTTTTTTAATTGAGGTATAATTGACATACAATGTTATATTTGTTTAAGGTTTACAACATAATGATTAAATATGTGTATATATTGTGAAATGATCACCACAGTGTCTAATTAACATCCATCACCATACATAGTTACAAAATATTTTTCTATATAATTCTTTTAGAAAATTTTTCTATGTATGTATTTTATAACCCCTTTAGAAATGCTCTTCAACTTCTGTTTGACATTCGGAAGGTATCATACTGTCAATATGCCAAAAGGGTGTGTTCCCTCAGAGGATCCACATGGTTCATATGTTTAAATACACCATTTTTTCACCTTTCCTCATGTATGGCTAATCAACTTGCTAGGAACCCCCAACTATTTAATCAGCATTAACCAGTTGATATGGTAGCATTGTTACGTTTTAGACTCTCAATTACCTAAAGGATCATCAAGCACTAGCCATGAACTTAAGATATTTTGGAAGACGAAAAAACAAAGCAAACTAAAAGAAGTAACACACTTATCACATCTCCCTGCTTTACTCCAAGATTTTTGGGATTCTCTCACACTCACCTCTTAAAAATAAAAAGATTCTTAGAGAAACATAAAATCATTTGGTAAGGAGAAAGAAATGAGAAAAGAACTCTGGAGACTTTCAATATCCATATTAGAATTTGTAATAAACAATCAGAAAGTTAGTAGCAAAATGCTTAATATTAATGTCATTTTAAAATTCAAATAGCATAATAGTTCAGCTGATAACCCAGTTTTGGAGTGTAGAGCCAGAGCCTGTGACCTGTCAGGAGAACAAGGAAGACTACACTTTACCAAAGTTTGCTTAGTTGAGAGTGCAGGATTGGCAAATGGAGAGCCAAAGCCATAATAATCACTATCTTCAAACAAGAAAACTTTATGAGGAGTAAAGAAAGAGCAAGCAGCTCTTCGAAGAGACTTAGCATGGTGATGCTATGATGCTCCAATAAACAGCCATCAATAATTGTGTGCCTGGGTGCACAGAAGACTTGCATTCCTCTTCTTTTCTTTAGTTATCTCTTTTATACCAGAAGATTAAAAAATGGTGACGGAAAAAAAAATGGTGATGGAAATATATATCCTGAGTACAGGAAGTGGTCAAAGGCATAGATGCTCTAGACAGCTTCAGATTGGTCAAATCCTGGCCCTACCATTTCTTAGTTGTATAAACTAGGGCCAACAGCTTAACTGTAAAAATTATGTAAATGTAAAATTATGTAAATTATGTAAAAAAAGTAAGCACTTTATTTTGTTACTGTGAGAGTTAAGGGAGTAATTGTGTAAACTGTGTAGAAGATGGTGATAGCATGTAGGTTTTAAAGAAAAGTGAGAATGGAGGCAGGAAGTCTTGTTACAAAGGGGCTATAACAGGATTTCTTTGTTGTTGTTGTGGACCTTAAAGCCAAAAATGAGGCAAACAAAGTGATGATGTTAAAAAAGCAGTGATTTTTAAAAACTTTTTAAAGAAAGAATCATCAAGACTGAGTGGTTGAGAGAGAATGAAATATATGCCTTGAAATGCTAATTAGAAGGAGGAGTTGACCATGTAATTGAAATTCTTATTCCCATATAGGGAGAAGTATAGCATCCCTAATTAAAATCTTAATTATGTTTTGTGGGCTAAAGTATGAGACTATCATTTTTGCTGCAAGGCCAAGCACCACGTCTGCCATAATGTATATGAGTAAATAATGAATTCATCAGGAATAAGAAATTAATTAGAGAGTACTTTTGGAGGTGGGCTATAAGCACTCTTTGTAGACATTTTTTCTGCCGCAGTTGCAGTGAATATGTGCATCAATGCAGCAAAACTGGATTTGGGAGAGATGTAAATTGAAGAGTCAGTCATTCATGGTGTAAAATGGGAAGTTGGGGATACAGTTCTATCCTGGAATAAGAAATCAAATATATCAAGACCCTGAGGTTTAAAACAGTATGGAATTTTGGATATCTTGTCAGTAATTTTACTGGATATCCTATCTAAAATAGCATTGTCCCCGACCCATACACATGTCTATCACAATGTATCTCTTCATTTAGCCAATTCTTGTCCTTAGCACATAGCATTAACTAAAACTAGGCCACACACTTCATGAAATCAGAAATGTTTACTGTTTTGTTTCTGTACTTCAAATAGCGCATGACATGTATTTTTCTCAATAATATATTTTGAATGAATGAATGCTTTGAGCAATTAATTACAAGAGCAACTTAGACTTAAAGTTTGAGAAAAGAGGTCTCCAAGAGTCATCTGTATAAAATAGTAAGTAAAATAAAAGTAATACACTTCATGGGAAGAGAGTTGCCCAGGGTAAGAACAGAGAATTAGGGTCACCCATATTTAGGAAGAGAGGGCATTAAGAAAAGATGATGAACTCTTACATTGCAATCTAAGTATTGACAGCTGGAGAACTAGGTCAGTAAAAGACTACAAAAGCAATGGAAAGAAAGAATATAAAAAGGCAAGGTTGATTAAATTATTCAAAACTGGAATAAAGTTTCTTTAAAAAGAAGATATTTATACAGTTTCTATATCTTGTGTTTTGGAGGCCAATTAAGAGTGCAGTTACAATGCATGTTAGGATAAAACATGTCTGTAAATAAAGTATAAAAGGATGACAAGGAATTGAAGAGAATGTATGGATAACTCAGTTGAATACTTAGGTTTCTTTGAAAATTTAGTAAATCTGTAACATAAATATTTTAATAGTGAATCATTTATTTTAATGCTCTCAATCAGGATTCTTAAATTTTCAAGGTGCAATAAAAGGCATTTTGATAATTAACACTTTTGTCAATGTATATGTTTTATTATCATTTTGACATACTGTTTGAATTGTCATAATATATTTCTATCTCCATAAGCAGGCAACTAAGATTGTTGCCTTGAATTGAATTTCATGTGATGTTAAGAATGTGTGTCATTCTACCCTGCTAAAAACAGAAAACATTGCAGAAAACTAGATATAATTGCTCTGTCAGCACAAGAAAATTATACAACTGCAAACCAGCCTTGCTTAAAGTGATTTTTGACAGGCTTGTTTATGTACTATTTATGTCCAGAGGCTATAGAAAATTGGTAAGCCTGTCAATGTCTTCTCAGCCTGGTCTGTTCTTAGTTCTTTATTACTATTGAAATGTGTTATGTAAATGAGCAGTATATCTATCAAGGGATAATTACAGGTAAGAAAGAGATGTAAATAACTATAATTGTGAATAAAATAATTTGAAATATTCATTAACAACTAAAGTCTACACATGGTGAATATAGCAGAATCCACACAACATTGAAATAACCAGTAGTTTAACTGGCAATCCCTACAGAGGTACACTTAAGGAGCTGGAGGACATATGTATGTTATCTACTTTAATTCTGAGTTATGTTCCACAATTATGTTTTATAAATGAAGAAATTGTGGCTTGCCCATGGTTGTGTAGCTATCAAGAGGTAGAGTTGTGACTCAATCAGAGGCCAGTATCGCTGCAAAATCATTGCTTTTTTTCTAATACCCAATCAGTTTTGACACACAGGAAAAATACTATCAACCTCAGTGTGTAGTCTAAAGTTTATATATTTATTTAGTAATAGAGTATTCAAGACTTAATGCCCTGTTTTACATTATTGCTGGGAAAAACAAATTTAATTTTTTTTTGATTTGTGTTATTTTGCCCAGCACAACAAATTGTTTGACAAAACTATAAAAATGATTTAACATTAATTTTTTCCCAAATGCCCATTTTATTTTTTCTTATTTTACCAGAACCTCCCCATCCTTGAATATTTTGCATTGTTTAATCACTTAGTTGATGAATTTCATTAATTAATTTATTATTAATTTATTCAAGAGAGGTTCTTGATTGCTATATTTCCTTAATACTTGGAGGTCAGATAAAATGTCTATTGCATTTATACTTTAAAAATATTTGCATTATGAAACTACTACATTCAAATGTGAAATATTCAAGCAGTACAAATAGATAAAAAGGAGTTTATGCAGTTTCCTTAAAAAACTAAAAACAGAACTACCATATGACCCAGCAATCCCACTACTGGGCATATACCCTGAGAAAACCATAATTCAGAAAGAGCCATGTACCACAGTGTTCATTGCAGCTCTATTTACAATAGCCAGGACATGGAAGTAAACTAAGTGTCCACTGACAGATGAATGGATAAAGAAGATGTGGCAATATATACAATGGATTATTACTCAGTCATAGAAAGAAATGAAATTGAGTTATCTGTGGTGAGGTGGATGGACCTAGAGTCTGTCATACAGAGTGAAGTAAATCAGAAAAACAAATACTGTATGCCAACTGATATATATGGAATTAAAAAAAAATTTGTTCTGAAGAACCTAGGGGCAGGACAGGAATAAAGATGTAGATGTAGAGAATGGACTTGAGGATATGGCCAGCGGGAAGGATAAGCTGGGACAAAGTGAGAGAGCGGCATGGACATACACTACCAAACGTAAAATAGATAGCTAGTGGGAAGAAGTTGCATAGCACAGGGAGATCAGCTAGGTGGTTTGTGACCACCGAGAGGGGTGGGATAGGGAGGAGATATGGGGATATATGTATCCACGTATGCACACAGCTGATTCACCTTGTTATACAGCAGAAACTAACACAACATTGTAAAGCAATTATACTCCAATAAAGATGTTAAATAAAAAAAATTTAATCTGAGAAAATCACTGTTCACATTATTTATACATTCTATGATTAATGCATATTTGGATTATGTCCAATTTGGCCTACTTGTATTATATCTTCTAAGAACAATCTTCTCTGTCTTTTTGCTATGCACCTAGGGGTAAAATTGATAGGTCACAAGGTGGATTTATGTTTAGCTTTTGTGGGTAATAGCAAACAATTTCCAAAAATCTTGTACCAATTTATAAATGAAATATCAATTTATGAAAGTTTTACTTTTTTACACATTCTAACCAATTCTTGATATTGTTTTGCTTTTATTTTTGTCATTGATATGTATTGGTATGCCATTATTTTTATAATTGGCATTTCCCTGATGAGAAGGATAACGGTAAGCATTTTTTTCTCCCAAAGGCTCATTGGCCATTAGTCTATCCTCTTAGACTTCATTTCAGAAAGGATTTTACTCCATTTCAAAAAGATTTTTAAATTATTTCTCTCATTGATTCATAGAATATTCTAGGTATGATTATATAACAAGATAAATGTACCATGAATATCTTCTCCCATTCTGTAGCTTAACTTTTCATTTTCTTAATATCATCTTTCAATGAACAGAAGATTTTAATTTTAATTAGGTCCAATGAATCATTTTTTTCTTTTATGATTAATACTTTTAAGAAAAAGTTTAGTGTTTACATTTCTTCTAAAGGCCTTATTTCCTATTATAAGACCTGGGATACCTTTTTATTTATATATGTGTTTGTAATATATTAGTGATTTGGTTCAAATTTTTCCATATGGCTATTTGATTTTGCAGTGGTCTCCTTACTGTAAATTAGGTTATTGAATATGAGTTTCCCAACTCTATTCTGTATGCCTGGAACATATCTCTATATTTATACCAATACTATCTCATGTTCAGTACTGGAATTTTTAAATAGGTTCGATATATTTTAGTGTAAATTTACATTGTTCATTTCTGAAGATTGTTTGACTGTCCTAGATCACCACATTTCTATACAGATTTTAAAATTTGATTGACAATTTCCAGGAAAGATGTCTGTTAGAATTTTGATTAACATGGCACCAAAGCTATATTCCGATTTTGAGAAAATGAACTTGTTGGTAATATTGTCTTTAAGACATTCAATACAGTATATTTCTTTATTAATTTTAACTTTCTCTTATCGGTATTTTCTAGTTTTAAATGAAATGATCTTACACATATTTCCACAGATTTATTATTAGGTATGTGATATTGCTTATACTATTATAAAGGCTATTTAAAAGAATCATATCCTAAATATTTGTTTCTGGTATACAGAGACAGTTTAAAAAATTGTATTTTTACCAAGTGTCCAGAATCTTGCTAAATTCAATTATTTTTATAGTTTTTAAAAAAGATTATTTTAGAATTTCCTGGCTACACAATCATGCGTTCTGTAGACTATGAGGTTTACTTCTTCCTTTCTAACTTTCATACATTATTATGGGTCTCCATGTTGAATAACTTTTTATCAAAATGAAATGTCCTTTTTTCTCTTAATATTAATTGCTCAAAGTCCTGTTTTGCCTAATATTAACACAGTGGCACAGCATTTTAGTTAATTATTATTGCATGACACACCTTTCCTATCCCTTTACTTTCAATTTAGCCATGTCCTTATTTAGACTATTTTCCTTGTACAACAGCTTATATTTGTTAGTTACATGAATCCAGTCTGTTGATATTCCTTTAACTGGTGTGTTTGGTTCTTTTACATTCAAGGTGATTGCTGATACCTTTAAAAGAGCTTCTCTGTTCATTATGTTGGTCTTTCTCTATCATTAATCTGCTAATAAATGATTTTCCATTCCCATTTATGAAAGTCCTATAAGAGCTCTTCATATTTGTCTGGAGCATTTCCACTAGAAGGGTTGGCAAGAGAACAAACCAGTAGGGCTTCCCTGGTGGTGCAGTGGTTGAGAGTCCGCCTGCTGATGCAGGGGACACGGGTTCGTGCCCCGGTCCGGGAAGATCCCACATGCTCCGGAGCGGCTAGGCCTGTGAGCCATGGCCGCTGAGCCTGCGCGTCGGGAGCCTGTGCTCCGCAACGGGAGAGGCCACAACAGTGAGAGGCCCACGTACCGCACACACACACAAAAAAAACCCCCCAAAAAACCCCCCAAAAAAACAAACCCCCATAGTCCAAGGGCTACAAAATAATGAAATGCAAATGGCTTTACACTGAGACACCAAGCCCTATGTCATCTAGTTAAACTCCAGACTGTGTGTTCCATCTTTGAGGAGAGAATGTCATTTTCTTTCTTTTTTGTTCTGGTGATAAATATTTTTATGCAAACTATTTCCCCTAAGGGAGTAGTAGAGAAGGGAGAGTATATTAGCTGTCTTATATATAGACTTTCAAATGATGCCAGCGATCTCTGCCCCTTTTCTCACTCTCTAATGACCTAAGTATTCCAATCTAGAGTTTTCCTAGGTAGGAGACTTGAGTGCAAGTGCATCAATATAGGTGGCTTTTCTCAGTCTTATTCATTTATCAGACCTCTGATTAACGAAATCTTCTTTTTGATTTGTATGTTTTACTTAAAACATACCTATGATAAGGTACATAGTTATTTGACATTCAAATATATTCATTTTGACAACAAATATTTATTGAGTGCCTTCAGTGAGCCAGATATTGAAGACATTGAAGAGAAACTAATAAACACTCTCTGACTCTTTGAGCTTACATTATAATGAAGGATGTAGATGACAACTTAGTAAATAAATATTTGAAAATTGAATTATATATAAGAAAACATGAGGATGTGTAATGAGTACTATGAAGAAAAGTAAAGCTGGTTGTGACAGGAGGTCCATTTTTGATACAGTCATCAGAGAAGATATCTTAAGGAAATTAACTGTTGAACACAGACTAAAATGAAATAGAGATGCAAGAAACCTCAAACTCATATGGATTTAGATGTTGTGTAAGTCCATAAGCCATCCTCCATTAGAAAACCAACGACAGTGGAGATATGTCAAGAGGTTTCTTGAAAGAACTTTGTCCCTGTAAATAACTGTTCTTCTTAATGACTTTGTGAAATAGGTCTTTCATACCCACTCTAATATACAAAGTTACATTTTTTTAATGTTCAGATCAAATGATTTAGGTAATTTTAGATGTGTTTAATAAAACTTAAATGTGTAATTAATATAACAGATTATTCACCCTTAGTTTCCATATTGTCTCATTTAATATTTTTAAATTAGTTATCCTAGGGGACTTTATTTCTTTAGAAAATTTTAATGATTGTTTCCAAAGACACTGTAGATATTCCTTCCATACCTCAACATAATTTATTTTAATTTGAAGGTATTATAAGAAGTATTTGATTCATTAATAATAAAATGACATGAAGAAAGTAACATATAAGATAAATAACTGTAGAAAATATTACACAAAAGTGGTCAATTCGTGTATTATTTTAAAAATCAGTAATTGGTAGATGGTTGCTACATCAAAGGAGGATTTTATTATCATCCAAATCAGTCTGACAGCAATTTGATGTATTCTTTATTAAGTCATCATATTCTTGCAACAAAGCAATATTTTAAAAATATTTCCCTACTTCACTTAGCAGAATTTGAGACCACTGTATATTTCATAGGCTGTGTCAAAGGTCGTTTTAGTCTTTAGTAGTTGTTTTAACATTCTTGTCTATTTTGCATTTCAGAATCTTTGATGGAGACAATCCTTGTAGTCTGTAGCATGTATCATATCAAATTGTAAAACTCATCATGGTCTAGTAAAATGTTAATAAAGTGTGTTTTTTGTAATTATGTAAAATTCATTTGGAATATTCCATCTGATAATTTAAGCTGATTGTTTTGAGCAAAAAATGCTGTGTATTTGCAGATTATGTAATACACCAACATTTGTTTTCTAAAATTAAAATAATCAATGTAAGTTAATTTTAATTCTATCACTTCCATGTCTAGAAGTAATGTTGGAATAAACAATGAAAACAGTATCAGTACTATCTATTTCCCAATAATATAAATTATCATCATTAATTTGCCTTTTTTCTGAGATCCTTCCTTTGTAATAAAGAGTGCTTCAGAAACTAAGAGTTTTATAAGTGAATGAGTTTATATGTTAAAAAATAATTCATATAGTATATTATGAAGATTCTTTCATAGAAATTAAAACAAAATAAAACACTAATTCACTGACTTTGGAGGTTAGTAGGAGGAAAAGAGAACCCAAAATATTTTATGAAGTAACAAGGTAGAATTGGTAGGTGTTTAAGTGAAATAACCTGTAGAATGAAGGAATGAAAATCCATTTTCACAAAGATGATGAGGTTCTTTTCAAAGCACTGAAGATTTCTTTACGGATGATATGTATTGCAAAGGAAGACACAGTTTTGTGCTTAATTTATAATGGAACTAATCAGCCACTGGACCTGAAATCTCAGGAGATCTAATAAAAAACAAAAGCATGTTTCAAGCACAGTCCAAAGCATTGGAGATAGATCAGTAAGATTTAGTAACTTTCTTGGGTGAGCTCTCAGTTGAGGGGAGGCGAAAGAAAGGAAAAGAGATAAATATTATGTAATGCTGTAATTTTCCCAATAAAAATATAAATTGACTTCTTCAAGAGAAGAAATGTAGAGACACCACTTCTATGAATTTCTGCACAAACTCTGCAGGTTATTTGGGTCCGGGGCTAAAAGGAATGGCAAATATGGCACTATCTCCTTTGATCTACCAGGATTGACACATATTCTCCACTTTTTTACATCAATTTTCTAGTCATCATTTTGAATTAAAAACTCATGGTCTATAGATTCAGAAGTACATGGATTTGAACGTCAGCTTTACCACTTATTACTATGAAAATTACTTTTCTAAGACTTTTTTTCTCAACTCTACTATGGGCAGAGGCCATTTTACCATGAAGCTATAGAATATTAAGCTTCAGTTTCTCTCTCTTTCCTGTATACAAAAAAAAAAAAAAAATCAGAGAGGAGAAGATGCCGGAAGAGAAGGACTCGGAGATCACCTTCCTCCCCACAGATACATCAGAAATACATCTACACGTGGAAGTGCTCCTATAGAACACCCACTGAACGCTGGCAGACCTCCCAAAAGGCAAGAAACTCCCCACGTACCTGGGTAGGGCAAAAGAAAAAAGAATAAACACAGACAAAAGAATAGGGACAGGACCTGCACCAGTGAGAGGAAGCTGTGAAGGAGGAAATGTTTCCACACACTAGGAAGCCCCTTCGCGGGTGTCGGAGGGGGGGAAGCTTCGGAGCCGCGGAGGAGAGCACAGCAACAGAGTACGGAGGGCAAAGCGGGGAGATTCCCGCACACAGGATCGGTGCCGACCGGCACTCACCAGCCCGAGAGGCTTGTCTGCTCACCCACCGGGACGGGCGGGGCTGGGAGCTGAGGCTCGGGCTTCGGTCGGAGCTCCGGGAGAGGACGGAGGTTGGCGGCGTGAACACAGCCGGAAGCGGGCTAGTGCGCCACGGCTAGCCGGAAGGGAGTCTGGGAAAAAGTCTGGAGCTGCCTAAGAGGCAAGACACTTTTTCTTCCCTCTTTGTTTCCTGGTGCGCGAGGAGAGGGGATTAAGAGCGGCGCTTAAAGGAGCTCCAGAGACGGGCGCGAGCCGCGGCTAAAAGCGCGGACCACAGAGACGGGCATGAGACGCTAAGGCTGCTGCTGCCGCCACCAAGAAGCCTGTGTGCGACCACAGGTCACTCCCCACACCTCCCCTCCCAGGAGCCTGTGCAGCCCGCCACTGCCAGGGTCCCAGGATCCAGGGACAACTTACCCAGGAGAACGCACGGCGCGCCTCAGCCTGGTGAAACGTCCTGCCGGCCTCTGCCGCCGCAGACCCGCCCCACATCCGTGCCCCTCCCTCCCGCCGGCCTGAGTGAGCCGGAGCCTCCGAATCAGCTGATCCTTTTAACCCCGTCCTGTCTGAGCGAAGAACACACGCCCTCAGGCGACCTACACACAAAGGCAGGGCCAAATCCAAAGCTGAACTCCAGGAGCTGTGCGAACAAAGAAGAGAAAGGGAAAGCCCTCCCAGCAGCTTCAGAAGCAGCGGATTAAAGCTCCACAATCAACTTGATGTACCCTGTGTCTGTGGAATACCTGAACAGACAACGAATCATCCCAAATTGAGGAGGTAGACTTTGGGAGCAACATATATTATTTTTTCCCCTTTTCCTCTTTTTGTGAGTGTGTATGTGTATGCTTCTGTGGAAGATTTTGTCTGTATAGCCTTGCTTTCACCATTTGTCCTAGGATTCTGTCCGTCTGTTCTTTTTTTTTTTTTACTTTTTAACATTTTTTTCATAATTATTTTTTATTTTAATAAATTTATTTTATTTTATCTTCTTTCTTTCTTTCTTTCTTTCTTTCTTTCTTTCTTTCTTTCTTTCTTTCTTTCTATTTTTTCTCCCTTTTATTCTGAGCCATGTGGATGAAAGGCTCTTGGTGCTGCAGGCAGGAGTCAGTCTTGTGCCTCTGAGGTGGGAGAGCCAAGTTCAGGACACTGGTCCACAAGAGACCTCCCAGCTCCATGTAATATCAAACGGTGAAAATCTCCCAGAGATCTCCATCTCAACGCCAACACTCAGCGTCACTCAACAACCACCAAGCTATAGTGCTGGACACCCTATGCCAAACAACTAGCAAGACAGGAACACAACCCCACCCATTAGCAGAGAGGCTGCCTAAAATCATAATAAGGCCACAAACACCCCAAAACACACCACCAGATGTGGACCTGCCCACCAGAAAGACAAGATCCAGCCTCATCCACCACAACACAGGCACTAGTCCCCTCCACCAGGAAGCCTACACAACCCACTGAACCAACCTTAGCCACTGGGGACAGACACCAAAAACAATGGGAACTACGAACCTGCAGCCTGCCAAAAGGAGACCCCAAACACAGTAAGATAAGCAAAATGAGAAGACAGAAAAACACACAGCAGACGAAGGAGCAAGATAAAAACCCACCAGACCTAACAAATGAAGAGGAAATAGGCAGTCCACCTGAAAAAGAATTCAGAATAATGATAGTAAAGATGATCCAAAATATTGGAAATAGAATAGAGAAAATGCAAGAAACATTTAACAAGGACCTAGAAGAACTAAAGAGGAAACAAGCAGTGATGAACAACACAATAAATGAAATTAAAAATACTCTAGATGGGATCAATAGCAGAATAACTGAGGCAGCAGAACGGATAAGTGACCTGGAAGATAAAATAGTGGAAATAACTACTGCAGAGCAGAATAAAGAAAACAGACTGAAAAGAACTGAGGACAGTCTCAGAGACCTCTGGGACAACATTAAACTCACCAACATTCGAATTATAGGGGTTCCAGAAGAAGAAGAGAAAAAGAAAAGGACTGAGAAAATATTCGAAGGGATTATAGTTGAAAACTTCCCTAATATGGGAAATCAAGTCCAGGATCCCATACAGGATAAATCCAAAGAGAAATGCACCAAGACACATATTAATAAAACTATCAAAATTAAATACAAAGAAAACATATTAAAAGCAGCAAGGGAAAAACAACAAATAACACACAAGGGAATCCCCATAAGGTTAACAGCTGATCTTTCAGCAGAAACTCTGCAAGCCAGAAGGGAGTGCAGTACATATTTAAAGTGATGAAGGAGAAAAACCTACAAGCAAGATTACTCTACCCAGCAAGGATCTCATTCAGACTTGAAGGAGAAATTAAAACCTTTACAGACAAGTAAAAGCTGAGAGACTTCAACACAACCAAGCCAGCTTTACAACAAATGCTAAAGGAACTTCTCTAGGCAAGAAACACAAGAGAAAGAAAAGACCTACAATAACAATCCCAAAACAATTAAGAAAATGGGAATAGGAACATACATATCGATAATTACCTGAAAGGTAAATGGATTAAATGCTCCCACCAAAAGACACAGACTGGCTGAATGGATACAGAAACAAGACCCATATATATGCTGTCTACAAGAGACCCACTTCAGACCTAGGGACACATACAGACTGAAAGTGAGGGGATTGAAAAAGATATTCCATGCCATGGCAATCAAAAGAAAGCTGGAATAGCAATTCTCATATCAGACAAAATAGACTTTAAAGTAAAGACTGTTACAAGAGACAAAGAAGGACTCTACATAATGATCAAGGGATCGATCCAAGAAGAAGATATAACAATTGTAAAATTTTATGCACCCAACATAGGAGCACCTAAATACATAAGGCAAATACTAACAGCCATAAAAGGGGAAATCGACAGTTACACAATCATAGTAGGGGACTTTAACACCCCACTTTCACCAATGGACAGATCATCCAAAATGAAAATAAATAAGGAAACAAAGCTTTAAATGATACATTAAACAAGATGGACTTAATTGATATTCATAGGACATTCCATCCAAAAACAACAGAATACACATTCTTCCTAACACCATACACAAAAATAAACTCAAAATGAATTAAAGACCTAAATGTAAGGCCAGATACTATCAAACTCTTAGGGGAAAACAGAGGCAGAACACTCTATGACATAAATCACAGCAAGATCCTTTTTGACCCACCTCCTAGAGATATGGAAATA
This sequence comes from Orcinus orca, assembly GCF_937001465.1. Classification (NCBI taxonomy): domain Eukaryota; kingdom Metazoa; phylum Chordata; class Mammalia; order Artiodactyla; family Delphinidae; genus Orcinus; species Orcinus orca. Next base: position 24,152,412 of record NC_064563.1, read on the forward strand.
AAAACAAAAATAAACAAATGGGACCTAATGAAACTTAAAAGCTTTTGCACAGCAAAGGAAACCATAAACAAGACCAAAAGACAACCCTCAGAATGGGAGAAAATATTTGCAAATGAAGCAACTGACAAAGGATTAATCTCCAAAATTTACAAGCAGCTCATGCAGCTCAATAACAAAAAAACAACCCAATCCAAAAAAGGACAGAAGACCTAAACAGACATTTCTCCAAAGAAGATATACAGTTTGCTAACAAACACATGAAAGAATGCTCAACATCATTAATCATTAGAAAAATGCAAATCAAAACTACAATGAGATATCATCTCACACAAGTCAGAATGGCCATCATCAAAAAATCTAGAAATAATAAATGCTGGAGAGGGTGTGGAGAAAAGGGAACCCTCTTGCACTGTTGTTGGGAATGTAAATTGATACAGCTACTATGGAGAACAGTAAGGAAGTTCCTTAAAAAACTAAAAATAGAATTACCATATGACCCAGCAAACCCACTACTGGGCATATACCCTGAGAAAACCGTAATTCAAAAAGAGTCATGTACCACATTGTTCATTGCAGCTCTATTTACAATAGCCAGGACATGGAAGCAACCTAAGTGTCCATCAACAAATGAATGGATAAAGAAGACGTGGCACATATATACAATGGAATATTACTCAGCCATAAAAAGAAATGAAATTGAGTTATTTGTAGTGAGGTGGATGGACCTAGAGTCTGTCATACAGAGTGAAGTAAGTCAGAAAGAGAAAAACAAATACCGTATGCTAACACATATATATGGAATATAAGAAAAAAAAAAGGTCATGAAGAACCTAGGGGTAAGACGGGAATAACGACACAGACCTACTAGAGAATGGACTTGAGGATATGGGGAGGAGGGAGGGTAAGCTGTGACAAAGTGAGAGAGTGGCATGGACATATATACACTACCAAACATAAAATAGATAGCTAGTGGGAAGCAGCCATATAGCACAGGGAGATCAGCTTGGTGGTTTGTGACCACCTGGAGGGGTGGGATAGGGAGGGTGGGAGGGAGGGAGACACAAGAGGGAAGAGATATGGGAACATATGTATATGTATAACTGATTCACTTTGTTATAAATCAGAAACTAAGACACCATTGTAAAGCAATTATACTCCAATAAAGATGTTAAAAAAATGATAAAAGAATACTAAATTAATAAAATAAAATAGGAGAAATACTAGCGTTTTTTATGCTGTTGGAAAGATAACTGATTACAGTGAAATAAACATAATGAAATCATAAAAATAAAAAGAAAAATCAAACTGCAAAATGTGTGCCCACACAAATTTTTTTAACTTCAGGTTCCAAAACACCTGGATCCTCGGGTTAAATATAGTAATTAAATATAACAATTGTATTTACTCTGAGGATTAAATGGAAGATACAAGAAATGTCTCTAACACAGGACTTGATGAACATTAAATAGTTAACATGAACATATTCTAGTCTCCATTTTAATGTAGATCTATTCCTTGGTGCTTGTAAATATCTATCAACAGGGTAATAAAAATGAGATGAATATGTTTTCCGAAGCTGTCTAGACAAACGACTTAAAATAACTAATCTTAATTTTCTTGTTTTTCTGCGGTACGCGGGCCTCTCACTGTTGTGCCCTCTCCCGTTGCGGAGCAGAGACTCCGGACGCGCAGGCTCAGCGGCCATGGCTCACGGGCCCAGCCGCTCTGCGGCATGTGGGATCTTCCCGTACCGGGGCACGAACCCGTGTCCCCTGCATCGGTAGGCGGACTCTCAACCACTGCGCCACCAGCGAATCCCTAATCTTAATTTTTAAGACTCTTTCTCTCACAGAGAGATGATTTGACTCAATCCTTTTCCGAACTTATGTGAAACATGCTCCACAACAAACATTTACCTTGTTGCTCAGAACCTCTGAAAACGTTCTTAATGCTAATTCTCTAACTCACTATTACCTTCACGTCAGTTGTAAATTGTCTTCCAAATCCATTTTTCCTTGTGTTTATGAAGTACTCTGTTGGTCTTAGAATTTGTTACACTTAAACTGTGGCGTGACATAACAAATAATGCTAATTAAATTTCAGGTGGTTGCAATTTTATGCATCTGATACACATGTTTCTAAAACACAAAAGGACATGCTCAGCAAATCTAATGCCTGAAAACTAGAATTATGATGACATTTCTTACATGCATTGATGAACAGAAAAAGGAAATTATGCCTTTCCTGTAAGGCATCTTTAATATTAATTTAAACACTGTGTGTTTCCACCATATTTTGTATTTACATTTTTCAGAACTCTACTACAACATCCATGTGTTAAATTGGGACAGTGTCTCTGCTTAAATTGGGACAGTGTCTCTGCTTTTAATCTGCATCTGTACCTGAAGATACAGGTACACATAACTACATTTTGTGTGTGTGTGTGTGGTACGCGGGCGTCTCACTGTTATGGCCTCTCCCATTGCGGAGCACAGGCCCTGGACGCTCAGGCTCAGCGGCCATGGCTCATGGGCCCAGCCGCTCCACGGCATGTGGGATCTTCCCGTACCGGGGCACGAACCCGTGTCCCCTGCATCGGCAGGCGGACTCTCAACCACTGCGCCACCAGGGAAGCCCCATAACTACATTTTTAATGCTGGAGTCTGCATTCTCTACCTTGTAGCTTTTGTTACTTTCCCCAAATTTCTTCTTTATTACTTGTTCTCCCCCAAGTTCCACCTACTAGCTACAATTTTGATTCTAATCTGGACAGAAATCAGAAACTATTATAATTTTGATAAATTTACTGGAAATTTATCAAAAGCAAATGTGAACAAAGAACACTTATCACTCAGGAAGTGGAACTCTTGCATATGTCAAAACTGAGGATTTATTAGGACTAGTTTGCTGATATTGATTTTTGTTGCTGGTACTTCACAGATTTGAGGATTGAACTGGAAAGGGGTGTTTCTTAAGAGATCTAATGCAAATGCTGAGTCAGATGCATTGACTGGATAGAACCATGGATTGCTCTTTTGGAGAGCTAATAAGAATGTGCTTAGTGGGGAAATGGATATTGGTGACTAGAAGATCAGTCTGTTGTAGAACTGAGTAGATGTTCGTCAGAGCTGTTTTTCCCTCATATTCCTAGCACACAGACTGTATTCTAGCCTCCTGCTCAGATAGTTATGGTTATTTTACTGAGTTCTTTCCAACAGAAGGGAATAGAAATGATGTACATCCCTTTAGATCTTGTCCCATATGTGATTCTCCCTTTCTTTTCTGCTAACTGAAAGACTAGTGCCCAAGAAAATCCAGGAAGTTATACCATATTGCGTGTGGCACAAACTCTATCAGCCTGAGACCCCAAATGACTCAGGGCATAATCCTCTGCCTGAGTATCACCAAAAATCAACAGCTTGGAAGCTCTGTGGACTATCTCTGTGAGTTTGCAATAAAGTCACTTATTGACAGCCACTGAGTTTGGTGGTTATTTGCTACAGGAGCCAACATGATGCTCACATACACACTGTTTTGTTGTTTGTCTTGTTACTTTTTTCAAATATTTTTAATGTTAGGGCCTCAGATTCTCAGAGCATAAACTAAAATTCTAGCATTATTATTAACTTCCTGTTATGTGTTTAAGAATTAGTAATTCTAATGTTGTTATGAGTATGGCCACATGCTATGTTGGGGAAAAATCAGCCTTTGGAATAAGACAGATCTGAATTTAAATCCCAACTTGAGTTATTACTGAATAATCACTGCAATGATCCTTAATATCACTTAATATCCCTAAACTTCTAAAAGACTGTTATGAGGATTAGAGTGATACATCTAAAGCATAAGTAAAAAAAAAAAAATGCTGAAAAATGTTAACTATTCCAACTGTTATTTTTTGCACAGCAGTTAATTTTCTGGGGACCAGAGATATACTTAAGCTGAAAGACCCAATGTGCTCATTAAAATATAATGGAATACATAATATAAAGATGTATGCACAATATGGCACAGGAACTCTGAAAATACAATAATTAATTATCCCACAGTAAAAGTTGAAAGGACATTTTATGGAAGAGGCAACGGTAGAGGTGGCTCCGAGTGATGCTTATGACCATAATAGGCAAGAAGGAAGAAAAAAAATTTCCTCTGCATTTTTTCTAAATATTTTCACAAACATTATCTCATTTGCTTTTATAATATCCCTTTCACTTTAAGACTTAAAAAAAAAACAAATCTATATAATAAATAAATCTATATAAAAAAGACAAATCTATATAATAATTCAGCACATCAGTGCACATTAAAAATTTCCATCTTAAGGTCAAAGTTCAATTCTAAGTCAAATCAAAATTTGCAAACTGCTAAAGGAAGCATCCCAGGGACAAATTGCCCTCCCAGTGATTAGAAAATTAAATGCAACTTTTAATCTTTAATATTCCCACACCACTGTTCATGTTAGTGTTTTGTTCAGGCATTCCTGCTGAGCCATATCAGTGCACAAACACGCTGAAAAACCCCAGGTTGACAATTAATCAACCTGGCGTTTTTGGAAACCCCAGGAAAAGAGTCAGCTTAAGCAGAGAAGAAGGGACGGCTTTAATAGTAGGAGATTAAAGAATACCATAATCAACCAGATTTTTCTTAAATTGATTTCTTAATGTAGCATGACTGGCTTAGTATTTTAAAAAATGATCAAACAACCACTTACGCAGACTTGTTCACAGCATTTTGAGACTTAGATTTCTAGTTATGAAAATACATGGAATTTTTTTAAGGTAATTACTCTCACCAATAATCTGATCAACCAAAGAAAAGTACCTTGCACATTCTGGAATATTTAATTTGTTTTAAAACTTTTATAGTGTTGTTGTCATATTTAACCATGAAAATTTAAAGAGAAATGTATCTATAAATTTTAAAAATAAGGTTAGAAGAAATAAAATTTTGGAATCATACTTTGTAATCTTTGTTCAAAAGGAAAATAAAAACACAAAATAGTGCTATTATAAGAGTAAAATTTATTTAAAGAATGACAGAAATCATGAAAATGAGCACCTAACCAGTGATCAAAGGGTTTAAGAGCCAGTGGAGGGGCTAAAGATTTTTTTTAACAGCTCACTCATAATTTAGAGGAGCGGAAGCAATTCAAATATGTCATAGAATATATCAACATACAGAAAGGAAGAACAATAGAGAAAAATTAATGAAGGAAAAATTTTAAACATTTTTTATCTTCCGACTTGATTTGATAGGTAACTATTTGTTCAAAGCAATGATAGCAACAATGTCTTGGAAGATTGTAGCATATGGATAAGTAAAATGAATGATGAAAATGTTACATGAAATGAGAGGAAAGAATTGGGGATAATCTGTTATAAGCTAAATGCACTACCCATGATAATGCAGTATTACTTAAAAGTGGACTTAGATTAGTTGTAAATGTGTATTGCAAACTAGAGTATCTACTAATTTTTTTTTAAAGAAAGAAAATTGACATGATAAAAGAGGAAAGAAAATGAAATTAAATGAATGCTCATTTAAAACTAGAAAAGGAAGAAAAATAAAGATTAAAAAAATAAACAAAAATGCAGCAAATAGAGAACAGTTACAAATATGGTAAATATTAGTCCAACTATATCAATAATCAATTTTAATGAAAATAGTCTAAATATAGCAAATAAAGACAGAGATGAGACAGTCACAGTAAATTAAAAAAAAAAAAAAAGACCCAACTATATGTTGTCTAGAAGAAACCCTATTATATAAAGACAAAAATAGATTAAAAGTAAGGAAATGCAGAAAGATATACCATGCTAACACTAATCAGAAGAAAGCTGGAGTAACCATATTAATTTTCAACAAAGCAGACTTTAAAGCAAGGAAAAATATTGTGGATGAGAAGGAGCATTACATAATGGTAAAAGGGGTCAATTTTCCAAAAATATATAATGTTATGTGTGTACACTTAACAACAGAGAATCAACAGATGAAAACTGACAGAACTGCAAGAAAAAAAGATGAATCTATGATTATTTTTGGAAATTTCATCCTTCTATTAAATATCAACAGAGCCAGTAGGCAGAAAAATCAGTAAGTGGACTGAACAGCCTCATTAATCAACTGGACCTAATTGATATTTATGGAATACTTCATCTATCATTAGAATCACATTTTTCTCAAGTTCACCACGAAGATTCATCAAGATAGACCACATTCTAGGCCAGAAAACACATCTTAACCAATTGAAAATAATAAAAAAATGCATTTAGACCACAACAAAGTTAATTTAGATTCTTAAAGATTAAGTTAATTTAAACTCTTTAAAGTAGAATTCAATAAGAGATATATCTGAAAAATCCCCAAATGCTTTCAGTTGAAGCAGCACATTTCTAAATATCCCATAGTTCAAAGAGAAGTCTCAAGAGAAATTTCTAAAATATTTTGAATTAAATGAAAACAAAAATACAACTTATCAAAAAGTTTGTGATACCTAGAGGGAAAGTTATAGTACTATATGCATATATTTAAAAATAAAAAGATATAAATCAATACCCTAAGCTTCCACCTGAGGCAACTAAAGAAAGGAGGGCAATATAAGTTTAAAACAAGCAGAAAAATAAATTAGAGCAGAAACTAATGAAATTTAAAACTAGAAATCAATAGAGGAAATTGATGATACCAAAAGCTGTTCTTTGAAAAGATCAATAAAACTCTATGTTCACAAATTTTTATAACCTAAATAATAGATCAATTCCTTTAAAGGCACAAATTACCGTACCCTCACACAATGAGACATACATAAATAGGCATATATCTATTAATGAAATTGATAGAAATTAATGAAATTGATAATGAAACTTTCCACAAAAGAATCATTCCTATAGTTTCACTGGTAAATTCTAACAAACATTTGAGAAAGAAATTATTCCCCTTCTCTTCAATCTCTTCTAGTAAAGAGAAGCACAGAGAATATTTCTTAACTCGTTCCATGAGGCCAAAATTACACTAATATCAAAGCAAAATAAAGCATTACAAGAAAAGAACACTATAGACCAATATCTCTCATTAACATAAATGCAAAAATCTAAACTAAAATGTTAGCAAATTGAATTGAAACATATATAAAAAGAATTAAACACTACAAGCAAATGGGATTTATTCCAGGTATGCAAAGGTGATTCAACATTGAAATTCAGTTAATGTAATTCACCACTTGATTAGCTTAAAGAAGAAATACTATATGATCACATCAATAAATTCAGGAAAAACAACTGACAAAACCCTAACGTTCATAAGACTCTCAGAAAACTAGAAATAGAGGGTAACTTCCTCAACTTGATAAAAGAACATCTACAAAAAAATCTATGGTTGACCTCATGGTAGTGGGGAGAAAACAGATCTTTCCCTTCAAGGTCAGACATAAGGCAAGATGCCTCCCTTTACCTCTCCCATTCAACATTGTCCTGGGAATTCTAGCTAATGAAATAGGGCCAGAAAAGGAAGTAAAGGTATACAGATTGAGAAGGAAAAATAAAAAGGTTTCTGTTAGTAAATGACATGATTGTCTATGCAGAAAATCTCAAATAATTGACAAACAATGAACAACAACAAAAATTTCTGGAACCAATAAACGACTATAGCAAGGTTACAGGATATAAGGTTAATATATAAAAGTCAATGTCTTTCCTATGTACCAGCAGTAAACAATTAGAACTTGAAATTAAAAACACTAAATAAGAGACAGATACATAGGCATAAATCTAATAAAATGAATACAATATATATATGCAGAAAACTGTAACACACCAATGAAAAAAATAAAACATATGCAAAATGGAGTGCTATCCCATGTTTATGGCCTATAGATTCAATGTAGTCCTGATCATAGTCCGAGAAAGGGACTATGGATAATAAATACCCATTATTTTATGGATATTAACACACTGATTCTAAAGTTTTTATGGATAGAAAAATACCAAGTATAGTTGACAGGTACTGAAGAGGAAGAACAAAGTCTGACACTGAAACACTGACACTACTCAACTTTACAACTTATCTAAAACTACAGAAATCAAGAGAGTGCAGTGTTGGTAAAAGAACTGACAAATCAATTAATGGAACAGAATAGAAAGCACACATACAGACTTACACAAATAAAGTCAATTTATCTTTGACAAAGGAGTAAAGACAAGTCAATGGAGAAAGGATAGTCTTTTCAATAAATGCCAGACTAATTGAATAATCATATGAATAACACATAAATCTAGACACAGAACTTAAACCTTCCACAAAATGTAATTCAAATGGATTTATACCCAAAATGCAAAACTATAAAACTTCTAGAATAAAACATGGAATATAGAAAATTGATATGACCTTGGATGGTGGTAATGAGTTTTAGACACAACACCAAAAGTATGATCCTGAAAGAAAAAAGACTGGTAAGTTAGACTTCATTACAATTTTTAAAAAATTTCTGCACAGCAATAGACATTGTTAAGTGAGTCAAAATATTGGGTTGGCCAAAAATTTCTTTTGGGTTTTTGCATAAGATAGTAGGGAAAAACCCGAATGAACTTTTTGGTCAACCCAATACAAGCCACAGAATGGGAGAAACAAAAACACATATTAGCAAAACACATATTTGATAAAGGACTTGTATCCTTACATACACACAGAACTTAAAACTCAACAATAAAAACAATCCACTTTAAAAAATGGACCAAACATCTGAACAGACATCTCACCAAAGATTGACAAAAAGATGGCAAATAAACGTATGAAAAGTTACTTAACATCATATGTCATTAGGGATTTGCAAATTAATACAATGACATATGAATATGCACTTATTAGAATGACTAAAATCCAAAAAACTGACAATGCCAAATGCTAATGAGGTTGTGGAGTAGCAGGAACTGTGTTTGTTGCTGGTGGGAATGCAAAATAATACCATCACTTTGGAAGACAGGTTGGCAGTTTCTAACAAAGATGATCTCAGCCTAACCATACAGTACAGCAATAGTAGTTACCCAATTGAACTAAAAAATTATGTTCACATAAAAACCTTCACATGAATGTTTATGGCATTCATAACTGCTAAAAATTGGTGGCATCCAAGATGTCTTTCAATAGATGAATGGATAATCAAACTGTGTACAACCACACAATGGAATTTTATTTGGTGATAAAAAGAAAATATCAAGCTAGGAAAATATGTACAGTAACTTTAAATGCACATTATTAAGTGAAAGAAGCTAGTCTTAAAAGGTTATATACTGGGGCTTCCCTGGTGGCGCAGTGGTTGAGGGTCCGCCTGCCGATGCAGGGGACGCGGGTTCGTGCCCCGGTCCGGGAAGATCTCACATGCCGCGGAGCGGCTGGGCCCGTGAGCCGTGGCCGCTGAGCCTGCGCGTCCGGAGCCTGTGCTCCGCAACGGGAGAGGCCACAGCAGTGAGAGGCCCGCACACCTCAAAAAAAAAAAAAAAAAAAGGCTATATACTGTATGATTCCAGTCGTGAAGTTTTAGAAAAGTCAAAGTTGTATGGCTAGTAAAAAGGTCAGTGGTTTTTATGGGATTAGGGAGAGGGAAAAGTGATTAATTGATAAAGTATAGGAAATCTTTAGAATGTTGTAAATATTCTGTATGATAATGTAATATTGCGTCTGTCAAAACACATAGAAGAACTGTACAACACAGAAAGTGAACCTTAATGTAAACTATAAACTTTAGTTATTACTAATGTATCAATATTGGTTCATTTATTGTAACAAATGTGCCACACTAACGAAAGGTAATAGAGAAAATTGCATGCTGGGGATGGGGGTGGAGTTAGGGTGGGGAGGATATATGGAACTCTGTAGTACCCAATTTTTCGGTAGGACTGTACTAAAAATAAAGTTTATTAATTATTTTAAAAAATAAGGTTAAAGTGAACAAAGTTTATATATACATTACGTATATATAAAATATGACTAAATGAATTATAAAAAGAAATAATATTTTATTAACATCTAATTATCTTCCTTCAATAAGGACAATAGTAGTCACTTTTGAATCTATTACAGCCATAAAAACAATGAATGAAAATGTATTTTAACACACACACACACACACACACACACACACAGCATCATTTTAGCACAGTCTGCCACTCCTTTCTTTAAACACTGTTTGTATCTGATTTCTTTTTGTGACACTGTTCTCTTTGTTTTCTGTACCTCACTTGACCACATCTTTTCTTTTGGTTTTCATGGTTGGCTTTTTTGTCTCTGTTTAAAAGGCACATCCTCAAATGCCTTATCTCCTTAATTAATGTTAAACTCCTCCAGGAAAAAAAAAAGTCACTTATACATCCTTAGCTTCCATCCAAACAGTATAGAATAACCACTGAGTGCTGAGTATTCTAATAAGATCATCACTCCACTCAACTATTGACCAAACTGAAAAGTGGACACCATGTTTCTGGGAAGAATCTCCACCTCTTCTGCTCTACCAATCCTCATAGGCTTACCAAAACTATTCCCATTAGATTCTTTATCCTTGTTTAATTAGGTCACCCCCAAAATCCACAGGACTCCAGGTCATCCATATTACTCCTCACTCTAGGCCTCATTGATTCTGTGTGTCTTCTCTTCTGATCCCATTGACCTTTGGCTGTGCCTTCAGTAACTCTTGGTCAGTCATTGTTAACATCCCCTATGTTCTCTATTTTATTTCTGAGAGATCCTTTCATTAATTGCTTCAAGTGAAAGCTGACTTTTGGTAAATTCTACTCAAGGGTCGATGCTCCATTTTCTCACTGATTCTTTACATTGGCTTACAGGAGGAACAGATGTTTACTTTGTACCTCATTGCTACTTTCTGATCGTTCATTCTTCACCCCATATTTGATATTCATGCTATCAGACATTACTACACATCATTTCTACTTATTGAGGTTATAGAGTTGAAATCTCTATTCCTAATTCCTTGAGGGCTTTAACCCAGAAAATAGACTTTGGCACTCAAGTAGAAGTGGTAATAATATATTTTAGAAAGGCCTCAAATTGCTTGTTCATTAAGTCAACAAAGACTCACATTGTGTTCAGAATTTGATGTTCTTTTTCTAATTACTGGCATGTGTTCTGAATATTCATGGACATTTTCTGAGGAGTCTTAAAGTTGTACTTCTTTACAAAAGAAGTCATAATTTTGATATGCTAACTGAAATGATGAGAATAGATATTATTATTCACTAATTATCCTTGGACTCTTTTACATTTATCCCTTGTAGTTGATCAGAAATATGTGACTAGTTCTATCCTATGGATTGTGAGTAGAAATGGCATATGTCACTTCTAGACCAAAGCATTTAAGAACTAGAATGTAATTCTGCTCTCTGTCTCTTCCTCTGATACAATGACATAAGGATATATGTGTTTTATTGTCAAAGCATCTGTCAGCTTATCTTAGAAAAGAATATGTGAAGAAAAACCCTTCATCAAATGTTTTTGTTTAGGAATAATTAGATATAAAAATTGCTTTATTAAATAATTCAATTGTAGGGAGTCATTTGTACTTTGTTACAAATTACAAATTAAGATGGTACAATGATCTCCAGCCCTAGATGGTGATAATGCCTCTCCTTGCTCATGATGGCAAAATGACAACGTTTACTCTATTTTCTGAATCTATGGTCTCTTTTGAACAAAATTTTCAAGCAACTATTGCACTTCCTTAGAATATTCATGCTCCCAATTTCCTAAAATGCTAGTCTACACCTTCTCCTCTCCCCTCTCTCTCAGATATCTCTTTCTTAATGACACTTGTTAAAGATGGTAAGGCAGACTTTATTTAGGTGACTCACAATAAGATAGGGACTATCACAATGGGATTTTACAGTGGGGAAGAGAGGTTGAGCTCAATTCAGAATACAGGATGGGCCAGTGGGAATTTATAGCTAAGAAGCAGGGTGGGGGGTTCACTGGATGGAAAATTATTAAGAAGAAACATCAAGGATAAAGGGAGTTCTGGCTAAACTGACCTAACTGGATTTTTGCTGAAGACAGACCAGAGTGATCAGATATCACCTGAGGGATGGTGAAAGTAAAGAAACCTCATCAGATTTTGAAGGTAAGTAATCTCATTAAACTGACTTAGCAGGGGTTTTGCAAAAACTAGATTTGTAAGGAAGTGCATGGGCCTAGGAGAAGATTCAGGAGCCTGATTAAAGTTTGGTCAAGCAAAGAATCTTTGTCAGCACTTAAAAACATCTCTATGTTGATGATTCCCAAATGTGTACCTTTAGATTGTACCTCAACTCTGAACTGTAAACATACATTTAACTATTCACTTGATGTCTTCATTTTAATTCTACTAGACATATAAAACTTAATAGTAATTCAGAAAACCAGGCTGGTGAACATTCTACCAGATTTTAGTTCATCTTATGAAAACATGGTCATCTAGGTCACCAGAGCAAAAGAGAGAGTTCATGTGTTACACATTGGCTCTTAAATGATTTGGTCTGAGAATGACACATATTATTTTCAATCACAGTCTTTCTTCAGAACTCATCACATGGTCCTGCCTCAGTTCAAGAAGGCTGGTAAATTGGGGGAGCACAAGGATATTTGGTGAGCAGTAAATGTCTCAGCTACCCCATCTACATGCTGGTAGGTTTTGTATCTTTATCCATAAAACTCAGCTCTTTCTGAGATCTGCTCTGGTACTCATAGCTGCATTGTGATGTCTTCACATGGATGTGTTTTAGTCATTTTAAACTTAACACAGGTAAAGGACATCTTGTTGTCCCAACGCACTCAGACACTCCTCTTCTAGTCTTCACCATCCCAGTCCATTGCACTTTTATTTGAGCCAAAAATCTATGAGTTAGCTTTGTTTATTTCGCTAACTTTTTCATACTCCATCCCACAGTCACCTTGACTGCTTGACTCTGCTTCTAAAATATATGCTTACTTCATCAATTTCTATTAATGATATATATACCCTAGACTAAGCCATCATTAGCTTATAACCAGACATCTGCAGGAGCTAACATGTCATCTTGTTTCTTCTCTTAATTTTCTAGAATTGATACTTTTCACAGCAGGCATTATCACTATAATAAAAATAAAAGTATATACTTTCATTTAAACCAATATATGACCATCTTCCATAACACCAGTGACCAAGAGTCTGACTCATTGCTAATTGCTGGTCATAGATACTGACATTAATTGCATAATATAAACCATTTATACAACATTAATTTATAAAAAATAGGTAGTTTCAAAATGGAAACAGATGATACTATATATTTTTTGCAAACTGGATCATCTTCTAGTGACAAAATTTCTGAAGATTTTTAAATCTCAAATTGTTCACTTGTTCATTCAATGTAGATGCACATTTTGAAGACCAGATGATCCACATACTTGATTAAATTCTGCCAGATACAAAGATGTGTAGAGCATATATCTTTATATTCTTGAAGCATGCACCATTTATCATACATTTTGTAGATATTATATTACTGTATTTGTCATATTCTTTGGCAGCAGTAAATGCTATATGGGGGTTCAGTGTAAGGAGGTGGGATACTGAGGAAGGTTTACTAAAGCTGGTGACATTTGGCATATATGAAACTGGTAAAATGCTTTCTAGGCACAGACATAAACATATGCCAAAGCAAAGAGATATGTAAGGAGACACAAGGGAAAATATAGGATATTTGAAGAATCTGCAAATAGTGTGATAAGGCTGGATAGTAGGCAGATGATAGAAGATGGGTCCAGGGGGCTAAATACAATTTGAAAGTCTTATTCATCTGCTTGAACAATGTGAAATGTCCATGAAGACTAATAACTTCTGGGTAGAAAAAACTTAAATGAGAAACAACTGCATCTGCATTTTATCACCCCCATTGGCAAGAAATAAGATTTTCCTCCTCTGAGTCCCTCCTAGCATTTTGTGTATATTTCTTATGGAACTCATCACAGTTCACTTTTATATATAAAATATATGATAATGTATGATCTTTACTGAATAGCGAGCTCTGTAAGAACAAGGATTGATCCCTCTGTGCCTTTGTTTCCAGTCGTCTCTGGCCAGTAAACACTGGATGACGACTTGCCAAACAAATAAATAAATGTCAAGTATTTAAAACAACTTCTAATTTCTATGCTGGCTAAGTAGATTAAAATTGTGAAACAGAGTAATTTTTTTTTTCTTTACCACACTCTCTCCCTCTTTTCAGAGCTTGTCTTACCTTCTGTGGTGCTCTCTTACTTCTCCATTCCCAATTTTGCCCCTCATCTCAAAACACACAAGTACACCCAAGCCCCATGCAAATAAAATGATTGATTAAACAGGCAGAACCTAATTTATAGAGACAACAGTGTGGAAATGATTAAAAGAGAAATTTCCACCAAGGTTTGAATTCCTGAGAAAATCTAATGTCCAAAGCCTCCCCAAGAGTTTTCCCTTTTAATAATTGATACCATTTTAACCCAAAATAATGGTGTTTACAATGTGGCATTTCACAAACCAGCAGCTAGATGATGGAAAGGAGGTATCTGGGAAACAGGCAAACATCTCAACATCTCTCAAATATCACCATAAAAAGTAACTTATCTAGTGTTATGACTACCAGATTCAAGATATAAGCTACATGAAATTGCAAAAAAGAAAAAAATGTCAAGTCTTAACTCATTTGAATCAATAGTTAAAAACAGTTTTTGTAAGAAACTGTATGTATCAATCATGGGCAATAAGGAGACAGAAATCACACAGTACATTGAATAAGAAAGGTTAATATAATTTTTTTTTTAACAGAGGATTAGAGTAATAGGAGATTGGCTAGTAATAGTTAAAGAGTACTTTAAAGAGTACAATAGCAGATATTTGGAGCAGATGCCATTCCTAAGGCTGAGACAGAGCACCCAAGAAGCCACTACCCAAGCCCCCTGTCCCCACCCTCATTTCAGAGGATGTGGCAACAGTTCACTAAATATCAGAGAAATCATGGAGCACTTCTCTGGTGGGACTTGTTGGAAATTTGTGACGCTGGGGAAAGCCATCACCAGGGAGGAGCCATGAGAGGGTGCTGAGGGAGTCTGTTCATAGGGAGATGCCTCGCTTGTTGCATTCCATTGTGAGACTTACAGAGAAGATACAGCTAGAAGCTGAGAGCTGTTAGACATCATTGGTCTCCCTGCGCTACCGAAGGTGAAGAAAAGACACTCTACAAGAGTTAGGTGCTGGTGCTACAAGTGCTCAGCTTGGGAGAAACCACAGTGTGCAGCAGAAGAGCACAGGAAAAAGCTGCAACCTGCAGGAGTCTATCAGGAGGGAATCTGCATGTACTCAAGAATCAAGGGCTAGAAAGATCTAGTCCTTGAAGGAACCCAGTACAAGATAAATCACTTGTGCATAGGAGCTGGCAACTGGAGAAAGGGTTCTCCCCAGGAACATGGTGAGCATGAAAGAGTACTCACCGGGAGCCTAGTGAACAAAACACATACGAACCAGGAAGAAAACAACTCTTCCTCGTTCATGTCCATCCAGCGCCCTCTACTGGGCAGAATTAACATGTATTGCGCTAGGGGACAAAGTAGAAGTTTTTACAAACCCCACCCTCATTAATATCAAGGAACAGGCAAATAAGAGTGAATTTAGAACCAAGAGGTAATAAATTGCTAACTTGGCTACTCACTTTCCACATACATCCTTCTATCTCCATTTGAACTTTCATGCCACAACAAAGTCATGCTATATATACACCTGAGTTATAGCTATTCTTCTTTTGACTGATGAATTTCTCACCTCTTCCCCACATGCAAAGACATACAATTCCAACAGGTATAGTAGCCATCACTTTGATTATATTAATTTGATTATATTAATTAATTATTAATTTTATAATTAATTGTTTTATTTATTAATTTTATTAATAAAATTATTATTAATTAATCAAAATTATTATTAATAAAATATTTGTTAATTTTTATTTTTATAATTAATTATATATTAATTTGATTATATTAATTACTCTTCAAATTCTGTAACAGTCTCAGTGAATATTCTGGCAGTTTGTTAAAAATTAAAACTACATCTTCAGTGTGATTCAGCTATTCCATGCCTAGGTATTTATCTGGGAAGAAAAATAAAAGCATATGTCCATGGAATGATTTAGAGCAGCTTTGGTTCATATAGCCCAAAACTGAAATCAACCCAGATGCCCAGTAACATGTGAATGGATAAATTGTGGTATGTTCATACTGTGGAATACTATTGAGCAACAAAGAGAATGAAGCTATTGATGCATGACACAATATAGCCAGATTGCAAAATAATATGCTCAGTGAAAGGAGACGGACAAAAAAAAAGTACATATGATACGACTGCATTTTATAAAATCATAGGAAATAAAAACTAATGTATAGTCACAGAAGGCAGATTAGTATTTTCCTGGAGATGGGTTAGGAAGGAGTGGGGGGTAGAAGAGGGATCAAAGGGAGAGATTATAAAAGGGCACAAGGAAACTTTTGGAGGTTATAGTTGGGTTCATTATCTTGATTATTGTTGATGGCTCCATGGCTATACACATCTGTTAAAACAAATAAAATTGTACACCTTAAATATTGCGGTTCACCGTATGCCAATTGAACCTCAATAAAACTGCTAGAAATACAATTGATAGTAATACAAGAAGTCAAAATCGAATTCAGTGGTTTTACTGGAAGTATTTTTATGTAAGAAGAAAATAATATCGAGAGTGACTAAGAGAGAAAAAGCAGAATGCTATTTTTAAAAGTCAGATCAACTAAAATTCTGCATGAAGATTATTTTTCTCTTAAGAACAATAGAGCATAAATAAGTGTAATGGAAAGCAGCATAACAAAGAGCATGAAATATATGTGTGCTAACAGGAAAATGTTGAACCTCAAAGAGTTCTCCCTTCTCTTTGACAAACATGAAACCGAAACGTGCTTTACCCAAACTGTATTATAATGATATTCCTTGATGAATTAGTCTGCTTCTATACATTAATACATTTTTTCCAATCATATCGCTATTATTATGTTTTGTGTAATATTGCTATTGACAAAATATTTCTGACATAGAACTTTAAGAGCGAAATCTATATCAACTATAAATCATGGCAATAGACCTGCCAGCATAAGTATTTCATATTTTATTTATTCTGGGTTTCTATTTATTGCCTGAAGAAGTCACAAGGAAAAACAAACAGTTCACCTCTTGAGTTAATTTGTGTTGACAAGGAGCATTGTAATACCAAATAGAAAGCAGAATTGGTCTATGCTCTGGGGTGGGAGAGTAGACAGAAGAGACAGTGATAATAAAAGCTTTAGCATTAGAGGGACTTTAAAAATAATTATTTTTTACTTTGTGGTGGTTAGTATTTAAAGTTATTCTGCTGTAACAAAAATAAAGATTAATTAAGTCTATGAAAAACTTCATAAAATATTTCATGTTACATACAAGTATTGTATTTACATGGCACCAGATAAAGTAAAAACTCTGGACAAGCATCAGCATTTTTCCTCAGATGAAACTAAATGTATTACGTTAATATCTATTTAATTACTAGCAGAAAAAAGATTACCATGAGATGTTCAAGAAGAGTCTGAATAGCGCACTGTATTATAAAGTGTGCTTACGCATTATACATAGGGTTAAACTTCTAACATTTCTTCTAATAATTCTGTGATTTTTGAGCAGGCATATAGGTTTGTAAAATCATCTTGATTTTCTCTGTGAAATGCAAAACTAAAGTGTAATTTTCTTTGTTTTTTTCTTTCTTTTTCCTTTCCTTCTTTATTTTTGCTTTCATTTTGAAGGGCACTTTTTCTGACCTCAAAGAGTGTTCAGTATACGTCCCTGCATTACCCTATAAGGGCTGTGCAATTGATAGTCACTGAACTAACCAAATATTTTTAACACATATATACTTTATGTACATTCAATTTTTATACTTTCAATTCACTTCTTTACCTAACGCTTTTGGATGTTTCTGTGACAGGTTAGTATACAATTCCTAAAACTAACGATTCTCAGAATGTGTATTGTGAGTGGGGACAGACCCTCCCAAATTAGACCGTTATAGTGGGTCCTCTGAAAAACAGAAGACAAGAGGGATAAAATGTGCAAGGATTTGATTAATGGAAATCCCTGTTTGAGAGAAAATAGGGAGGGTGTCAGACAAGGCTGGAAAACCTATCAGGCTGATGTAAATTTGACCTTCAGAAAAGGCAAGAGGGAGAGAAAGTTGGATGGGAGAGATTAAAGAAGGTTCGACAAAGCTTTCAGGTAATTCTTGAGCCACGGTTGCCTCAAAGTAGTCATGTGTCTCCCAGGAATGTTTCTGCCTTACGTTCCTGCTGCATTTAGTTATTGGGTAGGAGAAACCTCTAGGAAAGCATGGCCGCAGCAAAACAGAGCAATGGAATTTGGAAAGCAGCAACAGGGGATTTTGATAACCCGGGTTCCCTACATTTGCAGGTCTTCATGTATACACATTGACCTGGAAACATGTACAAATATGTTCACAGCACTTCTGGTTTCAGTCCAGTGTGTGAACTTGAAAGCTGTCTCTTCTTGCTTATAATAAGAAAAAGCTGAGCAAACTGAAAATCAAGTACTTTTCTTGGACCCATCAGATAAACAGAATCGAACAATTAAATAAATAGTTGGCAGTTGGTGAAAGCGAGGTTTCTCACTCTCAGACTAAGAGGGTACATATGAGCATGGGGGAAGGCTAGAATGATCCATTTAGTAATGGATTAGAGTTGGAGACATCAGTATGAACTCATTTTAGCTTAATACAGATGGATATACATATATATATATACACATATATTAAAATATTTTTGCATATGTACATACACATGGATTAGTGTACATGTATATTATAGGCATACCTTGTTTTATTGTACTTTGCTTTTTGTGCTTTGAAGATAATGCATTTTTTTACATATTTAAGGTTTGTGGCAATCCTGCCTCAAGCCAACACCATTTGCTCACTTCATCTCTGTGTCACATTTTGGTGATTCTCACAATATTTCAAACTCCTATTATACTGGTTATGGTATTCTGTGATCAGCGATCTTTAATGTTACTATGGCAAAAAGGTTACAACTCACTGAAGACTCAGATGATGGTTAGCATTTTCTAACAATAAAAGTATGTTTTAATTAAGGTATGTACATTGTATATTTTTAGACATAATGCTATTGCACACTTCATAGACTACAGGACAGTATAAACATAATTTTTATATGCACCAGAAAACCTGGTGGTGTAGTGGTTGAGAGTCCGCCTGCCGATGCAGGGGACAAGGGTTCGTGCCCTGGTCCGGGAAGATCCCACATGCCACGGAGCGGCTGGGCCCTTGAGCCATGGCCGCTGAGCCTGCGCGTCCGGAGCCTGTGCTCTGCGGCGGGAGAGGCCACAACAGTGAGAGGCCCACGTACTGGAAAAAAAAAACAAAAAAAAAAAACAAAAAAAACACTTGTGTGACTCACTATATATGATATTCACTTTACTGTGGTGGTCTGAAACTGAACTCGCAGTATTTCCCAGGTAGATTGTATTTCCTTCGTCTGTTGGTTGAAACTCCCTAAATACAAGGGCATTGTAATAGGAACAAACAGACCTAGTGCCCAGATCTGGGTTTCTAGTACTGTTTACCAATAAAAGGAACCAGGGCTCCTTGAATAAATGGCTGAGTCTAGGACTGGGGTCGAGAATATACCACCTGAGCATGGAGCATCTTCTAATGCCAGAAAGTAAGGAACTGCTAAAAACAAAAACAGCAAACTATGTAGTATGTCAAAACGGCAGAGCAGCCAACATAAAGAGCTCCCAATGGCCAAAAGTGGAACAATCTGAGCAGGAAAATAATTTATGTTCAACAGGAACACGCCATGGGCTACCTATTTGAGCCGGGCTAGTTAAACTGACAGCAATCAAGAGCTGCTTTCTTCTTTCCTTAAATTTTAGTGTTTACCTTTACACAGCTGTATAGATAAGTATACAATATTGAATACATTGTTGTATTATTATTTTGAATAAAGTGTTATCTGTTAGATCAATGAAGAATAAGAAAAATAAGTTTTAACTTCACCTTCACTTATTCTTTCTTCAATGCTCCTTCTTAATATGGGTATGAATTTCTAACCTATATTATTTTCCTTCTCTCTAAAAAACTGCTTTAATATTTCTTGCAAGGTAAGGCTACTGACAACAAATAACCTCAAGTTTTGTTTGTCTGATAAAGTCTTTCTTTCTCCTTCACTTTTGAAGGATAATTGCATAGGATACAGAACTCTAGGTCGACGGTTTTTGTTTTGTGTTTTTCCTCTCTCAACACTTTAAATATTTCACTCTTCTCTCTTCTTGTTTGCATGGTGCTTAGAGATGTAGGATATAATTTTTATCTTTGTTTTTCTATCAGTAAGGTGTCCCCCCTACAACCCACCCTCGGCTTCTTTCAAGTTGTTTTTGTTTGTTTAATCTGTGATTTTCTGTAGTTTGGAGATGAAATGCCAAGTTTAGTGGGTTTTCTTCTTTTTAATTTATTCTGCTTGGCATTCTGCTTGGTGAAATTCTCTGAGCTTCATGGATCTGTGGATCGATGATTAATAGGATAAATTTTTCAGTCATTATTGCTTCAAATATTTCTTCTGTTCCTTCCCTTCTTTCTAGTATTCCCATTATGCACATGTCACACCTTTGGTAATTGTCCCACAGTCCTTAGTCTGTTCTGCTTTATTCAGTCTTTGTTCTACATCCATGTCATTCTTCATTTCTCTTATAGTGTTTTTGATCTCTAGCATTTCTTTATGGTTCATTTTTGTATTTCCAGGGCTGTTCACATGGCTCATCTGTTCTTGCATGCTGTCTACTTTATCCATTAGAGCCCTAGGTATATTAATCATAGTTTTAAATTCTAGGTCTGATAATTCCAACATCCCTGCCATGTCTGTGTCTGCTGCTTGCTATGTCTCTCCAAATCATTTTTTTTTTTTTTGACTTTTAGTATGCCTTGAAGTTTTTTTTCTAGATAACCTGGATTGATTACTGGGTAAAGGGAACTGCTGTAAATAGGCCTTTATTAATTTGGTGGTGAGGTGTGGGGAAAAGGAAAGTGTTCTCTAGTCCTATGATTAGGACTCAATCTTTTAGTAAGTCTATGCCTGTTGATTGTCAACTTCCTGAGTCTCAGTTTTTTCTTCCCTCCTTTGGTGGAATAGGATGGCTATAATGGACTGATTTGGGTATATCTCTTCTCCAATATGAAAGGCTAGAGCCAGGTGTTGTTAGGTAGTTTTCATCCTCCAAGATGGTTAGGCTCTGATGACACCCCAGCAGGTTAGGCTCTGGTAACTAGTTTTCCCTGAGGGCAGGCCTTATAAAAAAGTACAGAGCACTCTGGTGTATTTCAAATTGGTTACTTTTCCTCCCTCCCTGCTTGAAGCTAAGGAGATTTTCCTTTTATATTTACTATAGGAATCTGGTAGAGCTCCTAGGGTTAAATCTCACAACACTGTGGGCACCCTTTCTGACTTGGTCACGCTGGAGCGTTTACCTCTCAGAGTTATCCACACTGAGGCTCCAGCAATTAGTCAATTACAGTTCATGTCTCTACCCCAGAATTTGTCCCTGCCGTGGTTTCTGCTTATGAGCCTCTGCTCTGGTAAGATGCGACTCCCTGTATTTGCTTGTCTGCTTCTCCAATCTTGGGGGCAGTGATTTGCTCTGTGTCCTCTACTTTCTTATAGCATTTTTAAATGAGAGAAAAATTCTCTCTATAAGAGCTGAGTACCAGGTAAGCCTAGAAAATATTCTATTAATTCAAAGATATCTTCCATGTATATCTTTAATGAGCTATGTAAATATTCTAGCCACTACAGTATTTTTTCAAATAATATTTTTGAAGAAGATCATCCAATAAGTTATCTGTATTTATAATTGTTTTTAATTTTTTAACTTATATGTTAAAATATAGTAAGACTTCTAAATCTCTTTCTATTTTGTTTCGGAATATGAATCCATCCAAATGAAAATAGAAGGTCCATGAAAAGATATCCCCACAAGTCAAGATATTTCAAAATTCAAGGACTGAATTAAAACATAAAAAAATTTTAAAAACATGTCACTTGAGTATTCATAGTTTTGTTCCAAATTCCTCCATTGATTTTAAATGGATAACATTCAATGGCTTCCTCTTTGTATGATTGCAATTTCCTGAAATCTTCAGAAACTGAAATGTTTTGTAATCAATTTGTAGATATAGTCATTAGATTATTGCAAATGATTTCAAGGAAATTACAAAATAAATTTAGAAAACTTATTTATAAAGTTGTGTATGGTCATTATAAGACCCTTAGATTGTTTTAAAGGGTAGTTTTATATGGTTCAAATATATTTTTTTAATCAATTAATTTATCTTTTGGCTGTGTTGGGTCCTCATTTCTGTGCGAGGGCTTTCTCTAGTTGCGGCAAGTGGGGGCCACTCTTCATCGCTGTGCGCGGACCTCTCACTATCGCGGCCTCTCTTGTTGCGGAGCACAGGCTCCAGATGCACAGGCTCAGCAGTTGTGGCTCACAGGCCTAGTTGTGGCTCTGTGGTATGTGGGATCCTCCCAGACCAGGGCTCGAACCCGTGTCCCCTGCTTTGGCAGGCAGATTCTCAAACACTGAGCCACCAGGGAAGCCCCTGGTTTAAATATTTTAAAATTCTAATTAATGAAAGACAAAAAAAAAGAGAGCACATGTTGCTAAGTTGAAATCTTTTTATATTAAATATTAATTTTCTAACAAATTTTGTAGTTTAAATTCACTTTATATATAAAATGTTTTTGTATTTTAAAATTATACAATCTATTCTAGTCAGCAGCTTATTTGGGTTCAGTTATAAATTATGAGTGCTCCAGAGACAATGAAAGTACATTTCTCCTGTATATCGTTTCTAACTTAATAAGACCAGCTATGTGATCTGAAATCATAGTATTTATCTTCATTCAAAAACATTTTAACTGAATGTTCGAAAGTACTAACAGTGTCAGATGTTTCCCCTTCAGTGAATAAGTTTCCACAAGCTTTATATCAACAAAAATAATGACATCTTATTTGAATTCAGGTAACTGATTTTTTAAAATTTTATTTTATTGTGAAAAGAACATTTGAAATAAGATCTACCCTCTTAACATTAAGTGTACAGTATTTTATTGTTGCCTATATGTACAATGTTTTATAGCAGATCTTTAGAACTTAGTCATACTGCTTAAGCGCTTACTCACTCCTCATTTCCCCAGCTTCCTAGTCCCTGGAAACCATTATTCCACCCTTTGATTCCATGAATTTGACTACTTTAGGTACCCCACATAAGTGGAATCATGCAGTATTTGTCTTTCTGTGACTGGCGTATTTCACTTAGCATAATGTTCTCAAAGTTCATCCATGTTGTTGCTTATTGCAGAGTTTCGTTCTTTTTTAAGATTGAAAAGTATTTCGTTGTATGTCTATACCACATTTTCTTGATCTATTCATTAATGGACATTTAGGTTGTTTCCACAACTTTTAAAATACTGCCTGCTCCTATACACCCTTCACCCATTTTCCCCTAATGTTAAGACCATGTGTAATTATGGTATAGTTATCAAAATGAACAAATTAACATTTTTACAATTTATAAACCACAGAGCTTATTCTGAGTCTCCATTTCTCCAGTAATGTACTTTTGTGGACTATTGGTCAGATAGTTTGCATGTCTCTCAAGTTGGGATTGTCAGATGTTTTCTTATGATTAGATGTGGGTTTTGTAGTTTGGAGAAGAATATCACAGAAGTAAAATGACTTTTCTATTACACCATATCAAGGGGCAAATTATATCATCATGACTTTTTACTGATGAAATTTACTTTGACCACTTGGTTACGGTAGTGTCTGCTAGGTTTTTCCATTTTCCAGACTACTTGTTAGAAGTGCATCATTAAGTCTGGCCTTTGCTGAAGCTGAGGGAAATTAAGCTCCACCTGCTGGAGGGAAGAGTATAATATAAAAGAGTTTTTCCATATACTAACATCATGACTGTCATTAATTCATATTTTGGAAGAGATAATTTGAGGCTATGCAAACATCCTATTTCTTCTTAAAATTTCACCCTTGTATTTTAGGATTCACCTATGTCTCTTGCCTATAATTATTGCTATGGCATTCTAAGGGTGATTTTCTACTTTCCTCATTGCTCCTAGATTTATAATTTGGATTTGTTTTGGAAGAAGGATGTGTCCTTTACCATTTATTTACTTATTCAATCATTTATTTATATCAGCATCATTGATATTTAATACTCTGTTTTATAATATTATCGCCCTCTTTTTTTTGGTGTTCCGATGGTTCTAGCTTTGGTCATTGGGAGCATTTTCCACCTAGTTTCTGTGTCCTTTTGACATGCCCCCAATTTTACTTATAAGCACTTTCTTACTTTTGGCCCTACAAGAAGCTCTGGGTTCATCTTATATTATCTTTGATCCAGCCTTAGAAAATACACATTCATCTGTATGTAGAGCTTTGTTTCCTTCTATTGGATAATGGCATTTGGAAACAAAGATAATGGGCACTAGGTGTGCTTGTTGCGACTGAGGTGTCATTGCTTCTAGTTTGTCTCAAGAGACTGAGCTAGGATATATAATGAGTATACTAAGTCTTCCATATAAAACACTCGATATTTAATTCTGTGTCTATCCATCTGCAGATATATTAAGATAAACATGAGTTGATACTGATATCTCCTACTCTAATCCAGTAACAGAGGGGTCATTCTAACCTCCCCTCTTTCCTGTAAGCTTATTTTTAACTTCTTTCCAAGACAGTGAGAAACTTGGCTCATAATATTTACAATTTTTTTTACTTATGCCCTCAACCCCAGGATACAGTACTCCTTTAAGAAAAAAAAAAAAAAAAGCTAGAATAGAGTATTTATGTATGCTTATTTTTTGTCTTTCGCCTCACAGTATCCAGTTAAGACACTGTTTTACAAAGTTACTTGTGTCAGCTACTTTATTTCCACCTTTTGATGGGGTTTATCATATATTTGTAATATAATTAGATCATGTGTCACAGTATGCATTTCTTCTTGTGATACCTAAAATGATTTGGTTTTAATATTTATGCAGCAAAGTACACTGTTTGTGGTGTATACTTCTGTGAGTTTTGGAAAAATATAGAGTCAGATCTTGAGCTTGTGTTATGAATTTACCACCACCATCCAGAATAGTTATATCACCCTAAAAATATCCTTGTGTGACACCTTTCTAGTTAACTCTCACCCCCAACTCCTGTTCTAGCCTAATAAATTTAACTTTTACAGAATGTCATGTAAATGGAATCAGACAATATTTGTGTCTAATTCTAGACAATGAGGAATAAAGCTCACGTAAATACTGCCATATAAGTTTTTGTGTGAACATAAATTTTCATTTCTCTTAGGTGCATACCTAGGAGTAAGATTACAGTGCCATATAGTAAGTGTTTGTATGGAACTGCAAATATTTTTTCCCCCAAGGTAGCTGTACCATTTGTGTTCCCACGAGTAATTCTAGTTTCTCTACTGCTACATCATTGTCAGCACTTGGAGCTGTCAGGGTGTCATTTTTTTTGAGGTTGTTATTTTTGTTTGTTTGTTTTTTATGTTTTAACCATTCTAATAGGTGTGTAGTGGTACATTATTGTCAATTTATTTTGCCTTTCGTTGACGACTAAAATTTTTAAGCATCTTTTTTGTGTTCATGGGCCATTCATAAATCTTCTTTGGTGATGTGCTGCTCAAATCTTTTGTCCAATGGGATGTTTTCTTTGTATTATTCAGTTTTAAGGTTTCTTTCTATATTATAAATACAAGTTCTTTACCAGAAATGAGTTTTGAAAATATTTTCTCCGAGTCAGTTGCCTCTCTTTTCCAAACTTAATAGTGTCTTTTAAAGAACAGAAGTTTTTAATTTCCAAGTTGCTAACTTTTTTTTTTCTGTTTATAGCTTGTAGGTTTGTATGCCATCTAAGAAATCTTTGCTTACCAATGTCACAGATGTTTCCTACTATGTATTCCACCAGAATGAATTATAGTTTTAACTCTTACATTTATGCTTAGGATACATTTTGAGTTAATTTTTTCTTATAGTGTGTGTAAATGATCAAGGTTCATTTTTTACATAAAGCTATATAATTTTCTCAGCACTATTTGTTGAAAAAAAAAACCTGTCTTTTCTCTATTAGATTACTTTGACACTATGTCAAATATCAATTGACCAGATATGTTTGGGATTAATTCTGGACTCAGCCATGTTCAATGGACCTACCCATCTAACGATTTGCCAATAACACACTCCCTTGATGTAGTTTTATAAAATCAGATAATGGGAAAATTCTAACTTCATTAATCTTATTAAAAATTTTGACTTTTAAATATTTCAATTTACATGTAAGTTTTACAATATATTTGAAAATTTCTATTTAAAAAAGGCATATTGGAATTTTGATTTTGGTTGCAATAAATCTGCAGATTAATTTGGAAGGAATTAACCTCTTAACAATATTGAGGTTTCCAAGTCATGAATGTGGTATATCTCCATTTATTTAGGTTTTATTTAATTTCTCTCAGTAATACATCATAGTTTTCAATGTACAGTACTTGTATGTATCCTTTTAAATGCACTGTTAAGAATTTCATGCTTTTGATAATATTTTAAACCACCTTTTATTAAATTTTAAGTACCAATCTTGTTGTCAACATATAGAAATATGGTTAATTTTTATATGGTAACCTTATGTGATCTTGCAAGGCTCAATTATTTTAGTAGTTAGTACATAATCTTGTTATCTTTCCATCAGAAGAGTTTTACTTCTTTCTTTTCCATCTGTACATATTTCTTCTTTTTCTACTGACATAAAACATTGGGAAGTCCTGAAGGTTATAATTTTTTTGTTTTCTTACTGTCAAATATTTCAGAATTCTTTTTGTATTAATATTTTATTTTTGATTTCTAAATGATTTGAATAGCTATTAGAAGGTCTCTTTCTTTTTTTAACATCTTTATTGGGGTATAATTGCTTTACAATGGTGTGTTAGTTTCTGCTTTATAACAAAGTGAATCAGTTATACATATATTCCCATATCTCCTCCCTCTTGTGTCTCCCTCCCACCCTCCCTATTCCACCCCTCTAGGTGGTCACAAAGCACCGAGCTGATCTCCCTGTGCTATGTGGCTGCTTCTCACTACCTATCTACCTTACGTTTGGTAGTGTATATATGTCCATGTCACTCTCTCACTTTGTCACAGCTTACCCTTCCCCCTCCCCATATCCTCAAGTCCATTCTCTAGTAGGTCTGTATCTTTATTCCTGTCTTGCCCCTAGGTTCTTCATGACCATTTTTTTTTTTAGATTCCACATATATGTGTTAGCATACGGTATTTGTTTTTCTCTTTCTGACTTACAGGAAGTAAAGTCTCTTTCAAAGCCTTGGGAAGGAAAGCTAAGACCTATAATGAACCACGTTACATTCACTCCATTGGCTTAGTTGTAAAAGTGGAAACTGACAGCAGGAATTCTTTTATTTATGTTTACTGTATAAATATGCAATATAACAAATGTATACAATATAAAAATGTTCCATTTGTATAGATTGATCCTTCCATTAATACACACATTCATAAGTATTCCTTTGATAGTCCATCAGTTGCCTTAAAAATATAGATGAGCTTTCTCACCTTGAAAGCTGTTATGCCAGAACTGTGGACAGTGTCCCAGGAAAGGATTTTGCTCTGCTTCAGGCTAGAGACTAAACCTGCAAGCTGTGAGAGCAGGAGGTTCATCATGCACCTCTACAGTGACAGCAAGTAACACTGAACCATAAAAGCTATAGTGGTGGGCTACTTTTTGGTGGTTTGTCCTCCGAAGAGTGTGACTCTTCAGACTTTTGCTGTGATTGGCTACATGTGTGATCCTAAATATGATTAAGGCATAGATAACAATTCTTCTAACCCACAAATAGGCTGAAGGGTTTATGAATATGGAAATGAGATAACTCCTGTATTGATGCTATTAAGGTACTATGGCCATCACTGGGACTTAGAGTCACCACTCACCGTCTCACCCATTTTATAGTAATATCTATGAAATTTTTTGACATTATTTAATTGGGCAACATTAATATTTCTTGTTTATATCCAGATATATTTAGATATTACTCTCTAAGTATAATATCCAAATACATATAATTCATATCCAATCCAATCATTATTATAAACTTCATGAAACAATTGTTGTTCATTTGGTTTTTCACTAAAACTTTAATTTTTTTTTTCTTTGTTACCATTTTAAAACAATCAAGGGCTTCCCTGGTGGCGCAGTGGTTGAGAGTCCGCCTGCCGATGCAGGGGACACGGGTTTGTGCCCCAGTCCGGGAAGATTCCCACATGCCGTGGAGCGGCTGGGCCCGTGAGCCATGGCCACTGAGCCTGTGCCTCTGGAGCCTGTGCTCCACAACGGGAGAGGCCCCAACAGTGAGAGGCCCATGTACCACAAAAACAAAAAAAAAACAAAACAAAAAACAAAAAAAACACAATCAAAATAATAAGCTTTTTCAGATATTATTCCATTGTGTCAGAGTTGTTATGTTATCTTGATTTATGTGTTTGCAGGGTGGTAATGAAGAAAGTTAGAAAGAAACTAGGCTGTTTTTGCATCTTGCTGATACATTAATGGGAAGACTTTTCCTCCTTTACCTCATTTATCCAAGATTACCAATAATTAATCACATGAAGTCATTTATGAACATGATGTTTCCAAACTTCTTCCCTTAATTCCTGCTTTTAATTAAAAATAATCTTCTACAATTTTTTAATCTGGTGTATCACATTGATTGATTTGCTTATATTGAAGAATCCTTGCATCCCTGGGATAAACCCCACTTGATCATGGTGTATGATCCTTTTAATGTGCTGTTGGATTCTGTTTGCTAGTATTTTGTTGAGGATTTTTGCATCTATGTTCTTCAGTGATATTTGGCCTGTAGTTTTCTTTCTTGTGACATCTTTGGTTTTGGTATCAGGGTGATGGTGGCCTCGTAGAATGAGTTTGGGAGTGTTCCTCCCTCTGCTATATTTTGGAAGAGTTTGAGAAGGATAGGTGTTAGTTCTTCTCTAAATGTTGGATAGGATTCGCCTGTGAAGCCATCTGGTCCTGGGCTTTTGTTTGTTGGAAAACTTTTAGTCATAGTCTCAATTTTGGTGCTTGTGATTGGTATGTTTATATTTTCTAGTTCTTCCTGGTTCAGTCTCAGAAGGTTGTGCTTTTCTAAGAATTTGTCCATTTCTTCCACGTAGTCCATTTTATTGGCATATAGTTGCTTGTAATACAATGGAATATTACTCATCCATAAAAAGAAACGAAATCGAGTTATTTGTAGTGAGGTGGATGGACTTAGAGTCTGTCATACAGAGTGAAGTAAGTCAGAAAGAGAAAAACAAATACCATATGCTAACACATATATATAGAATCTAAAAAAAAAAATTGTTCTGAAAAACCTAGGGGCAGGACAGAAATAAAGATGCAAATGTAGAGAATGGACTTGAGGACATGGGGAGAGGGAAGGGTAAGCTGGGATGAAGTGAGAGAGTGGCATGGACATATATACACTATCAAATGTAAAATAGATAGCTAGTGGGAAGCAGCCACATAGCACAGGGAGATCAGCTCGGTGCTTTGTGACCACCTAGAGGGGTGGGATAGGGAGGGTGGGAGGGAGACGTAAGAGGGAGGAGATATGGGGGTATATGTATATGTACAGCTGGTTCACTTTGTTATAAAGCAGAAACTAACATACCATTGTAAAGCAATTATACTCCAATAAAGCTGTTAAAAATAAATAAATAAATAAATAAAAAGAATCTAAGTACTTGCTTTCAAGCTATTTCTAAATATTAATTCTCCAGAAAATACTCAAAGTCAGCAATATTTGCTCTGTATAAAAGATAATTTCCAATTAAATCCTTGACTTTTTTCATTTATATATACGTGGTAAGGAATAGATTGTATTATCATAGCTAATTTTTGCATGAGTTACACATGTACCAAGGGGAATCTTTGTACGTATCTATCATCTATCTATCATCTCTATCTAAATTAATTATAATGGATGCCTATTTTTGACAAGCAAAGCTGCAATCTGGCTTATTGTTTTTAACTCATTCTGTCTTGCTTAGTAAGACAAACGAAGTCAGAACTCAGGACCTAAAACTGTGTGTGTTGGATGGGGTGGCGGGTCAAGGGGGAGGATGTAATATGTCTGCCTGCATGTAAAAACAGAAGTTCTGCTTAAGTTTCCTGTTAGCTGACAGATAGTCATGACAGATAACAATTAGTTAACATGAATTAGCATCCAGGTCACATTTATGGAGACTACTTTTAAAAAATCAATTATCTTGATGGAAGGATTAGCATACATGAGCATTGACTAAACATGATTCTCTGGTGTGAATGCTCTAGCACAGAGTATCCAATAAGAATCTATTCTTTTTAAGGACTTCTCATAAGACACTTTCCACAAACTTAAACAGAAAAATATATAATTTCTTAATAACTTATGCATTTCTTGTTTTATCTCTCATCCAGTTTTATTGCAACTAATTCTTTTTTATTTTTTTAAATTAATTTATTTATTTATTTTTGGCTTCATTGGGTCTCCGTTGCTGCACGTGGGCTTTCTCTAGTTGCTGGAGCGGGGGCTACTCGTTGTTGTGGTGCACGGGCTTCTCATTTCGTTGGCTTCTCTTGTCGTGGAGCATGGGCTCTAGGCACGCAGGCTCAGTAGTTGTGGCTCACGGGCTTAGTTGCTCCGCGGCATGTGGGATCTTCCCAGCCCAGGGCTCAAACCCGTGTCCCCTGCATTGGCAGGCTGATTCTCAACCACTGCGCCACCAGGGAAGTCCCTGCAATTAATTCTTATCCTTCCTATTTCACTACTACATTTGAAGTTCTTCCAGGTCAGGGTCATATTTTGCCATTTTCATGTTCTAGATCCTAACCTGTATCTGGCAATTACTAGACTTTTCAGTAAATGTTTATTGAATTAATCACAAAGCTGCATTAAACACATAAAATTACCTTAGAAAATAAAATTATAAAGATAAAATTAATAAATAATTTTTCTTAATTTCCATTAAAGAACTCTGGACCAATAATAAAAATTTAGTAAACAAATTATTTTACTGCTTGCTTGCTTTAACATCAGTATTAAGGCTTAGGTCATGATTTAAACTCAGAGGGCTTCCCTGGTGGTGCAGTGGTTGAGAGTCCACCTGCCAATGCAGGGGACACGGATTCGTGCCCCGGTCTGGGAAGATCCCATATGCCGCGGAGCGGCTGGGCCCGTGAGCCATGGCCGCTGAGCCTGCGCGTCTGGAGCCTGTGCTCCGCAACGGGAGAGGCCACAACAGTGAGAGGCCCGTGTACGGCAAAAATTAAAAAAAAAACAAAAAAACTCAGAATTATCAAAGTGTCATAATGTATTGACTTTTGAGAAAAATAATAGATGTTTGTTTCTTCCTTCTAATGCAGAGTCAAAATTTGTCAGTTAAAGAGATAAAACTTCCTCAACAAATTCTCATAAAGGGGCTGACTCATTATTAAACAACATTTAAAATCTGTGTACACAAAGAAATTAAGTTGTAATAGAGATAATTTTACTTTCTAGGTAATAAGTTAGAGAGCCACTGAAAGTCAATCATTACAGGTTGATCTAGCTCTCATTGCACAGAGTATCTTCCCAGAAAGCTTTATATTTTCTTTTATGTTTGAAAATTATCTGAGAGTATATTTTATGGAAGATTCTTTTCATTGAGTGTGAGAAAATGGTATTCCATTGTGCAGATTTTATAGTTTGTAATAAATGTAACTTTCAAAAGATTTAATTATTCTTTAGTGATGGGAATAAAACTACTGTTACATAATGAGGTTATTCTTGGTATATTCATAGTGAAAAAGCATTCTCCAATTTTTTAGTGAGGGAAATGATTTAAGGCAAACTTTTTTTTATAGATGATTAGATTATATAGTCTTCATTGTCATAAGCTCAACTTGTGACTGTAAATTAAGTGAACAATTAAACAATCAGAAATTGAATGTTTGTGGGCGGTACTGAAGTCATGAAGCAAAATATTCAACAAAAACAGTCAGAACAAACTCTATGCTAAATTTTGTAATGTTGAATAAGGTAGAAACTCTGTCTTCTTGGAACTCACAGTCTAATAGAATGGAAAGGAAAATAAACGTTTGTGAAAAATAAAGCATCCCTTTCAATACACTGATAGTTGCTCTGGTAGAAAAGTGTGAGGATCTATAGAAGCATAGAAAAACTATTTCAATCAAAATAATGTTTTTCTCCTTGTCCATGTTAAACATTTTCTCTTTCTTTTTCTTTTTTCTTTTTTTTTAAATCATTGAAGACACAGTGTTCTCCAGAAGTTCAATGCAGTGAATATATATTTTTTCAAATAATAGACTATATTTCTTAGAGCAGTTTAAGTTTATAGGAATAATATTTCTTTTTAGAAGCAGTTATTGGATGAAGTTAAGCCATTTCTGTTGTTCAGGACAAGAAAAACTATAGCAGGATATAACTTTACAAAGCTCATTTTAATCATGGAATCTTTCTTTCTTTGAAATATTTTACAGTTTTACTTTTCATACACAGAACTTTTGATACTCTGTACTATTCATAGTAATAGTAGTAAAAATAGAAGGTTATTTGTTGGGTGCATCTATGAATTTATAAGTATATGAAGGGTTGAGTTTCTCAATAAAAATTATTTGCTAATTGAACCATACCTTTCCACAAAGAGGATTTAAAGTCATGTAAAACACAAAAAGAGTTGTAGTATAAATTAGAAGCAAGAGTGAATTAAAAAAGCAAACCTTATTCATAAAATATGTTCAAGAATGAGATAGAAGTTGCATGTTATAAAAAAGAGAATTTGTTTCTATCAAAAAAAGCACAAATCATTTCAAAACCAGTGAATTCTTTCTTAATACCTTCCACAACTTTTTAATCTGTTCTTATTCTTCATTGAAATTCACCATACATATAAAGTTTACAACACATTTTAGTAGAGATTTTTCTTCAGTAATAAAATATAATTCTCAAAGCTTTGGATAAACCCATTAAAGCAAAAGGGTCCTAACCTGACATTGGAACGGAAACAAAAAATCCATAAAGGCAAACCAAACCGTTGACAATCAGTGGTTTAAATCATCAAGAGATCATGGGCAATTCTATCATATAGTAGCAACCTATATTAAACTAATTAAAATAATAGCATTTTAAAGTAAAGTTATTTTATCTATTCTATGTTTTATAATATTCTTGCTTCTAAAATATCCATATAAAGGCTAGACCAGTCAAAGTCAAGGCAAAAAAAAAAAAGTAGAAAATGATAATCAGTTTAAATAAGAAGTGATCTAATACAGGGAGTTATATGCTTAAAATATTGGGGGGATTTTTAAACTGAGCCTTCAGGAATGACACTGAGAACAAAATGAACTGACTCACCAAATATTTATTAGATTTATTAGGAGCTACTATACAGCTACTGAGGTTACTGCTAGAGAAAGCTATGCTGAAATCAGGAAAGCAACACTACCATTGCCGATGCAAGAGCTGCAGAAAACCCAGGAAAAACTGGAGAATAGACAATTATAGCCATGATCCAGGGATTTAGATGTCAGATTTTAGTTCAGTTTTACTGACCTAGGCAGACTTGGCTAGGAACTGAAAAATCAATGTGCCTTAGCTATAAATTTGCTAAAGGTCTAGCATAGAATATGATCACTGAAG
Organism: Orcinus orca; assembly: GCF_937001465.1. Taxonomy (NCBI): domain Eukaryota; kingdom Metazoa; phylum Chordata; class Mammalia; order Artiodactyla; family Delphinidae; genus Orcinus; species Orcinus orca. The sequence goes on from NC_064563.1 coordinate 24,186,317, forward strand.
TAAATTTTGTTTGGAGTGTTACCAGGAGGTCTACATGGGCTTTGAGCTTTGTTATTGTTAAAATCGTGTGGGGTGTGGGTATGTGTGAGTGGGACTGTGCTCATGTTTTGCTCTTGTAGTATTTTTTCTTTCCTCATTACCCTCCTATTTATGATTCTAGTATTATCTCTTTCAAGATCTTTTATCTTTTCTCTCTTTGTCAAACACAAAGTGTATTACGGTGGGAAGATAATTGAATTTTTAATTAGAAAACAATTTAAAATCCAAACTCCACCAATTATTAGCAGTGTGAGGGTGCTCAAGAGAATTTAAGTTTACTGTGGCTGAATTTCCTCATTTGTAAATCATAACATAAACTCACTCAATATCTGCCTTCTCAAAAGACATAGCAGCTCTCAGTGATTCTAAAACCGTTTCCCAAACTTTACAGAAGTCACGTCTTTTACTTTAAGGCCAAATGCCTGTGGGTGAAATACAGCTCTCACGTTATGCAAGAGTTTCACATGAGGGGACTAGATATGGTGGGATGGGTGTTAAGGGAATTCCTCACACTATACCACAGCCAACCGTCTGTGTAGACAGAACTGGCTTTATGAAGTAGCATCAGAATGAAAAGGAATACCATAAAGATACTAAACTTATACAAAAAGAAAGAGAAAGAAAGAGGGATGGGAAGCACAAGAAAGAAGGGGGAAAGGAAAAAAAAAGATGAGGAACTGTGTTTGGGGGGAATAACCAAGAAATGAGGGAACACCCTCATAACTATTTTGTACTATAGACTATTTTAATAACTTAAGCTTTTTTTACTTTTAATAAAGTAAAAAAAGCTTTATTTCAGGTGATAAAATAAAGAGATAAAAGTTTTTTGCTTAACAGGAATATACATGCATTGTATATTTACAATTCAACCAGTATACGTAGTAAATCAATTGACTAACTAGAAACAGCAAGAGCCACAAGGCTGTATTGATTGATTTTAATTAAAGACTTGGATCATTTTAAAATAAAGCAAAATTATTAATTAAATAATTTAAGTAATTAACTTTAAAATATCTGAATTATTAATTTAATTAATTTTAATAAATACTTTTATTCTTTTCAAGAGGCTGAATATTTTGATATACATGACTGTTAGATGAACTGATAGCATAGAAAAGGCTGTGAAGTCAGCCTATTCACTAATATATTTAATGCACAAAGACTAGCATTTAGTGTATAATAAATATTAGCCTTATTATTTTTATTATATCCACTTAGTTTTAAAATCCAATATACATCACTACTGTGGTTATAGTTAGATATGATATTGGTATTATTGATAAAATTAAATGGTAATTATGTGTTAATTTAGGCTATATTTATGTTTTGTTCAAAATTATGAGTAATAATTCAAATATTAACTAAAGAACTTTCATACAGTTTTAAATTACTTAAGTACAGTCTACATTATAATTATCTATAATCCGTTCTAAAAGTGCTAGTCCTCCAAATAAGACATACAGATGGCCAACAGGCACATGAAAAGATTCTCACCATCACTAATTATTAGAGAAATACAAATCAAAACTACAATGAGATATCACCTCACACCGGTCAGAATGGCCATCATCAAAAATCCTACAAATAATAAATACTGGAGAGGGTGTGGAGAAAAGTGAACCCTCCTACACTGTTGTGGGAAAGTAAATTGGTGCAGCCACTGTGGAAAACAGTATGGAGGTTGCTTATAAAACTAAAAATAGAATTACCATATGACTCATCAATCTCACTCCTGGGCATATATCCAGAAAATACAAAAACTCTAATTTGAAAAAATATATGCACCCCAGTGTTCACAGCAGCACAATTTAAAATAGCCAAGGCATGGAAGCAACCTAAAAGTCCATCAATAGATGAATGGATAAAGAAGGTGTGCTGTATATACACAATGGAATATTATCCAGTTATTAAAAAAAGAATGAAATAATGCCATTTGCAGCAACATGGATGGACCTAGAAATGATCATATAAGTAAAGTAAGTCAGACAGAGAAAGACAAATATCATATGATATCACTTATATGTCAAATCTAAAAAAATGATACAAATGAACTTATTCACAAAACAGAAACAGACTGACAGACATAGAAAACAAACTTATAGTTACCAAAGGGGAAAGGAGGAGAGGGATAAATTAGGAGTTTGAGATTAACAGATACACAAACTACTATATATAAAATAGATAAACAACAAGGACCTACTATATAACACAGGGAACTATATTCAATATCTTATAATAACTTATATTGGAAAAGAATATGAAAAAGAATACATACATATAACTGAATCACTTTGCTGTACACCTAAAACTAACACAATGTTGTAAATCAACTATACTTCAATAAAAAACAATATTTTTAAAGAAGTATAAAAGTGCTAGTCATGCATCACATATATTAGTAAGCCATGGGAACCTATTATTTAGGAAATAAACATATCCTGGGAAAGTAATGTGTAATATAAAATAAAGATTTTTTTTTTTTTTTTTTTTTTTCGGTACGTAGGCCTCTCACTGCTGTGGCCTCTCCCATTGCGGAGCACAGGCTCCGGACGCGCAGGCCCAGCGGCCATGGCTCACGGGCCCAGCCGCTCCACGGCAATGTGGGATCTTCCCGGACCGGGGCACGAACGTGTACCCTGCATCGGCAGGCGGACCCTCAACCACTGCACCACCAGGGAAGCCCAATAAAGATTTTTATACTGTGTAAATTTCAAATTCTTTCAAATTCTTGAAATTTATGTGGTTAACAGTATTTAACAATTAGACTGTTAATAATCATAAAAGATCCATTAGGGGACAAATCTGCAAAGAACTAATTATCTAACTAATCATAAGTCACATATAACAACCTGACCCAGGATAATATTTAAAACCTTCTGCATTCAAAATGAGTGATAAAGCACTAAAATGAGGAGAAAGAAAATTAACATGATTCTGAAGGAAAAGAAGGAGAGGGAGGTAGAAAGACAGGGTGATTTAAAAAATCTTTCTGAAATATTAAATTCTACCCCCTTCCAAAAGCCAATAAAAATAACAGATTTATTTTGGGGGTAATAAAAAGACTTGTAAAATAGCCATATGTAGACAATATTCTCTTCCTGATATTACATTTTATGCCTGATTCCTGCTACTTTGAAGTGGCTGTCTTTATTCCTGTTCTTTTACAATCGGTAACCGAGCAATTTATTGGAATTCAGTGAAAGGACAATTTCCATTCTTAATGTAAGGAAAGTGGAAGAATTAAGGAAGAGAGTTGAATAGGCAAAGACTCATTGTAGCAGAGGTTTCTATTTAAAAATCCATTTTAAATTAAGGTATACAGTATTTACTTTTGGTGGGTCTAAAATGCCATGCTCCAAGATTATCTGTTGATAGAGCCCTGTATTCTATAGGACAGGATTTTTTTAACCATCGTGTTACACACGCCCTTGTTTAGCTGAGTTATTAAATTCTGATCAATGTAGATCATTCTTAGTAAAACTGAGCATGCCTTTGATATCTGTCAGATACTAAATTGAACTGATTCTGAAAATCTGTAAAGAGTGATTTACTACTTACAAAGAGTTGCTTAGTTTCAAGGCTATGAAAAAGAAAAGTTCGTGTATGTCATAGAGCATGAGAGAATCCTGCTTTAACATCTTGCCATAAATAATGAATACTGATTGAAGAGTCAAGTCTTAATAACAAATGAATAAACAAACAAGCAATGTTGTTTTTTTGGCAAATTTACTCATTTATTTGCCATGTTATTTTTTGAGTACCTACTGGAGAAGATGATGTGTTAAATGTGGACAATATATCATATATAAAATATATAATATGTAAAATTCTGGTGCCATCTCATGTAATAAGCTTTCCTAGGAGACGTACCAATTATGAGCTACAGACATAAATTCAGATCCAATTGAACAAACACATATTTTACTCAATAACTTCTTATTATAGATCCTAAATTATTGATGTCAACATGTGAGTCATACATTGAAAAAAACAGTGGGCCAAAATGAAACATCAGAGTGAAGGCAGCTATCCCTAACCAACCAAGAATGACGATGCAGCATGTCCTTCTTCCTCCCTTCTTTGCAGAACTTTTCTGCCCCAGGATCTGACTAACGTAATCTCATTGCCACAGGGCCAATCTTGTGTCAAAAAGCATGAGCTTTGTTCCCATGTCAGACCAATCAGAGAGTTTCTCTGAAATGTAAACCTAATGAAGTGGGAAGAGGGGAGTTCTCTCTTTCTTCTATGTCACTAACTCCTCTTGCCATGTCAAGGAGAACCAACTGAATTAGGAAAGAGTGATCATAACACAGATCAAATAGAAGCAGAGAGGAGAGAAAGATGAATCATAGAATTCCTGAAACAAGTTCCGCTTTACTTCTATTATGGAGCCATTGATGTTCTTTTTTTCTTCTTCTTCTTCTTTTTTGAGGTTCTCATTTTACTTAAGCTGATTTGAGCAGCATTTCTTTCACTAGCAACTTAAAAAGTCAAGTTTAAGAAGCAAACCTGGGTAGCATCTCAAGCTTAATTTGAGATCAAATGTTGGAAGGGATGGTGAAACAGCAAAGCACTGAGTTTAGAGGAGGCTCTTATTCAGTCCTGACAAATTCACATGGACATCTGGCTGTTGTCTCCTCCTTAAAAAGGCCACAGTTCCCTTGCCCATAATTATACCTCTGTAGTCTGAAGTCACAGTCCTCCAATTCTCTCATCTAATTATATTAACTTAAATCTTTCTATGTAGTCTTAATGTGCTACACTGTAAGGTACAGGTAAATATAGAAATACTCAACCTCTGTATGTATGTACACGTGCATATATATCTATGTATGTATATTTATTTTGCTATCAATTGATCTGTTCACTTATCTGCAATTTTATCATTCTAAAATAAGATCTAGGTATCTATCTATTATCTTCACCAACATCATAATCTATCTTGTTAAATATTTAAACTTACTGTCATTGTAATTTGTACATATTTGGTTTCAATATAATGAGCCTGATGTTTCCTTAAATAAATAAGTAAACCATAAAAATATTAACACTGGTTAATCCAAGGTAGTGAGAATAGGATTAATGTTATTTAATTTTTTGTACTTCTGTATATCTATGTATTTTTATTTTTTAAACTTTTTATTTTTCAAATAGTTGTAGCTTCACATGCAATTATAAGAAATAGTACAGAGAGATCCTCATGTACCCCTTACCCAGTTTCCTCCGATAGTAATATCTTACAAAACTATCATATAATAGCACAACCCGGGTAATGACATTGATATTTTCATCATCACAAAGATCCTCCATGCTGCCCTTGTATAGCCACACCCACTCATTCCTGCCCCCACTTCTTCCTTAACCTTCCCTAACCTCCTTAATAGCATAATTCTCTGAAGATTCATCTAGGTTCTTGCATGTTTCAATAGTTATTTCTTCTCATTGCAGAGTAGGATTACATAGTATGGATGCACTGTTTTCCATTACACGCAATGAGTGGTCTGGTTTCACTATATCCACAACAGCATTTGGTGTCCTCACTATTTTATTTAGTTTTAAAATTTTAGCCATCCTAAAAGATGTACAGTGATATCTCATAGTGGTTTTAATTTGCATTTCCCTAGTAGTTAACAATGTTTGCATCTTTTCACAAGCTTCATATTTGCTATACTCTGATGAAATGTTTCATCATGAGTTTTGAATGTCCTTTAAAACTCTTTGATGTTTGTCCTTTGTCAGATATGTGGTTTGAAAATATTTTCTCTCAGTTTTAAACTTGTCTTTCCATCCCCTTAACAGATCTTTTACAGACCAACAGCTTTTAATTTTAATAAAATTCAGTGTGTCAAATGTTCGTTTTGTGATTTATGCTTTTGGTGTCAAGTCTAAGAACTCTTTGCCTAGTACCAGATCCTGAAAATTTTTTCCTATTTTTTTCCTAAAAGTTTTACAATTTGTGTTTTACTTTTAAGTCCATGATCCATTTTGAGTTAATTTTTAAATAAGGTACCAGCATTCTTTTCTTTCTTTCTGTTATTTCCTTTTTTCTTTTTCTTTTAGTAAAGCTTTCAGCAAAAGCTTGTCTTTAAAACAACAAAACAAAACAAAAACTTGCTCAGCAATTGATAAGAATTGTGTTATATTTTTTGTGATATATATCAATTTTAGGAAAATTGGCAACTCTACTCTATTGAGTCCTCCAATCCATGAAAGATTTCTGTCCATTTATTTGGATTTTCCTTGATTCCTTTCAACAGTGTTTTGCCGTTTTCAGCATAAATGTCCTGTACATGTTTTGTAAGATTTACACCTAAGTATTTCTCTTTATTTGAGCAAATGTAAAAGATACTGAATTTTAAATTTTGGTGACCATGTTGTCGTTGCTAGAATATAGAAATACAATTGATTTTTTAATGTTTTATATTCTGTGACTTTATTGAACTTTAAGCTTACTTATTTTTAGTTCTCTCTTTTTTTTTTCTTTTTGTAGATTTCTTTGGAATCTAGTGTGGCATATCATTAGAATTGAAGTTGCAATGTGGGTCTAAGTTGCAGCACATTTTGCACAAATACTGAACTTTCCAATGCAAGAATCCTCAAGCTAAGCAGTACTGAAAAAGTGACTATAAATTTTGTGTCAACAAATTTTGAAATTTTTTCAATAATAATCTTCACAGTTTATTCAAGTCTTAACCTAGAGAAATAACATATCAAAATTATGAACCTAATCTGACTAAATATTGCATTTCCCCATCTATATTGATAACAGTATAGAAAGAATATTTGGCTCTTTTTTATGGACAACATCTCTAATTCATTCAGAAAACAACAAACACATGGAATATTTCACAAACCTATGGCCATTGTGAAGATATTTATGACATAAAATCTGAATGCATAAGGACATATACTTTTACATATATTTAATTTATCTCTCAAATATTGGTAACCCAAAGAAAATTGCCTTTCCCAAACATTCAAGTCCCTGACCACAATTCTATTTATAAACTTCTATTTCTTTTGTTAGTAGCTTCCCTAAAAATTTCAAAGGGAATAGAACCATGAATGTCATCATCTCAAATGAAATACCTTTCAAAGCATTTCTTTTTCTCTGCATTTTTTCCATGAATGTTCTTCCTCATTAGTTATAGATATCTTTGAATATTTAGTTTTCTGTAAGAAATTAGGTATTCCTTAAGGGAGACATTTTTAAAATATGCAGACTGTAATTCCTTACTCCAATTACTGTATAAATTTGGTTAGCTATTTACATTTAGCAAATTATGATATGGCTTTCCAAAATGCCAAATGGTGATATGAGATTAGGAGCCATATGCTTGAAAATGATCTCTTATAGTTAGAAATCATCAAGGGAATGAAGGGATATTATGCAAGAAAATGTGCTATCCATAGCAACTAACAGTAGCATTTTAAATATAAACAGATTATATACAACTTTTGAATAGAACATACTATATAAGAGGAAACACACATCCCAAACATTTCAACACTGTAAATATTACATCTCTTTGTCACTCATATAGAATTATGGAAGTTTCAGCTCCCCACTTCCTATGAGGCCCAGAGCATTCAGCAAAAAGACAGATGGTGCTTCACCTCAGCAGTGTATCTGGGCCATGATAACTGAAAAAGCTCCACCATCTGGGACCTATCACGTGGGCTGTATTTATGTTCTCCAGAGTAGAGAGACAGGTGTCCACATTAAAAAAAATACTTGCCGTACTGTCATGCTTGTGTCCTAAGTGCAGAAAACATGATTTCTGTTCAAAGATGCTCGCAAATGAGTTTGCCCTTGGGATAATTTTCTTTGCATTCAAGTTAGAAATAATTAAATGAATGTTAGGAAAGTTTATGCCAGGATAAACTTAACTAAGGGAAAAAAAAGCCTTTTGTTGTACCACTGCTATCATTTTTACTTCTTAACAAATAGTTTAAAAATTGAATTGATTATTCATGCCTATGTTCAATAGGTAAAACTTGCTTCTCAGCAGCACTAAAAAATCAACTCATTGACTGATCCCTGAAAAATTTTTTTCCGTCTTTTTATTTTTTGCATAAGCTTAATTTCAATTTTATAGTATAGTCTCTAGGTTTCTATTGCATGCTTTATATGTAGTAGAAGGTGCTCTGTATATTTTATTAATTCTTTACTTCAGATACAAAACATGTACTGTTCATTTTTATTCATTTAGGTAAAGAGAGAGAGAAAAAAGAGAGACAGAAGAAACTCTGAATAAGGGAATATGAATTTGAGTTATAGCCCTATATCTGTATAACTTTAGACAAAGCACTACGTTCATTGATTCTCCTTTATTTGTAAAATGATCATATCCCACTAGATATTTTTTCCAGCTCCAAATATATGTTTTATGTATACTTATGGTTTGTTTATGCTCAGATTATTTTATTATTATTATACCATTATTTCTTAAGAGAAAGGATACCTCTTGATTGCCTCATGTAATATTTCTCAAAAATATATTTAGGATGATGGCCAATCAGAAAGTTTTAAATATAACATCTTTCTTTCTGTGTTTATGTTTATGTACACTTTGAAATTCTTCTCAGTGAACTGTTTAAATGTAATCACTGAAGAACATTGTTTCTAATGTCCCTGTACATGACATTTACAAAATAGTTTTTAAACTATAATTTCTACTAGATAAGGAAATATAAATAAGAATAATGGCATTAAGAATGTAATGTATCAGACAGTTAGATCTACCTCTGCCATCCTTTTATAACTGAATCATGGTTTTTCCACTTTGCTGTGTGCACTCTGACTGCCATGTATTATAAAATAAGTGTCAGAACTCTTCCTGTGGGCTAATTAAGAACATTCAATTGACCATGTAAAATTCCTTAAAAGGAGTATCTGGAGACTGTATTTCAAAGATAGTCATGTCTATTCAATTATGAAGTGTGTGAAGGGTAGCAGAACATGCCACCCCAAAATATGCCACTTTGGTATACTGATTATTTTGAGCTGTAGACACTTTAGAAACAGCAAATGCAAGGAGAAGTTTCTCTGAACTCCCATTCTCTGCCTAAAGACAGATCCTCCCAAAGGAACTCAGTTGTCAGAGATCCCTTTTCAGGGCCTTTCATCAACAGGGGAGATTGACTCATCACAGGAGAGGAGACTAGAAGGCCACACCGCACCCAGACAAACTGTCACAAACTATCGCACCTCCCAGCTATTCTCCTAAGGACCCATTCATCTTTCCTAAAAATTCATTTACTCTCCCCCTAAGAGGCCTATATCTCCCCACACTTTCCCTGTTAAGATGGTATTTAAGTCTGAATTCTAAGCCACCTCTTTGAGTCACTTATTTTTCCCTGTGAATCTCCCATATATACATGAGGTATACATGTTAATAAACTGTTTGCTTCCCTGTTGTTAATCTGTCTTTTATTACAGCTAAGAACTTAGAAACGTAGAGGGAAAATTATTGTTCCTTCCCTACATATGCATTGTGTTCTGTTAATGTCCACAAGTGTTTATGAGTTACAGAGAGAGACCACAAGTACAATGGCTCATTGTGTTTCAAAAATGGAAATCTATTTGGGAAGACAAAAATACACAATAAAAAAAAGAATGCTGTAAAAAGCAAGTGCTAGATGTTTTAAATACAGGTTTAAGAGTTCTGAAGTGGGAAGGTAATGTGAACAAAGAGGATTATTGTTTCAGGACAGCTGTGTCATTATATGACTTTAGAGACAAGCTCAGATTGATAAGAAAGAAATAAAGGAGTCAGAAAAGCATATTCCTATATTAAATAAATTTAAGAAAACACTGAACAGCAATATGCAAAGAAATAGGCACTTGGCAACCCATGAAACTAAATCAGGCTTGTCAGCAATTTTAAGGCAATCTTATGTGCTAAGTTGATTGAAAATCAAATTCTACTGCATGTCAAAGTACAAAATGACATGTCACTGGTAAAGACTTTCGGTAGCAGAGCTGCAATCACCCGGAAGACACCACAGGATAGGAGTTAACTGCACTTTAAATGGTATTCCACGCAGTTTAAAGTTAATGAAATGGAAGCAGGCAATGCTATTTGGCTCTCAGTCACTGCCCATCTTTCCCACTCCTCCTCTTTGCCTCCCCTCCAAAGTAATTTTTTTCCACAATCTTGGGTGAGTTTAGATAAACCTTATTTAACTTATATTGGAAATTCCACAGAGAGGAGAAAAAAACTCACACGTTTGAAAACTATCTGTGCACAAAAACCTGCACCTGAAAATAAAATAACAGAATCCCTGTCATAGGACAGCTTCATGCAGTTTGCATGTATTTTAAAAAATGTATGGGTAGTTTTAGAAAAAGGGTTGAGAACTGTTAGCTTTATTTTCCGTATTGATGTAATGCTGATATAGTGATTCAGCATTTTCAGACTATTCACTAGTGTCTGCATCACCTTATAGAGATGATACATGACCTGGCTACCATTCCTAAAGATAACTTGTGTGAGGTTCAAGTTATAAAAGAAGTAAAATTATTTTAGATTAAGAAACTCAGCAATAGAATATCTATCATGAACAAGGTGAAATAATAAAACGCAAATATGTATGTGTGTGTGTATATATATACCCCAATATATTTATAAGCAAATATGGTTATGTATTTTTATATATACATGTATATATATAACCACATTTGTTTACTTTGAAATTGGTGTTTTAAATCCCTAAAGATGCAGGAATTTTGATTCATTTCAACTTCATTCTCTTAAGCATGGAAAAGTAATTTATTTCACAACTGGTTGGGTCGTAGAGAGGATTTTGGAATGATATTCTGATATATCACAGAACCAGAGTAAAAAATACAGGCAGTATTGATGCAGAGGTCTAGAACTGGAAGCTGGGGCTCATGTATTTGGGTTTGCCTCTGTTTTGCTCAGCACCACAGCCCAGTGTCAGCACTGTGCTTCTGTGTTTCCAACGAGAAAATGAATGAGGACACTAGAAAAGAGTACAGAGCCAAAGCACTTTCTGGACGTGAGACTCTCCTACCTGCTTTTCTCTGCATTCTTGCTCCAGTCTTCCATCATTCTCTCTGGAAACTGCTTCATTCCTACAGCACATAGTTAAATATTTTAAAAATTGAACACCTAGTTTGTTTCCAACTTGGTGGTTTTCGCCACCAAAGAGAAATACTTAAGAATTATATAGCTTTGGGGACTGCAACAATACAAAGCAGGGCAGATGCAGTAGCTAGTGGAAATCAATGAATATGAGACAGAATTATGATCCAGTATTATGTACCTGCACTCACTGATATTTGAGAGAAGAACCAAAAGTATAACCCAGGTGGAAATTTTAGAATAAGGAACTGGAACAGGAGGTGCAAAGTTTTTCTTAAATGGCCATATAGTAAATATTTTAATTTTGTATACTACATGTATGGTCTCTGTTGCAATATTCTTCTGTTTTCAAGCCTCTGAAAATGTTAAAATATTCTCAGATCCAGGGCAAGGCAAAAACAGACTGCGGGTGAGATAGAACTACAGTTTGGCTGCCTGTGATTTAATTAAACCCTCAAGTTTTGATAACCACCTTGAATCAAAGTCAGAAAAGGAAAAGACAAGTGCCTCAGACACTCAACCTGACACTGTGCTGTGCTGGGGGATGTTTAACAATTGGCTTAAAAAATAAATAAAAACCAAAGAAAACAAAACAATTAAAACCTAGTTGTTAATGTTTGCCAGTCTTAATATTTCTGTCATCAAAAATTCACTGATATGTTGGCGCCAACTCCAACCAGTTCACCAGAGGAAACTGTCAAATTGTTAGGAGTTTTACAAGCAGTTAGCTATGGTGGGGATATATTTACCAAAACAATTGGCCGACACTACAAATCAGGAGTTTCTTCTTCTGGAGAACTAGTTATGAAACACTGACCACTAAAACATTCTCACCATGGTTGATTTTAAGTTACCAGATTGACATAATTGAATGTGGAGTTGGTAAGCTATGCACTGTAGCATGTCATTACAGAGTATTTACACCATAGAGATACAACAGGCACAAATAACTGCAACAGGATAGATAACAGGAAAATGTAGTGAAGTCATTAGGAAGTTGTAAATTTTGAGTACTTATTGCCCATAGTTTCAATGTAATTTGTTTTATAGTGGTTCATATAATTTAATTTCTATTAATGCCCTGTTAACAACGGGCTCCTAAAAGTCCTGCAAGTTTAATAACTGAGTCTAGAGAAGTGGTATGACATGCCCTACTGAGGTAGAAGATTGATGGGCCCCAGGCTGAGCAGTTACAACCAGTCTCCTGCTGACACCTCAAGCTAAGACAGCAGCAGGAGCAGAGCCCTGATTGGGTGGGAGAAAAAGCAACCACATTTTTCTCATTCTTATGGTCAAGGGAATTTCCCAGCTTGAAGCATGCACAGAGAAGGTCCTCAATCTAGGGATGGGCCAAAGGAAGGGGGAGCCTCCAGCCCATAATATATCCCGCCAACCTCCCAGAAACCTTCAGGCTGGAATCCATCTTGACTGAGGAATGCACATGCACCCACCAGGAAGAGTTCTGAGTCAGGCCAAATCTGGGCACAAGCAAGAAGATTGGCCAGAGACAACTCAGAAGACTGCACCCACATAAACCATCTAAGCTATCCCCATTGGGTGCAACCCTCTCTGCGAGCTTGCCTGTGTGTTCTTCCACATGTACTTTGTTTCTAATAAACCCTTATCTGCTTCACAATCTCTGGCTCTTTACTGCATTCTTTCTTCAAAGAAGACAAAGACTGAGGTCCTACTTCAAGCCACCACAATTCTCCCCCCCAACCGCCACCCCCTGCCCAGATCACTAGCACACCACCAAGTGTTCCGTGTCCATAGAGAGGATAAAGGGGCTATTTTTACAAGAGGTTTTGTGAGGACTGGAGCCCAGTAAGAGTTGTTCAGGACCTAGGGTTCAAAGTTCTGCCAAAATAAAGCATGATTTTGGCAGCATGAAAACGACCAAAGGGAACACTTAAGGGTAGACAGAGAGAAGAGGAAAAAGGAAAAAAAAAAAAGATTTGCCTGAGAAATAATTGGAAGGGAAGGCATTTTAGAAGGAAAAGGGCTTGGGTGGGTTTCTAAAGATTTTTACCTGTGTAGATAGGGACAACTGTCAGTAACATTAGAATTTAAAAGCTAATATGAATTCTTGCTATTCTAAGCTCTGTAGGTCTATAGATGTTTGGGTTCTATCTAAAGGATACTTTATAGTTTACATATCTTTTCCTTACATATTTTTTACTCTTATTAGATAAGTGAAAATACAGTTCAAAAGGCTAAGTGACTTGTGCATGACAAGAAACTTGTATCTTTTGAGAAAAACAACTTCCTGCCAACTCCTTTTTTAACTAGTCTTCTTTGAAATTTATTTTGAGGTATGACAAACTGAAACTGATGTTACTGAAGTCTCTCAGGACAATTTCAGTGTTTTGCTTTTGATTTTTTTCCCTCTGTATCCTGAATAAAACCTCGCAGCAAAATTCCTTAATGAAACTGGATGGAATCTAAAAAAAGATGAATACAATAGAGCAGTTCAGAAAGCAAAGATGTTTCTGCAGGCACCATGCCGAATGCAGTCAGATTATTGCCACTGTCTGATTCAATTTGATAAGGGAAGAAGCTATGGCAATGACCTGTAGCAAGTAGCTGAAAAGGCGATATCTAAAAGACTCCTACTACCTGATAATTTTTCCTATTAAACCCAGGTATGGGTATCTATTAAATTTGAAGTGACCCCAGACAGTTTCCTGGAAAATTGGGTATCAGACAGTAGCTGGGACATGGAAACAGATATTAGAGATATAATGAGTTAAGTATATCAGAGATGTATGGCACTGTGATGTATATATAAAGTAAAACAAAACAAAAAGCCTCCAGGGAAAGAGATTCACTGTCCTTTATTAGCCAATTTTAGATTTAGCACTTCTCCTAGCAGAAAGTTCTTTCAAATTAATTCAGTTGTCTGCTCAAATATGTTTATTTAGCCCCATTAAGGATGGTGAGAACATGTGTTGGTTAAATATGTATTCCTCCCTTGGAAGATCATTATTAGATGTTAAACATGGAATTATTTGTAAATAATTGAAATCCTCCTGGACATAAGCTTAATTTCCCATTTTGAAAGAATATCAATTATATATAGAGAGATATATATATCTATATATCTCTCTATATATATCTTTTTTAGACCATGCTTAGGGAAATTTCTTCCTCAACTTTCTTACTAAATATATAATCTATATTGATATACATTCATGTTTTTGGTTTTATAAATGAATATTATACAAAATACTAATTTCTTACCAGAAATTTCATCATTTCTCATCCCAATTCCTTAGATAATTATTTGTGTCACTTTGATTTTTCACTTCGAACACATTCCGAAAAGGTAAGAACTCTGGGCAAAAAAAGAAAATAATTGATCATTTTAAAAGCGGCATTCTGTAGCATTTTTAGGTGCCTGTAAGAGTATAAAGAAATACAGAATGTTCCATTCTTATAAAGCAATTTTACTCCTGAAAAATTGGATCAACATTTGCATTTCAATCTCTATTTAATGACAACATTTAAAAAACATTGGCTGCTTCATATGAAATTATTTTAAATCTGTATAAAATATGCGTTTAGCCAAGATGCCAAGTACATAGCAAGTTCCAGTGTATTAAATCCTTATACACTTTAATCTCTTGTACGCAACTGGAAAATTATAGTAAAAAGTAATTTATTTATAAACAACCAAGCCATGATATAAGTGAACTGAGGGGGCTGACCATGTAAATTTTATAAGCAATACTTTTATTCAATGAATATAACTTGCTTATGTCATATAAATTCCAGGGTAATATAGATTAACCCTGGAAAATTTGGTATTGTGCAGTGACGGGGGCTTAGAAACTGATGGTAAAGGAAGCTTTAGGTATTTTGATCAATGTTCATCGGAAAGAGCACATATTTAAAGTAAATATCTTCTAAGTAAACTTTCTGAGTTCAAAATCACTCCAGCATTAAGAAATCATATTTAAATGTTTTCAATTTTTTTTTCCCCTAAGCCTTCAGATAACCCACAGAGCTTAAAAATCTATGGTTTTATCAAGACAACATATGAACTGGGAGAAAATATTTGTAAACAATGCTATCGACAATGGATTAATTTCCAAAATATACAAACAGCTCATACAGCTTAATATCAAAAAAAAACCCCAAACAACCCAATCAAAACTTGGGCAGAAGATCTAAATAGACACTTCTCCAGAGAAGACATACAGATGATCAACAGGCACATGAAAATATGCTCAATATCACTAATTATTAGAGAAATGCAAACCAAAATACAATGAATTATCACCTCACACCAGTCAGAATGACCATCATTAAAAATTCTACAAATAATACATGTTGGAGAAGGTGTGGAGAAAAGGGAACCCTCCTACACTGTTGGTGGGAATGTAAATTGGTACAGCCACCATGGAGAACTGTATAGAGGTTCCTTAAAAAACTAAAAATAATGTGTTCATTGGATTTTAACATTTTATTGACCAGATTTTTGCAATCTTAGTGTGTTATATTTATTTATCTATTAATTCAGTGCAAAACTCTTATTTGATTAAAAGTAGGTTTGAAATAAAGTAAATCATCTGAAAAAAAAACCAACTAAAAATAGAGTTACCATATGATCTTGCAATCCTACTCTTGGGCATATAAACAGAGAAAACTCTAATTCAAAAAGATACATGCACTCCAATGTTAACAGCAGCACTATTTACAATAGCCGAGACATGGAAGCAACTTAAATGTCCATTGACAGATGAATGGATAAAGATGTGATATATGTGTATATGTAGTATATATGATACATATATATGTATATTATATGTGTATATTATTATATATGTATTATATATACATATATAATATATATGAGATACATATATACTATTAGTCATAAAAAAGAATGAAATAATGTTATTTGCAGCAACATGGATGGACCTAGAGATTATCACACTAAGTGAAGTAAGTTAAACAAAGACAAATATCATATGATATCACTTATATGTGGAATCTGAAATATGATACAAATGGACTTACTTACAAAATAGACACAGACACACATAGAAAACAAACTTATGGTTACCAAAGGGGATAATGGGTTGCAGGGGATAAATTAAGTGTTTGGGATTAACAAATACACACTACTGTATATAAAATAGATAAACAAGAACCTACTGTATAGCACAGGGAACTATATTCAATATCTTGCAATAACCTACAATGGAAAATAATATGAAAAAGAATATATATATCTGAATCACTTTGCCATATACCTGAAACTAACAAAACATTGTAAATTAACTATACTTCAATAAAAATGGGTTAAAAAAATCTATAGTTTTATCAATTTCAAAGACAACAAAGCTAAATGCATTATTTCCAATGTTCTTTACAGTGTTTGTCCTAATTAAAGTTAGATGCCAAGTAGACACTCTTAATTCCCAGACTGATAATAGATCTTATTTTACTATTTTCAAAACCATAATAAAGTATAGAACATGAAGAGTATCAAATATGCCAATAAAATTGCATATTTTGTTTGTATTTAATTTCATTTATATAAATAGTTTTTCTAATACCTAAATGGTTTAGAGCATTATTTATTTTCTGTAAGGGCATATCCCCCCAAAATTACATTTATGCAAAATTTTTCTACTTTCATCTTAGTTTCATAATAAATTTGTAGCTCATATAAATGTTATGTAATTTGATTAAATTTTAATAGAACCATAGGAATTTAAAATCAGATGTTGTCACAGATAAATAGGTCAATCAAATAAATTTTTTTCCATTTTAGTAAACATAGATAAAGTAGCTTTATACGGATCCTTTCATTAGGAAGTTTTCTATTCGAGAAACCAAGGGAGAGTAATATTTTTCCTCTTTTATGACCCTCAAAATCTAGCTATTCTTATAAAATAATTTTTCTTTTCTAAAACAGTCATCTTACTTATTCCAATAGTGTTTTTAATTTTGAACTATGCAGTTCAACCTCGACTGTATTTGTACATGTTTTAGAAACTCTAAACATGGAACTCTATTAAAATCCTCCATCCTGTACACGGAAGATAATGCCTAGAGGAAGACATATCAGAGTGCATAGGGCATGATCAGCACTGTATCTGGTGACCTGGCTGATGTAAGTAAATGTCGCAAAGCAGAGCCATGATCAAAGAGGTACAATGTCATAGAAGAGAATAAGACTAAATTTTATTAAACACCAGTGGATTCAGCCTGTCAAGATTATTTTGGTCAGAGTGATAGTGATTGATAGAGATTAGGGCCGTCAAGAAAAGCTTATAGGAGGAGGTGTGATTAAAGGTGACCCCAAAATACAGGAGGAATCTGTACAGGGTAGGAAGGTGGGAAGGCTTCCTACATGTGAGATCAGTAATTGATTAATAAGCAATCATTCATGGACTGCATATGAGATTAAAAAGTGACTAACTTGGGTACTGAGAAATTTTATTAAGGCAGTAAGAACCACTCCCTTGTTTGGAAAACTGGGACTCAAATATACACTCAAGAATGAAAGGTTTAAGAGGCACATGAAAAGATGTTCATCATCGCTAATTATTAGATAAATGCAAATCAAAAAAAACTACAATGAGGTACCACCTCACACCAGTCAGAATGGCCATCATTAAAAAAGTCTACAAATAATAAATATTGGAGAGTGTGTGGAGAAAAGGAAGTCCTCTTACACTGTTGGTGGGAATGTAAATTGGTGCAGCCATTATAGAGAGCAGTATGGAGGTTCCTTAAAAAACTAAAAATAGAGTTACCATATGATCCAGCAATCCCATTCCTGGGCATATATCTTGAGAAAACTCTAATACAAAAAGATACATGCACCCCAATGTTCACAGCAGCACTATTTACAATAGCCAAGACATGGAAGCAACCTAAATGCCCATTGACAGATGAATGAATAAAGAAAATGTGGTATATATATATATATATATATATACACACACGCATACAATGGAATATTACTCAACCATAAAAAGAATGAAATAATGCCATTTGTGGCAACATGAGTGGACCTAGAGATTATCATACTAAGCAAAGTCAAGTCAGAAAGAGGAAGACAAATACCATATGTTACTTATATGTGGAATCTAAAATATGACACAAATGAACATATCTACGAAAGAGAAACAGACTCACGGATGTATAGAACAGACTTGTAGTTGCCAAGGAGGAGGAGAGGTGGGAGAGGGAAAGGTTGGGATTTGGGGATTAGCAGATTCAAACTAGTATATATAGGGTGGGTAAACACAAGGTCCTACTCTATAGCACAGGGAACTATATTCAATATCCTATGATAAACCATAATGGAAAAGAATATGAAAAAGAATATATATATATATATAAATGAGTCACTTCGTTGTATAGCAAAAATTAATACATCATAAATCAGCTATACTTCAATAAAATTTAAAAAAATAAAAGGCTTTATTCATTGAAGAACCACATGGTCTGCTTGAAACTCAGAATCACAGAAGTTTATGATAGTTTATGATAGGGGCTTTAGACTGTATTTAAGCAAACCCTTTTATTTTACAGGCATGGAAACTGAACTAGAAAGATAACAGACTTGCATTTCCCATAATAAACATGAATAATTTGCATGAAAAGTCTGTAACATGTGAAGGGACTCAAGGAGGTGCTTCAGAACATAGGCTCAGGAGCTACACTTCCTGGGTTGGATTCTGTGATAGGATGACTATTGGCCCCCTAAAGATGCCCACATCCTAATCCCCAGAACCTCTGACTATTATACCTTACATGATAAGTTAAAGAACTTGAGATAAGGATATTATCCTAAATTATCTGGGTAGGACCAACGTAATCACCAGTGTCCTTATAAGAGGGAAGCAAGAGGATCAGATTTGCAGGAGGAAATGTGCCAATGAGACCAGGAGATTGGAGTGATACCAGTAAGGGGTCATAAGCCAAGGGAGACAGGTGGCTTCTAGAAGCAGAAAAAAGCAAGGAAATTGGTGCCTTTCTGAATCTTCCTGAGGAACATAACCTTACCAACACTTGAATTTAGACTTTTGAACTTTAGAACTTTAAGAGAACAAATTTGTGTTGTTTTAAGCTGCAAAGTTTGTGGTAATTGGTTACAGCAGCCATAGGAAACTAATATGGTTTCCCAGATGCTGCTGGAGGTGGCCACTAGTCATAACAAGGAGCCCATCCTGAGAGTGCTGTGTCAGTAACATGGACCCCACCAAGCACAGTATCTGTGTGCCCCAGCCCCCTGAATTGCACAGAGGGGTCTTCCCAGTGGGTCACCTTGACAAATTACTTAACCATTTTGTACTTAGTTTCTTTTCATAAACATAAAGATAAAATATTAAAAACAAATTATGAGCTACTCTTTGTAAAGTACTTGGAAGAGTGCTGAGCATAGAGTGAGACTTGCATGGACCTTCATAAAATGCATGAATATTTCCTGATAATTTGAGGGTGCATTTCATTGTTTAAAGATATATATTAAATATAATGCCACAAAATTACTGCTTTCTTAGCCTTGATTCAAGCTGTTAGTGAAATGCTATTGTTTTCATCTGCCATATCTGTAGAACATCAGGTTAGACCAGTATCATACATTTTTAAGTATAGAAATGATAGAGTGTGATTATATAAATTTTAGCATTCTGTAAATAGATTCAATTCTTAAATTTTGCCTTGAAAAGGAAGAAAAACAAAAGAGGAATAATTTATGCAACTGTGCATTAGTCAGATCTAGATATCATTTTCTTCCCTTCCTTCTTTTCCTGTTCGTCTGCTTGCTTGCCTATCTTTCTTTTTTCTCTCCTAGGGCTATCTCACGCTCTAGCCTAGATCGATTCCTCCTGCCTTTTCTTCCCTTCCTTCCTTCCTCCCTCCCTTCCTCCCTTCCTTCCTTCCACCCTTTTTTCCTTCCTTCCATCCTTCCTTCCGTCCTTCCTCCCTTCCTTCTTTCCTTCCTTCTTTTGAATTATAAGCATTTGTACCTGTCATGTAGAGGGCATGAAAATCATAGTTTGGCAGTACGATAACATGAAGGCTATGGTTCTAAGCATGTTAGAAGGGCATTAGCTGAGCCAGGTGGAATGACTAAATCAGAAGAGTAAAGGAAATATTATTCAGTAATAGTCATGCAAATTCTTTGATGATACACAGTTATGCAACAGTCCAGGTAAGAGATGAAACTAAGAACAGATGTAGGGAAAAGAAATAAGAAACACTGATAAGATAACTTTTTGCAATAAAATATATCACAAACATATTTATCACTCAAGCAATGTGATGAATGCATCTACTCCCATATTACATGTCACTTTTATAAGAGAATGCAGTATACTTATCTTGTGAAGGAGTTGTCTTTTTGATAGATTGGTCATCAGTGCTAATTTACCCAAACTGTTAACTATTTGATATAAACACTGAAGAGATGTTTCCTGAATCAAGCTTTAATTCTTCTCTATAAAGGAAGAAGAATATAACATTATATCCTGATCCATCAATTTACTAAAATAATCACCTTCATTTAGTTATCCAATTACTTATTTCTCCATGATTTTTAATCAATGACAACTTTTACTCTAATAGATAAAATTTTAGTGTACGAATACAAAAAAGTGTCCAAAAACTGTCCAAAAATTTATACCTTAGTTTTGTCGAAGGTTTTGATGGTTGGTTGGTTGGTTGGTTGTATGTTTCTAAATGTGTTGCATTTTACTTTTTTGAAAAGCTGTATTGAAATGTAACTCAGAACTAACCATTCACTCATTCTAAGTGTACAATTCATTGGGCTTCATTGTGTAACTATCACTACAATCAACTATAGACCATTTCATTATTTCCAAAAGAAACCCAATACCCATTAGCAATGCTGTCCAGTTTCCTGGATCTCACCACTCAATCCTTCAACCCCAGGCAAACGCTGATTTACTCTTAGTCTCTATTACAGTTGCCTATTTTAGAATATTTCATATAAATACATCCATACAATTTGTGATCTTTTGTGTCTGGCTTCTTACACTTAGCATAACATTACCAGAACACTTTGTTTTTTCATGTGGACTCAGATTATTGTCTTGTCTTTTCTTATTCAGCTTTCACTCTGAATAACTTCCTTTAGCATTTCTTGTAAGGAGGTGTGTTAGCAACAATGATCTAGGGCATAAATTATTCCAGTCTTATTCAATTTAATTTGGTCCCCTATGAAGGAGTGGTCTTGAGGCAAGTCTATGAGGTTTTTCTCCGACTTCAGGAGGGTTCTGCTTAGCTATCTCTTCCCTGGTTCTCCTGGTCAACTAAAGGGCCTAGTGTTTAGCTTGTTGTTCTGATGGAACTATCAGCCTTCTCTTTATTGCTTACTCCCATAACCCCATTGTTCTCAAAAACACCCTTAGGTTTAAACTGGCCCATATTCTGTTAAATATAAAGTCAGTTTTCTTGGGGAAAGCTTCAGAGGTCTCTCTTTCTATGACCAGGCTTTCTGTTTGGGTAAAACCTCTGCACCATTGTTCCAGAGCTCGGGATGGGTACAGTTAACATTTCTATGTAACCGTGACACACCTGCTTTATGAGCAGGGCACCAAATGGAAGAAGTACACTCTGGTCTTCTTGGCTTGTGTCTCTAACATGAAATTTTCATCTTATGAGCGAGCTGGACTAAGGGTGGGTTGGGGCCCCAATATTTTCAAACTGCTTTGCCTGGGATAAAGCTTCTGCCCTAGCAGTGTGGGTTGGGCGGAGGAAAAGAGCTCCAGACATACCAGACATCCTTGTTGAAATCCAGCTTCTGCCACAAGGTGCTTAAGGGGATGAGAAATTCCGGTGGTCTGCTCCTAGCAGGGAGACTCCATAGACCTTGACTGGGAACTAGGGGAATAGGAGCCCTGTTTTCTTGGATGTACCCACCTAGAGTGGAGTTTCCATCATTTTGAACTTGAATGGTGGGTAGCAAGTGGGTCATGGTTCAAATGCCACAGACTTTTTGTGACTGAGACTTAGTAGATTATCTTGAGTAAATATTTCTTCATTTGCTGTATGCCTTTAGAAGGATTTCTAGATATTTTTATTTTTTTAGATAGTTTTTACTAATTATGGTTGTTTTGCTGGGGAGAAAGTATTTCCATTCTATAAGTCATCATGCATTTTTCATTTGTTTTTCAAATAAATGGATTTTACACATATATTAAATTTATGGAAGTAACCTCAATTCCCATATATACATTAGAAATTAAAACTTAAATTAGCTTAGGAAAAGTACATAATTTTAGTTCAGAACTAACTAGGAATTTGATAATGGATATATGAACAAAATATGAAAGAGGGCAGAAGAAAAGCTCTGGATAGACGCGATGACAAAAATAACCGATTTAAGTACTGATATAGCTATAGAAACTTAAATTAACTATGTTAACTATCATATGAAAATGTGTTCAATATGGTCAACACATAACAGTCTGCATTTTGCCAATTCAAATAAAAAATAGTATGGAGATATTCAGGAACACACAAGTTCCTGGTCAGGGAACTAAGACCCAACAAGCCATGCTGCACAGCCAAAAAAAAAAGGAAAAAGATGATGATTATGAATTCAACATAATAATTCCATTACATTTTAACATAATTTAGCAAAGACCCCAATAACAATGATCAAAGATCAAAGATATCCTTTACTGTAAAACAGTTTATTTGTTGTCAGTGTTAAATACATATTTTAAAAATTAAATTTAAACTTATAAAAAAAATTTGTAAGAATCTCTGAATTGAGACTCTAATGGAAGGACCTTCAAGAGAGTATGAGAATACCCTGATTTACTAACAGGAATAGTAGACCAAGGGGAAGCTGGGAACAGGCATAAGGAATTCACTTCTACTACCTTGCAAGAGTTTTTTGCCTCCTGTAAGGGAAAACTTTCTATGGGAAAGATAGCTTACATATATGTGATAGGTAGTTCTTTTGATCTTTGTAATTACATAACTAAGACTTTGGCTTTAAGTTCTGTGGGAATTTCTATCATCCCTGCTCAAATAGGAAGTTTACTCTATGGTTTAAGGATGACTTGAAGTGCCCCCATGTCAAAGCCCTGCCCTAAATTAGGACCCTAGAAAATAAGACCTTGAATGACAAAGTGTATCTGTCCAAGTTGTTAGTCACTATGAAGCCTATCGTGAGATCATAAGGTCTGCTCTTCTACCCTGAAATCAATATTATAGCCTTGTTAATCGTGTGTGTGTGTGTGTGTGTGTGTGTGTGTGTGTGTGTGTGTGTGTGTTTTAGCTCCTTATTGGCTAAAGCTGACATTAAAACTTGAGGCATACTTAAATAAGAATTACGAGGAGGGGAGGAAGTTAGACTGGGAAACTAGCATCCAGTATAGTATTAGCACTACTGAATCTCTCTCATCTTTCTCAAACCCAAGGGACCTCTCCAATACAAGTGTTTTATCCCACATCTATAGACGCTTTAGTTAGAATATTCAGTTAATATACAGATTCCCAGATTTCCATTCTGCCCTGGCCTAACAGTTGACTTTAGCTACAAACAATGATTTGTCAGACTGCAAGTAAATCCTAAATCATCTAAATGGACTAACCCATGTCTCATAAGGCCATTTTGATTTAAGTTAACTCCACAAGGATCTTTATCATCTCTTGTCCTGGATAAGCCCCATATTCACTGTGCAACAAACCATCTAAGCTTCCGACAAAGTAATAAAAATATTTCTGAGAAACGAAGGCAGACTTTTTGTTAGATTATGCTATGTAGAATTGTGTACATTTATTATTCTAATGCAAAATTGAAAGAAAAAAATGCAAAGACCCAAACTGATAAACAGTCATTAGGGCGTAGACCTATGGTTTACATAAGAGGAAATTTCATGTCTTTGATATGCAAAGACAAAAAACAAGCAAATTGATACAAATTTAAAATTTAAATTAAAGCAACTATGAGGTAATTTTATTGGCTTATTAAGTAAGCAAATAATTTGGGGAAAGTAAAATATGAGAGAGGAAAAGTTAGAGCACATTTTTAGATTGCTATAATATTTTTGGAAATCATTTTAATAATATATGTCATAAATCACTAAAGAACTTATAATATTTAAACTGATAGTTTGATTTTGAAAATTTATATTTAGGAAACTATACAAGGGGAAAATAATAATACACAAGAATGTTTATTCTAGTAGTTCTATAATCCAAACATTAGCAGGTATTTATTAAGAACTTCCAATGTGCCAGATACTTTGCTAATGCGGTGCATGTGTTATTTTATTTAATTCTACGTACAACTCTCAAAGCTGGACATTATGAGATATAGCAGTCTAAAATATATTTTACTTATATATTATTATATATTTATGCTTTTAAGCAAACATAAAACAGAAATAATATAACATTTGTGCTTTATGTATGCACACAAAGACCAAAACAAATATAAATAATGGTATTTAGGTGAAGACATTATCTCTGATTTTTTTCTTACAAAATATTCTTTACTATCTTGACATTATCTTTCCCCTGACCTTATTACAAATGTGCAGTGTTGTGCATCACAGAGACATTAGGTAATAGTCTGCATGCTGAGGGGCTTTCATACACACTGCCAGGGACCAACTATCAAGATTTCCCTGCCTATCAGTGCAATGCATAGTGTATTCCAACTATATATATATATATATATATATATATATATAAAACAAAGAAGAGAGATATATATATATTTAATATACATATACATATTAAACAAAGAAGAATAAAGAGTGTTGATCACCACCCAGTTCTACAAGAATTCAGTTGTAACCTGCAATAATCACTGACAGTGCACTCAGAGGAAATTAAGATGATAACAGGATGAAGCACTCTGTGCTTTGGACAAGCAGGCCCCTTAAATAGTTAGATGTATGTCTCCGGAAGAATTTTAATGAACCCAGATTCTTGCATCTTCCCATTCACAGAAAAGTCCTGAGATCATTAACTTGACACATATGTTCTTTGTGACAAGCAGTAATCTTTTACCAAGAGGTATTCTTGACTGCACATAGTCTTTAGCCAAAAATCATATATATATACTGGCTGCTCCCCTACCTCTTCAGAGCAGTTTCCTCAGAGCTACTGAGTGGCTGTTTCCCAGGCTATGGTCCTCAGTAAGTCCTTGAATAAAACTTAAACTCACAACTCTAATGTTGTGTGTTTTTAAGTTGAAAAAATATATATGTGTACATATATATATACATATATATATGTCAACAAGAAAAGGAGATAGATGAATTTATTATTTCATAAAATAATAAATTATTTAGTGTGTATAGTGTGTATCATAAAATACTTCTGATGGTTCTTTATGTATCTAGGGATTGCATCTTTTTAATGTGTCTCTTTAAGAATAAGAAAACAAAAGAAACATACAAACAAGTCCTTTGAGTATCTCAAATTGGGAGAAAAAGGGAGAGTTCTAATTAGATTTTTTTGTAGGTTTTTTTAATCTTTTTCCAAAAAGAAAAAAAAAGAGATGCCATTACACCATACTGCCTGGTGGCTCTGGCCAGGACATAACCATGGAGGTTAACTCTGACCCACTCCTTCCAGACAGCATTCTCAAGCTGTTTGGATATGTAGAAGACAAGCAGAATCCTCACCACTATAGCAATGACATGTTAATGAATGTAATATCTGCTTATTGCATAATAAAGTCCTGTGTGAACGCTCATGAGTTAGCAATTTTCTTGCTTAACAAGAACTACAATATGTCAATCTTCTCAATAAAATTCTAAATCCAGAACTTAGTAATTAAAAAGAAAATAGTGTTTACTTAAAACATTATAGATTTCATCAAGAAAATGGTCATACAAAATAATTTTATTTCCCTTATTGTTACTAGAAAAGCTTATTCAGTAGTGCCTAAAACAGTTTGTGGTGTCAACTGCATAAACATATGTAAGATGGATGACATCTGAATAATATTGATTGATGAAGTTTATCTCCATTTAGTATAGTACCATTAGCAAATGTCATTTTTTACATCATCTTCAGCCCTGTATAGACAAACATTTGACTGTTTGGATGAAAACACATAGAGGTTATGCTAATCAAATTGTAGAGATACAAAGTTAGAAAATGCAATTAAAATGAAGAGATCAAGATTCCCTAACATTAATAAGTAAAATGAAATAGTAGCTAAAAGATAAACTATAAAAATAAAGATAAGTGTATAGTTCTGAAATTAGGCATACACAATAAAAAGATTATCACCTCAGTATAGGTGGAAAACTAAATTGGCAAATGTTCATGTGAGAAAAAAGAAAAAGGTGCTATCTGAAAGCTTAAAAGAAGTCATGAGTCGAATGGGTACCAAAATAAAGACAGATGCAAGTTGCATTAACAATAATGTAGGTAATACCCTCATCAAGTTATGTCTAGTCTCCAGGCCACATCTGGACACTATTTCCCCTTTGAATGATACTTTTATAGTTGATCAATCAGAGCATATACAAAGGAGATCACCCAGGAACATGAAGGGCTCTGAAATCACATTAACTAATCTCTAATTGTCACCTGATATCATTAACCTGAATATGGGAAACTCAACCAAAGAATATAATTATGTTACCTACATATTTAAAGGCTTGACATGTGGAAAAAGAATATGCATATTCTTTGTGTCTATATACCAAAGGCTTAGGACTAAGTGGGAGAAGTTACAAAACTGCAGAATTCAATAATGAACTTTCTTTTCCTTAGAGACAAAAAAAAAAAAAAAGGAAATACATAGGAATAAAAATAATTTGGTGGGGTGGAATAATTTTTATTTCCCCAAAAAATGTTCTTTAACTTTACTGTAATAATACAATAGGAGATTAAGTTTAGGTGCATCTGTCTTGAAAAATTAATCAGTGAAAATAGATGGAATAATATACTTGATTTGCATTGATACATATATTAATACAACTTGTATAGGATGTTGATTAATATCACCTTATATTAAAGGACTGCTTTAATAAAAGGGAAATTATAATAATTAATGTGACTCAAGTATGGAAAATACTGGCATGCAAACATCAAAATGCCTATACTTGAAATGTTCAAGCAGAAGCCAAAGAGCCATTTGCTACTAAGCTCTTAAAGAGATTTCTGTATAAAGCAAGTACCTCTAAGGAACTTTCAGTATTAAGCTTTTATGATTATTTAATTCTCACTGTCATTCCTTTTTATCCATGTCTGTACTTGTCACTAAACCCTGTTTCTTAATGCGTGACCTACCCAGCTATACACAGAACCCCTTCCACAAATTGGGTAACAAATTAAATGTTGTTTGGCATACATATTATTGTTTCCTTACAGGAGCTCACCCTTATAAAATGCAAAAGATTACTTTTTGGACATGAGTATGCTATAAGAAAATATGTCAAATAGTTTACATTGTTCGTATAAAAAAAGGATAAATGTAGAAAGCACTGCACAAAAAGGAGGCAATAAGATAAATAAAACAAAACAACTCCCCAGTAAGTCCAACTATAGTTTAGTAAAACCAAAATATTTGAAGCTTATAGAGAATTGGATTTAGAAAGAAAAGGCTATTTCTTTTACAACTGCTAACATCAATGCTATTATCTTTTTATTTTAATATATTTCAAATGATATCTGAGACACACGACTTCCTTGTAAATAAGGCTCCTTTTATTGTTTGACACTGAAGATTAGACGGAAGTTTTTTTCCCTTGTTTTATACTTAGAAAACTCTAAATCATTTGTGGTGAAGTAAAACTGAAATTGTAAATAGGTTATCTTCATTTGACTTGCAAAGGATGTCCTTTTACCTTCAAGCATATTGATATTCCATAACCCCCTGCTTATCAACTTAGAAAGAGCTACTTGGGGCAGTGTCAGACTTTCCAATGAAAGATTTCTAGTCTCACAAAACCCTCTGGCAAAACATTCTGCTTTTATCAGACTTTGTAATTTTGCTTCAAACTATCCCCAGGAAACAATAATGTGGAGAAATAACACATTATTTAGAAAGTAAATATTGCATATTTTGAAGATTAAAAATTATGTAAGATGACAAATAGATGAATTTAGTAAATAACATATTTCAGACTTTCAATGCTCTTTCATGCCATTGACTAGAAAGGCCAATACCAAACACTATGATTTCAGATCTAATTATTTGTTAAATCCATCATAGGGCGTGATATCAAGACTGTATTTCATTTTTTCTTTCACTATAATGTGAAGAAATATCTATGAGAATATATTTCCTGATTGTAGGCATAAATGAGCATATACTTTTTCATAAAAAAGGAAAATACACCTTTCTGTAAATTTATATGAATAAAGTATTTTATTTATCATGTAGATATCAATCTGTAATCCATACCTAAATGTGTCTCTTTATCTGTATAGCGTCAACTGAAAAAAGAAAAGCACAACCTGAAAGTTGAGAGTTAGTTTTACTCAGCAGACATTCTGAGGACTTCAAGCCTGGGAGACAGTATCTCAGATAGCTCTGAGGGACAGCTCCAAAGAGGTAAGGGAAGAGCTGGGATATATAAGAATTTTTGTAACAAAGACCAGGTAGTTAGAACTTCAAAAGGTTACTGTTAATTAAAGAAAACCAGACATCTCAAGTTAAGGAATTTAGTGCTTTTCTATGTATGGGAAGATTCAAGAGTCTGGGCTCACTGAAATCATTCCTTTGATAGACACCTCAGCTCCCTGGGGCCAGAATCCTGTGCTTTCTCATCCTGATCTCCTCAGTTGAACTGTGGCGGCAGAGTGTATGTGGCTGCAGCAGTTGACTGCTAGATGGTGGGCATCTTTTTCTATCCTGAGTTCCCTCAGGGCTCACCATTGGTGGGCTGTAATGTAATGGCTTGATGGCTGCAACACCCTTTGTTTACTGATGGCAGGCAATACTTTGCCACTGACAATAGGAAGAGAATGGTGGATGCAGGGAACTGTAAGTCAGAAAGGTCTAAAAGGTAGAATCTGAATTAGGAATGGAAAGAACTGATTAATATTGGAATCACACACAATAACCTGGTAGAAAATGGTACAATTCTATATCCCTCCAGAACAGAGCTGCTAAAATTCCATCTCCTTCCTCCTATAAATAAAGCCTGTTATTGATCCTACATATAATGAAATTCTAAGAAAATATGATGAAGGAAATAATAAACTGGGTGTCATATCTCCCCTGAACAAAACATAACTGACATGGTGGTAGAAAGAGGGGACACTAGGAAAGAACATGCGGATGGAGAGGGGAGAAGTCGCTGAAGGTCTCTATTGCACATCAGTGATAGTTTAATGACACACAACTACATCACTAAACATTTGTCACATGGCAGCTTCTTCCTGGCTTGGAAAGAGGTGAGAACCCTCTCACCATGTGGATTTAGAATTTTTCCTGGAGAAGATGTTAAACCTTGAGTTTGGTGATTAGAAAATAATTTTCTGGAAAATTCTATCTGGTACTAATGATATGGTGCATTTCAATTGTGAAGTGCTTGGCTCAGTAGCACTAGAAGTTAAAGCCAGAAGAAGTTCAAAGCCTTACTAAGCAAAGAACTTTCAAATATGGATAAGAATATTTTTAGTCAAATCACCTTAGACTGAAAGTACTCTGTACATCTCTGCAGTTTCTTTTGTAGTACAAACAGAGATGCAAGAGTATTTTGAAAATAGAATATACTTTGTCTCAGCATAATCCAAGTTCAGAGCTACATTTTTTTCTATAAATAATGAAATATATGACAAGCTTCCCTTCTGATACACTTGTTCTGTTGTATGCTTATTTCATTCATATTCACAAACAACGCACACAAGCACACATACATATGCAAAATCTATTTGAGGCTTGACATAACTAATCAATGCTTATGTAGTCCATACTCAGCTTTTGAAAATCACTTAGTAATATTATAATCATGAAATCCACTAACCTTTACTCAAACATAGCAAGATAATGACTGTATTTTGACCTAAGTGTCAGCACTGAACTTCTCAGTATCTGTAAAATGTTCCCAAATTATATTTCATTGTTGTTCTATAAATTATTTTATTTTTCCACTTGTTTATCAGTTCAGTGAGAAAATATTGACATTTCTACTAGTTCTCCTTAAAAGGTATTGACATCAATGTTAGCACTGAATGAATCTAAGTGATTCATCTGCAAATACAGACATCAGCTTATTTGAAAATTGAATGATTTCCAGCTGTTTAAGTGGAATTGTGTCTGACATTTAATGGCTAGATTTAGAAAAGTTTATTATAAATTCCTGTCTATAGAGAAAGCTCACTGCTTTTCCTTTACTCTCATACTGTGACTACACTCACAATACTTCTGACACCAAATATGTGGATTTTTCCTCCCCATCAAACAATTCTCTGTGACACCAGCTGGGTGTCCTACAATTCAGTTCAATTCTGACACTAACCAGAGTTAGCTGCCCTCAACCCACTTCAAATACCAGTCACAAGTCCAGCTTCCCTTCCTCGGGTTTGATCACTTGATAGAACAGCTCACAGAACTCAGGAAAATACTTACTTACATTTACAGGTTTATTATATAATAAAAGATGAAATAAAGAATACAGGTGAACAGCCAGGTTAAGAGATACATAGGGTGAGCCTGAAAGGGTCCAAAGAGCAGGAGCTTTTGGCCCCGTGGAGTTGGGGTGCCACCCTCCTGGCACGTGGATATATTCACCAACCTGGAAACTCTCCAAGCCCCATAATTCTGGGATTTTTATGGCGGTTTCTTCATGTGGGTATCATCAATCATTAACTCAGTCTCCAGCCTCTCTCCTCTTCCCAGAGGATCACGGTGGGTCTGAAAGTCCCAAGCTTCTAATCATATTTTGATTTTTCTGGTGACCAGTCCCCTTCCTGAAGCTATCCAGGAGCCCAGCCAGAGTCACCTCATTAGAAGAAAAGAAGGGACAAAGGTCAAATATGAGAACAAAAGATGCTCCTAGCGCTCTTATCACTTAGGCAATTACAAGACTTTTAGGAGCTCTGTGCCAGGAACCAGGGGCACATATATAATTTTTTATATATATATATATATATATATATATATAAAATGATTTTATATATATGTATAATTATTTTCCCACTCCATAACCCTTTTAAAAGGTTATCTGAATGGTAGCCCCTGACTTAACACTGAAGTGTCTATAAAGATACAATTACTATTAAGTTATGGTGGATAAGAGGGGAAGGAATTTTGATGTGGCTTTTCAACAATGGTAAGAAATGGAGGCACACCCCTGTTTGGCATAACAAAACAGAACAGGCTCATCTACTGATAGAATGCAAAAGAAATAATTTGCCGGTCACCCATTCTCCACCCTTCAGTTCGGAGTCCCTCATTCTCTACTCTCAGAAAAACTCAGAAGGATTCAGGAGCATCACCCTCTTGTGTGCGTGACACTTTAAAAAAAATTTTATTTATTTATTCGTTTCCATATTTGGCTGTGTTGTGTCCTCGCCGCCGCGCGCAGGGCCTCTTCAGTTGCGGCGGGCTCTAGAGCGCAGGCTCGGTAGTTGTGGTGCACGGGCTTAGTTGCTTCACGGCATGTGGGATCTTCCCGGACCAGGGTTCGAACCCGTGTCCCCTGCATTGGCAGGTGGACTCCCAACCACTGCGCCACCAGGGAAGCCCCCTGTGTGACACTTTTTTGAGATGTGATTTCAAAATGTATTTGTTCATCTTTTTTTCTACCCCAGCACACCCATGCTCCCTAAACTAACTTTCAAAAATTTATTTTAACTTCATAACATCAACAAAGTAGAGACAAAGATAGGGAAACTTGTAGTGAGACACTGCAACCTGAAAGGGCTAGTTTTCATGAATAATAGACTCTCATTTAAGGATTAGACTATGTGTATGGTCTGCACATGTGAGCATTTGCACACACACTCACATGTAGGTGCCAGTGGGAAAATATTCAGAGAAGACCATGACCATAAGAATAGTCCATGGTAAAAATTGGAAGAAAAATTTAGAAAACCATAGGCATCTCTTTTGTCTGTCCCTTGCTATGTAACAAGCCAGCCCAAAACTTAGTGGCTTAAAAAAAAAAGAGTTTATTAACTCTTAGTGTTTTTACGTTGGCTCAGATTAGCTGTATATCTTTCTGCTCCACATGATGATGTCTGGGACTGTGCTCAACTGGAGGTTTGATTGGGGCTGAAACATTCAAGATACCTGACCACATGGCTAGTGGTTTTTACTGGCTATAGGCAGGGGCTTGGCGGGGGCTGGACAGCATGCCTTTGTTCCTTTCAAATGACTTCTTCTCTAGTTCCTTTGGGGTTTTTGTGGCCTGGTGGTTCTAAAGCAAAATATTCTATGTTGTGAAGGCAGAACCTGCAAATTTCTTGACTGCCTCAGAAACTGCACAGCATCTCTTTTGCTGTATTTTATCAGTAAAGACTACTTACAAGGCCAACTAGATCCAAGGAGAGGTGAAGTAGTCTTTATTTATCAATGGAAGAAATAGCAAAGAATTTATGGCCATTTTTTTTATCTACCACAAGTTATCTTCATTAGGATGGAAGGAGAAATTCTCTACAAAATTGATATAGAAGGTGATAAAAAAAATTAGAAAAACAGTAGTAGGAAGAAAACAAAAATAAGATTGGATTGTGAAAAAATGCATTTTATAAGCTTCTGTCCATTTCATATTTTTAAAATGATCTGTGTGCAGTGTCTTTTGCAGATATTTGTTTTTAAATATTATGCTCCATAATAATTAATATTATTATTAATATTATTAGAAAAATGTGGAGCTGCCCATGCTCCATATTTATCTGATCAAACACAAAAGCATTCAGCTCTTCCCACAAACTAAGATATGATTTCAAGTCTCTTCTAGAATGTTCAGCACACGTGGGAGAGTCGTTTGTGCATAATTTATAATGGATTGCATTATGCTGTATTTTTATTATTTGTTAGACTCTTATGTCTCTCCTCTTAAGACTGTGAGCTTTCATTATTTTATGAAATCACCCTGAGGGTTAGAAAAATTCTTAGCCTGGGGTTGCTGAAAGGTGAATGAATAAATTTAAACATTAGGTAGGAGACAACTTAAAGATTCTTTCTTTCCCAGAGCTTGTGTATTTTATTTAGAATAAATAGTGACTTTTTCTATTTTTTTATACTTTAATATGACAACAGAATTAACACACACAGTCACAGTTTGGAAAGGAAAATCCTACTGCTTTGTATATCTCTTTCAGTAATGACTCTATGATAACATGAATTCTATGATAGCAGAAACTATGTTTTACTCAATAAAAGTATTTCCCCACAGAACATGTTCATCGTATTAAAAATTTAGAAGAAACAGCTACAGCTTACACTTCATATGTCCTAAATTAGATTTACTATTTAATTATGTTTGGCATCAACTTTGAAAATCTGGTATCTATTTTAGCTCTGGTTATACATTTGTCCATTCAACCATTCACTTAGTGCTACCACAGTCTCTGTTGGACATTGGATCTGTGAAGAGGAATAAGACATGTTTCCTGATTCGAGGAACTATTGTAAACCAATCCACTAAGTAACCAATATGCCTACTATAGGAAAGACATTGTTTTTGTTTTTTAATGTAGGAGTATTATACAGCTTCTAAATATTAGTAGTAGTAATACAAATAATAGCTAACTTTTTGAGCCCTGCTTTTTCCTATCATTGCATTAAATACTTTATACAGATTACAACAAATTTATGAGGTAGATTCTATTACTATCCCCACTTTACAGATCAAGACACTAAGAATTAGAGGAGTAAAATAACTTAAGAGAGGGGAGTTGCTAAGAAACGAATTCTGTATTTTAATCAAGAAGTTTTTCCATGGCCCAGGTTATTCTACTATATTAGTCATTTGAGAGTGTGCATGTGGATTTTGAATTAATTGCAAGAACGTGGCAGGAAGGAAAAGAAAAAGAGGAGAAACTCTCAATCTAAATCTATAAAGGGCTATTTGATTTTAAAAAATGGTGAGACACAAGACTACACATCTATTTGGTTTTAAAAAACAGTGAGATACAAGACTACTACACTGTTAAAATAGCCAAAATTCAGAACACTGACAACACAAAATGCTGGCAAAAATATGGAGCAATAGGAACTCTCCTACATTAATGGTTGGAATGCAAAATGGTACAGCCACTTTGGAAGAGAGTTTGGTGATTTCTTACAAAACTAAACATACTCTTACCATACGATCTAGCAATCACACTCCTTGGTATTTACACAAATGAAATGAAGACTTATGTCTACACAAAAACCTGCATATGAGTATTTATGATAGCTTTATTTATAATTGCCAAAACATGAAAGCATCCAAGATGTTCTTCAGTACTTGAAGGAATAAACAGACTGCGGTACATCCAACAGTGGAATATTTTTCAATACTAAAAAGAAAAGAGCTATCATGCCACGTGAAGACACGGTGAAACCTGAAATGCACTTTACTAAGCAAAGCATGCCAAACTGCAAAGGCTACATACTGTATGATTCCAACTATATGACATTCTACATCTGTTGAGATGATAGTAGGGTTTTTATCCTTTAATTTGTTAATATGTAGTATCATACTGATTGATTTGCAGATATTGAAAAATCCTTGAATCCCTGGGATAAATCCCACTTAATCATAATGTATGATCCTTTTAACGGATTGTTCAATTTGCTTTGCTAATATTTTGTTGAGGATTTTTGTATTTTTGTTCAAACTGATATTGGCCTGTAATTTTCTTTTTCTGTGGTATCACATAAAATTCAGCATACTAGATATAGGAAGAAATAGGAGAAAACAGCCAATCTGATTAAAGGTATTTATGTATGAAAATCCTTCAGCTGTAATAATATTTAATGGTGAATTACTGAATGTTTTCCTCCTAAGATTTGACATAATTCAAGGTTATCTCCTCACAATTGTTTTATTCAATATAATACTGGAGGCCTGAGACATTATAAGTTAAAAAGGCAAAGGGTACATGAGATTGAAAATAACATGGTAAACTTTTTATTCATAGACAACATGATTATGTACATAGAAAACTATAAAAAACCTACAAAATACCTCCAAGAACTAATAAACTTAGCAATGTCAAATATGTCAAAATACAGAAATAAATTGTATTTCTATGTTATAGCTATAAAATACAAAAATGTAATTTCAAAAGAATAAAAACTATTTAGGAATATATCTAATGCAAAATGTGCCAAACTTATCCTGAACACTAAAAACAAAAATTAAAGAAGACAACTAAACAAAGAGATATACTATGTTAATGATTTGGAAAAAGCAACATTGTTAGGACTTAATGCTACCCAAATTATTTTATATATTCAATACACTGCAATGAAAATTCTAATAGGCTTTCTAGAATTTGACAGACAATTCTAAAAATTATTTAGAAATACAAAGTATCTCATATAGTAAAATTTGGTACTGAACAAAATTGGAATACTTAAAATATCTGACAACAGGAATTACACTAAAGCTACAATAATCAAGACATTGTGATACTGAATTTGATTATAGGTCAATTCATAATTGGTCAGGGTGGGAAAAGATATCTCTTTTTTAATAAACGGTGCTGGAAAAAATTGTTTATCTCAATGGATAAAATTCCAAACTATCTAATTCCATACACAAAAAGTAATTTGAGATGAATCCTAGATCTAAAATGCTAGCATTGCTAAACTTCTTGAAGCAATTGGGAGAATATAATCATGAACCTAGAGTACACAAAAATCTATTGGACAGAATGTTTAAAGCACAAGCCATTTAAACTAGTCATCAACAGATCTGATGAACACATTGTGGTATATTCATACCATGGAATACTACTTGTTAATAAAAGGGAGTCAGTTATGAAGTACATGACAGTGTGGATGAACCTCACAGATATTATGCTAAATGAAAGAATTTGGACACAAGCACATATTGTAGAAATAAATTTGTAGAAAGTCAAAGAACAGACAAACGAATCTTTGATTATAGAAATCTCAAGTGGTTGCCTCTGCATGTGGCGGGCGGCGGGGTGGGGTGGACTGAGCGCAAAAATTCAAAAGGGGATTTTTCTGGAGGAAAAAAAAAAATATATAGACATATATCGAGGTGATAAATACATTGTCATATACAATCGTGAAAATTCATTGAACACTGGATATCTGTGCATTTTATGAAGTTTATGAAACTTCAATTAAAAAGAATTTGAAACTGAAAATCTGACAATTGACAGC
Source organism: Orcinus orca (assembly GCF_937001465.1). NCBI lineage: Eukaryota > Metazoa > Chordata > Mammalia > Artiodactyla > Delphinidae > Orcinus > Orcinus orca. The sequence continues at coordinate 24,222,737 of NC_064563.1, forward strand.
TTCCTTCTGGATTTCATTGTGGACACATCCTGCTTTCAGGTACCCAAATCATCTTGCCGCTTGAAATTAATCTCATGGAGCAAAAACACCCAATTCATTGCATAACACACATTTATTTGTTCAGAAATAATCATGCATTATACTGAAAATGAAAGAAATATGGGGATAAAGTTATGTCACAACAAAAATCAAAGGAGAATTTTAGCAAAATATGAGGGAACACAAATGTGTGTGTGCATGTGTGCATCTAGTCTTTATTTCATCCATATACCTTATACATACTTTATAATTATCTGTATGTTAGATAAATATATTGAAGTAGTCTACTTCTGTTTACAATGGCTTTGCTTTGGATGCTATTGCAATATAATTTGATTCACAAGGTTCTATGACCCTTATATATTCATTGTGAAGTGGGATTGTTAATGCTACATGATCCTTCCTGTCCTATTGAGCAGCATCTCAGGTACTCAAGGGACTAGGAAGTCAAACAATGCCAGCTACTCTGACAACTAAGACACTGGCCCCTTTTTGACTAATCAGGTGGTTGACTAATATTGATTTAATACTAATAACCTTTATAACGTGGACTCTGATTTTTTCTCCCTGGGGCGTTTCAACTGAAGGGCTGACTTTTAAAGTCCTTCACTTAATTTGGATTAGACAATTTGGAAGACTCAGGCACTTGAGAATTTGGGACCCTTTAAAGCTATCAATAATATGTAATATTCAGCCATAAGGGAGTCTGTTTCCAGGTTCCAGAAAGGTGACGGTCATATATTGATGTGATGCTCAGGGAAACAAGGATGGTCTCATTTGACTAGGCGGTACATGCCTCTTAAAATAGTTTACATTGGTGAGTGAGAGAATAAGAGTGGCAAAAATGTTTTGTATATAGACACAAAGAAATGGGTAATTAACATATTAACAAAATATATAATCCCTTCAATTAAATTGAAAATCAATTCTAAGTCTCATTTATTTCCTTAACCTAGACATGCATATATCTTTTTTAAACAATATGCTTGAATACTACTTTATTTTGGATCTTACTTTATCTTAAATAAAACTTTATTTCATTGTAATCTAAATAAGCCCTTTGCTCTCAAGTTCTATTCTGAAAGTTTCCACAGCATGTAGTTTTCAATACAAATGAAGATTGTATTGAAATCTTGAATACTAACTATCTCTCTTAATTCTTTCAAAGAGCAAATATCCAAGGGAAATATTCAGGTCACATCATTTTATCTATTGTCAACTACTACCCTCTCCACACTTGCACCATACGGCACAACCACCACTTATATTTCTCGTAATATTATTGAAGTCAGCTAAAGATAAAATAAGTTAAAAACACAATTCTTTATTACACTATACATACAAAGGAAAGAAAATTTGCTTGCTTTATTCTGCACCTTTAAAAATGCTTTTATATTTTCATTGTGCAAGTAATTTATGTTCATTTCTCTAAAAGAATAGTATATGACGTAACAGAAATTATTAGTTGATCATTTAACAGCTATTCTCTCTCATTGATGTCATTCACTGTGATGCTCAATAAATCCCAGATATTATAAGGAAAAGATGGGATTCGTCATCAAAGGACATAGAATGAAGGCTGTTAAGCAGTTTTGAGCCTCTGTGCTGATAGGTTTGGCTTTACTCTCTGAGCTAAGATGATGGGGGTAGCTGTAATTTTGTATCAAGTACAAACTGAAATTGGGAAAAGACTGTGTAAAGCTATCCTGAAGGAATGTCTTCTTATGGTCTATATTGCAGTTGGTATACCATGTATACATTAGAGAGTATATAGAGATTAGTATCTTTCTAGGTTTGTATTTTATGTCAGTTACTGTATTTGACATGTAAAATACAATGAGCAAAGCCAGACAGTTTCTGCCTTCACAGAGATTACAGTATAGTGAGGGAATGAGAAAACTCTATTAATCGAATAATCATACAAATAAATATTAAAGAACAACCAGAGTAAGTGCTATCAGGTAAAGGCACATGATAGTGTAACTTGTAATTGTAGGATCATTTCCAGTCAGAAATGTTCGAAGGAACAACTGGTGTGCCAAGGCCCTGTTTTTTAACTAGCAATTTTTTTAAACAACCAGAATGTCACATTTAGTGAGCATTTCCATGAGTTAATATTCTATTCATTCTGAAAACAGTATAAAACAATATGAATATGTTTGTACACCGATGTTCTTAGCAACATGATTCACAAGAGCCAAAAGGTGGAAACAATCAAAATGTCCATTGACAGATGACTGGATAAACAAAATGTGATATATACATATAATGGGGTATTATTCAGTCTTAAAAAGGAATGAAATTCTGATACGTGGTACCCCATGGATGAACCTAGAAACATGCTAAGTGAAGTAAGCCCGACACACTAAAAGACAGATATTGTATGATTCTACCTATATGAGGTACATAGGATACTCATATGCAGAGAGACAGAAAGTAGAATGGTGGTGGCCAGGGGCTTGTGGAAAGATGAATGGGGAGTTAAGGTTTAATGGGTACAGTTTCAGTTTGGGATAATAAAAGAGTTCTGGAGAGAGATGGTGATGGTTGCACAACAATGAGAATGTATTTAATGCCACTGAATTATACACGTTTAAAAATGGTTAAAATAGGTCATGCATATTTTATCACAATAAAGAAAATAGTATACATCACATATGTAGAAGCAAAACTGAAGACTATACTGTATGTTTCTAACCAAGTTAGAATTTTTCCATAGTGATTTCTTTAGAAGCAATCTTAGGAGTATTAATTTAAAAATAGCCACTATAGTAAGCTTTAAAAACCTAAATAACATCTTAGACACATAATTGGAGATGTAATTAGACCTGTCAGCTTACTAATGTTTGCAATTATAAAAGTAATGCTTCAAATAGAAGATAGTAAACATTAACCCTCTTTCTAAATAACATGAATACTTCTGACTGCTTCTAAAACAAAAGACATGTCTATAAGGAGAGTGCAAATAAATACAGAAACCATATGGACTGCATGTTCATTGACACTATGGGCCTGAGTTTGATCTATAGAATTTTATATGTTGAAGTAAAGAGGTTCTCTAGCCCAATTATCTTAACAGAACAAAAATTTAAACTACAGTGTGTCACAAAAAATTAATTTGCACCTTAAAAATCAAAGAAACTTAGAATTATGAAGCACCATTAATGATTTCCTTATATCATCATCTTTCCAGTCTGTTATTTTCCCATAGATAATGAGGATAATTGCTTTTGCAACATGTTGTCCTCATTCTCTCTTGCATTGTTAAAATTTATAAATAACACACTATATTCTCAACTCTCCTCAATTTTGTGTGTGTGTGTGTGTGTGTGTGTGTGTGTGTGCGCGTGCCTCTCCTGTTTGATCCTTTGTTTTTAATTCCATTTCACTTTATATTTTAGCCAACAGGCTTTCAAACTTTTTGGTTTCTGGCATCCTTAGAGTCTCATTAATTATTTCATATTATCCTGAGACCAAAAGGAATACCTAAGAATTTTCATTTTTTAAAGTAGTTAGATCTAAACTAAGTACTTATATCCAACAACTTAGTAGTTATATGAAACATGAACATCCATTAATTGGAGAAAAATATTTATTTCATTTTGAAATAAGTACAAATTCTTACTAATGAAATGTGTATGCTTCTTGGGAAATGCACATCTTAAACCTTAGCATTAGACTGGAAAGACTACTCGTTTCCTATTCTACACTGATGGTTGTACTTGTCTTATAGTTGAAACTAAAATAAGCACACTTATGCAAAGATATGACAACATCAAAACTTATATAGCATGATCTAATGATAAACCAATAAGCTACCTTGAGATAATAGTTCACATGGTGTAGGATATGTCAAGTATCATTGATATCCTCAAAAACCTAAAATATCCAGGGTATTTCTGACAGTTCATTGCAGTACCTTGGGGTGTCAAAGTACCCAATTTGAGAACTATGATTTTAGACACTGCTTTTGAAATCTTTATTTGGTAAGCTTGTTGAAATATTATAGACATCCTCAGTTGCCTAGTACACCAGGGGATTAATATATAATTTTCACAAATATCTGCTATTCTTTACTTAAGCAAAACAAAAAACTATTTTTAAAAAGGTTTCTGCCTTAGAATATAATGTTTTAACTGCTTGGAATCACAGCAAAGTCAAAGGAAGCAGAGTGGGTCTTGGTTCTCACTGTGGCACTGCCTTGATCTTTATCTGTGAGCAAGCTGATTGCCTGTCTATTCACAATCACCTAGATTGGGACAATAGAGATTTGTCATAAAATATTGATTTTCATGAATAAAAATGTTCAACTCGGCATTGTGTTTTCATAATTATTCATAAAGCTTCAAATAATCCAAATCACCTTAACTCATCTAAATTTTAGTAAGAAATCCTCATACTTTATTAGTTATTCATTATCTGTTGCAATTTCTGGAGACTCCATTGTATCATATGAGCAATAAAATGGAAGAAGATGAAAATAACTCCCCTAAAAATGGCATCTCCTTGTTTCCTCTCACTTCACAATACAGAAATTGTCTTTGTGATAACGTTTCTTATTTTGGAATATTCTTCTTCCAGTATTAATCTATACTAATAACCCCTTTCAATTCATCATTACATACTTTAAAACATCATAATGATTAGTTTCTGGGTTTAGCTTTGAAATGTAAAGAATCTGGAAGTTATGACTGCCGTCCTTACAACAACAGCAAAAAAAACCAAACAAGAAGAAAATCAACAATTTTCTTGAAACTATCGGAGAACTTAGATGGCAAGGTAGACCACAATCCCAAAATTCTAAAAGATAGGCTGATCTAGAGAACCACAGCGAGATATTCAGACCTGGAACAGAGCCACTGGTGAGAATACACAAATGGTAATTTTGATGCATTTCTGGAGGCTGACTGCAGACTATCATGAAAGTGATACTTTCAGGGGGCACTGTCTTGGAAAGGCCACCACACGTTAATGAGTTTTACCTCCAGAAACCCCACTGGGTTCTCCTGGTGAGATCTGAGAAAGATCCTCCCTATCGGCTCTGGCAGGGAAAGGGGAAAAGTAAGCATTGTGAAATAAACCCAGAGACTTCTCCATAACAAAGGCTTCATTTCCATGAAAAACACTTCACCAGAGCTTATGCCACGTGGGGAAGGGGCATTCCTCGCACTCCAGCCCCCTCTAGTCTTCTTGTCTCACCTAATGGGATGCATTTTCCAAATCATCGAATTGTTGGAATCGTATAATATGTAGCCATTTCAGACTGGCTTCTTTCACTTAGCAATTACATTTAAAGTTCATCTATGTTTTTTTGTGGCTGGAGAGTTCCTTTCCTTTTACTGATGAATAATATTTCATTGTACAGCTGCACCACAGTTTGTTTTTCAGTTCACTTATTCATGAACATTTTGGTTGCTTCTAGCTTTGGTGATTATGAATAAAGCTGCTATTAAATTCACATGCAGGTTTTTGTGTGGAAATGTTTTCAAATCAGTTGGGTAAATACGTAGGACATGATTACTAAAATCATGTGGTTAAGACTATGCTTAGCCTTGTAAAAAGCTGTTAAACTCTCTTCCAAAGCAGCTCCACCATTTTGCAATCCTATTGCTCTATCTCCTCGACAGCATTTGATGTTGTCAGTGTTTTATATTTTAGCTATTCTAACAGGTGTGTAGTGATATCTCATTGTTGTCTTACTTTGAAATTCATCAATGACCAATAAGGTTGAGCACCTTTTCAAATGCTTCCTTGACATCTGTATATCATTTTTGACAGTGTTTAGATATTCTCCCCATTTTTTAATTGGTTTGTGTGTTTTCTTACTGTTGGGTTTCAAGTGTTATTTGCATATTTTGGACACAATACTTTATTAAATATTGTCTTCAAATAATGTCTTCCACTCTGTGGCTTCTCCTTTCATTCCCTTAATAGGTTGTGGGGTTTTTTGCCAAAATTTTTAATTTTAATAAAGTCCAACTTATCCATCTTTTCTTTCATGGCTCATACTTTTAGTGTTGTATATCAAAATTTATCACCAAATCCAATGTCACAAATTTTTCTCCAATGTTTTATTTGAAAGATTTAGTTTTATATTTAGCCCTATAATCTATTTTAAGCTAAATTTTTCAGGGCTGTGTCTAAATCTTTTTGCATATGGATATCCAATTGTTCCTGTACCATTTGTTGAAAAAAACGCTCTCCACTGAATTGCCTTTGCTTTTTTGCCAAGATCAGTTGGCTATATTTGTGTGGATTTATTTCTGGATTCTCTATTCTGTTCCATTGGTCTATGTATCTCTTCTTTCACCAATACCACACTGCCTCTATTAATGCAGTTTTAAGTAAGTCTTAAAATAGAGTAGTGCAAGTGGAGTTTTGAACCAGCCTTGTTTTTTTGTTTTCCCTCTTGACGTCCTTTTTGGCTTGTCTTCCTTCCAAAGATTATAGTATGATAAGAGAAGAAAAACGGGAACTTTTCAATGAGAAACCTGACAACACTACCTCAGTCAGGTGATCAAGATCAATATTAATGGTGATAAGTCATTCTAATATGATATAATGAAAATGTCACTTTACATCTGTGGTCTTCTTCCCAGAAACCCACGCCAGTCTAACCCTGAGAAAAAGTATAAGACCAATCCCAATAGAGGGGCATTCTACCAAACACTTGGTCAATACTTCTCAAAACTGTCAAGGTCATCAGAAACAAGGAAAAGTTTGAGAAAAGTGTCTCAGTCAGCAGGTGCCTAAGGAGATGTAACTATTAAAAGTAATGTGTTGGGCTTCCCTGGTGGCACAGTGGTTGGGAGTCCACCTGCCGATGCAGGGGACACGGGTTCGTGCCCCGGTCTGGGAAGATCCCACATGCCGCGGATTGGCTGGGCCCATGAGCCATGGCCGCTGAGCCTGCGCTCCGCAACGGGAGAGGCCACAACGGTGAGACGCCCATATACCGCAAAAAAAAAAAAAAAAAAGTAATGTGGTAACCTGAATAGGTTCATGGAACAGAAGACGACGATTCGGTTAAAAATTAAGGAAATATGAATAAAATATGTAATTTTGTTAATAATAATATATCAATATTGGTTCATTAATTATAATGAATGTACCATACTACTACTATGAGGTGTTAACAATAGGATAAACTGGGTGTGGAGTGTATGGGAACTTTATACAGTCTTTGCAATTTTTTAATCTAAAAGTGTTCTAAAATAAAATGTTTATTTAAAAATAATGATTTGCTATCTGAAGTAAATTCATGATGAATATTTCCTTTGAATGAGAGGGAAATAGACAACTATTTGCACAAGATAATACAAGTTAATGCGATTTTCTTCTTCAGATGAAGGGAAGCCAACATAAGCAGGTAGATAACAAGCAAATTTTCAACAGTATGTACAAACACTAAACATTAACTTGGAAGTATTATTTTTAATGTTAGAAATTTAGAACCAAAATATCAACTTGGCCAACCCTTCCTTAGGTTCATATTTTCTAGTACATTCTCTGCATAGAAACAATAGCTTACGAAATAAAGTGTTGCTCCCATTGACCTGAGGAGTTAATTCTAAATGGACCAAGCCTACAGTTGGAAAGCATATTCAGCTTCACTCATAGTAAGCTTCTATATGGATTTTTATATTGTGGTTCAGAGGATGAACAGAAACTGCCCATATAGCTGTCTCCTAAATGTCGGCAGGAAAAATAACAAAATTAAGTTCCAGTAACAGCATTCACTTTTCACAGCCCCAGAGAACATGAACATAAAAATAATAAGATAGTCTCAAAGGGTTTAACCAAGGGGTCATTAACATAAAGCTGCTCCTAGAAATGTGCCCTTGAACTTGAATTCTTTTGTAAATTAGAGAGCAGCATGGGAAAATACACATTTTTAAAGCATCATCAATTTAGTGAATATATCTAGGTTATAATGATAAAATTTTACGTGACAAGAGACTGGAATAAATTGGTATCTCCACAGAGTTCAACATTTAATAATGGTGCCTATGCTGTTAACCTCTCTAATCTGAGGAAATTACAGATGCTCCAGCATTGACATACATATTTTTACTTTTACAGTGAATTATTGGATTATTTTTTCATGTAGTCTTGGAGTCCAGGTGCTGTTTATTGGTTTTAGTTTATAATAATTCAGTCTGACTCTTTATTGATTTCCTTCATTCCCAATATATTGTTTCTGCTACCCTCAGAGTCCTAGAGCCACTCAAGACATTATGTACTTCCAAGCTGATGTGTCCTGGTCTTCCCTTCAGTGGCCTTAAACACAGCAACAGCAGTCAATCAGTGAAAGCCTGTTTCAAATTATTTTCTGGTTTTATTTGTCTTTGGAATTGATGTTAGCACGTTAGGACTGGAAGTAGCCTGTACAGGAAGAGGCAGGAAGTGAGAACTTCCAAAATCATCAATTTCAGGAATCATGGTCTCAGGTCAAATTGCAATTCAAGTTATTTATATTTTATTGATTCCAATTCTGTTTGTAAAACAAACTTTTAAAAATATATTTTGATCTTAAGCCCTGGTGTGAAGGATAATTGCAAAGGAGAAACTAGAGAAGAGGGTTGATTTTGCTTGTTTTTCCTTACCACTGGAGTGGCCCTTAGGAAATTTACTCAATTTCTATACAACACTTTTAGTCCATCTGTAAAATGGAACATATCATCATGATTATTTCACAATGATAGCTATGAACATTAAGTAAAAAAGTGGATAGCAACTCACAGTGTAAGAAGTGGATAGCAATTTACAATTAATTTACAATTAATTAAATCCTTTCAGTAAGACTTGATTTGAATGAATTTGTTATCAAAATTTGGCAACGTTCTTAAGTTTGGTAACTAACTTTGTAGACTTTATTTTCTAACTGTAGACCTCCCCAAATTCACTTACTTCAGGACAGGCTTTGCTTACGTGCAAGGATAACATTATTAAATGCCAGGTAAAATACCAGGTAAGCAGCACAGAGCATGCTGGGTGGTTTCTCACACATAGTTTTTATTTAATCTTCATAAAACCCTGGAAGTTATGTTTCTTGATCTCATTTTATGGATGAGAATTCTGATGTTCAGAGGGGGCTAGTCACATTTATAAACTTATACACCTAGTAGGTTGAGAGGCAGGATGTAGACCTTGGGAATGCCTGGCTACAAGGTGCTTCCACTTTCTGGCAGAGGCTATTGTCTGTCTTTTCCTCCAATATATTGAGCTTGCACAGTGAATTTGTAAATACGACTGCATGGCCTGCATTTAACAAAGTCGCTTAGAAGTATAAGATGCTGTGTAAAATTATGGCTTAGGAGTCATTAGTCTAAGTAGAGACAAGGGCTACAACATGCCCTTTTGTACTTCAGGGTGAAGGAAGCACAGTGTTGCTGGATGGTAACTCAGCAGTTGGTCTGATAGGTGGCAAGGTGGCCAGAGTTAGCAGTGTTTCTGAACCATTCACTGTATGTGCCAAACACAAAAGAAAGAAAAATAGTCAAGAAAAACTGCTAGGCAATGAGGCTACTATGGGAAACATTATCAACTCCTTGTGTTTTTATTCTTATGGGTATTTAGTAAAAGCTTAGTAGAATGTACATTTTAAAAGTTAAAGGATGTTATAGCTTTAGTATGTTTTCCTTTATTCAGGCTGGATTAGAGGAACAGGGTATTAATAATACTCCTCTCTACACATAGGGAGATATATCTAAAGTTTTCTCACACCTAGAGCTGAATAAGATCAAGTCATGATAACCTGATGTTTCCAGGCCTTCTTAATCTGTGGATAAAAATGTCATATTTATATCAAACTAACAAATTACAGTGACTCTGCAGGACCACTCTGTAGAGCCCAGTTCACAAGGCTCCTGACTACATTTAGCAAACAAGATCTCTGGGAAATGGTGGCAGTGAGGAGTTAAAGGAGGCTGATTTATTATTATTATTAGGGAATGCTCAAAGAAACAAAACAAACAAATCCTAATCTCTACACATTTAAACTTGTTTTGGGGTAAGACTGTTTCCTTTCTGACATATATAGCTATTTTCTCATTCCCTGCCACTGACAACCCATGTAGGTTTGATAAAGTCATCACTGATCTCTGAGCCTCAACTCCGGAGTATATTTTGTTTGTGAAGAGAACTTCAGCCTATGTGGTGAAGTACTTCTTACAGACCTCCTCTTCCCCACCCCATGTACCACTGTATATATCAGTGGATCAATGGGATGGTGGTAAACCATTGTTAATTCTGGTTACAAATAGAAGCACCCCTGTTTCTGTGTGTATAGTTGTGCATGTGTGATGTGAACAAGGGTAAGGGTATTTGACCTCTCCTCCCAGCATTCAAGCTCTAAATGTGCATGGTTACAGTGGAGGAGAGACAACTTAGCTCAGCCTATTACAAATCAAAATTATGTGGTCTTCATGTACAAATACACAAGCAGTAGACACAAAGAAAACATTAGTTGATTGTTAAAAATTATAATTTTTAGAATAATTTATGGATATTCATTACTTAAAAAAATACTTTTCCAGATAAAGTTGAAGTTTTAATACTCCTCTGTTAACTGTAAAGGAAATATTATATAAATATCATTTGATTTTGCTTCGACAATGTAGAAAGCAACTTAATGGATCAGAAACCCCAAATAGTCTTTGGCATCATTTGCAATCTTTGGTGAATTCGATTTAATGAATAAACTAGAAGAGTTCTTGAGATGTTTTTCAGGTTAGAAAATCCTGGAGTCATATAAGGTCCATTCCAAAAACGAATACTATTAGTGTTGTTGCTGCTATCTTTTAGAAAATTGGCACAAGAGATATAATAATTTAGATTAAATGCCTATGTAAATAATAGCTTTTTATTACAAACCGTAAACCTGCTTCTTATTTACTGTAATATGATATAAAGTCAATAACATCTAGGTTACTTTTCTGGTCTCCTGAGGTGAAATTTTATTAGAGATTAGATAGGAAGTTCTACCATTTAAGAGGGACATATTTTTTTACAGAATATTGTTGGTCCAAGGACAGCTTAATGTACTAGAATATAAATTTTACAGATACTTTACAAATAGGACATTAGTTTTTGACAAAGTCAGAAAACACAAAATTTCAGAATTCTAACATACTTGTATTAAAGATGAGGGCTAGAGATGTCAAAATTCAAATTGCTTAACCTTAGTCATATAGTGAATTTTGACTGGTTGCAATCCAAGCCCTCTCTTTTCCAGTTCTGGGAATTTTCTACTGGGCAAAGTATACTGTTGAAATTGTAGTTCCAACACTCTTCGCCAGAAGTACCTAATGCCTCCAATTACTATCAGTCAATAAATCTCAACTGAGGGGATTTTAGCCTACTGGAGAAGTCTGTCAATGTCTGGAGAATATTTTAATTGTTACAAATTAGTAATTAACTGAGGGGAGAAGACCGAGGAGGTTGCTACTGGCAACTACTGGATGCTAAACATTTTACATTCCACAGGACAGCCCTTAGAGCAGCGACTTCTGACCCCACAGGTAAATAGCACTGAGGTTGAAATACTCTGCACTAAGTATTTCTCAACTTGAATTCTCAGGTGTCAAATGACGAATATATTCCATCTCCTATGTCAACTTCAGTTACTCAGTAGTAACTGGAGGCCCATGTTGGGAACAAAAAACAGCAGAAATGTGTCCAGTTTTCTCAGAGAGAGGGGAACGGTTCTACCATGCATTTGCAGCTTAATAAATATTATTTTTAACTTAATGTGATGGTTGTTTCACAATGTTGAAGTTAGAGATTGTTAGTGTTTGTTATTTTTTAAAAGCCTGTCTCCTAAATTCAACCCCTAGAGATTCTTCTGGTGATACGGTGTTTAAATTAGCACATTACTACAACACTTCTGGCATACACAGCTTTATGTGGATTAGGCAGTCATTTTTCTCAAATTCTTAGAGATGAAGGATGAGTTTTATTCTTTCAAATGTATTTCCAATGTATCATGGATTTATACTTTTAAAAAATAATAAAAGTAAATAATTAGCAAAATAATTCTTCAAAATATACATCCAATTGGCAAAATTTTAAATTATTAGATCAAATAAACTTTAAACATTGTCCTGTCACTTTGTAATAAAAGTTCTAAAACACTCTCAATTATTTTAGTTATCTCAATGAGATTGGGTAACATCTCTTATGGACTGGAAAGTGTGTGAGGAGTACAGTTAGAGTATCATAAACAATTGTAAAAACATCTTTTATTTTTCATTCAACAAACATTTATTCTGGGCCTGATGGGATTATGCACTGCATTAGGATCCAGGAATACAGAGGTAAAATGCAGTCTCAACCTTCATGGAATTCTCAAAAAAAAAAAAAGCTCATAGGTACAGGGAACAGATATTATGTATCCCTAGAGGCAGGGGATTTGGGGGGCGGGCAGTGGCATGAGAAATGTGTAAATATAAAAAGGAAAAAAGGAAAAGAAAAACACACCAAACCTTCCCTTGTAATTGGATAGGTATGCTACTTGCCTTATGACTTCAACCCCTCATGATTCTAGGAATATGTCACTCATTTCTGCCCCTAAGTTTACGTTTTTCTTACTCTCTTGGACTGCAAGTCCTTCCCTTCTACTCTCTGCCTGTTTAAACTCTACATGATCCAAAGAGCAATTTCAATCCCATCCCCTTAGGAATTCTGCTCTGCCTCACTTGAGTACTTATTCAATAATCTTTCCTCTGAATTCTCACAACACTTCCAGAACGAGGCATATAATTGAAAAAAAATAATACAGAAATGAAACAAAACTTGTTGAATGAATGGATAAGTGAAGATACTCTTCTTCTCATTGCTCAGTGTGCTCCCATCAAGAGTGAAACTGTGTTGCCAAGTGTAAATTTTATATGACATGTGAAGCAGCCCACATTCAAGTTTCAGAGGAACCCAAATTTTGACTGATTACTCTTTTGATTAACATCATTACTGCTAGGCTTGAGTCCCAGATTTAGCATTCAAAAGGCAAGCTGGCTTAGTACAAAGAAAGTCTTTCTCATGCCCAAGGTCTGGAGCATCATTTTGGTCTGCTAAAAGGCAACATGCGAAGATCTTGTGAAGATTTTGAAAAGTACAGGATGAGATTAGAACCTGAGAGATGTGAAGTCAGAGAGACAACTGTGAGGGGACAGAGCTAAGAACCCTGCTTAGAACTTGGATCTTGCAAATCCTCTGGACTCTGAGTCAATGTGGGATAACCTGTGGGAGTGAAAGCGAGGATTTTACAGTTCATTAAGCTGGGTGGAGGTGGGGGAGGAATTCTCAGTCTAGTGGAGGATCCAGATATATCACTTCAATAGAGATGGTTTTCAGTCGAAGATATTAGTCATTATGGGTAACAGGAGTGTAGAGGACGCTGAGAGATTTCTAGTGTGGAGAAGATTGTGTCACAAATATTTCTCTGGGGTTGTTGACTAAGGGATAGTACTCCTTTGCCACCAACTTCACACTCTAGAAATATGGGTCGAATACACATGTAACTAAACTGATAGGGAGAAAACTACTCAAGTGTATTTACAACACGGCAAAATAATAACTGGTCATGCATGTCACGTAAGTCATTTATACCCCTTTAATTACATTCCAGGCTATTTAAATGCGTTTGAACCCCAGTGATTATATGAAATAATAAAATGGCAACTGAACTTGTAGGGAAGATGTGTTTGCAATCCATCTTTGCTGTAGCCAATAGTTGTCCATATGACATTGAAACTAGGATTTGATGCCCATGACAGGCAAGATGCGTAACACGGTGTTTTGCTGCAAGTATTGCAAAATGATGATTCAGGTATTTTTAAAGCTTATTATCTTCCTCAAAATGGAGACTATTTAAAATTTCTCTACTGATTTAACCCTGATAGCTAGAAAGAAATGTATGTGCCTTTCTTGCTTCCAATTACCTTCCCTTATCCTTAGTAGCTACAATCTCAATTCATCTTTTTAATAACTTGTAGTTTGAATGGCTAAACAGTACCATAGAGAGTCATTTTCCTTGTAAAATATGTTGATTTTAAATTAAACATGCCTGTATGAGGCTGAATAATCTTTGAAAAATGTTTACTAGAGTTGGGACATCATAGGAGTGTTACTGCGGTTATTGAGATATTGTCACTCTGTAATTCTGAAGCAAATGCTGTTAATTGCCATTGTACAGTATGCTAATTGTACTTTAGCTCGGATGTGACATCTCATTCAATAGGTTTAGGAAACTGGGATAATAAAATTATTTTTTAAAAAATTGATAGGCTGGTTATTGTTTCTCTTCTCATTACCTTCAACTACATTACATCAAAAGAGAAATAACATTATGTGTAAGAAGAGCATACCATACAGATAGAATAGAATTATTTGTGGAGAGATTATTACATTATTACAATAATATTAGTAAGTGACTGAATAAAGCATTTATTCTAATGCTCAATCAAATGTACAAAAATAATGTGGACAATAGAAAATGAAAATAGTCATCTGAATGACTACAAAAATGCACATTATATACTCTTTTTTTGTATTACTTTTTTAATTTTTAAATTTTACTTAATTTATTTTTTTATACAGCAGGTTCTTATTAGTCATCAATTTTATACACATCAGTGGATACATGTCAATCCCAATCGCCCAATTCAGCACAACACCACCCCCACCACCGTGGCTTTCCCTCCTTGGTGCCCATACGTTTGTTCTCTACATCTGTGTCCCAACTTCTGCCCTGCAAACCAGTTCATCTGTACCATTTTTCTAGGTTCCACATACATGCTTTAATATACGATATTTGTTTTTCTCTTTCTGACTTACTTCACTCTGTATGAGTCTCTAGATCCACCCACGTCTCAACAAATGACTCAATTTCGTTCCTTTTTATGGCTGAGTAATATTCCATTGTATATATGTACCACCTCTTCTTTATCCATTTGTCTGTCGATGGGCATTTAGGTTGCTCCCATGATCTGGCTATTGTAAATAGTGCTGCAATGAACATTGGGGTGCATGTGTCTTTTTGAATTATGGTTTTCTCTGGGTATATGCCCAGTAGTGGGATTGCTGGCTCATATGGTAATTCTATTTTTAGTTTTTTAAGGAACCTCCATACTGTCCTCCATAGTGGCTGTATCAATACACATTCTCACCAACAGTGCAAGAGGGTTCCCTTTTCTCCACACCCTCTCCAGCATTTTTAGTTTGTAGATTTTCTGATGATGCACATTCTAACCGGTGTGAGGTGATACCTCATTGTAGTTTTGATTTGCATTTCTCTAATAATTAGTGAAGTTGCGCAGCTTTTCATGTGCTTCTTGACCATCTGTATGTCTTCTTTGGAGAAATGTCTATTTAGGTCTTCTGCCCATTTTTGGATAGGGTTGTTTGTTTCTTTAATATTCAGCTGCATCAGCTATTTACATATTTTGGAGATTAATCCTTTGTCCATTGATTCATTTGCAAACATTTTCTCCCATTCTGACGGTTGTCCTTTTGTCTTGTTTACGGTTTTCTTTGCCGTACAAAAGCTTTGAAGTTTCATTAGGTTCCATTTGTTTATTTTTGTTTTTATTTTCATTACTCTAGGAGATGGATCAAAAAAGATCTTGCTGTGATTTATGTCAAAGAGTGTTTTTCCTATGTTTTCCTCTAAGAGTTTTATAGTGTCCAGTCTTACATTTAGGTCTCGAATCCATTTTGAGTTTAGTTTTTCTGTATGGTGTTAGGGAGTGTTCTAATTTCATTCTTTTACATGTAGCTGTCCAGTTGTCCCAGCAACACTTATTGAAAAGACTGTCTTTTCTCCATTGTATATCCTTGCCTCCTTTGTCATAGATTAGTTGACCATAGGTGCGTGGGTTCACCTCTGGGCTTTCTATCTTGTTCCATTGATCTATGTTTCTGTTTTTGTGCCAGTACCATATTGTCTTGATTACTGTAGCTTTGTAGTATAGTCTGAAGTCAGGGAGTCTGATTCCTCCAGCTCCGTTTTTTCCCTCAAGACTGCTTTGGCTATTCAGGGTCTTTTGTGTCTCCATAAAAAATTTTAAGATTTTTTGTTCTAGTTCCGTAAAAAATGCCATTGGTAATTTGATAGGGATTGCATTGAATCCGTAGATTGCTTTGGGTAGTATAGTCATTTTCACAATGTTGATTCTTCCAATCCAAGAACATGGTATATCTCTCCATCTGTTGGTATCATCTTTAATTTCTTTCATCAGTGTCTTATAGTTTTCTGCATACAGGTCTTTTGTCTCCTTAACTAGGTTTATTCCTAGGTATTTTATTCTTTTTGTTGCAATGGTAAATGGGAGTGTTTCCTTAATTTCTCTTTCAGATTTTTCATCATTAGTGTATAGGAATGCAAGTGATTTCTGTGCATTAATTTTGTATCTTGCTACTTTACCAAATTCATTGATTAGCTCTAGTAGTTTTCTGGTGGCATTTTTTAGGATTCTCTATGTATAGTATCATGTCATCTGCAAACAGTGACTGTTTTACTTCTTCTTTTCCAATTTGTATTCCTTCTATTTCTTTTTCTTCTCTGATTGCCATGGCTAGGACTTCCAAAACTATGTCGAATAATAGTGGTAAGAGTGGACATCCTTGTCTTGTTCCTGATCTTAGAGAAAATGCTTTCATTTTTTCACCATTGAGAATGATGTTTGCTGTGGGTTTGTCGCATATGGCCTTTATTATGTTGAGGTAGGTTCCCTCTATGCCCACTTTCTGGGAGTTTTTCTAATAAATGGGTGTTGAATTTTGTCAAAAGCTTTTTCTGCATCTATTGAGATGATCATATGGTTGTTATTCTTCAGTTTGTTAATATAGTGTATCACACTGATTGATTTGCATATATTGAAGAATCCTTGCATCCCTGGGATAAATCCCACTTGATCATGGTGCATGATCCTTTCAGTGTGTTGTTGGGTTCTGTTTGCTAGTATTTTGTTGAGGATTTTTGCATCTATATTCATCAGTGATATTGGTCTGTAATTTTCTTTTTTTGTAGTATCTTTGTGTGGTTTTGGTGTCAGGGCGATGGTGGCCTCATAGAATGAGTTTGGGAGTGTTCCTTCCTCTGCAAATTTTTGGAAGAGCTTGAGAAGGATGGGGGTTAGCTCTTCTCTAAATGTTTAATAGAATTCACCTGTGAAGCCATCTGGTCCTGGAGTTTGTTGGAAGATTTTTAATCAGTTTCAATTTCATTACTTGTAATTGGTCTGTTCATATTTTCTATTTCTTCCTGGTTCAGTCCTGGAAGGTTATACCTTTCTAAGAATTTGTCCATTTCTTCCAGGTTGTCCATTTTATTGGCATAGAGTTGCTTGCAGTAGTCTCTTAGGATGCTTTGTATTTCTGTGGTGTCTGTTGTAACTTCTCCTTTTTCATTTCTAATTTTATTGATTTGAGTCCTCTCCCTCTTTTTCTTGATGAGTCTGGCTAATGGCTTATCAATTTTGTTTATCTTCTCAAAGAACCAGCTTTTAGCTTTATTGATCTTTACTATTGTTTTCTTCATTTCTATTTCATTTATTTCTGCTCTGATTTTTATGATTTCTTTCCTTCTGCTAACTTTGGGTTTTGTTTGCTCTTTTTTCTCTAGTTCCTTTAGGTGTAATGTTAGGTTGTTTATTTGAGATTTTTCTTGTTTCTTGAGGTAGGCTTGTAGAGCTATAAACTTCCCTCCTAGAACTGCTTTTGCTGCATCCCCTAGGTTTTGGATTGTAGTGTTTTCATTGTCTTTTGTCTCTATGTATTTTTTGATTTCTTCAGTGATTTCTTGGTTATTTAGTAACGTATTGCTTTGCCTCCATGTGTTTGTGTTTTTTACGTTTTTTTCCCCTGTAATTCATTTCTAATCTCATAGCGTTGTGGTCAGAAAAGATGCTTGATATGATTTCAATTTTCTTAAGTTTACTGAGGCTTGATTTGTGACCCAAGATGTGATTTATCCTGGAGAATATTCTCTGCGCACTTGAGAAGAAAGTGTAATCTGCTGCTTTTGAATGGAATGTCCTATAAACATCAATTAAATAAATCTATCGGTCTATTGTGTCATTTAAAGCTTCTGTTTCTTTATTTATTTTCATTTGGATGATCTGTCCGGTGTAAGTGTGGTGTTCAAGTTCCCCACTATTTTTGTATTACTGTCAATTTCCTCTTTTATAGCTGTTAGCAGTTGCCTTATATATTGATGTGCTCCTATGTTGGATACATATATATTTGTAATTGTTATACCTTCTTCTTGGATTGATCCCTTGATCATTATGTAGTGTCCCTCCTTGTCTTTTGTAACATTCTTTATTTTAAAGTCTATTTTATCTGATATGAGTATTGCTGCTCTAGCTTTCTTTTGATTTCCATTTGCATGGAATATCTTTTTCCATCCCCTCACTTTCAGTCTGTATGTGTCCCTATGTCTGAAGTGGGTCTCTTGTAGACAGCATATATATAGGTCTTGTTTTTGTATCCATTCAACAAGCCTGTGTCTTTTGGTTAGACCATTTAATGCATTCACGTTTAAGGTAATTATCGATATGTATGTTCCTCTGACCATTTTCTTAATTGTTTTTGGTTTGTTTTTGCAGGTCCTTTTCTTCTCTTGTGTTTCCCACTTAGAGAAGTTCCTTTAGCATTTGTTGTAGAGCTGGTTTGGTGGTGCTGAATTCTCTTAGCTTTTGTTTGTCTGTAAAGCTTTTGATTTCTCCATCAAATCTGAATGAGATCCTTGTTGGGTAGAGTAATCTTGGTTGTAAGTTCTTCCCTTTCATCACTTTAAGTATATCATGACACTCCCTTCTGGCTTGTAGAGTTTCTGCTGAGAAATCAGCTGTTAACCTCCTTGGAGTTCCCTTGTATGGTATTTGTCATTTTTCCCTTGCTGCTTTCAATAATTTTTCTTTGTCTTTAATTTCTGCCAATTTGATTATTATGTGCTTCGGCACGTTCCTCCTTGGAGTTATCCTGTATGGGACTTGCTGTGCTTCCTGGACTTGGGTGGCTATTTCCTTTCCCATTTTAGGGAAGTTTTTGACTATAATCTCTTCAAATATTTTCTCTGGTCCTTTCTCTCTCTCTTCTCCTTCTGGGACCCCTATAATGCGAATGTTGTTGCGTTTAATGTTGTCCCAGAGGTCTCTTAGGCTGTCTTCATTTCTTTTCATTCTTTTTTATTTATTCTGTTCCTCAGCAGTGAATTCCACCATTCTGTCTTCCAGGTCACTTATCTATTCTTTTGCCTCAGTTATTCTGCTATTGATTCCTTCTAGTGTAGTTTTCATTTCAGTTATTGTATTGTTCATCTCTGTTTGTTTGTTCTTTAATTCTTCTAGGTCTTTTTAAAATATTTCTTTCATTTTCTCAATCTTTGCCTCCACTCTTTTTCTGAGGTCCTGGATCATCTTCATTATCATTATTCTGAATTCTTTTTCTGGAAGGTTGCCTATCTCCACTTCATTTAGTTATTTTTCTGGGGTTTTATCTTGTTCCTTCATCTGGTACATAGCCCTCTGCCTTTTCATCTTGTCTATCTTTCTGTGAATGTGGTTTTTGTTCCACAGGCTGCAGGATTGTAGTTCTTCTTGCTTCTCACATTATATACTCTTATTGATTGAGATCTAAATTTTGCTATGATTCTTCAGAGTTATTTATGTGCAAACTTAAATTACAGGGCATGTGTTTATTTATGGTACACCTGGTAAACTGTGAACTAACTTATAAGCTATGTGACTCTTGGTAATTCACTTGTTTTCTCCCCCCAGGTTTGTGATCCAGGCTCTGAGGCTAGTCTTAGTGCCAGGTAGAAGGAAATTAGAAGACAGATAGTAGTAAATCCAATGGCTATGCATTGCCAGGTATGATAGTTAAGATCCTAGCTGCAGAAAATGGCATGCTGCTGTTACCCAACTCTGAGTGTTCGTCCTGAAAGCCCACCAACATACACTTTGCCTTGCTGTTGTGGCTACCCGTGGGGAATGGAATCCTGACTCTGAACTTCAGGCTTCACATTAGGACCCTACTGTCTATTGCATAAGACAAGTTTCTCTAGGATTCCTGCTTCTCACCTACCACCATCACCCTGCTTAGACCCTTCCTCTTTTGAACATGTGTAGGTCAACAATTTGCCCACACTTCTCTTTTTTCCAAGCACAGATGATGCCTGGCTCTTCTCACAGTTGATATCATTTCTTTTAGAGCTAAAACCTTTTTTTTTTTTTTTGCTATATTCCAACTTTTTATCTTAGTTTAAGTCATAAGAAGTTAGTTAAATAGTACACAGTTCTTATGTACCCTTTGCCTAGCTTCCCCCCAAAGACAACATCTAACATAGCCATAGAACCTTGTCAAAACCAGGATATTGACCATTAACTACTATTAACTTAGGTATAGGTCTTGTTCAGATTTCACCGTTTTTGCATGCACTCTTTTAATGTTTAGTACTATAAAAATTTATTACTTGTTCAGATTTGAGTAACCATGATCACATTCAGAATACAGTTGTTCCATCATCACCAACAAGTTCCCTTAGGTAACTACTGAATAGCCATAGGCTTTCCCAACCCAAAGCCCTAATGAGCTCTATTCTTCATTTATTCTTTTGTTACTTTGAGAGTTCCACATAAATGGAACTATGCCATATATAACCCACTGAGATCAACATATTTCATTCAGCATAATAATACCTTTGAGTTCTATCCAAATTGTTGCTTATGTCAATAGTTTATTCCTCATTACTGAAAGGTAGTATTCCATTCTATGTTTATAACACAGTTTGTTTATCCATTCACCATTGAAGTACATTTAGTATGTTCACTTATGGTTTGCTTATCAAATGTGATTAAAATCTTAACTGACTTGGAATTTTCTTTGACATTCTGTATCTTAAAATATTATCATCCAACACTACTAAATGAAATGGCTAAAGGATTAACTATTTCTTGTAATTTTTTAAAATTAATAAATTACACATTCAATTATTTCTTCATTCTACCTGTGATTTAAATTGGGTTTATATGACTTAGCTTTATTATTTACTTTAGACTTTCACTAGCAAAGGATGAAGGAATGGAAATTAAAATTATTGAGTACCTATGTATCAGAAATGAACATCTCCCTGACCCCCTTCCCCATACAGATCACAATCACGTTGAATCCTCAAAACAACCTAAGTGTTTGGACTCACTTTTTGAAAAAAAAGTTATTAATTTTTAGACAGATTCAGTAATAGCTAAAGAGTATCAGTAAGTAGCATCATCAAGGCTTCAAAACAGTTTTGTGTAATTCTTGAACCCTCTGCTACTCACTGAAGATATTTACTATATTAGATAATTTTTGAAAACATAGTTGAGTTAATAGAGTGAAAAGATATTACCTTCAATGTGCTAGGAAATTTGAGGAAAGCACAGATGAAAAATCATTTACTGCTGATTTTCTTGTTCCATTTCTGTAGTTCATAAACTACTGACAAACAACTACACTCTGTTGAAAACTAGTATTATATTAGAAACAAAGAAGAAATATAAACAACATGATAAAAAGGGTTGAAAAATTTAAGCAGACACAAAAATGAAGGCATACAAATGCGCAAAAAGCACATGAATGTGTTAAACACTGTTAGTCATTAGAGAAATCAAAATCACAATGAGATGATGCTACACACTTTCTAGAAAAATTTAAATTAAAAGAAATGAACAAAACCAAGTGTTGGTGAGATGGGGAACTGGAACTCTCATATATTACTTAAGAGAATATTGATTTTGATAACCACTTTGGAAAATGTTTTGGCAGATTTTTATAGAATTAACCCTAAGCTTATCATATGAAATAGCAATTCTACTTCTAGGTTTTTATTGAAGAAAGATGAAAACATATATCTATATAAAGATATGCAGGTAAGTGTTCATAATAGCTTTATTCATGATAACAAACTGGCAATCATCTGTATGTCCATTAACTGGAGAATGGATAAGTAAAGCATGGCCTATTCATACAATAGACTATGACTACACAGGGAAAAGAAGCAAACTGTTGACACACTTGACACGGATGCATTGGTGAAAACACTGATGAGCAGTGGAAGCCGTGGGCAAAAAAGAGTACATGCTCTGTTGTTCAATCTATGAGAAACACTAGAAGAGAAAAAAATCAACTATAGTGTCAGAAAGTAGATCAATATTTGCCTAAAGCCAGGGTTGGGGAGGGATTGACTGTATGGAGTCATGTGGGTACTTGTATAAATGGCCAAAATAATCAATACCTTGATTGTGATGATCATTATACCAGTGTGTGCATTCGTCTGTGTGCATTCAACTATACACTAAAAATGAGTATGTTTTGTTTTCTAAAACCTAGTTCCCAAAAAAGTTGACTTAAAAACATATCAAATGAAATTTTTTTAAAAAATGAGTACTGCAAGTTATAGTAAGATGGAAGAACAACAGGTAATAATATAAGCTTGAAGAGAAAAGATGACAATTATGTCTACACTGAAGGCAGTAAAAGTAGAACTAAACACAGAAGAAAATGGAATTTTTTTTGAGGTTACATTTGAGTTTTCCTCTAAGGGTAAGGGTTGAAATAAGAATGGCATGAAAATAATAAGTGGGAAATTGACAACTGCAGGGATCAGAAATTGTGACCTTCACTGTAAATAACAGGGCTTCACTGATAAAAAATTGGAAGTAATTTTACAGGAGCAATAATAAAAAGAAATCATAAAAAAAAATTTCTGGGCACCAAGATCTGAGTTATGACATTTACTCTATGTGGGTCTTTGAAGAAATATCTTAACTAATCTCTCTATGATTCAGTTTCACAAGTTAAATTAAAAAAGAAAAAGAAATATCAGACTCTAAGATCATGCTATAGGGTTATTCTAATGATTAAATTAGATCTGTCTATGAATTTTCTGGCATAGTGCCTGGAGCACTTTGACCCTAAATGTATTATAGAATATAAGAATAGCATCACTTCACTAATGAGTACTATAAATATAGTTTTAATGAATATTAAAGTTTTTACATGATATCACTATGAAAAGAAAATAATTTTAAAATGATATATCCTATGATAATATTTTCTAGACCGCACACTAACATTATGTTTCTATGGAAAACATTTCAGAAATCCTAAAATATTTTTGATAGTAAGTTTAATAATTATATGTCAAAATACTTAAATGCAATGAGGAATTATCTTTTATTCATATTACACATGGTATTTAGAAAATACAATGATGTGCTATTTATTGCAAGCATGGAAATTTAAAAAATAAATTTTTTATGACAAAGATAAAAGACAAATTATTTTTCCAAATATTAATGCATTTTGGTATGGCCCTAGGATTACACAGATAAGAGGCACAAGCTAGAAAAAAATGATAAAATAAATTTAAATTTCAGTGAATTGGGAGAGAGGACAGGGATGCTAAGAAAAATATAAATGAAAAGAACAACCACCAAATAAATAGCAAAATAAGAAAACCAACAGCATAATAAGATTATTGAAGTAGTGAAACTACAAAACAAAACGAGTATTTCTCACATGCAAATACTGATTTACTATGCATTCATCCCTCTTTTAAGAGACAGGGCAGGAAGAGAGAGAGAGAGAGAATGGGGGGGAAATGAGGTGTAGAAATGCAAGACTGACCGGAGGGCTGACCAGAGAGGATTGAAGTGTCTGGTTTTCTACAACAAATGCTACAAAAATGGAGTTAGATTCACAAGAGAAAAAAAAAAAAACACTTTTATCAAAGACAATGCCATCCAGGCATGGGAAGACTAAGATTGAGATGAAAAGATATCTCAGGAGGGGAGTAAGAGACAGATGCAAAACATAAAAGACTAGAAGTTCAGTTTGCTGAAAACAACTATTTAGGAGAAACTGAATTCAAAAATATTCTGAATGCAGACCTTTGAATAACTTGGTTGAAGACCTGCTGAGGAAATAAGGCTGTCAGAAATAGGAAATGATGCATATGGAAACAATCAATAGCTTATAGCAGAGGGTGAGGGCACATCAACACAAAGTCTACTCCTAATTATCATTTAAATCCACAAATAGCCTTTAACATTTTGGCAAATCAAGTCACATACAGTTATATATGGACCAAAAGACTAAAATACTGCCGTGATGCAAATCCCCTTTCTCATCTGAGTTACTTTGATTCCTATTGCAAAGGAAATGAGGTTGGTCTTGGTAGACTGAACTGCATGATTGGCTTTAATGTTCAAAACTCATTTGATTGTCAATATTCTCCCAATACTCTGCTTCCTCTTTAAAAACATGGATTAATAGTATTTTTGAATAAGTTCCCCACAAATGTGGGGGAGAAGAGAGTCGGCTTTTAAAATGCAACTTCCCTTGTTGTACTCAATAAATAAACTCAAATATTTAACAAGTTATATTTCTTAAACTTTTACTGATAAATTAAATTTCATTTTCAATGAATAATACATTCTATACATTATGAATTCAGAGGCTTTAATATTCATTTATGGGAAATGCTATTTTTTTCAAATATATCTTTATATATCTGGATTTTCATATATTTTATTCCATAAATTTCATTTATTTTATTTATTTCTGAATATGTCTGTTATTTGTGAAATAGTATGCTAAATAAATAATTGTAAAAATTTGCTTGACTGAGAATCATAAAAGTATTCATTGTTGATTTAATTGGTTTAGGAGGTACAGGTTTCCCCCCAAGACTTAGGCCTTTGAACGACCACTTTCTTTTGGGTTCCTTATCCTGATGCCCGTTTCCTGCATCATCTTGGCAGGTAAGCAGCCATAAAATCTAAAGAACTAAAGGTGCCAGTTACTTTGCCAATACAACTAGGCAAAGGGGAACTCTAGGAGGTGTTTCTGTGTTAATATACAGGGAGTTGTATCTCCTTATTTTCAGAGTTGTATGGGTATAACCAGATTAATGTAACCATTTCCTTATTGCTGTGTAATTATATAATTATATTCTCTACCAAATATTGCTATTTCAAATGATGTTTCAAAACATGCTTCTACATGATTCTTTGTGGTCATTTGTATGTCTTTACAATATTTATTTAAACGTAGAAGTATTTTTAATCTCCAGAAAATATATTTCTTCCAACTGCTGTACATATTTGACTTCCACGAAGTTGTGTGAATGAATTATATTAAACAGTCCCCATACACTAGATTACAGGATATTTTTATATAAATATTTTTTTAATATATATCTCCCTGACCTCTACTGAGATTGAGCATCATTATCTCTTACTGTTTGCAGAGATCTTTCATGTATTCATGAAAAAAAAAAAACCCTTTGTACATTTTATGTCATAAGTATTCTTCCCACTTTGTAATTTGCATTTTAATTTTTTTTGTAGGACACCTTATTGTACAGTTATTTGTGGGGAAAGAACAGGCAGTCTTAACTTATTTGCTTTAATTTTATGTAATATACTTCTGTGAAAATTTCTCTCCTTATGAATTTTTGGAGTTTGCATTCTGGCTTAAAAATACTCAAAAATTTTAAAAAGCATGGAAGTACTTCTATTAAAAACACTGCTTTATGTGCTGTACATTTAGCAATAAATGAGAAGACAGTTTTGAACTTGAAGGTGTAAGACAGTTTTTGAACTTCGAGGTTTACATACTATGTTACATACTATGACAGGCAGAAAAATGGACCCCCAAACATGTTCTGTCCCAATCCCAGGAAACTGAATATATTACCTTAAATAGCAAAAGAGACTTTGAAAAATAAAGTTAAGAATCTTGAACTGGGGAGATTATTCTGGATTATCTGGATAGGCCCAGTATAATCACAGGGGCCCTTATAAGTGAAAGAGGTAGGTGAGAAAGTCAGAGGCAGAAAAGAATATGTGGAGATGTGAAGTTAAAGTGATAAGATCCCTGGTTTTGAAAATGGAAAGGGATCATAAATCAAGGAATAAAGACAGTCTCTAAAAGCTTGAAAAGGCATGAAGTAGAATCTTCCCTCAAGTCTCCAGAAGGAATACAGCCCTATTGACAACTTGACTTTAGCCCAGAGAGACCTATTTCATAGTTCTGCCCACAACTGTAAGATAATAAATTTGTGTTATTTTAAGGCACTAATTTGTGGTGATTTGTTACAGCAGTAATAGGAAAATACTACACACACACACTAAACTAGGTAAGTAAACAAATACTTACTCTCAGTAGGTTTATGGTTAAGGAAGAGAAAAATGGGTAAGGTTATAGAATGGGGCTACCCAATATGGTAGCCATTAGCCATGGACTCAGGCAGCAAAGAAGAGGGCTTTTGTAGACATCTGGCCACTTCCACCTCAGTAATATCACTAATGATAATTGTTCATAAGGGCAATATGACCAAAAAAGGTAAGGCAAAAAGCACAGAATGAGATAAAAATGATATAAAATTTTGATAAAATTTGTGTTCCGTTCAAGAGATTAAAATGATTTGAACATTGGAGAACATAATAACTTGATTTCTTTTGGATACAAAACCACAAAACAGGGCTTCCCTGGTGGCGCAGTGGTTGAGGGCCCGCCTGCCGATGCAGGGGGCACAGGTTCTTGCCCCGGTCCGGGAGGATCCCACGTGCCGTGGAACGGCTGGGCTCATGGGCCATGGCCGCTGAGCATGTGCATCCAAAGCCTGTGCTCCGCGATGGGAGAGGCCACAACAACGAGAGGCCCGCGAACCGCAAAAAAAACCAAAACCAAAACCAAAACCAAAACCAAAAACAACACAGAACAACACATAAAAGACTGACAAATTTGATATTTGTATGATAAAAGATGTCACACACACAAAAAAGATGTCACAAACAAAAATAACAAGTGACAGACTGGGGAAAAAATATTTGCAACATATACTACAGTTAAAAGATCTTATCCACAATATGTCAATGTCCCTACAAATGGAAATTGAAACAAAAATAGAGAAGCAAAGAAGAAAATATTTGCAAATAAATGGACGTTTTATTAAAGAATAACAATTAACTAATAAATGTACGAAAGGTTGGTCAATTCCAACTTTATTCCTAATTCTACTTCTAAAGCTAATCTTAACCTAATTTTATGATTAGTCTAGGTTGAGAGAGACCTCAGAGTAAACTGTCTAAGAGTAAACTCCTAGTGTCTTGATTGAGACAGAATATAGGAGATAAAACAAGAGATGATGACATTGCTTTCTGAGAATTTTTATTACTTGGAATCTGTGAAGAATTGGAAGGTAAAATTAAGCTAAATTGCTATATTATAGCTCTTATTTTTAGTGTTGAACAGAAAGATGAAGTTCAAATTTATAAAACTTCTAAGGGATAAGTCTAAGATCAGTAATATTCCCTTTGTATTTTTCCATTTTTTATAGGAAGGAGATATTAGATCTATTTTTGGAAGCTGTATTGTAAGCCACATTTAAACTTTCGAATGGATACTTTCATTGTAGAATATTTCTGTTGACAATATAAACTATCCCACTTAGCACTGTCAAATCATGTTTACCATGAATTCCATTTTCCTTGACATCATACTACTGCTATCTGAGAACACAAGACTATTGCTCAGTCATATCTTTTCCTAGCGGAGATTTTAAGGGTTTTGAAATTAGTGTTCTTTCAAAAATAAGTGTGACTATTCTCCTAAAGTTCTGGATAGTAAACTAGGCTGATTCCTTTATCTATATCAAAATTCTTCTGCCTAACATTTTCTAGAAGATTTTGTTCATAATATAGATGTGTATGTTATTTAACGTGTTTTATATCACTGCATATTTTCATAACTATATGTCATACACTTTGTTACTGGAAATAAAGAAGAAAATAATTAAAAACTGAAAACATACATAGGTTAAAGCTTAATTCAAAGTTAAAGAATCTGAATATACAGTATCTAATTTCCAAAGGTGTGATAATTTAGTCTTTTAAGAACGTTGAATTCACTTTGCCTTAGTTCAGAGTCTTTAACTTTTTATTTCTTAAGATCAGATGTCTGCCTTAAGGGTTGAGCCAATTGCGATGTCATGGCAAGACAGATATTTATTCTTGTTTTTTAAGAGTAGTCATCTTTTTTAGTAGTAACTCCTAATCCACTTCACTTTTTGACCTCTCACCTGGTCTTTGGGGAGCCCTGTTATCCTGTCATCTGCCTAAATGTTCAATGTAATCATGTTGCTGCATGTCCAATCTCATCTCAGAAATATATCCTATCTCTTATCCTCAGTGACTCTAACTTTTCTGAAGGTGTGTGTTGGGTCTGATGCTGACAATTATTTTTCCACAATAGCTTCTGTTATCATTTTTCCTCATTAGTGCTGCAGAACTGATCAATGTCCCAGTCTCCATATCCCAAGGCTAATTATCTTACAGTAATCTAAATTGAATTAAATTTGCTATCTACTAGCACAACCAATTAAAAAATATTGTAAAAACTTCACTATTACTAATGGATATAACATTAAAAGGGAGAGAAAAAAACAGCCTTCTTAAAATTGAACTAAAAATGTGGCATGGCAAATATACAGACACATACCACTAAAAAAGTAAAAAAAAAAAGTATTAATGATTCTGTTAAAATAGTATTTGTTTTAACATCTTTATTGGAGTATAATTGCTTTACAATGGTGTCTTAGTTTCTGCTTTATAACAAAGTGCATCAGTTATACATATACATATGTTCCCATATCTCTTCCCTCTTGCGTCTCCCTCCCTCCCACCCTCCCTATCCCACCCCTCTAGGTGGTCACAAAGCACCAAGCTGATCTCCCTGTGCCATGCGGCTGCTTCCCACTAGCTATCTATAAAATAGCATTTTTATTTCTCATGATTCTTTTCATCCATAGGGTAATATGCAATGCTGGGCACTATATATTATCTCCCTGATTTTACACAAAACATTCTTGGAGCTATTTATATTGTCTACCTATAACATCCCTCAAAATAGCATGCTACAAATATATGTTGGGAAAACAACCTATCTCTATTTGACCCTAAGCTTTTTATGAGTCATATGTCCTCATATGCTTGACTCTGTTGATTTAACTTTTCTTACTCCATGTCAATATGTATCAATGTGTAATTTAAGGAGTATTTATAAAGAGCCACCTGGTGTTTTTTTCCAAATTTAGGCTATCTGGTTTTAACACCTGCCCACCTCCCAATAGTTCTGATTCAGTACGCCTACTCTAGTAGGGCTTGAGGATATGCATTTTAAAGTATCCCAGGCTATTTCTTACGTACATGACATGTGAGAGTCATTGAATTACCAGTCAATTCATTCAATTACACAGAAGAGTTATTTTCAAGGCACAAAATGAATCATTGTGGTATAGAGGGTAAATATTAAGCCTTCTATTTATTTTTTTTACCTAAACTAAGATAGAACTTAGGGCTTTCCTGGTGGCGCAGTGGTTGAGAGTCCGCCTGCCCATGCAGGGGGCACGGGTTCGTGCCCCGGTCCGGGAAGATCCCACATGCCGTGGAGCAGCTGGGCCCGTGAGCCATGGCTGCTGAGCCTGCGCCTCCGGAGCCTGTGCTCCGCAACGGGAGAGGCCACAAAAGTGAGAGGCCCGCGTACCGCAAAAAAAAAAAAAAAACAGAACTTAGACTTTAGTAATATTTAATGCCAAAATAGAAGTAGTCTCCTTAGGTAATCACATGGGCTATTGGTATGTGGGATATCCTTAAGGAAGCAGTGCATTTCCATAGGCAGAGGAGTTATGAGGGACATCTTCCCTCACTTTCTGTGTGCTGCATTGTAAGACAGTTTCTATGTATCCTGTTAAGTTTGTTTACAGATAATGTTATCTAGTCTTTTTTTAAAATAAATTTCTTTATTTATTTTTGGCTGCGTTGGGTCTTGTTGCTGTGCGTGGACTTTCTCTAGTTGCAGTGGGTGGGGGCTACTCTTCATTGCGGTGCGCGGGCTTCTCATTGCGGTGGCTTCTCTTGTTGTGGCTCACAGCTCAGTAGTTGTGGTGCACAGGCTCCGTAGTTGTGGCTCGCGGGCTCTAGAGCACAGGCTCAGTAGTTGTGGTGCATGGGCTTAGTTGCTCCGCAGCATGTGGGATCTTCCCGGACTAGGGATCAAACCATGTCCCCTGCATTGGCAGGCGGATTCTTAACCACTGCGCCACCAGGGAAGTCCATGTTCTCTAGTCTTAACCAGTGTTTAGAAAATGGAGAATTAACTTATCTTCCTGTAAAGAAACTAGTAATAAAGGATAATAATAAATATTTCAGAATATGTTACCTGTTAAAAGAAATGGCAGGGTCATTGTTTCTTATTGGACAGTCACTAAAACAGAAAGCAAAAACCCAATGGCAATATTGCAGAAAAATAATGAATTTTTTTTCATGTTTCTCACTGGATAACAAATGGCAAAAGCCCTATAGCATTGCTGAAACATTTGCTTTACTGGAACAGTAGAATTAGCTAGACTAATATACATAAAACAAAGTAGAAAAATAAAAATGCATTATTTTGTCAGTATGCACTTTTGACAGGTGCTAGAGTGTATTACTGATGATTTAAAGAAACAAGTTTTAGGAAAATTATGCACTGTGGGAGGTCTACCTGACAGTCCAGATATTTTTAATGTGTCTCATTTTATTTTCTAGACTTTGTTTCATAAACTAATACATCAAGAAGCGCTTTTTGTAAGCTGCTAATGGAAAAATGCACTGGAAAATGAATGTCTTTTAAAGTCAATAAAACTTTTAAAATATTTTGGGAAAAAGCTAAATGGTCTAGGCTAAGGGTACAAAGAGATCATACCACGCATTAATATCACGACATTTTTTAGCGAATAGCTATTGTTCCTCTACACAGGTAGATGTCAAAGATGCATACATTATACCTGTCAATAGGTCATTAATTTCACAAAATGAGATCTTTAAAATGTATAGTAGACTTTTATAATATTATAAGGACATAGAGAATAGCTGGGAAAATCTTTTTAACCACAGAGAAGTAGGCTGGTTATCTTCTGGAACAGTGGTTAAAATAATTGAGTAAAAATTAGTGGCAGTTTAAAAAACAAATGTTTTCCACTTTTATTGAAACTTTTTTGATGACAAATGTCTATTAGTAGTATATTACTTGGTAGAAATTTTTGAAAATGTAAATACAATTTAAAGGTCATTATTTGAAAATAAAAGAAATTTCTGTATAAGAAATGCTTTTGATATGACTATTTCAATATTTCCCAACATTTTACCATTTTGTTAGCTAAAATAATGTGGCAGTTTAAAAAATAAATATGTTTTCCACTTTTATTGAATCTTTCTTGATGATAAATGTCTATTAGTAGTATATTACTTGGTAGAAATTTTGAAAATGTAAATACAATTTAAAGGTCATTATTTGAAAATGACAGAAATTTCTGTTAATAAGAAACGCTTTTGATATGACTATTTCAATATGTCCCAACATTTTACCATTTTGTTAGCTAAAATAATGTGTGACTTAAAACAATACGTTTAAATCTATACCCTAAAAAAATTGAAAATACATTCTAATCTATTTAAAATGTTTCAAAATTAACATTTTTGAGAGACTTTGAAGCAATTTGTAATTTATATAAAATACATATATTTTCAGATAAATTCATAAAAGCAACATTCAAGATGATAGGATTTTAACCTCTCAATTTTAACAGAAGTCTTTACATACTTATACACACAGATTTACAAAGTAATACTTTTAAGTTTACTCAATATTTTTCTATTTGCATGTACTTGTGTATATTATATATATTTGTGGAGTCTCATTTTCAGGTATCACAGCTAATACAACCAATTATCAAAATAAACTAAACCTAAAAACCTTCAAATTACTTTCCCAGTGTGTTAAAGCTGAATATTCAGAAATAATAGCACAAATACAAGTGCATTTCTCTATAAAATACTAAATTACTTATAATAGTAAAGGCCAAAAGCTTTGTAAAGTCAATACATAAAAATAGAATCACTAATTTAAAATGTTTTTTATTTTGACACATTCTTGTACACATGGTTTTTGCTTTTTTTTGTGTAGTAAATTATTAACAGAGTGAGGTATATACACCCTTCAACTTGCAATTAAATAAATCTGCATATATTAGGGAGTATGCAACTTTTTTTTTTAACTGACAGAAACATGGTCAAAATGTTTGGAGGACACTGACATAGATGACTGTGCTCATGAAAAACTCTTTTTGACAGTCACAGTGTGCAATCCTAAATTCATTCATTCATCTCAGAGGAGCTTGGATAAGAGAGGTGAATGATTATTGTTATTAAAACCAGAAGAAAATCAGTGATGTGCTGGAAAGGTTTAAAAACAGGATGGGGGTGGGAAGAAGCCCTGATTTGTAGTGTTCGCTGATTTCCTTAATGAAAATACTCCCACCACAGCTGATTTCAGACTACAGAAAGGACATCATGCAGGGATGGGAACTGATGTACACAATCAAATCTTGGGAACTGGTACAAGCAGGTCTAAACACCACTAGATAGAGCCCATGTCCTGTTGGCAAGAGATTATTCCACTCTCATTTGTCAAAAATGTCATGTGAAATTCCAGCAAATAAACTGCTAACTCAAATTGGCTTGTCTTTTAAATTTTTTCACTACAGTATTGAATAAGTACTCTGAACATGTTTGTTCAATAAATGTTGCTTTCTAATTGTGATCATTTTCATTTTCACATTCTTAAATTTAACAATGCAATGTATAGGTACATGTGCTTTCTAAGTATGTTTGCTAGGAAAGTGAGTAGGATATGGAGAGTAAGAGGGAAAGGGAGAGAAGACATACTTCTGCAATAGAGGAAAGAGATGCTATGTAAACATGGTTTTCTGCAGAATTAGTTTAAATGGTTGAATAAGAATAACTAAGAAAACCAAGTTTGACATACATAAACTTCCCACCATAATTTTATAAGAATACAT
Source organism: Orcinus orca (assembly GCF_937001465.1). Taxonomy (NCBI): domain Eukaryota; kingdom Metazoa; phylum Chordata; class Mammalia; order Artiodactyla; family Delphinidae; genus Orcinus; species Orcinus orca. Next base: position 24,255,723 of record NC_064563.1, read on the forward strand.
GTAAAAATAACACACACACACACACACACACACACACACATACACACAGTCAACATAATTAGAGAAAAGCTATTCAGTGTCCTGAATAAGCTTCCTCAGAACAAAAGACTGAAAGCATTCTACTCTCATGTAAACTAATTTCTATTCTAGTGTTTCTCCACTAAGCAAATTATTTTTCCTTTCTCGTTAAGATTAATTTAGAAAAGAATGGAGTATTTGATTGCTGCTGGATTCTTTGTCAGTACACTGATCACATACAAGAATCAATTACACTTGGCTCACCCAATTCTTAAAAATGATTTTATATTGCTTTATAACTCCAATCTATTTGTCAAATTACCCTGCCATTATCTTTGTATTCACTAAAGCTAGGACAAAATTGTGTTTAATAAACAGTTTACTTTAATATCCTAAAGTTGAAAAAAGATAATTGAACAAACACTATGAAAATATACACTTAGAAATTAACATCCCTGCTTACTTTAGATATTAACATCCCTGCTTACTTCATACTAGAATCTAATTCTACTTACATAAAATAATACCCTTTATATGATGGAAGCAAGCCACAAATTATATTAATTTTTCTCAAATATTTTAAAGGAAAAGGAATGGAATCTTCATCTGACTAACTGAACTTGTTGCTAGCAAAGATAATTAAATCATCGTGCCTCAAACTTTGCTATGTAGCTGGAAAAAACACAATAATTCATGGATTATTGCACAAATCTCCTAACTGGATTGTTTGCCTCCAAGCTCACCCTCCTCTACTCCATTGTCCACATTGCTGTCAAGTTAATTTTTCTTTTATATCAATTGATTTGCTTCCTTATTTGCTTCCATGGACAGAATTTCTATCAAATAAACTCCATGAATAGACTGTCAAGGTCTTTGACAACATAGCTTGAAATGAATCATTCCTTTAGTCATTCACTCCTGTATTCATTCATTCATTCAAAAGTGTTTTTGAGGTTTATTTACTAAAGATCCCCCAAATATTTGTGATTTTTTAAAGAGAATATATTTTAGAGCCGTTTTTGGTTCACAGCGAAATTGCGAGAAAGGTACAGAGATTTTCCTATATTCCCTGACCCTACATGTGCATAGCTGCTTCCTTTATCCACATCCTCCACCAGAGTGGCACATTTCTTACAATTAATGAACATGTTGACACATCACAATGACTCCAAATCCATAGTTTACATTAAGGGTCACTTTTGGTGTTGTACGTTCTATGGGTTTGAACAAATGTATTAGGACAAGTATCCATCATTATAATATACAGAGTATTTTCACTGCTCTGTGCTCCACCTATTCATCCCTCTCCTCCCTCCACCCACTGGCAACCGCTGATCTTTTTATTGTCTTCAGTTTTGCCTTTTCAAGAATGTCATATAGTTGGAATCAAACAGTATGTAGCTCTTTCACATTGGCTTCTTTTACTTAGTAAAAGAGTCCTTTTAAGAGGCATCCATTTCTTTTCATAGCTAAATAGTTCATTTCTCTTAGTGTTGAATAATATTCTATTATCTAGACAGAATTATTTCCAAAATTCAACACATATTTTTGATCTCCCGTTATATATCTCAGATACATTGCTAGGCATTGAGGAGAAAAAAGCTTTGTACCTGGTATCAGTATAAAGATCATCTTTATGTATCTTTAACTTAGCATATAACTTAAAAACCCTTGAGGGCAGGATGTAATTCATACTCGTTTGCAACTTTGAGGAAAAGCAGGATAATAAAAACATAATGAACACAAAAATGTATGTTACTGCTGCTGTGATAATGATTATGAAGATAATGATGGTGACAATAAAGAAAATGGGAAATACTCTGCAATTTTACCACTAATAAATCATAGAGTTAAAAACTATGAATAGTATCCATGCTAATGGGGATATCTTTAGAAACCTAAATGACAAAACCTTTACATCTGGATAAGCTAAAAAACAATCAATACTGCATTCCACGTTATCCTGCTTGACAGAATACACAGACACACACACATACACACGCATTTTTAAACACTTTGTAACATAACGTATTACTATAAAAATTGTATTCTTACCTGGAGTAAAATATTGAATATATATTCATTGATTCTCTGTTTTTATTGGATGGGGACAATGCAATCCTTGTTAAATATTTAAAATATTTAAATACTTAAATATTTAAATGTCTACTGTGTTAATGCAGGAAATTGTTGCCAAACTCATGAGCTCTATAAATTGTCAGCTCCTTCACATAGACTTTTCTCTCCCCATGTAAAAGCAGTATTCAGATACCAAATGCTTTGCATTTATTTTAATGGCACACAGATGCATATTTTACCTAGCATTATTGTTATGTCTACCGGAAACTTTTTGACCTGTTATTTCCCTCCAAACTCCTATTCTGATAGATTAGATATACTTTGAGGTCAGTCCCCACGTTCTATTTATATTTGTGTTCCTCTCAACACCCTGGAGATCAAGAGTGTTGTAAATGTCGACCAAGAGTATTGTAAATCAAAACGTTATCTATCTCTTTTCCCAAAGTTGCATCCAAGTAGATGGTGTCTTACAAGAAAGGTACTTATTTCCTCTGAGTCAGGGACTGTAAAGAATGGGAGGTACATTGGAAATGTGCTTTCTTCTCTTTTGCTCCTCCCCGATTCCATGGTTTTTTTCTCTTGTGGTTTCTTCCTCTTTTCTTTGCCTACTAAATTTAACATGGAAGTATGAATTCAGAATTTTGAGTTTAAGATCATGATTATCTGATTTCTCTGTTTTGTATTGCTGGCCACAGATAGAAAGACTCTAACAAAGCTGTATATTATTTCCTTTCTAATTTAGCTAGGCTTGCTTGGGAAGATAAAAGACTGTGGGATTATATTATAACTAACGAAAAATAGTGTTACACCCACCAACATTCTGACTTTCTAGTAAATGTCCTAAAGCCATGGCCCTATTATATCTATAACTTTGATTTCCAAGAAACAAAGCAAAAAAAATTAAAACAAAACAACAAACCAGTTTTGAGCTGCTTACATAATAAATATCAAGATTTGTCAAATTATGAATTGGAAGTGGAGATCAGGTGAATCCTTATTACCATTCATAGTATCTTACGCCTGCCTCTTTTATGTTTCAGCATCTATCTCTAGCAACAACCCACTTTAGGTGCATAGTTTTATATTCATTAAAGTTATTTGACTCTAAGCAAAGAAACAGTCTCATTATAAATTAAACAGCCAGAAACACATTAAACAGTAAGTAAATTTCAATAAATAAAATATAAGTCACAAAGTTATGGAGAAACTTGAACAACCAGGCCATTAGAAGAATAGGAACGAGGACATTTTTAGGCTGTTGGTAGTAGGATGTTACGAGTCATTCTTGTAAAATGCTGCCATCAGATGGCTCATCTCACAACTGTCATTTTTCTTTGGTTTGATTTTCATTTGCCAGGTTCTATATCTGGCAAATCACATAAATTACATTGTGTGAGGGAAGGGATGGCTATGAAGATATAAAACAAGAAATGAACCATTACTAGGATTTCAGTGAAATAATTGTTGGTGAGTTACAAAAAAGACATTTAGAAAGCAACCCTAGCATAAAGAACAACTTCTTTAGTTTCTTAAAATTAAAAAAAGGTAAGAACAAAGAAGTCATACAGTCCTACTTTTTCCATGTGCTTGCTCTCCATGGCACTTTTGTCATATGTTAGTTACATTTACTTCAATGTTATGTTTACTTATCTGTATCCCCCATGAGGGTCCAAGACCTTTAAATGTCAGGAGCTTATCTATCTTATTCACCACTTTACCCCCCAAAACATAATACAGTTTCTGATACATAGTATGCTCAACACATATTTAACATATAAATTATTAAATATTATCAATAATAGTAAAATTGGGATCTCAAAGATTTAAGGGTCATATTTATTGTTACACGTCTAATTTGTTGCATACCTGATAGCAGAGTATGAGAACCCTACCTTCTATTCCAGGGCTTTTATATATATGTGTGTGTGTGTGTGTGTGTGTGTGTGTGTAGGTACATTTCTATACTTCATTTATTTGCCTATATTCAAATCTCATAAGTTTTAGTTATTGAGTACACATAAGCAGTGTTGATATTTACCTCCAATTAATCATCTATCACACATATTTACATATTTAATAGTCATTCTAGGAACAGGGAATAATTTGGGTATTATTAGCTCTGCTTTGCTAAGAAACTGTAGCTTAGAATATTGTAACATTCCTGAAAAGTACTAGAGTCAAGATTGGAACCCAAGTTTGCTTAGAATTCTTCTCATCATATTACTACTATGAACAGATTCTAGTGTCTAATTCACTACATTTTGAGTTATATTTAGTTGTTCAATCAATTATGCTTGTATACTTTAGTACATTCTATCTTAATTAAATTTATTCTTTAAAAAAATCACTATATATCAATTTTATCCTAAGTATTATGCTAAGTATTAGAGATATGATAATGGAAAATGTAGTTCCTGAAGTTTATAGATTAATGGGAGATTAAAGCAAGCTATGAGGCTAAGACAATGGTAAGCACCCCATTCGATGGGGTTCTTCCAAAGGCTATTTAGCCTAAATTTATGAGGAGTCTGAAAACTCAAGGAAATATCTTGACTGCATCCTAAGGATACTCTGGACATATGCAAGCTAAAGAGTGGGTAATATATTCTGTTTAGGAACTAGTTTTTAAGAAGGCAAAAATTGAGATGGGAAAAGTAATCAGGATCCAGATAGCAAAAGGCTTTATATTACATGCTTAGGCATATGGCATTTATATTCAAGGAAACTAAGAACCTTTGATATATTTAAGCAAGGGAGTTATTTGAGATGTTTTTTGTAATAGGAAGATTACTCTGACTTCAGAGTAAAGAGTGGATGGGGGGGAATATTGGAGCAGAGATAAAAGGGCTTAACTAGAGCTAAACTAGAAGATGCTTGATAATTTAAAAAATAACATGTATGAAGATGACTTGAACAAATATGGTGCAGTAGACGTCTTGGATAGAAATAAAGATATTAAACCAAAACTGTGGAATAAACAGAATTTAGAGGAAAAAAAAGACACTGCCCAAATTTTGATGGGAGTGTTTGAGATAAATGATGTTGCCCAGTGATCAAAAAGGCATATGAGGATGTAAGGTAAGTAACACTAGTTAATATAATAGATAAAACCTGAATTCTCAGTAGCTAAATACAACATTTATTGTATTTACAACATATATTTATTTCTAGTTCACACTACAGTCCAATGTTAAGTGTTTCTGGTTGAGGAATATTCTGTGTGGTCATTCAGAACTTCAAGTTCAACCATTTGGGTGCTTGTGGATCCTCTCTAATCAACTAGCAGAAACAGAGAGTATGGAAGATTACCCATGGAGGATTTATGTGGGCCATGCCTCCCATCACTTCTAATATTGTTTATTTAGTTATAGCACAAACATATGATATATCCAATGGGAAATATAGTCTAGTTATGTATCTGGGAAAAAAAAACATAGTTTTTATATAAGACATAGTAGTCTAAGCCTCTAGAAAGCAGTAGGTTTGTGCACAAAAATGTTTGATTATTATTGATTATTAAACAATGTTTATTATTGTTCAGATATAAAGAAGTATATTCTTAAAACCATACGTCTTTAATAGAAACCTAGGGTAAACTTGCTGAGTTGGATTGGAAATGTAGTAAGAAAATCAACTCTTTGATACTCCCTGTGTTTTAAATGCCTTGCCTTTTAGTAAAATTTATTTTTCTCAGATGTTTGCTTTAGGAAAAATTGCAATAACAAAACAATGTGCTAGTTTAGTTATGATGGAAATTGAAGAGTTTTCTTTCCACAAGCATTGTTCCAGATGTACTAGACTTGTTGCTAAGTACTGTGGAAAGGGAATGTTGCCTGCCGTCAAGTTATCAGCCACTGCAGCTGTCTGCCCACCTTCCCTCAGCCCAGACCCTGCCATGGTGCCCCCTGAGGGGAATTCAGTTTGAAGAAAAACAGGAAGCATTCTATGCTGTAGATACTGGCCCAGAATAGTTAAGGTGCATCTCTAACAAATAATTTCAATGAGTCCAGACTCTTGCATCTTCCCATATATAGAAAAGCACTAAAATCATTAACTTAAGATGTCTGGTGTTTGTGATTAGCAGTAATCTTTTGATGTTTGACTACATGTTTTTGTTTTTGCTTTTTCAGCGAAAACTCCCACATATCCTGACTACTCCTTTACATCTTCGGTCTTTAGAGCAGCTCCTCTGAGCTATCTGAGAGGCTCTCTCCCAGGCTACAGTTCTCAGTAAGGTCCCCAAATAAAACTTAACTCAAAATTTTAGATTGTGCATTTTTTCAGTCGACAGTATACAACGAGTTCTAAAATTTTGCAACTTGCTAACATTAAATATAGTTCATCAGAGAGCACATACAATGTAGATACATTTGGAAAGGCATTCATATTTTGCTTTTAGTTTCCCTTCCAAAGAACTCTATGTGTGTGTCATGGAACCCAACAGTCAGAGTATTATAGGCACACAAAAAGTGCTTATGAACTGCTTGTCTAATTTTGATTCACTACTAAATTTGAGGACTAATTTTTGAAAGAGAACAAACAGGCAGGTAACCTGGTTGGAAATATTTCAGTTTTTCAACTAAATTAAGAAACTTAGCATTATTATATTTTGCTTGAATATTATACTAATCAGGATGATTCATGTAGAAAACCAAAAACAAAAAAAACAAAAAAAAAAAACCAGAAAAAAAAAAAACTTTCCCTTTGTTTCAGGATTCAACTGTTTTCCTAACATTTGACAAACTCTTTAATAGCAACGTGCAAAGCTGCCTCCTTCGATAAAATTACACCTGACAAGTCTACACAAAGCCTTTTTTTCTTTAAGTTTAATTTTTTTCTTCCAGGTGCTTTGAAAAAAGTAAAAGAGCAGAGAAAATGGGTGAATGTCATCATTTCACATGGAAAGACCTGAGTAGTTCTTTGTATTAGAAGATAAGTCCCTATACCTTTCAAATGGCTTTCATTTCTTTTTGAAAGAACCAGTGAATATACACAATGATCCTAGTAATCATTCACACACACAAAAGGTATAATTTTCTGACAATTTCCTTGAATTTTTCAGTCCCATTTATCATATCTGTGATTTATTTCTAACGAAGTTATTGGTCTTAGATTTTTTCTTTTCTTTCTACTATTTAATACTTTATTTAACATTTACAGCTATTTTCAAGCTTCAAGTTAAAAGGGTATACTTCAGTTTTTCATCCCACTGCCCCAGATCATTCTTAACTTTTTTTGTTCCTCCAAACCCTTGGACGTCTAAAAAGATAGCAAAGGGTAAAAGGAGGAAAATAAAAGCTGAAAGAAGAAAATTTTTTAAAAGGAAGCACAAAAAAGAAATAATATTCAAATGAAGGGAATTAAAAGGATAAGAAAAAGAACATTCCCTAACAAGCATCTAATTTCATTTGAGAATACAGCCTTACACCTCAAACCATCCCATCTTTTATTTCTATCTTCTTCTCTGTGGTACAGTCAACAAGTAAATATATATATTATTGTTATTTTTGAATAGTTAAACTAACACCGAGGTGTTGGGATTTAACAGTGGTTTGGTAGTACTAGGCAAAGGAGAGTGAAAATCATATTGACTTTTTAATAGGATTTGAAAATCCTATTAAAAAGTTAATATGATTTTGAAAATTATATTGACTCTGTGAATTTACTTTAGGACTCCTCAATAGAATTCTGCTTTCACCTCATTTTTCCCAACATATGCTATTCTTAGTTGGCGAGAAAGTTCAGAGACATGCAAGTGCTAGATACCAAAAACCAAAATGCAAATGAATGATCAGTAGTCTTTTAAGATATATAATAAAAAAGATAAACAATCAATCTGTGTAAAATCAATTTATAAAGAAATTATAAAAGATAGTAATTTATATTGTATTATATTATTTTATATGCACACACTATATATGTATGTATACCATGAACATGCATATGTAAATATGTTATATATTATTCTTATAGGTTTTTAAAAATCTATATAAATGGTATCATAATGATATCATACTATAATATGTGATGTTCTGCAACTTGTTTTGTTTTTTAATGTCAAGAATATGTTCCTGAGAACTATCCATATTGCCATATATAGATCTCATTCCATTTGTTGTATATCCCATTATGTAACCATCACAGTGTTTCTCTTTAAAACTATAAAACACACAAGGAAACTACTACAATAAAATATGCTAATGTATACCTAGTGGTTTCCTCTGGTGGAAGAATTATTTTTTATTTTCCACTCCTTTATAATTTTTACTTTCTATTTTTATAATGACTATATTATTTTTATAATAATAGAAATAGCTCTTGTTAAACTCTACTACTAGAGGTTAGTCATATAAAATAATTCTTAATATATATTTGATGTATTTTTAATTGATATATATATTTAATTGATATATATTTGATGAATTTTTAGATAACTTCTATCATAAAAAGTCTGATTTTCTCCATTAAGGGATTCTTGTAAGGGACCATTTTCATGTACATTTATTTCTCATCCATCCTTAAGTACTTGAAATAGCTAGAGCAAGATTTGGAATGGGAAACTTAATACTGCAACAGCAGTCACCTTATGCAAAACCTATCTGGGGTATTAGCAAGATGTGGATCACTGAAATAATTACACATTTAACTCTCAACATTCCTTATGGCTAATATCTTTTCAAATGATATTAACCTTCCAAGTATTGCTGGAATAACCATTTGTGCAATGTCAGTGTTTGAAGCAGCACACTTTGAACTAGATATACCCTTATTCTTTCATGGGAATCTAGACAGTTTTACAGCATTCCTAACAGTTAGTTTTATTCTTTCTAATCTGCATGTTTCAAGCCTCTAACTTATGATCCTCTCTGAGCCAGACAGAGAAGACCAGATTTGAACTTTTGTTTCTGAGTTGATAGGTATATCCCTTGTTAACATCCTCAAAGTAAACTCAAACTGCCATTTTTGTAAGGCACTCATTTGGTTCCTCCTCCCACCTTAGATCCTGAGCGAAGTTCAACTCTTCTCCCAACCTGCTACACTCATGACTCTCAGCATCAAACACAGTGTAAACTCTCACTCAGGCATTAGTTTTTTTGAAAATGACCCGGTGTTTCCTGTCCCGCCTCTGCTGACATATACTTGATATACTCAGTGTATTTCATATACAACGTCATTACGTGATTAGTTAGAGCATTATGAAAAAGAGGTCGTGGCCATGCTGGCAACTGTAGCACTTCAGAAACTTTGTGATTAATAGTCCCAACCCTATCTAGCTCTCTCTCTGCCTCTATTACAATGAGGTGCAGGTACAGAAATAGAAACGGTGCCTACCCCTCACATACACTAGACAACAAAGTAAACCATAGATCCCATAGGAGAAGACTAATTAGAATTATGCTAGCCATGGGAAAGATATGGGACTTTATGTTCTGATGGTCAACGTTATAAATGACCCATCAGCATTGCAGTTGCCCTGGACTCTGTCAGTAGCTGACCCTTTGAAGGGAAGGGACATCTATTAGAAGGAAAATGCTACCCCTCCTATCTCAGGAGATTGCAGAGGGTAAGTTTTAGGTCCTCTGACTGAGAATTAAAATCACACAAACATCTTGGCTCTAATAAGTACATAAGAGGTTTCTGGATAGGTGAAATGATGCCTCATTTTCACAGGTTTATTGCTTGTTTTACTGGCCAAAATCATTGAAAATAGAGATGATTCTCTCCACAAAATTAGTTTCTGACATACTAGAAATAAAATTGCTTGAGAAACAATAAAATATTTGGCAGCTAATTCGCTGCTTTTTACAGCTGCCACTGTGGAAACTTATCTGGAATTAATACGTGCTCCTCTCATATGGTTTGAGTCCTAAAGGCACATGTCTTCAAGTAGCATGATTTAGTTTCAACTTTTCTATTTATTCCTAGTCACCTCCATTCCTGTAGTTCACTCCATTTCCCAGTGGGATGCTTTGTGTCAGCAGAAGCTCCATAAATCTTCTGGACTTGAAAAAGATTATTTTCTGAAAATTCTAAGTGTGTTCCAGAGTCAATCAGAAAGATAGGTTCTTTACATATGGGAAAAAGTAAAGTGGATCGAATTACGTATTCCTTATATAGAGAAAATGATTTGAAGGCAGGTATTCTTTTCCAAGAAGACAAAATTTACAGTTTAAAGGTTGATATCTTAAAAGCTGAAACTTCTCTCAATCACTTCAGTAGTTCTCTCTACAAGTTTTACTGTTGATGTTGATTCTCACTAATTTTAAACAGTGGTTGCTCTTTCTTTTTTTCTGCTTTCTTTCCTTCCTTTCTCTCTCTCTCTCTCTCTTTTTTTTTTTTTTGGAACAAAGGCTTTCAATTTGCTTTGTTCAGTATGGAATCATTGGTTTTGGAAGACATAGGAATTCTAATAAGTAGAAATTCTCATTTTCATTAGTCCATTATCAAATATTGATAGAAATAAATGATTGCATCAGGTTTCACCTTCCGCTAAGATGGTCTCTGGTTTGTGGAACTGACTAAGTAACATGTCTTCTAGTGTCAGGCATAATGACTCAGAAGAGGATGCAACAGAGGCGTAAAGACTTGTACTGACCTGCGTGTCTTTCATGTACAGTCAGGGAACTTACTTTGAATATACGTGAAGGTTCATACAGGGAGAAAACCAATTTTAGAATGTATTTAAACAAAAGCAAGTCATTTTTCCTGTTTCACCTATTAGATTTTATACTTCAGTCATCATTCACTTCCTTATTAATATGAAAAGTCTTTCTTAAATGAGTATTGTTGATAGCCCTTTTTTTTTTCCCTATAATGTTGACAGTCCTACTTATATTAAATCTACTGGCCACAAAATGCCATTGTCCCTCTCACTTTTAATGCCCTTCCCTCCCACCCCCATCCTCCACCAATAAGCTGAGTTGAATTTAAAATTAAATATTTACAATTTGCTGCAAGGCATAAGGTGAAAAATTGGTAAATCGAGAACAGAATGAATTTTCAGCTACAAGTCTCACTCAGTCAATTTTAAAATTTAAATACACTCGGCTATATATCTTAGGCTCATTTAGAGAGCAGCTCTGTTAGGTATATAAGATGTATTAAGTTTCCATTTCTTCTTTCTGCAGAAAATTGCATGGCCTCAGATCACAAAGAATGAGCAGATGGTAAACGTTACATGACTCCTCTAGGATTTTTCCACAAGGCTTTTTCTTCAATATTCCATTTAGCATCTCAGATGAAAAGGCTTTTATGGCAAACATTATGACTTCAGCAATTTTCACCATAATAAGAACTTTCCAAGAAAATAATGAATATTTTTATTTTCATAAATTGAGGGAACCATTTATGAGGGAAGCATACTCTTCAAGAAAGGCAATTTTTCCCTTGAAATTTCCATTTACCTCCATTGTGTCCATCCTGATATTACACTTAGTCAATGACAAAGTGACAAGGAAAGAAAACTAGTATATTTTAAATGTAAGCTTCCTTAAAAATAAACAGTGACTTTAACTGGCTTGAATAGCTTATGATTTTGCATTTTTTTTTATCCTTATTTCAAAATACATCCATGGGTACAAGTCCCTCAGGATTTATGTTGATAACTTTTTTTTTCCTGGTATAACAATTTCATTTTGTTACAAATGTTGTGATAAAAAAATAAAACATTTGTAAAGGACAAGGTCATAAAGTCATTATGGAATGAAAGAAAATAAAATCTATATTGTTATGGGGGAGTAGAGTGTGGAATTCAAATGTGTTAATTTTGCAATAGAATTATGGAGGATTTTTATTATAATTTTTTTGACTATTTTGGATTGGATGAGTTGGTACTTCTTCAGAAATCTGATCGACATTTACATTGATCTTTCAGTAAATATTATTAGTAGAATACTTCAAAAAATTTTTAAGTATAACAATTTCTTCAGACAGGTAGAACAGAATAATCTTAAAATAGTCAGGTACAAGCCAATAAAGAATGTTACAAAAATGTTCATTTTCCAATAGGGAGACAATGCAAAGCTGATAATATTTTACTTTAATTTTCAGGTATAAAATTTTCAGGTGGTACTGAGACCTGTATATCCAAAGAGCTACCTTATACCTTACCTGGATGACTAAAAATTTCCACTGAAGAAAACTTTCTAGTCTTTATAAAAGAATCAAATAACATTTGCTTCATTCATCCATCCATTCATTAAACAATATGAACTGGCACCTCTTATCTGCGAAGTAATTTTGCTGACTCCCTGTTGCTGGTTTTGGGTGCTTTCCACACATTCTTTTGCTCCTTTATCTCCTTTTATACATCTCACTTTTCTCTGACTTTTCACCAGTTAATTTGTATACACAAGCAAGAAATGCTTCTTAACATCTCCTATGTCCCAGATACCACCAGTGCTGTTCTGACCACCTTAAACAAGCCCCTATGCAGGACACTTGTTGTTTTAATCCTCAATTTACCCAGGCAAATTCACTAAGTCTATTTCTATTCCTTTGAAATCTTTTGTGACAAAATTCCTTTTGGGATTTAGGGAACCAAATGCCACAAAATATGGTGAAGACCAGAATATTTATGTGGATTAATAATAACGTTCAGGATTAATGAATCTTCATAGATCAATTGGGATCACCCTGGAAGGCATTTGTCAAAGGTCCTGATCTGTTCTGTTCTACATTTTTATCAGACATTAATGTAAGTTCAGAATGCATGCTTAACAAAACTGAAAAACAGGTAATGCTTGGAGTGGTAACATATTGCTTACAGAATCTCTGACAGAATCATGGTCCAATACTTCAATAAGAATATGGAATTGCAGATCAAATTTAAAAATGTAATATTTAATTTGGATATGTACCTTAGAATCAAATACAAATTTCCTAAGTATAAGGAGTCAGGGAGGTATGGCTTAAATTGGACAACTTTTTTTTTTAATAAAAGAATTAGGGATATTAGAAGACAAGCACAGTTAAAGTTAGCAATTTAAGATGGCTTATTTTTTAAGTAGTTACCAAAATAATATATGCAAATTAGGCTATATTAGTGAAAAAATGCTTTCAAGAATTCAAGAAGAAATAGGACTTTGCTGCTGTATTACACTTAGCATGCATTTGAAAACGGGTAGAGAAAATGGAATGGATTCAGCACAGAGTTACAAAAAAGGCATTTAAAGTTATTTGGTTCTCTTCAAATATTTGACATCTGGAGAGTTTTATATAACCAAGTAGGGTTGCACTTGTTCTTTATAGGTAAAAGAAATATAACAGGAAAAAGAGAATAGAAGCTTCTAGAAAGTTTGGATTTATTTAAGGAAATTCCTTTTATACCAGTGAAAGCTGTCTACATTGGAAGAAGTGGCATCAGTGAAAATAAGATTTCTGATCTGTGAGTGAAATAAGATTAGTCTGGATAATGTTTACGTTTATGTTTAAAGGCCATTACGGCTTTAAATGCATAATTTGGCTAGAATAACTTTTATAGTTCCTACTGAGTTTGTAAAAGTCTGTGATTTCATTCTTGCGGCTAGTTCAAAACTAGTAAATTTAATTAATTTTTCCCAGTGTGATTTTGAGTTGGTTTAGCTGGAAAACTCTTGAAACAATAATCCAAAATATGACCCTAATAGTTGTTCATTAGTTTCTGTTACATAGGTTTGCTGAAATTGCAAAAAACCTCAAATTTTATTAGTTAATAACCAAAAAAGGGAAAAGAAAGAAGATTTATGTTTCACCCATTCTACATCCATCGTTGATTGGGTAAGTTCTCTGCTACACTTGTCTTCACTCTAAGACCAAGGCTGAGAGCAGACACCATCTCTAACTGTGTTAGTTGCAAGAAAACAAAAGAAGGGGACCCTACATACAATGCATATCAGCAATTAATGCACCTATTCAAGGTCCAACTCAGTCACAAGAGAATCAAGAGGTGTAGCAATGCACGGAGAGAGGAGAACAAATATTTAGTGAAATTCAGTAATGACTACCACAAACAGTTGTGGTAAATATCATGGCAGGTTTGTGGGAGAACTTTGATTTGGCAACAGGAAGAAATCTGAACACTGACTTATTTCCTGTAAGTCCTGCCCTCCTAATTTTAGACCTGACAGAACAGAAATGGGTTTCATATCAGAAAGTTAAATTGAAGCTACAGGATATCAAGGAGAGTTTATATAAGAAGTATAGAAGAGTTGACCACTTTGAGATTGGAAGATGTGAATTAAATAGATGTAGTTTTTTTTTGGGGGGGGGGGTCTAAAATAGATTTAAAAAAAATTTTTTTTAATTTACTTTATTGAAGCATAGTTGATTTACAATGCTGTGTTACTCTTTCTGGTGTACAGCAAAGTGATTCAGTTATATATATATATATATATATATATATATATATATAATAGTTTACATCCACTAATCCCAAACTCTCAATCCATCCCTCTTCCACGCCCTCTCCCCATTGGATATAGTTTTAAGTTAAGAAAAATAAAAAGCCTTTTCTATTTCTGTTAACTGCTTCTTTCAGTTCACTGGGTATTGTGAACACAACTGAAGATGATAGATTTCAAATTCTGAATAGTCCCTTTCTGTTTTCCTATAATTATTTTTTTTAAAAGAAATGAGATGAACATGTAAATAATATCATAATAGGTAAAGTGCTTCAGACAAATAAATTATTACTTCATTTTTAAGGATTAAAGATGTTAATCACTTATAAATAACATTGCCATTTTATTATTTTTACTATTTTGAATTCTTCTTAGATCTCAAAGTCATAAATGTCCTTACTATATTAAATACATCATAATTCTAAGAACACATAATGCCATCTATTAATTCCTGATAAATATTTGTTTATCTGATTTAAACTATGCACTGAATTCAACATACTGTCTAGAATTATTTTCAATTCAACATATTTCCTAGAATTATTTTCAATATGTTTTTCCTTCATAAAGTCATTATAAACTTCTCTTCTTTTTCACTAGGATTACAGGAATATGTGGGAGATATTATGGGCTCAGTTCCAGACCATCGCAAAAAAGAAAATGTAATAGAGTCACACAAATTTTTTGGTGTCCTGGTGCATATAAAAGTTATGTTTACAGTATACTGTAGTCTATTAAGTGTGCAGCATTATGTCCAAAAAGTACATAATTTAATTAAAAAGTACATAATTTAATTAAAAAGTACTTAACTAAAAACTGCTATCATCTGACGACACAGCGTGGCCACAAACCTTCAGTTTGTAAAAAATGCAGTATCTGTGAAGTGCAATAAACCCAAGTACAATAAAACAGGTATGTTTGTATAGAATCACCAAACCAGCTCTACTTAATATTTCCTTTATAATAGTGACTTAATAATGTCAATTTCAAAAACTGCTGATATACCCTAGTATTATGAAAACCTAAGAAATACATAGATGAGAACAAATTGTGCCATTTAAATTACACCAATCCTTCAGGGCAGATTTTTTCTTCTGGTTGACTTAATTCTGAACTAGGACTAAGTTTTAGCAAGATGATGAACACGCTGTAACATACATATGGAAAAAACAGTCCATGCTTGACACTTAGGCTTGGAGTGAATAAAGGGAGAATAAATTAGAATAATAATGAAAATGCAGCTGTTCTCTCTTATAACTGTGTTTTTAATGTAATGCTTCTCTGTTTTTTAATGGAAGTACTCTTTTCAGTAGTTTGCTGTCTTTCCCCTAGAAGGGAAGTGTAATAGGTATAATCAAGACTACAGAGGGGTGATAATAGAAGGGACAAAAAAAAAGTGATGAGATAAGTGATTGTAAAATGGATGATATTTTTCAAATGCTGTAATTTCCTTTAAAAAAAATAAAAACCAATGGTTTAGAATTGATTTGAAGGCTTAAATATACCTGGAATAATGCTGACATTTGTATTAGCATCATTCTAAATACACATGCTATACCTGGCAGTGAGTTCCTCCTAAGAGAAACCGTGTTTTAGAGCTTTAATGGAGAAAGAGAGAAAGAATATGAACCACTTCAGAATTAACTGAAAATAATAACTAAAGACAAAGGAATTGACTTAGAAACTAAAAATTATATTATTTATGTATTTACACTGCAATTTAAAAGATTCCATTAATATGTACATTATTACGCAATTAAAAGGGTGTGGGAAAAGAGCAACAAAAATCATTATTACATTCATTGTCTTTGTCCTTAGCAGCAACTCAGGTTAACTCTAGGTAAACTTGGTAGAAGTGGATAGATTTTGACATGTCAAGTTAACTTATTTTAGTTTACCTTAATTTATATTTTAAACTGAAAAATAAATAGATCAGGATTCCAAAAAATTTGTCTGCAAGAGTTTTGATCTTATATGATAAACTGAATCATTTTTCATCACAAAAATATTTGTGAAAATTCAAAATGTCAGACTTTTTTTAGAGGAAGGCTAAGAAGAGACTGGTTATCAAAAAGTTTATTTTTAAATTTTAATGCATAATTTTCTTTTTGGAAATATTTACTGTGGATATCATATTTGCTTACATTGCTGATTTTAATTTTTAATTTTATAATATTAAGGTGTTTCAACCACTTAAATTTACAGGCTGATATAAAAATGAATTCAATTTGTCTTACATGAAATTTTGGGGCTGATTTCTACAGTGACTGTTGTTCAATAATCTTTAGCTAAAATATTGGTATCTTAAAATAGTACGTAGTAATTTTTACTTACACAAGTGCCTTGTAGTAACTATAGGGTTATATGCAATGAGACATAAATATCAAGTTAAAGTATTCTGTGATTTACTTCTGTATTAATGTTGGGCCAATTTTCATTATAAAATTAAAAAGACTGAATCCTTGGAGAAGGAGTATTTTCACCCAAAAGAATAAACTTATTGATCATTACTACTAAGCAGCTAGGGAGAAAAAGCTCACAACTATTCATGTTTGGTAATTATCTTGACATTAACCTTCCTTCCAAAGAAATGAGTATTCAGAGATGAAATTTCAATTTTTATATTTGTGTTTAGTGTTATATTTTCTTAAATTTGAAAAAGAAAAAAACAAAATTAGGAATTTTTACAATATATTGTTTTTTCTCTATCCACTTCCTCTTTTCAAGTTCTGTGTTTCACAACTTACTTCTCTTTAAAATTTTCATTGAGATATAATTTACATATTATAAGATCCACCCATTCAAACTGTATGACTCAGTGCTTTTTAAGTATATTCACAGGGTTGTGTAACCATCGCTATAACCTAATTTTAGAACATTTACATCCTCTCCCAAAAGGAACACTGTACCCATTAATAATCACTCTCAATTCCTCCTTCCCTGAAGCTCTAAACAACCAGTCACCTACTTTCTGTCACTATAAATGTGCATATTCTGGATATTTCACATGCAATGGAATCATATACACAAAATGTGGCCTTTTGTGACTGGCTATTTTCAGTTAGCATAATGTTTTAAAATTTCATCTATGTTATAGCATGTATCAGTATTTCATCTCTTTTTATTATTGAGTAATACATATTCCATTGAAGGGCTAGACCACATTTTATTTATCCCTTCATTGACTGATGGTTGTTAAGTTGTTTCTACTTTTTGGCTATTAAGAAGAATGCTGCTCTGAATATTTGTGTACCAGTTTTTGTGTGGACGCATCTTTTCATTTCTCTTGAGTATATATCTATGGGAAGGATAACTCAGTAATATGGTAACTATTAACATTTTGTGGAACTGCCAGTTTTCCAAAGAAACTACCATTATCCGTTATCATCAGCAATGTATCAGGACTCTGACTTTGCAACATCTTTACAAATGATTTGTTATTGTCTGTTTATTTTATTATAGCCATTGTAGTGGGTGTGAAGTCATATCTCATTGTGGTTTTGATTTGTATTTTCCTGATAACTAACGATGTTGGGAATCTTTTTGTGTGAATATTTATATAATAACTGTTGAATTAAAAAAACAGAGACCTTGGTGAAACTCCTCAGAGTCAGCAGCTAGGGTACAGATTCTAACTCCACAATAACCTATAAGCTGACCTTTGGCAAAAAGCTTAACTTCAGTACTTGAGTATCATGATTTTAAAATTGGGTTAGTATTAGCATCTGTCTTAACGGAGTTATTGTTTGCATTAAGCGAGGTAACACGTGAGCATTTTGGATATTGCCTGAAATCTAATGTATTTCTAACAAACATCAATTCTTTTTTTTTTTTTTTAATTTTTATTTATGGCTGCATTGGGTCTCAGTTGCTGTGCGTGGGCTTTCTCTAGTCGCGGTGCGCAGGCTTCTCACTGCGGTGGCCTCTCCCGCTGCGGAGAACGGGCTCTAGGCATGCGGGCTTAGTAGTTGTGGCTTGCGGGCTCTAGAGCACAAGCTTAGTAGTTGTGGCGCACGGGCCCAGCCGCTCCACGGCATGTGGGATCCTCCTGGACCGGGGCGTGAACCCGTGTCCTCTGCATTGGCAGGCGGACTCCCAACCACTGTGCCACCAGGGAAGCCCCAAACATCAATTCTTAATAATCTTCCTCACTGTCATTATCAGTATCAACTCATCAACATCACTCTCTTAAAAAATATTAAAATGAAAGAAAATCTGATTTAGACAAGATTTTTTCTAAGAAAATTTCAGAAAATCAGCATATTTCCAAAGTAGAAGATAAATGATTTTATAATTCAAAATTATCATTTAAATTACCAGCAAACATATATAAATACATTTTTGTTAGTCTGCATTACAGAGTAATACTACACATACACATACACATATACATTTCAGCATAATGATTAATTACATTTTTAATATGAATTCTGTAAGTTTGAAATCAAAGGTATTTTGGAATTTTTATTTTCTAAGGTTTATTCTATTTTAGATTAAAGGAGTAAAGAAATATTACATTTTCTCCTACAATTTTCAGTTAACTTCTTTTTTTTATACTAGGAGCCAAGATCTGCAGGACTCAAACAGGGCATTCTGACACCACGTTACCTGCACTAAATCAGTTATGTGTGCGATTCTAGTGACATGCCAAATGATTCTATTGTTACCTGACCTCATATTTAAAAGAGATGTTTTATCTTGCCTCATTTACAATACATTAAATATATATTTTTCAAAAGAGCAAATAAAATTTGAGAGTACAATGGTTCTAATTTTACAGACGGATAAGCTGTAGTGTGGAGAGGTGAGGGACAGGGTTGAATTAAGGCTGGCATGATGCATGCAGGTGATTTAACCCTACACACAGCACGTCAACCCTGGAATAAGCTTTCTCATGGGCTGGAAAAGACTAGATATTTAACAAATGATGTATCTGTAGCCTGCATTTGGTTGGATTCAGACAAGATAAGCAGTAATTATCTGATTCTATGGAAAGTACAGCTCTATAGGTAAAGTATGCATCTTTTTGAATGGTTTTGTTCAAATATTGATATGTAGAAAGTCATGTTTTATATGGCTCTTTGTACTTGTAGTCTTCCTGTTATAACCCAGTTTAAAGACTTTACAGATAAAGTGAGCCAAAATTTGAAGTGTCTCTCAAATATACAATCTGAAATATATGGTGAAATGATTTGCCAAAAATGAAACTGATTAAAGAATCTTTCAAATATAGAAATGGTCTAGATTATATGGGGAGATACTTTGCCAAAAATTAACTACTGATTAGAAGGAAAAACTATTTAAGGGAATGTAAACCACACTCTTTGTACATAGCATCCGTCAAACAGATTATGCCTCTGTAAAAACTCCACAAGCACTGAGGCTAAGTATACTTATTAAAGTCCATGTTGCCGAATCATGTAATGAAGGTGATTTAGCAAATTTGCACATGCAAGGGAAAAACATTTAATATTTCTTCCCACAGGTAAGCATATGCAATACTTTAGTAGCTTTATGTTTATAATGAAGTCCAAAACATCTTAAAGGAAATTAATTACATCTCTACCACTCTGCCAGAGGCATCATGTGGTTGCAGGGGCTGACTTGCTTTGTGAAGCTTGCAACAAACAAACAAACTCCACAAATGTACACTATTGGGGTTTTTGTATGAAACTCATTAAAAATTTTAATACTAAATTCCATCATTTCTTATTTTCATGACACTAAAAACCATCTGTTTCTCATCTGAAAAAAATGACAGGGAAAATTAGATAACTGCTATCAGTAAAACTCATGACTCAAATGGGAGTTATTTATTATTGTGAACATACATCACAACTGCTTCCTCTTGCTTGATTAGCATTCTCTAACACCCCTTATGGAAGAGAATTACAGAAAATCACCTCAGACTTCTTAGCAATAGAGAACAGGGCATTGAATTCAGAAAGTTAAAAGTTCAAAGGTTAGAATGAGGTTTGTGACTGCTTGCTGGGGATATTTGGACACATACAAGACATGGTGTAAAGAACATTAAATCAGAAATCAAATATATTTCTCTTTCTCTCACTGAGCACTCAGGTCAAGGTCTAAGCTCCTTTCTAGGTATATAAAGAAGAATGATGCATTTTTAAAACTTTATCAAAGTTTTTCATTTTGCAGGAAAAACAAACATTCTATTCCTTTTAAAGTGTGATATTAAAAACAGAGCATATAGTACATATAGATAAGCATGGAAGACTATAACTTGTGAAGGCAGAAAAACTTTTTAAGGTGATACCCTTTAATGCTGAGTTCTGAAGTGTGAACAGGCACCAGCCAGGTGAACAAGGAGAATGTGGTCATTATATCAGACTCCCAGAAAATATCTTAGGAGACCAATCATTAGAGTATGATTCAGAAATATGAGGACTGATAGT
Source organism: Orcinus orca (assembly GCF_937001465.1). Classification (NCBI taxonomy): domain Eukaryota; kingdom Metazoa; phylum Chordata; class Mammalia; order Artiodactyla; family Delphinidae; genus Orcinus; species Orcinus orca. The sequence continues at coordinate 24,276,616 of NC_064563.1, forward strand.
TCAGTATGGAATGATCTTGGAATACTATGGGAGAACGATGGAGATAGTGTAGGTAAACAAAACACACCATGCATTAGAGTTCGGAATTACTCATTTTGGTTTGGTGAGCTGTCATTTTGATTTGGTTAAGTGTAGTTCATTAATATGATCCAGATTTCTGATAATTCTGGGGAAGGTGCAATTTATGGAATATTTTATGTGCCGAATGAAGGTGCTTGCACTAGATGATCTAGAACTAGATTGTTGTTCACTTATTCTGCCCAATGGGAAAACAGAAACGCCAACAGGGATTTGAACTGCCCAAAGAGTAACTGGATTTAGACAGAAAAAGAAAGAAACATTAACATTTCATCATACAATAGTACTCCTATCAGTTTGCCACATCTGACAGTTAAGAACTAGTTTGGGATAGATGTTGGATTTTCAGAAAACTCCTATCAAAAGGAAAACACTCATAGAAGTTTATACTTCAGCACACTTAACACCTCAGCATGGTCTAGTAGTTCATTTTCAAATCAGAGAAAACTTATCTGACTCTAAATCCTGTGTAGCAACATTAATGACTAATGACTATGACTAATAAGAACTCTGAAAAATCAGGACCTTTCAATTTCTAATTCTCTTTGATAAGCAAATTTTATGACATGTTTGGAAGATGAAAAGACATGGAAGATTTTTCATAGTATTTCTTTGAAATGAGGGTCACCAAAAAGAATACCGGCAGGCACATTCATTTTCATTTCAAGTTTTGAAATGATAACCCGCAGAATTATGAATATAACCATTTGAATAATTTGTCATAAAAGCATTCATATTGAGAATGTGCAGACAGATTTAGATACAGGCTTCTCTTGATAAGAATAATACATTTTCTAGTGTGTGGAGAGAGGGTGATGAGAAGAAATCTAGCAAAGCAGTAGTGGTTAAAGCAATGTGAATGTTAAAGGAAAAAACAATCCATGAATATATTAAGGAAGAAAAATAAAGAAAATGCATTGATGCTACAACTAAAGAAATCTAGCTGCTATCATACTATCCATGAAAACTAGATTTAAAGTTTTGCTAATAAAAATTGTTTTTTTTGTTCTTTTTAAAAGGAAACCCCAGAAATTTAGCCTATTGATAACTGTGGTTGTAATAACAAATTGATATTCATTTAAAATATTTATTTTTAAATTATAGCCTGTCATTTAATGGAAATCAATTCGTGCTTTTACTAGTATGTTAATGCTAAAAGAGCATAGAAACTGGGTATTTTGCTCATCAGTTCTGAAGAGAAGACTGTAAAAATAGTTTATGATGTTTACATATGATATTTCTAGCTGTTGAGAGGATAAGAACTATTTTATAAACTAGATTTCACATGTCTGGAGAGAGAAGCAGGAAGGAGACACATACCCATACTGTTAGGATTTGGTGGAAGGTGGGACACTATAGAGCATTCCAAAAATGAAATTTCCCTGTGCCATAAATAGTTCTTATGTTAATACAGTTAATGAGAGCGTTTAAATAACAAAATCATATTTAAAAAACTGTGAAGGAAAAAATGTATAAGAAGAAAATAAAGGCAAATTTACAACTTATCAGAGTGCCCAGAATAAACATTATATCACTTCTAAGATGCATCACTTATGTTGGTTTATAACCCATTACTATTTTAAAATAATGTGGTGAGAAAACGTGGAATTAATGACAAATTTAAATCATAGTGTAAGTTAAGGTTATTACTGGGGGAAGCTTGGAGAATTTTTAAGTTCCTAGAGTATATGTTGTAGGCTTGCCTACATCCATAAAAATATTTGAAACTCTATGTGTCACAGTTGTCTTCTAAGGAAGAATAATGAAGTCTCTATGGCAGTATCTGGAAAGCTGTTGAATCTCTGAAAGAGTTCACCATACGTGAATAAGAATTGAAGGACAAATGCTCTGCCTGAAACTGCATTGAGATAATCCAATCCAACTGTTTCCAAACAGGCAGTATATCAGCAGCTTTAAGGATGTCTGCTTCAAGACTTCCTCTAGAGATAGAACAATGATTATAACGCAGCTGTGTGGCCTTGGAAAGCTCAGAAGCTGTTAAAACTTCATCCAAAGAGGCAGTTAAGAAGACAGTACTAGCTACTGGAAATATAGCCGTGTCTATTACCTTGCTTGGCAAGCGCTTTAATGCACAGTACAGAGAGAAAGAAAATGCTTCTTGCAAAGAGGGATAGAGTAGGGGCTATGGAGTATGGAATATTTGCAACCTAGCTATAGGTCTTACAAGAGGATACGCAAGTCTCTTTAAGCCTCAGTTTCCTCTTCTGTGAGAGGGAGTTAGTCCTATCTTTCTGGATTCTTGCAGGAATTGGTGAGAAAATTCGGTGTTACAGCACTTAAGTATATGCTTTATTAGAGATGATCATTAGTTCCTTAAGGTCTTTCTCAAAAGTTACCTTCTCTGACTTACTTCACTCAGTATGACAATCCTAGGTGTATCCATGCACTGCAAATGACATTATAAGACAAATATCATGTGATATCGCTTATATGTGGAATCTAAAACATGGTACAAATGAACTTCTTTACAAAACAGAAATTAAGTCACAGATGTAGAAAACGAACTTATGATTACCAAGGAGGAAAGGGGGAGGAGGGATAAAATGGGAGATAGGGATTGACATATATAAACTACTATATATAAAATAGATAAGAACCTACTGTAAAGCACAGGGAATGCTACTCAACACTCTGTAATGGCCTATATGGGAAAAGAAGCTAAAAGAGAGTGGATGTGTGTATATGTATAACTGATTCACTTTGATGTACAACAGAAACTAACACAACATTGTAAATTAACTACACTCCAATAAAAATTAATTTTAAAAAGTTACCTTCTCAGTGAAGCTTTTAGTAGTCACCCCACCTGAAATCTCTTCACCTCTTGACACATCACATCATCAGTCCTATTTTTATTCTCCTTAGAACTTATCACGATATGAATTTAATAAAATTATTTTTATTGACTCTTTCCAGCACTAAAATATAAGATAAACGAAGGCAGGGCTCTTTGCTCATTTTGTTCCTTGCCGTATCCCAGCACCTAGAGCAGAGCCTGCCACATAGTATACTGTAATCATTAAACTTTTGTTAAATATTAGATAAATAAATGGATTTAATCCCAAGTCATTTCTAAGGAATCAGAAAGTTTACAAGCCTCTGACTTGAAAACATTAAGAACAAAAAAGAAACATAAATAAATAAATGGATGGATGGGTGGATGAATTAAATGACCTGTCTGTGGCGCTAATCTCCAATTTTGACTAAGCATTAGTGTATTTTCCAGCCCTCACACTTTCCATGTTTGTCACTCCTTCCTCCAACAGAAGAAATTGGGTCCCTGCTTACCTCGGAGTATTTATTTATTTTCCCAGTGATGAGCTAGCAGAAGTAAAATTTGAACACAGTGTTGAATAAATCACCTCAGTCTGAAGAAAAATTGAATGGTAAACAAATAGTGAATTTTAGTTGTTAAATTTATTCTTACAAATGTATGGATTAGCATTTCTGTAACTACTTTCTGTATGCTGTAGAACTGATAAAATGAACATGTTCAAATTTAAATATTGAGGATGTTTAGATTTAACATGCTTCATGAAACTAAATGATTCAGGGATAATTTTTTTCCTGATCATATTTTTTCCTAAAAGATGATTTTATTCCCAAATATCAGAAAACCTGTTCTCCCAAATAAGATGGGACAAGAATGTCAGAGTCACACTCTCCTTTGAAAGAATTTTAGATCAGATTAAGCCTTTGTTGGTGACAAAACAGCCTGGAAGGAAAAGAATATGAGAAAAGCCCATTTCTAATGGATAATAGATGAAAAGGGGAGGCTGCAGCTCCCCTAAAAGGACTGATCTGTTATAGAGAGAAAACATTTCAACTGGTATATACTTCCTCCTTGAATGAAGCCTGACTCATGGTAAGCATTAGGTAAATATTTCTGAATGAATAAGTAATAATAACCCACAACACACAACTCTATTCTTACCATTGTGGTCAATGAATCGTCTAAATTTGCATTCCCAGTCAATGCACACAGGTGCATGCCACCATCACCACACATTATCATCCTGCACTGGGTTTAGGGCTAGGAACATAGGAGGGACAGGTAGTGGGGCATCTTTCTTCTTTGTTTACTAATCCAGTGCACAGGCCTCATTTATTTGTTTAAATATCTGGTATAAAATGTCCATTTCAGTCCATATGTGTGGATAGATTAGGGAGATTAAAATATTAAAATATTAAAATTGAGATAATTTATCTGTCAATACTTCAGAAACCAGTTTGCAACTATCTCTGTACTGAATTTCTGGGAATGTCTATTTAAATGATACAATAAATTAATGAAGCTTCTAGAGCAAATTTAACGATAGTTGTCACCTAAAACCATGAGTATGGTTATATTATTAGATCAAAGGTATAGATCTCTTTTAGAAACTTTATGATATAATAAGAAAAGAGAAGAATAGCCTGAGTTTGAATTGGCTTGCCAGTATTTAAGAATCAAAGACAAATTTTATTTTACTGGATAAGAAAAGTTTGTAGTAACAATTTTCTTTATCCTTTAATATGTATTCCATTAATTTCTACTACATTCCAGACACTGTTGAAATTGAGTATTCCTAATTTATCTTACTAGTGTTTTACTGTATCGTCTCTACAGAAGTATGTGCTATTCCTCACTCTGAAACCTAGATAATGGAAAGGAGGCCAACAATATTGAGCAGATAATTTCATTCCCTGCAGACTCTTCAAAAGGGGATGATTTTATCTGGATCACAGTGAGGATATATCCTTTGGAACCCGAAATAAAAGATCCTACACTTTGAAAGGGCTGAGAATGGCTCCTTTCCGCATCCTACCCTGCCGTTCTTTTTTTTGCTTTTCTTTTTCTTTTTTAATTGCTTATGTCTCTGCTTTACTGCTCTGCTGAAACATGTAACACATGGTGGCACCTGAATATTTTAATCGTCAGAGATGCACTGCATTGACTGGACCATTCCAGAGCTTTCTTGAAACTAATTAATATGTGAGCTTTGATCCCAGTGTCTTCTGAAAAAACATTTTAAAAATAACCACATATAAATTAATCATTGCCAAAACCACTAATTGTAGACCTAGCCAAACATGTATTCTGAACCTACTTTTACAGATGGCCATTATAGTAAATGGACTTCTGCTTCCATAAATGTCAGGTATTAAATGTTTTATGAATATTCCTAACATTTTCACTCAATCTTTCCTGTCATCATGGAAATCAACACTATTTTGGGGCTCTATGTATTGTTTCAACTCCATTGAGAAGCATGATGATATCTATATATATTTTGTAGAAAAGGAGAGAGCAAGCAATTTTGATAAAATACAAGGTGCATTTATAGAGCTGAATGTCTTTACAAATCCTGTTATTCAGGAAGACCTAAATTCAGTATTTAGCAACTATTTAAGCAGCCTGATTTGCTAATGTGAAGGGCATTAATTCTATTAAAATGTCCATTGAAATTACATCACTGGAAAGGAAATTTTATATCCAGATTCATTTACTAAAACAACAATAATGTTAGCAAAAGATATTCCCTGGGACTTATAACCAGGTAGAAATGGAATATACTATTCAGTATTGTGCTATTTTTATTTAAATCATGCTCTGATATAGCATATGTGACTGCAAAAAGCCTGTGTCTAAAGAAAATGGAAATACTAGAAATATAATTTAATTGCCAACTAAACATTATTGGAATATTTTAGACACATTCAGACCTAATAAAGAAAAACCTTATATCATGTGTACCATATACAAATTCATTGTACATACAAAGTATAACCTTAACTTTCATACAAAGTAACTGAATATATGTACTTCTGGGGAAAGTCTTTTAAAGCAAAAATTTTATGTTGAATTAGTAATTATTTTCCCTATTTCCCATGTTAAATGGACTTCATTGTGCTGACTATGGGTTTGGCCTCTCTTACTCTTTTTTCTATACTTTCGTCATTGTATTATTTTATTGTTCCTTTAAGTAAAAATAAGGGATACAGAAATCCCTCAATCATCTTTTAATTTATTTTTTGAATGTAAAATCTAATCAATTATAGAAAATGCATTAAAAGTTTGAAGATTTCAAATTTATCTATAATTCTAACACCAGGAGATAATCATTGTTAAAGTTTGATTTAATTGAGAACTACATTGAACACGTTTTGTGTAAATACCTGACAATACTTATGGAGATTCCAAAGACTGAATTTTGAAGTGTGACTACTACAACAAAGAAAATGTTCCTTTATAAGACTCTATCCATCTTCCCAAATAAATTTCCAAAGAGGTTGTACCAATTTACGTAACCTGCTAGCAGTGTGTGAGACTGCTCGCTGCTCTCAGCCTTGCCAACCTCAGCTTTAAATAGTCCCAGCAGTTGATGTAGTAGATAAAATATGCTGTATCATTGATTCAAATGTTTCTTTCACCACTAAAATTAATTTTTCTTATGGGCAGTTTTTCTTTTGTGTATGACCTCTTCATTTTTCTTTTGGGTTTCCTAAAGTTTTTATTTTATATTTGTTATTATTCTTTATAAATTAAGGTACTAATCTTTTGTTACATTTACTCAGGTCTTCATAATTAAGTGGTTCAGTTTTATTTATCATCAATCATATAAGCACTCAGCAAATATTCATTTAGGATCAGCTATGTTTATAGCTAATAAGTAGAAAATCCAAGGGTTAAAACTGAAAAGTATCTATCTCAAAATGTATTTCCCTTTCCATGATACCACAATTCTCAACTATGAGAGCAGTAAAAATAAAGATTGATATTAACTGTGTGTGTATGTGTTGGGGGTGTCCCTGTCCATGTGGCACTTAAAATAATTCAGTGGAAACTAGAGTTTTGAAAGGTTGAGATAGGATGGAAGGGAATTGTAAGCTGAAAGAAGAGAATAAACAAAATCAGGTAGTTTTAAAATAGATGATCTGTTTAGGAAACATATAGTCCAAATGTGAATGCAACGTTGGATGCACAGAAGAATAAAGAAAACTATGTAAAGGAAGCTAGACTGGGAAAATATTTAAAACAATTCAAATAAAGTTTAAATAGTGTTTGTACCTTTATGAAGTAGAGACCATCTTGTAGCGGCAATGCTTTTAAGTACATATAAACCAGCAAGGGGTGACCTGTGCCTTAAAAATAAGGCTGGATTAGAAGATGGAGGCTAGTGGAGACATCAGTGGCTTAGGAGTCTACTGTAATACTTTAGATTAAAAAATTATAGAGAGACTTTACAGGGGTAACAGGATGACAGGATGCAGTTCCTGACTGGGCGGACAGATGAAGGAGTGGGGAAAGTCACTACGGTAACATCCAAGTTTCTGAACCCACTAGGCTGTGAGAATGGTGACTTCATTATTTGAAAGAGAATACAAGAAGATGGAGAGGAGGAGATGTTCTGCTCTGGCTAGTAACTCTTGGGACATTCCCCACTGCTAATCAATTTCACCGATACCTATTCAAAAGTCACTAGAGTAGAAATGGCTTTTCCCCAAAAATATTCTCTTTAGAATCGGGGAAAAAATGAAAACATATACCAAATTTCTTAAGTAATTAGTTATTATTTTTTTATTCTTAAGGTCATATAAATGACATATTTACAAGCAATGTAATCAATAAAACAAAATCATGATGTCCAAATAAACACCTTTAACAAGCGCTCTTAGGTGAATCTTTAAACTGATTTGATCAGATGATTCTACCCATCACTGAAGCAGAAAAATGTGATCACTTTTCCATGTATGTATAAGTAAAGATGAAGTTATTTTGTCTTCTATCGAAATTTCATTTCTGTTATCTGTCATTCAACCTAAGCCATAGTTGATATTGTGGTAACTGGGAACATTGCAGGACACTTATATAGGATTTCTTTTCAATGCTGAAAAAAGATTAGTGTTTTATTAAAAGAAAATCTCCCTTTTCTTTCTTAGGTCTGCTTCTCCAAACCTGGCACAGAGTGTATAAATGTGAACTCTATTTACAAAGAGAATGCACAGCCATGAATTTTGTGCATAAATAATTTAAAAGACCTTCTAAAACTTAGTTTATCTCATTACGCCATTTACTCGTTTCTACAGAGTGAATGCATTTTGGAAAACCAGAAATGTAGCATAATGTTAGAGACACCAGATGTTTACATCTATATAAGAAAAAATCGACAAAATGGATTTGTAGGACAGATTTGTAGGACAGAAAATCTATTTATGCTGCAACTGATTCTTATAAAGCATGCCAGAAAAATTAGAAAGTTTGGGGGAAGATGCTGCATAGCATAATCAAGCAGTCTTCTTCTATTTTATTCTATTTGATTCCTCCGAACATAATATTGATATAAAATACTGTGCCTCAAAGTGCCTAGAACAGGGATTGACAGAATATGCATGAAAAATAGGTCAGCTTATTTTCCCTTCCTCTTGATTATTTTAATATTTTAGTTATCTTTACATAAATTTCATTATCCTTTAGGTTAATTTAAACCATCATTTTAATGCAAGCTTGGGAAACATTTTTAAATAATAATTTATTTTTAAATTTGAACACTTGCTAGGCTTTTCTGTTCTTATAGCCCTAAGTATAAAGAGCAGACACAGATTTGGACTTGTCTAGCTGATTTTCTTCTTTGTTGGCTCCAAGTCAATTAAAAGTGCTCAAAGCTTCCTAGGGCCCCATGTAGCAATAATCCAGTTCTTACTTTAATCCAATTTCAATGACTTCCCCTGAAGTTGGCAGTAACATAGCCCTCATGATGACCAATTAGGTATTCCACATAAAAATCGCAGCTGCTTCAGTGGAGAAAATGATTACTGTAACATCTGGTAGTATACTGATAAGGTTATCAAACAGGAAGCTAAATCTTGAAAATCAGCTGCTCTTTATTCCAGCTTCTTTCAACTCCCATAGAATTATTAATTCTAGGACATATACAGGATGAGTCAGCTCAAAGCAAAGGAAAAAAAGAATCAAGCTGCACAACAGTAGTTCATTTTACGTGGATCTACAAGGCAGGCAAGACATAATTCAAACATGAATTCGAAATTTTCACACTTCCCAAAGAATATTATTATACATTAGTCACAAATTTATAGGACAATGATACTGCATACTTTCCTTGGAATGCATTGTTCAACATTATATATGAATTGATGTTTAATATGTGCTTGAAGAGCAGCAATAATCATCAAAAAATAAGTGCTGGGCTTCCCTGGTGGTGCAGTGGTTGAGAGTCCGCCTGCCAAGGCAGGGGACACGGGTTCGTGACCCGGTCCGGCAAGATCCCACATGCCGCGGAGCGGCTGGGCCTGTGAGTCATGGCCGCTGAGCCTGCGCGTCCGGAGCCTGTGCTCCACAACGGGAGAGGCCACAACAGTGAGAGGCTCGCGTACAGCAAAAATAAAAAATAAAAAAATAAGTGCTATATTTATCTTATTATATTTAATACATTAAGATAACATATTTATATTAATAAATATATATTTAAGTGGTGTTTTATCTTCACGGGGGGAAACTTTATATTTCAGATTCAAGGTAAGTTCAAATAAAAATAATAATGTTAGATTCCCTACATTATATTATGCAAGAAAAGATAGGTATATTAATGTACTAAATGTAAAAAATTCTACAATAAAAATATTACCAGAAAATATACAGCAATTATTTATGTTCATGGAGAACAGGAAGTGTTTCTAAACAAGGCAAATAAAGCATATGACAAAAAACTGGAAATCTTGATCATGCTAAATTAAAATGTTTAAATTTCTATAAGATGACACAAAGTCAATGGATATTTGGAAAACCAAAAAAATGTGTAACATTTATATTACAGACTAAGGATTAGTATCTTGATTTAAAATTAAATTGTTAGAAATCACACAAAATAACAATCCATACTGAAACGATATGTACAGACAACTCACATAAGGTAAAATACAAATAGTGATTGTATGAAAAGAAGCTCATCCTGAGAAATAATCAAGAAGATACTAGTTATTGGGTTTGCAAATAGATACAGATAGATAGATGATATATGGGTAGACAGATTTCTCATTAAACTGGCAATTTTTTCAAAAATAAAACTAAAGGGTTTATTGGATTGTGGGAAGATGGGTACTTTCATACAAAGCTGGTGGTATTTTAAATTTTAGAGCATCTTTGTAACAAATTTGACAGTGTTCAATGAAATAAAAATGTGAATATTCAATAGTCCAGTAATTTTATTTCTTAATTTTGTCCACAGTGAATATTCACACCTGTGTTAAAGGAGGAACATACACCATTATTCATAATTGAAAAAACAAATGTCTCTAAAATATTAGGTAGATTTATAGTTACACAGATTTTATGGCAGTATCCTCCAGATACTTCTGAAAAAGTCACAGAATTATATGTATGGTATGTCATTTATGTTTACAAAGACACACAGAAATACTAAATGTTTTCTATTGGAGCATACATATGTGTGAAGGGGCAAAAAAATCTGGAGTATGATGACTAGTCTGATAACTTCCAGGCAATGAGAGGAGTGGAGCAGAATGTAGGAGAAACCAAGGACTGGGGGACTGGCGTATTGATCAACAGGGTCATTAGCGCTAGCTGTAAAGATTTAGTTTATGTAAGGACAATGCATCTGTTTATGCAATATCACATATTTTTACGTAACATGTTTAAATATAATACTGAGAAATTTGAACAAAATTTGAGACCACTCACAACTGTGAAATTACAGAGTAAATGGGAAAAATATTAACTAAACAAGGAAAAAAGAAAGAGAGAGAGAAAATGAAAGGGAGGGTGAAAGAATGAGAAAGAAAGAAAGAAACTGGGGAAGGGAGGGAGGAAAGGAGGGGGAAAGAATAGAAGTAGATATTGCCATGTAGCAGAGATTTCCTAATTTTAATATCTGCTCTATAAATTTGAGCTTCCTTGTAGCTATGGCAAAAACGAAAAATACATCAACTTATTTGACTGACATAGAAAAGAACGCAAATTAGTTAAATTATTTTTGTAAGTGTTTCCACTCCCAAACAAAATTTATGGCATTGCTTATTGTGTTATATCTTATCAAAGAGACATAGGAAAACATGGAGAGTGTCTTGAAATGCAGTTGTAAAAGAGAGAGAAATGAATGTTTCTTATACCTATCCTCTATAAATTTAGATTATAAGTATAACACAGCTTTTCTAAAATACAACTGCCATTGTGACACTTTAATAATCCAGGGAAAAATATATGGAGACTCTAAGCATGTCTAAGTGACATATATGACTTCTCAGTGGACTGTTCTGGGAGATACCAGACTTTCTGGTTGAGCCTGGCCAAGCCCTGCCTTGGAGGCAATGTATATTTGAGTTGCTAATTATTAAAAGCTTTACATTATAGACTTTGTTGGCCAAAATGAAAGCCTTTTGTTTCAGACACAATATATGAGAAAACACTTGTCATGGTGTCACTAGAACTTGGGAATCTGATATATCTTCTACACAAAATCGAACATCGCTATACTTCAGTAAAGATGAGACAAAAGAAGAAATTTTAGGTAAAATCCTCAGTCATATAGTTAATTTCCTCAAAGATTTGCCCAATTAACTGATACCACATTTTCTATATTAAACAACATAAAGCAAGAACTATTTTAACTAGTTGTTAACAGTTACACATTTTACACTAAAAAATTGTCACATAAAACTATATTACTCATAAAGATTGTAAGTTATTTTATGCTTTAATGAATATTGTATTCAAATGGACTTACATGCTAGAGTCAATGGAAAACTATAACCCCACAGAGCTGAATAAATGAATATAATGTTTCTCGACCCTAGATGATCATTAAGTGACAAGCTTTAAAAATGAAATACTCTTATCAAGGTTCCATCCTTAAATAGTTACATCAGAATCTTTGTAGATGGGTCATGGAACCATTGCTTTTTATATGCTTCCTAAGCGACTCTAGTGTACAGCCAGGTTGAGAACCACTGCAAGTTTGAATGCCAGTTGGTGTCCACAAAAATGATGAAAAAGCTGTTTCAAATAAAATATTTTAGTTTAAGAGAAAATAAGGCTATCTAGTTCTTCTGCTGGTAACTAAATAATAGTTACAGGTAGCAACCACCTCGTCAGGGATTCTGGTTCCTATGAAATTGAGATTTAGTGAGGTTAAGTTATATGTCCAAGACTACATATTCAAAAACTAGAAACCTAAACAGCTCTGCCTGTCCTGGAGGTCTATGCCACTACTTCCGCAATACAATATCTCTTACATTAAAAATGCTCAACATTTAATAATGTATGACACTCAAACTTCCAAAAACAAATCATCACTTTTCAAAATCAAATTTGATATTTATACCTCCAAGTCTTTCTACATCTTTAGTATTAGGAGAAAGTGTTTCCTTCCTTTCCTATCTTAGAATGTTTATTTTTCAAACTTAGTTAATGATCCTTGCTCCTCCTCCATGCCAGGAAAAAAATTCTGACTGTCTTCACATGTGCTCTCATAATTTCTATGCACGATTCCTGCAACAGTTATCACATTGATTATCTAAACCTCTATAACAGAGAAATGTTTACCATGTCCCAGGCATGCACATATGATGCTACATCACCTCAAGCCCAACAGAATCTTCCATAATCCAATTTTAGTTCCTGGAGACTCTGTTCTTGAATAAAGAGTCTCTCTCAAGTTTAATTAGCAAATTAACACTGCTGTTTTAAAAATCAACATTTGCCTTTGGGGATTATTGTAGATTCACATGCAGTTGTGAGATGTAATACAAAGAGGTCCCACATACCCTTTACCCAGAATGCCTAATGGTTACATGTTGACGGACTATAGTACAATATCATAACCAGCATATTGCCATTGATATAGTCAAATACTGATCAGTTCCATCACCACAGGGATCTTTCCTGTGGTGGATCCTTCAAAGCCACACCCATCTCCCTTCCACCATTCCCTAGCCCCTTATCCCTGGCTACCATGAATTGGTCTCCATTTCAATATCTTTGACATTTTAAGAATATTCCAAGAGTGTTTGAAAAAATGTGTATTCCTGTTTTTTAGTGGAGTATCTATACATGTCCTTTGGAAACCGTTGGTTGCTTGTGTTCTTCAGTTTTTCCATATCCTTGCTGGTTTTCTGTCTAGTGTTTGAGAGTGGGCTGGGGAAGCCCCCCAATATAAATTTGAATAGGCTTATTTATACTCTGAGGTCTATCAATGTTTGCTTAATTTATTTTGAGGCTCTGTTTAGTGCATACAAATTGATCATTTTATCAATATATAATGTCACTCTTTGTGTCTAGTAATTTTCTCTGATCTGAAGTCTATTTTTTTTGACAATAAGAGAGCCATTCCTGTTTTTTGTTTTGATTAACATTTTCATGATATATATTTTCCATTCTTTTACTTTCAGCCTACCTATGTGATTGTATTTGAAGTGAGTTACTTGTAAACAGCATAGAGTTGGCTTGTGAGAATTCTGTTATTTTTTACTTTTATTTTTACCTAAGTCAGTACATCCATCTCTGCCTTAAAAATGGTATATTTAGACCTTAAGGTAAGTGATATGTTAGGGTTGAGTCTGCCATTTTTTGTTCTTTCTGTTTCACATTTTCCCATTCTTCTATTTCCCTTGTCTTGCCTTGCTGTGAGTTTGGTTAAAGGCTGTTTTTAAGCACCCTATTATAGTCAAGCTACTGCCTTCTGGTGATGAGTCTGTGTGGCTTTGGAATGCTCTCAAGTCAGCCCCATGTCCAGCTATGATTGCTGTTACGTGGGAACAGCCAGCCTAGCAGGGCACACACACAGCCATTCAGACCCCAGAGTTGACTGTGATCCAGGAGGGCTTTCTTAGCTGTCTTTCCCTGGTTCTCTCCACTAAACTTGTGACTGCTCTCAGATTTTGCTTATATCCTGGAGCTACCAGCTTCCTCTTGATTGCTCTCCACAAAGATCTACATTATTTTCAACAATGACTTTAAGCATAATGAGCACTGGTGTCCTGTCAGCAGGTGTCAGCCTCTGCTCTCCTTGGCTTGAGTGGAAACTTCCTCTTTATGAGCAAGATGAGGTGGAAAAACTGGAATCCTACTTTCACCGCATTGTGGCTGGAGTAGAGTTTCCCGTCTATGACTGGGACTGGGTGTGAGAAAAGAAACTGTCTTCTCCGCCCTGCCTAAGATAGATCTTCTCTAACAGAGTGCTAAGAAATAAATACCAGCAGTCCACCTCTGCCAGGGTAAAACTGTGGTCGCACTAGGATCTAGGGGGACAGGGAGCCCCTTCTTCTTGGCTACCCTTATCAAGAGTAAAATACCTGAAGTGAAGTCCTGTAATAAGAATCTGTGGGAGGAGACAGGTAACAGAGCAGGTCGTGTTTCAAATAACAGATTCTTGCTGTTCTCACCAAGATTTAAGGAGATTTTCTTGAAAGAATGTTTCCCCATTTGTTGTATGCCCTTAAGACAATTTCCAGACAACTAAATTAAACAAATTCAGCAGTTAAACTGTTGTTCTGGTAGAGAGACAGGTCCACCAAGCTCATTATTCTGCCATTCCAGAATGCCAAACTTTAGCTATTTTATATATATATATATATATATATATATATATATATATATTTTTTTTTTTAGGTACGCAGGCCTTTCACTGCTGTGGTCTCTCCCGTTGCGGAGCACAGGCTCCGGACGCGCAGGCTCAGCGGCCATGGCTCACGGGCCCAGCCGCTCCGCGGCACGTGGGATCTGCCCGGACCGGGGCACGAACCCGTGTCCCCTGCATCTCTCTCAACCACTGTGCCACCAGGGAAGCCCTAGCTACTATATTTTTAAAAAATAACGATTTTACTCAATTTTACCGGCATGTCAGTTATTATATTTTACATGAATAGATACACACACATACACAAACATACACACACTATAATATATATAACATATTATATACAATAGATATAGGTAGGTAGGTAGAGATGTTTATGATTTTTTTAAATTTATCAACAAAACATTCTCATCCTTTGGGGAAAACAATATACATGACTGTCAGTTTCAATTTTTCAAAAGTAAAACACCATTTTCTCAGCAGTTTTACAGTATATAGAGGTCCACACTATTTCACAGTAGGCTAGATATTTAATATTTCAATTAATAATTGTAAGTAATTGTTTTATATAAAGATGGCATGAAAGCACTTAAAATCACTATGGCAAGGACTTCTTGATGGTAAGAAAAAATGATAGAAAAGTTTTAAAAGTTTGATATAAAAAATATATATGAAATAAAAAAATGTTCAAAATAAAGAGGAAATAGAAATAATTTTGCTCTGGAAGATTTGGGAAATAAATGGAATATGAATTTCATTTACTTTAAGAAGTATAACCCTCAAAATTTCTCCCTAAGTACAAAAGTAGTAAATGGCCAATGTATAAGGTTTAACAAGCTTAGAATAAAATAAAATACTACCCACAGTATTATTATGATGATTCTAGAGAAAAGGTACAATAAAGCACCAAGTACAAAAGAGTTAAAAGTTCTCAAACTCTGTATTTTATTGTCTATAAATGAGTGTAAATGAATCCACACTACCATTTACACTCAATTCTGTTTGTATGGCTCTAACTTCTACATAGAACCCCTGCTAGTTTCCCCCAACACTCCAAGTTCTATTTGTGAGCTATTTGTGGACATTTTACCCAGGCTTAGGGAAGCTTGACAGTGTGTATAGAAATCCAAGTATGTTGCATTTCTAATAAGGCTTTTCCATTCTTGGTAAGCCCTGTCATGTGCCATAAAACAACACGATGCTTATGGGTGCAAAGTTGCACACGTCTAACCAGGGAGCCCTGTGATGTCCAGGTTACGGGCTCTGGGGATTCTTACATGCTACCCTCTTAGGTTGACAATATGGCAATGCATTTCCTCCAGACCTCAGTTCATTGGAGTAGCTAAGTTATGGGAGAAATGAGGAAAATCTACTCCCTGGGTCCAGTCTGGTGACCAAAAATATAAGCTGTTCTCTCTAGTTTTCTTGTTTTGCCACAATCCCATGGCACACTTTTAAACTTTCTTCTCCATGATCCCTTCGCCTTCATGCAAATCACTAGTATTCCCAACCATAACAACTAAGGGACATTGGCCATACAATTCTCCATTTAGAAAGAAAATGAGATTCTATGATGACTTATTTGAGGTCACACATTAAAAAGAAATTGTTCCATTTGGTGTTTATGTTCTTATTACCATACCTTAGCTATAAGAGCCTCCAAATCAGGAATTTTGACTTTTTCCTGGAAAGAAAGAGTTCTTTTCATCATTAACATTATAACCTCTTATCACTGAGAAGTTACTAAGAGACTGGCTAAATAGGACTCTATTAAGTACCATATGTACATTTACTTGTTGGTCCTACAACTAACCCACAGTGTAGGTATGATGGTTGTACTTGCTGTATAGATAAGGAAGTGAAGGTTTTAGGTGATCAGGTGAGATGTAGGAGTATAAAGTTATGGATCAATTTTGCACTCAAGCAATCCTTCTCCATGCCAGGACTCTACTCAGCTAAGCCCAGCCATTGTGCTGAACCAGGTTCTCAGAGCGACACTAGACTCTCGATGACTCTCATTAGCTGTAATAGATTGTGATAAAGCAGCCAACCCAGGGACTTTGCAAAAAAGCTTCAAGTATTTTTTAATTTTGCCTTTCTTTCCATTCAATCCCACATGCCATCATAAAAGGATCTAACAATCCAACCATAATCAGAAGTAATTTCAATGTGTACATGTGATTTCTTTGTACTGAAAATAATATTTTGCTTATTAAAAACTGCTCCTCCTTTATTATAAACCATAAAATACAACATAAGAAACAGACAGTGAAGCAGATGGTGAAAATCAAGTTTTCATAAAATACAAAATACCTTTCATACATTTAAAAAAATATATCAGAATGAATAAATCTTTGCAAATAAAGTAATATCTTCTATATTTCCTAAGTATAATAAAATATTTACCTTAGTGAATTTGCACCTAAGAGGTTACGTATAAAATGACAAATTATCAAATATTTATAAAATAATTAATACTTTTTACTCAGATTAGCATGATTACAAACATATGCTGAAACAATCTTGATCGTATTTTCAGAGAGAAAAATAACCATAAGGGCATATTTTAATTGATCAAAAAGAAAGACATTAAAGTTTTATATTTATTTAAAAAATGTAACTATCTTTGTTTCATGAATTTTCTACTTTGAAATGGAAGAATGACATTTAGACATCACAGAGATTCTATTATTTTTTTAAAGCATATTCCCCACAGATGCGTTGGCAGAAATTCTGCATTGCATGTAGTAAATAATGAATGAGCTTTGAGGGGGTGAAATTATAATATCAAAGATAAAGAAATAAACAAATTATATAAAATATCAGTAATGCAAAGAACCTCTAATACTGGATGATAGGAAACAATATAAAGTATTTTAACTTACACGTACACCACTGAATTTTCTTTTAAAATCAAGTTAAACCTGTTACCAAGTTTCCTTTAGGTGGGTGGAAATTTGTAACACTAGATTGTTTTTCAGCATTTCAAATGATACACTAGCTGTATCATTTGGCCATAAAATTCCTCCTATTTGAAAATTACTTCCATTTTTATTTTATTTTCATTACTCTTTGTTTTTCTTGTTCTTCTTTTGATCTGGTCAACATATTTTTTTAAACTTTATCTTCTTCAATGGCTGAGCTTTTTCCTTAAAAGCTAATAAGGAATACCTTAAATACAGATGCTTCTCAAAGTTTAAAGTACAATCCTCTCATCCTTTCACTATTCTATCCTCCTTTCTGGGACAATTTTATCCATCTCCATCATATCAGCTATAAATTGTTTGAGAATGATACCAAAGTCTCATCCCTTTTCAGAGTACAATTTTATCCTGAACAGATTTTTTATATTTTCCCTAAAGCTTGCTTCTTTCCTGATATTTCTCCCAGTTAATGATATCAACATACTTTCAATAAAGCAGAAATGAACTCTGATAACAGTTTTCAGTTTTCCTACATCTCTAAACCCTGTGGCACATCATGAATAAACCCCATAAATTCTACCTCTGAAAGTCTCTTTTAAATATTTTGCTTTTCTTTTCACTGGCGTACATTCATGTCTGCTTACTTAGATTATTAAGATGTTATCTACTGTCCTCAATTTATCTCAAGATCTTTCTTCACATGGGCACTGATAACTCACTGAAACACAAATATGACAGTGTTGCTGTCTGGGTGAAATATTGATACTACCTGATTACCTCTTGTGAAACTCTGAGCATCATATTCAGTGCCCTTCAAATTTTAATATCAATTTGTAGCCCTACTCTTGATTTCCAAAAGGTTCCCACCCTGTCACACTTGCTCCTGTCACACCAGTGACACAGAACCTTAATTCTCCATGACTTTTCCCCAATCTTGCTTTTCCTGATAATAATACCATTCCTAAAATGACAGTATTGTCACCCCTCTGAAACTGTACACATCCTTAAAATTCCAGGACAAATCCCTTCTCCCCTGTAAAAGGATATTTTACCCTAGTCAGAATTAGTTTTTTCTTTATCCATGCTCTTAAAAAACTTCTCTTAAAGCATTTTTCATTCATACAGTCCAGATCTAGAGTCAGTCTGCACCTTAAATTAAACCATTATATATATTAAAAATATAATAAATCATCAATATGTTTATCTCAGTTTTACTCTAAATATAAATAATATAAACAGAATAGTTTTCCCTATTAGTTTGAACATAATGGATACTACTTTGGATACAATGGATACAAATATTTTGCCCTGAATATTTACTTCAGGGAATTTTTTAACTTTATTCTCTAAAACAGATGATTAAGTTTACACAGATTTATAAAAATTAAAATATTTTATATAAATCTAGATTATTTTATAATAACAGGGAAGGAAAATTATATGTAATATATTTATATTTTTTCTTTTTATCCCTTTATTTGTGAGTAATAACCATATAGCATACACTTCTAAGTATAATCAAAAATATGAGCCAGAAAGAAATCATTGTCTTCTCATAATTTAAAATAACACAAATCTCCTATTTTCAGCTGCAAGAAAATATACCAATAAAGAAAACTAAAAGCATGTACTATATAAACGTACTACAACAAATGTTCATTGTTATCTCAAATGCAAATAGAGCAGCTTTATGCAATTAATAACCCCATGCATTAAACTCATGGACTTTGAAGCAAATCATCAATTTGAACACACGCCTGCCCAGTTCCAGAGATCACCATGTTAATCACTGTAGACTGTGAGATTATCCCAATGTCAGAGTTATTTCACACTTTCTGAGAAAGTTCAAGTATTTATATACTATATACTTGTTATAGGGTCTATATAACCTTATTTTTTAAGATTATTTTTCTAGAGCAGTTTTAGATTTACAATAAAATTGAGAAGAAAGTAGAGACTGCCAATATATTTCCTGCTCTCACAAATGCATGGCCTCCCCCATTATTAACTCACTAGGATGGTATATATATATATATATATACATACATATATATATATATTTTTGTGTGTGTGTGTGTATGGTACGCGGGCCTCTCACTGTTGTGGCCTCTCCCGTTGCGGAGCACAGGCTCCAGACGTGCAGGCCCAGCGGCCATGGCCCACGGGCCCAGCCGCTCCGCGGCATGCGGGATCCTCCCAGACTGGGGCATGAACCCGCGTCCCCTGCATCGGCAGGTGGACTCTCAACCACTGCGCCACCAGGGAAGCCCGGATAGTATATTTTTTTTTCATAGAATAAACCTACGTTGACAGATCATAGTCATTCAAAGTCCATAGTACAACATCCATTGGTGGTGTACATTCAATGGGTGTGGACAAATGTATAATGACATATAACCACCATTATAATATCATACAGAGTATTTTCATTGCCCTAAGAAATACTCTGTGCTCTGCCTATCCTTTTCTCCCCCACCCCCTCACCATATCCCTGGCAACCACTGATCTTTTTATTGTCTCCATAGTTTTGCCTTTTCCAGAATGTCATACAGATGGATCATACAGCATGTAGCCTCTAGATTGGCTTCTTTCACTTAGTAATATGCATTTAAGTATCGTGCATGTCTTTTCATGGCATGACAGCTCATTTATTTTTAGCACTGTTTAATCTTCATGTATTTAGGGATTTTCCAGTTATATTTCCGATATTATTTCTAGATTAATTCCATTGTGGTTTGAGAGCAAACCTTGCATAACTTCTATTATTTTAAATTGGTTAAGTGTGTTTTATGGCCTAGAACGTATCTTGGTCTATCAATGTTCCTTCCATGTAATCTTGAAACAAATGTGAATTCTGCTGCTGATGGATGAAGTAGTCTATAAACGTCATTTATATTAACTGATTGATGGCGTTATTTTCAGCTATGTCTTTACTGATTTCTGTCTGCTGTATCTATCCATTTCTGACAGAGAGGTGTTGAACTTTCCAACTATGATCGTGGCAATATCTATTTCTCCTTGTAGTTCTATCAGTTTTTGCCTCATATAGTTTTATGCTCTGTTCTTAGGTGCATACATGTCAAGAGTTGCTATGTCTTTTAGGAGAATTGACCCCTTTATCATTATGTAATGCCCTTTTTTTATCTATGTAAACTTTCTTTATTTTTAAGTTGTTCTGTCCAAAATTAATATAGCTATTCTTGCTTTCTTTCGATTATTGTCAGCATGGTATGTTTCTCTCCATCCATTTACTTTTAGATATAAACTGGGTATTTTGTAGACAACACATAGTTGGATCATGTTTTTTAATCCTACCCTGGCACTGTTTTCTGTAGTAGTTTCTGTTCCTGTGTGTCTGCTCCAGGAAGCCATGATTCCCTGTATTCACACGTATCTCCAGTCTTGGGGACAGCAGTTTGCCCTCTATCCTCCCTTTCTCTTATGGATCCAATAAAAATTGTTGGTTTTTCAGTCTATTCAGCTTTTTTACCTATTCTTAGGATGGAATAGTGATATTCAAGATCTTTAGATGCGAAACAGAAACTACTATATCCTTATTTATAATCAAGAGTGTCAATTCCAAAAATTGTGGGGGTTTTTTTGGTCAGAAGGTGTGTCCAGATTTTAATGCAAAGAATATGATCCTCAAAGGTCTAAATATTACTGGGAAATACAGTTAGTCATAAGTTATGGTTTTATTATTGTTGGATTATACCTTATACCAAATACTTAATCTCACATTTTACATAATTGAACCATCCTTATAGTTGTAATTTTTATCCAAATAATATTTTGAGGAAAATGACAAAATTTAATTTACTTATTTAGTAGATATTTGTTGATCATCTACTAGAAATATCTTCTATTTGGATCCATTAACTCAACCAATTTTTTTTAAATTGAATTTTCACTATGAATTAGGTACTCTAGTAGTCACTGTTAAGACAGAGGGAATAAGAAAGATATTGGTCCTGCTTAACAGAGATTGTGTTGTAATGTAGACTATTATTATAGACACTAAACAAATAAATACCAAGAGGGACCTGGGCTTCTGTGGGAAGCTGAACACTCAGGCCCTGGGAAGTTTCTACAGGAAGGAAGAAATGTGTTCTAAGAAGAGGGACCAGCATGGTATGAAGGCCAAGAGGCCAGAGAAATGAGCGAGAGTAAGGTGTTTTAGAGGAATTGAATAAAATTCCATGCTGACAGAGCAGGGCAAAAGGAGGCAGAGTTGGGGACAGCAATAGACAAGAGGGTGAAGTGGGCAAATGCCAGACCTTGGAGGAACACAGGAGACAAGGTAAGTATTTTAGACTTACATTAACCTCAAAGAGAAGATGGAAGGATTGTAAATATCCTAGCCATGTGTTGCAGTGTGTGTTAAAGTCACACAGCCTGTCTACGGCCATACCACCCTGAAAGCGCCCGATCTCGTCTCATAAAGTCACACAGCCTGCAGCGTGGTGAAGAGATTAGAAAAGTGCAGTTCGGAGTGAACTGGAAGGATAGTAAGAGTAAGCTAGGTGAGAGATGAAGGTGGCTTTCAAACAGGATGGTGACAATGGATTTAAGATATATGGCAAAATTTAAGAGACAAATAGTTTTGACATGTTTATAAATATATCCTTTATATATATTATATATGTATACGTGTGTGTGTGTGTGTGTGTGTATATATGTTGTGTAGGGAAGGGGGAGAGGAAAGAGTACCCAGAGATGACTAAAGATTTTAGCTTACATAACTGGATGAATTGAAACAATGGTTAATATTTATTGACCACATACTATTTGCCATGCAGTATCCTAGGTGACTTACATATAATGACTAATTTAATATACACAACAATCACTTGAGAGAAGTGTTATTATTATACTTATTAGGCAGATAAGAAATGTGAGGCATAGAGGTTGTTCAAGATTACAGTTAGTATAAATAGCAGACCTTGAACACCTGGCTCCTTCACAGCCCAACCATTTAGTCATTTTGCTCTTGTGGTATTTACTGAGAGAAACTCTGGAGAAGTATTCCATTTAAATTTCAGAAAGAAAGATGAGTTCCATTTTGGACTTGTTGATTTTGAAGTGCCTGTGATATAGCCAAATAGACATTTCTAGTGTATACTTCAGTTGTGTAAAAGTCTACAATTCAGGAGAGAACTGTGGCTAGGAGATTTAGATTGGAGAGTTTTTAAGTAAATAGATGGATGCTAAAGTCACACAAGTAAAAAATTGTCAAAGTGAGAGGAGGAGATAGAAGTCGTGCATCATTCTCCTATGTATGGGTTTTAAAGGGATATAAAGATGTAAAACATAATCCCCTCACAGACTTCCATCTCATGGGAGAAATGGATGACTAAACAAACAATTACAATATGGAGTGATGAGTGCTAAATCAGAAGGCAGAAGCACTGAGATAATTTACCTCCTGTAAGAGAAAGCCATGGTCCATGAAAATAATTCCTGGAGGCTACAATACCTGAGCTGAATCTGGAAGGACGGCTTGGAGTAAATCAGGTGAAGAAGAAAGGTTAAGTATCGGCTTACCGGGGCAGTAGATGATTAAGTACTGCAAGCCGCCCAAGAAAAAGCAGTGACAGTAATAACCCATGCATGGGTGGCACTTAGTGTAATTTCTGTAGTACAGTTGAAATGTGGGTGTGTGGAAGGGAAGTGTTGGGAGGTAAGGCTGGGGGAGGGGGTCAACCAACAGAAAACTTTGCAAGCTATAACTTCTGTCTATACTTTATCCAGCATATGTCTTGACAATATAGAGGACTTTCCTATGTAAATGTGAATATCAGAACATTTCAGATAACCCCTATCTAGTTCATGTACTCATGTATTCAGATGAACTAGGGAGTAAGTCACATTAAATAGCCAAACAATGAGAAAGCCTGTTTTTCTTCCATATCTTAAAGAATATTTTACTTGTTTTCCCTGAATTTTACCACTTAAAAATATTGCCATGGCAGGAAGAGTTTAAAAAGTGTTTCAGGCTGCTTCCATGTCCTGGCTATTGTAAATAGTGCTGCAATGAAATTATACTACAAAGCTACAGTAATCAAGACAGCATGGTACTGGAACAAAAACAGAAATATAGATCAATGGTACAGGATAAAATGCCCAGAGATAAACCCACACACATATGGTCATCTAATTTATGACAAAGCAGGCAAGAACATACAATAGAGAAAAGACAGCCTCTTCAATAAATGGTGCTGGGAAAACTGGACAGCTACACGTAAAAAAGTGAAATTAGAACACTACCTAACACCATACACAAAAATAAACTCCAAATGGATTAAAGACCTAAATGTAAGACCAGACACTATAAAACTCTTAGAGGAAAACATAGGAAAAAGCACTCTCTGATATAAACCACAGCAAGATCTTTTTTGACCTACATCCTAGAATAATGGAAATAAAAACAAAAATAAACAAATGGGACCTAATGAAACGTAAAAGCTTTTGCACAGCAAAGGAAACCATAAACAAGATGAAAAGAAACCCCTCAGAATGGGAGAAAATATTTACAAATGAAACAGTGGACAAAGGAATAATCTCCAAAATACACAAACAGCTCATGGAGCTCAATTTCAAAAAACCAAACAATTCAATTTAAAAAATGGGCAGAAGACCTAAATAGACATTTCACCAAAGAAGGCAATAGCATCGACATATATACACTACCGAATGTAAAATAGCTAGTGGGAAGCAGCAGCATAGCAAAGGGAGATCAGCTTGGTGCTTTGTGATGACCTAGAGACGTGGGATAGGGAGGGTGGGAGGGAGGCTCAAGAGGGAGGGGATATGGGGACATATGTATGCATATGACTGATTCACTTTGGTGTACAAAAGAAATTAACAGAGTATTGTGAAGCAATCATAGTCCAATAAAGATCTATTTTAAAAAATTGTATCAGGAAAAAAGACGCTGATTTTTTTCCATTAAACGAATATTACCATACTGCTTGCTCTCCCAAATGTTAAATTCCATTGTCATAACATGCTCTACCTGAAGCCACACTTGCCTGGTAATTGGAAACCCCTGAAAGCAGAAAGTAATTTGTTCACATAGACAATTGTGTAAAGGAGTCTGACCACAGCATTGCTGGCTACATAACATCTTGCCAGTTAAATTCCAGCTATTGTTACGATAACAATCTACGTATGTCATTCCTTTAAAAATAAATTTCTCAAAATTGTATTCTAACATTAGATTTGTTGAAACAAGTTTACTAAAATGGTAATGCTCACTTCCCAAATACCTGAAAAGACAAGTGCATAGTTTATTACTTTTCATCACATTATCTAATATTCTAAAATCATGATCAAATAACATGCCCCCAATGAAATAGGCAATGGCATTTGAAAAGTATATTTTAACAGAAAAAAATTTCTGGATAAAGCTAAAGCAAAAATAAAATCTGTTTATTATATGAATTTGAAAATTATAAATCTCATTAGCAAGCATAATTTATGAGATTCTTTTTATTTATGTTAATGTAGTACAAAAAGTGTTTCCTAACTTCTCATTTGAAATGTAATAGAGGATTTCAATATGATTGACACAGACTTTATTCTCTCTGTCACATCTAGTTGTTTTTCTCAGGCGTGTGTGTGTTTTGCAGCATTCCCACAGAGTTGTTAATGAGCCATCAATTATTTGTGCAAATTGGAAGCCGAAGCTAAAAATTTCCCTACCCAAGGTGTTAGTACACGACTTTGGAATTAAATATGAAAACATCTGAATTTCAGCACAAGTATATTAACCCTACTGCCCAGATACAGGTGACTTTAAAAATATCATTCTGTGCTTTAATGAAGATATATAATTTGGGGGTGGGGGATTCCTTTATAGTGGGTGATTAGGCTGCATTTCATGGGGGTGTAGAGAGCTGTATATTACATATACACCACTTGAAACATTCTACATTTCTTATTTAAAATCCTATACAGTAGTTTGGAAAGTGATGTAAATTTTAACAAAAAATGAGATATTTGACATGCACATAGTGACGAGGACTTTTACAATTAATGTGTCTCTCCACACCAACAGTGAGTAATCTCAGAGCATAAATATCACTGAAGAGGGGGCTTTCTTTCTTTCTAGAACTCTTCCATTTTGAAATTCACCCCTATTTTTTCTGCATGGGCTCCCATATTTTGTGAAGATATGAATAGTAATATTTTATACAGGTTCCCAATGTTACTCCCTCTCTTTAAATCTTGCATCCTTCCCCATCTCCATGCCAGAATTCATTCACCAGTCAGAAGGAAAGAAGAAAAGGTACATAATAGCTGATACTTCTTAAGTACTTATGCTATGTCAAACTCTGTTTTAGCGTTTTTTATTGATCATTACAACAGACCCTTGTCATGTGCTGATATTATTATCCCAGTTTAAAGATGAGAAACCACAAGGCCATTTACAAAATTACTAAGTGACAGAATCAGGATTTCTACATGGGCTATCTGGCTCTAGGCCATATTTTTCCATTTAACCCATCTCTATATTCCCTTCCTTTAGACAAGAATTCTAGAGAGCAGTAATTGGTAGGCAAGAGATGATTTTGAGTAGTTTTGAGTAGAGATGATCAGAAGCCATGCTCAGTGTTTAAAAGTATTGGATAGAAAAGAAAAAAAGAGTGATTTTGAGAGATATTCTGATATTTTGTGACTTCTCATGATATTCTAGACATGCAAATTAAAGAGACTGTGGTTATTCTGATGTGACTTTGGTTCTATGGTTTTTCATTTTCATCACAAAAATGCTCCCATAATGAATCATGAGAGTTGTGTTACATTCTCAAGGATCGTGCCATGTCTTCAGCGCTAGAGGCCCCAAGACTTTTCCTGAGAACACTCTCCCTCTCAAAAGGGGAGCTTGTTCAAGCCAATAAAATCCTGTCCTCCCTGAAAGGGAAAAAAATAAACAGGATTTTGTTTTTTTTCCAGAGCACTTTTAGTCTTTTTTTCCCCTTGGTTCACAATAAAACATTCTAATCACTGTGAACTCCAAGTAAAACTGCTGCTTCCTGCCATGTATCTAGGCCTGGAGGGAGTTGCAATAACTACCCAGCTTGAGGCTTGCTGATGGAGAAAGCCTCAGAGTGCAGGACCCAAATGCAGCACTAGGTTTCACATGGTTGAAGAGAGCAGCCCACAGGAATCTGGCAGAGAAGCAAATTAAAAATTAGGTCTTCGTGCTAGAAGAGAATTCCACTTCAGTAGGGAATCTGCTAGATTAATGCCATCATTTCTCCCAATTCTTATACTTCAGTAACAATCAGTATTTGAAGCATCAGTACTCTAGGTGCTGTGTGTGTGTATGTGTATGTATGTATTTATATACACAATGTATAATGCTTGCTATTATCTTTACTCATATAAAGGTGGTACAGTACACATTATATAAATAAAATGCACCACAATCTTTATTATAAATTCTATATCAACATTGATTCTTGCAGAATGTTTGTTGATTTTTGCTGAACTCTTGTTATTTCTAGCCAACTATGATATGCAAATGATGAGAGAAGTCCCCAAAATATACTGGATGTTGGCTGATATTTTTATTTACGTTAATAAGTAGGACAAAAATGAGACAACAGAGACAGACATGTCAGAACTGCACTCTTTTGCGATGACACGTGACTTCTTTGTTAAACTGAACAGTGGCTTTCAGAAAATGGAAAAATATTTTCAAAATATCTGTAATAGTGACAATTTAATGGCCACAAACGGCAACAAACTTTAATCTACATTAACAGTTTTTTTGCCACTTTTTATAAGCTTAGAAATCAACTAAACAGTAAGGCAAGTTTTGATTTGTAATATTTGACAATTTCTGTGGGTAAAGACTCCCACCATGGTCAATTTTTAAGCTGTTAGTGTAATGTTACTGAATGCAGAATTGGGAAGAGAGGTGCAGAAGCAAACTGATATGTAACTTTTAAGTCTTACAGATATAATGGATGTAAATGACCTCCAGGGCAGAGGAAATAGTAAAATGTAGTAAAGTAATTAGAAATTGATAATGAAGAATTTGAGTATTTATTAGCTTTGTTTTAGTATAATTATTTTAAGTAGAAGTTTATATAATTTAATTTTTAATAATGACTGATTTTCAATAATCCCTGAAAATTTAACTAATGGCTCTCATGAGCCATGATGAGGCTGCTCCAGTGCTGTCACACTCAGGAAGCAGATTGCTATGAAAGTTCTGGCTGGTGAGCCTGTCTGTCCACCAACTGCAAGTAACTGGTGTAAAATAATGCCAACATATTCCTTGTTGGTTTTGATAAGACCAAGGGGAGCAAAAATCAGTTTCCTAGAATCTCCCTTAATTGTCTTAAGTTTGAACGGGTCTAAGTCTCAATCTGACATCCCAACAAAATCTCTGTTCACTTGAATCCTAGGACACTCTCTTCTCTGTTTTTGCAACTGTGCACTTCTTGTTACTTCTTATTAATTGAATATGTTCAGTCCTGAATCAATGTCTTTCTCTTTACCCCACAATCACCATCTTTGTTTGATGATAATTATATTCAAGTGTGTATCTGTCTATCACCCTAGCTTCTGAGTGTAGTGACCTTCTCAGTTTCAGCAACCACTTCTTTCAATCGCCAGAACACATTTCAAACTTTATCATCACCCACCACTAACTGCCTCATCTTCAAAATATCTACAGCGAACACCCCATACTTCACCCAGCACCTCTTACACTTCCATCACACTCATTCTAATACCTCCATTGCTACAGTGCTTCCATCTCATTTATATAATTAATCCACAGCCAGCACTACATTCACTGTCTCTAAGACTCCTCCTACTTTCCATTCATTCATTTTCTAGTTTGCAAATAACCTCAACTTCCAAGTGAGGTTCATTTCATTAGTGCAAGATTAGTTCAACATTCTAAAATCAATCAAAATAAAATCAATCAATCAACATAATACAATATTAACAATATGTTAAAAAACATAAATTTCAGCATAGATTTGACAAATTCAACACACACTTATAATTTTAAAAAGAAAGCTCTCAGAAAACTGGTATTAAAGAGAATTTCTTCAGCCCAATAAGGAACAGCTACAATAAACTTATAGTTAACATAATACATAATGGTGAAAGACTGAAAATTTTTTCTCTGAGATTAGGAACAATACAAGATTGTACACTCTATTTTTTTTTAACATTTTCTTTTAGGTTATAGTCAGTGCTATGCAAAAACATAAAGAAATAAAAAACATGAAGATAGATAATTAAAGAGGAAGACTCTATTAACAAATTATATGATGGAGAAAAATATTTTTAAAACCTAGAAACAAATTTCTTGAACTAATAAGTAAGTTTACCAATATTCAGTTGCAGGATACAAGGTCAATATATAAAAATATTTTCTCTCTCTATAATAGCAAGGGAAATTTGGAAATTAACATTTAAATAAAATAGTTGTAATTACTTTAGCTACAAAAAAAATCAAATACTTAGGAATTAATTTTTAAAAATGTGTGTAGGACCTATGCACTTTAAACTAAAAATTGTTACTGAGAGAAATTAAAGATAATCTAAATAAATGATGATACATAGATGTTTAAGAAACAAAAGACCCAGTAGTGCTGAGATGTCAATTCTCCTCAAATTTTTCTATATATCCAACACAATCCCAGTCAAAATTTCATTTGATATATTTTTGTGGCTATTCACAAGCCGATTCTAAAATGTACATGGAAATATAAAAGTCAAATATTTTGAAAAAAAAAAGAACAAAGTTAAAAGACAAGAACTACTTGATTTCAAGATTTATTATAAAGCTACATTATTAAGTCTGTGTATATTGGCATAAGGTAGTCATATAGTTCAGTAGGTTAGAATAATGATTTCTGAAATAAAAACAATCCAATATGGTCAACTGATTTTATTAAAGGTTCAGATGACATTCAATCAGGAGAGGACTGTATATCCACATGTAAAAAATGAATGAAACTCTATTCTTGTCTTCTATAAAGCCATACTGAATGGATCATAAAACTAAATTTGAAAGCTAAACTACAAAAGCCCTGGAAGAAAACATAGAAGAAATCTTTGTGACCAAGAATAAGAAGAGATTTCCTTGATACAAAACACTGAGGGGCTTCCCTGGTGGTCCAGTGGTTAAGAATCCACACTTCCACTGTAGGGGACACGGTTCAATCCCTGGTCAGGGAACTAAGATCCCTCATGCCACATGGTGCGGCCAAAAAAAACAAAACATTGAACAATAAAAATTGATAATAAAGGAGTATCATACACTGGAAGAAAATATTTGCAAAAAATATTTCTAGTAAAAAATTTGGCAAATCCATGAAAAGATGACAAAGAACCCAATTTTTTAAATTAACAAATGATTGGAACAGGTACTTCGTGAAATAAGATATATGAGTGTCTATATGAGTGAACGATAAGCACGTGAAAAGAATTCAGTGTCATTAATCATTAGGGAAATACAAATTAAAAGCCCAGTGAGATACTGTTTCACACTCACTAAAGTAGTGAAAAATAAAAAACACTGAAAATGTCAATTTTTTTTTTTTTTTTTTTTGCGGTACACGGGCCTCTCACTGTTGTGGCCTCTCCCGTTGCGAAGCAACAGGCTCCGGACGCGCAGGCTCAGCAGCCATGGCTCACGGGCCTAGCCGCTCCACGGCATGTGGGATCTTCCCGGACCGGGGCACGAACCCGTGTCCCCTGCATCAGCAGGCGGACTCTCAACCACTGCACCACCAGGGAAGCCCCTGAAAATGTCAATTATTGATGAGGATGTGGGAGAACAAGAACTCATTCATTGGCAGAAGGAATGAAAAATGGTACCACCATTTTAAAAAACAATTTGGCACTTTTATATAAAGTCAAATACATGCCGACCATAAGGCCTAGAAATCCTGCTCCTAGGTATTCATCTAAGAAATATGTTCAAAAAAATAACTGTAATAGGCTACTTAGAGCAGTTTTATTTCTAATAGACAAAAAAATGGAGCAGGGCAAAAAACACATGCCCTTCAACAGGTAAATGAGTAAACAAATTGTAAACTATGCAAAGAATGAAATATTACTTAGCAATAAAAAAGAATGAATTACTAATACACATGGCAACATGAATGATTCGTAAGTAAAAGTGTTATGTTAGGTGAATGAATCAGATACAAAAGACTACATACCGATTCCATCAGAATCAGAATTGGAATGAGGTAAATATTCCATAGCTGGAGTGTGACGGTGTTTACATGACTGTATAAGTTTCTTAAAACTCACCAAAAAATACACATATTTGGTGAATTTTATTTATATAAATTCTATGTCAGTAAAACTGATTAAGTAAATTCTAAGGGAATATACAAAAATAATAGTATTATATTATCTTTGTGATTATAGCTTTTTAAAGTGTTTTATGTCTTACAAATTTTTCATGCTTCTGTTACCTAAATAAAAATGATTAATAATGATGAAATACTACTACTTAAATAAAAGTGATACTGTACCCTAGAATACTTTATTTAAGAGTTTCACATGCTTAACTTACTATGTTCTTAGAAAACACTCAGGAAAATTTGAATCATATAAGCTTCTACAAGTATATACTTGATAAATGCCTACGGAAATTATTAAACACCACATGCGCATACTGTTTTCTGGGTATATCACCTTAGGAACAGATGTATGAAATTAGGGAACTGCACACATTTTAGCATTTATTGAGTATCCTTTATCTTGAAGATTTGTTTTAAAATAGGTCATGCTTGTATCACTTA
Organism: Orcinus orca; assembly: GCF_937001465.1. NCBI lineage: Eukaryota > Metazoa > Chordata > Mammalia > Artiodactyla > Delphinidae > Orcinus > Orcinus orca. The sequence continues at coordinate 24,308,023 of NC_064563.1, forward strand.
ATGAGTCACCAGGATGTGACTAATTTTATTTCTATTTAGTCTTTGAAAAATATTTAACATTTAGATGTTAAACATAATACATTCTCATTGTCGACTTGAAAAAGAAAGTAAAATATAGAAATACAGAAAGAAAATAAGCCAATCAATAGCTTTAGTTAATATTTTGAAAATTATATATATTCACACATACACACACCTATACAAATATGTTCATGCACACTCATATACACACATATATTTTAGATGAAATATTATCTAGTGCCTTGAAATTATTCATGCTTTAGGAAATAAATTTGAACATCATATGAAAATATTTTAATAACTGCATTATATTCTATCATACAGAGGCAACTTAATGCAACCATTGTCTTATTGTAGCACATATGTTTCTATCATATTAATTTTACTGTAAACCTGTTTTTGCATAAATATCTGCCTAAATTTTTTCTGTAGCATTTATAAAAATATCACTCCTGCCCCACCTTTAAAGTTTCTGTTCTGATGTCTCTGTAAAGAAGTATGATTCTAAAATAAATTTAATCTTTGTTTCTGATTTCTAATTCCTTTCTCAAATTTTAAGGGGGGGTAGGGCAAAAAGTCACTCTTGTCCATGATAATTCTTATTATTCTCATTTCCATTTTCTAGTATCTCTAAATTACTAGCAGTCTCTCTTTTTTCTATTTCATCAAAGCTTATTCAATTGCACAATTCTACTAGATCAAAATTATCTAAAACAGTGGTTCTCAATCTATGCTGCACTTTAGAATCCCCTGGGAACTTTTCAAATATTCAAATTCCTAGCTCCCAACCACAAAGATTTTAACTTAATTGGTCTTGGGTGAGCCCCAGGCACTGGTAGGTTTTAAAGCCCTCCAGAGAATTCTGATCCTAATATGTAATCTGGGTTGGAAACCACTGCTGCAGATGGTTCCCTAGACTGAGAATGGAGCTCTATTTCTCTCTTCCATCTGGGTCCACAATGCTCAGGTTCTACTTAATCGTACCTCTAACTTTTATAGTTTCCCAAAACTACCTCAGCTTCTTGGTTTTGAGTTTCCTAGTGAGTTTCATTCCTTGTTGACTTACAGATTTTCATCCTTTCTCTTCTGCAGTCACAGATTTGACAACTACACAATTTTCATTGGGTCCTAAGTGGAGCAATTTTCTGTTTTCAATTTATACTATAACTACGTAAACTTAGTTTTACAAATTTCTGAACCCCTATGGCAGGTGTGTTTAAACTACGCTACTTTCCAAGAGACCTTCGGGTGCTATCATTTTCAGAATACATTTCCAGATCTTCTGCTTCTATTTGGACTCTCTCCCAAGATATTTTTTCTCTCCTCCCGTCTTTCCTTTCACAACAGCCCTATTCCTCTTTACCAACAAAAAGAATAGCCCTCTCTCTCCAAAATCTAACAATCTTTCATATCCCTGGGGGTAAAACCTCCAGTGCTCCCCACTATTGGAATGGGTGAAGCCTTCTTTAGTGAATAATCAGAACACCATAAATCAACACAAGGCATTCTGTCTTTTACATTATTAAATATATGTGATAAACAGGAGACATGTCACAAGAAAGGATATTTTAGCTTATACTGGAAAGGACTAAAATCAAATAAATTGCAGAATAAAGGCATTGGGAGTATTAACAGTTTTCTTTTACCTACCTAGCTTCTTCTTTCTTGTGCAAGAAAACACAACTCTTGAGGGAAAGTTTGGAGAGGGAGGTTTTTGTAAAAGAGTCATAAGAGATATGCGATATATGACTCTTTCACATAGTAAAACATAAGCAATTCCTATCAGCTCTTTCAATATTCACTTAGGACTTGCCATCAGCTGGAAAGCAAAGCATCTTTAATCAGCTGAAGAAAAATAATTTAGTCATTTGATATATTTTCTTTTTTCGTTTTCATACTCACACCCAAAATTGTCAAAGTGAATAACTGAGCAACAAGTCACACAAGGCAGGTGTTTCTCCCTTCTTTGATTTTGCTTTTTCCCTTGAAAATAATTTTTATAGATCACTAGGTAACTTTTGACAAATAACTTCAATGAAATCGGTAAACTTGAATGACGTTGCGATAACTAAACTCTTTCATTTCCATCTTTATGTTTACTCAGCATTTTTGTCTATAAAAACAAAAATGTAGACATAGAAATGATACTTAATTCTGTCTCATTCTAGAAACAAATTGATTCATAAATCTGCGATGAGTGAACTATTGTTTTTTTAAATTCCTGACCCTATTCACCTCATTAAGGAATAGACTTTCAATAACGTTTTACTTTTGTTTCAAAATTTTAATGTTGTTTAATAATTATTCATCAAATTATGTAATACATATTATACATGTTGATTTTATTAATTATGTGCTAATAATATTTATAATAAATAAGGGAAGGCATATTATTTTCTAATATTCTTTAAGGGGGCATGCAAGCAAAAAACATCCATGAAAAAACAAAAAATGTAATGACCACTCCTGTAAGCCACATTTTATAGTGCATTAGCAGATGGAGCATCAACATAATTTTGACTAGAAATCAAAAAGACAAGGACAGAGCACTTTTTTTTTTGATTATGGGTAATTATGAACTCAGCATAAAATCCCAGTCATATATACACTGAGAGCCTATGCACGAATCCTGGAGACAGGATGTGCATAACAGCAGGACTCCACAGCAACATTTCTCTGACTCCTCAAAGTCAGATGGCTATCAAAGATGGCTATCTTTGAAACATCTCTGAAGAATGTTCTATTTATGACTTCAATGCCTCTTGTTCCGTTCACAGCATGATATTATACTTCCTGTCACCTTGAGAGTTTTAGGCATTCAGCAGTGTTCTAGTGATTCCAAATCCTGATTATTGCCAGCTCTACAGGAGCATGAAGGCCTGAGAGCATCCTGGCTGTTCTGGTGAATCAGATCAGAGCCTGGAATGAGCCTGCATTCACCAAACTTCTCTTTCTTGAAGGGAAATACTTGCGAGTTTTTAAGGAATTACCTTTTCACTGAGGCTTTCACTAGGCAGCATTGCAGACTTCTTCAATGCAATGAGCACATACACAGCTGCTTCTGTCTGGAGTGGCAGATGGCACATCCCATCCTCTACCAGTCAGTTGCCACAGTGCTGTAATTCCATTCTCAGTGTGGCCTTATTATGTTTCTTCTGAATTTCCAGAGATGCTCCAGGAGCCATTTTAGCTTGTGATGTGTCAATGTTTACCTTTTTTCACACGGAAGTATAATTACTGTGGCTGTCCTGTTGAAATGCACTCTTAGTTATAGACTTTTGATTGTCATGTTTCCTTAGATAGCTGTCCAGAAAAAGGACTATAGGACTAAAAGAGAGGGACACTTTAAAGATTCTTGAGTTGAAGGACTGATACAATTTAATCCAGAGAACTAAAGCTATAAAGCAAGCCACAAGCAGGCCCAGCCTTATGGTCTTTGTAGAGCTCATGCTTGGCCAGAGGCCAACACCATCCTCATCAGATTGCACTTTGTGTCTCTAAAAAATGTCTTCACTTCCCTGTCCCTGGGGAAAGAAGCAGCTTTGTTATTTGGCAAACACTTCTGGTACTGAACTATTTACAGAATTGCTGAATTAACCTCCTGTTCTCTCTCATCCTTCAGGTGTCTAATTCTCAGAAACCAACTACTGCTGGGTGAAAGGGGGGAGAGGGGAAGGGATTGTCTCCTTTCTGAACAAGCAGGAATGCAGCCAATTTCCTCAAGTGAAATGGCCTGAGCCTTAGTGGAGTTTTGTCAGCCAACGACCCCCCTGACCAGCAATGTCCCCCAGGGAGGCAAACTTGCCAACCTCACTGTCTCTCCGTCTTCCCACTGCAGACCAGGCTGCTGACTTTGCCGTAGATAAATTCAGGAGTGTGGACCATCAAAGATGCCGCATATTATGTGAGACTCTAATAATATTGCTTGGTCTTCAGTTGCAGTGAGTGGTGTTATTGACATTGCATGTCTGCCTGCTCAAAAAATTAATAAATAAAATCAGAAACGTACTCTCTGTGCACTGCTCCTACCAAATTGTCTGTGATGTCATTTGTTAATATCATGTGATCAAACAGCTTGAAATATCTTTTTTGTTATTGTTTGCAGATCTGAGGGGAAGAAAGTGGTAATTTTTGACTTTTAGTATGTATTTGATTGCTAATGAAATTTATCAGGGCTTCACAAACATTGATAATTATGAGTATTATTTGTCTTTTTATTATTGATCTTTTAGGGATTTTCTAACTGGTTTCTTTGCCTTTTAAAAGTATTCCTTTTGGGACTTCCCTGGTGGTGCAGTGGTTAAGAATCCGCCTACCAATGCAGGGGACACAGGTTCAATCCCTGATCTGGGAAGATACCACATGCCATGGAGCAAATAAGCCTGTGCGCCACAAGTACTGAGCCAATGCACCACAACTACTGAGCCCACATGTCACAACTACTGAAAGCCATGCACCTAGAGCCCAAGCTCCGTGACAAGAGAAGCCCCTGCTCACCACAACTGGCGAAAGCCAGGACACAGCAATGAAGACCCAAAACAACCAAAAATAAATAAATAAATAAATAATTTTTTAAAATTTAAAAAGTATTCCTTTTAAAGAGCCCAGAAATATACCCATGCACTTATGGTCAGTTAATCTATGATAAAGGAGGCAAGAATATATAATGGAGGAAAGACAGTCGCTTCAATAAGTGATGCTGGGAAAACTGGATGTCTATGTGTAAAAGAATGAAATTAGAACATTCTCTGACATTTTTTACTCTGTAATATGTTTCATTTTACTAAACAATGATTTGAAAATCTTAGAGTAAAAAGAAGAAATAAAATTAAATATTTTAATTTATTTAATTAAAAAAATAGAATAATAAAGAAAAAAACAAGAAACAGAGCTAATATTTGGCTGGCAAGCTATTTTACCCAAGAAAAAGGGAAAAAACACAAATACATAAAATGCAAAAATTAAGGGAAAAGTAATCATAGTTACCAAAGAAACTACATGAATTAAAATTTACTGAACTCTATAAGGTAAAATGAAAAAAAAAAAACCCAGAAAAGAGGTTCACTGGATTATATTTTATAAAAATATAATTCACCTAAAATGATGCCAAATTAATAAAGTAGAAACTTACTGTTATAGAAAAAATACAGAATATTGACAAAAGTGATATTCTTCTTAGAAACACTGAACTCAGATGACTTCCTAAAGGAATTCTACCAAACCCAAATCTTTAAACTACAGATGAATATAATGCCATTTTAAAATGTCCAGAATATATTTAAAAAAGGAAGAAAAAGTCTTAAATATTTTTTATAAAAAAATTTGCAAAAACAAATTATATATAGATCAATCTCAAACAATATTCAAAAATCCTTAAAATATTGGGAAAACAAAATACTAAGAAAACACTGGATACATTCTCATCAAATTAAGAATAAAATTAAAGGATGCTTACTCTTGTTTAACATTTTTTTCTAAAAGTGCTAACCACCATAATTAGAAAGGCTTTAGGGATATAAAAAGTGTAAAATGGGTTAATAAAATTGATTTTGGAGATTATATACTTATGTAGTTAGAAAATCCAAGATAATTGATTGGGAATGGTGCTAAGGGTGGTAGTCAAACAGGGTTCAATAGATAAAGAAGATTCATAGGACCCAAAATGACAATACTCATGATTCTATGGTTTAGTGAAGTAAAAAGATACAATACAGCAACAGCAATGAAGTAACGATATTCATAGCAGCCCAAGGCTGCCTCATAACAAAGGTTCAGCAAAGCCAGGTACAGGTTCCCGTTGTACTGCCCCTGGAAGGGCCAGAGGGAAGCAATTTATTTCTCAGATCAGCAACTACTGGCTTGTTCACAAAAAGTCTCAAACGTAATTCAACACAGCAAACATATATAGACATTACAAATCTACTAATATTTAAATCTGGTACAAAAACAATAATAAAGTTTAATCAATTAATTATAAAGAAATAGTTGGCATGGTGTGATAAATTGCAAATTTGGATGAATGTTGATGAGAGATATATTATTAAACATATTTAAAGTAAAAATCAAATACCAAAGGTACTCCAGTTCAAATTTTGAAGAGTTTTCCTCAAAAATAATACAGAATCGTAAAATGGCGTAAGACGAGAAAAAGCTTTGAGGCCTTGTTTTTCAGTTTTTTAACATTCCACTTGAGAAATTTGAGATCTACAACCCACACAATTTGCCCATATAGAAAATTCCAGGATTGTGGTTGGACCATCCACCCCAGCAGGCTGTGCATGTGCAGAGCAGACACACTGAAAGTGTCTGTAAAAAAGCATATTGACATATACCACTACTATATATAAAATAGGTAACTAATAAGGACCTACTGTATAGCACAGGAAACTCTACTCAATACTCTATAATGACCTATATGGGAAAAGAATCTAAAAAAGAGTGGATATATGTATATGGATAACTGATTCACTTTGCTGTACACCTGAAACTAACCCAACACTGTACATCAACTATACTCCAATAAAATTATTTTTAAAAAGCATATTGATTCTCTTCATAATAAAATGTTTATTTCATAATAAAGCACTTTGTCTCTATTTTTAATCTCTTAAAATCTCCTTTAACTCTATTATATGTAGTTTAAAGAAAACAAATTAATGTGCTCAAAATTATGTTTCTAATTTCAGAGTTTCTAGGCTGTGAAAGAACTTTATACCTTTATGTTTATCATAAGTAATAGAATGTGAAGCAACAATTAACATTTACAACTATTATTTACAATAAAAATAATGAAATGCTTTTTACCCAATATGTTGATTCAGACATTCCACTAGCTTATGAAAGGATACATCTTTTCTTAAATCTCAAATATTTATTTATTCCTTAATAAATATTTTTCTTAGAGATTTTAAAAAACAGAAGAAGAAATTAAGGGAAACACGGAAAACTCATAAATCAATCTAGATTTATAAAAAACCATCTATTTGAATAATTATAAGAATGAGGAATAACTGTCAGTTAAAATAATCATATATAACACATTCCAATGTCTTAGCCATCTCAAATCACACAAAATTTAACTCTACATTCACTTCATATTCTAAGCAAAAACTCAATAATTCGAACAATTTGTCTTTATTGCTATCCCCCTTCCTTTCCAATCTTCTTTTTATATCTGTCATAGCTCCTTCAAGGTGAGAACATTTTTAAAGCATTTATTAACTCTAGATTTGAACTTCTCTTCCACAGTTTTATCTGATACTCATTCAAGACCTTGCTTTAGATAATGACCTTATTACATTGATAAAAATATTAATTCCTTATTTTATCAGGAGTGTTGGTATTAATTTCTTACTTGACATGAGTCAAATTCAATAGATAAATATCCTGCGTCCCTGTCTGGGAAATGAAAAAACAAATGGCCTTCCCAAGTTTTACTTTTATATTCAAGTGTGCATTAGATCAATAAACATAGCTATACAGATTTTTGCTTGTTCAATGGGCGTATTCATTCTTTCAGTGATCAGTGCTCTATATTAAGTAAAAAATGCTAATATATCAAGTGAAGGATGTTAATGAATAATGCTGTACGGAAAGAAGAGTTTCTGTTTTGATCTGAGAAACTGAGAAGGAAGGGGCTGTGGCTTTCACTTTTAGTAAAGAGGTAATCTATTTCTTCATTTTAATTTTCCTTCTGGGAAATAGAACAGCTGCCTTCATATACTCGTTGCATTTCCACCTTCGCTACCTCAGGGATGAATAAAATTTCTTCTCAAACATTTAGATCCATCTGTTTACTTTCCAGCTAGCATAAAGAAGAAGAAAATACCTACAGTTTTTAGCGTTCTGTTCATCCCAAGCTAATAGTTTTTGTCTGTTGCTTTCTTCTTTATTTTTGAATAGTATTCATTTTGTGTGTGATTGCAACCATTTATGTGTCATTCAGGTGGGTGAGTTTCATCTTGGTAATTGTTTAAGTCACCTGTATTACACTTTCCCTTAATTAAGGATTTAATTTCTGAATCAGTCACTCAGTTAGCAATATTCATTCATTTAATAATATTTATTGTGTGGTAGATACTCAACTGGGTCCTAGTGATAAAGAGTAAATTTAAAAAAACACAATCTCTGCCTGTGTGAATCTTTGAAGGAATCAAATTATGGACTGAGGTTGAAAATGGAAGATGTTCCCTCCTTAGGCAGGCAGGGCAGGGCAGCAAAACGTCTCTCTAAAGAGGAAGTATTTAAGCTAAAATTTAAAGAAAGAAAAACGATTTATCAATTAAAAGGTGGAGAGAACAAGAGAAATATCATTCCAGGAAGCGAGGAGAGCATGCTCAAAAGTCCTGAGGTAAAGAAAAAATGGAATATTCAAGAAACTCAAAGAAGATTGTGATAGTTAGAGCTTGGTAACCTTGTGAGAATATGATACCAAGGGACGTTGGAAAAACAGGCAAGGCTTAGGTCATAGAGGGCTTTTAGAAATAGTTAGGCATTTCATTTTTAAGATGGGGAATAAGGATATTCAATTAAATTAATCTTAAATATTTAAGAAGATTAACTCTTTTAGAGCATTAATTTTTCTTTACATGGAGAATGGAAAATGATTTGGAAGGAGCAACAGTGGAAGAGGAGAGACATAGCAGGATGTTTGGTTGTGGCAGGACGGGCTCTCACCCAAAATCCATTTAGATGTTGACACTGATGACACCACACACACACCAAAAGGGTATGGAAGATTTATTACTCACACAATGAGGTTTTCAGAGAGAACAGTGTGGATCCCAAGCAGCTCTGAAAATGGGTTGAGAGAAAAATGAAAGGGGACTGGCTAGTCAGTTTTATGCTGGGTAAGTGATACAGCCAGGGTGAGGATTCCTGTGTGTTGTTCGAACTTGTCCCCAGTGCCAAAGGAGGAGGAGGAGGTAGAAGAGAAGGAACTTGGTCTGCCTTCTTTACCTATGGTAACAAATCTCATAGCTATGGACTCACGGGGCATGGCCCACTGGAAAACGTTAGTATCACCTACGTAATTATGTGTTCAAATGCAGGTGTTTCAGGACCAAAATGGTTTTCTTAGGGTGATACCACATATATTCCACAGAGGCCTCATATGTGAAATCTTGGTCAAGGCACAAAGCAATAGAACATATGGCAAGGAAGGAGCTGTAAAACTGTATTGAAAATCCAAAACTTCTTTACTTTTGCTTGTCTTGCAGTCAATTGTATCATTTGGATTATTAGTAAAGTTTGATTCTGGGTAAGATCCCTGATTCTTGTCAGTCTGATTTGACCATTCAGTTTATTACTCTATCTCAACTACAATATAACATAGGTAGGTAAAGGAATGGCAAAACATATTAGGTTGGAAGAATTCAGAGAAGATGGGCCATTTCTGGCAGAGGAACAAAAAGATAACTGCATATTTGGGTATTTGCAGAGAGTTGACATTATTTGTGTACAGAACAAATATTGGAATGGAGGAGAAGTTAGGGGTCCCTTATGATGAGAAGCCTCATCTTTATGATGTAATTGATGAGTGACACTACAAAATTGTAAGAAGAGGAATAAGAATATCTGTTTTATTGAAAGGGAACTTTTAGAAGCAGGAACTTAAATATTAAACTTTATAATTTTCAACATATTACAAAATGGCTTCCACCTCTTCCCCATTACCTTCACAAATGAGAATCCAGTTTTAAAAATTCTGGAAATTATCATTAGCTAACCAGAATTAGTTTGGAGTGAAAATGATTTTCTTAAATTTTGACTAATTTTATTTTTATATATATATATATATATATATATATATATATATATATGTTAACTGTGTCCACCTAGAAATGTTTTTAAAAGACTGGTTTGGCTCCAACCCAAGCTCGATAAAATTTAATCAAAAGTACGGGCTTGGGGGAACCTTCAAGATGGCGAAGGAGTAAGACATGGAGATCATCTTCCTCCCTACAAATACAACAAAAATACATCTACGTGTGGAACAACTCCTACAGAACACCTACTGAATGCTGGCACAAGACCTCAGACTTCCCAAAAGGCAATAAAATCCCCACGTACCTGGGTAGGGCAAAAGAAAAAACAGACAAAAGAATAGGGACGGGACCTGCACCTCTGGAGGGAGCTGTGAAGGAGAAAGTTTCCACACACTAGGAAGCCCCTTTACTGGCCGAGACAGGAGGCGGGAGGGGGTGGGGAGCTTCGAAGCCACGGAGGAGAGCGCAGCAACAGGGGTGCAGAGGGCAAAACAGAGAGATTCCCACACAGAGGATTGGTGCCAACCAGCACTCACCAGCCCGAGAGGCTTGTCTGCTCACCTGCCAGGGTGGGTGGGAGCTAGGAGCTGAGGCTCGGGCTTTGGAGGTCAAATCCCAGGGAGAGGACTGAGGTTGGCTGTGTGAACACAGCCTGAAGAGGGCTAGTGCACCACAGCTAGCTGGGAGGGAGTCCAGGGACCTGCCTAAGAGGCAAGAGACCATTGTTTCTGGGTGTGCGTGGAGAGGGGATTCAGAGCACCACCTAAACGAGCTTCACATGTGGGCATGAGCCGGGGCTATCAGCTTGGACCCCACAAATGGTCATGAAATGCTAACGCTGCTACTGCAGTCACCAAAAATCCTGTATGCAAGCACAGGTCACTATCCACACCTCGCCCCACCAGGAACCTGTGCAGCCCACCACTGCCAGAGCCCCATGATCCAGGGACAACTTCCCCAGGAGAACACACGGCATGCCCCTGGCTGTTGCAACGTCATGCTGGCCTCTGCCACCAGCGGCTCGCCCCAAATTCCAATTATACTACTGTACCCCTCTTGCCCCCCAGCCTGAGGGAGCCAGAGCCACCTAAACAGCCACTGCTTTAACCGCCTCCTGTCTGAGTGGGGAACAGATGCCTGAGGGTGACCTACCCACAGAGGGGGTGGACAGAACCAAAGCTGAACCCTAGGAGCTGTGCAAGAAAAGAAGAGAAAGGGAGATTTCTCTGTGCAGCCTCAGGAGCAGTGGATTAAATACCCACAATCAACTTGATGTACCATGCATCTGTGGAATACATGAATAGACAACGAATCATCCCAAATTGTGGCAGTAGACTTTGTAAGCAACTGTAGATTTGGGCTTTGCTGTCTGCAACTGATTTTTTCCTGATTTTTATCTTTATCTTACTTTAGTGTTTAGCGCTTGTTATCATTCGTGGATTTATTTATTGGTTTGGTTACTCTCTTTATTATTATTATTATTTTTTAATTTTAATAATTTTTTCTTTTTTAATTTTTTTTTTTTTCATTTTTTTCTTCTTTTTCTTCTGATCCATGTGGCTGACAGGGTCTTGGTGCTCTGGCCTGGTGTCAGGCCTGAGCCTCTGAGGTGAGAGAGCTGAGTTCAGGATACTGGACCACCAGAGACCTCCCAGCCCCATGTAATATCAGTCAGTAAGAGCTCTCCCAGAGATCTCCACCACAATACTAAGAGCCAGCTGCACTCAACTACCGACAAATTCCAGTGCTGGACACTCCATGCCAAACAATTAGCAAAGAGGAACAAAACCACACACATTATCAGAAAGGCTGCCTAAAATCATACTAAGTTTACAGACACCCAAAAACACACCACCGGACACAGTCCTGCCCACCAGAAAGACAAGATCCAGCCCCACCAATCAGAACACAAGCACCAGTCTCCTCCACCATGAAGCCTACACAACCCCCTGAACAAACCTCACCCACTGCAGGCAGACACCAAAACAATGGGAACTAGGAACCTGCAGTCTGTGAAAAGGAGACCCGAAACACAGTAACTTAAGCAAGATGAGAAGACAGAGAAATATGCAGCAGATGAAGGAGCAAGGTAAAAAAACCACAAAACCAAAGAAATGAAGAGGAACTGGGCAGTCTACCTGAAAAAGAATTCAGAATAATGATAGTAAAGATGATCCAAAATCTTGGAAATAGAATGGAGAAAATACGAGAAACATTTAACAGGGACCTAGAAGAACTAAAGAGCAAACAATAACGAACAACACAATAAACGAAATTAAAAACTCTTTAGAAGGAATTAATAGCAGAATAACAGAGGCAAAAGAACACATAAGTGACCTGGAAGATAAAATGGTGGAAATAGCCACAGCACAGCAGAATAAAGAAAAAAGAATGAAAAGAATTGAGGGCAGTCTCAGAGACCTCTGGGAGAGCATTAAACACACCAACATTTGAATTATAGGGGTCCCAGAAGAAGAAGAGAAAAAGAAAGGGACTGAGAAAATATTTGAAGAGATTATAGTTGAAAACTTCCTTAATATGGGAAAGGAAATAGTCAATCAAGTCCAGGAAGCACAGAGATGCTCATACAGGATAAATCCAAGGAGAAACACGCCAAGACACATATTAATCAAAATATCAAAAGTTAAACACAAAGAAAAAATATTAAAAGCATCAAGGGAAAAGCAACAAATAACATACAAGGGACTCCCTATAAGGTTAACAGCTGATCTTTCAGCAGAGTGTCTGTAAGCCAGAAGGGAGTGACAGGAAATATCTAAAGTGATGAAAGGGAAAAACTTACAACCAAGATTACTCTACCCAGCAAGGATCTCATTCAGATTCGATGGAGAAATTAAAAGCCTTGCAGACAAGCAAACGTTAAGAGAATTCAGCAAAACCAACCCAGCTTCACAACAAATGCCAAAGGAACTTCTCTAGGCAGGAAACACAAGAGAAGGAAAAGACCTACAATAACAAACCCCCCAAAATTAAGAAAATAGTAATAGGAACATACATATCGATAATTACCTTAAATGTAAATGGATTAAATGCTCCAACCAAAAGACACAGACTGGCTGAATGGATAAAAAAAACAAGACCCATATATATGCTGTCTACAAGAGACCCACTTCAGACCTAGGGACACATACAGACTGAAAGGGAGGGGATGGAAGAAGATATTCCATGCAAATGGAAATCAAAAGAAAGCTGCAGTAGCAATTCTCATATCAGACAAAATAGACTTTAAAATAAAGACTATTACAAGAGACAAAGAAGGGCACTACATAATGATCAAGGGATCAATCCAAGAAGAAGATATAACAATTGTGAATAAATATGCACCCAATATAGGAGCACCTCAATACATAAGGCAAATACTAACAGCCATAAAACGGAAAATCAACAGTAACAAATTCATAGTAGGGGACTTTAACACCCCACTTTCACCCATGGACAGATCATAAAAAATGAAAATAAATAAGGAAACCCAAGCTTTAAATGACACATTAAACAAGATGGACTTGATATTTATAGGTCATTCCATCCAAAAACAACAGTATACACTTTTTTCTCAAGTGCTCATGGAACATTCTCCAGGATAGACCATATCTTGGGTCACAATTCAAGCCCTGGTAAATGTAAGAAAATTGAAATTGTATCATGTATGTATTGCAACAACAGCGCTATGAGACTAGACATCAGTTAAAAGAAAAAAATACAAATACATGGAGGATAAACAATATGCTACTAAATAACCAAGAGATCACTGAAGAAGTCAAGAGGAACTCAAAAAATACAAAGAAACAAATGGCAATGAAAACACCACAGCCTAAAACATATGGGATGCAGCAAAAGCAGTTCTAAGTGGGAAGTTTGTAGCCATACAATCCTACCTCAAGAAACAAGAAAAATCTCAAATAAACAACCTAACCTTACGCCTAAAGCAATTAGAAAAAGAAGAAAAAAAAACCCAAAGTTAGCAGAAGGAAAGAAATCACAAAGCTCAGATCAGAAATCAATGAAAAAGAAATGAAGGAAACAATAGCAAGGATCAATAAATTAAAAGCTGCTTCTTTTGAGGAGATAAAAAAATTGATAAAACATTAGCTAGACTCATCAAGAAAAAAAGGGAGAAGACTCAAATCAATAGAATTAGAAATGAAAAAGGAGAAGTAACAACTGACACTGCAGAAATACAAGGAATCATGAGAGATTACTACAAGCAACTATATACCAATAAAATTGACAACCTGGAAGAAATGGACAAATTCTTAGAAAACCACAACCTTCTGAGACTGAACCAGGAAGAAATAGAAAATATAAACAGACCAATCACAAGCACTGAAATTGAGACTGTGATTAAAAATCTTCCAACAATCAAAAGCCCAGGACCAGATGGCTTCACAGGCAAATTCTGTCCAACATTTAGAGAAGAACTAACACCTATCCTTCTCACACTCTTCCAAAATATAGCAGAGGGAGGAACACTCCCAAACTCATTCTATGAGGCCACCATCACCCTGATACCAAAACCAGACAAAACTGTCACAAAAAAAGAAAACTACAGGCCAGTATCACTGATGGACATAGATGCAAAAATCCTCAACAAAACACTAGCCAACAGAATCCAACAACACAGTAAAAGGATCATACACCATGATTAAGTGGGGTTTATCCCAGGAATGCAAGGATTCTTCAATATACGCAAATCAATCCATGTGATACACCACATTAACAAATTGAAGAATAAAAACTATATGATAATCTCAACAGATTCAGAGAAAGCTTTAGACAAAATTCAACACTAATTTATGATAAAAACTCTCAAGAACGTAGGCATAGAAGGAACCTACCTCAACATAATAAAGGCCATATATGACAAACCCACAGCCAACTTCGTTCTCAATGGTGAAAAACTGAAACCATTTCCTCTAAGATCAGGAACAAGACAAGGATACCCACTCTCACCACTCTTATTCAACATAGTTTTGGAAGTTTTAGCCACAGAAATCAGAGAAGAAAAAGAAATAAAAGGAATCCAAATCAGAAAAGAAGTAAAACTGTCACTGTTTGCAGATGACATGATACGATATATAGAGAATCGTAATGATGCTACCAGAAAACTACTAGAGCTAATCAATGAATTTGATAGAGTAGCAGGATACAAAATTAATGCACAGAAATTGGAATAAACCTACTAAAGGAGACAAAAGACCTGTATGCAGAAACTATAAGACACTGATGAAAATAAAGATGATGCAAACATATTGGGAGATATACCATGTTCTTGGATTGGAAGAATCAACATTGTGAAAATGACTCTATTACTCAATGCAATCTACAGATTCAGGGCAATCCCTATCGAACTACCAATGGCATTTTTCACAGAACCGGAACAAAAAATTTCACAGTTTGTATGGAAACACAAAAGACACCGAATAGCCAAAAGAATCTTGAGAAAGTAAAACAGAGCAGGAGGAATCGGGCTCCCTGGCCTCAGACTGTACTAAAAAGCTACAGTAATCAAGACAGTATGATCCTGGCACAAACACAGAAATATAGATCAATGGAAGAGGATAGAAAGCCCAGAGATAAGCCGACGTACATAGGCCACCTTATCTTTGATAAAGGAGGCAAGAATATACAATGGAAAAAAGACAGCTTCTTCAATATGTGGTGCTGGGAAAACTGGACAGCTACATGTAAAAGAATGAAATTAGAACACTTCCTAACACTGTACAGAAAAATAAACTCAAAATGGATTAAAGACCTAAATGTAAGGCCAGACACTTTAAAACTCTTAGAGGAAAACATAGGCAGAACAGTCTGACATAAATCACAGCAGATCCTTTTTGACCCACCTCCTAGAGAAATGGAAATAAAAACAAAAATGAACAAATGAGACCCAATGCAACTTAAAAGCTTTTGCATAGCAAAGGAAGCCATAAACAAGACAAAAAGACAACCCTCAGAACGGGAGAAAATTTTTTCAAACGAAGAAAAGGACAAAGCATCAATCTCCAAAATATACAAGCAGCTCATGCAGCTCAAAAGAAAAAAAACAAACAACCCAATCCAAAAATGGGCAGAAGACCTAAACAGACATTTCTCCAAAGAAGATATACAGATTGCCAACAAACACATGAAAGGATGCTCAACGTCACTAATCATTAGAGAAATGCAAATCAAAAGTACCATGAGGTGTCACCTCACGCCAGTCAGAATGGCCATAAACAAAAAATCTACAAACAATAAATGCTGGAGAGGGTGTGGAGAAAAGGGAACCCTCTTGCACAGTTGGTGGCAATGTAAATTGATACAGCCACTATGGAGAACAGTATGGAGGTTCCTTAAAAAACTAAAAATAGAACTACCATATGAGCCAGCAATCCCACTACTGGGCATATACCCTGAGAAAACCATAATTCAAAAAGAGTCATGTACCACAATGTTCACTGCAGCTCTATTTATAATAGCCAGGACATGGAAGGAACCTAAGTGTCCACTGACAGATGAATGGATAAAGAAGATGTGGCACATACATACAGTGGAATATTACTCAGACATGAAAATAAACGAAATTGAGTTTTTTGTAGTGAGTTAGATGGACCTAGAATCTGTCATATAGAGTGAAGTAAGTCAGAAAGAGAAAAACAAATACCGTATGCTAACACATATATATGGAATCTAAAAAAAAAAATGGTTCTCATGAATCTAGGGGCAGGACAGGAATAAGGACACAGATGTAGAGAATGGACTTGAGGACACAAGTCTTTTGAGAATGGACTTGAGGACACAAGTCCCCCCCTGAGGGGGAAGGGAAAGCTGGGACATAGTGGAAGAGTAGCATTGACATATATACACTACCAAATTGAAAATAGATAAGTAGTTGGAAGCAGGTGCATAGCACGGGGAGATCAGCTTAGTGCCCGTGACCACTTAGAGGGGTGGGATAGGAAGAGTAGGAGGGAGATGCAAGAGGGAGGGTATATGGGGATATATTTATGTATATAGCTGACTCACTTTGTTATACAGCAGAAACTAACACAACACTTAAAGCAATTATACTCCAATAAAGATGTGAAAAAAAAAAAGGTAGGGGCTTGTCACATACTCCCCAGGTGCCTGCTATATAAAGGCAGGTTTAGAATGACTGAAACACAACATTTTATAATTATTATAGATGTATAGGATTTTAAAAATCTTATATGTACAGATTTTTTAAAGTAGAATACTTTTTAATACATTATTAGATAAGATCAACCATTTGTGCCTTTCCCAGTAATTATTAAAACAATGAAACTTCTCAGCCAGGCCAAGTTCAAAAGTATACAGTTATAATTTCATAAAAAGGCAAGTTAATTATATATGAAATATTATAATTTCAATAGTTAAATAAAATAATAAGACAATCATCTAAGTTATTATTTGTTTTCCTACAAGAGAATACATATTATCTTGTTTGCTTCTGTTATTTTCTTTCTTTCCTAGAGTTGGTCTATTTCTGCCTAAATTGCTTATAAGCTAATTCAAAGGGGGCAGATTAAAGGATTACTTCATGCAGTCATAAAAGAAAGAAAGGCTAATTTGAGCCCTGAAGATGTTTATATCTACTATGTAATGTGAGAATTAATCCTATTATTTGATAAAATTTGATCTACTCAAATTACTCAGGTAAGAGTAAGAAGTGTTAATGGGGCAATTACATTTATAATTTCTCCAGGAGAAGGTGTAAATCTTGCTTTGTGTGTGTGTGTGTTTGTGTGTGTTTTAATGGAAGTGGCTAGATTTTAATAGCATTTAATTTTTTTCTATTTTATTAAGGCACATTGAGTAACGATACTGACCATAAAGGCTTTCTTTAAAATAGCTTAAGCCCATTGGAACTGGTTTAAGAAACACTCTAAAGACTTATGCTAAGTATAACAGGATAGCCCCCATAGAGTCCCAATCTCTAATTCTCAACCCTGTGACTATGTTTCCTGTAATGGTGCACAGGACTTTGCAGAGGTAATTAAGTTTAAGTCTGAGATAAAGGGATTAGCTAGAGTGGAGTCCAATGTAATCAACTTGAATCCTTAAAAGTGGAAAATCTTTCCTATCCGTGATCAGAAAGAGACCTGATGATAGAAAGTGTCTCATCGTGATGCTATTGGTACATTGCTGGTTTAGCAGCTGGAGGAAGCTGGGCAGTGGTCACAAGCCAAGGAATGCAGGAGGACTTTAGAAGATGAAGGGGTAGGCGAGATATTTTCCCTAGAGCTTCCCCAAAGGAACACAGGCCTGCTGACAGCATGATTTCAGCCCAGCGACCTTGTGTCAGACAACTCAACTACTCAACTATAAGACAACAAATTCATGTTGTTCTAAGCCACTAAATTTGTGGTAATTTGTTGGAGCATCAATAGAAAACTAATATACTATGTAAGAGGAAGATTAAAATTAATCAGTTTACTATTGTCTCTTTGCTCTTAGCATTTAAAAGCAGTGCATATTCAAGTATTTTTGTATAATTAGTAGACATGTAGAAAGTGTTTATAAACAAGCACAGGTTTTGTGAATTGTGTTTAATGGTTTCTTCTTTAAAGTTCTCAAAAATATTAGAATAGACAAAATGGAATTGTAAGAAGGCTTACACTCTTGTAAATCAGGCCTCACTAAAGCTTTTAACAGTAAAATGCACATGAATATTTTCTTAGCAGTGCTATAAAGAAGGTGTCTCTCACTCTCCTACAAATCAAATTTCAAGTCCAAGAATCATTAACACCTAGTTAAAATCCCTTAAATTGTCACTGAAACCTACTTTACTCTGAAGCATCTATTTGGCCTGCGTCTAAACTCCAGGCAAGTACTCCTCATATGGTGAGGACTTTTTTCATCTCATAAACTTTTTTTATGTAAGTCTAAAACAGCAAATTAAATAAAATTTTATGTTCTGACTTTGTAAGGAGCACAGAAAACCAAGAAGAAGGTTGAGTCAGTCTTCCCAGAGAAAGTCTTTTCTTCCTTCTTTACTCACAGGTTACTGTTTCTAATTTTTTTACCATCTTTATGGTTTTTCTTCTCTCTCTGATTCTCTTCTTGGTCAAATGATAATTATCTTTTGATTACAGTTATTTTGTTAAACATAAAATTGAATATGTATCCAACACACATTGTGTGTCCATTATATATAAGGTTCTATTTTAAGCACTGGGACAAATAGATACTTTAAGAAAAAAGGAAAAAATTCCTTCCACCATGAAACTTGCATCTTAATGATTAGAAATAGACTACATGCCAATACTTAAGTGCAACTTCTATTTAAGATGGGATGAAAGCTATGGAGAAAAAATAAAGAGAAGGACTAGGGAATGCTGGTGGGAGGAGCGCTTGGAATTCTGAATATGATGATCAGGGAAGTTCCCAATGAGAAGGTGACATCTGAGCAAAGAAGTAAAAGAGATGAGAGAGGGATCTATGCAAGAGGCTGAGGTGTGGATGTTTCTGGAGACCTACAGGAGCATCAAAGAGCCAGGGTGGCTCAAGCAGAAGGAGAGGGGAAAAGAGTGGGAACCAGTGCTGATTGATCATGAAAGCCACACAACTGAAGCTTCAGAACTATCACTTTATGGACCCTTCCAGGACCATAAGGGACTCCAGAAAATTCTTCTCAGTATTAAACACTTTATGATGTTTATACAATTCATCAGCTTTTTTAAATTAGTAAATTGTGATTTATGATCTCATTCTGAAGAGACATATTCCCTTTCATATCTAAATTTGTATCTGTAATTGATTATACTGATACTTAAAGAAAATATTCAGTTCATTCAAAACCTGGGAACTCCTGCCTAGGAGGTGATAGCTAAGAGATGGGGAAGGTTAGGGGAGATAGAGGGGAGAGATGAAGAGGCAGGTATATATTTACATTTAAATGCTCTACGTAATGCATCTCATATTGGTTAATGAGTTCTGTGCTCATCCAATCAGGAGAAAATGATAAAATGACAATGATGGTAAATGTGGTGCCATGCAAAGTAAGGGAGCAGATGGGGTTTTCAATTACAATTTGGAATTAGAAAGTATAATCTCTTATTCACGGAATCTTATAAATCCTTTAAAGAAATTGATAGGAATACCAGTAGAACCAATTTAGTCATCCTCGCAGGCACTGAGAGTAATAAAATGAAAACAATAAATGGTGCTGATTGTAACCCAGAAAATCAGCAAACCTAAATCTTAAGCCAGTGGTAGAAGAACTGAAAAATGTGTTTGATGGTTTTATGTATGTGTTTCTTTTCTTAAAGAGTCAGCAAGCAGCTGTTTTATTATACAGAAAGCAGCCATATCCCAAATTCAACAAGAAAGTCAGCAAAAATAAATTTGAGTTGATTTTCATGACTAAGTGCACACAAATCAAATGTTCTGCATTCTACAACTAACAGTAGCTGGAATGCAAAAACAATACATAACTTTGGGGACTTGGCCAGCTTATCTTCTGAGGTTTTCAAATGTGCTTTCTTTTGCTTTAAATTCTATTTTCTTCACTTGATTAAAAAAAAAGGAATAGAAAATATATACACTGCCAAATGATACTAAGTGAGACCATTCCGAAATTTTCAGTGTTATCAAACATAGGAAAGAATATTGTCAGCAATGCAGTACAAGCTCTGCCAAGATTAAAATCTCTGCTTTTTATTTCACAGAGAAATAGTATAACATAGATCATTTTCTGGACTTTTATATTAAGTAAGGGAGTAAATCTCTTTCTCTTTGTGTGTGTGTATATATATATATACACATATATATGTAATATGTATCTATTGAGATGACTTACCTTTACTAATTTTCTCAAATATAATGTAAAAAAAATAGGCTTTTAAATCTACTAAATGTTATAAAAACATTAATACAAAAAATAGAATTTGACTTCCTGTAAATCTATAATTATTTCAAGATGAAAAAATATATGTTTAATTGAAAAAACATCAAGGAGGTCTCTTCTTCTGTATATTCTGGGATAATTTAAATTAAAAAATGATTTATTGTTTTTAGTCTAGAGATATTCTACTTGTGTTAATTTTGGTAATTCATATTTCTATAGAGAAATTATGGTCTTCATTTAAAGATGTAAATATAGTCCCATATATTTTTAATTTTTACTTTTTTCAATTAGATTATTGGTTTATTATAAAAGAATGTAACTCAGGAACAGCCAGGTGGAAGAGATGCAGAGGCCAAGGCCTGTGGGAAGGGGTTCAGAGCTTCCACGTCTTCTCAGAGTGCTCCCCTCTCTCCTCTTCTCCATGTGTTCACCAACCCAGAAGTTCTCCAAACCCCGTCCTTTTGGGTTTTTATGGAGACTTCATTACATAGGCATGGTTGATTAAATCATTGGCCATTGGTGACTGAACCCAATATCTAGTTCCTCTCCCCTCCCTAGAGGTCAGCAGGCTGAGACCAAAAGTTCCAGCCATCCATTCAGGAGGTTTAATGGTGATGAAATGAAGAGACAGTGGCTAGCCTTTGAAGCAATCTCTGCTGCCTACTTGATATTAATGTACATCTCCAACTTTCACATAAGGGACCATAAGGGACCCTAGATCTTCTTCCTCTGTCAGTTAATCTCTTTGTGGACCGGATAGTCCTATATATTTTTAAATGGAATGAGTTATTTTCCTTTTTGGGAAGAGAGGATATAAATTATCCTCAGAGAGTTTAATTCAGTCTTCAGATCTTTAACCATACATTCTATAAAACACGGTAGGAATTAAATAAAGGTAAACAACCAGTAATGCCAAAGAAAGATAGGACAAAATATGGCACCTGTACTCTTAACAACAGAATCCAAATGTGCATTAACTTTAATTTGACAGTTACTGAAATATATTCATGTGTGCATGCTCTTTTAAAGTGGTCACAAAAGAACTTTTCTATTTAGCAAGTGGAAATTGTGTTATAGTTCAGTATTTTGTATAGTTTTAAGGAGAGGAAAAAATTTCAAGTAATATATTGATTAAAAAAATAGCAACTTTGGGCTTCCCTGGTGGCGCAGTGGTTGAGAGTCCGCCTGCCGATACAGCGGACGCAGGTTCGTGCCCCGGTCCAGGAGGATCCCATGTGCCGTGGAGCGGCTGGGCCCGTGAGCCATGGCCGCTGAGCCTGCGCGTCCGGAGCCTGTGCTTCGCAACGGGAGAGGCCACAGCAAGTGAGAGGCCCGCGTACCGCAAAAAAAAAAAAAAGCAACTTTGTAATAAGACAATGCAGCATGTCAATAGAAAGGAAAAATCTCCAAAAAAATCATCCATATTTAGAGTTTCAGTGGAAATTAACTTTAGCCCTCTTCGGCTCTATATTCTCAGCACAGATTTAAAACGCTTCTCTACCCCCAGTGGGAATATTGATGGCTGCTCCCTACTGATACATGAGCCAATTCTGGTGGGGAGTTGGGGAGGGATCTTAGTCTACTCAAATATAAAACTATATGACCAACTTCTGAAAGAAACAAGGAAAACAAGAGTCCCTGATAAGGATTTTGTTCTCAATAAAAATGTGCTGAATGAAAAAAATGATTTGATGGATAAAACAAACCTTATGAATATGAATGTAATGTGTATGTTATCATAAATTATGTTAATTTCAGAATGTATCTTTAAACAAGTTCACTAAAAGGGAAAGTTTTTGAATTGACACAATGAAAACAAAACTTATTTAATGGAGTCAGATACATTTTGAGCAGTGAAATATAAAGCCATATATATATATATATATATATATATAATATTTCACACAATGACTTTACAAATAATAAACATCTTTACTCTGCCCTGGTATGGGAGGCCATGCATCCTAGTTTTCTGTTTAACAGTTGTGTGAAAAGTAAAGTTGTCAACCACTTTGTCCATAGGTGTATGATTTATTAAGTTGAAATCTAGAATTAGCTTGGTTCAAATTAGATCAGACAGCAATACTGATAAACACTGGAAATTATAATAATCTGGCATGATATTTAATGTGTTATGGTATTCCAACTTGTGACCTCTCAGACTTAAAGGAATTGGAAGTAAGCCAGAAAAAACAACTAAGGAAGCAAAAACCCTCTGTCTCTATTATTATAGGCTTTTAGAATCGATACTCCATTTCAAGTAATGTTTATCAGAAACTGAAACTGGATTACTTATTATGTATGTACATAACTAAGATAAAATTGTGATTACAATTATATTTTCAGTTCGAGAATTTAACAGTTTGATGGATCTAAATATTAATATAAACTGCTTCATTTCTTTCAGTTTGTTAAAAAATGTGTGATTGGTTTATTTCTAGGTGCAAGCAAGACACAAGACTCTACTTTTCAAATTACATTTCAATTTGAATTAAAGCCTTCATACTTATTGGAATAGTCTGAGCCTCTTGGCCACAGGCCAGTTTTCTTTGTTGTGTTTTAAATCATCATTATGGGAAATAGGCTATGGAAATAGAATAAATTGAGGAGGTAGGTAGTGGTTTTTTTTTTCTTTTCCCAGTACTGTATTGTGTACCTGAAAGTTGCTGAGTAGATTTTATAATTTTTTTTTAATTTATTTTATTTTAATTTATTTATTTATTTTGGCTGCGTTGGGTCTTCGCTGCAGTGCACAGGCTTCTCACTGTGGTGGCTTCTCTTGTTGTGGAGCACAGGCTCCAGGCAAGCAGGCTTCAGTAGTTGTGGCACATGGGCTAAGTAGTTGTGGCTCACGGTTTCGAGTGCAGGCTCAGTAGTTGTGGCGCACTGGCTTAGTTGCTCCACGGCATGTGGGATCTTCCTGGACCAGGGCTCGAACCCGTGTCCTCTGCATTGGCAGGCGGATTCCTAACCACTGTGCCACCAGGGAAGTATACATTTTTCTTAGTATGCCTTTTATATTTTAAAAGTAACATATGCTCATAAAATCAAAGTGATACAGAAGTTCGTAAAGAAGTCAAGAACAGCACTCTTACAACTCACCCAATCCCATACCTGTCACCACAGTGCCATATTGTTAGCAGTTTGGAATGAATCCTTCTTGTCATTTAGCTAAGCATTTGGAAGCCTCCATAGGTGTGTTTGGTTTTGATTTAATAAAGGAAACCCTATTGTATAAATTTAGTGCAATTTTTTTCAAGTAGAATAATAAATGTATCAGGGAATTAATTAAATGGAAGGAATGCTCTTGGTACAGTTTCTTGTAAAGAGTTAGCAATCAACGTTGTTATTTCTTATTTTGGTGATATGATCATTATTATCATTATAATCAGCATGGTCATTTTCATTGCAGATCTTTCAATATCAGAACATATGCATATACTTGCACTTTGACTCTTCTACCAACAGTGTCTGATTCATGCATAAATCATCAGTACTGGAAATTATCCATCTTATTTAAATGTGCATCAGAATAAGTGGTAGTCTGGTTAGTTTTGCATTCTTTACTATTTTATTTATTTAAAAAATTTTATTTTATATTGGAGCATAGCTGATTTACAATGTTTTAGTTTCAGGTGTATAACAAAGTGATTCTGTTATGCATATACATATATCTATTCTTTTTCAAATGTTTTGCATTCTTAATGATCATTTTTTTTTTACTGTATTTTTCTTCCGTGTCTAGCCCTTTCTATTTGTTGATCATATTGTTAGTCTATTTTTAAAATCTTTTCTCCCTCATTGGTTTGTCCTCTCTTCATTCCCTTCTCTTTCTTTCTAATTTTCCTGTATCCTGAGTAAGGTGTGAGGGAGCCACATTTTGAATATATTTTACTGATACATTAAAGAAAACTGTCAAAATAAGGAATTTTATAATACATGGGCCAGGCTCACCACAGTGATTGACCTTAACATGATAAAAAAAAGAGACATATTATGCCTACCAGTGACACGCAATAGAGGTACACACCACAGCGTAGGCAATGTTCTTGCCAAAACTGAACTTACGCATAATGAAGCCTCTAAATTTAACTACCAGTTTATAGGAAATGCAAGGAACAGATGAACATATTAAATGGTGATTCATGAAGCAAAATCCATAATCAGGAGAGTCTATGGGGGTCAATGACCTGATTACTTCAGAAAATGTTATAGATATTAAATTATTTAAGCAATATAGCAATCAAATGTAAGGGATTTTTTTATCTTGATTTAAACAAACTAGATGTAAAATACCAAAAATGTGTGAGGCATTTGATACAATATGAAAAATGACTCAATATGAAGTGACACTAGGTGTGATAATGGTTTCATAACAAGATTTAAAATATTATCTCTTAAAGGTACGTATTAATAAATACTGACTTATTATGGATAAAATGACACAAGGTCTGGGATTTGCCCTGGATCTGGAGGAGATGAGGGCATTGGTGAGAGCTGAGTAATTGAGAATGCTATATATAAATGATTGTTCACATATCAAGAGTTGTTGAAGCTGGGTGATGAGTACCAAGAAATCCATTGCACTATTGGTTATTTTTGGTAGAAATTTTAGAATAAAAATTTAACAAACAAATCACTACAAAAAATCTGGATTATTTGGAGGATAATATGGATTCACCATATGAAAACTAAAAATGAATGTCACTTTATGCCTATATATAAAAATTTTACACAGGATAATGACTTAAATGCCAAAGGTAAAATTATCAATATAGATAAGAATATAAAGAGGAATGTTCTTATTACATAGGTAAGGAACATTCTAAAACAACCACACAGTAAAAACTAAAAGAAGGAAAAACAATGATGGGCTTATATAGTATATCTAATTAAAGGATTTCAGTTTAATTAAGAACACTTTGAACAAAATTAAAAGATAAATGATTGTGTGGTAATATTTGTAATGCATAAAACTGACAAGCGTATAAAAGAATATAAAAATAATTTGTGCAAATCAATAAAGAAAATATAATGAAATCCATTATAAAATTAACAAATGCTATTAGGAAGTTTATAGATGAAAAACCTGAGTGAAACAAGTGATGTAAATTAGAATAAATAAGAGATATCACTTTATATTAGATTAGACAAAATTTTAATAATTTTGAGGAGAATGTAAAAGTAATTCAGCAGGGCTGAAAGGAGTATATGTTAAAAAGTGTGCCTGTAAAATGCATGTCTTACAATATATGGGCTTTCGTTGAGTCTTTAAGGATGGGCAGGATTTGAATGGAAACAGTTTGTAATTTTAGGCACTAAGAATAACTGACAAGTTCACAGAAGTGAAATTAATATATGTTTATGTGAGGAAGGGGGTTAGTGATATGACTGGGCTTGATTTACCAAATGATTTATAGCCCTGAGCAGAATATGAGAATATGGTGGAGAAGAGATTCTGGGGGAAAAAAAGAGCCAAGGGCATAATCTCTACTTGGTAATATATATCTAATGAATAAGAGCAGATAAATCAATTAAAAATGGCAGGCAAGCTGATAAAGCATGTCAGTCTGGTCTGGTCCACATCCCAAGCGCAGGAAAAGTCTTAACAAGCAAAGATGTTACCTTGACAGTGAATTGACCCTAGATAACCTCTCGCACCAATTACTTTATAGGGCCATAGAGGTATGCAGGCTTTTTTTCCAAATATTTGATGAACAGTCAGCATGTTATGTGAGCTAAGCATTGCATTTTACTTTTTTGCAGACAAACACAAGTAAAGTTTTTCTATCATGCCAATATGTTGAATTTTCATTTTTTTAGACTTCAGAAGCGTTCTCATGTATTTGTTTCAACCTTATAATGCTTATAATGCTGTACATGCATTTGCAGCCATTCAGTTGAACACCTTCATTTTTACACAAGAGGAAGCTGATTCTCAGATAGATTAGGAGACTTCTGCAGGATCAGAAATCAAGCCAGTAGGAGATTGTGACCAAAGTCCTCAGCTAAGTCCAAATGAATAGGCCATAACCCAATGGCCTCGCATGATCATGACATACCTCATTTCCTCTTTTTGCTATAGCTCCACTGGCTCCTTACAAAAGGAGAAATTATAAGAGACTTTTAAAATTGAACATATTGCAAAATTGTAGCCTACTTTGAAATACAGTAGCTGGCGGTGTACCTTTGAGATCAGCTAGAACTCAATTTGCTTCAGAACTATTTTTCAGAAGCACGATTATCTCAAAATAGCAAACGCAGAGTATCAAATACACACAATCCTCAAACTCTAGAAAGTGTCTAAAATAGTACACAAGTTCAGTATCTGAGTGAAAAACACCTCCTAAAATATGCATGTTATATGTACTAAACATTAAAGGTAACTTGACAGTGTACATCTTATTGTTGAAATTCCACAAGGGAAATACCACAGTCCTATAGAAATGAGAGATTTGAAAACCTTAGCCAGATGTAAATGAGATGTTGGGGTTCCAAGCGTTTCTGCTCTGAAAAATACCTAAACCTATAGGGCAGTCTTAGTGATTTCTTGGAAAGTTAACTGGGGTATTATTGAGTTTTTCTAAAGAAAACAAGAACAGTGAAAGGTTAGCTCTCATAAGAAACACTGCAGAAAATGAAAAATACGGAATTCTAAATTCTGATGGTGAAACAAATCTCAGATCCCACTTGGAACATTACATGATGGGAGAGTCATAACTTGTCACTGTCAGTGTAGAAAGTCTTATATTTCATGCTTGTTGTTTATGTGATTTTAAAATTTCTTTCTTCATGCTTTTTTTTTTTAGTTTATAAGAATCTTATTTATTTATTCTTCTATTTTTATTGACATATAATTAACATATAGCACTGTTTAATTTTAAGTTATACAGCATAATGTTGACTTATATGCATCACAAAATGATGACCACAATAAGTTTAGTAAACGTCCATCATCTCCTATAGACATGAAATAAAAGGTAAAGAACAAAATGTCCCTGTGATGAGAACTCTTAGGATTTACTCTCTTACCAACTTTCATACATAATAGACAGCAGTCACATTGGGGGTTATGGTTTCAACATGTAATTTTGGGGGCGGATACAAACCTTCAGTCCATAACAAGAAGCTAGACCTTGAACACAGGTTTGATTTTTTTTTGTGATGGTTTTGCTTTATTTATTTGTTTGTCTGAACTTTCCTAATACCACCAGACAGCCTGTCAATAAACCAGGGCTACGTGTATTAGAAGTTTCTGCTGTAAGGGAAAACACCACCTTGAGTTTTTGCAGTGTCTCAGAAGGTGAAGTCAAAAGAGGCATACACACAGGAATTCTTGGTCTAGCCTCTAGTGGTTTAGAAACAGGCAAGGAACTGTAGGACAGGGGGAAGGTTCCTGATCTAATGGTTTAGGATTGGTAGAAACAGAGATGAGGGTCTTGACATGAATCTCGATAAGTAAATTGTTGTGTGATAAGAACACCGTTGGCTCTGGTGAGTAAATTGTTGTCTCTCATAAATTAATCTGTAGGAATTTTTTAAATCAGTGAAAATATTGATTAATGTACACTCTTTCTTTGGCAAAGATTTATTGGAAAAGAAAAACTAAGTGAGGTTGACATTAGTATGCAATCTTATCTAAGTCACTTTGACACAGATGGCCTTGGTTCTCATTTTAGTTTTAAATGTGTATCGTTCTTCCTTAAAAAGTATGGAAATTTACAGCAGGCTGGAAGAAACTAGAATATCAAAGTCTAGAGAAATTATGTTCAAATGGGTTTGTAACTAAGGAATTGAAGGGGTTGTGGATGTCAATTAGCCGATCTCTACTGGTAAAAAGAATTAAACACAGTTTTCATACATGAATGCAAATCAAATGACCGTCCTTATAGAGACAATTTAAATGTGTGTCCTTCCACGTGGTCAATATGTCTATGTTTTGTCAGAACCTAAAGATTTTTAACATTTTCATTACGGAAATGGGAGAAACCACATAGGCTTTCCTTCCAAGATATTGCAAAAACAAAGTCCCTTCCTGCAGCCTCACCTTAGCACATTCATTTTATTTTTGCTTCCATGGGTCAGATATCAGTATTAAGTGGTAAGGGAACTATTCAATAAGACATTTGTTTAATTAGAAAGGAATTGTTGGAAACCCACTTAAGCTATTTTGGTTTTTAGTCTCCTTATGATATGGAGTTTGTGGAGAGATTAGTTATTACCCTACAAAGCCTCAAAATTGACGTCAGGCAAGGGTTAATGGAGAACATTATAAAGTGCACTGCCCAAATGAATATATCCCAATTAATGACACAGATCTTTTCAGCTGTGTAAGGACAATTTTTACATTATTTTGAAGCTTACCCATTTATTAGTCCCCAACCTCACAACAAAGAAAATCATTTTAAAATCCACTTAAGGGAAATGTTAAGAAGAATTAAGGCATATTATGTAAGGCAAAAATATTGAAGTTGATATGGAAATGGGTAAATTTTGAAAATAAACAGATAGGCAAAACAATGATATTATTATTGTTGGTTTTCTAAAAATCACCACCATCTAAGAAAATGCAGCTGGAAAAATCTACTTACCAGAAGACTGCAAGATAGAGAATTTCAGTCAAATGATGAAATTCTTTGGTGGAACAGGCGTACTCCCTAAGCCTTCTGCCCTCTGTTTCTATCTTTATCAGTTTCTTGCACAGAGGGACTTTTCACTTCTATTCATGAAATAAGCCCACTTTTGAGCCTCAGGGTCTGTTACTTAGGAGCTTGTCTTTCTCCCTTATCGAAGGGAGCACCCTCCCACACATGGGGGAATAACAACTCTAAAATCTCCCTAGAGAGAGCAGCATCCTCACTAGTGAGTAATTTCTGAGTGGTGCATGGCCTTAGGCATGAATGAAAATGTGAGGAATGGAACCATCTGGATTTCCTCTTCATCGAGGATCTCATTAGGTCACACTTGTTAGAAGTTTCTGGTTCTATAAGCTGTCTGGTAGACCTGACAGATTGCAACACTTGATTTTTCCCAGCTTTTCCAGCAGATATATAACTGCTTTCTATGAATGACCCACTTAAATTTCACTATAAAATAAATATGTATGGGGCTTCCCTGGTGGTGCAGGGGTTGAGAGTCCGCCTGCCGATGCAGGGGGCACGAGTTCGTGCCCTGGTCCGGGAAGATCCCACATGCCGTGGAGCGGCTGGGCCCGTGAGCCGTGGCCGCTGAGCCTGTGCGTCCGGAGCCTGTGCTCCGCAATGGGAGAGGCCACAACAGTGAGAGGCCCGCGTACCGCAAAAAAAAATAAATTAAATAAATAAATAAATAAATATGTATGTATGAAGTCAGTTCAATAACATTGTAATATCTAAAAAATAATTTTTGGTACTATAATTCATTACATTTTTCTTTAATAAAACTCTGGAATACTATAACCTTGAAAATCTTTCTTCCCTTTACTATGCCTATATAATTTTTGAATTAAAGTCCTAGGGTTTAATAATACTTTTCCTCTTACAGTTTATCTTCAATCATAATCATTTCTCCATTTCTCTACTTCATGAATTTAAATGCCATGTTGCTGTTTACCTTTCTTCCAAGATTTAGTTTCCTTTTTATTAGCAAGTGTGCATTTTATGAATAACAGTACATGTGTAATTGCTCAGAAATCTAGACCTTAAATCACAGTGAATTGTCAAATAGAAATTTAAGTGAAGCTTACATTTAATGAGGGACGATCATATATGCATATATGGTTATAAGATGCTCTCTGCAGTATATTTTGTGTGTGTTTGCTTGTATTTACCCTCTAAAAACACAACAAGAAAGGACAGCTCAATTCTAAGAATGTTCAGCAACAGGTATATGCATGTTCTTCAACAGACTGGCAGGCGTATATTTTAAAATTCTCAACTGGAGAAATGAATTATTAGACTAAACTTTATTCTGTATACATTTATCCCTTCCCCTTTCTTTCCCTTTCCTTCTACTGAAACAGAGATGTAAGACTTTTGCCTAACAAGCCACACATATTTTAAAATGCAGATTCAAATCTGATGTAAGTATTACTTTCAGTTGGCATACTATGGCTATTGAAATTTTACCTTTGGAGTAAAATATATCTTAGCAGTATAAAGGGGAAAAATAAGAAAACATTTTCTTTGCATAGAGAAAACATTTGAATAGTGACAATCTGATACTTGGAATTTCAGAAAGCTACAAAATGAAAAATGCAAATATCTCTGTAGACACAACCTGCTGCTAAAGTATTCCCCTGACATTTGACTTTTAAGGACTTACATAGTAAAAATGCACAACATCCATATTATTGATTTATCATTTCCACATATACATAAACATCCTTCTATTTAAATATTAAAATTGCAATTCCTATAAAAGGGACACTAATTTATTATAAATAAATTGAATAATGGCAAGTATTTCCTATGTATTAGAATGTGACATAATTCACTAAAAATAGAAACAATACAGATAGAGTAGATACATAGATAAATAGATGGGGTGTGTGTGTATGTGTAGTTTATAATGCATTGTAAACCTTATAAGAGAAGAATTAGTGATAGATGGTAATTAACAAGAATATACAATGAACATACTTTGCATGAAAGACAGAGAGGGTATTTCCAAAGTAGATAACAATACCTCATATTTGAAATGCAAACTCAGTAAAGGTTTGAGTCACCTCTCTACTAACTTGTTCGTATTCTTCAGAGGAATGCTATCGATTAAGTTTCCAAGATTCAGTAATCTGTTCATCCCTTAAGTCTCTAACATGAAGGCTTCTTGATACCCCTCTACCCCCAAAAGATCTAATTTCCCTTCAGTTCTCTCCAATTTCCCCATTTGGTTGTCAGTCCTTAAGCATCGCAAGTAAGGTAGAATTACCATGAAAACAACAAGGTCAGGATGAAGTCCAGGATTACCTGATCTTCAGGTAATCTATGAGGATGGCTAATATCCCTAGAGGACAGATGAGCACAGAGGTAAAAACAGAGGTGTTGCTTAATGTTTATAATCAAATGTAATGAAGAATGGATGAGCAGAAGATGAAGTCAACTTCTCTCATGGACATTCACTGTTTTCAAGCAGGAGCCAATTCTCAGACACACATTGAGATAAAGAGAGGCCCCACGTCCCCATAAGGAAGGTCTCTGCAATGCTACAGCAAGTATACACGGTAGAAATTACTTTAGTACTTCCACAAAAGAACTTAAAGTCATTATTTATTCATTTAATTTCATAAGCAGGCACTGAGGAATGAAGAATAACCAAATTTGGGGGAAGATATTGGATAAAGATTTGTGTTGACATGCATCCCAGGTGTAATATACTTTTCCTGCCTGCAGCATCTCAGCCATCATTAATATCCATGGACTTATAAAGTATCACTTCCACTGGTACGTTTTTTTTAACCTAATATTGCTTCAAACTAATGGAAGTGTAGCATCAGGCACATGGATGTGAGATTCACTGACTCACCATATAATGCAGCTTTCCAGAAGTTGCCAGGCTTACAGAGTAGTGAGCAGCCTCTTGAGGGGACAGTGGAGATGCCAGCTTGAAAATGATACCTGGTGAGAACAAGGTACCTTTAGAATGTGGTAATATCTTAAATCAATAATCACTGCATGGTGTTGTGCTGTCAGTAGGTAGAATGCATGGGAACAGGGGCCAAGGGGTGGTAGGAGTAGTTCCAGTGATTCCCTAGAATATGTGCTTCCCACCTCTGCAAATTCAGCCATGTTGGTCCAATAGTCCAGATTCCCAGAAAGGGAAAGCTTATACCAGGGGACAGAGAGGAAAAAAAAAAAAAAACCCACAAAAGAAACCTATAGCTACCGCCTAATCACATGTAACTCCTCATGCCAGTAGGCCAGAAAGCAAAGCAACTACTTACCAGACCAACAAACACAATTACCCTGATCATTATAAGGACTTCAGATTGCTTCTACACAATGAAGGCAGGAGGGATTATGTTTGGCATTCAGGAGATCCAGTGAAGTAACATTTGCTTTTCTGTGCATGTGCTTACTAATAAAAGGACAAGAAGTTCTCTAATAACTTGATAATGGCATTCCAACCTAGATCTCAGACTCCTCGAGAATGAGGATCTGGTCCACCTCACTAGACAAGTCACCTATGTTGGCAGAGATGCTAGCCAAGTGGGAGAGAAATAAAAAGTGAGTAGTATAAAAAGAAGATGATGAGTATCTCTTAAAGGTTTGGCACCAGCTAGAGCACTCAGGCTCTAGAGAACTCTAGTTCTCTTCACTAACTTTTTTCTTGTAACTATAGCTAGAAATGGCAAATAAATAGAATCCTGAAGAAGTTGCAGTTGAATGGAATGGACCTAATATAAAAAGTATGTGGTTCTGAGAGATGCAAGAGTAAGAGTGTAGTAATTATGATTTAAGCCCCATCCAGATTCTCTTTATAAACTCTTCTCCCCTGCCTAGGTGCTGTGAGCATTAACTGCTAAGAGCTCACAATTGCCTTCTTTTCTAAGACAGTTGCTTGCATTTGTCAGGAGCCTCATTGACCAGATGTTTCTAGAATGTTATGCCCTTTCCGTTAGGCAGCCCACAGTCAGTGCATGATTTAGAACTACAGAAACTTCCCCATCTCAAGAGGCACAACTCTGTGACATCATTCTTACTCCAGAGCTCTCCCTGAAATCAGTGGAGCTTAGACTTCAGCTAAACCCATGAGTTTAGCTTCTTCCTCTGCCCAATCTTTCTTCTCTCATTTGAGTACAGGTTTCCCTTGTTTGTCCTGCCTCAATAAATGACTTACACAAAATCCCCACTAGAGTTTCTGCTTCTAGGAAACTCAACCTCAGACAATATACATTTTTTACATAAATTTAAAATTTATGTGCTTTATAAGCAGAAAAGTAAAACTAAAACAGAAAAAGCATAAAAGAGAACAGCAAGAAATTTAAATATGTTGTAGAATTCTGCTACCTTTCTATAAATGATCTCGGTACTCCAGATGTTCTGTCAGGATGTATCTGGTATTTTAAGACACATTTTTCTTACAGTAATCATTTTTATGCCCAAGTCATAAAGTTTATCTTTCATTCAAATAAAGAAATAGTGATCTAATCCCATGCTTTTCTGGAGAAAATCTGGCTGTGTTGAGCTTTTGAGAGATGCTACAGTGGGTTGGTCTCTGACATAGCACATTTTTAAGGAAATGCAATAATACCGTTGAATCTATGCGAGGTCCATCTTTCTGCTTACTTTAGAACCTAACCCATGCAAACTCACATATAATATCCTAACCACACATAACATAAAAAAACCACTTAATGAGAGCAAAGTAGAGAACTATATGCAGTAAATAAGGTAACAGTTGCCTGTGGAGCTAAGGTTTTTGGTGAAAAAGTTCAACAATACACACTACAACTCAATACATAAGTAAAAAAGTACAAATTTTGGTTAGTATTCTGAAGGAAATGGGCAATATCATGTGATAGAAAGCAGCTAGAAGGATGTAGCTAGATGGAAGTAGACATGTTTACTTTAAATAATGCAGTCATAGAAGGAGTCTCTGAGAATGAGTCTTTAAACTGATATCTCAAGATTAAGAAGGATGCAGGCTTACGAAGAGCCAAGAAGAGTAAGTTCTGAATGAAGAGTAAGTTGAAAAAGGAGATAACTGCTACGAAGTACCTGAGGTAAGGGAAGGCTTGACAAATGGACTAGAAAGGAACGAGGCTGGAGTGAGGCAAAAGTGGAGATGGACGGGGACAAGGAAGGTGGAGACACTGGTACAAAGCAAGTTGTCCAAGCCTTATAGATCAAAGCAAGAAATTCGGAACTTATTGTGAAGGCAGGCTTTATTCAACAAACTGCAATGCATCCTGATGTGAAGCAAATATTGTCAGAAGTACCAGGAGCACTTGGCCAAACGCCAATCATAATGATAGACTAATACTCCTTTGCAGATTTCAATAAATTATTCCCAAAGCAAAAAAATTAAAGACATATTTACAAACATATAAAAATGAGGAATATGGAGGAGGTCCTATTACTGGACAAAATGGTTCCACAAAATCCTATCATCAACAAATTTAAAAGGGATCCCAATATTACCTGTTGGTATATTTGTTTCTCTTTCTTGGGCTTTGCAATCACATTTTCAAACATCATTTACTCTCCTCAAATCTTCCGGCTCTACTTCTGCCAGGAAATAACCTTGTTTGTTCACAGAATAAATTTAGAAAGACATAAAAAAGAAACCATCTGATGAGAACTAGGTTTTTCAACTACAATATCCAAAATTACTATATCTGAACCCTTTCCTGCCCTTCTTCATACACACAACAGAGGTCCTGGCCCTCCTAATATCCTTTTACCTGTGCTTAAAATTCCAATTCATCCTGGTTTCTCTGGAACCACATTATTTCAATCATCCCTTTTCTCCCTGTACATACAACCTCTTCTTAACAGGATCCCTTTGTTGCACACCCTCAACATTTTCATCAAGGCCAAAAAGAAACAAGATATCCTCCATCCCATATCCTCATTCATGTTTCATCTTATCTCTCTTCTCTGTTTGACAGCTAAGCCTCTGCAAGAGTTCTCAGCGCTCCTGTCTCTGTTTTGTCATCTAGACACATTCTAATTCTGTCTGGTTCCATAATTCTATCAAATAACTCAATATTGGCACAAATTGCACCTACATACCAATACAGAAATAGGAATTTTCGATCCTGATATGCTTGACCGCTCCACAACACTAATACAACAGTTTCATTTAGCACAGGGCCCCACAGATTATCTAGCCAGTCTTGGCCTTGTACCTCTTTTCCTTCCTCATCCTCCTTGAACAATCAGAATAAAACATTTTGTTTTCATCTACATTAAAAAGTCTAAATTTGGAAAGGGGGAAAATACTCCCCCAAGATGTTGCTAATGGATTTATTTTCAATTCCAATTATTAAGCAATTATTCAGATTTTTAAGAAGCTAAAAATCCTGCAGAAACTTGTCTTTTCCATGTAAATATTAACATACCTCTACTGATTTTAGTTTCTTTACATAAATTGAGGTGGGGTAGTTAGAGAATTGGTATATAGAAAAATAAATAAAACTCATTTAGATGTTATCCATCTATTATTTATAGATTCAGTTAGTAACCTTCATTGTCTATATGTATTAGTTGTCAGATTTCAATCAAGAAATTGAAGTTTGTTTCTTAGTAACAAACAACTTCATACTCACATAATGGAAAATTTCCTCAGAGTTCCCATTTTTTTCTGCTCATTATCCATTGTATCTTTATCCTGTGCATCATTTATATTTGCTAAAATGGAATTTTATATTCACAAATGCCACCCTCTCTTAAGTCAGCTAGTAAAGAGTATCCTATTAATTTTATGAATATTGTAGTCTCTTCTAATATTTGTATACATACTTTCTGAAAGACTGTCATCAGATTTTGTTTTGTCTCTTTTGAAACATGCCACATTTGGAAAGAAAAAAGCAATATTTCCCAAAGATAACTTGATTATATAATTTGCTTTCAAATTTTAAATTACTAATCCTATTTATAGTTTTTCAAATAACTAAATAAAAACATTCTCCCCAAGCATGTGGTTCATTCTCCTATGTATTATGAAACTGCCTCAATTATGGACCTGTATCAAATGCACTTTCTTTACTAATTAATTGGTAGTTACTTAGTACTTTGAAATTTAAATATACTAATCAAATGTTTAGTTTGTAATTGTATTAGGTTAACCCTGTTTAAGGATGTATTTATTGCTTCAAGGATTACATTAAAATGTAAATGCTATAACTGTTGATTAAATTATATCCATCAAATAAAGCAATTACTAATGAACAAAGGGATCCATAGTCTTTTGTGTTATGAATTAATGGCTTCTTGTGTAGTAAGTGTACAGTACTTTCTCAAAAGAAGAGTTTTATACATGGAAAACTAAATGTTATCTGTAACTTATAAATCATATTTCTTCTATTCAAACACAAATAAATTTAACACAAACTCAGCAAGCTAAAAATAAAGGAATATTTAATACAACTAGAGACAGAAATCTGGAACAAAAATCTGATTTCAAGCACAAATACTCAGATCCTTGTTATTTCCTAGGTACAAGAGACAAAAAAAAACTATAAAGTGTTTGGAAAGGCATCATCATAGTTAAGAATGCTTAAGATGGAGGAGCTTCAAGATGGCGGAAGGGTAAGACGCAGAGATCACCTTCCTCCCCACAAATACATCAGAAATACATCTACATGTGGAACAACTCCTACAGAACACCTACTGAACAATAGCAGAAGACCTCAGACCTCCCAAAAGGCAAGAAACCCCCCCACGTACCTGGGTAGGGCAAAAGAGAAAAGAAAAAACAGAGACAACCAGCACTCACCAGACCGAGAGGCTTCTCTGCTCACCCGCCAGGGCGGGCGGGGGCTGGGAGCTGAGGGTTGGGGTGCGGTCGGATCCCAGGGAGAGGACTGGCGGTGTGAACACAGCCTGAAGGGGTTAATGCACCACGGCTAGTTGGGAGGGAGTCCGGAAAACCGTCTGGAGCCGCTGAAGAGGCAAGAGACTTTTTCTTGCCTCTTTGTTTCCTGGTGTACGAGGAGAGAGAAACAGCGCTGCTTAAAGGAGCACCAGAGACGGGTGCGAGCCGAGGCTATCAGCGCAGACCCCAGAGACGGGCATGAGACGCTAAGGCTGCTGCTGCCACCACCAAAATGCCTGTGTGCAAGCACAGGTCACTCTCCACACACCTCCCCTCCCGGGAGCCCGTGCAGCCCGCCACTGCCAGGGTCCCGTGATCCAGGGACAACTTCCCCGGGAGAACGCACGGCACGCCTCAGGCTGGTGCAACGTCACGCCGCCTCTGCCGCCGCAGGCCCGCCCCGCACTCCGAGCCCCTCCCTCCCCCCCGCCCCCACCCACCCCGGCCTGAGTGAACCGGTGCCTCCGAATCAGCGGCTCCTTTAACCCCATCCTGTCTGAGCGAAGAACAGACGTTCTCCGGCGACCAACACGCAGAGGCGGGGCCAAATCCAAAGCTGAGCCCCTAGGAGCTGTGAGAACAAAGAAGAGAAAGGGAAATCTCTCCCAGCAGCCTCAGGAGCAGCAGATTAAAGCTCCACAATCAACTTGATGTACCCTGCCTCTGCGGAATACCTGAACAGACAGCGAATCATCCCAAATTGAGAAGGTGGACTTTGAGAGCAAAGATATATATGTTTTTTCCCCATTTTCTCTTTTTGTGAGTGTGTATGTGTATGCTTCTGTGTGTGATTTTGTCTGTACACATTTGCTTTTACCATTTGTCCTAGGGTTCTGTGTGTCCGCTTTTATTTTATTTTTACTTTTTAAATTTTTTTCTTAATATTTTTTATTTTAATAACGTTATTTTATTTATTTTACTTTATTTCATTTTATCTTCTTTCTTTCTTTCTGTCTCTCTTTCTTTTCTTTCTTTCTATTTTTTCTCCCTTTTATTCTGAGCCATGTGGATGAAAGGCTCTTGGTGCTCCAGCCAGGTGTCAGGGCTGTGCCTCTGAGGTGGAAGAGCCAAGTTCAGGACACTGGTCCACAAGAGACCTCCCAGCTCCACATAATATCAAACGGTGAAAATCTCCCAGAGATCTCCATCTCAATGCCAAGACTCAGCTTCACTCAACGACCAGCAAGCTACAGTGCTGGACACCCTGTGCCAAACAACTAGCAAGACAGGAACACAACCCCATCCATTAGGTGAGAGGCTGCCTAAAATCATAATAAGGACACAGACACCACAAAACACACCGCTGGACGTGGTCCTGCCCACCAGAAAGACAAGATACAGCCTCATCCACCAGAACACAGGCACTAGTCCCCTCCACCAGGAAGCCTACACAACCCACTGAACCAACCTTAGCCACTGAGGACGGACACCATAAACAATGGGAACTACGAACCTGCATCCTGCAAAAAGGAGACCCCAAACACAGTAAGTTAAGCAAAATGAGAAAACACAGAAACACACAGCACATGAAGGACCAAGGTAAAAACCCACCAGACCTAACAAATGAGGAGGAAATAGGCAGTCTACCTGAAAAAGAATTCATAATATTAATAGTAAGATGATCGAAAATTTTGGAAATAGAATGGAGAAAATACAAGAAACGTTTAACAGGGACCTAGAAGAACTAAAGAGCAAACAAACAATCATAAACAACACAATAAATGAAATTAAAAATTCTCTAGAAAGGATCAATAGCAGAATAACTGAGGCAGAAGAATGGATAAGTGACCTGTAAGATAAAACAGTGGAAATAACTACTGCAGAGCAGAATAAAGAAAAAAGAATGAAAAGAATTGAGGGCAGTCTCAGAGACTCTGGGACTACATTAAGCACACCAACATTTGAATTATAGGGGTCCCAGAAGAAGAAGAGAAATAGAAAGAGACTGAGAAAATATTTGAAGAGATTATAGTTGAAAACTTCCCTAATATGGGTAAGGAAATAGTTAATCAAGTCCAGGAAGCACACAGAGTCCCATACAGGATAAATCCAAGGAGAAACATGCCAAGACACATATTAATCAAACTATCAAAAATTAATTACAAAGAAAAGTATTAAAAGCTGCAAGGGAAAAACAACAAATAACTCACAAGGGATTCCCCATAAGGTTAACAGCTGATCTTTCAGCAGAAACTCTGAAAGCCAGAAGGGAGTGGCAGGACATATTTAAAGTGATGAAGGAGAAAAACCTACAACCAACATTACTCTACCCAGAAAGGATCCAATTCAGATTTGATGGAGAAATTAAAACCTTTACAGACAAGCAAAAGCTAAGAGAATTCAGCACCACAAAACCAGCTTTACAACAAATGCTGAAGGAATTTCTCTAGGTAGGAAACACAAGAGAAGGAAAAGACCTACAATAACAAACCCAAAACAATTAAGAAAATGGTAATAGGAACATATATATTGATAATTACCTTAAATGTAAGTGGATTAAATGCTCCAACCAAAAGACATAGACTGGCTGAATGGCTACAAAAATGACACCTGTATATATGCTGTCTACAAGAGACCCACTTCAGACCTAGGGACACATACAGACTGAAAGTGAGGGGATGGAAAACGATATTCCATGCAAATGGCAATCAAAAGAAAGCTGGCGTAGCACTTCTCATATCAGACAAAATAGACTTTAAAATAAAGACTGTTACAAGAGACAAAGAAGGGCACTACATAATGATCAAGGGATCGATCCAAGAAGAAATAACAATTGTAAATATTTATGCACCCAACATAGGAGCACCTCAATACATAAGGCAAATACTAATAGCCATAAAAAGGGAAATGGACAGGAACACAATCATAGTAGGGGACTTTAACACCCGACTTTCACCAACAGACAGATCATCCAAACTGAAAATAAATAAGGAAACACAAGCTTTAAATGATACATTAAACAAGATGAACTTAATTGATATTTATAGGACATTCCATCCAAAAACAACAGAATACACATTCTTCTCAAGTGCTCATGGAATATTCTCCAGAATAGATCATATCATGGGTTACAAATCAAGCCTTGGTAAATTTAACAAAATTAAAATCGTATCAAGTAACTTTTCTAACCACAATGCTATGAAACTAGATATCAATTACAGGAAAAAAATCTGCAAAAAATACAAACACATGGAGGCTAAATAATACACTACTTAATAACCAAGAGATCACAAAGAATTCAAAGAGAAAAAATACCTAGAAACAAATGACAATGAAAACACGATGAACCAAAACCTATAGGATGCAGCGAAGTCAGTTCTAAGAGGGAAGTTTAGAGCAATACAATACTACCTTGAGAAACAAGAAACATCTCAAATACACAACCTAACCTTACACCGAAAGCAATTAGAGAAAGAAGAAAAAAAAAACCCCAAAGTTAGCGGAACGAAAGAAATCATAAAGATCAGATCAGAAATAAATGAAAAAGAAATGAAGGAAATGATAGCAAAGATAAATAAAACTAAAAGCTGGTTCTTTGAGAAGATACACAAAATTGATAAACAATTAGCCAGACACATCAAGAAAAAAAGGGAGGAGACTCAAATCAATAGAATTAGAAATGAAAAAGGAGAAGTAACAACTGACACTGCAGAAATACAAAGGATCATGAGAGATTACTACAAGCAACTCTATGCCAATAAAATGGACAACCTGGAAGAAATGGAAAAATTCTTAGAAATGCACAACCTTCTGAGAATGAACCAGTAAGAAAGAAAATATGAACAGATGAATCAGAAGCACTGAAATTGAAACTGTGATTAAAAATCTTCCAACAAACAAAAGCCCAGGATCAGATGGCTTCACAGGTGAATTCTATCAAACATTTAGGGACGAGTTAAAACCTATCCTTCTCAAACTCTTCCAAAATACAGTAGAGGGAGGAACACTCTCAAACTAATTCTATGAGGCCACCATCACCCTGATACCAAAACCAGACAAAGATGTCACAAAGAAAGAAAACTACAGGCCTATATCACTGATGAACATAGATGCAAAAATCCTCAACAAAATACTAGCAAACACAATCCAACAGCACATTAAAAGGATCATACACCATGATCAAGTGGAGTTTATCCCAGGATTGCAAGGATTCTTCAATATACCCAAGTCAATCAATGGGATACACAATATTAACAAATTGAAGAAGAAAAACCATATGATCATCTCAATCGATGCAGAGAAAGCTTTTGACAAAATTCAACACCCATTTATGATAAAAACCCTGCAGAAAGTATGCATAGAGGGAACTTTCCTCAACATAATAAAGGCCATATATGACAAACCCACAGCCAACATCATCCTCAATGGTGAAAAACTGAAACCATTTCCTCTAAGATCAGGAACAAGACAAGGTTGCCCACTCTCACCACTCTTATTCAACATAGTTTTGGAGGTTTTAGCCACAGAAATCAGAGAAGAAAAAGAAATAAAAGGAATCCAAATCAGAAAAGAAGAAGTAAAGCTGTCATTGAAGATGACATGGTACTAAACATAGAGAATCCTAAAGATGTTATCAGAAAACTAACTAGAGCTAATCAATGAATTTGGTAAAGTAGCAGGATTCAAAATTAATGCAGGGAAATCTCTAGCATTCCTATACACTAATGATGAAAAATCTGAAAGTGAAATTAAGAAAACACTCCCATTTACCATTGCAACAAAAAGAATAAAATATCTAGGAATAAACTTACCTAAGGAGACAAAAGACCTGTATGCAGAAAACTATAAGACACTGATGAAAGAAATTAAAGATGATACAGATAATTGGAGAGATATACCATGTTCTTGGATTGGAAGAATCAACATTGTGAAAATGAGTCTACTACCCAAAGCAATCTTGAGAAAGATAAACGGAACTGGAAGAATCAGGCTCTCTGACTTCAGACTATACTACAAAGCTACAGTAATCAGGACAGTATGGTACTGGCACAGAAACAGAAATGTACATCAATGGAACAGGATAGAAAGCCCAGAGATAAACCCACACACATATGGTCACCTTATCTTTGATAAAGGAGGCAAGAATATACAGTGGAGAAAAGACAGCCTGTTCAGCAAGTGGTGCTGGGAAAACTCAACAGGTACATGTCAACGTATGAAATTAGAACACTCCCTAACACCATACACAAAAGTAAACTCAAAATGAATTAAAAACTTAAATGTAAGGCCAGACTCTATCAAACTCTTAGAGGAAAACATAGGCAGAACACTCTATGACATAAATCACAGCAAGATCCTTTTTGACCCACCTCCTAGAGAAATGGAAATAAAAACAAAAATAAACAAATGGGACCTAATGAAACTTAAAAGCTTTTGCATAACAAAGGAAACCATAAACAAGGTGAAAAGGCAACCCTCAGAATAGGAGAAAATATTTGCAAATGAAGCAACTGACAAAGGATTAATCTCCAAAATTTACAAGCAGCTCATGCAGCTCAAAATCAAAAAAAACCAAACAACCCTATCCAAAAATGGGTAGATGACCTAAATAGACATTTCTCCAAAGAAGATATACAGATTGCCAGCAAACACATGAAAGAATGCTCAACATCATTAATCATTAGAGAAATGCAAATCAAAACTACAGTGAGATATCATCTCACACCAGTCAGAATGGCCATCATCAAAAAATCTACAAACAATAAATGCTGGAGACAGTGTGGAGAAACGGGAACCCTCTTGCACTGTTGGTGGGAATGTAAATTGATACAGCCACTATGGAGAACAATATGGAGGTTTCTTAAAAAACTAAAAATAGAACTACCATACGACCCCGCAATCCCACTACTGGGTATATACCCTAAGCAAACCAAAATTCAAAAATAGTCATGTACCAAAGTGTTCATTGCAGCTCTATTTACATTAGCCAGGACATGGAGATGAATGTATAAAGAAGACGTGGCACATATATACAATGGAATATTACTCAGCCATAAAAAGAAATGAAATTGAGTTATTTGTAGCAAGGTGGATGGACCTAGAGTCTGTCATACAGAGTGAAGTAAGTCAGAAAGAGAAAAACAAATACTGTATGCTAACACACACACACACACACACACACACACACACACACACACACACACACACACATATATATATATATGGAATGTAAGAAAAAAAAATGGTCATGAAGAACCTAGGGGCAAGATGGGAATAAAGACACAGACCTACTAGAGAATGGACTTGAGGATATGGGGAGGGGGAAGGGTAAGCTGTGTGACATAGTGAGAGAGTGTCATGGCCATATATACACTACCAAACTTAAAATAGATAGCTAGAGGGAAGCAGCCTCATAGCACAGGGAGATCAGCTCGATGCTTTGTGACCACCTAGAGGGGTGGGTTAGGGAGTGTGGTAGGGAAGGAGACGCAAGAGGGAAGAGATATGGGTACATATGTATATGTATAACTGATTCACTTTGTTATAAAGCAGAAACTAACACACCATTGTAAAGTAATTATCCTCCAATAAAGATGTTTTAAAAAAAAAAGAATGTGTAAGATATTTGATGAAAGAAAGCACTTCAAAAATACCTTCTAAAATCCAAATCAAATGAATCTTAAAATAACACTCTGGGGCTTCCCTGGTGGTGCAGTGGTTGAGAATATGCCTGCTAGTGCAGGGGACACGGAGTCGAGCCCTGGTCTAGGAAGATCCCACATGCCGTGGAGCAACTGGGCCCGTGAGCCACAGCTACTGAGCCTGCTCGTCTGGAGCCTGTGCTCCACAACAAGAGAGGCCACGATAGTGAGGGGCCCGCGCATCGCGATGAAGAGTGGCCCCCGCTTACCACAACTAGAGAAAGCCCTCGCACAGAAACGAAGACCCAACACAGCCAAAAATAAAAATAAAATAAATTAAAAGAGGATGGCCCACTAAGGAACACAGGCAGATCAAATCAATGGACTTTAAAAAAAAAAAAATAACACTCTGTAAAAATCTGTACTATCTTTGTAGTTTAACTGT
Source organism: Orcinus orca (assembly GCF_937001465.1). Taxonomy (NCBI): domain Eukaryota; kingdom Metazoa; phylum Chordata; class Mammalia; order Artiodactyla; family Delphinidae; genus Orcinus; species Orcinus orca. Next base: position 24,352,225 of record NC_064563.1, read on the forward strand.
ATTGATGATAGCATGAGAGTTTTGTCACTAGTCGTGTTTCTGTTCACACTAAAATTTAAGTAATCAAGTTGCCTGTGTTATATGAAATATGCCATACTAGTGGGAACAAAGGTTCCATTTCTTCATTATTTAAAGGAAACAAAACTTTTCTTTCTTAAGCCAGAGCTAAAAATTAAAACTCTCTTATCTTTGTTAGCCAAAGTATTGTTTTAAAATTGTTAAAGAATATTTGTAACTCATGGCTAATTATTTCTTGAAGCCAATTTTAGTAGTTACATGAATAAATATTCCTCCTTCCAGGCACATTGGGTTCATTCTAGCCTCCTCTCTTCCCATATTTGTAATTTCTTTACAGACAATGAGAAATATGACTCACTATCTGTAATATATTTACTTATTTTAAAACCATACTATATACATAAACTAGTTTCAAAATTGATTACCTTATGAAAATAAATTTACTAACTAAAGTACAGTTTTTTCTTGTTCGGTCAAAATTTAATTTCCAAAGTTACTTAAATTAGTTATTTTATTCCCATCTTCCAGGTAAGTTACCCATTTGTACTACAATTAGATTAATTTATTCTAATTTGTTACAAATCTATTTTCATTCCTCCACATTATTTTTTTAAAATATACATACAATGAAATTCACTCACCATGCTGTAGAGTTCTATGAATTTTTGAAAAGTGCATAGCCATGTATCTACCTAAACAGCCATGATATAAATCAGTTTAATCAACCCCCAAATTTTCTTCTTTTTCCTCTTTGTTGCCAAAATTCCTTCCTACTCCTACCCCTAGAGATGACTGTTTTCCATCCTTATATTTTGCTTTTTCCACAAAAGTATCATATATGGAATCATATAATGTGTAGCCTTTACTAAGATAGCAATGTCAAAGACCCCAAATATAATTGTGGATTTGTTTATTTCTCCTTTAAATTTTATCAATTATTTCATGGATTTTGGAGCTCTGCTGGTAGCTACTTGTTTGTTTAGATTTTTTCTTTTCTTGGAAAATTAAGTCCTTTTATTATTTTGTAATGTTCTTCTCATGTAATGTTCCACTGATAATATTCCTCGTTCTGAAGTCAATTTGTTTATCAATATAGTTACTCCAACTTTTTTCAGTGAATGTTTGCATGATATACTTTTTCCATTATTTTCCTTTTAACCAATCCATGCCTTTTTAATTAAATCAGGTTCCTTGTAGAAAGTATATATAGTTGACCCTTGAACAACATGGGGGTTAGGGGAACTGACCCTCCGTGCTGTAGAAAATCCATGTATAACTTTTCAGTGGGCCCTCTGAATACACCATTCCACATCTGGGAATTCAACTAACCATGGATCATGTTGAACTGCAGTATGTGTTTACTGAAAGAAATCTGCTATAAGTGGATCCACAGTTCAAACCCATGTCATTCAAAGGTCAACTGTAGTTGGATTTGCTTTTTTTTTTGTCCATTCTGACAATCTCTATTTTTTAATTGTCTCCTTAATTCTTTCATATCCATATAATTGGATTAAAATCTACCACATTGCTAGCTGTTTTCTATTTATTTCATATGTTCTTTGTTTCTTTTTTCCTCTACTTAATTCTCTATATATCTGTAATGATTTTGCATTTTATTAATGAAAGTGTAACTTTAATTAATATTATACCTCTTTTTATTGTACAAATATCTTATAATAGTATATTCCCATTTCCTCCCTCTCTTTATTTGACAATTTCTGTCATTCATTTATTTTGACACATTCTGTGAATACATTGTTATTGTTACTATTTGAAGGAATGAAGGCATTCCTCATTGGTTTACTGTGTTTTCATTCCTAGCCTTTTCATTTGATTTTCTATTACAGCTTTTATCTGTCTGCTGAAATTATCCATCTGCCCTTGGATGTTGTCCACCTTTTCCATTATAGCCTTTAACATATTTATTAATCAGTTATTTTACATCCTTTTCCAGGTAGTTCCAACATCTGTGTCATATGTGAATATGATTCTGTTGATTGAATTTTGTCTTGGGAATGTGCTGACTTTTCTTGCCTTTTATATGTCTCGTAATCTTTTGTTGAAATTTGGACAATTTGCTGAAGACAGGTGACTAGTTCTACGTTTGGAAATGGTCACATCTTTTCTTCTGTTTTACCTTTAGTGGGGGATTACATTATTTCCTAAGAAGATGGACTGTTGTTATTCTTACCAAAGCGTTCAAATTCCTCTAGCGGTACTTTGAGTTTAGGGTGGTGACTTGTTTGTCAGAGGCTTTCTCTCGATACCTGTTCTGCCCTTAGAAGTAAGTCTTTTTTGTGTGCTGTGCCTCAGAGTCCTTCTGCATCTTTCACAGCGCTGTTTTGGCTTGATTTTTGCTTGCCTGGTCGTGGGGGCTGGAGAGAAGTATTCTCTGACTTTGCAAATAAGCCTGAGTTTTAAGCAGGCATTGTGTCCCTCCTTCTTGAGAGCGTGGCTTTCTCAAGAGTCCTGTCCCTCCTCCAGTTCTATTTCTGAACTGCCTCCTCCTCAGGGATTAGTGGCTTTTTTTGTCTTCCCACCTCCCAGCTTCCCTAAAAGCATCACTTGTGTTGCCATTTTTCCAGCAGATCAGTGCTCTTTTGCTTTGGAGAGAGAAGAGAGAAGGGGCAGGGAATAATTTTGTGTCTCTTCCTCAGTAGCTGCTATTCCCCTCTCCTGTGCCTTCACTTTGTGGTAACTTTTTCAGAGTCTAGTCTTCCCTGATGGGCCTGGTCGTGGGAATAAAAGCTTCTTCACATTGTCTGCATACACAACCCTCAGACTCAACCAACACGTCAGCGATTCTAACCCAACTCTTCTGAGTGTCCAGCTGCATTATCTCAAGTTAAGCAAATGCTTGCATCCCTTTCTCACCGCTAACACCTGTCTCACCCAGACTTCAAGTTAGCTCATCCCTCTGGGTTCAAAAAAAAGCTATGATAATTTATAGCTTATCTGACTTGTTTCTTTTTGTATGGTTAGCCACTGATCTTTCCAGCTCTTTACATCTCCCGGCAGAAAGGGTGATTTTGAAAACCACATAATTCATTATTTAAAAAAACTTACAGTAGTGAAACAGAAGGACACTAACATTTACTGGCATCTGCAATGTGTCAGACACATGCAGGCTAAGTCATTTGCATATGGTATCATGTTTAATTTTTATAACAATTCCACTTTACAAATAGGATACTGAACTCTGTGAAGGTGAGAATACTGTTAAGACAGTCAAGAAATAATTGTGTTTGAAGCCCTTATCTGTCTAATGGGAAAATGCCTTATTGTTATTTTCATGTATTAGAAAAAGGAGGGGTCAAGAAAAAGCTTATTCAAAAATAATGTGTTATTAAAGCACTTAAATATAGCAAATAATATACTGCTGCTAATTTTATTAGGGAATTGTCCACTAAAGTACTATTCATTAAAGCCAGAAATCATGTGGCATTCAGTATAGGGTCCACACTGCAATCTTAAGTCTTAGGCTTTCATTTAAGATAAAAAGTGAACAGCCAAAATGACTCACATAGTAATGTTCTCTCTTCACCTTTCTCCTCTAACACACGCAGTTAGCAATTCTCTACCTATAAGATTAAAACATAAGGCGTATGAATTAAATCTTGCATATTAGAGACATTTAGATATTTCCATGGTATGACAGCAAAACATTTTGTGAGCCAGTGAAGCATATACTGACTTTTTAGTTACCTCTATTGAAAAGTCAATGGTGATTTATTAAAAAAAAAAAAAATGAACATTATGCTGAGTGCTTTATCATTTGACTTTAAGCTCTAGCAGAGTTGTTTATGTAACATGCATCTGAGAATACATTGCTATTCTTTCAACATTTTTGAAGTTAGATAATTCTCAGAGATTTTCTCTAAATCCGATGCAATTTTTATAACCTAACAGTTACAGTGTTTCTGTTCTGAAGATGGACAAATTTAGAAATGTTCCAGCTGCCTATGAAGCTCAAATTGCTTATTGGAAAGAACTATGTGACTGGATTTTTCTTCAAATTCATATTTAGGGTATCAGACATTGACATATCTTAACACATAAAGTTTTTCAGCATGCAGAAATATCCTGACATTATGTTGCATGCTAACATTAAGAATAAAAATAAAAAAATTCAATATTTTCCAGAATCATGAAGTTAACACATGTATATAGTAGTATCTAAGTTGAAAGAGTCAAAAATTCTAAGAATTTTCTTTATCACTATTTGTGGTTGGCTGAAAAACAGTCCCCCAAAAGATATTCATACCCTAATCCCTAGAATGGATGTATGTTCCTTTATAAGGCAACATCTTTGCACATGTGGTAAAGTTAAGGATCCTGAAATGGAGCTGCTATGGTCTCAATGTTTGTGACCCCAAAACGCATATGTTGAAATCCTAATGCCCAATGTGATGGTATTAGGAAGTGGGGTCTTTGGGAGCTTAGATCATGAAGGTGTAGCCCTCATGAATAGGATTAGTGTTCTCGTAAAAGAGACCCCACAGAAATCCCTAGCCCCTTGCACCACGTGAGGACAGAGTGAGAAGCTGCCATCTACGAATCAAGAAATGGGTCCTCACCAGCTATCATACCAGATCAGCTGTTGCCATAATCTTAGACTTACCAGCCTTTGGAACTGTGAGAAATAAATTTTATGTTGTTTATAAACCACTCAATCTGTGGTATTTTGTTATAGCAGCCCAAACAAACTAAGTCAGGGGAGACTATCCTGGGTTATCAAGGTGCATCCTAAATGTAATTATACGTATCCTTATAATAGGGAGGTAGAAGATGTCACACACAGGCACACCTGCGCACATACACGCACGCGTGCACGCGCACACACACACACACACACACACACGAGAAACCCATGTCAATACAGGGCAAAGAGATTTGAAGATGCTGGCCTTGAAATTTAGAATGATGTGGCCAGAAACCAAGGAATGCTGGCAGCCACCAACAGATGGAAGAGGCAAAGAATGAATTCTCTTCTAGAATCCCTGGAGGGAGTACATTGATTTTGGCCTAATGGTATTGATTTCATACTTCTGGTCTCCAGAACTGTGACAGAATAAATTTCTGTTGTTTTAAGTCACAAAGTTTGTGGTAGTTTGTTACAGAAGACACAGGGAACTAAAACACTATTTTAAAACTAACATGCATTCAAAGTACACTCATCTATAAATATTTTGAAAAGTACCACTGGCCTGAATTCACTTGAAATATTGGCCTGCTTTCGTTCTGCTAAGGAGGATTTATACACTTAGAATACTGCAATAAGCATGCATATGGTTGATAGGTAGTTGATTAGACAAAGTAATAGCAGTTTACTTGGCGCAAGAATTGACTTGAATTTTATCTCAGAAAATGGGAATCCTACAGCCTTTAACTGTAGTTAAATGATTACATAGTCTCATATTGGTTCTCAAATAGTTTATTGTATAAAATATAATCCTTTACAACTACCATGTCAATTTTTTCTACTTCCCTTCACAATTTGTGATGTAAATTAAGTATAAAGCTATGATTAGTATGTTGCTTGCACTGATGTTATGCTAAACGTGAAAAGAGAATAGTGCAACAGGAGTATACACTAAATGGTGACTAATATAGAATTAAAATCTCTTATAATATGACAAAAAATTGCACAAGTTTTGATGACATCTATCTACAAAGTCATTGGTAACATGATACAACTGACGATTTTGAGAAGTGTGCAGAGAAGGTTAAGCAAATCTTTGTTTTTTAATATCCTTTCAAGGAAATAAAGGTAATTTTAAATTGGTTATTTTCTTTCTTATGTGCTCAAGAATTGCTTTGCTTAGCTGTTTAACAGAAGAAATACACCTAAAACTAATTCTTATTTATTTATTAAAATTTTATTTATTAAAATGAACTATCACAGGACATAATGAATAGCTCATCCAAATTGCTAAGTCATTTCTGCTCCTCCAGTAAAATTAAACTTGCTTGTGTTTAAATAAGGATCAAAAATGCAAAACATATACTGATGAAATTTAAGGATAAACATTTAAAAGACTTCAGAAATAATATCAGGTACTTATTTTAAACTATATTGGAACCCAAATTAAACAAAGCCTTAGCAAAGTCCATATTTTTAAGATAACACAAAATGTTTTGGTGAGAACACCTTTTAAAATTGTGAAACCATCTTGATAGATCTCAATTCTAAAGAATAATGCTAAAAGTAGAAAACTAAAATGACAGCAAATAATTATGAAAATTAAATAGAATGAAATGATAATATGATGGTGTTAGGAAGTTGTAATGCAGTGAAATTCTCTCCTCTGAGCATCTTTTAGAGCAATGCTTTTCAGACCTGAATGTGCACTCAAATCAACTATGGATTCTGTTAAGATGCATTTTCTAACTCAGTGGGACCTGGGATTCTGCATTTCTAACTCACTCCCAGATAATGCTGATGCCACTGGCGTATGGCTCAGGATGTGAGCAGAGAAGTGCTCAGGAGATGAGAAAGGGGAGCTGTATTTATCCCGTATTACCTCATGATCTAAACTCAGTATGCAAATATCCTTGCGTTTCAGATTAAACGGAGCCTCAAGTGGAGTAGCACATAATCAACACCCAGAGAACTCTGTAATGAGTGTTAATTTACTCTCAGTTCTCCTTATGTTAATTAAGATGCAAGGGTATCTCTGTCTCCTATTGCTGAGGATCCTTCAGCTCTACCATCTCCCACCTCCTCTCTCTCCCCTAGTCAGTAACTCTTTTTGCCTGTTCACTCGATGCCAGCCCCTGTATGCCAGCTGTTGTACTGTACTACTGTACTTTTCAAGGTACTGTACTATAAGGTTTAAAATGTTTTCTTTAAAAAAAAAGATGCAAGGGTATTATTTGATTTCAAGAGAACAGGTCTCTGTAAAACCTTGTGAGTCCCCACGGCCTGAAGTGAACTTTTAGGCACTTCCCCACTGATGTGCAGTTGAACTGTCCTCATCAATATCTCTAGGACCTTAACAGTGTGTGAAGTGAAGGAGAACTCCAACTAGCCATCTGTACGTTGCAAACTACTTAAATTTAAAGTGATTATCCAACCTGTCATTTGTGTTAACACCAACTCTCATTTGAGATTCCTAAACAGAAAAGGGGAAAGATAGAAGCCTTTATGCAGTATAATATAGCACAGCAACTTGGGTTGCAGATTTTTTTTTTAAATTTTCACTCTGAATTTGGCACAAATTACTGTAGTCTGAGTTTAAGGGGCAAAACACATATTATTTCATTTTTATGAAAATAAAATAGAAAACATAAGGCACCGATATTTTGTCTTATTTTCAACATACCTTGTTGAAGTTAGACGAGTATCATAGGCACATTAAATATTAATGTCAAAGAACCTTAAAGATAGTGCAGATAAGAAAATATTGGCCAAAGGCTAATTAATTGCTTCTCCCAGAGAAGACCATACAGAGAGCTGCAGAACCAGGAACAGATCCCAGTTCTTCAGTTAATTGTTCTCGAGTACCCCATTTCTGAATTATACAAAAACTTCAAATTTGATTCTTTACTAGTTTGCCTCATCTCTAAACTGACACAACTTGCACGTGTATAAATCTGCAGCAGATATAGATTCCTAGGTATCAATGGTGTTTCACAGAGCCCAAGCTTCAGCCTCCCCTTCTACGTCTACACCTGGAGAAATTACAGAAGATGAGTATATTTTAAAAATAAGGTATTTCTAATAATATTAGAATACAAAAAGAAACACTTTATTCAGTGTATTAGTGTATGAATGTTCTGAAATTTTGAAAAATGTTCACCAAATATTGAAGGTAGATGGGATCAGTTTGAAGCAGGGAGTCAAAATCACATCACAAAACAGAGAAAAGAAATCCCTGGCACAAAATCTGAGCTCATTCCTGTAATAGCTGATCAACATGTGACCATTATATGTATTTTTTTCTAGCAGCCAAGTTTTCATAAAGACCTTAGTACATTATGAAAATTTTCAGACATAATTTTAATAGTAGGATAGGATGAGATATGCTACATTAACAAATTAATGCCGATATGTGAGCAGTTTCATGCAGCAAGTTTCTCACTTTTGCAAATTCTCATATGTGTCAGATGAAAGAGAAAAAGGCTATCCTGGTTGCCTCTCAGATTTAATTATGTATTATATTTAGATCTGTGTTCACTGTGGTTGTGTCTAACACTTGACTAGTTGAAACCATGGCAGACGCTTGAGGTATAAAGGGCAGATCTACTGCTTGCTAATGCAGGGGACACGGGTTTGAGCCCTGGTCTGGGAGGATCCCACATGCCGCGGAGCAACTAGGCCCGTTAGCTACAACTACTGAGCCTGCGCGTCTGGAGCCTGTGTTCTGCAACAAGAGAGGCCGCGATAGTGAGAGGCCCGCGCACCGCGATGAAGAGTGGCCCCTGCTTGCCACAACTAGAGAAAGCCCTCGCACAGAAACGAAGACCCAACACAGCAAAAATAAATTAATAAACTCCTACCCGCAACATCTTCTTTAAAAAAAAAAAAAGGGCAGATCTATTAACCCCATTCTGGCTTATTTTATTACAACTAGTAATAATGTTACTTCATTAGGAAAACAAAAAATCCACAACAAATGCTAAGCTGAACGGTATGCCAGAATAAAAGGTGCAAACTGGGACTGTTCTAGACAAACTAGGATGTTTGGCCTTTTGATTCTAAATCACTGACGATCTTTTTATTTTAGTAATTATAACAATAATCAAATATCCATTTCTTACTCATTGTAACCAGTATTGCTTATCTTCAATCATTATCATTATTATTTCTTCCCTCCATGTAATAAAGATATTCTTTGTGATCATTTCTTGCAACATATGAGTCTCCTTTCTTTCTTAGTCTCGCCTGTCCCTGAGGGGAGGAGCACAGCCTTGGTATTTTTCCATTGGAAGCAAAATATTTAGGCAGCATACAGAACATGAGAAGACAGAAAACACTCCTGCTTCCCACAAAAGATAAATTCTGCTTTCTCTTTTTCCCACAACCTCAGTTGAACACCATAAAAATAAATAAAAAATAAAAATAACAATATAAACCTTTGTGTCTCTAGTCATTAGACCACACAGGCTGTACTAAAAGTTGCAAACTGTAGAGTGAAAGGCTCACAAACTAGTTATAACTTACAGTGTTCCTTTTTGTAGAATGGCATATATATATATAGAGAGAGAGAGAGAGAGACATCCATTCCCCAAATTGATAAAAGCTTATTTTAAACTTTGTCTAATTTTTTCAGTCTAAAGATGGTGCTACTCAATGTAATAATTTTACTCTTAATTAAAAAGATCCTTAGTTAGATAAAGAAAAGGGAAGATGTAAAGGTGACTACAGAACATCTAATTTCATTCCTGCCAGACATGTATTTTCAAAAAACCCACTATGGAAGATGCCTATTCATATTATTCAACTATCCAGAAAGCTACAGTAGAACACTCTGTTGAGAATGATCCATGCATAATGATAATTGCTTTTAAGAAATAACTTGCTTCAGGAATCTTCTATCTTGATTATCATACAAGTACTGTCCAATAAAGACTTTACTTAACACAGTCAGCCCTCTTCTAGACTCAAGTTTTTTTTTTTTTTTTTTTTTTTTTTTTTTTTTTGCGATACGCAGGCCTCTCACTGTTGTGACCTCTCCCGTTGCAGAGCACAGGCTCCGGACGCGCAGGCTCAGCGGCCATGGCTCACGGGCCCAGCCGCTCCGCGGCATGTGGGATCTTCCCGGACCGGGGCACGAACCCGTGTCCCCTGCATTGGCGGGCGGACTCTCAACCACTGCGCCACCAGGGAAGCCCTAGACTCAAGTTTTGGTGAAAATATTGGAATTGGTGAAAATAAAAAAGCTTAGAGTGCCTTAGGTTTCAGAGACCAGGGGTGATTTAAAGACACTATCAGAACTAGGGTCTATCAAATTATTAGTTAGGCAACTTTAATAATACAAATTTATACAATTGCTCCTAAGGAAAAATTTTTACCGAATTACCAATACTGTGAGTTTTAGAGCATAAATATTAGGAAATTAACTTATACTTGATAATTCTAGAATATAGCCTGCTTTGGTAAATATTATTATTCATAACAGTATTTTCCTGTAAGCTCTTAATATTGCTTTTCACTCTCGTGCATCATTAAAGCTTTTCTGCCTTTTCTGCAATCCATTCTGATGTGTGTATATGTATGTGGAGTGTGTGTATACAGTTTTATATTCTTTCCAGAGGTCATTGGTTTTTGTATTTGTATCAAGAATGAATTTACCATGTCAGATTCAGATTGCAAGAAGTCATTCATCACTTCTACTCTTCTAAAGATACTGATGAGAAAGTGAAAAGACAAACCACAGACTGGGAGACAATATTTTAAACTCACATATCTGATATAGAATCTGTATCTAGAATATATGGAAAGCTCTCAAATTCAATAATAAAGAAATAAGCCCATTAAAAATGAACAAAAGATGTAATATGGACAGACACTTCAGAAAAGAAGATAGAAAGATGGGGAACAATACATGACGGTGATCAACAACCTTCCACATTAGGGAAACGCAAATTCAACACACATGAAATACAAATACAATCTTATTAGAATGACTAAGTTTATAAAGCCTGATCACATTGAATGTTGATGAAGATGTGATGCGACTGAAACTCTCTTATGTTGATGTAAGAATGTAAAACGGCTCAACAACTTTGGAAAACAATTTGCCAGTTTTCTTAAACTTACACCTACCATATGATCCAGTCATTCTACTACTAATTTACTGAAGAGAAATAAAGCGTATATCCATACAAAGACTTGGATCTAAATATCCGAAGTAGCTTTGTTTTTAATAGCCCCAAACTGGAAACAACTTGAAAGTCCATAAATGGATGAACAAAAATGAAATACTGCTCAGCGATAAAAAATAAATTAACTATTAAAATACGTAACATGAATAGATCTCAAAATCATTATGCTGAGTGAAGGAAGCCAGGCACGCCCCACCTTGCATGAAAGTACATACTATATCATTCCACTTATGTAAAATTCTGGACAAAGACAAACCAATCTATAGTAAGAGAAAGCACGTCAGTGGTTGGCTGTGGATGGTGGAGGCTGAGAGTCACAAAAGTGAAGGATTAGAAAGGGGTATGAGGAGACTTTTGCTGAGATGGATGCATGCTTATTGTTTTCATTGTGGTGGTTCTACAGACCAAAACTTACCAAATTATACACTTTAAATAAATTCAGTTTATTTCATGTCAATTCTATCTCAATAAAACATGTCATTTATTATTATTTTCCCGTCCAATAGACCATGGGAAAATACAAAACCATTTATTACAGCCACCTGGCCCTTTGCAGTATCATGTGCCATGTTTTAGGGATATCTTCATCATGGTACAACGCTTTTATGCTTCAGTCCATGTTAATTAGGTCTGAGCTGCCCATGATCTGAGTCACTGTTATGCAGGGAGGCCTTATTTTTATATTAAATCACACTACATTTGTCATGAATATTTATAATCTCATGATAATAACTCTTACAGTCAGTATGAAACTAATACAGTTTAAAATAATATAGGTAATTAGATACAAAGAGATTGCATTATTTTCGACATTAATGACATTTGTTAATTTTATAATTGTCTATAGAGATTTTGTGAACAAAAAACACTTACTGGAGGTTACAAACTGATAGGTTGAGACTATATGTAAACAGCAGTAATAACATACAGCTGATGAAAACTATAAAAGTTAATATAAATGTTGGTATTTTCATGTATTCAGGAATATTTTTGCAACAAAAATATGTGCATAATCACCTGACTAAAGAATTCTTTAAAATTCCTGTTCTCTATGCATGGCTTTAATTTCAAGCATGGTACCAACACACCATATTCAATAAATGCTATAAATATCCAATAAATGCTGTACTTCATCTGATGTAATCAGGAAGTTAGCTTTTCCAAGAAAGTGACTTCATTAGGTAACTTGAAATTCTATTTGTACAAGTACCCCAAACTTCTTCATTCATGATTTATTTTGGAAATATACCATCTAAAATGCATTGCTTACTTTTCATCATCCAGAGCATATGTAATTTAATCTAGGTATTTACTGAGGATACAAAAATGTGTTCCAGAAGCTATGCTAGGTATTGAGCATATATTACCTCCAATCTTCACAATTTTAGTAATAAATAATTTGAGATATTCAGAAAGCTTAAGTAGCTTTCTGCAAAATTTATAAAGCTAAAATATGAAAGAGAGTGATCCAAATTTAGGTGTGTTAGACACAAAACTTTCAAATCTATCCTGCTCCTTCTGCAAACTAAAAAAGTTAGGTACAATGACATATACGTTTTATTTCAGTGAAAACACTATTTGAAAAAGTTGAATGTTGGAAATAATGAACATTGAATGAATTGTTCTCTGAAATTGACACAATAATTCCATAATTATCTATCTATACGGGTAGAATCATTACACAAATATACTCCAGTCAGCAAGTAGAAAGCTGCGTAAATGTTAAAAAGCTTCCATCCTGCAAAATGGCTAAACAATTAATGATTTGATAATACACATAAAATATGTATATAAGAAATCAAGTACTAGTCAATAAACACGACCCTCAATTATTTTAAAAGATTTCAGTTTGTTGGTTTATTTCATTTTGATGGTATTTTTATTAATAAACTGACCTTTTTTAAGGAATAAAGGAAGCTTGTATTTTACTTTTTTTAACTTTCTTTTTGTGCACATTTTCTATAAATACGGAGCACCTACTATAAATTACGTGATGGGCTTTTAATTTACTTTGAAATGCACACTATTAATACCTCTTCTCATTCCATGTTGAAATCCCTTAGGTCTGAAGCTTAAAATCATGATCCTTTTTATGAAACAACCTTTGGCTCACATTAGTTTGCCAGGTTAAAAATAAAAATACCTTGTGAGAAAAGTCCCTGCTCTTAGCGAAGTATTTGCAGTTTTATTTGGAATCCTAGTAAGTGTCTTTGAATCTGGGTTTATTGATTCCACATGATTAAGGTCCTATGTAGTACTGCTCAAAGGAAAAAGCTCTCATTGCTTTATACTTGGATATCCTTCCAGGTGAACTTTAGTTTGGCTTTCAAGCAAGTTTTTAAGGTTTTTTTTTTCTAGTTTGTTTTGACCTTTCATTTTTTTCATTCTTATCTGCATGAACGTGCAAGTGTGTGTGTGTGTGTGTGTGTGTACGTGCTTTCCCCAGTGAAGGTTTGTGTGATTCTTTATATATAGAATATTTTATATTTACCTCAAGTTAAATATATTTTACTTCAAATGTTAATATTTATATTTGAGGTCACACATACAATTATGGATTCTAATAGTACCCTACTTCTTTGCTTATAGTATCCTACTTCTTTGCTTATTAAACTTTGAATTATTTTAATTTTTGCAGTTCATTAATGAATCATAGCAGAGGAACCTGAGAATAAAGATCTATAATTTTCACTTTCAGCTATGTAAAATTAGGAGTTTTTGTTTTTGGGTTTTTTTTGCCCATGTAGCTTGCGGGATCTTAGTTCCCCAACCAGGGATCAAACCCGTGCCCCCTGAAATGGAAGTGTGGAGTCCTAACCACTGGACCATGAGGGGATTCCCTAGGAGGTTTTATTAATGGAAGATATCTGTGAAAAATTATACAAGCAGGACTGAATTCATTGTGACACTAACAACAACAACAAATCTAGCAACTATTAGACAATTACAGAAAAAAAATACATAGCAAAAATGAAATATTCACCATGTCACAGCAAAAAAAAAAAGAAAAAAATAGGGTCAGGCAGAGTTCTGGAGTTGTGCTAAAGTCATAAAGGGTCGGTCCCACCTCTGAAAGCCTCAGGAAATACTGGCGACAAAGGTCAGGGTTCTATTTTACTGAGCCAAGTTGCTCCCATCTCTGCTGAGCTGTAGGTTTCATCATTGAGATCTGAGTACATAGAATGACACGTGGTTTTTGTTTTTGTTTTGACCATGTTATAGCTCTAGAGGTAGAGGGAGATGCCTCAAGTGGGAAAGAATGAGACAGAAAAATAATGAAACAGGTTTAGAAAGAATAATTTTTCAGGAGGAAAAGTAATGAGGGGAAAGTTTCCAATATCTGTATTTTGTGCATCACATATGTATAATCAGCATCTAAAGAATATGTCCTGCTTTAATGAAATAGCTCATAACCAGTTGTATAAGGTAAACACATTATTACAAACACAATTGAAGAAAGGCAAATACATAGTCCAAAATAAATTACAGAAAATCTCCTATAACATTGTGACCTCACATCTTGGTATTCTCAAAAGTATAAACCATCGTTAACCTTATATTACCTGCTTATTTTCTTAAAAGATTATAAAACCTTTAGTAGCATCAGAGATTTAAAGTATAACGACTTGCCTAATACAATATTTTTTTTCTTGCGCCAACTGGTTTGGTTTCTACTTCACTTATGTGTTCAGTCAAAAGTTATGCAGTAAGTGGCTGTTTATTTATATCTTGCCATGTTCCATAAAAGACATATGTCTTAGAAAGGTTCACATAATATATCAAAATAAATAGTACTTAACCCATAGCTGATGTTCAAAAAAATACTTGTATTTCTTAATGCAAAAATAAGAAAAGTCTTGTGGACTCGAGTGAATAACACAAAACACATCAAAATGCAGATATTTTTATACAATTGATAGAGAGATGGAGTTGGTTTCAGGTTTCTAACAATGAAAAGATGAGAACAACAACAAAATCTACTCAAGATTCACCGCCTCCAGGCTAAAAATATCTGTGTCTTCAAAACACAGAAACTATGTAATACAATCTGTAACACCATTCTTTCAGTAAGTACATCAATAGTCTGCTGGCTTTTTAAATCCAATTTAAGTAGTGGCTTCTCACCAACATGCACCGCAGACAAAGGGAATCGAGGAGCTCCAATAAGAAGGAGTCCAGGTATCTTACTCATTACCTAGATCAATCCACAAATAGATTTCATATTATTTAAATAAAAGGATGGACTGGAGCTTCCCTGGTGGCGCAGTGGTTGAGAGTCCACCTACCGATGCAGGGGACATGGGTTCGTGCCCCGGTCCGGGAAGATCCCACATGCCGCGGAGCGACTAGGCCCGTGAGCCATGGCCACTGAGCCATGGCCGCTGAGTCTGCGCGTCCGGAGCCTGTGCTCTGCAACGGGAGAGGCCACAACAGTGAGAGGCCCGCGTACCGCAAAAAAAAAAAAAAAAAACCAGGATGGACTGTAATCCTTTTAAAAACAGCTTTATTAAGGTATAACCGATGTACAAAAAACTGCAGAGAATGTATACAATTTGATGTTGGATGGATGCATACACCAGTGAAACCAGCACCAGAATCAAGGTAATAGACATATCCATCATCTTCAAAAGTTTTCTGGTGGCCCTTTGATTTTTGTTTGTTTGGGTTAGTAATTTTGTGAAAGAACACTTAACACGAGACCTACCCTCTTAATAAATTTTCAAGTGCATAACACGGTATGGTAATGGCATAAAGACAGACATTTTGCTTTGTAATATGAACATTCTTATTACTATCTTTTTTTCTGTTTGATACATACATACTTTAATGGTAATTTTGTATTTCAGATTGATTGTGTTTCATACAAGTAGTCTATTAACTTTTCACATCAAATTTTAAGAATGAAACCTATTTTCACTTATTTGTATTACTGATATCTGTGTTACTACACCAATGTTTTATTCTCTCTGTCTGTGGACTTCCATGATGATTTTCTATTTTCTGTCTTATAGAGATAAGTGTTGCTTTCCTTAGTCTAGTTTGGCAATTTGGAAGATATTCTGTTTTAATCCAGTAGTAGAAGTATGTTTTTCACATCATGAAAATACCAAAACAGATAATAAATAACATGCAGATTTTACATTTAGCCAACATTTTCTTTCCTTCTTTCCCAATTGGTATAAAGGTATCTTTGTATTACATACCTAGTATTGCTATTTTTATGATAATTAATTTCCATTTCGAATTCAGTTGTAAACCACATACTGTACTTTTTCCTGTTAAACCTCAAATGTATTTTGTTGGGTTAATCAATTGCAACATTAGGTCATGTACCTCCATAATTACTCCTGTGTATTTGAAATATATTTTGATGTGCATATATCTGGTAAAATACTACACCAAGATAGAAAAGAAGCATTCTTAAATTGCAAAATAAGTACATTTTTATTTTTTAACTTTTTTACTCAACTGTGCATTTCAGTTGTCCACTTTATTTTTTCTTGCTCTGTTCCTGTCTTCTTTTGCATTAATTGACTATATTAGAGAACTTCATTTTAATTTATCTTTTGTTATCTTAACTCTAGCTCATAGATTGATTGATTATTTAGTGACTGATCAATATTCATCCTTATCTTCATACAACCTACTTAGCTTTAGTTTACATACATTATAAATCAAAAATATAATAATTTTTGCTTTAAAATCAAAAATATTGAAAAAGAATAAAATATTTTTATGTTTTCCTTCATCTTTACATTTCCCAGAACCCTTGATTCCTTTATGAAAATGTGACTTGTCACCTGATATTTCCTTTCAGCCTATAAGCCATCTTCAGCATATTCAGGAGTGTAGTTCTTTGTTTGATGAAATTTCAGTATTCAATTTTTTCCTCTGTAAATGTCTTTGTTTCTATTTTCTTCAGCATTTCCACAATGTACTCCTAGTCCTTTACCCTCCATTGTTTCTGGTGAGACAGCAGTGGTCTTTTGAAAAAATGCTTCTTTGTATGTAATATATTCTTTATCTTTAGTTGCTTTCAAGAGTTTCTCTATATCCTTAGTTTTCATCAGTTTGAATATGGTACATATGGATGTGGTTTTCTTTGTATTCTTCTTGTGTGCAGGCACAATGACCTATAGGAATCTGTAAGCTTTTTCTTTTCACAAAATATTGTGTGTTTTAAACCATTATTCCTTCAAGTATTTTCTTGACTCATTTTATCTCATTTCCTTTACCATCTCCAATTACATACATGTTATCACTTTTGATGTGTCTTGTAGGTACCTGAGGCTTTGTTCATTGTTTTGAATTTTTTTTTTAAATCTTTCACAGTTGACAATTTCTATTGATCTCTCTTCAGAGTTACTAGCTCTTTATTTTGGAATCTCTAGTCCTCTATTAAGCTCTTCCAGTGATTTTCTTTTTTCCCTTTTTACATTTCAGATATTGTGCTTCTGAACTCTACAATTTACATTTGGCATTTCTTGCAGTTTTACTTCTCTGGTAAAATTTCCTGTCTTCTAAATTAATTATGAGCATAATTTCACTTATATTCTTTTTTTATTAAAACTTTATTTTATTTTACTTCAAGATTTAAAATATATGTGTATATATATATTTTAACATCTTTATTGGAGTATAATTGCTTTACAGTGGTGTGTTAGTTTCTGCTGTATAACAAAGTTACTTGTAGTGAGGTGGATGGACCTAGAGTCTGTCATACAGAGTGAAGTAAGTCAGAAAGAGAAAAACAAATACCATATGCTATCACTTATATCCTTGAACATAGTTCTAATAGCTGCTTTAAAAACACTGTTAAATTCCAACATCAGGATGATCTCAGGATTGGTTTTTGACAGACTGCCTTTTATCTTGACTATCAATCACATTTTCCTGTTTCTTTGTACTCCTAGGTACTTTAGATTAGATCTTTAGCATTATATATGATTCATTGTAGAGACCTTAGATTCAGATTCAACTATATTCCTCCCAAGAGAATGAGTCTTTTTGTTTTAGTCAGTTAACATGGATAAACTTAAATTCCAAATTCTGAATCTCAGTTCAACACTTTCAGCCTTAGCTGAGCTCCTGCAGCTCTACCACATTCATTTTTAGTGGTGAGTTGGACATGATTTTGAGCAGTATATAACCAGAATATAGGACTGTTTCTCTTGATTTTCTCATAGGTAGGGTTTCCCACCTCCTTTTACAGATGTTATAGTTGCCCTAACTGGTTCTTTAAGACAGTAAAACTGCAGGTGTTCTCAACATGTTTTTGCCACTTTTGCCTGCCTTCTAACCAAAGAATGGGAAACTTATCCAGTGCTGCTTCCTCTTTCCAATTGCCAATCCCCTCTGCTAGCTATTTTTCCGTTTCTAGTGACTTGAGATAGATTTTTTTTTTCCTAGAGTCTGTAGTCATTGTCCCTGGGAGGGATGGTTGATAAGAATTACTCAGTCATTGCTGGAGATAGAACTTCTTAATTTATCCACTTGTGTTTTGGGGATCTATCTATATGGTTGTATGTGCATCTAATATTTTCCTTTTAAGCTCTGAATAGTGTTTCATAGCATGTATTTACCATTATTTATTTATTCCTCCAGGATTGAACACCTATAGTGTCTGCAATTTTTTAGTCTAAATTTGTCTAATAAAACATATTTATAAATATATTTCTATATATATTTCATTAGAAAATATATTTTATATTATTTATATAATATATAAATTATATAAAAATTTGAGCAACTGGACAATTGTTACTAGATCATACATATTTCACTAAATATTTCCATATTGCTTTCAGGAACGTACAGTAATTTTACACTATCAGCAGCAGGACTACAAATCCTCAATTATCAAAATCATTGCTATATTTCTAATTTTTGTTCCTCTTCTGGTTGTAAAGTGGGAACTCTGTTGTAATTTGCATTTTCCATTTGAGTTTACTTTTGAAAATCTCTTCATATACATGTTACTCATTCAATTTGGCTTTCTATGAATTGTTTCTTTGTATGTTTACACACTTCTAATTAGGTTTCCTTTTTTTTTCTTTTGTTATTGTTAACTTTCAAGAGTTCCTTTTATGTGACTGTGTGTTCAGGAATTACAAAATATTTTCTCTTGTTCTGTCATCTCTCTGGTAACCATGTCTATGATGTCCTTTACTGCAAAGAAATTTTTAATTTTGAAGGCTTAATGTGCTCTTTTTAAGAAATTTCACTTTAGAAGTCTTATTTAAGAAAGCCATCTCATATTCTGTCACACACACACAAAAACACTATTTAAAGTTTAACAGGGACTTCCCTCGTGGTTAAGAATCCTCCTTCCAATGCAGAGGATGCAGGTTCAAATCCCTGGTCAGCGAACTAACATCCCACATGCCGCAGGGCAACCAAGCCCACACATCAGCGAAGCCCGTGCCGACAACTACAGAAGCCTGCACACCGCAAAGAAGATCCTGCGTGCTCCAACTAAGAGCCTACGCAGCCAAATAATAAAAAAACTAAATTAAATTAAAAATTTTTTAAAAATGCTAAGACTTTAAAAAAAAATAAAGTTTAACATTTAGGTCTTTAAAACATGAAATTCAATTTTGTATGTAATATATTATTATTGATATTGATTTCTTTTTTTCAGTTTTATCAAACTATATATATATCTGAATTTATTGCTTAGCTCTCTTTTTTTAGTAATAGACCAATGGTTCTCATATGGAGACTGTTCTGAATTTCTGCAGCATGTTTCAATGTTTAGAATGAACTATATGTTTAAAAAGTTGACTTTATTGGCATATATTAATCCATAAATAATAGAATAAGCATGTCAAGAAGTTCCTTAACCATTTTATCCAAATATTTACTCTGATTGTATTTCATTTGTAAATTAATTTAAGGAGAATTGATCTTTTCACAATTTTAGTTGTTCCATTCATAAAAACTGTTCATCTCTCTAAATATTCAGAAACTTTTTAATGGCATTATGTCATTAAAATTTTTCTCCATGATAGTCTTATCATTTGCCTTAAAATTAAATAATAATGTGAAGTTTCAGCTTCTATTGAATAGTTTCTATATTTCATCATAATTTTAGCTTTACTTCTGTTGTAAATATTTAACCTAGTAAGTATTGGCACTGCTGAATTATTTTATTAATTCTAACAATTCATTATTATTGAGTTTTCTAATTACAACAGTTTTATTGCAATCCTTTCATTCTTATGTTAGTTATTTCTTTTCTTATTTGTCTATAGAATTGTTTTGGCTACTAGCAATCATAAGGTTAAACAAATGACCTTTAATAAATATATTTAAATTTTATTTATAATTCTTTTAGACCAATTTTCTTACAGAATATGGGCCTTTCTAAAAGATTTTTTTTCTTATCATGTGAGAATGAATTAAAAGCTGAAACTTTATTTTCCCATTTCAGATGTTTGAAGAGAAAAACTCCAAAATCACAGCAATATCCATGATAAATCATTGTAATTAAGAATATAAAGGGTATAGAAAAAATTAAGTACACAAAAGCACATACCAATTTTGTTCTCACTAGTCAAACTTCAACAATGTAGAAATTGTAAGAATGCTTTTAAGTTAATTCTTTGTAGTTTTGACTCTATCTGGGCTAAAATTTTAAATTTTGTTACAGTAATTACCAATGATTGCCATTCATCAATATTTGAAAGTGACAAATTTTAAATTTTTCCCAAGTTATAAATCCTAAGTACAAATTTTTTCCTTTACAATATGTTATGAAACACTTCTCCCTGAATTCTATTATGTTGTTCCCTAAGAATTTAGTGAGAATATTAAGAATTTCTGTTTGTATTTTTAAAATCATAAATTTGGAAAGGAAAAAAAAATGGAAGTCTTTTGCTACTTTGGCAATACAGTGAATGAATGATGATTTCAAATATTCTCACTTAACAAGAAATTTCTGCATCTCCTATAACTAATAATATTTAGAAATACTTACAGAATAAAAAATCCATAAAGAAAAGTGAAATTCAATTGCATTGATAGTGAAAACAAATATGGTGTGAAAACTATAAGTGATTTAAATTAATCACATAGACTACTATGGAAGGCACTATGGAAGTTTCTCAAAAAACTAAAAATAAGACTACCATGTGATCCAGCAATTCCACTCCTAGGTATGTATCCAAAGAAATAAAAGACATTAATCTAAAAAGATACATGCACCCAATATTCACAGCACGATTATTTACAATAGCTAAGTTATGGAAGCAACCTATGTGTCCATCAACAGATGAATGAATAAAGAAAATTTGGTATATAAATACGTTGGAATAATACTCAGCCACGATACTGAGCAGGATCCTGTGGGGCTTCTGGGTGCAAAAGCCTTCCTGTGTCCCCCATTTCTTTGATTTCAGGAAATAGGCTTCATTCAGCCTCCATGGCATTCCCTGAGTTCCAACAGGCAGGTTCAAACAGTTGCTAATTAGGGAAAGGAGGAGATGCGAGACAAGGGAGGAACAGTCAAGAGAAAAAATTGTGCAGCCTTGGGGCAAAGTCCTGGTTCCCCATCAACGGATATACACAACAATATCTTCGAGAAGTTTTGCAGATACTGAAATCCGCACCAGGTGAGAGAAGTTAACTATATGCTGCTCACTAGCATGTAGGCCCCAGACCAGTTGGAACAATAAGCTGGATGATGCTGACTTCCACTTACCTCACCACCAACCAATCAGAAGAATGTCCACAAGCTGATCACACCCTCTCTGAACCATTAGTATAAAATTTCTCACTACCCCCTCCAGGTTGAGATGCACAGTTTTGAGGGCATTAACCCGCTGTGGTCCCCTTTGCCTGGCAAAGCAATAAAGCTATTCTTTTCTACTTCACCTAAAACTCTGTCTCCAAGATTTAATTCGGTGGTGGGGTACAGAAGCCAGATTTGGCTTCAGCCACAAAACATATTGAAACTTTACCACTTGCAACAACGTGGATGGACCTGGAGGGTATTATGCTAGATGAAATAAGTCAGATAGAGAAAGACAAATACTGTATTATGTCACTTATATGTGGGATCTAAAGAATACAACAAATTAGTGAATATAACAAAACAAAAACAGACTCACAGATATAGACAACAAACCAGTGGTTATCAGTAGAAAGAGGGAAGGAGGGAGGGACAAGATAGGGGTAGGGGATTAAGAGGTATAAACTATTATGTATAAAATAAAGTATAAGGATATATTTTACAGCTCAGGGAATATAGCCAATATTTTAGAATAGCTATAAAAGGAGTATAACCTTTAAAAATTGTGGATCACTATGTTAAAAATGTGTAACTTACATAATATTGTATACCAACTACACTTCAATAAAAATAAATAAAAAGATAAATGAATCACATATTTTGCTTGCACTCTTCATTTGTATGGTCAGAATTTAATATCCACAGTATGATGTAACAGAATTACTATCCAGAAGCAGAAAGATCACAGGTGAATTTCATCACTCCTCTTCGTTCAAAGACAAACTTAATGACACATAAGGGATCTTGAAACTGCTTTTTCATATACTCAGAGAAAACATTAACACAATCTGGAATTTAAGATAATATACAATACAAATGTTGCTTGAAGAAAAGAAAACCTTAACATCATACTTTGTCCAGACTATTACATACCTACTTAACAGACATGACTAAAAATTATGGTTGTGTGTAGAGAAAGTAGTTCAAATCTAAGGTTAAAGAATATTTTTAAAGAAATTCTGAAGTTCCAAGGACATGCAGAAATATTAGAAAATAAGTATTATACATATATGTGTAACGTAAATTTGTATACAAATGAATTGTATTTTATCTCTAATATTTGTCAGTATAAACACATATATTCATGCATACACATACATTATTATAATATGAGACATTTAATTTACCTGTGTGTATAAGTACATACAGACCAAAGGATACACACACAATCAATGAGAGCAATAATCTTACAACTTCTTTGCAAAATATTTATAAACTATCTTCTTTAAGTATATCTGTTTGTTATTTTAGTGATACATATCACCCTTCATTGAAATACACCTTTTTGTTTTTTATATCTGATTTATTAATAACCACCTTTGAAACAATTTAGTTCTACATCCTTTTCTATGTGAATTTATTTTAATATTAGACGTATTCTTCATTTTTTTTTTACCTACCATATCAGTTGAATTTTCTTTCTGTAGCACTCAGTATAATAAGCACACCTGTGAACATACATGTATTTAATTTAATTTTTGTATTTATAGATATATATTCATGCTACTATATCTGTGTCTACCAGCTGGTGTCTTGAAAGTAGAATTCTTGTTACTATCAGGTACAAGCATGCCTATTTGTTTTTTATTTTCTATTAATTTCTTGGGTAATTAAAAAATTCTATTCATTAACTGTTTTTCTTTTCCGGAGGTAATAGAAAAATAAAACATCTTTTAGAGTCACTGTAACTATTATCATAGATTAGCAACTTTAAATCAACTAAATGTATTACTTATTCTACTACAATATGTATTTTCTGAGTTAAAGTACTTTTCTGTTTATCTCACTTTATCCCAGTCATTGATATCACTTAAGTCAAATAATAGAATGTCATTAGGTTAATTGAATGCCAGTAGATTGAGCCTCAATAACTTTTCTTTCTTTATCTCCATATTTCAGTTGTTAAAACATAACTAATCATTATCACCCAGAATTATAACTAGAGTCTTCAGATATATGTATTCCCTCTTAGTACCTATTTCAGTATTTTCCCTTCCCCAAAGCAGAGTAATCACAAACTTCTCTGGGAAACTAACCGTACAAACAAATCTACTTTTATTTTATCATCATAAAAAATAGCTGAATTCATAACTAATCACGATGATCTACTTAGTTGTGTCAAACATGTTCATCTAAGGTGAGTCTACTCAGCCTCTATGGGCACACAGGCATTTCCCCTGGCTCTGCATAAATGTTAAGGCCTGAGGCTTAACATACTGAAAAGAGAATGTTCTTCTGTTTAAAGTAAAATTCCAAAGAAATGTTTTTTACCTTCTCCAAACAAACAAAAAAAAAAATTAGGATTTTTTTGCTTATTTTGCAAAGGTCTATTTATTAGGCTATGGGCTTTGATTCCTGTTTTAAATCAAGGAGATAATCAACACAATGTTTGCAAGGTCCTCAAAACAATATTTTTCAGTAATGATATAACATAATACACAATTTAAGTTATATCATGTCATTGAGCCTTTATTTCCATTCCTAATACCACACTTTAAATAGAAAACCCTATAACTTAAACACAAAAAATGAGTTATTTAATGTATTTTGAGTTTATTTGTGTGTGTTTGTATACTGAGGCCATGACCTTGGTCTTCTTTCTTTCAATCTATTAACTTCAAGTAATACACAATATCTAGAGAATTCTAAAAAAAAGTATTCTAATGTATCTACTGAGTAAAAATAATGGCATTTGATATAGGAAGTAAAATCTAAAAAAATATACATAATAATAAATAATTTCTTCTATTGACATCTAACTTTTCATAATTTCATGAATTCCTACAAAACGTCTCCTTTATCTCCACTTCAGTCCTGTGTGGTAAGATGATATACAAGTGTGTAACTTACTAGGTAACACACTCATATTCTGAGTTCAAGAATACTGAACCAGCTGAGATGCTGTTTTTCTGAATACTGCAAGCATGTTGTAAGAGGCTTACCTGCTGCTAGAGAAAGAGATTTGATTTCAAAATATTCAAGGACATTCCTTCAAGCTACCTCCTACAGATTTTTATCTTGAAGGTTTGGGGACTTCTTCAAAAAGTAGCAACAGCTTTGCTAACATAAATAAAGATAAAAATTTTGCTTTTCAATCCATTCAGAAAATCATATTTCAGTCAAGTTTTGTGAGATAAGTCATCTAATCCATGCCCCTGCCTCCAGGTGAGATGATGCTACTATGACTACTCATGTTTCAGATCATCACAGGAACATATGCATAAGAAGATACCATGTATATAGGTATTTGGGTTAGATAAGGTTTACTTTAATGGGCTCCAGAGAGCCTAATAAGAGTTCTGAAAGCTTTTAGAAAAGGAACTAATATGTCTAAGACAGAATAGAGAGTTCATTTTTTTTTAAATTAGACAATTCTAGAGCATTAAAAACAAACAACAAAAACATTAACAGTGATCATGGAGTCCAGGTTAACTCTTATATCCTTTACACTTTTTCTAGTAATTGAGATACACTAATTTGCCTATTATTACAGCCTTGGTCCCTTTTTTTTTTTTTTCAATTTAGCTGGCTGGGTTAGAAATCTGTGGTATCTTTGGTCTAATTTAGTTTTAGTTATTTCATCAATTTAAAATTATTAAAAAATGTGAAAATGAGTAATAGATGAATCATTCAATGCAAATTCATACTGTGTTGTGTTTTTCAGAATCATTCATTCTAAAATAATATACTCCTTTCACTCTTCAGCTCCATACAACTTTATTTACTTCAAAGCACTTATCTGACATTATATACTTAATTTTTTTGATGTAACATCTGTCTTCTGTACTAGAATGTAAATTTCATATGGACAATAACTTTACGTATTTTGTTTGCTGCTGTATTATCAGCCCTTAAAAAGATATTTGTGAGAGAGTAGGAATTCAATAAATATAGAATGAATGAATCAATAGAAATTTAGTTCTCTTTATATCTTCCTCTAACCAATCCCTTTATCAAACCTATGTTAATTCTTTGGTGTATATCCTGCCATGGTTTTCTCCCTTGAATAGATTTGGTTTTTGGGCGTTTTTTTTGGTTTGTTTTTTATGACATCATTCCTGTACCTGCTTATTTCAATTTGGATATCCATTTAGTTAAATATATTCACCTTTCTATAGTTATTTCTATGGGATAGATCTCCAAGGTAAAATTGCTGGATCAACATGAAATGTTAATTCAATACATATTGAGATTACTTTTAAAAATGTAGCAATTCATGTTTCCAAGAGCAATTTATTAGAATTAATATTTCATTACACTCTCTAGGCCATTCTTTAAAATTATTTGCTTGATACATGATGAATGGTGTGACAACAGGTTTTAAATTTGAATTCCCTGTCTACTGGTGAGAATAATGTATTTTCATGTGATCATTGGATAACTGCCAGTTATTTATCCCACACAGGGGTTAGAGTTACAACCTTGGCCCCATCATCACCTACTTAAACTCAAAGTAGATTACCTAAATCTTATTAATAAATTTTAGAAAGTTCAAATACAGCTATCTGAGATGGAAAATTATGTACATTAAAATAAATATATATTAAAATTAGGAATAATTTTTCCACATAAAATTGAAAGGTAAATGACTACATGAATTTAATTATAATGCATTATGGATTTTAAAGTTTACATATGCATTTTCTTACATGAACAGTTAAAAATTAGCATTTACTTCCTAGCCAGAATTAAACTTTCAGTTAACATAAAATAGTTGAGGAAAAGTATTAAATACAAAAGTCTTTTCAGTAGCTGATATTTATCTAAGACATTAGATATAATCACAAGGTCATTTCCTGTTTGGCTGTTTTTGAAAGCTTATGAGAGTAGGTTTGGCAAATTCCTTTTCTGTTTTTTCTTTCTTAAGAATTTTTAAAATGCTGCAGCCTAATGAAAGTCCTTTCCCTCACTTCAGTCAAGAGAAATTCCACTCTTATAAGATTATTGATTTTATCTTACCTTCCAGATTGAGAGTATGTTTTTTTATCATTCATCTAATACATTGCAGTTTTTCTTCATAATAGTCTTATTCACAAATGCTTTAACTGTTCTTGACTTTTTAAGTATCATGTTTGCCAGGTGTTTCATATTTCAGATAACTTCTATAACACTTTTTGAAATAATTTTCAATCTATGCCTTGCTAATTTTAGGAGTTTATTATAATTCATTGCCTCTTTCCTGCTGTACTCTCATTAAACAGTGATTTTCCTTAAAGCTTTTCTAGGATGTGAAAGGCCATGAATATATATTCCAGGTTTGTCAGTCAGTTTTGTAAGTGGGGTCGTTGGTAAGCTACCGAATCTTTGAGTTTCCATTTTCTACACTCAAAATGTGCACAATAAGGTGATACAAGACGATAAGGTGCCATGAGATGATAAACAAGTAGCTGGCAAGTTGCAAATGTTTTTTTGCATATGACTCCTTTGGTTTCCTGTTTGTGAGTGGACTTAACTGATTATTGCATCAATCTTTAACTAATAATCATTGTTTTAAGAATGTTTAAACGCTGTCATGGTGTTCAGTTATTTCTATTTCCTTTATTATGGTTATCTCTTTTAGCATGTTTAGAAACTACTCATAAAAGTGTAAAGCTGGTTTATTGTAACGCATTACTAATAAGGACCTAAATATTATAAGCTATGTTCCTTTCTAAGATGATGGTCAATTAGAGAATGCTAGGCAAGCCTCTTTATATTTGAAAGATTATTGGATCAGGTTCAATAAATAATACGTTGAAGGTATTGGATGAGGTTCAATAAATAATACGTTGAAATTTATTTCTGGAAAATTGTAAATATTCTCAATTTTAATCATTTTGGAATGATTATGTGTCAGAAGTGTTATGGGAAGCAGTTACATTTACACTCTAAATCTTCAGTTCTGGATAAAATCGCTCACACCCCAATATTACAGTGATTCCCAGTCCTTTTACGTCAAATCTACACTTCACTTGATTTTCAAGGGCCCACGACATGACATCTGGTCACCACAGTCTCTAGTCATTTGTTTCTCCCTCCTTTATCCCTCACACCCAAGTACACATAAGATTGAATCACTTCCACTCTCCTGCTGTCTCCTATTGTTTCTCCTGAAATACAAATCTCTCCCCCTAACCTCCAAAACCCTGAGAAATGTTTGAGGCTCAATCTCTAGCGTGCAGGGACCAATCTCTCATCTCTCTGCAATTGAATCTCTACAACTGAAAGATTACCTAATGCTAAAATAACACATTTCCTTTTCACTCATATCCTGTTATGAATTTGAATTTAACTAATTTTCTGTGTGTACCCCATTTCTTGAGATTGTAAACTGTGGGGAAGGGAAACAGGGGAAGGGAACCAGGTCTTCAGTGTCTGTGGCATCTGGTTGAAGGGAAACAACCTACACCTATGAGTTATTTAATTATTTATGCTGCTGCTCAATTGCTGGGCTCTACACCTTAAATCTATTTTGAAATATATTCTGGGGAAAGTATTATAAAAAGACATTTCATGCAATTTAGTTTAGATAAACCCAGAAGCAGGAACAATAATATGGCTATTAATGGAGTTTGTACTATGTAGAAAACCAACATAAGCAATATAAAAACCATTATACTTAATTGATTCTGGTAATAATAATAAATATTTTGAAAACAAAAAAAGTGGAATTCTCACCATTACCCACTCTCACTTTATTGCAAAATAAAAATTAGATGATTCCCTGAATAAAATCCTTCAAACTGCTTAAGAGAAATTGAGCAAACATATTCTCATCAGACACTTAGTAAATGTATAATTATGCAAAACTGTCCCCAGTTATGGTACATGGAGTACTGCATTTTCTTTATAGTCTGTTTCAATCAAAGTGGCAAGCCTGGCATACACAAAGATGGTATGAAAATACACTAAGAACAAATATTAAACTAATGATTAAATTAATGATAATATTTTTGTATTACATAATATTTTAAAATTGGAACTAATATGCATAGGACAGAATACAGAGTAGTAAAATAGAGAACATGGAGGTAAAATATACTTCTTTTCAAAGTATATTTACTTTGATTTTAAAAGGCAGAAAATAATTGTTCTTGCTGAAAAATATATACTCGGGTCACTGTTTATTTAGAATTGTGTTTCTTTTCTCTTTCATTATTAATTTTGTCATTAAGAAGTCACTCCCTCCCTCCTTCGTTCCATCCTTCTCTCCCTCCCTCCCTTTCTCCTTTTTTCTTTCATTTCTGTTCCTTCGTTTCTTCATTCTTGCCTTCCTTCCTTTTACTTTCCTTCCTTCCTTCCTCTGTGTCTAAAGTTTGTTTGAATAGTTTGAATTCCATAGGTTTTTCTTGGCATTTCTTCTTCTTGTCATTTGCTTGTTTCCTCTGACTTACACTTATGTGTGGAATTATTATAGAACTTCTATTTGCACTGCTATAGAATGGGTGAATTCTAGACTTCCTTCCCTAATCTTCTAAGATCTGTTGGTCTTCTCTGATTTGCATTTGAAAGGCTGGGCAAAGTGCACCACCTCCTTTTCTAAGACTGAAGATTCAAGGAGGTATTAGAGAAAGCACTGGAGATAAGTAGGAGTAGTCTGGAGCTGGTGGTTTGTTGGCAAACCGAGCTTGGATATTTAAGCAAAATTTCATTAAACATCTTGTAAAAAGAATCATGAGGGAATAGCATTCATGTGGATAGGATACTCAAAATATGTTGCTTTGTGTTTTTCAGTCTGGGTAAGGAGGCATTTTCTCCTTCCTTGTTTGTCTGATGTTTTTATGGACATAATTCTACCATACTTCCTAGCACGTATTTTACAAGGATCCATACCTCCACATGGCTTACATAATGCTTACAGCATAATAATGGTTTAAGTATATATGTATATATATATATACATTTTTATGTGTATATATCTAACCTATTTTTGCTCTTTTTTTTTTTTTTTGCTCATTTCTTGTTTGAATAGAGAAAGGAGATTTTTGTGACTTGCCTTTAGTCCACCTTTTTTTTTTTTTTTTTTTGGCGGTACGCGGGCCTCTCACTGCTGTGGCCTCTCCCGTTGCGGAGCACAGGCTCCGGACGCACAGGCCCAGCAGCCACGGCTCACGGGCGCAGCCGCTCCGCGGAACGTGGGATCCTCCCGGACCAGGGCACGAACCCACGTCCCCTGCATCGGCAGGCGGACTCCCAACCACTGCGCCACCAGGGAAGCCCCTAGTCAACCATTTTTATCAAGAGGACAAATGAAACTTTTCCAACTGCCAGATTCTAGCTACTGGCAGCACATAATTAAATCCTATCAGCAACAAATAAGTATATGGAATTTCTTTTACTATGATTCTGTTCATTGATATCCTATAGAGCCATCTGCTAGAGCTAATGGATTTAAAACAGCAAGATTCTAATATAAAATAGATTTTAAACAAATTATATATACAAATATATTATTTTAGCTAGAATGTTTGATATTCAAACAGTAAGATAATAAACTTAATAGCTTAGATCCTATATCTGAAAATAGTAATAAGAAAACAACTATGCACTGCATATGTATTATTTTAGTGGCAATCTTAATGTATATTTGTTGTTAAAACTTCTTTGTTTCAATTATTATAGTTGAAATTTAGTTGGATCTGCACAAGTTGAGAGGAATCAGGTGAAAAGTAACTCACAGGATTGGTGGTAAGGTAGTGATGCTAGGTAGTGGGTATTCTAGATTTTCTATATTGAGAGTGCGTTTCAATATGTCTGCATTAAATTTCCCAATAATTTCCATTTTCCTCCAAAATATGTGCATACTCAACCTAAATTCAAAGCTACAATTAGCTAAGATAAAGATTAATGAAGTTTTAGAAAAACAATGATTACTTGCAGTACAAACTGTCTCCAGTATAATTATAGCTTAGAGTTCTGGTCACTAGCGAATTTTAAAGCAACTATTTTGTAGCAAATCATAACCCTTATTCATTTAGCTAGAGCTGAACCATAGAGCCAGATTTCTAGCTTCTAAATGACAGGAACTTCCAGGAGAATAAAATATATTGAGTTATCACTGAAAAATCCTCATTATTTTAATCATTGCCATGTGACTGGTTTGAGAATGTGGCCATGATTTTAATCTGATACAAATGTTGTTGATTAGATACAAAGTAATGAAAGTTAAATAGAGTGGCAGCTTGTCAGCACTTATTCTCTCTGCTTTCCATATGTATTACACAAGGCCCCACAGCTCCAATATGGCTTATATAATGCTTACAGTATAATAATGATTTAAGTGAGGAAGCTCACCCTCACATTCAGGCTTGATTTACTGCTTGAGCCAGAATAACTCCTTTTAGAATGTCTGGAACAGCAAGTTGTCCACTAATATGCATAGCAATGAGTCTTATTTTTAAAGTCACTGCTTCTTGGCAAGTGATATGTTTTTCTAAAGATTCACGACTGGAAGCATTGTCCTGCAGGAAAAATCCTTCACAAGTTGCTTTAGTGTTAACTCACAAACAAACTAAAGTGTTAGATGCTAAAATGATAGGACTTTGTTTCAAAATTTACAACTATACATTGGAAAGTTCCTCTTAAAAAATAAGAATGCAAATTATGATAACAAAATGAATGATTGGCTTGTTTTCCCTTTTAGGGACTGCTTAAATATTTACTGATTCAATTAAAAGAGTGGAAATTCTCTGGTCGTACTGTATAAAGTTGTTTTATATTTTTAGTGGATAGTAATAGATACTACTTTTTATAAATATTAGTCAAGATTTGCCCTTTTGAAAAGGTTTTCTGTTATTAAACTTTCCATGCCTGAAAAAATTTTTTCTCTCTGGCTTGATAATGGTGTATGCTAAATTACTAATGGAAGAAAATCTTCACGTAGGACACACACATACATCTCAAGGTACGAACATACACAAGAACTCAAACGTAGAAATGAGTTAATCATACACTGTGGCTCATGACAAATTTCATGGCTCTGAATTTTAAAAATCTTGGTTCTACTTTTTGTTTTTCATCTCCAATTTATATTTTTATTCCCTTAGTCTCTATATGTACCCGCTTTGATTAATATATGTCAATGATAATGCATGTGTTATTGTAATCTATGTAGGACAGGATTTGGTATGTGATTCTAATATATATAAATTATGTTTTTTCCCCAAATATATTTTCTGTTTCTTAACTTTTAAACACAATATTATACTCTAAATATCTACAAATTGTGTTATATGTCAGGGATAATATTCCATATACTTAAAATTTATGGCATGGGCACCAAACAATGAAACTTGATAGTGGCAGCAAACAATAGGTAAAGCCATCAATCTAAGTGCCTACTGGCTGGATATCAGGTTTGTTGAATGAATGTTGTGTAATTTCAATAAAGAGTGCCATATTGTATTACAGACATTTCATTTTGTATTCTACACATTCAATTTTGAAATTATCTTTTCACTTTCTTTCTTTCTTTTTTTTTTTTTTTTTTTGCAGTTTGCGGTCTTCTCACTGTTGTTGCGGAGCACAGGCTCTGGACGCACAGGCTCAGCGGCCATGGCTCACGGGCCCAGCCGCTCCGCGGCATGTGGGATCTTCCCGGACCGGGGCAAGAACCTGTGTCCCCTGCATCGGCAGGCGGACTCCCAACCACTGCACCACCAGGGAAGCCCTCTTTTCACTTTCTTAATGAACCTATTGAAGAACAGAATGTCCTAATTCTTCTTGGTGTTTCCTTTATTAGTTGCATTTTTGTGTTTCATGTAGAAGATCTTTTCCAACCTTGAGGTTATAAACTTAGTACGATCATTTTCTCCCGCCAAATTTGTAATTTTGTCTTTCATATTTAAAACTTAATTGACTATAAATTGATGTATGTGTATGGTATGAGAAAAGGGTCTAATTCCATTTGTTTTTTTCATTACTTATTATAAGGTTAAACCTCTCCTCAATGATCTTCAAAGCTGGTACTGTCATAAGTTAAGTTTTCTAAGCTGAAAATTTTAAATAAAAATATTTTATGTGATTTTTGCATAAATAATAACAATAATATTAAAGATATAAATACAGGGCCTAACAAATAATCACTCATCTATTAATGTGAGTTATTATAAATATTCTGCTATACTAAAATTGTATCAGCTAACTTTAAAACATCTTCTAATTATGAGGACTATTTGAAAATGTTTGCAAATGCTTCAAATTATCTTCATATCATAAAAAGTGAGAACAAGATAATTTATTGTGACAAATTATTTGCAAAACATTATTCAAGTTACTATAGATAACAAAAATATAAGACTAATCCTCACCCTGCATGATTCTACAATCTAGATGGGAGACAGAGCATATACATGTAAAAAGAATAAGCAACAATCCTAAGAAACTACAGTAACGACCAAATTAACAGAGATGATTATGAGGACTACAACTTTAGAGAGGAATGATAAATTATTATCGACTGGAGCTGTTGAGGAAGAATTCATACTCTCTGAAACATTATTGTAGCAAACATTACATTGTTTGTAGAACACTATAATATTATTTGAAGGTAGAACAGGATAATTTAAAGGTAACTTTTTAATCTCTAGAGCAAGCATTAGTATATTATAGTCATAACTAAATTTCAGTATAGGAGAGAAAATGGAATACCAAAAAATATAATACTGAAAAGAAGGCAGAAAGGGGGAGAGAAGTAACAAACAAGTAGACTAATTATAAAGTTTATGGAAGATGTATAGTTAACCATGCCTATAAGTGCATTAAATATGAAAGGACTTAATAACTCAAAGTCAGATAATATTAAACAGAATAATAAAACAATGCAGGCATACCTCAGAGTTATTGCAAGTTTGGTTCCAGATCACTACAATAAAGCAAATATCACAGTGAAGAAAGTTACACAAATTTTTTGGTTTCCCAGTACATATAAAAGTTATGTTTACACTATATTGTAAAGTGTGTGGTAGCATTATGTCTAAAAAGGAGTATGTACAATACTAAAAAAAACGCTAACCATCATCTGAGACTTCAGCGAGTAGTAATCTTGCCTCAATGTTGATGGCTGCTGACCGATCAGGGTGCTGGCTCCTGAAGGCTGGGGGTGGCTATGGCTATTTCTTAAAATAAGGCAACACGGAAGTTTGCCACATTGATTGAGTCTTCCTTTCACAAACGATTTCTCTGTAGCATGAAGTGTTGCTGATAACATTTCACCCACAGTAGAACTTCTTTCAAAATTGGAATCAATCCTGTCAAATCTTGTCAAAATCCTGATAAAGCCACTGCTTTATCAACTAAGCTGATGTAATATTCTAAATGCTTTGTTATTATGTTAACAATCTTTATAGCAACTTCACCAATAGATTCCATCTAAAGAAACCAACTTTTTTCTCATCAGTAAAAAGCAACTCCTCACCCATTAAAATTTTATCCTGAGATTGCAGCAATTCAGTCACCTCTTCAGGCTCCACTTCTAATTCTGATTCACTTTCTATTTTTGTCACATCTGCAGTTATGTCCTCAACTGAAGTACTGAACCCCTTAAAGTCATCCATGAGGATTGAAATCAACTTCTTCCAAACTCTTCTTAATGTTGATATTTTGACCTCTTCCCATGAATCACAAATGTTCTTAATGGCATCTAGAATGATGAACGCTTTCCAGAAGGTTTTTTTAAATTAATTAATTAATTTATTTATTTATTTATTTTTGGCTGCCTTGGGTCTTCATTGCTGCATGCGGGCTTTCTCTAGTTATGGCGAGTGGGGGCTACTCTTTGTTGCAGTGTGCGGGCTTCTCATTGCAGTGGCTTCTCTTGTTGCAGAACATGGGCTCTAGGCATGTGGGCTTCAGTAGTTGTGGCACGTGGGCTCAGTAGTTGTGGCTCGCAGACTCCAGAGAACAGGCTCAGTAGTTGTGGCACACGGGCTTATTTGCTCCGCGGCATGTGGGATCTTCCCGGACCAGGGATAGAACTTGTGTCCATTGCATTGGCAGGCAGATTCTTAACCACTGTGGCACCAGGGAAGTCCCAGAAGGTTTTCAATTGACTTTGACCAGATCCATCAGAGGAGTCACTTTCTATGCCAGCTATAGCCTTATAAAATGTTATTTCTTAACTAATAATATTTGAAGGTCAAAGTTACTTCTTAATCCATGGATTGCAGAATGTTTTGTTATCAGGAATGAAAACAACATTAATCTCATTGTACATCTTCATCAGAGCTCTTGGGTGACCAGGCACCTTGTCAATGAGCAATAATATCTTGAAAAAAATCTTTTTTTCTAAGCAGTAGATCTCAACAGTGGGCTTAAGATATTCGGTAAACCTTCTTGTAAACAGATGTGCTGTCATCTAAGCTTTATTGTTCCATTTATACAGCACAGGCAGAGTTGATTTACATAATTCTTAAGTGCCCTAAGATTTTCAGAATGGTAAACAAGTATTGGCTTCAACTTAAAGTTACCAGATGCATTAGCCTGCAAGAGAGTCAGCCTGTATTCTGAAGCTTTGAAGCCAGGCATTGACTTCTCCTCTCTAGCTATGGAAGTCCTAGATGGCATCTTCTTCTAATAGATGACTCTTTTGTCTACATTGAAAATCTGTTGTTTAGTGTAGCCACCTTCATGGATTATCTTAGCTAGATTTTCTGGATTACTTGTTGCAGCTTCTACATCAGCACCTACTTACTGCTCTGTCTTGCACTTTTATATTATAGAAATGGGTTATTTCCTTAAACCTCATGAATCAACCTCTGCTAGCTTCAGACTTTTCTTCTGCAGCTTCTTCACCTCTCTCAGCCTTAATAGAATTGAGGAGAGTTAGGGCCTTGCTCTGGATTAGGCTTTGGCTTAATGTTGTAGGTGGTTCGATCTTCCATCTAAGACCACTAAAACTTTCTCCGTATCAGCAATAAGGCTGTTTCACTTTCTTATCATTAGTGTGTTCACTGGAGCAGCGCTTTTAATTTCCTTCAAGAACTTTTCCTTTGCAATCATGACTTGGCTAACTATTTGGCACAAGAGACCTAGGTTTTAGCTTATCTCAGCTTTTGACACACCTCCCTCAGTAAGCCTAATTATTCTAGCTTTTAATTTACAGTGTGAGACATGCAACTCTTCCTATCACTTGAATATGTAGAGGCCATTGTAGGGTTATTCACTGGTCTAATTTCAATATTGTTGTGTCTCGGGGAATAGGAAGGCCTGAGGAGAGGGAGAAAAACAGGGAATGGCCTCTCCATTGAGCAGTCAGAATACACACACTTATGGATTAAATTTGCCATTATATGTGGATGTGGTTTGTGTCACCACAAAACAATTACAATTGTAACATCAAAGATCACTGATCACAGAACACCATAACAAATATAATAATAATTTAAAAGTTTGAAATATTGAGAGAATTACCAAAATGTGACACAGAGACACTATAGTGAGCAAATGCTGTAAGAAAAATGGTGCCAACAGACTGGCTAGACAGAGGTTGCCACAACCTTCAATATGTAAAAAACACGATATCCGTAAAGTACAATAAAGTGAAGCATAATAAAATGAAGTATGCCTGTACTCAACTATACGTTGCTTAAACACACATATACTCACACAAACACATACATTTTAAGTATAAAAGATGGACTTAAAATAAATTTCCAAGGACTTTATGAAGAAAAGTTTTAAATTCCAACAAAAGACACCAAAACACATAACCAAGTAGGAAGGCATACTATGTTCTCAGAGATAAAAGGTCAATATAATAAAGATCTCAGTTCTCACTAAACAGATAGATAAACTTAATTCTAACCTAGACTGAGTGTAAATTTCATACGGAACTGATTTTAATGTCTGAAGGACGTAAAGAAGTCTTTAACTAATAAAAGTTGTATCTGTTAGGAACTGTGAAGTGTCTGAGATTTTATCCCACCTGCAAACTGAAAAGTTAACTTACCAGAGCTTCAACATGCTGGCAGAATACACAAGAATCCTGGGTCAGAAACAAAGGACATTATCACACACAGCGATGTCAGTTGCTAGATTACTGATGTTTCTTTGTACCAGAGCTCTGGTTCCTAGAGGGTGACACAAAGAGAGCCAGATGGCAAATGCATAACCAGTTGGTTTTATTACAGAAAAGAAACTCTGGTTTCAGAAAACAGACAATTTTATAATGGGCATTAAACTTGCCTACTCTATGTTCTGAAGGGATAAGTTATCTTTATTTATAATTGCTTTATAGGAGGACATTTTCTCCATCTTTCAAGCCTGTTCTATACAAGCATCCAGAATATATGGACCATCTTTCAGTTTTTAATATAGAAGTAATTTCAGACTTACAGAAGAGATTCACCAGTTGTCAAATTCTTCCATTTACCATCTCTCTCTATCTCTGTCTCTCCCTGTCACCCCCTCATCTTCTTCCTTCTCCCTCTCCCTCTGTCTCTCTATCTCTGTTTTCTAGCCATTTGAGGATAACTTAAAGACAAAATGCTACAGTACCTCTTAATATTTCAGTGTATGTTTCTTGAAGACTACTGTACAGCCATCAAATTCTAGGAATTAACTTATCATTTATGTAGTACTACCTTCTACTCCACAGACTATTTAATTTCACAAAATGTTACAATAAAGTCTTTTATGGACCCTGGGACCCAATCTATTATCCTACAAAGCATTTTGTTGTCCTGTTTCTGTAATCTACTTCAACATATATCCTGAATATGGTGGTATTTCACAATTTAGCTCTCTGACCCTTGCCACCATCATTTTTCTTTAGTTTTTCTTAATTTTAAATACTTAGTTCTAATACATAGAGACAATTACTAAAATAATATTTGTACTGAAATTTTTATACAAATTTTAAATGAGCTCTTGTTATTCTTGAGTTATTTTAATGTAATATAAATATTTTGTACAATAATATAACTGGAAAATGTGCCAAAAAAGAATAGATCATACTCTAGATACATGCAAACACAAATCACTTTCTTTTAAATCTCTCCTAACGAG
Organism: Orcinus orca; assembly: GCF_937001465.1. Taxonomy (NCBI): domain Eukaryota; kingdom Metazoa; phylum Chordata; class Mammalia; order Artiodactyla; family Delphinidae; genus Orcinus; species Orcinus orca. The sequence continues at coordinate 24,389,849 of NC_064563.1, forward strand.
ACACAGCAAAATATATTAGCAGTGTTTAACAAAATTTATAGATGAATGACTTTTACCTCTGAAGTTTCAAAAAATTCAGATTACATCAAATATTAAATTATAGGCATAGTGCAAAGGAGAATTATACAGTGGTGCTGGATAGCATCTGAAAAAGGTCACCTAAGTACACAATATTGTTTCCCACTTTGTAACAAAAACACTATCCTATAATTTACCCATCATACTGCTACATAGAGAAAAAGGAAATTGCTAATACTAAGACAGCAAAATAAACATGCTTTAAATTATTTATAATATTTATAAATTGAGTAAAAAATTTCCTTCACAAGTGGTTGAGAACAACTATTGTAAAACTCCTAGTGAACCATTAAGATAATTGTTCTTTGAAGATTTCCCATGATCAGAGGAAAAATATACAGAAAATAAAAATTAAAGTAGATTTTTTTTCTTTTAAGCAGGTGAGTATAGTAACTGGGGAAATTGAAGCAAATGCAATTTTTTAGTAAAGCTTGGGGAAAATGAAGTCTCGTTTAGATATTTCAAGACACCATGGGGAACATATATTATTTTCTCCTACAGTCATTGTGCAGACCAAAAGAAATACTATGACATGTTTTCAAGATGTACAGGGCAAAGTGGAAGTATACTTCTTCCCCTCAGTCTTCCAGTAATAGAGATGTTATTATTCATTCCTATAGTCCCAAGGCAATTATGAGGTTTTAGGGGACAGAGAAGGTATATATTTTTTACCTTGTGCCTCCCCAAAGAGCAAAAAATGAAGCCTAGCTTTCTTTATAGGATGGACTATATTTAGTGACTGTACATCATAAGCCTTTGAACTGAGGTCTTGGAAAAGCTAGGGCTCTAAATTTATATTTGGAAGATCAGAATCATACCTTGTTTTTGTAAGGCCAAATCGTATAACCTGTACAAATTTCAGGTTCTTTAACTCTGAGGAACAATTTTGTGAGGTACATTAAATGACTAAGTTAAATGATCTAGGTAGAAATACTCTTTAAATTATTTACGGTAATGTATGACATTACAATTGCTTGAATTACTTAGTTGTACCTAATTCTTTTCACTAAATACACACAGAGAAAGCTTTCAAATATGATGGGAATCCATAATTATGAGTGAGGGGAATGTTGAAACTATGTACAGAAAAAAAGAAAAGAAAAAAAGGTGATGGGATAAAGAGAGATGACTCATGGTTAGATAGGTAGACAGTGATAGACGAAAGAAGGAAAGAAAGAAAGAAAGAGAGAGGGAGGAAGGGAGGAAGGAAGGAAGGAAGGAAGGAAAGGAAAAGAGAGGTGAGGGAGATAAACTGAATAAATAAAGAGCATAAAGATGTTAAATACTACATATGTAGAGTACTATCTGGTTAATGATATTGGCAATAAGTACATTTTCACTGTGCCCTCTAAAATCCATGTTTATGTAGTCTCCTATATCATACTTATAACAATCATTTTAAAATAAGGAAAGGTGTGTATGTATTTATATTATCTTTCAGCTGTTTACCCAAATCTTAGCATGGTGTCATGCACTCCGTCGGGACTCAAGAAATATTTTTTTTGAGAAAATATTAGGAAAATTCCCAAACATTCTTTATCTTTTTACTATAATTTTCACCTTCCTTTTCTTTATGGCTTTACTGGGAACATGGAAAGGAGAAATTTTCTCCCACTTACTAATACCAACCTTTACCCTGATACTTTCAACCTTACATAAAAATCATGTCTTCTTTGTAGCACGTGTTATCAAGAAGACAGAAAGTCCCACCTCATGATACCCATCTATTGTCCATCATTCTCTGCCTCTTTTGTCCATTGATGAACTCTACACTTAAAACTTTTCCTCTACCCTGTTTGCTCACACCCTTTCAAAATGAACATTCCACCCAATACCAGACCTTCGGATTGCTGTCATTTCTCCAAGCCCATGCCTTCTACACCTGAGTTCTCACCCTGGCCAACATCATCATACATAACTTATCTACTTTTCTAATTTTAATGAGCAGTATTGAACTCTGATCATAGATCATGATCATGATCATGACCTCCTGTATTTTAGTTTTCCCTTTAACAATCTGTTCTTCAATTCCTTTTGTATATTTATATATGATATTGCTTTTGGCTCCTAGTATATCAGCCCTTCCTGATCTTTGTTTAATCCCATACAGCTCAGATCCCATGGTTGGTCATTAAATTGCTTTAGCATAATCATCCTTTACTCTCTTATACCTCTATCCTTCAACACACTAATGCACCAAAATTCTAATCCTCAAACAATTTAACCATCTCTTCAATCAAATTTCTTACATTGTTCATCCCCAATTTTATCTTTCTAAAGCTAAAAATTGCTTTGGTTCTTTTGAAACATCACTAAGACAGTCTTCACTTTTGTGGTTTTTCTCATGGGCTCTACTTTTCTTAGAATGAAATTCTTACACCTTATACCTCTTTAAGTCCTACTCATCACTTTAGACTCAGTCCAGCATTCATCTTGTCCAGAAAGTCTCACATGATCATCTCTAGATAGAAGACATCTCTCATCTCTGCTCCCATGAACATTTTTATTATTGCATTGTCTTATTTGGATCACTACAGAAGCATATATTGAGAAGCATTTGAGGACTGGTTGTTTATTGGGGAGATGAGCTCAGAAAACATTGGTAACAGATTGGGGAAGTGAGACAGGGAAGAAAAGGTATCTTATTTTTAGAATTGCCACTGTAAGTTGAGTGAAGCTTAACTCTACTTGGGAACCTTGAGAACCAATGTAGGACATGCCTATAATTATCCAACTTCCATCATTTATTGTCAGAGCACTGCTGGATGGAAATTGTTATTTCTCTGGCATTTCTGACCTGTCACTCAGCCAGGTAGAAGAGGCTCCAGTAGCCAGAGACACACATTAGGTAACAAATTGGAAGTAGCTAGTGGAAATTAGGCTCTCATGCAAGGAAACTGTAAGCTATAAAGGAAATATGAGTAAGGCATTGATGTATCTGCTTCATCCATTTAACCACAATATAACTATTTTTTGTGCATATCTCCTAGTAGATTATTAAGTTTCTTGAAAGAATGTATATGTGTATATGTGTGTGTGTATGCGTGTGTGTGTATTTTATCTTCCTGTTACTGAATTGGGTAGTCATAAAATAAATATTTGTCACACAATCTGAAAACAAAATGTTTAACTTTCAGAGCTTGCTAATTAGTTTAGTACCAACAATACATCGAGTATATTGGGTCATTAGTTCTAGGACTATTATTAATTAGATATAGCATTATATAATAAACATAAATATACCTAAACAATAGTCAAAAATAACTTTTGGAGTACATTTGGAAACTCACTTATATTTCAACAGGGAAAACATATAAGGCTTTGGTACTTTTTATATTTTTAAAAGGATAAGATCCGACTATTCCTGAAACTTACTTCCTTTTATTGGCCATTCTGAATGATTGATAAAGAAATTATGTTCATAGCCTTTAAAATGATACTGTGCTGCAAAAATGTGGAAGAGTTATAGTTAAAGCAGATCCATTCTACATTATTTTATTTGCCCAAAGACTATGGAGAAAGAAGCTTGGAAATTATTTTCTATTCAAACAATATGAAGAAAAAGTGTATTCTAACATATTGCATATGATGTTGATACATTATATATTACAATAAAAATGAAAGCATATCATATTTTCAGAATGAAACTTTGACTTTCTTTACCAGCTAGAGTGAGGAGAAAAAGGAAAACTGTCAATGTGGGACTGTAACAGTTAAGAGAAATTATGTTGCCTCTGTTGAGCTTGTCAAGACCCACTTTGAGAGTGGGAAATATCTCCCCATCATATCATTTGACAAAGCTTAAAACTTTGTACATATATGTCAATTTTAAAAATAGGAGAATAATGCTTCTACTCTAGTTTCTGGAGATTTCTGACATTTTGTCAGTAAATTTGACATTAATGCAGCAAACCCAGGCCTCTAGTTTAGCCTAATAGTATAGGCAAAGTATAGGAAAAGGGATTTTAGAATAAGTGAATGGATTGGGGGGTGAGAGAGCAAACACACCAAAATGGCTTACTTATGTTCCATGCATTAATTACTTTGTACCTATAAAAATGTAAATGTATGCTGATTTAGTCTGAGAATAAAAGTGCCTTGCATTTTAGAAAGTTAGCTTATATTGAATCAGTGAATTATTTAAACAAATGAGTGAGGTGTCAAAACAAGATACTAAAGAATGCCAGATGGCCCTGATTCATATTCTGATTAATGCCTGTCAGTAATAAGAAGATAACTTGAATAAAGCAAATGATTCCCCTTAAAAAGAAAACTTACCCAATATGAAACATAAACATGGATTCAGTGTTGATTGTGCCCAAACAGATTTCCTGGCAAACAAAAAATAATTTTTTGCGTGTATGTAACCACAGTGGTAAAAGAGACATTCTTATTTAGATGTATTTGTGGGAATTTTTAATGAAAACATCTCATTCTTTAACACTGAATATTAAACTATCAAAAGGAGAGCTGTTTGTTTATTTTAGAAGAAATTTTGTAAGCTATCAACTGAAAATCATGATAGTTTCCTAAAATCTCAAATGTGTCCATTCCTCCAGCTTGCATTAATACTATGAATGTATTTATAAAAGGCAAAGCAATAAAAATCACGCCTGACATAGCAAATTATTCTTCAAACAAGAATGCCTCCATGAGTGCACAGGCAAGTGAAAAAGATGTTTCGCTAGAGTGTTTAGAAATGATATTTTCACTATACTTCTAGCTCCAAAATTTTTTTTTTCAGATGGTGTGAATGTCCCTTCCTATTTCTACAGAAGACAGTTCTGCAGAGTATAGTATAAAGACCTCTCAACAAGGACTGATGAGACATGGCTTCTAGACTATACTGTGCAAGAAAAGTTATATATCCTTGGGTAATACTTTAACTGTCTTGTTTTTAAGAAACATAGGATAATTATTTTGTCATGTATAAATCATTGGTTCGTTCTTATAATTAAATGTGTCTTTATAAAAGTCTTTAATCATTTAAGTTTTTGTCAACAAAGGATATACAGTATTTTTAATGCTGATATTTTAGAGCCTCCATTGAAGTACATAAAAAGAGACTTGAATGTTCAATTATGGAATGACTAAATATTGGGAAGATGTCAGTCTTCCAACCACTAATCTATACATTCAAAGAAATACCAATAAAATTTAAATTGCAGAGAGGAGGTTCAAGATGGCGGGAGAGTAAGATGCAGAGATCAACTTCCTCCCCACAAATACATCAGAAATACATCTACATGTGGAACTCTCCTACAGAACACCTACTGAGCAATAGCAGAAGACCTCAGACCTCCCAAAAGCCAAGAAAATCCCCACATTCCTGGGTAGGGCAAAAGAAAAAAGAAAAAAACAGAGACAAAAGAATGGGGACGGGACCTGCACCAGTGGGAGGAAGCTGTGAAGGAGGAAAGGTTTCCACACACTAGGAAGGCCCTCCGCGGGTGGAGACTGCGGGTGGCGGAGGGGGAAGCTTCGGAGCCGCAGAGGAGAGCGCAGCAACAGGGGTGCGGAGGGCAAAGCGGAGAGATTCCCGTACAGAAGATCGGTGCCGAGCGGCACTCACCAGCCCGAGAGGCTTGTCTGCTCACCCGCCGGGGCGGGCGGGGTTGGGAGCTGAGGCTTGGACTTCGGTCGGAGCGCAGGGAGAGGACGGGGGTTGGCGGCGTGAACACAGCCGGAAGCGGGCTAGTGCGCCACGGCTAGCTGGAAGGGAGTCTGGGAAAAAGTCTGGAGCTGCCTAATTAGCAAGAGACCTTTGTTTCGGGATGCACAAGGAGAGGGGATTCAGTGCACCGCTTAAACAAGCTTCAGAGACGGGCGCGAGCCACGGCTATCGGTATGGACCCCAGAGACGGGCATGAAATGCTAAGCCTGCTAACTGCAGCCACCAAGAAGCCTGTGTGCAAGCACAGGTCACTATTCACACCTCCCCTCCCGGGAGCCTGTGCAGCCCGCCACTGCAAGGGTCCCAGGATCCAGGGACAACTTCCCCGGGAGAACACACCCCGCCCAGCAGGGTGGGCAACGTCACGCTGGCCTCTGCCGCCGCAGGCTCGCCCCGCATACATACCCCTCCCTCCCCCCGGCCTGAGTGAGCCAGAGCCGCCAAATCAGCTGCTCCTTTAACCCTGTCCTGTGTGAGCGAAGAACGGACGCCCTCAGGTGACCTACACGCACAGGCGGGGCCTAATCCAAAGCTGAACCCCAGGAGCTGTGTGAACAAAGAAGAGAAAGGGAAATTTCTCATAGCAGCCTCATGAGCAGTGGATTAATCCCCACAATCAACTTGATGTACCCTGCTTCTGTGGAATCCCTGAATAGACAACAAATCATCCCAAATTGAGGAGGTGGACTTTGGGAGCAACGGTATATATATATATATATATATTTTTTTTTTTTTTTCCTTTTTATCTTTTTGTGAGTGTGTATGTGTGTGCCTCTGTGTGTGACTTTCTCTGTATAGCTTTCCTTTTACATTTGTCCTAGGGTTCTGTCACTCCGTTTTTTGTTTTTTACTTAAAAATATTTTTTTCTTAATAATTATTTTTTATTTTAATAACTTTATTTTATTTTATTTTACTGTACTTTATTTTACCTTCTTCTTTCTTTCTTTTTTTTCTCTCTTTTATTCTGAGCCATGTGAATGAAAGGCTCTAGGTGCTCCAGCCAGGGGTCAGGGCTGTGCCACTTAGGTGGGAGAGCCAAGTTCAGGACACTGGTCCACAAGAGACCTCCCAGCTCCACATAATATCAAACGGCAAAAATCTCCCAGAGATCTCCATCTCAACACCAACACCCAGCTCCACTCAATGACGAGCAAGATACAGTGAAAGGCACCCTATGCCAAACAACGAGCAAGACAGGAACACAACCAATTCCATTAGCACAGAGGCTGCCTAAAATCATAATAAGGCCACAAACACCCCAAAACACACCACCAGACGTGGACCTGCCCACCAGAAAGACAAGATCCAGCCTCATCCACCAGAACACAGGCACTAGTCCCCTCCACCAGGAAGCCTACACAACCCACTGAACCAACCTTAGCCACTGGGGACGGACACCAAAAACAATGAGAACTACGAACCTGCAGCCTGCAAAAAAGAGAGCTCAAACACAGTAAGCTAAGCAAAATGAGAAGACAGAGAAACACAGAGCAGATGAAAGATCAAGATAAAAACCCAGCAGACCTAACAAATGAAGAGGAAATAGGCAGTCTACCTGAAAAAGAATTAAGAATAATGATAGTAACAATGATCCAAAATCTTGGAAAGAGAATGGAGAAAATACAAGAAACGTTTAACAAGGACCCAGAAGAACTAAAGAGCAAACAAACAGTGATGAACAACACAATAAATGAAATTAAAAATTCTCTAGAAGGAATCAATAGCAGAATAACTGAGGCAGAAGACTGGATAAATGGCTTGGAAGATAAAATAGTGGAAATAAATATTGCAGAGTAGAATAAAAAAAACAATGAAAAGAATTGAGGACAGTCTCAGAGACCTCTGGGACAATATTAAACACACCAACATTCAAAGTATAGGGGTCCCAGAAGAAGAAGAGAAAAAGAAAGGGACTGGGAAAAATTGGAAGAGATTATAGACGAAAACTTCCCTAATATGGGAAAGGAAATAGTTAATCAAATCCAGGAAGCATAGAGAGTCCCATACAGGAAAAATCTAAGGAGAAACACGCCAAGACACACATTAATCAAATTATCAAAAATCAAATACAGTGAACAAATATTAAACGCAGCAAGGGAAAAACAACAAATAACTCACAAGGGAATCCCCATAAGGTTAACAGCTGATCTTTCAGCAGAAACTCTGCAAGCCAGAAGGGAGTGGCAGGACATGTTTAAAGTGATGAAGTAGATAAACCTACAACCAAGATTTTTCTACCCAGCAAGGATCTCATTGAGATTTGATGGAGAAATTAAAAGCTTTAAAGACAAGGAAAAGCTAAGAGAATTCAGCACCACCAACCAACTTTACAACAAATGCTAAAGGAACTTCTCTAGGCAGGAAACACAAGAGAAGGAAAAGACCTACAAAAACAATCCCAAAACAATTAAGAAAATGGTAATAGGAACATACATATCGATAACTACCTTAAATGTAAATGGATTAAATGCTCCAACCAAAAGACATAGACTGGCTGAATGGATACAAAAATGAGACCTGTATATATACTGTCTACAAGAGACCCACTTCAGACCTAGGGACACATACAGACTGAAAGGGAGGGGATGGAAAAAGATATTCCATGCAAATGGAAATCAAAAGAAAGCTGGAGTAGCAATTCTCATATCAGACAAAATAGACTTTAAAACAAAGACTGTTACAAGAGACATAGAAGGACACTACATAATGATCAAAGGACCAGTCCAAGAAGAAGATATAACAATTGTAAATATTTATGCACCCAACATAGGAGCACCTCAATACATAAGGCAAGTGCTAACAGCCATAAAAAGGGAAATGGACAGTAACACAATCGTAGTAGGGGACTTTAACACCCCACTTTCACCAATGAACTGATCATCCAAACTGAAAATAAATAAGGAAACACAAGCTTTAAATGATACATTAAACAAGATGGACTTAATTGATATTTATAGGACATTCCATCCCAAAACAACAGAATACACTTTCCTCTCAAGTGCTCATTGAACATTCTCCAGATTAGATCATATCTTAGGTCACAAATTAAGCCTTGGTAAATTTAAGAAAATTGTAATCATATCAAGTATCTTTTTTGAGAACAACACTATGAGACTAGATATCAATTACAGGAAAAAATCTGTAAGAAATACAAACACATGGAGGCTAAACAACACACTACTTAATAACCAAGTTATCACTGCAGAAATCAAAGAGGAAATCAAAAAATACCTAGAAACAAATGATAATGAAAACACAATAGCCCAAAACCAATGGGATGCAGCAAAAGCAGTTCTGAGGGAAGTTTATAGCAATACAATCCTACCTTAAGAAACAAGAAACATTTCAAATAAACAAACTACCGTTACACCTAAAGCAATTAGAGAAAGAAGAACAAAAAATCCCCAAAGTTAGCAGAAGGAAAGGAATCATAAAGATCAGATCAGAAATCAATGAAAAAGAAATGAAGGAAATGATAGCAAAGGTCAATAAAATTAAACCTGGTTCTTTGAGAAGATAAACAAAATTGATAAACCATTAGCCAGATTCATCAAGAAAAAAAGGGAGAAGACTCAAATCAATAGAATTAGAAATGAAAAAGAAGAAATAACAACTGACACTGCAGAAATACAAAGGATCATGAGAGATTACTACAAGCAACTATATGCCAATAAAATGGACAACCTGGAAAAAATGGAAAAATTCTTAGAAATGCACAAGCTTCAGAGACTGAACTAGGAAGAAAGAGAAAATATGAACAGACAAATCACAAGTGCTGAAATTGAAACTGGGATTAAAAATCTTCCAACAAACAAAAGCCCAGGACCAGATGGCTTCACAGGCAAATTCTATCAAACATTTAGAGAACAGCTAACACCTATCCTCTCAAACTCTTCCAAAATATAGCAGAGGGAGGAACACTCCCAAACTCATTCTATGAGGCCACCATCACCTTGATACCAAAACCAGAAAAAGATTTCACAAAGAAAGAAAACTACCAGCCAATATCACTGATGAACATAGATGCAAAAATCCTCCACAAAATACTAGCAAACAGAAGCCAACAGCACATTAAAAGGATCATACACCATGATTAAGTGGGGTTTACCCCAGGAATGTAAGGATTCTTCAATATACACAAATCGATCAATGTGATACACCATATTAACAAATTGAAGGAGAAAAACCACATGATCATCTCAATAAATGCAGAGAAAGCTTTTGACAAAATTCAACACCCATTTATGATAAAAAACCCTGCAGAAAGTAGGCATAGAGGGAACTTTCCTCAACATAATAAAGGCCATATATGAGAAACCCACAGCCAACATTGTCCTCAATGGTGAAAAACTGAAACCATTTCCACTAAGATCAGGAACAAGACAAGGTTGCCCACTCTCACCACTACTACTCAACATAGTTTTGGAAGTTTTAGCCACAGAAATCAGAGAAGAAAAAGAAATAAAAGGAATCCAAATTGGAAAAGAAGAAGTAAAGCTGTCACTGTTTGCAGATTAGATGATACTATACATAGAGAATCCTAAAGATTCTAGCAGAAAACTACTAGAGCTAATCAATGAATTTGGTAAAGTAGCAGGATACAAAAATTAATGCACAGAAATCTCTTGCATTCATATACACTAATGATGAAAAATCTGAAAGTGAAATTAAGAAAACACTCCCATTTACCATTGCAACAAAAAGAATAAAATATCTAGGAATAAACCTATCTAAGGAGGCAAAAGTTCTGTATGCACAAAATTATAAGACACTGATTAAAGAAATTAAAGATGATACAAATACATGTAGACATATACCATGTTCTTGGATTGGAAGAATCAACATTGTGAAAATGACTATACTACCCAAAGCAATCAACAGATTCAGTGTGATCCCTATCAAACTATCAAGAGCATTTTTCACAGAACTAGAACAAAAAATTTCACAATTTGTATGGAAACACAAAAGATCCCGAATAGCCAAAGCAATCTTGAGAAAGAGAAACAGAGATGGAAGAATCAGGCTCCCTAACTTCACACTATACTACAAAGCTACAGTAATCAAGACAGTATGGTACTGGCACAAAACCAGAAATGTAGATGAATGGAACAGGATAGAAAGTCCAGAAATAAACCCACGCACATATGGTCACCTTATCTTTGATAAAGGAGGCAAAAATGTACAGTGGAAAAAAGACAACCTCTTCAATAAGGGCTGCTGGGAAAACTGGACAGCTACATGTAAAAGAATGAAATTAGAACACTCCCTACCACCATACACAAAAATAAACTCAAAATGGATTAAAGACCTAAATGTACGGAAAACATAGGCAGAACACTCTATGACATAAATCACAGTAAGATCCTTTTTGACCCACCTCCTAGAGTAATGGAAATAAAAAAATAAATAAATAAATGGGACCTAATGAAACTTAAAAGCTTTTGCACAGCAAAGGAAACCATAAACAAGAGGAAAAGACAACACTCAGAATGGGAGAAAATATTTGTAAATGAAGCAACTGACAAAGGATTGAAGCAACTGTAAATGAAGCAACTGACAAAGGACTAATCTCCAAAATTTACAAGCAGCTCAATATCAAAAAAGCAAACAACCCAATCCAAAGTTGGGCAGAAGACCTAAATAGACATTTCTCCAAAGAAGATATACAGATTGCCAACAAACACATGAAAGAATGTTCAACATCATTAATCATTAGAGAAATGCAAATCAAAACTACAATGAGATATCATCTCACACCGGTCAGAATGGCCATTATCAAAAAATCTACAAACAATAAATGCTGGAGAGGGTGTGGAGGAAAGGGAACCCTCTTGCACTGTTGTTGGCAATGAAAATTGATACAGCCGCTATGGAGAACAGTAGGAGATTCCTTAAAAAACTAAAAATAGAACTACATTATGACCCAGCAATCCCACTACTGGGCATATACTCTGAGAAAACCATAATTCAAAAAGAGTCATGTACCAAGATGTTCATTGCAGCTCTATTTACATTAGCCAGGACATGGAATCAACCTAAATGTCCATCAACAGATAAATGGATAAAGAAGATGTGGCACATATATACCATGGAATATTACACAGCCATAAAAAAAACGAAGTCAGAAAAACGTATACAAATAATTCTGTCATACAGAGTGAAGTAAGTCAGAAGGAGAAAAACAAATACTGTATGCTAACACATATATACGGAATCCAAAAAAAAAAAAAAAAGGTCATGAAGAACCTAGGAGCAAGACAGGAATAAAGACCCAGACCTACTAGAGAATGGACTTGAGGATACGGGGAGGGGGAATGGTAAGCTGGGACAAAGTGAGAGAGTGGCATGGACGTATATACACTACCAAATTAAATAGATAGCTAGTGGGAAGCAGCGGCATAGCACAGGGAGATAAGCTCGGTGCTTTGTGACCACTTAGAGGGGTGGGATAGGGAGGGTGGGAGGGAGGGAGACGTAAGAGAGAAGAGATATGGAGACATATGTATATGTATAACTGATTCACTTTGTTATAAAGCAGAAACTAACACACCACTGTAAAGCAATTATACTCCCACAAAGATGTTTTAAAAAAATTTAAATTGCTTTTCTTTTTTGAGGAAACTGACATTTTTCAAAATTGTTTTTCAAAGACTAAAGATCCTAACAGCTAAATCATTTTAAAGAAGAGGATGCGCTCTGTGAGATATTCCTAGATCTTTGGAACAGAAGAGTGAGCTCAAAAATAGACGTACATATATATAGAAACATTGATACGATAAAGGTGGCCATTTAAGTCAGTGCTACATGGTACTGGGAAAACTGGCTAACTAGATAAGAAATAATGTCGAATCCTTAGCTAATATACATCCCAATATATTAAAGACCTAAATATAAGCAGTAAAATCATAAAGTCAAAGAGGAAAATTCAGGCCAATATCACTGTGGATTAGATTGGGAAGAGAGTTCTTGATAGGTTGCCAAAAGCACTCACTATAAGGCAAAACAGATTGACTTGACTACATCTGCTTAAAGTTTAGCTAAATTACTTCATGGTATTGCCGCCTTAGCATTTATTTGTTTATTTATTTAGCCAAGAAAATTTCAGGAACCTTATACTGACACTAGCCTCGCATACAAGTGCATGCCCTAGATAGCAGCCCAGAGTCACAAGCAAATGTAAGTTCCTGATATGATTTCTCCAACAGCCCTGTGGTCAAGTCATCCCTGCCACCTAGCACTTTTTCTTTATGTGCTTTTTGGATAAGACCCTCATGTGAATTATCTAAACCGTGCTCTTCTGATTTGAATCGATAAATTTGGCCTTCGCCTGAGAACATCCAAGCACTCCACCAACAGACCCTAATAATGGCATGTGCCCCAGGTCCTGCCTCTCTCTGTCTGCACTCTGCCTTGACCTCCCTCATGGCCCCTCCAGGCATACTGGGTATTTCCTCCAGGGCCTGTGATAAATGCATAACATCCAATATTTTATTTAACGAAAGACACTAGAGATGCATGTAATAGATCTAATGACAGTCTGGGAGAAGATATTTAACATCCTAAAACTAATAAGCCATTAATAACTGGAATATATAAGAGACTCCTGGAAATTAACAAGAACATGATGAGAAACAGGTTTAAAATGGCAAGGGAATAGGACTAGAATTTTCACAGATTTCCCAAATTATTGTTCAACCTCATTAGAAATTCAATAACATTAAGATAAACTAAATTACCAACTTAAGTTAAAACAACAGTGAGGCACAGGTATATGCCTGTCAGCATAGTGCAAAAAGTAAGACTAATAGCTAATAACTAGGTTGTTAGGGACGAGAGGAGACAGTCTGTTATATCATCCATTGCTGGTAGAAGTGGACATGCACATACATAGACATTTGGGGGGAAATGTAGATATCATTAATAACATTACTCCAGATTGTAACTCTGTAAACCAAGCTATACAATAGTATAAAGTCAAGTATAATATAGTGGTTTAACGTTATCTCTTAAATAAGATGATTTGATTTTACTCTACCCATCTGCTCACTACCAAGTAATTTACTTAACTTCTCTGTGCCTCAGTTTCTTCTTTTGAAAAATTAAAATAGGAATAGTATTTGTCTCAAAAATTATTTTAAGAATGGAGGTAAGCTTATAGATGTAATATATTTAGAAAAATATATAGCAAATTATAACTACAAAAGGAAATACGAACAGGAAACATGTGAGTATGTCCATCAGGAGATCTTTGGAGCAGGAAGTTGGAAGCATCCTGGGTATCTATCATTAGGGGAATTAAAAAGTAATATGTGGTTGGTGCATAGTACAAAATAATAGGCATTGATAAGATTAATAATCTTGAGCAACAGGAGTAGATCTTAAATATTTAGAGTAAATGTATTTGAATTTTTAAAATACCAGACTTCCTATTCAGATCAAACATGAAAAACCTTAGATATCATCAAACATTCTCAAAACAAGAAGAAAGCTGAACAAACTGAAAATCAACAGTTCTTCTTAGATCCATTAGAGAACTGAGGTCATAAGGCAGACCTCTGCCCCCCAAACTATAGGGAAAGGCAGATACCAACAATCACAGCTTCCTGGGAGCAGAAGCCCTCTTCAAGAGTCAGTACTGGTAGGACTACTAGTTAAAACATGAAAATAACTTGTAAAACTCAAAATAAGAAGATGAACAATCCAATTAAAAAGTGTACAAAAGATCTGAACAAAAACTTCATCAAAGAATATATACAAAAGGCAAATAAGCATATAAAAGTATGCTCAACATCATATGTCAATAGAGAATTGCAAATTAAAATGACATTGAGATATCACTACACACCTATTAGATTGGCCCAGATCCAGAACATGGACAGCATAAAATGCTGGAGAGGATGTGGAGAAATAGGAACTGCTGTTGGGAATGCAAAATGGTACAGTTGCTCTGGAAAACAACCTGGCAGTTTCTTACAAAACTCACAACACTCTTACCATTTGACCTAGTGATCATGCTCCTTGGTATTTACCCAAGGAGGCAAAAACGTAAGTCCACAAAAATACCTGCAAGTACATATTTATAGCAGGTTTTTCATAATTGCCAAAACGCAGAAGCAACAAAGATGTCCTTCAATAAGTGAATGTATAAACTGTTGTACCTCCAGAAAATAGACTATTGTTCAGAAATAAAAAGAAATGAACTATCAAGCCACTAAAACACGTGGAGGAACATTAAATGCAGTTTACTAAGTGAAAGAAACCAGTCTGAAAAAGCTACATTAGTATGATTCAAATAATATAGCATTCTGGAAAAGGCAAAACTGTAAGGATGTGAAAAAATTGGTGATTGCCATGGGGTTGAGGCGCAAGGGAGAAAATACGAAAAGGAGGAGCACAGGGGACTTTTAGAGCAGTGAAACTTTCTTTGTGACATTGTGACGGTGTATACCTGACATTATGCATTTGTTAAAACCCATAAAACTGTTCAATACAAAGAGTGAATCCCAATGCAAACTATGGATTTTAATTTATAATGCATCAGTACTGGTATCAATTGTTATAAATGTACCACACTAATGCAAGATGTTAATAATTGGAGAAATTGGGGGCAAGTATGTGTGAACTCTGTACTTTCCACTCAATTTTTCTGTAAAGGTAAAACTGCTCTAAAACTAACATCTACTAATTAAAAATTGCAATGAAGCAACACATATTGCAAAAAGATATATACATTGTAAGGACATATATCAAACTTATTAGACTGGGTAGGGGAGGAAATAGGGTTCAGGGACAGAGATGAAAAAGAAAATAGTAAGAGATGAGTTTTAGTGATAAAAAATTGTATAAAGAAAACTGAGGAATATATTAATAGCGTATTCCTTTGCCTAAGAACTCACAAAGAAAAGAGCACTAAGGATTTACCTTCATATTTATAATATTGACAATCAAGCATCCATCTTTTTAAAAAAATTAACTATAATTTGGAAAGTACATGGTGATAAAGAGCAAGGCGAATAGGTAGAGAGTGGGGCAGAAGGAGGAAATATGAGATCTCCTCTAAGTAAGAACTTTATCTTCAATAAATTTAATACATTTGCTGATGTAAGCTAAGCTGGTAAGAGCACTACTGACTTCAGGAACTGACTAAGCAGCAGCATAAGGATGACACAGCATTGCCAATGGTTATCATGACTGTAATTTCCTTTAAACCACTTCAGTATTGATGATGCATGTGTCAATAACTTTCATCTTTGAATTCTAGGCAGAATCAGTTGCAGTAATAAAGAATGCATAGTCCAGGAGTGCTCAGCTGTCATGATACCAAGAAAGAACTTTCCAGGGAGATTATCTGATATTGTCTAGGGGAGGGTTATGCTCTACAGGTGGCAGAGACAAGCCTTTCTGAAACCCTATCTTGATCAACAACTGATACTATGAAAATGTGCACACAATTATAAAAGTGATCTCTTAATTATCATGATGAATGTAGGAAACGAGCTCTCATTAGTAAAATTAAAGGTATTCAAGATATGTGGATTGGCTGAAATAACTTAGAGACTCTCCCCACTAACTAAGAATAAGTATGTAACCATTCTCATGGGTTTGGCTTCATCCCCAAAAGTTCTGACATTAAGGTATTGGTTTGGACTACATCCAGGTGCTGGGTCTCATTTCTGATAACATGCCATGATGAATCCTGGCTCTGGATCAGGCTCTGGAATGCATGTGTCTGCCTCATAAAGATGTAACTGGAACATTGAAAGCACAGAAAGCTGGAACTTTTCCGTCTCCAGGACAGGTTTAGGAACTGCCTTGTGCTTCCTTTGCTCATAAGTATTCGTTTGTTCTACAACTGTACATGTGGCAGAATTTGACCTGAGGCTGGCTCATCACAACCTCACTGAAAGGCTGAGAGAACTACCAGATTAAGAGGGTTTAAGTGGACAACTGTGATAAAATGACCAAAACAGTAGGTTTAACACCAATGAACTTAGTGTTCTTTGGACTTGGCTACAAGAGAGTGTGAGTGACGAGGTAAAAGGAGTTTCAGAGTTGTGGGGAACTGAAAGCAAATGTAAAAATGTGGCAGCAGCAAAGTGGTCATTCTTTCAGGAAGGATAATGCAAGGAGTAGTTTTGCCCATCCTGAGTGTCCTATATTGCCTAGATAAAGGGTTACCTAGAACACAGGGCCTCCTCTACAACCTTTCTCCCAGTGGGCAAGGCTGCATCCAAATTCAGCTTCCCATAGAATCAGTGATTCCTTCCCACCAGCAGCGGAAGCCAGTTCCCTTCTCCAAGCAGGGGAGGCCTTATATACCCTCAAGGACTCCAGGTGCTGAGCAGCTTGCATTCCCACACTACTCCTGTTAATAGACTAGTATCCAAATCTACATTGCTTGGTGCCAAGCAGTTTATTTCCAAACTGACAAAGTATTTACCCTTGTGTGATAAAGATCAAGGCAGGCCCAAACACAGCTCCATCTGATCTTATGGAAGAATGAGAGATCTATGCTTTCTCTTTTTTGTGAACCTCAGCCAAGTAAAAGTTTGCTTTCAAAATAAAAGCTATACCTCACCCTGGACCATGTTGTGGAGTGGTTCCAGCAGCCTGATGTTCAAAAGGTGACAATGGAGAATGTTACAGAGAATGAGTATGAGAGTATTGTGTGAGTAGCAAGAAGATAATTGAGTCAAAGGGGGTTTTATAATGGACAGTAGTCTGTAAGATGTTTTATAGAGTAAAATAGACTTGAAAATATTTAAATGTAAATGGGAGATAATGGAGAGAGTGGAAGATGCTGAAGAGTATAAGAGATAGAAAATAATCAATAGAGGAAAATCCCTAAGAAGGATAGGGGGCATACCATCCAGCACGCAAATGGGAAAAGACTCAATTGTCAAGTGGACAGCTCTCCTACTGCATCAAGAGGTGAGGCCAACTACTGATGCTGGTGGTATGTAAGGCTTCTTTACCTTCAAATCTCATACATTCCTAAACATTTCTAATGTTCTTTCTAGTGGGCTGAATTGAGCTATGTGATTCACCTAAGCCTAATTATTGTGGTCAAGAAACATGCCCCTCACTGTTTGACCTAGACCTGACTTCCATATCTATCCCTAAACCATTCTACTGGCAAAAGGTTTGAAAGCACACTTGCATTAGTCAGGGTAATACTAGCTGCTATAAAAAACACAGTTCACAATAAAGTAGGCATTTATTTCTATGTAACAAAGAGTCCAAGATCAGTCTTCTGTATTGTTGGGTCACTCTCCCCTGAGTAATAATTTAGAGATTCTAGCTCTTTCTATCTTTTGGCTCCACTATCCTCAAGAAATGGCTTGCAAGATTGCTTTGTGCATGTGAATCAAACTGGTAAAAAGAGAAAGAAAAGTAAAAAACTATAATAAGAGACAAAGAAGGTCATATGTAAGAATACAAGTGTTGATTCATCCAGAGGATTTAACAGTTATAATTATATATGCATCAAACATCAAAGTACATAAATATATTAAGCGAATATAACAGATATGAAGGGACAAATAGACAAAAATATAATAAAAATAGGGGACTTCAATACACCACGTTAAACAATAAATAGATCACCCAAATAAAAAATTAATAAAGAAACTATACCTTAGATCAAATGGACTAATAGACATACACAGAATACT
This sequence comes from Orcinus orca, assembly GCF_937001465.1. Taxonomy (NCBI): domain Eukaryota; kingdom Metazoa; phylum Chordata; class Mammalia; order Artiodactyla; family Delphinidae; genus Orcinus; species Orcinus orca. Next base: position 24,408,276 of record NC_064563.1, read on the forward strand.
CTATACAACAGCATCTTATTCTTGTCAAACACACATGGAACATTCTCCAAGATAAATCATGTGTTGAGTCACAAAACAAGCCTTAGCATAAGTAATGGTATGAAACTAGAAATCAATAATGAGGGAAAACTGAATTTATAAGTATGTGGAAACTAACACACTCAGCAACACACTCCTGAAAAACCAATGGGCCAAAGAAGAAACCAAACTGGAATTTGTTTAGAAGTCTTTAAACAGACAGAAATTGAAGTTCAACATACCAAAATCTATGTGATGCTGGAAAAGCAGTTCTAAGATGGAAGTTTATGGCTATAAATTCCTACATTAATAAAAAAGAAAGATGTCAAATAACCTAACTTCATGCCTCAACTAACTAGAAAAAGAACAAATTAAGGCCAGGTTAGCAGAAGAAAGGAAATAAATATTAAAGCAGAAATAAATGAAATAGAGATAAGAAAAACAATAGAACAGATCAACACAACTAAGAGCTGTTTTTTTGAAAAGATAAATTAAACCTTTAGCTAGACTAACTAAAAGAAAAAGATAACTCAAATAAAACCAGAAATGAGGGTGGAGACATTACAAATGATACCACAGATACACAAAGGATTATAGAGACTTCTAAAAATAATTGTATGCCAACTAATTGGATAAACTAGAAAAAAATTGATAAATTCCAGGAAAAATATGACCTACAAAGAGCAAATCATGAATAAACAGAAAATCTGAAAAGACCAGTAATGTGTAAGGAGATTAAATAAGTAATCAAAAACCTTGCAACACAGAAAAGTCAAGACTAGATGGTTCAACAGGTAAATTTAACCAAACATTTAAGGAAGAATTAGTGCCAATCCTCCTCAAATTTTTCCAAAAAATAGAAGAGAACACTTTCAAGTTCATTGTATGAGGCCAGCATTACCTTCATACAAAAGCTAGATAAGGCACTACAAGAAAGGAAAACTGCAGGTTAATGTCCCTGATGAATATAGATGCAAACATTCTCAATAAGAGACTAACAAACCAAACTGAAAAGCACATTATACATTCATGGTAAAGTAGGATTTAGTCCTGGGATATAATGATGTTTCAACATATGCAAATCAATAAATGTGATAAACCACATAAACAAAATGAAAGATAAAAATTATATGATCACCGCAATAGACAGAAAAATTCAACATCTTTTCATGATAAAAACTCTAATCAAATTGGCTATAGAAAGAACATGCATCAACATAATAAAGGCCATAGATAACAAGCTCACACTGACATCATACTCAACAGTGAAAGGTGGAGAGCTTTCCTGCTAAGATCAGGAACACAACAAGTTTGCCCACTCTCACTATTCATATTCAACATACTACTGGAAGTTCTAGCCAGAGAACTTAGTCAAGAAAAAGAAATAAAAGGCAAGCAAATCAGAAAGGGAGAAGTAAAACTGTGTCTGTTTGGGGGCTTCCCTGGTGGCGCAGTGGTTGGGAGTCCGCCTGCCGATGCGGGGGACGCGGGTTCGTGCCCCGGTCTGGGAGGATCCCACGTGCCGCGGAGCGGCTGCGCCCGTGGGCCATGGCTGCTGGGCCTGTGCGTCCGAAGCCTGGGCTCCGCGGCGGGAGAGGCCACAGCGGTGAGAGGCCCGCGTACCACAGGAAAAAAAAAAATTGTGTCTGTTTGTAGATGATAAAATCTTGTATATAGAAAACTTTAAAAAATTCACCAAAAAACTCCTAGAACTAATAAACAAATTCAGTAAAGTTGCATACAAAATCAACATGTAAAATTCCATCACACTTCTATACACTAACAAAAAACTATTTGAAAAAGAAATAAAGACAACAATCCCATTTACAATAGCATCAAAATTAATAAAGTACTTAGGAATAAATTTAACCAAGGAGGTGAAAGATCTATAAATTGAAAACTATAAGACATTGATGAAATAAATTGAAATAAATGGAAAGGAGGTATCCTCTATTCATGGTTAGGAAGAATTAATATTGTTTAAAGGTATATAGTACCAAAGCCATTTATAGATTCAATGTCATCCCTACCAAGATTCCAATGGCATTATTTAGAGAAGCAGAAAAAACAATCTTAAAATTTATATGGAATCACAAAAGATCCTGAATAGCTAAAGTTATTCTGAGAAAGAAGAACAAAGCAGGAAGCATCACACCTCCTGATCTCAAGCTATATTATAAATCTAGAGTAATAAAAAGGGTATGGTACTGGCTTTAAAAACAGACAAGTAGACCAGTGGAACAGAATTGAGAGACCAGAAATACATCCAGGTATACATGGTTAACTAATATTTGACAAGGGAGCCAAGGATATACAATGGAGGAAAGGTGGTGTCTTCAATAAATGGTGCTGGGAAAACTGGATATTCATATCCAGTAAAAGAATGAAACTAGACCCCTATCTTACACTTACAAAAATTAGCTCAAAATGAATTACAGGCTTAAATATGACTGAAATTTTAAAGCTAGGAGAAAACAAAGGAAAAAACTCCTTGACGTGTCTTGGCAGTGACGTTTTTTCAATATTTTTATACCTTAGAATCGGAGATAGCTGTTAATCCTGAACTGAGTAGGCTAAAATGAACACAATAAATAACTAAGATATTAAATCATAGATTCTTTTACAGGATTTCTCTATCTTTCATATGGAGGAAAGAACAATTCGATCTAACCTGAGTGTTATAGACTAGGAGATATTTGAAAATGAGAAATAAATAACTATAATTTATAATTTTTAATAGGAATAATATTCCTGACTATTTTCAGCCCAGAAGAAAATGTTCATTCTTCTAAGTCTAAAAATCCTGTAGAACTCTTGCCACAAGAGAATACATGACATAAAAAAAGCATTTTTCAAAAGGTTTCTAAAGAATGCAATCGAATTTATAATTTTCACTTACAATAAACCTGTGTTACACAGAGTTTTACAAATTAAATCCTGGAATAATATAGCTAAAGCAATAGAAAAAGCAGAAAAGTGTTACCTTTGATCAATTACAGACATAAGTTTTGATAATTACAATGAACATATCAAACTTGATGTCAAGAGGTGACTAATCCACTGTGGGTAGGCTGGCAAAATGTGGACAGCAGTTGCTGGTGACCCAGAACTGAGAAGATAAAAGAGAAACAGAGCATGAATGAATAAGAAAACACTTTAGCAGACTCTGGCTAAAGGTTTGAAAATATCCCATAAATAGGAATTTATAGTTCCCCTGAGATCCAACTTTTATTTATATTAAACACTTATCATACCATGCATTTGCATTTCCTTCTGTCTTCATCAATATTAGCTCAACAATATAGGCTTACTAACTTAACTCCTGGAGTTGCTGAAAAAATTTTTACATGTCGTATCTTTTAATGTTCAATATATTTTTAATGTAAATTCTCACACAGTAAAGTAACCCCAATATTTAATGTTGGAAGGAGTTTTCCTTTTTTGGAGAACTGAAAATCTTTTTTTTTTTTTTCCAGATAATAAAAGGTTTCTTCTTCACCCTGACTTCTACAAAATGCTCAAAATCAAATTTAATCTATTTGATTTTCTCTACCAATATATTTTTGTCTTACCCAGTATTTTTTTCCCTCGGTGTTTTCAAAAGTGGTTAATTCCCTCATTCTATTTTAAAGTAAGCAATGATTAATATCCTTCTGCTAAGGTTAACTAGCATTTTGCAAGTATTTAGTTTATTCTTATTCACTTTTTAAAAACAAATCCCTTTGCTTTTCTTCTGACACCCCCTATTCAATCTTTCCCATCTTAGTTAATGGGAATTCCATTCTACAAATTACTTATGTCAATAATCTTGCAGTTAGCCTTGACTTATCCTTATCTCATACTTTCTACAAAGTCCCACAATTCCTGTCAGTTCCACCTTCAAAGTATATCCAGTATCAAAATATATCCAGAACCTAAATATATTCATCTTTATTACTCATGAAAAACCTACCACCCTGCCCTGCTTGGACCAATGCAAAACTCTCTTAACTACTCTATTTCAAACATTTGGTCACTCCCGTCTATTGACAACAGGGTCTATTCTCTACATGACAATCACAATTATCCTGCTGAAACCTCTGATCATGTTCCATCCCTGCTCAGAAACCCTCCAATGGCTTCCAATCTCAGTCAAAGAGAATGTCATTATGCTTACAACAAGTGGATTACAAAGACCTCTTTTAGTTCTCCGACTTCACCTATCACTCTCACATTTGCCTTTCTGCCTCTAGACTTACTGGATTCCTTGCTGCTTCTTGAACAAGTCTTATATGCTACATCTCAAGGTCTATACATTTCCTGGTCTTTTTTAGGGACATGCAGTGGTCCAAAGTGATTGTACAATTTCACTCCCCCATCAGCAGTATATAAATGTGTCAGTAGCTCCACATCCTTACTCACATTTAGTATGTCAGTGTTTTTAATTTTAGCCATTCTAATAGTGGTGGTCATCTTTTTTCATTTGTTTCACTGATATCTGTACATCATCTTTGGTGAAGTGTCTGTTCAAATATTTTGTCCATTTTTAAATGATTGCTTTATTATATTCTAAAAGTTTGTATGTTAGGGATACACTTTGCATATTAGGTACATGATATACAAACACTTTCATGTCTTCTGTGAAAAAAGACAGTCTTACTTTATTTGTTCCAACTTGGATGCTTTTTACTTGTTTTTACTTACCTGATTGTAAATGCTGAGAGTTTTTGAGAGAAATGGATATTAGATTTTGTCACATGATTTTTTTCTGAGTCAATTGATGTAGTAACAGCCCTTCATTGCTTGATGTCAACCATCTTGAAAAACACTTTTTTTCCCCCTTTGTTTTGTTTAATTTTGGTTTGCTTGTTCAGCAGGAGGGAAAATCTGGTCCTTGTTATTCTGTCTTCTTCAGAAGCATTAGTGTCATCTAATCTTTGTAATAACTTTGAAAACTTCCATGTTATTTTTCTTCACAAAACCCTCTAATAATTTGTCATTGGTCTCACAATAAATTCCAAACACCTTACTGTGGCCTACAAGGTGAATAGTACATACCTATTTCTTCAACCTTATATCTACCTAACTTCTAGACCATTACATCTGGTTATTTTGCTTTCTGTCTCTGGGAGACACAAAAGCCTTCAAAGTGTTAGTTTTTAAATGTATTTCCTCTCTCTGGAGAGTCCATCTCTAAATTCTCCACATGGCCCAGTAACTCTAACCCTTCAGGTTTAACGCAAATGCCATCTCCTTTTAAGTGACATTTAGTATCATATTACTCTTTTTTTTTCTAATAGTGTTTACCAATATTTGAAACTAACTTTTAAAATTTGATTTGTTTTGGTAATTTTGCTCTCTCTTTCCTATGGAATATTAACTCCTGAAGACAGGAGTCTTGTCCTGTGCACATCTATAAGCCTAACACATAGAATTGTGCAGAGCACGTGCAAGACGGTGAACAAATATTTATTAAATAAATAATGTGGAATTAAATATTTTTAGAGTCCTGAATCTGATTACTTCCATATCCCATCATCACTCTAGTGAGAAACTTATTCTATTACTTTATGTATTACTTGTAAATTGTCCCTTTGTCTAAAAGACTGAAGACTATAGGCTCTTCTGAGAAGATAGGCATTTTTTTTCTTTTATGAGTTTTTTAATATGAATTTCACGTTATGTCATAGTTATTGTCATATACACTATGCAATAATAGAAAAAACACAGGCATTAGGGCCAGATAGCTTCCCCACTTCCCAGATGTGTATTCTTTTCATAAGTTAGTTAACATTTTGATGCTTCAGTTTCCCAGTTTATTACAGAAGGGTAATAATACATCACCTACCAGAGCTGTAGAAATGAATTGAGGTTATGTACATGAGATCTGGCACATAATAAAGGCACAGAGTTTGTTCTTAAATTGTCTTTTACTTTAACCTAATTTCTAGATTTGATTTGTTTTAAATTAGGGCTGTGCGATTATTCAGACAGATTTAGATTAGTCTCTGCATAATAAGGCAAATGAGAACAACAATGTAGGGTGTAGAAAAGAGTTGTGGAGAGAGGGGAAGCTGCAATAGGCAAAATTGTCGCTATTAATTTAATAATTTGGCATGAAAGATGAGTGTAGGAAGTATTTTTCGTGTTCATAAAGCGTGTATCATCATAATTATAACACAAAAATATCTGAACTTAGAAAAAGTATTTGATTCATGAATTCTAGTACACAAATGCTCTTAGCAAGAAATTATTCATTCAACATTGCCTCCTTTTAGAGAAGAGGAACTATGAATTTGCGGTGCATCTACGTGTAAATAGAAGTCTATACCTATTTCCTCCAGAATTAGGACAGTAGAACTGCATTCTAGGATATAAACCCAGCAAGCCACCACTCTCAACTATTAACATCTGTAATACGCCATTCCTACTTTTTTAAAGGTGATTCTGGTTGAGGATTATCAACTTTTACTACAAGAATAGCTGTAATAACAAATTAATGTGATATTTTCCATGACATCTCAGGCCTTTGAATAATTCTTAGACATTTCATAACATATTACCAATGAGCAACGCATGTCTGGAGTTACCTGGACAAATCCGGGGAAAAAAGAAAAAGACTGTCTTTTATATAGGATCACCTCTAGTGAATTTAAACAATGGATTTGCTTGACATTTTATGATTCCAGAAGAAAATATTTGGATAGTAGTTCAACTTATTATTAAATTAAAATTTTTAGGGGAGAGACCTTCAAGAGGACGGAGGAATAATACGTGGAGATCACCTGCTTCACCACAAATACATTCAGAAATACACCTATATGTGGAACAACTCCTACAGAACACCTACTGAATGCTGGCAGAAGACCTCAGACTTCCCAAAAGGCAAGAAACTCCCCACGTACCTGGGTAGGGCAAAAGAAAAAAGAGACAAAAGAATAGGGACGGGACCCACACCTCGGGGAGGGAGCTGTGAAGGAGGAAAAGTTTCCACACACTAGGAAGCCCCTTCACTGGCAGAGACGGGGGGTGGCGGGAGGGAAGCTTTGGAGCCAAGCCACGAAGGAGAGCGCAGCAACAGGGGTGCAGAGGGCAAAGCAGAGAGATTCCCTAACAGAAGATAGGTGCCGACCAGCACTCACCAGCCCGAGAGGGTTGTCTGCTCACCCACCGGGGTGGGCAGGGGCTGGGAGCTGAGGCTCCAGCTTCAGAGGTCAGATCCCAGGGAGAGAACTGGGGTTGGCTGCGAGAACACTTCCTGAAGTGGGCTAGTGCACCACAGCTGGCCAGGAGGGAGTCTGGGAAAAAGTTTGGACCTGCCTAAGAGGCAAGAGACCATTGTTTCGGAGTGTGCGAGGAGAGGGGATTCAGAGCACCGCCTAAAGAGCTCCAGAGATGGGCGCGAGCCACAGCTATCAGCGCAGACACCAGAGCCGGGCATGAGATGCTAAGGCTGCTACTGCAGCCACCAAGAAGCCTGTGTGCAAGCACAGGTCACTATCCACACCTCCCCTGCCAAGAACCTGTGCAGCCCGCCACTGGAAGGGTCCCGTGATCCAGGGACAGTTTCCCCCGGAGAACACAGGATGCACCTCAGGCTGTTACAATGTCATGCCTGCCTCTGCTGCTGCAGGCTCACCCCGCATTCCATGCGCTTCCCTCCCCCCAGCCTGACTGAGCCAGAGCTCCCTAATAAGCTGTTCCTTTAACTCCGTCCTGTCTGATCGAAAAACAGAAGCCCTGAGGCAACCTACATGCAGAGGCGAGGACAAATCCAAAGCTGAAACCCAAGAGTTATGTGAACAAAGAATAGAAAGGGAAATTTCTCCCAGCAGCCTCAGGAGCAGCGGATTAAATCTCCACAATCAACTTGATGACCCTGCATCTTTGGAATACCTGAATAGACAACCAATCATCCCAAAATTGAGGCAGTGGAATCTGGGAGCAACTGTAGACATGGGGTTTGCTTTTTTCATCTAATTTGCTTCTGGTTTTATGTTTATCTTAGTTTAGTATTTAGAGTTTATTATCATTGGTAGATTTGCTTATTGACTTGGTTGCTCGCTTCCTTTTTTTTAAATATAGATATATATATTTTTCCTTTTTCTCCTTTTGTGAGTGTGTATGTGTATGCTTCTATATGTAATTTTGTCTGTATAGCTTTGCTTTTACCATTTGTCATAGGGTTCTGTCTGTCCTTTCGTTTTGTTTTCTTTTCTTTATAAGTACAATTTTAGTGCTTGTTATCATTGGTGGATGTATTTATTGGTTTGGCTGCTCTTCTTTCTTTCTATCTTTTTTTAAAGACTTTTAAATTATCTTATTTGTAATAATATTTTTTTATTTTAATAACTTTATTTTATTTTGTTATTTTTTTCTCCTTTATTTTCCCTCCCTTTTCTTCTGAGCCATGTGGCTGACAGGGTCATGGTGCTCAGGTCAGGTGTCAGTCCTGTGCCTCTGAGGTGGGAGAGCCAAGTTCAAGACATTGGTACACCAGAGACCTCCCGGCTCCACAAAATATTAAATGGCAAAAGCTCTCCCAGAGATCTCCACCTCAACACTAAGACCCAGCTCCTCTCAATGACCAGAAAGCTACAGGGCTGGACACCCTATGCCAAACAACTAGCAAGACAGGAACACAACCCCACCCATTAGCACAGAGGCTGCCTAAAATCATAATACAGTCACAGACACCCCCAAACACACCACTGGACGTGGTCCTGCCCACCAGAAAGACAAGATACAGCCTCATCCACCAGAACACAGGCACTAGTCCCCTCCACCAGGAAGCCTACACAACCCACTGAAGCAAACTTGGCCACTGGGGGCAGACACCAAACACAACGGGAACTACGAACTTGCAGCCTGCAAAAAGGAGGCCCCAAACACAGTAAGTTAAGCAAAATGAGAAGACACAGAAACACACAGCAGATGAAGGAACAAGGTAAAAACCCATCAGACCAAACAAATGAAGAGGAAATAGGCAGTGTACATGAAAAAGAATTCAGTGTAATGATAGTAAAGATGATCCAAAATCTGGGATAGAATGGAGAAAATACAAGAAATGTTTAACAAGCACCTAGAAAAATTAAAGAGCAAATAAACAATTATGAACAACACAATCAATGAAATTAAAAATTCTCTAGAAGGGATCAATAGCAGAATAACTGAGGCAGAAGAACAGATAAGTGGCCTGGAAGATAAAATAGTGGAAATAAGTACCACAGAGCAGGATAAAGAAGAAAGAATGAAAAGAATTGAGGACAGTCTCAGAGACCTCTGGGACAACATTAAACTCATGAACTTTCAAATTCTAGGGGCCCCAGAAAAAGAAATGAAAACAGAAAGGAACTGAGAAAATATTTGAAGAGATAATAGTTGAAAACTTCCATAATATGAGAAAACAAACAGTCAATCAACTCCAGGAAACACAGAGAGTCCCATGCAGGACAAAACCAAGGAGACAAATGCCAAGACACATATTAATCAAACTATCAAAAATTAAATAAAAAGAAGAAATATTAAAAGCAGCAAGGGAAAAACAACAAATAACATACAAGGGAATCCCCTTAAGATTAACAGCTGATCTTTCAGGAGAAACTCTGCAAGCCAGAAGGGAGTGGCAGAACATATTTAAAGTGATGAAAGGAAAAAAGCTACAACCAAGATTACTCTACCCAGCAAGGATCTCATTCAGATTTGACAGAGAAATTAAAAAATTTACAGGGCTTCCCTGGTGGCGCAGTGGTTGAGAGTCCGCCTGCCGATGCAGGAGACGCGGGTTCGTGCCCCGGTCTGGGAATATCCCATATGCTGTGGAACAGCTGGGCCCGTAATCCATGGCTGCTGGGCCTGCGTGTCTGCAGCCTGTGCTCTGCAATGGGAGAGGCCACAATGATGAGAGGCCTGCGTACTACAAAAATAAAAAGAAACTTTACAGAGAAGCAAAAGCTAAGATACTTCAGCACCACCAAACCAGCTTTACAACAAATGCTAAAGGAACTTCTCTAGGCAGGAAACACAAGAGAAGGAAAAGACCTACAGTAACAAACCCAAATCAATTAAGAAAATGGTGACAGGAACATACATATTGATAACTACCTTAAATGTAAATGGATTAAATGCTCCAACCAAAAGACACAGACTGGCTTAATGGATACAAAACCAAGACCTGTATATAAGCTGTTTACAAGAGACCCACTTCAGACCTAGGGACACATACAGACTGAAAGTGAGGGGATGGAAAAAGATATTCCCTGAAAATGGAAATCAAAAGAAAGCTGAGGTAGCAATGCTCATATCAGACAAAATAGAGTATAAAATAAAGACTATTAAAAGAGGCAAAGAGGGACACTATATAATGATCTAGGGATCAATACAAGAAGAAGATATAATAATTGTAAATATTTATGCACTCAATATAGGAGTATCTCAATACAGAAGGCAAATGCTAACAGCCATAAAAGGAGAAATCAACAGTAACACAATCATAGTAGGGGACTTAAACACCCCACTTTCACCAATGGACAGATCATCCAAAATGAAAATAAATAAGGAAACACAAGCTTTAAATGACACATTAAACAAGATGGACCTAACTGATATTTATAGAACATTCCATCAAAAACAACAGAATACATTTTCTTCTCAAGTGCTCATGGAACATTCTTCAGGATAGATCATATCTTGGGTCACAAATCAAGCCTTGGTAAATTTAAGAAAATTGAAATCATATCAAGTATCATTTCCAACCACAACACTACGAAACTAGATACCAAATAAAGGAAACAATCTGTAAAAAAAATACAAGCACGTGGAGGCTAAACAATACAATGCTAATTAACCAACAGATTGCTAAGAAAATAAAGAAGAAATCAAAAAATATCTAGAAACAGATGACAATGAAAACACGATGACCCAAAACCTATGGGGTGCAGCAAAAGCAGTTCAAAGAGGGAAGTTTACAGCAATACAATCCTACCTCCACAAACAATTCAAATAACCTAATCTTACACCTAAAGCAATTAGAGAAAGAAGAACAAAAAAACCCCCAAAGTTAGTAGAAGGAAAGAAATCATAAAGATCAGATCAGAAATCAATGAAAAAGAAATGAAGGAAAGAGTAGGAAAGATCAATAAAACTAAAAGTGGTTTCTTGGAAAAGATAAACAAAATTCATAAATCATTAGCCAAACTCATCAAAAAAAAAAAAAGAAGGGAGAAGACTCAAATCAATAGAATTAGAAATGAAAAAGGAGAAGAAACAACTGAAACTGCAGAAATACAAAGGATCATGAGAGATTACTACAAGCAACTATATGCCAAAAAAATGGACATCTGGAAGAAATGGACACATTCTTAGAAAACCACAACCTTCTGAGACTGAACCAGGAAAAAACAGAAAATATAAAGAGACCAATCACAAGCACTGAAATTGAGACTGTGATTAAAAATCTTCCAACAAACAAAAGGCTAGGACCAGATGGCTTCACAGGAGAATTCTATCAAACATTTAGAGAAGAGCTAACACCTATCCTTGTCAAACTCTTCCAAAATATAGCAGAGGGAGGAACACTCCCAAACTCATTCTATGAGGCCACCATCACCCTGATACCAAAACCAGACAAGGATGTCACAAGGAAGAAAACTACAGGCCAATATCACCAATGAACATTGATGCAAAAATCCTCAACAAAATACTAGCAAACAGAATCCAACAGCACATTAAAAGGATCATACACCATGATCAAGTGGGGTTTATCCCAGGAATGCAAGGATTCTTCAATATACGCAAATCAATCAACGTGATACACCATATTAACAAATTGAAGGAGAAAAACCATATGATCATCTCAATAGATGCAGAGAAAGCTTTCGACAAAATTCAACACCCATTTATGATAAAAACCATCCAGAAAGTAGGCAGAGAGGGAATTTACCTCAACATAATAAAGGCCATACATGATAAACCCACAGCCAACATCGTTCTCAATGGTGAAAAATTGAAACCATTTCCTCTAAGATCAGGAACAAGACAAGGTTGTCCACTCTCACCACTACTATTCAACATAGTTTTGGAAGTTTTAGCCACAGCAATCAGAGAAGGAAAAGAAATAAAAGGAATCCAAATTGGAAAAGAAGAAGTAAAGCTGTCACTGTTTGCAGATGACATGATACTATACATAGAGAATCCTAAAGAAGCTAGCCGAAAACTACTAGAACTAATCAATGAAGTTGGTAAAGTAGCAGGATACAAAATTAATGCACAGAAATCTCTTGCACTCGTATACACTAATGATGAAAAATCTGAAAGTGAAATTAAGAAAATACTCCCATTTACCATTGCAACAAAAAGAATAAAATACCTAGGAATAAACCGACCTAAGGATACAAAAGACCTGTATGCAGAAAACTATAAGACACTGATGAAATAAATTAAAGATGATTCAAATGGATGGACAGATATACCATGTTCTTGGATTGGAAGAATCAACAATGTGACAATGACTATACTACCCAAAGCAATCTACAGACTCACTGCAAGCCCTATCAAACTACCAATGGTATTTTTCACAGAACTAGAACAAAGTATTTCACAATTTGTTTAGAAACACAAAAGACCCCGAATACCAATGCAATCTTGAGAAAGAAAAATGGAACTGGATGAATCAGGCTCCCTGACTTCAGATTATACTAAAAAGCTACAGTAATCAAGACAGTATGCTATTGACACAGAAACAGAAATATAGAACAATGGAACAGGATAGAAAGTCCAGAGATAAACCCATGCACATATGGTCACCTTATCTTTGATAAAGGAGGCAAGAATATACAATGGAGAAAAGATAACCTCTTCAATAAGTGGTGTTGGGAAAACTGGACAGCTATTTGTAAAAGAATGAAATTAGAACATTTCCTAACACGGTCCAGAGAAATAAACTCATAATGGATTAAAGACCTAAATGTAAGGCCAGACACTTTAAAACTCTTAGAGGAAAACACAGGAAGAACACTCTATGACGTAAATCACAGCAAGATCCTTTTTGACCCACCTCCTAGAGAAAAGGAAATAAAAACAAAAATAGACAAATGGGACCTAATGAAACTTAAAACCTTTTGCACAGCAAAGGAAACCATAAGCAAGACCAAAAGACAACCCTCAGAATGGGAGAAAATATTTGCAAATGTAGCAATTGACAAACAATTAAACTCCAAAATTTACAAGTAACACATGCAGCTCAATATCAAAAAAACAAACAACACAATCCAAAAATGGCAGAAGACCTAAATAGTCATTTCTCCAAAGAATATATACAGATTGCCAACAAACACATGAAAGGATGCTCAGCATCACTAATCATTGGAGAAATCAAAACTGCAATGAGGCATCACCTCACACCAGTCAGAATGGCTATCATCAAAAGTCTACAAACAGTAAATGCTCGAGGGGGTGTGGAGAAAAGGGAACCGTCTCGCACAGTTGGTGGGAATGTAAAGTGATACAGCCCCTATGGAGAACAGTATGGAGGTTCCTTAAAAAACTAAAAATAGAACTACCATATGACCCAGCAATCCCACTACTGGACATATACCCCTAGAAAACCATAATGCAAAAATATACATGTACCATAATGTTCATTGCACTACTATTTATATAGCCAGGACATGGAAGCAATCTAGATGTCCATCGACAGATGAATGGATAAAGAAAATGTGGCACATGCATACAATGGAATATTACTCAGCCACAAAAAGAAACAAAACTGAGTTATTTGTAGTGAGGTGGATGGACCTAGAGTCTGTCATACAGAGTGATGTAAGTCAGGAAAAGAAAAACTAATACCGCATGCTAACACATATATATGGAATCTAAAAAAAATTAAAAATAAAAATGGTTCTGAAGAACCTAGGGGCAGAACAGGAATAAAACTCAGACATAGAGAATGGACTTGAGGACACAGGGAGGGGGATGGGTAAGCGGGGACGAAGTGAGAGAGTGGCATAGGCATATATACACTACCAAATGTAAAACAGATAACTAGTGGGAAGCAGCCGCATAGCACGGGGAGATCACCTTGGTGCTTTGTGACCACCTAGAGGGGTGGGATAGGGAGGGTGTGAGGGAGACGCAAGAGAGAAGAGATATGAGGATATATGTATATGTATAGCTGATTCAGTTTGTTATAAAGCAGAAACTAACACACCATTGTAAAGCAATTATACTCCAATAAAGATGTTAAAAAATAAAATAAAATTTTTAATGTTATCTAATTTACTTTATCTAGGTTTTGGATGAAAAGCTTGATATGTTGCCTCACACATAAAAAATGTGCTGAATGAACCAAGACAAAAAATTGCAATAATGTCCATAGAATGCTTCACTTAATACAGCAGACTTATGTCTAAAATACAATTCATGTACTGATTTATTCAATTACATTTTTCAGTGTTTTGTTTTGTAGGTAATATATGCCTTATCTTTATGTATGTGTTTTTCTTTAAATTTTTGGATTTCTTTTTTTTTTTTTTTTTTGCAGTACGCAGGCCTCTCACCGTGTGGCCTCTCCTGTTGCGGAGCACGGGCTCAGGATGCACAGGCTCAGTGGCCATGGCTCACGGGCCTAGCCACTCCGCGGCATGTGGGATCTTCCCGGACCGGGGCACGAACCCGTGTCCCCTGCACCGGCAGGCTGACTCTCAACCACTGCGCCACCAGGGAAGCCCTGGATTTCATTTTAACTAGTATCTCTCAATCAAACTGTGCTTTTTATACACACTAGAACAACTTGTGTTTTAAAGGAAAGCTACAGATAATACATTTTAAAGTAACAAATATGTACTTAATAATTAAAATTATCATATCATTTATTATACATGTTTTTTTATTTATAGCTTTTTTAAAATCAAGGTATTAATATCTAGAAAGTAAGACTGTCCTATATCACTCAGTCACTAGGAATTAAACTTAAAAATCAAGATTAGCTTAAATCATATATATATATATATATATATATATAGTTTTGGAATTAAATTGTACTTTTACTACTTTTTTATTTTATTTGCTATTTTTTATATGAATAAAATCCTTCCCAATTGAAGCAGAGGAAACACTTTAAGTGCTCAAGAGAGACGGTGTTTAGCATATTGCTAGGAGATCACATTTACATCTTTCATAATAACAGCAGTAATTATGTGCTTCCTGGTGCAGCACATTAGAAACACTGACAGTTATGTCTCAGCACGCCACAGAATTAACTCATACAATCTTGCTCATCTATTTCAAGCAGCTCATCTGCCAAGCTGACCTATACTGTAATCAAACTAAATTGTACATTTTTGCTACATTTGCATTTTATTTCCAATTTTCATACACACACTTCTCATTCATTCTCTGAAATAGCCTTGCTGTAAGTAAGACTCGGTAAATGAATTTTCTCCTCTCAATTTCCAGTTCGATAAAAAAAAGCATAAAATTTCTGAAAGTTATAAGTCCCAGTATAGTAATGTATTTCATTTTCTCTAGATTTCAGTGAATATCATATCTTTATAATTTATACTTCCTGGAAAAAAGACAGAGTTATCTGGACTATTCCCTTAACACTTACATTGTTTGAAAGAACTAGTACAATTTTACCAATTGAGGTCAAGTCCTCAAATTCTTTTTAATAATACATTTAAATGTTAGAAAGTAGTCATTTTAGAATGTGAGGTACTAAATGTCCTTTCAACCATGGGTACGGCTGTTGTCTTGGAGGCATAGCATTTCCACTTTATTTCATGAAAATATTCAAACCCTCTTTACTTTATTGCCCTTATGTGTAAAAATGAACATAATATTTACCTGTCAGGGTTGTTAAACATGATAATTTTATAAATGTATGTGAAGTACTTAGCATAGTGTCTAGCAACATGTAGGTGGTCCAGAAACGTCCATTACTACAATTCTTTTTTTTGTTGCTGTTATGAAACACAATATGTATTTTATCTTTCCAACTCTTATCAGCCAGTGGATTTAAAATAAAACCCTGTCTTTTGAACGTTTTTTTTGTGTGTGTGTGTGAAAATTATATGTATATGTGGGATTTTATAATAAAAATTTACTGCTTATTCATAACCATATATTTTTTATACCTGACATGGTGTTGAGTTCCTTTAAGCATATCCTTTAAATTTTGCAAGGAGTTTTTAGCAAAGTTCTGGCTTTCATGCTTGAAATAAGACTCCTTACTGTGGTGAACTGTAATCACCCTAAAGAGTATCCTAGGCTCTCTTACTAGGGAGTCTAATATAGTAGCAGAAATATTTCTTTAGAATAATCCCAAGTATCAGGTCCTCTGAGGTGAAATGCCTTAAATAAATAATATGACTATACTGTGGATGGTGGGTTGGTTTTTCCCCTAAACATGTTATTGCACAGGCTGCTTGTTTTCTACTTTAGTATCTGTTCTCATTTCTCGTATTAGAATATCTGCAAATCCCAACCTTGTTTGCAGTTAGTGCAGCCTGGTACCAAGTTTTGGCCAGTAACACTGACATGTAAATGAATGTGCTATACATCAGCTTCCAGGAAATCTCATAAACGGTCTTTTCCCACTTCTCCCTTTTCCTCGCACCTGTTGCCTGGAATGAACAGCTTTATCTACCATCTTGGATTTTGAACCATCATATTTTGGAGATCAGAAAAGAGAGAAAAGAAGCAAAAGAACAAAGAAGACTGCTAAATTTATGGGTCTTGTAGAACCACCATTTAGTCATGATCTACTTGTATTTTGACTTCTTTTTTGTCACTCATAAATAAGACTTATATTTGCTTAAATACCCTTACATTTCCTAGAGCATGGAGGCAAAACTGACAACACCTTCTTTTATGAGATATATTTATTTTTCTATAACTTGTTTTCCCTAGAGAACTTCAGTAACCTTTTAATTTCAATTGCATAGTATCCATTTTACTATTGGATGGGCAAGTTCTAAAACTTGTTTCAATTATAAATTTTTCATAAGAGGATATAACTTATTTTTTTATAATTTGTAAAATAAACAATGTTTTAACTCTGTGTTGAAAAACTTGAAGGCATCCCTTTCTTATCATAGTCTGACTACTGATACATTACTACTGATAATTGGTGGTAGAAAATTAAATTACACACTTACCTTATTCTGTACAAAAACAATGAATTGCTTATCTTTTTGAAGTATACGTATTGATAGCTTTCAAAAATACTTTAAACATTACTTGGTTGCCTTTGTTGGATGGCAGAAATGTGGAAGCTTAGATTACTTGACATGGTTTCAAACCATAGAAAAAGACAAAAGAATAATATTTATACTTTATGTTTTTTCATAGTTATTTTTATTCAATTATTTCATAGTGTAGCTATGGATGGGATTAATGGCAGGTTAAAAACTGTGAAAGAAGAAACCGAAACCATAGCAATCTAAATAATTCAAAATCAAACACAAAGGCAAAATGACTGAAACGAATTAAACATTAGTGTGCTGTGGGGAAAATTAAAGTAGAATTCCCCAAAGGAGAAAAGAGAAATCAGGAGAGTAATATTAAAGAAACAATGAACAAAATTTTTCCAAATTTGATGAAAACTTTAAAATTATATTTATGAAGCTCAAGAAATATGACAAAAAACTACATTAGGAAATATCATAATCAAACTTAGAATCACTGATAAAGAAAACATCTTAAAAGAAGCCAGAGGGAAAAAGCATATTACATGTGGAAGAAAAAAAATTATAGTCCTCATGGGAAACAGTGCAATAAAAAATAAGTTGGAGTGACAGCAGGAAAGTGCTGGAAAAATAATAAAAGAAACAAATTCAGTTAACATAGTACTCTATGGCAAAGTGTGAGAGTGTGAAAACCCTATATCTCTCAAAGAATTGAACTTGTAATTAAAAATCCTTAAGAAGAAAACCTTCCAGAATCAAATGACCTTAACAGTAGGATTTTGACATGCTGTTTCTAAAATTCATTTGTAAAGAAAATTCAGCTAGAATACAGAGGCAACTCAGAAACAGAAAGACAAATCTGGAGGACAACCACTTGATTGCAAGATTTAACTATCAAGACAAGATAGACAAACATATTAATGAAACAGAATAGAAAGCCGAGAAATAGACCTATACATATATGAATGGCTAATTTTTCACAAAGATGCAAAGAAAATTCAGTACAGAGAGAATAGAGTTTTCAACAAATGGCGATAGAACATTTGGATATCCATACACAAAACAATGAAGAATATTCAAAATTTAGCACGTATTAGATCATAGTCCTAACTTCAATACATAAGTCTCTAAAACTTGTACAATTAAATATAGGGGAAAATCTTTGTGACCTTGTGCAATGCCAAGATGTATTACATGACATAAAAACATGGCCCATAAAAGGAAAAGAATGGTAAACTGGAGTACATCAAAGTTAAAATTTTCTGCTCATTAAACAACACTATTAAGTGAATAAAAAGACAAGTTTTAGAATGTGGAAAATATCTCTAGATCATATATTTGATAAAGAACTTATATGCAGAATATGTAGAGGTAGAACTCTTAAAATATAATACTAACACATTAAAGTATAGGTAAATGATTTGAGCAGCACTTTACCACAAAAGCTAAATAGATGACAAATGAGCATCTGAGAAGATGCTCAATATCACTAGTTAGATTAATGGGAGTTAAAACCACAGTGAAATACCACTGCACAACTATTAATATGGCTAAAATTCAAAAGACTGACCATACCAAGTGTTAGTGAGGATTTGGAGTAACAAACTCATACACTGTTGGTGGAAATGAAAAATGGTATATCCACTTTGTACAATAGTTTGCCAGTTTCCTCATAAGGTATCATACAGATATCATGATTCAGCTTTTCCAGTTTTTAGTATTTATCCCAAAGAAATGAAAGCATAAGTTCACTAAAATTATTATACAGTAATATAGCAACTGTATTTGTAATATAAATTTTACAAATTTGTAGTAACTTCAAACTGAAAACCCAAATGTCCATCATCTTATGAACAGATAAACAAATTGTGGTATATCTATGAAATGGAATACTACTTAGCAATGCGAAAAAATGGACTATTGATATGAACAACAAGATTGGTGAATCTCAAAATAGCCATGCTAAATGAAAGAAGAAAAAGATAATACATACAGAATGATTTAATTTATATGAAATTCTAGAAAATGAAAACAATGTGTAGTGACAGAAAACAAATCAGTCATTTTTCTGGGACAGACAGAGGGGAGTGGAAGAGTGGAATTATAAAGGGGCATGAGTCAACTTTTCAGGTTGATGAATATGTTCATTATCTTGATTTAGTGATTTTAGTGATGATATCCTGAGTATATACATATCTAGTTGTACACTTTAAATATGTATTGTATGTTGGTCAGAACTCAATTATACACCAAAAAGTAACTATTCATTAATATAACCCTTTCATTCCAGTAACACTGATGACCATATAATGATATTCATTACATAAAAATAAATATATTATTTCTGAAATATATCTAAGGTTTTACCTCCTTATAAACTTTTCCTTTTCTGCATTTTTCGAGGCTTTGAGAGAGTGCTGATTATCCTTCTAACTTAGGACTGTTACCCTCTCATGACAACCAAGAATTAATTATCTGGTATCTTTTCTAATCCTTTTATATTTTATAGGTAGAAGAAAAGGCAACGATATAAACTCTGTGATTCTGTCAGTTTTTCAGATGTTTAATACTTTGATCAGTGTTTTCACTAGTATTAAAAAAGGAAATATCTGAGAATCCAACAGTACACAAAACATGTGTGAAAACCAAGCTCTAATGTTCATGAAAAGTTATCATGTGGAGAGCTCTTGGTCATTTTTAGACCTGTATTGTGAAAGTATCCACATGTGCCCTTTCCGAAAAAAATTCTGTATTCTGGGGCTTCCCTGGTGGCGCAGTGGTTGAGAACCCGCCTGCCAGTGCAGGGGACACGGGTTTGAACCCTGGTCTGGGAAGACCCCCCATGCCGCGGAGCACCTGGGCCCGTGCTCCACAACTGCTGAGCCTGTGTGCCATAACTACTGAAGCCCACGTGCCTGGAGCCCATGCTCCACAACAAGAGAGGCCACTACAATGAGAAGCCTACGCATCGCGACGAGGAGCAGCCCCTGCTCACCGCAACTAGAGAAAGCCCGCACGCAGCAATGAAGACCGCACACAGCCAAAAATAAATAATTAAAAAAAAATCTGTATCCTGCATAAGAGTTACAGGCTAAGAGGAAGGCAGCTGCTAGCAAGGTAGTTTATATTGATTAATGTAATCCTATGACAGTACTATGAAATAGGAATTCTTTACCTAATTTATAAATTAGAAAATTAACTTGCCAGCTTTGAAACCACTCTCCTGCATCATACAGGTTTTAAGGAAAAACAAAAAATATCTCTGTGGAAGAAACAAGGCCAAGAAGCTGGGAAGGGAGCTCTTAGTAAAATCATGCCTCCTGCAGTCACTCAGAACATAGGCGAAAATTATAGAAAATGACAAAACTATAGACTCACTGTGTAACCTGTGGAAGATAACTCTACCTCTTTACAACTCTGCTTCCTCATTGAAAAGTGAAAGGATAGGTCAAATAATCCTAAAATTTTTTAGTTCCAGAATTAGATGATTCTGTGAGTGATGGGCAAAGTAAACATCAGATACAATGAAACACAGAGGAGGTCTATCTAGGGAAGATGCACTATCTCAGTCAAAGCAAAAACTTAAGCCTCCTGAATAAATGAATAGATAAATGTTTGATCTCTGCTCAACAATCAGGACTCCTGAAAGGCATTAATATCTTCTGGAGCTTATCTTCTGTGAGTCAATGATTGTGCTGTAGGAATTTTTTCTCAATCATACTATATGTTATTAAGTTATTCATTAAGGGGTATAATTATTCACACAAAAATGGGTTCACTTCACAGTAGCTTTTAAATGTACTTTATGATACATGATGCATTTTTAATTAGAGGTCATCTGTTAAAACTCAGTTCATTAATGCGTTAGCCTTTTATGCATGAAAATTGGTTCCAAATTTGTAATCTACAAGCCTGGAATCCTCTTTACCATAACATAATCTGCTGTAAATATATTTAATAAAAATTGAACATAGTTATTGGGTAAAAGAACATTTATATTCCTACTTAGCAACTTCACAGACCATTATTGGTGAACAATTCATATTATTTTATAAAACAAAAAGACAAATTAATTTGTTTCTATAATCTAAATTTATAGTCAGAATTAAACTGCTAGTAAATTTTTTGCTAACAATTTTGTTATAAATCAGTTAATTAAAATAGCTGATA
Organism: Orcinus orca; assembly: GCF_937001465.1. NCBI lineage: Eukaryota > Metazoa > Chordata > Mammalia > Artiodactyla > Delphinidae > Orcinus > Orcinus orca. The sequence continues at coordinate 24,429,629 of NC_064563.1, forward strand.
TTGAATTGGTTATGTACATTTACTGCATTTAAATGTTATAATAAGGGAGTCCCCTAGAAAATAATATTTAAAACTCATCGTGAAATTTGAAGGTTCTTAAAAATTGCCAAAGAAATCCTTTAATGCTTTCCAAGGCAGCATGGTTCAGTGACTCACAGAGCGATTGAAATTTGAAATTCTAATCTCAGCTTTTAATTCACCTACTGGGTGATGCTGGGCAAGGCACGTAACCTCACTGATCTTTCATTTGTAAAACTGGATTTGTGGAAACATTGCTGTAAAGAGCTGTAAATAAATATAAGTAGCTATTAGAGAATGAATTCCAACATTTACGCCATAAAAATCAAAAGAATCTAATTGCTATTGTTTAGCATGAAACATCGACCCTAACGCAAGGAGTTAATAGAAGTATTATGAGTCATGGACTCTGTGAGCCTTTGAAACTCATTAATCTGACACAAAGCTGATAAATTAAATTTAAAAAGGCATTGATTAAAAATAGATCATAAAGATCACGTTGAATTCAATATAATGATAGAACATAAGTTTCAAAACATCAAGAATATTGCAATCCATAATCCATATCTGTGCTTATGCTTGTTGCTATAAATATGATTTGATGCTTCTTGCACTTAGCTGGGTTGAGGCAGAATAATTAAGTGTATATAATATCTGGTACCATTAGTAATATAGGTCAACATTAGGGAAAAATAAATTTTAATTTCTTTGCTTCCACAAAGTAAGCTAATAAGGGAAATATAGATATTACCTCAAGACTACCCTTCCTGATGAGAGTTCCAATGAAGGCATGATGGGAGTCAGGGGGAAAAAGAGAGGTGCAAACCAAGGTACTTCTAAAGAAAAGGTGTGGCAGTGTCCCTGGCTCCTTCTTCCCACGTATCTTGGGCGTTTGTGTTCATTGTGAATCCTGAATCTGAATTAGATACTTTTTACTGAGTTTCAAAAACATGAAAAGATTCTTTCAGAAGAGAAAATGACTGTTTTCTTAGCGGTTTAATTTATGACTTCAAGTTTTAACTTCTTATTGCTTATTACTATTAGTATGTAGCATTTCAATGTACTCATATCACATAAGAAAACCACAGGACTTAGTTGTAATAAGGTGACTACCAGCAGAATAGGAGTAGGAGTCCATTAGTGCCTTCTTACATATTGTACGTTTTTCCATTTTTTTTTCAGTAAGATATTGACATACATCAGAAAAAACAAATCTCTTTTCCCATAACTAAACATGTCAGAATTCATATTGATAAAAATCCAGCATTTTCTCAGTCTGCAAATGGCAAAATGTCTAACTTTGCATATTTGCCTACCATTTCATACCACATGTGCCTTGATCTGCTCACTTGGGGAGGGACGGATTTTAGCCACAACATTGCTGGGTATGAGTTAAGTGAGAGAGAGATCATGCATGGATCAGTGAAATCCTATCATGACTTGACCCTCTGGCATGGATATCCAAACAGAATGATTATTGCCATGCTTGGAGATGGAAACTGAAGCTCAGGCCAGTGGCTTGAGCATTCACCTCTCACTTTAAGGACAGCCAGCAGTTTAAATCCTCTTTATTATATTTGCCTTTAATTCTAGACACTTAAGGGAATATAACATTATTAACCAAATTAAGATATCCGTTTGAAGTTATTTCCCCAATGAGTAAAAAAAGAAACCACCACTGCTACATGATCATGAATGGGAACATTTGCAAACACTCAGTAAATACTTGCTAACTAGCATCAGTGGAATCGCTAGCAGCTAGTGGTGTCGTTGACAACCAGTGTTTAAGGATAATTGATTGGTACAATTGGTACCAATGGTACAAAGTCAGGCTGGATGGATGCCAGTCCTGGGGGAATGCCAAAGAACTCTGATTTGACCCTGTCCATTTCAATGCAAACTAATTTCAACATATTTGTAGAGGACACAAATAAGAGAGATAGTGGCTCAGTGACTGATAGAATCTAAATTTTTAAAAAATTGTATAAGATAAAAACATTAAAATGTGATTGTTAATATTTAACATGCATAAAGGTGTTGATGTGCTCTAGATATTAAATTTAATAACAAAGTTCATAAGGGAAGACTTTTGTCTTTACAGCAACTCTTGCATGGATTTTGTTTAAGTGCAAATTCATAATGAGCCATAAATGATATGGCTGCTACAAAGCCCAATGCCATTTTTGGCTATAGTAACAGAAGCCTCATGTAAAGTTCAGTGAGGGAATGAGAAATTATCACTGGGCTCTGCACTGAAATTTTATTTGGTTCTGAGCAGCACATTCAAAGCAGACATGACAAGTTATTGATGTCTGAAAACGTATGCTAAAGCTGATGAAAGTTCTATGAACAATGTCACCTGCGTAGCACATGAAATAACAAGAGATTGAGGCCACAATCAGAGCTGCTGGAGGAAATTCAATCTGGCAAGACAGGGATGCTATTTGGCAATCGTGAAACACACAGTAAAGAATCCAGGATTATTCAGGTAAGTCATCCTTATGGTAGAAAGTCATCATCATAGAGAAGGGCAACTGTCTTCAAGCTAAAGATAGTGGAATTGTCAAAGAGAAGGCAAGGTTGCACTCCTAAAGGGATTGGTTTTCTGAGGCAGATGCTCAGACAGACCCTAACAAGGACTGTGAAAAAACTGGTTATGTATTTAAGATCAGGTAGAAGCCTACAATTTAGAATTGCGGGGCCTAGATAGCGCTAGACTAACACTATCAAGGATAAATATATGAGCTATTTAAAGCATTTCTGTTTAAATTTAGATAAGAATTTACATCTGTTATAGTAAATATGTGACAGCTGAACCACAATTCCACCCTTCTGCATCCTTGGCAGAAATTGCTGTATATTCATGACATCCTTACTCACTAAAGAGACATGTAGCCTCAAAATTATTTTTATTTTTAAAACAAGACTTCAGATCAACACTACATTTAGAAGAATTAGCAGACAAGATGAAACATACAGATTGGGTATATTGGGCTCAGAGAAGGATGAAAAGATTAGAAATGAAAAGATAAGAGTGTGAACAGATAGAAAATTGATACAGCACATTCTAATTCTGGAAGGAAGATCTCACCCAATATTCATGAAAATGTTTTCCTCTCTAAGATAATATGTTAGAAATGAGGGTCAGTGTAAATATGATGGATAAGAGCCTGGATTCTGCAACCAGTTTGAATCCTGGCTCCATCAATGAGTACCTGCATTAGGTTAGCAAATTCTACAGCCTCTCTATACCATTCATGTCTGTAAAATAAAACAGGGATGCTGTGAGAAGTAATGAGTTAATACATTTGAATCGGTGCTAGCAGCACCTGGCACAAAGTAAAAGCTCCAGAAATATTAGGTATTCATTATAAATGTTTAAATATAATTTTTAAAACAGTCTTATGCAAAGCAAGGTAGTAAAGTATCATAGCATAATTCTGGAGTGAGATTGCGCTAGATCTGAATCCTGGCTCTGCCATGTATTAGTGAGGTGATTTTAGCCAATTTAAGCAAGTATCCTCACTTGTAGAGGGGAAATAATCCTACCTGACTCTTAATTTGTTGTAAGGTTTAAGCACAACACACACAAACTTATATACATATATAAAGAATTTATAATACAGAATTTGAAATAGAGCAGAATCTTGATAAATGAAAGGTATTAGGATCATTGCTGTTAATACAAGTTATGAACTTCAGTCAGCTCACTGTTTCATTGTTACAGAATGAATGAACTATTATCTCAGCAAAATAATATAAAAATCAAGTTTAATGTGAGATAAACTTTATTGGAAGCTGAAATCCTTGCCAGATTTGCAAGGATATAAAACTCTCGGCTCAAAAACAGTAGTTTTCCCATACTTTGCCTTCCTTTCAAGAAAGAAGAAAGGCAAATCTGAACAATGGCAGCTGAAAATGTTTGTATATATTTGGTGACAATCAGTGAAAATTACATTTCAAAATGTCCAAACTGCAGTATTAAAGAAATAATTATAGGAGGTTTATTATTATCATTTAGGAATGTGGCCTCAAACTTATCTAAAACCTTGTCTTTTAAAATTTTTCCATCGTAATATATTCAAAGCTAAAAATAAGTGAATAATGCACGATCAAAGGAGTGTTTTTAATTGCATTGCTTTCACTGTAATAACCTAAAGTACAGAGTTTAGTAACCTCAAGCACTGGAGGAGTCTATCAAAATGTCAATGAAATGCCTATTAAAACAGAGATAAACAAAGCACAGATACCATACCATGTGTAGCCTGATCCTGATAAGTGGTAATAAAACTTAACGGGGTGCATTCATACTACACTTTATCTAAAAATCTCAGTAACTTTTAGAAAAGGTAATTTATCCCAGATCATTATTTTGAGGCTGTTTTGAAAGAATCAGGGTATCTTTTCTTCTAAAACAGAAGCACAGTTAAAAAAAAATTTTTGCTTATACATCAGACATATTCACTGGAAAAAAAAATAAAGGCTAGACAAACAAATCCAAAATTTTTCAAAGGGAAAAACAGAATTTTGCCTGAAGTTTTGTAGAACGGATCCTGAAATGTACATCAATCTGCTTAGAAGTCTAATATGTGATTTTACTTATAACAGCTATTGAAATGATTGAGAAATAGACTGTGACTCACATGAGATGTGAACCTGAGGACTCTACAGCCACTTTGAGTCCCTTTGGAACCACAGCTGTGTGACTTGTGTAGAAAAATAAAAATGCAGGCATTTGCTCCAAAAATGTTGTGATATAGAGTTTGTTCTACCATTTCCCTTTTCTATACCTCTCTTGTCTATCTCCAAATTCGTTCTTTAGGAATTCTTACCTCCCAGCACACTTCTTTCTGCACAAGGTTCCCAGGCTGCACTCCGAATGCAAGGCTAGGTGGTGATGTGAAGAAAATATAGTGTAAGGAATGGAACTGTGAACTGGTTTCCTGAAAAAGTAGGTTTTTATCGTACACTTTTATTATTATGAGTAACCATGGACAAATCTCTTAACTTCGGTTATCTTTACGAAATAAAGAGCTTGGGTTAAATTTTTTTTCTGAATCTAGCCCAAATACTGGTATTTCAAAAAGCTGATATTAATGCACATAAAAATGCAAATGCCTACCAAACTGATTTAAAGATCATTTAAGAAAAAGTTATGTGATTTTTCAGATGGTGTAAAATACTGGTGTGACAAATTTTGACCAGTAAAGAGAGGGTTTCTTTATTTAGGAAAGAAGAAATATTTTCTCATATTCCTTACATAATAACTACCCCTTCTTATTTGTATTAGCCAAGATAGGCTAAGTTTTGCTATCAGATTTGGGCTTGATAGTTTTAACAAAAAAGGTTTATTTCTTACTTATCCTCCATGCCTAGTGTGGGTTAAGAGTGGAAGCCTTGGCTCAAAGCTGTAAAACAGAACCAGGCTGTTTGGATGCTTCATTCGGACACATGTTTCACAATTACTGTGGTGTAAGAAGAGGGAGACAGAAAATTGACCATCAAAAATGAAATACCTAGTCCAAAAGTAGTACGCATTTCTTCTACTCACATATCACTGGCCAGAAATAATCACATGCCTATGTACAAGCTCAGTGGACAGGAACATGTATTCCTAACACTCAATATTGGCTAAAATTAGCAAGTTGATTATCTATGTAAAGTGCATCCAACTCTGCATCAATCTATTCATCTTTCTTTGTACAATGCATTGAATTGTGTACCTTTTTCTTTGCGTATCTATGGAAAATTTGATAGTATTCTTTAAACCTGTACTCAACCAACACTTGAGAGATTGAAACATCAAAATGCATTACAAGGATCATTGAACAGAGGAGAATTTGAATATGAAGCTGGGGTTTCATTTTGGAAACCCCAGAATTTGTCAGTGGAGTAAGGACCCAGAAGTACTATAACTCACAATCCATGCCATAGAATTTCATGCCTATTGAACCAGAAATCCACAATAAAAAGAGATCTAATTGCTCACACTAGAGATGTTTTCTAATTCTTTAAGATCAATGATTCATGAGATGAGATTTATTTAAAAACACCCTTGGCATGAAAGTGTCCATGATACTTCCTAAATATGAGATGGTATATCTCAAAAACTAAGATTGAAATGGGACACTCTTTCCTTCTGAAAAATTAATTTACACATAAAATAAAAAGAAAGTTCAATTTCAACACTGTAATTGTATTTCAGTTATCAGATTAAATCTGCAGAGGCTATTTAAAATTGTGCTTCCTTTCTCATTTAAAATTTTTTGAATTTTATTTATTTTTTTTATGCAGAAGGTTCTTATTACTTATATATTTTATACATTTTAGTGTATATATATCAATCTTAATCTCCCAATTCATACCAAAACCACCCCCCCCACCAACCCCGCTTCCCCCCTTGTGTGTTCTCTACATCTGTGTCTCTATTTCTGCCTTGCAAACCATTTCATCAGTACCATTTTCTATATTCCACATATATGCGTTAATATACAATATTGTTTTCCTCATTCTGACTTACTTAACTCTGTATGATAGTCTCTAGGTCCTTCCACATCTCTACAAATGACCCAACTTGGTTCCTTTTTATGGCTGAGTAATATTACATCATATATATGTGCCACATCTTTATCCATTCGTCTGTCGATGGGCATTTAGGTTGCTTCCATGACCTGGCTATTGTAAATAGTGCTGCAATGAACATGGGGGTGCATGTGCCTTTTTGAATTACGGTTTTCTCAGGGTATATGCCCAGTAGTGGGATGGCTGTCATATGGTAATTCTACTTTTAGTTTTTGAAGGAACATCCATACTGTTCTCCATAGAGGCTGTATCAACTTACATTCCCACCAACAGTGCAAGAGGGTTCCCTTTTCTCCACATCCTGTCCAACATTTGTTGTTTATAGATTTTCTAATGATGCCCATTCTAACTGGTGTGAGGTGATACCTCATTGTAGTTTTGATTTGCATTTCTCTAATAATTAGTGATGTTGAGCAGCTTATCATGTACCTCTTGGACATCTGTATGTCATCTTTGGAGAAATGTCTATCGAGGTCTTCGGCCCATTTTTAGATTGGGTTTTTTGTGTTTTTAATATTGAACTGCATGAGCTGTTTATACATTTTGGAGATTAATCCTTTGTCCATTGATTCATTTGCAAATATTTTCTCCCATTCTGAGGGTTGTCTTTTCATCTTGTTTATAGTTTCCGTTGCTGGGCAAAAGCTTTGAAGTTTCACTAGTTCCCATTTGTTTATTTTTCTTTTTATTTCCATTACTCTAGGAGGTGGGTTGAAACAGATCTTACTGAGATTTATGCTAAAGAGTGTTCTTCCCATGTTTTCCTCTAAGAGTTTCATGGTGTCTGGTCTTACACTTAGGTCTTTAATCCATTTTGAGTTTATTTTTGTGTATGGTGTTAGGCAATCTAATTTCACGCTTTTACATGTAGCTGTCCAGTTTTCCCAGCACCCCTATTGAAGAGACTGTCTTTTCTCCATTGTATAGCCTTGCCTCCTTTGTCATAGATTAGTTGACCACAGGTGTGCGGGTTTATCTCTGGGCTTTCTATCCTGTTCCATTGATCTATATTTGTGTTTTTTGTGCCAGTACCATATTGTCTTGATTACTGTAGCTTTGTAGTATAGTCTGAAGTCAGGGAGTCTGATTCCTCCTGCTCTGTTTTTTTCCCTCAAGATTGCTTTCGCTATTCGGGGTCTTTTGTGCCCCCATACAAATTTTAAGATTTTTTTGTTCTAGTTCTGTAAAAATGCCATTGGTTATTTGGTAGAGATTTCACTGAATCTGTAGATTGCTTTGGGTAGTATAGTCATTTTCACAATATTGATTCTTCCAATCCAAGAACATGGTATATCTCTCCATCTGTTTGTGTCATCTTTGATTTCTTTCATCAGAGTCTTATAGTTTTCTGAGCACAGGCTTTTACCTCCTTAGGTAGCTTTATTCCTAGGTATTTTATTCTTTTTGTTCTATTGGGGAATGGGATTGTTTCCTTAATCTCTTTCTGCTCTTTCGTTGTTAGTGTATAGGAATGCCAGAGATTTCTGTGCATGAATTTTGTATCCTGCAACTTTATCAAATTCATTGATTAGCTCTAGTAGTTTTCTGGTGGCATCTTTAGGATTTTCTATGTATAGTAACATGTCATCTGCCAACAGCGACTGTTTTACTTCTTCTTTTCCAATTTGTATTCCTTTTATTTCTTTTTCTTCTCTGATTGCCATCTTTAGGAATTCCAAAGTTATGTTGAATAATAGTGGCGAGAGTGGACATCCTTGTCTTGTTCCTAATCTTAGAGGAAATGCTTTCAGTTTTTCCCCATTGAGAATGATGTTTGCTGTGGGTTTGTCAAATAGGGCCTTTATTATGTCAAGGTAGGCTCCCTCTATGCCCACTTTCTGGAGAGTTTTTGTCATAAATGGGTGTTGAATTTTGTTGAAAGCTTTTTCTGCATCTCTTGAGATGATCATATGGTTTTTATTCTTCAATTTGTTAATATGGTGTATCACATTGAGTGAGTTGCAAATACTGTAGAATCCTTGCATTCCTTAGATAAATCTCACTTGATCATGGTGTATGATCCTTTTGATGTGTTGTTGGATTCTGTTTGCTATTATTTTGTTGAGGCTTTTTGCATCTATATTCATCAGTGATATTGGTCTGTAATTTTCTTTTTTGTAGTATCTTTGTCTGGTTTTGTATCAGGGTGATAGTGGCCTCACAGAATGAGTTTGGGAGAGTTCCTTCCTCTGCAATATTTTGGAAGAGTTTGAGAAGGATGGGTGTTAGCTCCTCTCTAAATGTTTGATAGAATTCACCTGTGAAGCCATCTGTTCCTGGACTTTTGTTTGTTGGAAGATTTTTAATCACAGTTTCAATTTCATTACTTGTGATTGTTCTGTTCATATTTTCTGTTTCTTCTTGGTTCAGTCTTGGCAGTTTATACCTTACTAAGAATTTGTCCATTTCTTCCAGGTTGTCCATTTTATTGGCATAGAGTTGCTTGTAGTAGTCTTTTGTGATGCTTTGTATTTCTATGGTGTGTGTTATAACTTCTTTATTTCTAATTTTATTGATTTGAGTGCTCTCCTCTTCTTTCTTGATGAGTCTGGCTAAAGGTTTACCAATTTTGTTTTTCTTCTCAAAGAAACAGCTTTTAGTTTTATTGATCTTTGCTATTGTTTATTTTGTTTCTATTTCATTTGTTTCTGCTCTGATCTTTACAATTTCTTTCCTTCTACTAAACTCGGGTTTGTTTGTTCTTCTTTCTCTAGTACTTATAGGTGTAAGGTTGGTTTTTTATTTGAGTTTTTCTTGTTTCTTGAGGTAGGATTGTATTGCTATAAACTTCCCTCTTAGAACTGCTTTTGCTACATCCCATAGGTTTTGGGTCATCGTGTTTTTGTGGTCATTTGTGTCTAGTTATTTTTTTATTTCTTCTTTGCTTTCTTCAGTGATCTCTTGGTTATCTAGTAACATATTGCTCATCCTCCATATGTTTGTGTTTTTTACATTGTTTTCCCTGTAATTTATTTCTAATCTCATAGTGTTCTTTGTCGTAAAAGATGCTTGATATGATTTCAATTTTCTTAAATTTACCAAACCTTGATTTGTGACCCAAGATGTGATCTATCCTGGAGAATGTTCCATGTGCACTTGAGAAGAAAATGTAATCTGCTGTTTTCAGATGGAATGTCCTATAAATATCAATTACATCTATCTATAGTCTATTGTGTCATTTAAAGCTTGTGTTTCCTTATTAATTTTCTGTCTGAATGATCTGTCCATTGGTGTAAGTGTGGTGTTAGGTCCCCCACTATTATTGTGTTACTGTTGATTTCCCCTTTTATGGCTGTTAGCATTTGCCTTATGTATTTATGTGCCCCTATATTGGGTGCATATATATTTATAATTGTTATATCTTCTTCTTGAATTGATCCCTTGATCATTATGTAGTGTTTTTCCTAGTCTCTTGTAACATTCTTTATTTTAAAGTCTATTTTATCTGATATGAGTATTGCTACTCCAGCTTTCTTTTGATTTCCATTTGTATGGAATATCTTTTTCCATCCCCTCACTTTCAGTCTGTTTGTCTCCCTAGGTCTGAAGTGGGTCTCTTGTAGACAGTATATATATGGGTCTTGTTTTTGTATCCATTCAGCAAGCCTGTGTCTTTTGGTTGGAGCATTTAATCCATTCACATTTAAGGTAATTATAGATATGTATGTTCCTATTGCCATTTTCTTAATTGTTTTGGGTTTGTTTTTGTAGGTGCTTTTCTTCCCTTGTGTTTCCCACTTAGAGAAGTTCCTTTAGCATTTGTTGTAGAGCTGGTTTGGTGGAACTGAATTCTCTTAGCTTTTGCTTGTCTGTAAAGCTTTTGATTTCTCCATCGAATTTGAATGAGATCCTTGCCAGGCAGAGTAATCTTGGTTGTAGCTTCCTCCCTTGCATCACTTTAAGTATATCATGCCACTCCCTCTGACTTGTAGAGTTTCTGCTGAGAAATCAGCTGTTAACCTTATGGGAGTTCCCTTGTATGTTGTCATTTTTCCCTTGTTGCTTTTAATAATTTTTCTTTGTCTTTAATTTTTGCCAATTTGATTACTATGTGTCTTGGCTACTTTCTCCTTGGGTTTATACCGCCTGGGACTTTCTGTGCTTCCTGGACTTGGGTGGCTATTTCCTTTCCCATGTTAGGGAAGTTTTCCACTACAATCCCTTCAAATAATTTCTCGGGTCCTTTCTCTCTCTCTCCTCCTTCAGGAACCCTGTATTGTGAATGTTGGTGCATTTAATGTTGTCCCAGTGGTCTCTTAGGCTGTCTTTATTTCTTTTCATTGTTTTTTCTTTATCCTGTTCTGTGGCAGTGAATTCTACCATTCTGTCTTCCAGGTCACTTATCCGTTCTCCTGCCTCAGTTATTTGCTATTGATTCCTTCTAGTGCATTTTTCATTTCAGTTATTGTACTGTTCATCTCTGTTTGCTCGTTAATTCTTGTAGGTCTTTGTTAAATATTTCTTTCATCTTCTCAATCTTTGCCTCCATTCTTTTTCTGAGGTCCTGGATCATCTTCACTATCATTATTCTAAATTCCTGGAAAATTGCCTATCTCCACTTCATTTAGTTGCTTTTCTGGTGTCTTATCTTTTCCTTCATCTGTTCTATAGTCCTCTGCCTTTCCATTTTTGCTGTCTTTCTGTGAATGTGGTTTTCATCCACAGGCTGCAGGATTATAGTTCTTCTTGCTTCTGCTGTCTGCTCTCTGGTGGATGAGTCTATCTAAGAGGCTTGTGGAAGCTTCCTGATGGGACGGACTTGTGGTGGGTAGAGCTGGGTGTTGCTCTGGTGGGCAGAGTTCAGTAAAACTTTAATTTGCTTGTCTGCTGATGGGTGGAGCTGGGTTCCCTCCCTGATGGTTGTTTGGTTGGCCTGAGGCAACCGAGCACTGGAGCCTACAGGCTCTTTGCTGGGTCTAATGTTGGATTGAGGAGGCTCATGCCAAGGAGTCCTTCCCAGAACTTCTGATGCCAGTGTCCCTGTCCCTGTGGTGAGCCACAGCCACCCCCCAACTCTGCAGGAGACCCTCCAACACTAGCAAGTAGGTCTGGTTCAGGCTCCTATGGGGTCACTACTCCTTCCCTCTGGGTCCTGATGCACACACTACTTTGTGTGTGCCCTCCAAGAGTAGAGTTTCTGTTTTCCCCAGTCCTGTCAAAATCCTGCAATCAAATACCACTAGACTTCAAAGTCTGATTCTCTGGGAATTCCTCCTCCCGTTGCTGACACCCAGGTTGGGAAACCTGATGTGGGGCTCAGAACCTTGAGTGAACCTTGGGTAAACTTCTGTGGTATAGTTGTTCTCCAGTTTGTGAGTTGCCCACCCTGTGGTTATGGGATTTGATTTTATTGATTGTGCCCCTCCTACCATCTCATTGTGGTTCCTCCTTTGTCTTTGGATGTGAGGTATCTTTTTTGGTGAGTTCCAGTGTCTTCCTGTCGATGATTGTTCAGCAGTTAGTTGTGATTCTGGTGCTCTCACAAGAGGGAGTGAGTGCACATCTTTTCTCATTTAAATATTATTTTAAAGCATATTGTAATGAATAGACACTCATTTTATAGAGTATGGCTGAGTCATAACTACAAAACAAACCTATGGCCTTGCTCTTACAGTTTTAAATGCCAGTACATTCAGACATCATTTATTTTGCCACAATAGCAACTCACTCTAAGCATATTATCCGGCGAGAAAAACTATCTCATGGTACTTCAGGGGATCTATAATGCTTCACAACAAAGTTTGAAACATTCCAGAAATATAAAGAAAATGTTTAAAAGAGTTATCTCTTGCTTTCAAGAAAAGCAGTATTTATTTTAGTTAGGTGAAAAACTCCTAGTTTATAGACAAGTTTTGTTATTAAAATTGTATTTATAGGTCTGTTAGTTGGGATTCCAAATATGTTTTCTCAAAGGTGTACCACAATGTTATGTCTAGTAGTTGTTTCCCACAAAATTCCATTTAGCCCATATTGCATCTGAGCTAAATTACTGATAGAGCCCAGCTGAACCCTCGATCTAATATAAAACTTATCAAAAGATGCATGAGGGAGAAAAGAGAAATTGAGTCTCTTAACTGTTGAAATAAAAAAAATGTTTTTCTTCAGTTTCTTCCTGTATAATTTCTTCTGCCCCTAATCTCCACCTACTCCTATCCTCTGCCCCAGGCACCTATGTCATACCTTTGTATCATTTTAGCCTTCTAGAATAGATCATGGTGTTTCAGAACTAGCATGTTAAGCAGAAATATGAAAGTTAATCCAAATAACTTTCTACATTTCCTCTGATCTTAGATTTCATGGAGATAAAAATATATTAAAATAATTCACATTAACATATTTATGACCAATAAATGTAACATATGTCAACAAGAGGCTTTGTAGACAGTTCTAAAAAGAGAAATAGAGGCTCTGTTAGAGATAAATTTGTGTTAATAGCCTAACATTCATGGAACATTTTTGGGAGTCTGTACTTTCCCTTTCCCTCAGTTCTACTAATTCATTAGAATTTTTAATAGCTTTATTGCTTTATCTACATATTAATCTACAGATTCTCTAAAAGCTATATTCATTTCACAATTATAAAGTTATTTTGGGAATTGCATTTGTACCCTATATCTATCATAAGTTAATAATCTAGAATTAAAGCATTGTTTTGATGAACACAACAAAAATTGTAATTAGAGGTTTATGAGTTCACATAAATTTCAACATTTAATTCATTTGTATGATTTATTTTGTATTCCTATTGACATAGATAATTTAAAAATGGTAAAGTGTTATTATTTTTTTAAGATTTCACCTTGTAAACACAAGAGATGCTCTAATTAAAATCATTCATGAACTTGATAGAAAAATATAGAAGATTTGAATTTAAAAGTTGAACCATGTAGAAGATCTAATTATGTCTACAAATTCATGTCATATTTAAAATTTTTTAAAAGTACCTCAAATTTATGATAAGTACTAAAATTCTATGTAGTATATATAGTGTGATATAATAGAAACTTTCTGCTGTACAATAAGCCAGAACATGAGTATGTACCCAGTACAGGCTCCAGAAGAAAGAGAGAATAAAAGACAAAATCTGAGAAAATATATTAATACTTATATAAGTGACTAGAGGTTAGCATTCAGAATTAGTAAGGACTATAAATAAAGGACAATATGAAAAAATATAAAGAAGATCTACAAATCAATATGGAAAAATCAAATACCATAAAGAACACTAGATAATTACTACCTAAGTTTTCACAAAATCTTGGGAACTTCCTTAGACTTTGAACCTTAAAAATAAAATCACTTTGTCTATTACTTTAGTCTATTTCCATTTACCTTTTTACCCAAACGTGATTTCCCAGGTAGCTTCCTAATCTACCAGGACTGGGTGTTGTTCTCTGACTAATGCACTCATATAAACAGAAAATGTCATGGATATAAGATCAAAGAAGCAGGAGTAGGCGGGGAGAGCTCTCAGACCCTGAGGCAGGACTGCCATTTGTAAAAGAAGAACAGGAGGGAAGAGGATTGAGTAGGAAGACTCTCAGACTGAAGCACAATATTAAGAAAGCTTTGCCTAGACCTATGGGAAATCTGTTAGTCAAAGCCCCCTGTTATAGGGACCCCATAGCCCACAGAGATGGACCTGCAGTCATCATCCAGGAGCAATCCAGGAAAGTGTGGCCTTGGAGTGATCATGATATGATGATGGGTCCAAAGGGGGTGGCAGTGGGAGCTGTCAGCAAACTGTGCTCCCTAGTGTGGGAAATCTGAAGAGTACCTTTTCAAGGATGTCACAACCCATATTATGAATTAATAATTATCAATAAGCTTTAATGTGTACCTGTAGTAACCACGTGAGCTGTTTTATTCAACTGACCATTAATATATAATTATTTTATATTTTTCATGAAGGGAAAGATACATTCATTACATCACTGGATGATTTTTTTTAATGATTAAAATAAATAAATATAATAAGTTACAAGTAATACAGTAATTCCAAATAACATGTAAAGTTTCTGATAAATTGGAAAGTTAAACATAATCCAGTTAAAATTCAAGGAAGTGATATTCTAGAGGATAGTGCAGCAACTTGCTGTAGGATACGTAATGATTTGTCAGAATTTTAAAATATATTTGTGATTTGTCAGAATTTCAGCAAAATCAGGACCATGGAAAAATTTTAAATAGTATTTAAGGATTATGCAAATATATTTCAATATGTAACAATAAAGATCATGACAATTTTTTAAAAATCACAAATTATTAAAATATGAAGCAGTACGTCAGGCCTGCTTTCTCCAAGTCAAACTATAAAATGATGTTTAAGATTCTTGTTCTGGGCTTCCCTGGTGGTGCAGTGGTTGGGAGTCTGCCTGCCAATGCAGGGGACACAGGTTCGTGCCCCGGTCCAGGAGGATCCCACATGCCGCGGAGAAGCTGGGCCTATGAGCCATGGCTGCTGAGCCTGCACGTCCGGAGCCTGTGCTCCGCAATGGGAGAGGCCACAAGAGTGAGAGGCACGTGTACCGCAAAAAAAAAAAAAAAAGATTCTTGTTCAGTGAAACTTAACATGCAAATTATGTTTTAGTTCCTCAAGTTTTAGAGTGGGAAACAGGGTTAGCTGTTTCATTAGCTACTTCAGGTTTGTGAATCCTCTTCTTCAATCTATTTTTCCCAAGTAAGTTATGTTTCAGCACCAGGAGTCTTTTGAAAACCACCAAAATCTTCTGGAAACAGATCTGGCAATGACTGAATAAATAAACAAAATAGAAAGTAACAAAAATAAACATTACCATAGAAATATAGGCCAAGACACGTCTTTACTTCATCCAGTGTCTGCCTGAAAACATAGTAAACATTCCGTCAAGTACCTAAAGTCTCTGTCCCTTTAATGATATTTTTTTCCATAAATAGTGGCATCCCAATGAAGACTCAGGCCATAATTTAGCCAATTATCACAGGTTTGGTTCCTGGGAAGCAAATTCTGAAATAAAGGTTAACACACAGGAAGTTTACTAGGGCATGCTCTTCTTATCAACATATATGAAAGGGTGGGGAAATAAGAATGATTAGGCAAGAGAGAAGTTGGACTTCAATGAATTCTCAACAAAGGCCTTAGCCACAGTCTCAGGGAAAACTGAGTCTACAGGGCACTTCGGAGTTAACCTGAGTTGGGCAAAGGGGTCTGCCTTATTATTCACAATGTGCTAATCGTTCACTGGATCTGAACCTCCTCAGGAAGGACTCATACCCTTGTGCAAAGCCACTCACTTCAGCCAAGACCAACCTCAAAGAAGGCTGACAGGTGAAGGCTGTCTGCCAGGAGCACTTTCAAGCAGCTAAAAGAATAAGTCCTTCCATCCTGAAAAAGTATTAGGATAGTATGTCACAGTCTCCAGTGTACTTGTAAAGGAAATGATTAACTGGAGACTAAGAAGAAATACATCCTCACATAAGTATAGTCAACTGATCTTTGACAAGGGACAAAGACAACACACGGAGAAAAGATAGCTTCTTCAACAAATGCTGCTAGGGAGCTGAGGAAGATGGCTGAAGAGTAAGAGGTGGAGATCACCTTCCTCCCCACAGATACATCAGAAATGCATCTACATGTGGAACTGCTCCTACAGAACACCCACTGAACGCTGGCAGAAGACCTCAGACCTCCGAAAAGGAAAAAACTCCCCACGTACCTGGGTAGGGTAAAAGAAAAAACAGAGACAAAAGAATAGGGACGGGACCTGCACCAGTGGGAGGGAGCTGTGAAGGAGGAAAGGTTTCCACACACTAGGAAGCCCCTTCGTGGGTGGGTGGAGAATGCGGGTGGCAGAGGGGGGAAGCTTTGGAGCCGCAGAGGAAAGCGCAGCAACAGGGGTGCAGAGGGCAAAGCGGAGAGATTCCCGCACAGACGATCGGTGCCGACCGGCACTCACCAGCCCGAGAGACTTGTCTGCTCACCCGCCGGGTTGGGCGGGGCTGGGAGCTGAGGCTCGGACTTCAGTCGGATGCCGGGAGAGGACTGGGGTTGGTGGCGTGAACACAGCCTGAAGGGGGCTAGTGCGCCACAGCTAGCCGGGAGGGAGTCCGGAGAAAATTCTGGACCTGCAAGAGGCAAGAGACTTTTTCTTCCCTCTTTGTTTCCTGGTGCGCGAGGAGAGGGGATTAAGAGCGCTGCTTAAAGGAACTCCAGAGACGGGCATGAGGCGCGGCTAACAGCACGGACCTCAGAGACGGGCATGAGACGCTAAGGCTGCTGCTGTCGCCACCAAGAAGCCCATGTGCGAGCACAGGTCACTGTCCACACCTCCACTCCCAGGAGCCTGTGCAGCCCACCACTGCCAGGGTCCCAGGATCCAGGGACAACTTCCCCGGGAGAACGCACGGTGCGCCACAGGCTAGTGCAACGTCCTGCCACCTCTGCTGCCGCAGGCTTGCCCCACATCCATACCCCTCCCTCCCCCCAGCCTGAGTGAGCCAGAGCTCCCGAATCAGCGGCTCCTTTAACCCTGTCCTGTCTGAGCAAAGAACAGACGCCCTCAGGTGACTTATAAGCAGAGGTGGGTCCAAATACAAAGCTGAACCCAGGGAGTTGTGCGAACAAAGAAGAAAAAGAGAAATCTCTCCCAGCAGCGTCAGGAGAAGCAGATTAAAACTCCACAATCAACTTGATGTACCCTGCATCTGTGGAATACCCGAATAGACAACGAATCATCCCAAATTGAGGAGGTGGACTTTAGGAGCAACATATATTATTTTTTCACCTTTTCCTCTTTATGTGAGTGTGTATGTTTCTGTGAGAGATTTTGTCTGTATCCCTTTGCTTTTGCCATTTGTCCTAGGAGTCTGTCCATCCATTTTTTTTTACATTTAAAAATATTTTTCTCTTAATAATTTTTATTTTAATAACTTTATTTTACCTTTCTTTATTTTCTTTTATTTTATCCCGTTTCTTTTTCTTTCTTTCTTTCTTTCTTCCTTTCTATTTTTTCTCCCTTTTATTCTGAGCCATGTTGATGAAAGGCTCTTGGTGCTCCAGCCAGGAGTCAGTGCTGTGCCTCTGAAGTGGGAGACCCAAATTCAGGACACTAGTCCACAAGAGACCTCCCCACTCCATGTAATATCAAATGGTGAAAATTTCCCAGAGATCTCCATCTCAACACCAAGACCCAGCTTCACTAAATGACCAGCAAGCTACAGTGCTAGACGCACTATGTCAAACAACTAGCAAGACAGGAACAAAACACCACCCATTAGCAAAGAGGCTGCCTAAAATCATAATAAGGTCACAGACAACCCAAAACACACAACCAGACATGGACCTACCCATCAGAAAGACAAGATCCAGCCTCATCCACCACAACACAGGCACTAGTCTCCTCCACCAGGAAGCCTAGACAACCCACTGAACCAACCTTAGCCACTGGGGACAGACACCAAAAACAATGGGAATTAAGAACTGCAGCCAGCAAAGAGGAGACCCCAAGCACAGTAAGATAAGCAAAATGAGAAGACATGAAAACACACAGCAGATGAGAGCAAGGTAAAAACCCACCACACCTAACAAATGAAGAGGAAATAGGCAGTCTACCTGAAAAAGAATTGAGAATAATGATAGTAAAGATGATCCAAAATCTTGGAAATAGAATAGCGAAAATGCAAGAAACATTTAACAAGGACCTAGAAGAACTAAAGGGGAAACAAGCAATGATGAACAACACAATAAATGAAATTAAAAATACTCTAGAAGGGGTCAATAACAGAATAACTGAGGCAGAAGAACGGACAAGTGACCTGGAAGATAAAATAGTGGAAAAAACTACTGCAGAGCAGAAAAGAAAAAAGTACAAAAAGAACTGAGGACAGTCTCAGACACATTTGGGACAACATTAAATGCACCAACATTCGAATTATAAGGGTCCCAGAAGAAGAAGAGAAAAAGAAAGGGACTGAGAAAATATTTGAAGAGATTATAATTGAAAACTTCCCTAATATGGGAAAGGAAAGAGTTAATCAAGTCCAGGAAGCACAGAGAGTCCCATAAATCCAAGGAAAAACATGCCAAGACACATATTAATAAAACTATCAAAAGTTAAATACAATGAAAACATATTAAAAGCAGCAAGGGAAAAACAACAAATAACACACAAGGGAATCCACATAAAGTTAACAGCTGATCTTTCAGTAGAAACTCTACAAGCCAGAAGGGAGAGGCAGGACATATTTAAAGTGATGAAGGAGAAAAACCTACAACCAAGATTACTCTACCCAGCAAGGATCTCATTCAGATTTGATGGAGAAATTAAAACCTTTACAGACAAGCAAAAGGTGAGAGAGTTCAGCACCGCCAAACCAGCTTTCAACAAAGGCTAAAGGAACTTCTCTGGGCAAGAAACACAAGAGAAGGAAAAGACCTACCATAACAAACCCAAAACAATTAAGAAAATGTGAAGAGGAATGTACATATTGACAATTACCTTAAATGTAAATGGATTAAATGTTCCTACCAAAAGACACAGACTGGCTGAATGGATACAAAAACAAGACCCATATATATGCTGTCTACAAGAGACCCACTTCAGACCTAGGGACACATATAGATTGAAAGTGAGGGGATGGGAAAAGATATTCCATAAAAATGGAAATCAAAAGAAAGCTGGAGTAGCAATTCTCATATCAGACAAAATAGACTATAAAATAAAGACTATTACAAGAGACAAAGAAGAACAGTACATAATGATCAAGGGATCAATCCAAGAAGAAGATATAACAATTGTAAATATTTATGCACCCAACATAGGAGCACCTCAATACATAAGGCAAATACTAACAGCCATAACAGGGGAAACCGACAGTAACACTATCATAGCATGGGACGTTGACACCCCACTTTCACCAATGGACAGATCATCCAAAATGAAAATAAATAAGGACACACAAGCTTTAAATGATACATTAAAGAAGGTGGACTTAATTGATATTTATGGGATATTCCATCCAAAAACAATAGAATAAACATTTTTCTCAAGGGCTCATGGAACATTCTCCAGGATAGATCATATCTTGGGTCACACATCAAGCCTTGGTAAATTTAAGAAAATTGAAATCGTACCAAGTATGTTTTCCGACCACAACACTATGAGACTAGATATCAATTACAGTAAAAGATCTGTAAAAAATACAAAAACATGGAGGCTAAACAATAAACTACTTAATAACAAAGTGATCACTGAAGAAATCAAAGAGGAAATTTAAAAATACCTAGAAACAAATGACAAGGGAGACAAGACGACCAAAAACCTATGGGATGCAGCTAAAGCAGTTCTAACAGGGAACTTTACAGTAATTCAATCCTACCTTATGAAACATGAAGCATCTCAAGTAAACAACCTAACCTTGCACCTAAAGCAATTAGAGAAAGAAGAACAAAAAAACCCCAAAGTTAGCAGAAACAAAGAAATCATAAAGATCAGATCAGAAATAAATGAAAAAGAAATGAAGGAAACAATAGCAAAGATCAATAAAACTAAAAGCTGCTTCTTTGAGCAGATAAACAAAATTGATAAACCATTAGCCAGATTCATCAAGAAAAAAAGGGAGAAGACTCAAATCAATAGAATTAAAAATGAAAAAGGAGAAGTAAAAACTGACACTGCAGAAATACAAAGGATCATGAGAGATTACTACAAGCAACTCTATGCCAATAAAATGGACAACCTGGAAATAATGGAAAAATTCTTAGAAATGCACAACCTGCCGTGACTGAACCAGGAAGAAATAGAAAATATGAACAGACCAATCACAAGCACTGAAATTGAAACTGTGATTAAAAATCTTCCAACAAACAAAAGCCCAAGACCAGATGGCTTCACAGGCGAATTCTACCAAACATTTAGAGAAAAGCTAACACCTATCCTTCTCAAACTCTTCCAAAATATAGCAGAGGGAGGAACACTCCCAAACTCATTCTATGAGGCCACCATCACCCTGATACCAAAACCAGACAAAGATGTCAAAAAGAAAGAAAACTACAGGCCAATATCACTGATGAACATTGATGCAAAAATCCTCAATAAAATAGAAGCAAACAGAATCCAACAGCATATTAAAAAGATCATACACTGTGATCAACTGGGGTTTATTGCAGGAATGCAAGGATTCCTCAATATACACAAATCAATCAACGTGATACACCATATTAAAAAATTGAAGGAGAAAAACTATATGATCATCTCAATAGATGCAGAGAAAGCTTTTGACAAAATTCAACACCCGTTTATGGTAAAAACCCTGCAGAAAGTAGGCATAGAGGGAACTTTCCTCAATATAATTAAGGCCATATACGACAAACCCACAGCCAACATCATCCTCAATGGTGAAAAACTGAAACCATTTCCCCTAAAATCAGGAACAAAACAAGGTTGCCAACTCTCACCACTCTTTTTCAACATAGTTTTGGAAGTTTTAGCCACAGAAATCAGAGAAGAAAAAGAAATAAAAGGAATGAAATCAGAAAAGAAGAAGTAAACCTGTCACTGTTTGCAGATTACATGATACTATACATAGAGAATCCTAAAGAAGCTAGCAGAAAAGTAATAGAGCTAATCAATGAATTTGGTAAAGTAGCAGGATACAAAACTAATGCTCAGAAATCTCTTGCATTCGTATACACTGATGATGAAAAATCTGAAAGTGAAATTAAGAAAACACTCCCATCTACCATTGCAACAAAAAGAATAAAATATCTAGGTATAAACCTATCTAAGGAGACAAAAGACCTGTATGCAGAAAATTATAAGACACTGATGAAAGAAATTAAGGATGACACAAATAGATGGAGA
The DNA here is from genome assembly GCF_937001465.1 of Orcinus orca. Lineage (NCBI taxonomy): Eukaryota > Metazoa > Chordata > Mammalia > Artiodactyla > Delphinidae > Orcinus > Orcinus orca. Next base: position 24,451,069 of record NC_064563.1, read on the forward strand.
GATATACCATGTTCTTGGATTGGAAGAATCAACATTGTGAAAATGACTCTACTACCTAAAGCAATCTACAGATTCAATGCAATCCCTATCAAACTACCAATGGTATTTTTCACAGAACTCGAATAAAAACATTCACAATTTGTATGGAAATACGAAAGACCTCGAATAGCCAAAGTAATATTGAGAATGATACATGGAGCTGGAGGAATCAGGCTCCCTGACTTCAGACTATACTACAAAGCTACAGTAATCAAGACAGTATGGTACTGGCACAAAAACAGAAATATAGATCAATGGAACAGGATAGAAAGCCCAGAGATAAACCCGTGCACATATGGTCACCTTATCTTTGATAAAGGAGGCTAGAATATACAATGGAGAAAAGACAGCCTCTTCAATAAGCGGTGCTGGACAACTGGACAGGTACATGTAAAAGTATGAGGTTAGAACACTCCCTAACACCATAATCAAAAATTAACCCAAAATGGATTAATGACCTAAATGTAAGGCCAGACACTATCAAACTCTTAGAGGAAAACATAGGCAGAACACTCTATGACATAAATCACAGCAAGATTTTTTTTGACCCACCTCCTAGAGAAATGGAAATAAAAACAAAAATAAATAAATGGGACCTAATGAAACTTAAAAGCTTTTGCACAGTAAAGGAAACCATAAACAAGAGCAGAAGAGAACCCTCAGAATGGGAGAAAATATTTGCAAAGGAAGCAACTTACAAAGGATTAATCTGCAAGATTTACAAGCAGCTCATGCAGTTCAACAACAACAACAACAAAAAAAAACCAAATCCAAAAAAGGACAGAAGACCTAAACAGACATTTCTCCAAAGAAGATATACAGTTTGCCAACAAACACATGAAAGAATGCTTAACATCATTAATCATTAGAGAAATACAAATCAAAACTATAATGAGATATCATCTCACACTGGTCAGAATGGCCATCATCAAAAAATCTAGAAACAGTAAATGCTGGAGATGGTGTGGAGAAAAGGGAACATTCTTGCACTGTTGGTGGGAATGTAAATTGATACAGCCAATATGGAGAACAGTATGGAGGTTCCTTAAAAAACTAAAAATAGAACTACCATACGACCCAGCTATCCCACTACTGGGCATATACCCTGAGAAAACGATGATTCAAAAAGATTCATGTACCCAAATGTTCATTGCAGCTCTATTTACAATAGCCAGGAGATGGAAGCAACCTAATTGTCCATCATTAGATGAATGGATAAAGAAGATATGGCACATATATACAATGGAATATTACTCAGCCATAAAAAGAAAGAAAATTGAGATATTTGTAGTGAGGTGGATGGACCTAGAGTCTGTCATACAGAGTGAAGTAAGTCAGAAAGAGAAAAACAAATACCGTATGCTAACACATATATATGGAATCTTAGGGGAAAAAAAAAGTCATGAGGTACCTAGGTGTAAGTCGGGAATAAAGACACAGACCTACTGGGGAATGGACTTGAGGATATGGGGAGGGGGATGGGTAAGCTATGAAAAAGTGAGAGAGTGGCATGGACATATATACACTATCAAACGTAAAATAGATAGCTAGTGGGAACTAGCCGCATAGCACAGGGAGATCAGTTTGGTGGTTTGTGGACACCTAGAGGGGTGAGATAGGGAGGGTGGGAGGGAGGGAGACGCAAGAGGGAAGAGATATGGGAACATATGTATATGTATAACTGATTCACTTTGTTATAAAGCAGAAACTAACACACCATTGTAAATCAATTATACTCCAATAAAGATGTTAAGGGAAAAAAAATGCAAATTGTGCCTAACAACTGGACATCCACATGCAAAAAAATTTTTAAAAATGAATCTAGCCACAGACCTTACACTCTTTACAAAATTAATTCAAAATTGATCATAGACCTAAGGGTAAGATGCAAAACTATAAAAATCCTAGAAAATAACATAGGTGAAAATCTAGATGACCTTGGGTATGGTGATGTCTTTTTAGATATAACACTGAAGGCATGATCCATGAAATAAATAATTGATGAGCTGGACTTCATTAAAATTTAAAACTTCTGCTCTGAGAAAGACTGTCAAGAGAATGAGAAAGCAAACCAGAGACTGGGAGAAAATATTTGCAAAACACATATACGATAAAGGGCTCAATCAAAATATACAAAGTTAGAAGTCAACAATAGAAATGAACAACCCAACTTTAAAAAATGGGCAAAAGACCTAAACAGACACCTTACCAAAGAAGATATACAGACGACAGATAAGCATATTAAAAGATGCTTAACATCATATATCATCAGGGAAATGCAAATTAAAACAACGATGAGATGCCACTACACACCTATTAGAACTCCCCAAAACCAAATGCTGGATAGGATGTGGAGCAAGATGAACTCTCATTCATTTCTAGTGGAAATGCAAAATCGTATAGCCACTTTGGGAGACAGTTTGGCAGTTTCTTACAAATCTAGACATACTCTTACCATATAATCCAGTAATTGCACTTCTTGGTATTTACCCAAATGAGTTAAAAACTTAGGTCCACAGAAATACCTATACACAAATGTTTATAGCAGCTTTATATATAATTGCCAAAACTTGAAAGCAACCAAGATATGCTTCAGTAGGTGAGTGGATGAATAAACTATGGTATATATCCAGAAAATAGAATATTATTCAGTTCTAAAAGAAATGATATTAAGCAATGAAAAAACATGGAGGAAACAAATGCATATTACTAAATGAAAGAAATCAGTCTGATAAGGCTACTTACTATATGATTCCAACTATATGACATTCTGTAAAAGATGAAACTATGGAGACAGTAAAAGGATCAGTAGTTACCAGGGTTTAAGGAAAAAGCAGGAATTAAAAGATTTTTAGGGCAGTGAAACTATTTATTACAGTAGAAAACTATATGCATGTCATTATACATATGTCAAACCCCATAGAATGTACAACACCAAGAGTAAACCCTAATGTAAACTATGAACTTTGCATGATATTAATGGGTCAATGTGGGTTCATTGAGTCTAACAAACGCACCACTTTGGTGCGGGATGTTGATAGTGGGAGAGGCTGTGTTTATGTGGCAGCGAAGGGGAAATCTCTGTATCTTCTGCTTAATTTTGCTATGAACATAAAATTACCCTTAACAATTGTCTAGTAAGAGAAAATAAATACATTGAAATATAGGTGTTCTTTCAAATGGAGGTCATAGGTAGGGGAGGGGTGGTCATTCAGAAAGTCTCGTTGATTGTCTAGTCATATCCATACCAGAGGATATTTATTTTGGTGAAATGATCATTATCTAGGACCTGTTTCTCAGACTTATACCCTGAAACTCTATCTTATCTCTGTCCAGAATTCATAGAATGCTATGTAACATTTACAAGCCAGATATACAGGTATCTATAAATGGATATTTCATGAAGACCAAAATGTCGCATTGATCTGAAGAGGGCATTGTCTATCTGTAGGCAAACTTTCCAAGACGTCAATTATCCAAACAATTCTTATGAACGTGGACTTCAAACAAAAAAATTAGTTGTGTAATTTCTAAGTGCTTCTTCACAATATGAAACTATGGCAAAACATGCTTGTGTTTGCTGGACAAGACATCTGCATATTTTCTGAACAGGTGCCTATAAGACTTTCTTTGGTGATGCCATGTCCTCTAGAATTCTAAGGTTGACCTGTCACTCCTGTGAATGATACTATGTTGAGGTTCACACGTTAACATCTCCAATCAACCTTCTGTAAAGTATTTTATAGGACTAGATTGAGTATTTATAGGATTACTCCAGTTCTGATCAATTATATGTTGAGATTGTACATTTGACTTTTCTAGGTGAGAACAGTTCCCTCCTGAGAGAACTTTGCTACTGCCTGCATGTATCACATATGCTTATTAACTTACCAGATGCTTATGCTGATTATATATATGTATGTACCTATGTATGTATGTGTGTACACATGCACACACATATGCATATCTTATGGCTATTAGTAACCTATCATGATTATTGATGAGTGTGTTATATGGTAGAATTATAAATGTAGTTGAAGTAAGGTAGTTTTATTTGGTCATTTGCTTTGATCTACCAGGTATGTTCACTAATTGAATGTATTTTTTTGAGCACTTACACAGTGCCCAAAACTTTTGCTAGGCCCTAGGAAAATGATAGTGAACCAAATTTGATGCGATTCCTCTTAAAGAGCACTTCGTGTTGAGCTACCTGTCACTCATTCTGTCACAGAAGGAAATCAAGTGTGTATGACAGTCTTTTATTTTTTAATAAAAATAAGCTAGTTTTACAAAGGCTTTATTAAGTATTTTAAATTGATTTTTAGCTATTTAAGTAATTGGCTTTGGGGTACTGAGAGCAAGATCTATCTATTTCAACCTCATTTATTTCAAAGATGAATAATTGTATGTGTTAGCGTAATTGCTGCTTTAATTTGTGTTGTAACTTTAATTTGGTCCTTATGGGTGGAGTGAATAAATTAGTATTCGTGCCAAGAAATCTAGCCTGTTCTTTTTCTAGTTTATTTGTGACAAATAAAAGGATTGTAGTAGTACTCATAATTGGTCTGATAGATGATTTTCATGTTACTCTATCTTAATAATTTGGCTGCAACACAATTTATTATTTGGCACTTTGTAAAATAAAAGATTTTATGGTAAAATGTTAAAATTCAAAAATTTAAAATTCAAAATAGCATATTTTGTGGTCATTGCTTAGTGAGTTATGCGAGTTTTAACTGAATCATGACCATTATTATGTGGTTCAAAATTGTGACTTTTAAGTGTAAGAATTATTGAAAAAATGTACATGGACTTAAGTCAGCATTTACCATTCAGAAGCATCAATTGGAAAATTACTAAGCAGTTACAATACAAATAATTTGCCAAGTAAATTTAGAAAACCTTGTGTTCAACCGAAGTGAACAGATTTCTCTGCTGAATGATTTTTCTGTAATAAGAGTTTCATCCACAGCTTTTCTCTGTGATGATGATGATGATGATGATTCTTTTTACCCAAGATGTTTTAAGATGCCACATGATGAGTTTATGAAGCAAAAGTCTTTAAATAAAGCCTTTTCAACAATGTAATACATTTAATTTGTTCTGGTTTATATTTATAATACTTTCAGAATTAAAAATCTGACTACATAATTATATTTAAATAATGGAAGATATAGGTACAAAGTTTCTGTCTAATTTATTGTTCTCATTGCTTTGGAAACAATCAAGGAAAATCTGGGCATAGTATGAAGACTATAACTAACTAACTAATTCATAGTGTTTTATATATAATCCGGGACCATGAAAAATATCCAGGCTGCCTAAGTTTTGAGGAAAGAAACAAACAAAAGCACAGGTGTGAATAAATCAGAAAGAGGGAAGAAATATAGAAATAAATAAAGTTAGGGAAGAAATGGTTAGAGTCAGTAGATGTGGCAAAAACAATGGGAAAGAAGCAAAAGCATAAAAGTCTTGGCATGCTCCCCTGGATCCCCTGCATTTCCCAGCCAGCTGCAGAGGAAGGGATCCGTTCTTTTCAGTGAGTTTAGAAACTGGATTGATGAACTGTTCGTTTCCTCTTTTTATTTCAGCAGAGAAGAAATACAGAAACATACTGAGGATTTTGGTATTTTTAATGAAATGTTGTAAAAAAAGGAATTTTCAGTGTGATGCCTGGAGTCTGTGCTACTTTTCCAGCTATGGAGAAGGATATGACATAGACCCTGGCTCCAGCCTCAGCTTTGTACCTTTTCTATTCAATAGATTGATTTTCTCTGGAAACCATTTCCATACCAAACTGAATGTTAAGAATGTTGCTGAGGCGCTTCCCTGGTGGCACAGTGGTTAAGAATCCACCTGCCAATGCAGGGGACACGGGTTTAAGCCCTGGTCCAGGAAGATCCCACATGCCGCGGAGCAACTAAGCCCATGAGCTACAACTACTGAAGCCCGCGTGCCACAACTACTGAGACTGCCTGCCACAACTACTGAAGCCTGCGTGCCTAGAGCCCATGCTGCACAGCAAGAGAAGCCACCGCAATGAGAAGCCCACACACCGCAACGAAGACCCAACGCAGCCAAAAATAAATTAAATAAATAAATTTATATTAAAAAATATTGCTGAAATGTTTACTTTTGTGTAATAATAATAAAAAGTTTTTAATGAGGAAAAAAAGTCTTGGGTGTGATAAAAATAAATAAATAGAAATTTGGGGGGTATGGAGAGATAGGGACCTGAATATTTTCAAATGCTGAGAGGTGAGTTGTACAGGTAAGGTTTGTAATCTAATGGAAATAATTTAATTGAACGACCAATCTTTCGCACCACCTCTTCAGGTTTTACAGTGCCAATTATTGCAGGATGTATGAAGAGCTCCAGTAAAACTTGCATATCTTTACCATGCCAAAATATACATAAAAGAAATATTTACAATTATAATAAATTTCATTACATGTAGTAGGCAGTCATTTCCTGAAAAATGCTACCCTCGCTACGGAATTACTGAAATATTTATCAAGTTGGAAGTTATACTTATTTGCATATATGAGCACCCTTAATTGCATTTGCATATATGTCATTATAATTATTCAGCTTGCATATAAATTGAACGATTGGATTACATTACTTGAATACTTTAGTGGAATTACAGAATTATGACAGCATTTTGAAGAAAAGCATGTTTTAACCTGCAAATACATGACTAAATGTTCTTTTAAAATGTATTTCATTATGAAATATATCAAATATACCAACCTGGTATATCTAAGGGATATTTTTAGTTTAAAAGAAGAGTAATTAATAAACACCCCTGATGCAGTGCACAGACTGGCAAATAAAATATTACCAGTATCTTTGATGTCCTCAAGGTAGCTCCTGCCAAATGCATCCCTAATACCTCCAAAAACCACCAATCATATTCAAATAACATGAATTTTGTATCCATTTTAATAATGATATAGTTACACATAGAGAATACACATATAGAGAAAAGAAAATAAAGCAAAAATGTAAATCTCAGTAATTTATCACAAAACAAAACCCATGTAACCTCCAGCCAGGAAAATACATGAAATATTATGAGCACCATCAAAGCCCCTCTCGTGCCCCTTCTCAGTCATTGCACCCCACCCTCCCGCCCAAATTTAACAGTATGCTGACTTCTATGGCAATGATGACAATGCATTTCTTCAGAGGTTTACCATCTCAGCAGGCATGTGTTAAGACTTTGGTTTAGTTTTGGTGACTTTTGAACTTCATATAAATGGAATCAATATAATATATGCTCTTTTGGACCTGGATTTTTTGGTTCAACACTATGCTTCTTAAATTTATCTGTGTTATTGTACATAGTGGTATTTCATTTATTATATTAATATAGAATGCCACTGTATGCCTAGTATTGTACAAATTACTTAGTGCACATATGTAATAAGTTCTTTTGTCTATATCTACATGTGAATTTGCAAGGTCATATGGCATATGGACCAGTATTTGTAGATAGTAGAAATCTGCTTTCTTAAGTGGTTGTACAAATTATCTCTAAGTAGGGAAAACAGCCATCAGGAGCATATAAAATTTCCTATCCACATCCTTACCAGCACTTGGCTTGTATTCTAAAATTATTTTTAAATCTAATAAATCTTGTGGTCATATAGTAATATATCATGTTTGTAACTATATTTTTCATCTATAATTTTTAATTAAAAAATTTTTTATACTGTGGATTTTTTAAAGTGAAATTTTTAAGTGACCTATACCTACAAATAACTATATACAGCTCAATGACTTTTTAGAAACAAATACACCTGAGAAAACAAAAGTCAAATCATGGAACAGATTATTACCAACATCCCAGAATCAGTCTGTCCCCTTCCAGTCATTTCTACTGGAAGATGTCGATACCTAACTCCACAGGCTAACGTTGCCAGAAGGCACTAATATTTCACTTCTCTCTATACCCACATTCTTATCTGGTAATTTTTCAGCACACTTCCACTCCAACTTTGGCTTGGATATGAGATGGTAGCAAAAATTATTTAGGCAGAGACTTGAAAAGCATTTGCCTGATTGGGTTTACTTTTGTTTTTGCTCTCAGCCTTTAATATGAAAGACTTCCACAGGGTCAGCTGATAGAGTATGAGAGGCACACAAAATAGAGCAGAGCCACTCAGTATCCCCAGCTGAGGCCATCTATTTCGCAGATATCTGGTCTTGTTTTCTTACTTCCTTTCTTCTACTATTTTAATTTTATTTCTTTTTTTTTATTGGAGTACATTTGCTTTACAATGTCATGTTAGTTTCTACTATACAGCAAAAGTGAATCAGCTATACGTATACATATCTCCCCTCTTTTTTGGATTTCCTTTCCATTTAGGTCACTGCAGAGCACTGAGTAGAGTTCCCTGTGCTATACAGTAGGTTCTCATTAGTTACCTATTTTATACACAGTATCAATAGTGTATATATGTCAATCCCCATCTCCCAGTTCAACCCACCTACGCTTTCCGCCTTGGTATCCATCTGTTTGTTCTCTACATCTGTGTCTCTATTTCTGCTTTGAAAATAAGATCATCTGTACCATTTTTTTTAGATTCCATATATATGCATTAGTATACGATATTTGTTTTTCTCTATCTGACTTAACTTCACTTTGTAGGTTCTTGAAGTAGACGCTTAGATTACTGTTTTTCAGATATTCTTCTTCACTAATGTATACACTTTGGGGACAGATCTTCCTCTAAATACTGCTGAGGTGCATCCTTCAAGGATTGATGTATCATAACTTAATGTTAACTAACTCAAAATGGTTTTTAGTTTCCCTTGTGATATCTTCCTTTACTCTTAAGCTATTTAGAAGTATATTACTGAATTTCTCGCCAGTTAGGGGTTTTCTATTTGGCATTTTGTTATTGATTTCTTCTTATTCCACTCTAGTCTAGAAAATTCTTTGGATGATTTAAGTAATGGAATTGAGATGAGGTTTATTGTATGACTCATCATATGGAGCTATTTTTTAAAGTTTTACATCATTTATCTAAAAAAACTTATATTTTATCATTGTTTAATACAATGTTCTATAATTTCTAGTAGACTCCTTTATTAAGTTGTGTTTTTCATAAAATCTGTCTATTTCATTTAATTTTTTCTGCTTGTCATTTATGGAGTGAAGTATATTAATGTTTCTCTCTATGACTGTGGATCTTTTTATTTCGCTTTTCAGTTCAGTAATTTTTTTTTACTTTATTTTGAATGTATGGTATTGTATGCATGCATATTTAAAACTGTGATATTATCGCAGTAAACTGACCTTAGTTCATTAACATTAGAACAAATGTCCTTTATTTGTCCATATTAACTATTTTTGCCTTCAACTATATCATTAGCATATTATTCCAGATAGGTTTGTTTTATCTACATTTTCTACACTTTTGAATTAATTTTATATCTACTGTACTCTTAAATTTTTTAATTGGGGAATTTACATTTAATGAAATCGTAGGCATATGGTGAAATTGTGCAATTCTGAACCCAAGGATCAAGACAGCTTGTCTTGCTGGCCAGTGAAATGAGTGAACATTATAGATGTTGTTTTCAGAGAGAGGCACTAAGTTTGCACTTCAGATACTATAGAACTCTCTTTCCCCTGGTGCACCAATCATGGAAGCATGTAGTTAGAACCTCCATAAATCTTTTTTTTTTTTTGCGGTACGCGGGCCTCTCACTGTTGTGGCCTCTCCCGTTGCGGAGCACAGGCTCCGGACGCGCAGGCTCAGCGGCCATGGCTCACGGGCCTAGCCGCTCTGCGGCATGTGGGATCTTCCCGGACAAGGGCACGAACCCGTGTCCCCTGCATCGTCAGGCGGACTCTCAACCACTGCGCCACCAGGGAAGCCCCTATAAATCTTGATTCTTAGGGGAGGATGATGTAGAGAAGAGCATCAACCCCAACAATCCATAACAGATAGGTACCATGAGCAGGAAACGAATATTTGTTCTTTTAAATCTCTGAGATTTTAAGTAATTTGATCCTAGCCACCTTTAGTAATACAGGAAGCTTTGTTATGGATTCAACTACAGAATTACTTAAATTTTCTATTTTATCTTATGTCAGTTTATTTTTCTAGGATCTTTCAATTTAAAAACTTTTTAGCATAAATTATTTACAACATGTTATCATGATCTTTGTAATATTATCTGTAAGGATAAGCATTTTGTATTTATGACAATGTTTTTGTGCTTCCTCTTTTTTCTAATTGATCAGTATTGCAAAGAATCTATCTTGCAAGGTATTGCCTAGATTAATTCTCTCTGCTGCTTGTGATATACAAAATTAATTTCTGCTTTTACATTTACTTACATCTGCATTCTCTGGGTTTAGATTTCTTCTATGATAACTTCTTGAAATAACTCACTGATTCTACAGCCTTTCTCTTTTTCTAATATATGACTTTATATTGGTATATTTTCTTTGAACATGGTCTTATCTGTGTCCTGAATACAGATATGCTAATTGTGCTTCAGTCCAATATATTTTCTACTTTCAAAATAGATTTCCTTTCTGATGCATATTTGCAGAAATGTTTATCTTAATTTCTAAATTTCTAAACATAAAGGTGTTTTTACTCTTGCTATTGTTTTCTTACTAAATTTCACTGTGGTCAGAGAACATACGATAAATGATTTCAGTCCTCTGAGATTTGGAGTCTCCCATGAGAAATCACAGCTCAGAGTATGCTCTCATGGGATCCTATGCCTACATTTGTGCCATTTGTGAGGTCTAAAACATCCTGAATGGAGAATTTGATTTAAACTGATTCTGTGTTGCTAGTGTCCCTGCATGTCTGGCAGAAGATGTGGATCCCACCTGGCCATAAAATATTCCCAAAGAAAACATTTCAAGGAAAATAAGCAGACAATAGGCGACCTAAAAAATTATTTGAGGAAACTATGTATCTCGGTTTAGCAACAGCAACAGAAATAATAAAAAGCAGGAACTGACTTTCTAAAATATCACACATTATAATTTTTAGACATAGCATATTAAATAGTTGTGTTGATATATTTAAAGCAATGAACAAAACTTTAAAAGGAGAATTAAACAGGATACAAATAAATATCAGGTCTTTTAAATATTTAGAACAACCAAGGTTGAACAAAATTTAATAAACTGTAATATAGACCTCGATAAGTTTATTCATAATCCAGTACAGGGAGACAAATAGAAAAATAAAAGGAGAGGATAGAAGACCTGAAGGATAAGGTGGAGAGTTCTAAAAGACATCTATTTACATCTAAAGAGATGAAACAGAATATAGAAGGAACAACATGTGAGGAGTTAATAAAAGCAATAATCATCAAATCAAATTTGTTGGAAAAACAGGCTCAAAACAAAGTACTGGACAATATGAACAAGCGTTGATTAGAATTCTTCACATTGATGAAGGGACAATAAAGAATGTATGTTAAAATAGATCGAGTTCTACTAAAAGCTTAGACAGAGTATATTACATTTGAAAGAGATAACAGAGAAAAGCCAGTTAATTAAACACAGGGAGAAGACATGACTAGCTCTCAAGAAGTGACTAAACATCCAGAAATTTAAAATTTAAAATTTCCCACAATGAAAGTCTCTCGACTAGATGGGTTTATTAGTGTATTCCAACAAATATACTATCAGGTCTTCCCAATAATAATTAAAGAAATAAAAAGAAAGAAAGAAAACCCCAAACTCCTTAGATGCAGCCTGCATCACCATGGTACCAAAACTCAGACAATCCCAATGACACAAGTGAGTACAGATCCAAAAATAATAAATCAATTATTAGTAAATAAAACTTGAAATTATTCATCAGTTGATATATTTAACTTAGATCTCAAACTTGGAAGTATGGATAATGTCAGAAAACTTAAGAGTGCAGTTCAATTTATTAATTATCAGAAGGGAAGAAACCATTAGTATCTCAACAGCCAACGGAAAAGGTTTATAAAGATTAAAAAATTTTGATTATATAAATTAAAAAAAAACCTCCCAGAAGTATAGGGCTTCCCTGGTGCGGCAGTTGTTGAGAGTCCACCTGTCGATGCAGGGGACACGGGTTCGTGCCCCGGTCCGGGAAGATCCCACATGCCGCAGAGCGGCTAGGCCCGTAAGCCATGGCCACTGAGCCTGCGCGTCCGGAGCCTGTGCTCCGCAACGGGAGAGGCCACAACAGTGAGAGGCCCGCGTACTGCAAAAAAAAAAAAAAAAAACTCCCAGAAGTATAATAAAAGCAACTTCCTTAACTTAGTAATGATTGTACCAAAATCCTAAGGCAAATATCAAAATTATTGTTGAAACTTTAGATGATCGCCTTTTGAAATCAAGTAAGAAAGGATGCCTACTCTTATCCTACTATTTTACATAGTCCTGGCATACCTGGTACATAGATTAAAGAAACGAAAAGATGAAAGATGTAATCATTGTAATTGAAGAAATAAAGCTATAATTATTTAAATATAATTACCAATGTGGAGAAAAATGAAAAAGTTAAATTGTTTGAGCTTGTTCAAGGTTGTTAATTACAACTATATCAGTGATAATTATCTAATAATGTAATAAAACATAAGATATAATTCACATACTAACAAAAGTTAGCAAAGTGTTTAGACATGAACTAAGATCATATAAGTACACTCTGGAATAAAAAAATGAATTTTAAATACATTAAAAAACAAAGTAATTTATTTAATTAAAAGAATAATATTCTATACTCTTTGATAGGATATTTTACAATTGTAAAGATGTAAATTGTCCTCAAATTAGCAAATAAAGTATTTATTTTATGAGGCCATTTAGACACCTTAGAATGGCTAAAATAAAGAAAAAAACAAAGACTACCAATACCAAATGTTGCTGAGGACAGAGAACAAATGGAATTCCCATAAACTCTTAAAAAGTTACAATATATTTTACCTATCACCCAAAAATGTTATTCCTATGGATTTAAGCAAGAAAATACTTCAGCGAGAATACTTTTAATATTCTTTTTCCATAATAACCCAAAACTGAGACAACCCAAATATCCTTAAGAGGAAACTGAATAAACAAATGATTGTGTATTTATGTAATAAAATACTATTCTGCTTTAGAAAGGAGAACACTGTTGATAAAAATGATGAGATGAATGAATCTCAAGAGCTCTATGTGGACAAAAAGTACATAGCTCTTTATATGAAATATTAGGATATGCAAAACTAATCAATGTTGTTAGAAATCAGAACAGCATTGTCTCTTTGCCTCTAGGAGGGACTGACTGGCTTAAAAGGATTGACTGAGAAAGAACACAAATTATTTTTTTGCATTGATGGGAATATTCTATATTTTGATAGGGGAATATTTACAAGGGTATATGCATTTGTCAAAACCTACTGAAGAGCACACTTAAGATTTTTCCATTCCACTCTATTTAAATTACACCTTAATTCAAAAATACATGCATTTAAAACATAACAAGAACACAAACAAAGATATAAAATAAACTCTGTAGAATTGTTTGCTATGAACATTCAGTGGATAGGAAACGGAAAATAGAAAAAAAATAAATGGAAAGAAGGAAAGAGAAAAATGGGAGGTTATAGGTTAGTAACAATGATAATAATGTTATTTAATGAATATGATTCTGAAACCTAAAGTACCTGATGTCCTAAAAAGGAAATGAAAAAGAAGAATATGGTTTTTGATAATCAATGTTTCCTGGATATTTTCACATATCTGCACGGTCAAGGCTTTCTGATCAAAATTACTGGCAACCTGTGTTAGAGGATGATTGAATGATAGCCATGCCTTAGAAGTTGGAGATGTTGAATTTCTCAGGAGAGATTTGCAGGTTAATCACCTCTAGAACCATTTATTTACATTTCATTGGGTAATGGACATAGATAAATAAATATCTTGTTGTAGTTGCTATTTTCATTAGAAGGAAAAAATCTGTCTGTTTCTCCTGAAAGGAGGAGGGGCAGCTGCATAAGCTGCTCAATATAAGCTTTGGGATTCATAATTTTGGGGCTCTTCTCCTATAATACAGACCTTTCTGCACCTGTAGAATGACATCTGCCCTCAACATTTTTATCCTGGATATGGGACATGGGATACTAATGCCAAGATATTCTGAAAGTAAATAACTGATCTATGATCCAGAAATCTTATAACTTCATGTTTGTTGTCAGGATAAACCATATACATATATAATGCTTATCACTTTTTAATAAAAAATTTAAAAGCACTTATGCCTTGAGTGACTTTATGTTAAGTCAGAATATTTACCAGATATTGTCAGTGAACACAGTATGGTGCCCAGAAAACCATTTTTAGAATTAGAAACATAAGAAAGTAAATTGGGTAAGTATTAGGAAACAAAGAGCAGAATCACGTTAAAAAGTAGATGAATTTTCTTCCTAAATAAATGTAGTTGTGAACCAGCAGCATCTGCATCACCTAGGGTCTTGTTAAAAATGAAGAATCTCAGGCTACACCCTGGAATCTGGATCCAAACTGGCAGTATATCCTTGTTATTTGTATGTACATTAAAGTCTGAGAGGCATAAAATCAGAGCACAAACTAGACCCAAGTGAAAAAGATTAAAATTAAAAAAAAATTAGATAAAACCAAAAAACTAAATTGGAAGAAAACTGGGTTCTGTATTTAACTGAAAATAAAAGATCTAAGAAAGCAAACTAGAACAACTACTTTAACACAAATTCAGATCAAGGATTTTATTAAAAGATGTCCTCTGAAAACTGGAGATAAAGAGTTGATAATAAGACTAATATGGAATCCTTCTTTTGATGAACAGAATTACTTGGTACTTACAGGTATCAGAGACTTCAACAAGAAAGATCTGATTAAATACATCAGGAATTCATAATTTTTAAGTAGACTCGGATTATAGGTGGAAAAGTGGTGTTGACAGCTTCTTTCAGAAAGCAGGTGTATAAAGTTTTATATTATTTGTATTTAAGAAAATGTACTTGAGAGCTTCCCTGGTGGCGCAGTGGTTGAGAGTCCACCTGCCGATGCAGGGGACACGGGTTCGTGCCCCAGTCCAGGAAGATCCCACATGCCACGGAGCGGCTGGGCCCGTGAGCCATGGCCGCTGAGCCTGCGCATCTGGAGCCTGTGCCCCACAATGGGAGAGGCCACAACAGTGAGAGGCCCGCGTACCGCAAAAAAAAAAAAAAAAAAAAAGAAAAGAAAATGTACTTGATACATGAGATACACTAATGGCATACCAGGCAGGATTACAATTAATTGACTTGGGGCCTGCTTTACTGGACTAATGTCTGGAAGATATGCTCTCAATGGAGGTAAAAGTGGGTGATATTTGTTCAAAAACAAGATGCTTTGAAGAACCATAATTAACTTAATTCTTATTTCTCATTGCAGTGTACTCCACAGAACAAAATATAGAAAGTAATATATTAAGAAACTAAATGTTTGATGAAGAATAAAAGCATTCAGAAATTGAGGTTTTATGACTCTCAGTAATAAAATATTGTATAGTAAAAATGGAAACATAGAAGATATCATCATCATTATCATCATCACCATCATCATCATCATTATCATTATAATTAACCCCAGTTTGTACATTTACCAAGATTCTCTCTGGTGTGCACTTGTCTACCTTCCATGAAACAATGTATCGCATCAGGGCTCTATACATGTGCACTCTTTGTCCTCACCTCCTTATCCCCACCTCTATTAGGGGCTCTTGGAATGAACTACCACAAACTTGGAGGCTTAAGACAACAGAAATTTATTCTCTCACAGTTCTGACATCCAGAATTCCAAAATCAAGGTGTCAGCAGGGCTTCATTCCCTCTGGGTGCTCTAGGGGTCATCCCTTCCTCTCCTCTTCCAGCTTCTGGTGACTGTTGGCATTCTTTGGCTTCCTTGGCTTGCAGTCCCCCTACTCCACTCTCTGTCTCTGTCTTTGCACTGCCT
Source organism: Orcinus orca (assembly GCF_937001465.1). Classification (NCBI taxonomy): domain Eukaryota; kingdom Metazoa; phylum Chordata; class Mammalia; order Artiodactyla; family Delphinidae; genus Orcinus; species Orcinus orca. Next base: position 24,467,091 of record NC_064563.1, read on the forward strand.
TCTCTATGTGACCTTTCCTTTTCTTTCTTGTATAAGGACTCTTGTCATTGGATTTAAGGCACACCTGGATAATCCAGGATGATCTTATCTTAAGATCCTTCATTTAATTACATTTTCAAAGACTTTTTTTTTTCTTCTAAAAATGGTAACATTTATAGGTTCTGGAGAGTACGACCTGGACTTTGAGGGGCCTCCATTCAACCCATTATACCACCCTTCTTCCATGAACTGCATTCTCTATAAGGATGCAGAGAGTTAGAAAAGTTAGGAAATCCTTAAAATAAAATAGAAAGGAAGTGCCTTCCTTTTATCTATTAACTCAGCATCAGTAGATATACAGTGAAGGATGAACCAATATACCATCCCTATATATTGTTACATAAAGTACCACTGCACTTCCAATTAATCTGTGTCCTTTTATGCATTCCCTGCCTATCAGTTTATTGATCTTCCAGACTGGCAGGGCTTCTCTGATTCATAAGACAGACAGTCAGTAGACTATGATTTTTAAAAAAATTAACTGTCAACTACTCATCATGAAAATGACTCCCAGATTGTTAAAAGACATTGTCTATCACTCCGAGTGTTGTGCTATAAGTTTTTATCTTGGGTATTTTCTTCATGAGTTCTTTAGTGGGAAATTAGGAGAAGCCACACTGGGAGCTCTCAGCTAGAAGCTACTTTAAATGAGATATCTGAAGCAAACTTTCATAATTAAGAGAATGGGTGATTTTTATTTATTATTAATGCCTTCTTCTATATTGTTAGTAACTTTAGATAATGAATGCATCATTGATGAATTCAGAATCAGTAATAATTAACAATAAAAAGAAACCAGAAAAGTTTAAGCAACTATTCAAGTTTAGTTTCTCTGCTTTTATAAAAGTTTAAATGTAAAGTTTAAATTGTTCTAGATTTTTTTTCCTATAGCAGATTGTAAATATTCAGTAGTGTTCTTATTTCATTAAACAATTTTCCTGGAAACCATGAATTATATCTAAATATAAATGCATCAACAATGCAACAGCTCAATTCAATTATCATTAAGCATTTGTCTACCTTCCAGTACAGCCTGTGTAATTTCTTGGCCACGAAGTACAATGCTTAGCAAAATAAAACAGAACACATTTTTCTTTTCTGATTCAAAAACATACATGGCTAATGTCTCTGGGTTTTGAATATATCCATCTTTTTCTAATATTTTCTCTAGGTCATAAAGTTGATTAAGATATATTATCAAAAGAAAGCACGCATATAATCATACAGAATTCAATGCTGCCCATCTTAATGCTTTGATGCCATTTTGTATCTACATCTTTATTAATATTTTAGATGTATTATATTGAAAATGCAACTGCATATCCTAATATATCAAGTTTATGATCAGCCTAGCTCTATCAAAATGTTTCAATGGTTGATGGCATTAGCTATTCATTCTGTATTTTCAAACTGCCTAAGAATGGACTATTAAGTAAATAATATAGCTTTCCAAAATTATTTTTGTGCACATTTAGAGCATAATATGAAATCATTCTTTGAGACCTTGCTTATTATAGTGTTCATGGCTGCCAAGGGAGTATTTCTGATAGCTATTATGCCACCAAAAAAATACAAAGAGAATTTGACTCAAACTGCATACGAATAAATTAAACTATCTGATTTATTTCCATAGGAGGAAAGAGAAAAAGTAGTTCAAGTTATAGTGTCTCACTACACTGGGTAACACATACCAACAAACTCTCAATACAGTGAGTCAGTAAGGGAAGAAAACGATATTTCCACAAAATGCATGGCTTCAAAGATGCTAACAGCAGCTCCAAGCACACAAGGAGATTCCTGAGCAAATGCAGGGGGAATCACAAATTTGCTCCTTATTGTTCCCCGTAGTACACATCACCACAGTTTGACATTCTGAGTTCTGCTGCCTCATCACCGCTGCGTGGGAAGCCAAGTCTCTCTGATCATCAATGATTCCCTGGGAGCAAGTTAGGTACATTGAGTTTCTAATACTACACATTTCAAGAAATGAAAACTCTAAGGTCATGAAAGAGCCAATGCATCACCAGCCTCTAACTTACTCCTCAGAGTCCCCAAAGAGTGTTCTCGAAAAGTCTAGCTGAATATAAATCAAGTACCATGGACCATCTTAACTTTTGCTATATGTCATAAAGGATGCTAATACTGCCTTTGTTATCACCAAGCTTTAACTAATGAAACGACTTTATGAATACATACTTTTCTATTCCAATTTCTCATCCCCTCTTCTGCTTCTCCCTAGTTGTGTCACCTCTCTGTACTTCCAAGTTGTCCATATCATTTATGGTTGTGTACATACAAGATTGATCAGGGTGTGCTCTGCACAAGATCACACCATAGAGGGGCCTCTGAGAGCTAAAATCAATCTGAGAAGTTTAGTATGAGACTTCATACTATATGTTATATGTGCCAAAATTATATCTAAAAAAATTCTGCCGATATAAGTGTATTATTTTTAAAAACTGTGTCTTCATTAGGAAAACATAGTGTTAATATTTACTTGGCGTATGATCCCGTATAACTCAATAGTATCAACTGATTTTAATAAACAAATAAAATTTGTATACCAGATATGTGTTTTGACATATGGTAAGTTCTGACGGAAATATAAAGGAAGTAATGAAAAATTTTCATTCCCTAAAGAAGAGATAGAATGTATTATAAAAATAGTCCTGTCCATCTATTTCATTGGGACTGGCTTAAAAGTTATCAAGCTTCCTATTTGATAGTTAATTTAATTATTACATTTAAAAGAGAAGGCATACACGTGCTAAGTCACTGTTTTCATCCTAACAGGAAAACTGTTGGGAGAGGGATACCAAATCTCAGTGGCCTAAGAACTACAGTTTCATGTCATGATGGCAGCCTCTGCTCCATGGTTGTCTGGGGCCCTTGATCCTTCTTTCTTGAGCTTTTATCTTCATTTAGCTCTTTGTAGTCCTTTGCCTCTTTTTCTCATGGTGACACAAGCTAAACGTTTTACTTTTAGTCCTTAACAACTCTCTTATTTTTATTTCCCTCATTTATATGATATTTTCTTCTTAAGGGGATCATTCAAAGAAAACTGCATGTTTTGATCCTTCCAGGCCTTCTTACCTCACACAGCAATCCATTTCATAGTAATTGTAAATTTTAATTTTACACATGAAATTATATTTTATATAACACATTATGCTAAAAATTTTAGTTTAGTGACCTTACAAATCTCATCAATTTCATTTAGATTTGTTAATTGTAGGGTTTATAACATTTTCAGTATTTCATAACTAGACTCTTTTCTAGGTTCTGCCTTTCTACAAAATCAAAAACCTTTTTAAAGTGATTTTTAATTTAATTTTGAATAGCTTTTCACTCAAATAGTCAAGAACAAAAATAAAATACATAAAGAGTACACAGTCAAATGTTTTCCTCTCATCTGTGTTCCTTATTCACCCATTTCTAACACCAACCATTTATTGGAGGCGTAAGAACCACCATATTCTTATCTGTGGTTCCTTTGTCTTTAAGCACAGGTATACAAGTAAAAATAGAAATCCATATTACCCCTAATATATACAGAATTTAGTTTATTATATACACTGTACTGCAATTTTTTTTACTAGCCATATATCTCAGAAGTTTTTTATATCAGTACATAGAGAGCTGCCTCGTTGTTTTGACAGCTGTAAAGCATTCCATTAAAGGATGCTCCCTCAATTGTTTAAGCAGTTCCTGATTGCTGGGTATTAAGGATGCTTCTAGTCTTTTGCTATTACATACGATTGTGTTATATATTTCATCAGGCATGCAATTTTGTAGGATAAATATCTGGGTCTATGGGTTTATGTATCTTCATTTTGCTAGACTATACCAAATTTCTCTGTGGAGGGATTGTAACAATTTACAGTTCCCCCAGTTATATGAAAGTTCCTGTTTCCTATCAACCTCATGAACAGAGGGTATTATTAAACTTTTAGGTTTGGCCAGCCATCAGGTGGAAAATAGTGAATAGGTATACTTCCCTGATTACAAATGTAGTGGCTCATTTTCTCATATCTGTTAGAGCCATTTATATTTTCTTTTCTGAGAACTATGTGTGCATAAACTTTGTCCATTTTTTCTAGTGTGTTATTGGTCTTTGCCTTACCACTTGTTATGGACTAAATGTTTGTGTCCCTCCAAAATTCATATGTTAAAGCCTTAAACCCCAGTGTTTTAGTATTTTGAGATAGGCCTTTGGGAGGTAATTAGAGTTAGATGAAGTCAGGAGAGTGGGGCCCTCATGATGGAATTAGTGTCCTTATAAGAGAGACAGGAGAGAGCTTTCTCTCTCTACACATGTGTGCACCAAGAAAGGCCATATGAGTACACAGGGAAAGTGGCCATCTGCAAGCCAGGAATAGAAGTTTTACCAGAAATTGAACCCTGCTGGATCTTGGTCTTGGACACCCCAGCTTCCAGAACTGTGAAAAAATGAATCTCTGTTGTTTAAGCCATAGGTCTATGATATTTTGTTATGGCAGCTAGAGCTTAATAATGCAAATTGTGGTACTGAGAAGTAGGGTACTGCTGTAATAAATACCTAAAATTTTGGAAACATTTTTGGAACTGGGTGTTGGGAGAGGCTAGAAGAGTTTTGTGGTGCATGCTAGAAATATGACTGTTAAAGGAAATTCTAGTGAGGGTTCAGGAAAAGAGGAGAGCTGGAGAGAAAGCTGCCATTTTCTTAGAGAATATATATGTAATCATGACTAGAATGTTGGTAGAAATATGAATGTTAAAGGCCATTCTGGTTTGGTCTCAGACAGAAATAAGGAACATGTCATTGGAAACTAGAGAAAAGGCAATCCTTGTTATAAAGTGGCAAAGAACTTGGCTTAATTGTGTTTATGTTTCAGTGTTTTGTGGAAGGTAGAACTTGTGAATGGTGAAACTGGATATTTAACTGAGGAGCTTTCTAAAGAGAGTGGTGAGAAAGAGGCTTGGTTCCTCCTGACTGTTTATGATAAATTTTGAGAAAAGAGTTAGAAATTGAAGAAGGAATTGTTAAGCAAGATGGAACCAGAACTTAAAGATTTTGAAAATCCTCAGCTTGTTAATATTACAAAAACAAACAAACAAACTGGCAGAAACACTGCCAGTTTGATGTGAAGGAGATAGAGATGGGACAAAATGAAGGAAGGCTGTTAGACTTCTTAGATCCTACAGGATCTGATGATAAAGCTGTTAAACTGCAGACATGCACTATTTTTAAAGACAAGAGTAGAATGAACCCAAAGGCAACTCAGAGATCATCAGGGCTGCCTCAGTTTCAAAGGGTAAGTGGGTATCACCTCTGTTTCATTTTTCTTTTTTTTTGAATTTTATTTTTTTTTATACAGCAGGTTCTTATTAGTTATCCATTTTATACATATTAGTGTATATATGTCAATGCCAATCTCTCAATTCATCACCACCTTTGTTTCAATAGGCCTGAGGTGGCTGCCTGGAGCCTTGGGGGAAGGACCCCCTCCTACCAAAGCTGCAGAGGCAGGAACACTGACCCATTGGGTCCAGAAGGCAGAGCACAAAACCAGTGAGGATTATTCTTGAGCCTTAAGATCTAATGCAATTTGCCTTGCTGTTTTGGACTTGCTTGGGATCCATCAAACCTTCCTTCTTTCCTACTTCTTCCTTTTGGAATGAGAATATCTCGTGTATACCTGTCTCACCATTGTATTTCAGCAGCATGTGACCTGTCTGCTTTCACAAGTTTACAGCGGGAGAGGAATTTTTGTCTCAGGATGAATTGTACCTTGAACCTCACCCATATCTGATTTAGATGATATTTAGATGAGACTTTGAACTTTAGATTTTAGAATTGGTGCTATGATGAGTTAAGGCTTTTGGGGCTGTTGGCAAGGAATGGACGTATTTCGCATATGAGAAATACATAAATGGGTGAGCCAGGAATAGGATGTCAGTAAGGGGCAGCCCAAGCTAACTAATGCACCACCCTCTAGAAGTTCTTTGTACACTAAGGAGATTAGTTCTTCATTATAAATATAGCATTTTCTTTTTATTTTTCTCTGATGTTTTCTTTTTATTTGCGTTAATTTTTGCATGTACAGAGTGTTGATGCTTATATAATTGAGTTGATTAATCTCTCTTCAAAGGCTTTAAGGTTTTTTTTTTTTTTTTTTTTTGCCATACGCAGGCCTCTCACTGTTGTGGCCTCTCCCGTTGCGGAGCACAGGCTCCGGACACGCAGGCTCAGCGGCCATGGCTCACGGGCCCAGCCGCTCCGCGGCATGTGGGATCTTCCTGGACCGGGGCACAAACCCGTGTCCCCTGCATCGGCAGGTGGACTCTCAACCACCGCGCCACCAGGGAAGCCCGGCTTTAAGGTTTTGAGTCATAGTTAGAAAAGTCTTCCTTATTCAAACTTTATATAGAAATTCACCTATTACCTAACTTTCATTAAACAATGTACCAAATGTACATTTTCACCTATTTAAAATTTATCTTAGTATAAGTTATAAGGTTTGTATATCTAAATTTATGTTTTTAGATGTTGATCCATTGCCTCATCATTATTTTATAAATAGTCTATTTTTGCCTACATGTTTGAGACGTTGTCTGTAACACTTAATAAGTTGCATTTGTATTTGGTCCTATTTCAAGATCTTTTATTCTATTTGCTTGACCTATATGCCTATTCATGTGCTAGGAGGATATTGATTAATTACTGTTTCATAATTATTTAATACTTAGTGATTGTAATCTCCATTCATGTCTCTTCTTTTTCCAAGTTCTCCTTGCTATTCTTGATTTTCCATAAATTCTTTCAGATAAAATTATCTAGTTATATAAAATTAATATTTTATTAATATGTCTTTAGTTTTACAAAATTTTAGAGAAAGTTGACATCTTTATGATAGTGGTTTTCTTACATAAGTACAAGGTAAGTCTTTTGTTTGTTCAAAACTTCTTTGAAAACCAAGTATTTTGAAAAATAGAAATTGAAGTCAATTTAGTCTTCTGGTTTGAATCTTCGGAAAGCCATCAGACAACATAGTAACTTCATATTAGTAATAAAGAAAATAATAATCACCAACAATTCATGAATTTGAAGCTATCAAAATAGTATATATTCTCACATTTCTAGCTCTCTGATTTGATTTTGGAGCTATCTATGTGGTCTTTATGTAAATATGTAAGGCTGTGTGTATGTGTATGAGTGAAAGAGGGAAAGAATTCCTTTCATTGCTAAATCGAGTTTACCTGGATTTGTTTATCTGATTTGTTTTCACTCTTCCCATATAGAATACAAGTATCAACTACCAAAGTATACTTGGCACTTCCTCTAGGTTGTAGAAGCATCTATTAAACGTACATCTTGTGCTTTTCAAGATAATCTTGATTTTAAAATATTCTGTCTTATCACTGAACAGGGTTTCAGACATGTATTTAGATAACCTTTATAAAAACACAGTTACTGTATTTTTAAATCCTGCAGGACAACTAAAACTAGTTCTAACACTGTAAACAATAACTGATGAGGGTCTCTAAGTACTTTTATTTAAGAGAAAATATCAATGCGCTCAAATTACAGATCCAATATTAACAGCACAAGAAATTCTTTACTTTCTTTTACTGATATTTGCAGCTTATGCTTTATCAGCACACTTCTTCAGCAATGTCTGAGGGGTTTCCTATTGCATATTGTCATTACATTTCCTCAGAAAAAAAGAAAATGAAACCTAGAGTTTGTTCCATTTTAGAGTATTGTTCTAAGAAAATAAATTGGAGATAATTTTATACTGATGCCCAAGGTTTGGGATATAAAATTAATTTGATGCTTACACTAAAATGCTAGGAGAACACAAAATGGCATATAATGATTGACACTTGGCTCCCTTACTCCAGTTCAACAACTCAAGAGAAGATAAATAAGTTAAAGTTTCTCCCTCGTGGTAGAGAGAGATTCTGTTAGGAGGTGAATGACTCCTGATTCTTTAGAACTTTTTCAGTTCAGAGTTCATTTACTTGTATGCAGTATAACATTTGCTTTATTGAATTTTTTATCTTTTATGACAAAAAATGACTAAAAAATAGTTTGTCATTAAAATTCTCGATACTGTGGCTTTAATTTTATGTGATTGAATTTTTTGACCCCATTTATTGTGTTTTAATGAGATTTAAATTTACTGGATTAATTAAATCTTATCTCACCTTCCCTTCAACAATCAAGCAAAATACCACTTGGAAGTTAATACAGAGCACTGCTCTGTAAGTTGCTGTTTCTGATGGAATAATCATGGAGAAAAACCTTCAGGTCCACAGAAACATAGTATGGAATGAAGGGGGATGCTGTAAGATGATAACTGGACTGCTATTGGGAGGAGATGCTGCCAGAGAGCTTCTGTGGGGACACAGTACAACCAAATCAAGGTCTAGTAGCAGCAATTATCATATTCATCATTAACCACCACCATCCTGGGTGGAACCTTGAAGACATCCTTCCCTGGGATTACATGTGAGTAAAAAGTGGAGGGTGAAATGTCAAACTTCATCTTCATCTTCCCATTTTGATGTCATGCTCACATTCACCATATACATCTGTTTCATAATTTCATCATATTGCTTCTGTCACCTAACAAAACCTCCCTCTTAGTTTTCCTTTTTTCCTTAAAGTTCCTGATATTGAGTGGTATTAATTGGTCTATAGGAATGGGTTAAGGAGTTTTAATTTTTTTTCTAAATCTCAATCTTCTTTTTACAATGATTTACAATAGTCATATACTTGCTTCTACTTGACTGAAAAGTCACAGAGGCAGGACATTTTAGTCTTGCTTTTCACGATCTTAGCTCCATCTTAATTACTGAACCCTTAGTATAATCCCCCTCTCAGACTATTCCATCACCTCTGCCCTTTCTCAAGATTTCCTTGTTTTCTTTCTACAATAAAACATAAGTAATCAAAGAGCTGAGGTCACAGGGCAATCATTAATTTGAAACCAAAGGAAAGACAAGAAGAAAGGAACTTGAAAACTTACTTACCTGGGGAGGACACTTGATGATGCCATACAAACTGATAAAAATAATTTAGCTAAGATTCTTAACAAATTGCTAATGGCCATGTGCGCTAGCTTGAGGCCACAATACACTTAGAAACTGCAAATAAAAGGGAATCCACAGCCCCTTATAAGTTCTTCTCCAAAGACCTAACTATTTGTCAGTAGGATTGGGGACAGGAAAGACCAGAGAAAACTTCCTGGTAGTGCAGGCTTGGAGCAGGGAAAGAGCAGCCACTATGGAAAAGGCACAAAATCCTCACATGGATCTTTCTCCCCTATCACTTATACTGCACAAAAGGCTTAAGCCTCTGGACAAAGGACAGAAAACTCTATCTCCCTCAGGGCACAGGTGAGAATAAATTGCTCATAGGGAAAGAAAGGGAAAATTTTTTCTTCCTATGGGGACTTTCAGGAAAATGCCTTGAGACATTGGGAAAAAACTCTCCAGCAAACTAGCTAACATGCTGATTCTAGAGGAATTTCAAATATGTGGTACAGGGAAATTAAACATAGAATCAAAAAACCCAAAGCCAGATCGACTCCTAACAAGACTGACTCAACTGGGGGACCTTCAAGATGGTGGAGGAGTAAGACGTGGAGATCACCTTCCTCCCCACAAATACATCAAAAATACATCTACATGTGGAACAAGGCCTACAGAACACCTACTGAACACTGGCAGAAGGCCTCAGACTTCCAAAAAGGCAAGAACATACCCACATACCTGGGTAGGGCAAAAGAAAAAAGAAACAACAGAGACAAAAGAATAGAGATGGGATCTGCACTTCTGGGAGGGAGTTGTGGAGGAAAAGTCTCCACACAATAGGAAGCCCCTTCACTGGCGGAGATGGGGAGTGAGCAGGGGGGACGCTTCAGAGTCACAGAGGAGAGCACAGCAAAAGGGGTGCAGAGGGCAAAGCAGAGAGATTTCCGCACAGAGAAGCAGTGCCAATCAGCAAGCACCAGCCTAAGAGGCTTGTCTGCTCAATTGCCAGGGCAGGCGGGGGTTGGGAGCTGAAGCTTGGGCTTCAGAGGTCCGATCCCAGGGAGAGGACTGGGGCTGGCTGCGTGAACACAGCCTGAAGGGGGCTGGTGCACCTCAGCTAGCCAGGAGTGAGTCCGGGAAAAAGTCTGGACCTGCCTAAGAGGCAAGAGACCATTGTTTCGGGGTGTAAGAGGAGAGGGGACTCATTCCCTGTCTGCCCACAGAAGACAAAGCACTGCCTAACGAGCTCCAGAGATGGGCACGAGATGCAGCTATCAGCTCAGACACCAGAGATGGGTGTGAAATGCTAACATTGCTGCTGCAGCCACCAAGAATCCTGTGTGCAAGCACAGGTCACTATCCATACCTCCACTCCCAGAAGACTGTGCAGCATGCCACGGCCAGGGTCCCATGATCTAGGGACAAATTACCCAGGAGTTTCCATACAAATTGTGAATTTTTTTGTTCTAGTTCTGTGAAAAATGCCAGTGGTAGTTTGATAGGGATTGCATTGAATCTGTAGATTGTTTTGGGTAGTAGAGTCATTTTCACAATGTTAATTCTTCCAATCCAAGAACATCTTGAGAATGAAAAATGGAGCTGGAGGAATCAGGCTCCCTGACTTCAGACTATACTACAAAGCTACAGTAATCAAGACAGTATGGTACTGGCAAAAAACAGAAAGATAAATCAATGGAACAGGATAGAAAGCCTAGAGATAAACCCACACACATATGGTCACCTTATCTTTGATAAAGAAGGCAAGAACATACAGTGGAGAAAAGACAGCTTCTTCAATAAGTGGTGCTGGGAAAACTGGACAGGTACATATAAAAGTATGAGATTAGAACACTCCCTAACACCATACACAAAAATAAGCTCAAAATGGATTAAAGATCTAAATGTAAGACCAGAAACTATCAAACTCTTAGAGGAAAATATAGGCAGAACATTCTGTGACATAAATCACAGCAAGATCCTTTTTGACCCACCTCCTAGAGAAATGGAAAAAAAAACAAAAATAAACAAATGGGACCTAATGAAACTTCAAAGCTTTTGTACAGCAAAGGAAACCATAAATAAGACAAAAAGACAACCCTCAGAATGGGAGAAAATATTTGCAAATGAACCAACTGACAAAGGATTAATCTCCAAAAATTTACAAGCAGCTCATGCAGCTCAATAACAAAAATAAAAACAACCCAATGCAAAAATAGGCAGAAGACCTAAAGAGACATTTCTCCACAGAAGATATACAGATTGCCAACAAACACATGAAAGAATGCTCAACATCATTAATCATTAGAGAAATGCAAAGCAAAACTACAATGAGATATCATCTCACACCGGTCAGAATGACCATCATCAAAAAATCTAGAAACAATAAATGCTGGAGAGGGTGTGGAGAAAAGGGAAAACTCTTGCACTGCTGGTGGGAATGTAAATTGACACAGCCACTATGGAAAACAGTATGGAGGTTCCTTAGAAAACTACAAATAGAACTACCATACGACCCAGCAATCCCACTACTGGGCATATACCCTGAGAAAACCATAATTCAAAAAGAGTCATGTACCAAAATGTTCATTGCAGTTCTATTTACAATAGTCAGGAGATGGAAGCAACCTAAGTGTCCATCATCGGATGAATGGATAAAGAAGATGTGGCACATATATACAATGCAATATTACTCAGCCATAAAAAGAAACCAAATTGAGTTATTTGTAGTGAGGTGGATGGACCTAGAGTCGGTCATACAGAGTGAAGTAAGTCAGAAAGAGAAAAACAAATACTGTATGCTAACACATATATATGGAATCTAAGGGAAAAAAAAAAAAAGGTCATGAAGAACCTAGGTGTAAGTCGGGAATAAAGACACAGACCTACTAGAGAATGGACTTGAGGATATGGGGAGGGGGAAGGGTAAGCTGTGACAAAGTGAGAGAGTGGCATCACATATATACACTACCAAATGTAAAATATATAGCTAGTGGGAAGCAGCCGCATGGCACAGGGAGATCAGCTTGTTGCTTTGTGACCACCTAGAGGGGTAGGATAGGGAGGGTGGGATGGAGGGAGATGCAAGAGGGAAGAGATATGGGAACATATGTATATGTATAACTGATTCACTTTGTTATAAAGCAGAAACTAACACACCATTGTAAAGCAATTATACTCCAATAAAGACGTTAAAAAAAAAAAATTACCCAGGAGAACAGATGGTATGCCTCAGGCTGTTGCAAAGTCATGTAGGCTTCTGCTGCAGCAGGCTCACCCTGCATTCCAATTATAACTACCATACCACTCCCTCCCCGCTGGCATGAGTGAGGCCCCCTAATCTGTGCTCTGCAGCGGGAGAGGCCACAACAGTCAGAGGCTCAAGTACCGCCAAAAAATATATATATATATATATATATATATATATATATATATAAAATTTTATTTTTATTATTATTATTTTCTTTCTTTTTTCTCCATTTTCTTCTGAGCCGTGCAGCTGACAAGGACTTGGTGCTCCGGCCTGGTGTCATGCCTGAGTCTCTGAGGTGAGAGAGCCAAGTTCAGTATATTGAACCAACAGAGACCTCCCAGCCATACATAATATCAATCAGCTCTCCCAAAGATCTCTGTCTCAACCCTAAGACCCAGTTCCACCCAATGGGCAGCAAACTCCAGTGCTGGACGCCCCATGCCAACCAGCTAGCAAGACAGGAACACAACCCCACCCATTAGCACAGAGGCTGCCTAAAATCATAGTAAGTTCACAGACACCCCAAAACACACCACCGGACACAGCCCTGCCCACAAGAAAGACAAGATCCAGGCCCACCCATCAGAACACAGGCACCAGTCCCCACCACCATGAAGCCTACACAAACCACTGAACCAACCTTACCCACTGGGGGCAGACACCAAAAACAACAGGAACCACGAACTGGGAGCCTGCAGAAAGAAGACCCCCAAACCCAGTAAGTTAAGCAAAATGAGAACACAGAGAAATATGAAGCAGATGAAGAATCCAGGTAAAAACCCACCAGAAGAAACAAATGAAGAGGAAATACACAGTCTACCTGATAAGGAATTCAGATTAATGATAGTAAAGATAATCCGAAATCTTGGATATAGAATGCAGAAAATACAAGAAACATTTAACAAGGATCTAGAAGAACTAAAGAGTAATAAACAATGATGAACAACATAATCAATGAAATTTAAAATTCTCTAGAAGGAATCAATAGCAGAATAACTGAGGCAGAAGACCAGATAAGTGACCTGGAAGATAAAATAGTGGAAAAAACTACCACAGAACAGAATAAAGAAAAAAGAATAGAGGACAGTCTCAGAGACCTCTGGGACAACTTTAAACACACCAACATTCAAATTATAGGGGTCCCAGAGGAAGAAGAGAAAAAAAAAAAGGGTCTGAGAAAATATTTGAAGAGATTATAGTTGAAAACTTCCCTAAAATGGAAAGGAATCAGTCAACTACATCCAGGAAGCACAGAGAGTACCTTACAGGATAAAACCAAGGAGAAACATGCCAAGACACATATTAATCAAACTATCAAAAATTAAGTACAAAGAAAAATATTAAAAGCAGCAGGGGAAAAGCAACAATTAACATACAAAGGAATCTCCATAAGGTTAACAGCTGATCTTTCAGCAGAAACTCTGCAAGCCAGAAAGGAGTGGCAGGACATATTTAAAGTGATGAAAGGGAAAAAACTACAAACAAGATTACTCTACCCAGCAAGGATCTCATTCAAATTCAACGGAGAAATTAAAACCTTTACAGACAAGCAAAAACTAAGAGAATTCAGCACCACCAAACCAGCTTTAAAACAAATACTAAAGGAACTTCTCTAGGCAGGAAACAAAAGAGAAGGAAAACCTACAAAAAAACCCCCAAAACAATAAGAAAATGGCAATAGGAACATACATATCAATAATTACCTTAAATATGAATGGATTAAATGCTCCAACCAAAAGACACAGACTGGCTGAATGGATACAAAAACAAGACCCATACGTGTGCTGTCTACAAGAGACCCACTTCAGACCTAGGGACACATACAGACTGAAACGGAGGGGATGGAAAAAGATATTCCATGAAAATGGAAATCAAAAGAAAGCTGGAGTAGCAATTCTCATATCAGACAAAAATAGACTTTAAAATAAAGACTGTTACAAGAGACAAAGAAGGACCCTACATAATGATCAAGGGATCAATCCAAGAAGAAGATATAACAATTGTAAATATTTATGCACCCAACATTGGAGCACCTCAATACATAAGGCAAATGCTAACAGCCATAAAAGGGGAAATCGACAGTAACACAATCATAGTAGGGGACTTAAACACCCCACTTTCACCAATGGACAGGTCATCCAAAATGAAAATAAATAAGGAAACACAAGCTTTAAATGATAGATTAAACAAGATAAATTTAATTTGTATTTATAGGACATTCTATCCAAAACAACAGAATACACTTTCTTCTCAAGTGCTTATGGAACATTCTCCAGGATAAATCATACCCTGAGTCACAAATCAAGCCTTGATAAATTTAAGAAAATTGAAATCATATCAAGTATCTTTTCTTACCACAACGCTATGAGACTAGATATCAATTACAGGAAAAACACTGTAAAGAATACAAACACATGGAGGCTAAACAATACACTACTAAATGACCAAGAGATCACTTAAGAAATAAAAAAATACATAGAAACAAATGACAATGAAAGTACGATGACCAAAAACATATGGGATGCAGCAAAAGCAGTTCTAAGAGGGTAGTTTATAACAATACAATCCTACCTCAGTAAATAAGAAAAATATCAAGTAAACAACCTAACCTTACACCTAAGGCAATTAGAGCAAACAAAACAGAAAAACCCCAAAGTTAGCAGAAGGAAAGAAATCATAAAGATGAGATCAGATATCAATGAAAAAGGAGTGAAAGAAATAATAGCAAAGTTCAATAAAAAAAAGCTGGGTCTTTGAAAAGCTAAACAAAATTATAAACCCCTAGCCAGACTGATCAAAATAAAATGAAGAAAACTCAAATCAACAGGATTAGAAATGAAAAAGGAGAAATAACTGACACTGCAGAAATACAAAGAATCATGAGGGATTACTACAAGCAACTGTATGCTAAAAAAATGGACAACCTGGAAGAAATGGACAATTCATAGAAAAGCACAACCTTCCGTGAATGAACCAGGAAGAAATAGAAAATATAAACAGACCAAACACAAGCCCTGAAATTGAGACTGTGATTAAAAATCTTCCAACAAAAAAAAGCCCAGGACCAGTTGGCTTCACAGACGAATTCTATCCAACATTTAGAGAAGAGCTAACTCCTATCCTTCTCAAAATCTTCCAACCTATAGCAGAGGGAGGAACACTCCCAAACTTATTCTATAAGGCCACCATCACCCTGATACCAAAACTAGACAAAGATGTCTCAAAAAAAGAAAACTACAGACCAATATCACTGATGAACATAGATGCAAAAAGCCTCGACAAAACACTAGCCAACACGATCCAAGAGCACATTAAAAGGATGATACACCATGATCAAGCGGGGTTTATCCCAGGAATGCAAGGATCTTCAATATATGCAAATCAATCAATGTGATACACCATATTAACAAGTTGAAGGATAAAAACTATATGATCAGCTCAATAGATGCAGAAAAAGCTTTCAACAAAATTCAACACCCAGTTATGATAAAAAGTCTCCAGAAAGTAGGCATAGAGGGAATTTACCTCAACATAATAAAGGCCATATATGACAAACCCACAACCAACATCGTTCTCAATGGTGAAAAACTGAAAACATTTTCTCTACAATCAGGAACAAGACAAGGATGCCCACTGTCATCGCTATTATTCAACATAGCTTTGGAAGTTATAGCCACAAAAATCAAGGAAGAAAAAGAAATAAAGGGAATCCAAAATGGAAAAGAAGAAGTAAACCTGTCACTGTTGGCAGATGACATGATCCTATACACAGAGAATCCTAAAGATGCTACCAGAAAACTATTAGAGCTAATCAATGAATTTGGTAAAGTAGCAGGATACAAAACTAATGCACAGAAATCTCTTGCATTCCTATACACTAATGATGAAAAATCTGAAAGAAAAATAAAGGAAACACTCCCATTTACCATTGCAACAAAAAGAATAAAATACCTAGGAATAAACCTACCTAAGGAGACAAAAGACCTGTATGCAGAAAACTATAAGACACTGCTGAAAGAAATTAGAGATGATACAGACAGATGGAGAGATATACCATGTTCTTGATTGGAAGAATCAACATTGTTAAAATGACTCTACTACCTAAAGCAATCTACAGATTCAATGCAATCCCTATCAAACTACTAATGGCATTTTTCACAGAACTAGAAGAAAATATTTCACAATTTGTATGGAAACACAAAAGACCCCAAGTAACCAAAGCAATCTTGTGAAAGAAAATTGGAGCTGGAGGAATCAGGCTCCCTGACTTCAGACTATACTGTAAACAAGTATAGTAAACAGTAAACAAGACAGTATGTTTCTGACACAGAAGCAGAAACATAGATCAATGGAACAGGATAGAAAGCCCAGCGATAAACCCACGCACATATGGTCACCTTATCTTTGATAAAGGAGGCAAGAATATACAATGGAGACAAGGCAGTCTCTTCAATAAGTGGTGCTGGGAAAAGTGGACAGCTGCATGTAAAAAATTGAAATTCTGTCTAACTTGAGCTTTAATAGTTCATTTAGTTTCTCTGACTAAACAACTGATTCCTCCAAGTCCATTTCCTTTATATATTACTATCCCAATGAGTCCAGACTATCTTGAGATCTCAATTAAAAACAGTTGTGAAGTATGCTTAACTTTAACAAAAACAAGGCCTCAATTACCCAACTCCTGAGTTATTTAGAACTGTCAGCTCATCCAATGTGTAGTATTCAATTAAATTTGATATTTATCCAGAAGAGTTTTCTAATATATTATAGCTAAATGTTATTCAGCCAAACACTTTTAAGAAACCTTTAACTAACATTAATACCATCACAATTTACATGCCTATTGATCCTTTTCGAACTGTATATCTGTAGCAATAAAACAGAATCAAGCTGGAAAAGAAAGTGCTTAATGGGAACATCAGTTATGCTATTTTGTGTACTTAGTAATTGTATAATTGTCAAGGAAGTTAAACACAAAATGGGTCGTAGCTAAAGTTTTCTTACTTTCCAAGGTGTTCAAAGCACATGTTGAAATTAACCATAGAACTCTTAAGGGTGTCTCTCTGGTTTACTCTGTGCTCCTCAGTCCTGACTTGCCTTCACTGGAGTAGAAAGGAGGGTGTCTTTATGACCTCAAATAGGGTTCGACAAATGTTGCTGATACTTGTCTTGAGCATCTTGGAAGCAATATATTGCTTTTGAATTACAGCAAAAACAAATTCTGAAACTGTAAGAATGTATAACTTCCTATACCATATTAGGCTAATGAAAAGTAATCAACAGACTGGTGGGCAAACACACTGGAACAATGCAATTTTTCATTCAACTTTGACTAACATAAAAGAAATAGTCTTCCTGACAAATCTAACCCTATTCTAGGTTGTAACTATTTTAATATGTAAGTATATTTAACTGAAGGTATCAGGAGATACTCATTTATCAACTAATCCCTAATATGAGCATACTTTATGCTATACACTGTTGTCTATATAGATATATAGTCCCTTATTGGCATGATACGTATTGATAAAGTTATTTCTTAAGTGCTTGTGACATAGAGCCAATTTTCTAACTATTCTGTCTTTGTGATGTTGATTTTAAAGTCTTTATATCTTGTTTATCAGTAATATGAATTAATTACTCTCCTTGGAAACTTGATTTTGCAGCATAACAAATATATAACAACCACCACTTCTTAGGATAAAAAACTGATTTCTGTCAGAATCTTTGGTTTAAAGAAAATTTCTAATGGCATTTATAGATACATAAAGATAACATGAACTTTTCTAGAACATGAGGGTTTTAATTGGACAGCCTGATTTTGAATCTCAGTTCTCCCACTTACAGTTTATGTAACCATGGTGAAGTTTCTGGACATCTCTGTGACTCACATTCTTCATACGTAAAGTAAGAATTATCTTTTAGATTTGTTTATGGATTAAAATAAATCATATGAAATCCCTGTGCCACTTGGCACAGAATAAGAGCTCAGTAGCTGCTGGATATTGTTATTAGAGTAACATGGAGATATTTTTACCCATCAGAGATCTAGGAAGAGATAGGAAAGCACAATTGATCTGACAGAGCCACTTGCCCACCAGCCAACGAATCAGAATAGAGCAGTGATTCTCAAACTGGACAAGCAGCATCAGCATCACCTGGTAACTTGTTGAAATAAAAATTCTCAGGCCTTGGCCAGACCTACCAAATCAGAAATTCTGGAGGTAGGGCCCAGCAATCTGTGTTTTAACAAGCTCTCCTGGTGGATCTGATGTGTGCTAATGTTTGAGAAGCACTGCAGTAATAAGACTGAACTCAACCTGCTGGGAAATTGTGTGCACTGGGAAGAGTCATGGGTCAGTAATACTGGGTTTTAGGTGATGAACTGTGAGTTGCTTGGTTTTGAAAAGAAGATAAGACACATGATTTAGGACCAGCAACCCAGC
This sequence comes from Orcinus orca, assembly GCF_937001465.1. Taxonomy (NCBI): domain Eukaryota; kingdom Metazoa; phylum Chordata; class Mammalia; order Artiodactyla; family Delphinidae; genus Orcinus; species Orcinus orca. Next base: position 24,485,847 of record NC_064563.1, read on the forward strand.
CCAGGACTTCAGAAGACATCACAGAAACTTGTGAAATCTACTGAGGAACAGAATTTATCTCAAGCCATCAGGTGTGGAGGAGGTGGAACACTGAAGAGAAGATAGGGGCTACTGAGGCTGTAAAACTTGGTTGCAGACTCTGGAAAACATGGAAGAAGTCACTTACCAGAACTAAAAGTGAAGGAGGCAGCAGCCAAATTCTTATACCTGGGGTATAAGATCAGCTTCATCTGCACTGCTCCATCTAATGACTAATCATCTGCATCAGTGGTACAAGTTCACCTGTAGTCTAGAGCCTAGAGTAGGTGGCAAGATGGAGGCAGTGACTCCCACTAAAGAGAAAATGATGCACTCCCAGGTATGCAAAAAACGCTGACACACCAAAACCTTAATTTTCCCTTTGGGATCTTGGAAAGTACCTTTAAGTAGGCTTCTGAAATTTGTATTCTAAGAATTGAAATTTTGTTTTTAATGTAAAGCCTTAGACTAGTGAGCAAGAGTAAGAATGAGAGAGAGAGAGAGAGAGAACGCTGGCAACAATGACAAGAATTCATTCATGCATCATTAATTTCTGCATTATTTTATTTTGAACAAACATAAATTCAGAGCCTGTCCATGCAACATAAAATGACAGTCAAAGACACACCAAAATAGGGTAATCAATTTACTTAAGAAGAAGATGACTCTAACTATTCATCCAGTTTCAGTCCTTTGCCCTAATAGTGCTAGTTGTCAAAACTCAAATGCAATAACCACCAGAAACACTTGATCTACAACCATGATAAATGTATTACTTCTTGCTTCCTTTTACAATAGGAGTTACAATATTATTTTCACAATTAAGTGTCATCATTTCCATGCCCCCTTATGTGACCACCTTCTACAAAACAGATAATATGCTAGAAATTTAGCACACAAAATAAATAGGTTACTGCCTCTACCCACAAAAATCAATGTCACTTTTTATTAAATGATTAACACTCCAAGTTTTCTCTGTCCTTGTTCTAGTGCAAAGGAAATCCACATTGACAGGGACTTCTGATTGCTCAGAAAATCTCCTGCAAAGTGCTCCAGACCCTAAAAGGTTCACAGGCTTATCTAGTAAATACAGGAATTCACTTTTTAGAGTTCTTGTGAATAAAGTTTGAATTTCACACATTTCTTTAAAAGTGGCCTCAGGCAACACAAATATGTGACTGGAATACTGAAGGAAACAGTCTGAATACTCAGTCAGTCATTTATGTTCGTGTATTGTATCAATGCCTAGACGTATACAAGACACAAGTTTTTAATCACTAACTGCAGCTGTCTATGCAACAATTTGCTTGCACCGATCCTTTCGTCCATAATTATAGACACTATTTATACTTAGAAATGTCTGACTTGTGAGTTTTCTGTTGCATAGATTTTATAATTTAACATCATTTCTGTTTGCTCCTGGCAAAATTCTACTTTTTTATAAGGCATTTTCTTACTTCTTCTGAGCTTGTTTCCAAATACTTCCAGTATATTTTTAAAATGTTATTTGTTTATTTAAATTGATTATAACATTCCAATAATGGTCCTGTAAAATGTTCCTCTTGGTGAAGAAAATGCACACACGGTCACACACTGGCTACCTAAAGGGAAGGAATCTGTTTTAACTGTAAACTATCTCAAGGATATGCACTGGGTTGGATAATCCAATATTTATCTTTCTAAGTGGTATGAAGAACATAAATGTTTTATATACATTACATGAATTTTGCTTCTTTCTGCATTTTTTCTGGGAAGAATATTATCATAGGAAAGTACTAAATATTGGAAATCAATATCTGAAAACATAGACATCAAATACACCTTATTTAGAATGCATTCTATTTTTAACGCCTTGTGAATGTTGAAGAAATATGTAGTACAAGGAAGAAATGTAAAAGAAAAATCAATCATCCCCACTCATTCCACCATATAAAGAGATCCACTTGATAAATGTTCATCTTCTATTGATTTTTCACATATTATATTGTTTTCTAGTAGGCAAATAAACATCCATTCACGAGCTCATAGTTTGTGCATTGCATCACTGCTTCAAAATTAATTGCTTGTTCACATATACATACATTTTCACATAAATACAATGGAGCTTATAAGTCCCTGCAATAAATAAAACTTGGCTTTATTGCTTTTATCTCTATATTGATAATCTAAAATATGATTTTCGTCTTTTAAAAGATTACTAAAGTTGGGCTTCCCTGGTGGCGCAGTGGTTGGGAGTCCGCCTGCTGATCCAGGGGACACGGGTTCGTGCCCTGGTCCGGGAAGATCCCACATGCCGCGGAGCGGCTGGGCCCGTTAGCCATGGCCGCTGAGCCTGCGCGTCCGGAGCCTGTGCTCCGCAACGGGAGAGGCCACAACAGTGAGAGTCCCACACACCGCAAAAAAAAAAAAAAAAAAAAATTACTAAAGTTGATTTCCACGCAGAACTATTTCCAACCTTCCATAAAGTTGCTAGTTTATATTTGATTCTTTAATAAAACTATTTGATAAGGTTTTCAGATTATTTCAAAGCATTTAGCTTTATGTGGGCAATTAAATTTGCAATGAAAAGAGGTAAGAAACTGAAATGACCATCACAGGAGTTCTGGTATTGCTTTGCTGACTAATAACTACCATTTGCTGACCAGCACTGTAGGTCTCACACCGGAAAAGACATTACTAAGCATTTTCATGAATGCACTAAATTTAGTTTAAAATAGATATGCCTAAATATTCATTATAACTTAAAGAATTTTAGAAGCTTAATTTACTCCTGAAGTTATCAAAACCCTTTCCCTTTAAATAAATGCTTACTTAGTACCATTTTTAGTTTCTATAGTATCCTTACATGAGTCTTACATAGAATAATATATATTTCTCTTGATTGACTTTTTTAATGGTAAAAACTTAGTCAGAACTGGAATACATGTAGATTAATAAAGCAAAATATAAAAGAACCATAACATTAGTGGCATCAATTTTCACAGAAAAGCATCATTTTAAAACCAGGAATAAACTATAATTTTAAGTCCATAGTGTCTCCTCTACTTCAATAAGACCCACAAAAATAGTGCCATTAGCCTACTGAGCACTCCCAAGATCAAACTCTGATTTAGTCAAAACCTAAGTGCCTTTAAAGTGGAGAAAAACACATTATGGAATTATTTAGAAGAAGATAAAGTTGAACAAAGTCAAGAAGTGTAGATAAATAGAGCCTAAGTTTAATATTATTTGAATCTACTGGATCAAATCATTGCTTGGAAAGCAAGCATACACACGCAATACCAGTTCCATAAACCAGTAAATTGGCCTTCTATTCTTCCTTCCTTCCTTTCCTTTTTTTTTCTTCCCTTTCTTTCCTCCTTTCTTCCTGCCTTTTTTTAAATTAATGTAGTTTATACATTGAGTATTTTATCACTTGTCAATGAAAGATTCCTAACAATTATGAAATCTTTAATGTACATATCATTATCTCCACACTGAAGTTCATAAAGTTTATGCAACTTGGCCAACGTTAGGCAGCCGGTGGTAGAACAGATTTCAAATTCTGCTCCAAATGGCTCCAAAATCTAGGTTCATTTCTCTATACCACATAAACCTTTGCTGTTAACTGAGCCTCACAATGGGGCAGATCAGGGTCAGCTACCTAAGTCTTCTGATGACTAATTCAAGTATTTTTACAATACCAAACTTGATACACAGATTTATCATCATAACATTAATAAATACGGGTCCTTTATGTAGTCATTTAATAGACGTTTACCTTTTATCTCTTTGCTCTATAAATATTTTGCACCTTTACACTTTTATTTACATGCCCTGCAGAAATCCCAGGATCCTTTGATACAATATCATTTTTTTAAATAAAAATATGCCCCGATTAGGCAGATTAAAATAGTAAAGTGGATACTCCAGGCAATTCAGTACCTATTGCCTTATTTCTTTTTATTATTTTTTTTTTTGCGGTACGTGGGCCTCTCACTGTTGTGGCCTCTCCCGTTGCGGAGCACAGGCTCCGGACGCGCAGGCTCAGCGGCCATTGCTCACGGGCCTAGCCGCTCTGCAGCATGTGGGATCCTCCTGGACCGGGGCACAAACCCGTGTCCCCTGCATCGGCAGGCGGACTCTCAACCACTGCACCACCAGGGAAGCCCCTCTATTGCCTTTTAAATAAAACATGCTGTTAAAAAAATTCAATCTCATTTCCTTCCTTTAATTACATAAAATTGAAATAAGACATAGAGCTTATGTTTGGCACAATATAATATACCAAATCACAAACATCTATGATAATAATCAAACAAAATTGATTTTTTAAAGCTTGAGATAATAAAGAAGCAATTTTCCAGAGCCTGTAATAATTTAGCTACTTTGACTTCTTAAAATGTAGCTTAGTTTTGCAATCAGCCTCTCAAGATTAAACTTCTCCTTATATTAAGGGAAGCCACACTTTAAAAAAAGGAGGTAGTGTATTGTTTCCAATTTAGTTTCAATATGGCAAGTATAGAATATACATAATATTTCAGAAGAACTTGGCCTATATCCTAAGCTAATGATAAAGTTTTCTGTAAGCATTAATAGTTCACCAGCCTCCAGAGTTTCATTTTATTTTGTTAATCAGTATAGTTAGTTGGCAAATTGTGCATCATATATTGTACAGACTCATTGATACTACATTCCTAAAAAATAAATAAACAACTAAAGAAAATGAGAAAATAGAAAGAATGGCAACAAAAAATTCCAGAGGAGAAATACAACTGTAATGTTTAAGGAATATTATAAAGCCAATACTATATATATCACAGTAAACTCTGGGACATTTGGACCAAAAAAGGATTGAATAAATCTTACATTTATAGCTAGAATTTGAACTTATGCTTTAAAAAAAAAAATCCAAAACAGAAAAATCCTTATCTCTTCAGTTATTCTGTGATTGACATAAAGACAGTTCTTTCGCCCTGAATCCCAGAAGGCTCTTAAAATAGCTTGACATATGATATATTTATAGAATTCTCATCCCTTATCTTCCATAATACCTAAAATCAAATTATTAAAAGAAAAATACAGGGAAAAACTAAATACTTTTAAAAATCTAAAACAGTTTATTTTCTATTATGAGAACACAACTTATGCTGCTGGAATCTAGATCATTAGATATATAAAGAAAATGTTTACAAATAATTATGTGTATGAACTTAATCTTTAATATTAAAGTATCTATTAAAAAACATATTTCTAATTATGTTTCATTTGGTGCCTGAACATACAAATATGTCTTTTTAACAGAAAAGTAAAAAGCACATATAATATGATTAAACAGATGATTGTTTTCTTCTTCCTCTTAGTTTAATTTTAAAACAGTGAGAAAATTAACAATTTGATTCAAAGTTGAGGTATTATATCTTGGTAGATAAGAGAATCAAACAAATGCAGATTTCAGGTTTTGAATTTGGAAATAGCAATAATAATAATTGATGTTTATTTTTCACAATTTTAAACAGTATTTTCATATGATGTTATTTACAGTGGTATAGTGTATCTGCAATTGAATATCTTTAATTTTTAAACAATTGAAATAGAGCCTATAAAAAGTTACAGACAATAGTAATTCCATGCCATTTCATGTGAAACCATAGGAAAATTAATTATTTCAACTTCTTTAATCCCTCATCAATTAGTTAAATTGAACCACAGAGATTTGAGTCAAATATTCAGTCAGCCTGAGTGACTTTTGCTTATGGGAAGCCAGATTTCAAACCAAAATTTTCACTTACATCTGGACTAGTGTACTCATAACTTACAACTTACCAACATTAAATACTTGTATTCATTCTAAGAAAATATTGAATGCCTCTTCTAATTTTTGGTATGCTTTTTCTTCATACCTGTTTTTACTATTTTATTACAGTAAGTAATTAGAATACCCTTTATGAGCAATTATTCTATCTCCACTTTAAAAAGATGCCTAAAGTAAACCTGGAGATTCTGCATCTATGAAGATCTCATATTAAAGAAGAAATGAACTTTTTTTCAGCAGAGGTGCTTCCATTTCTTCACTTTAACTTAAACAACCAAACTTTTGGCCAAGAAGTTAAGACAAGATGTAACACAAACTTAACAGGTCTAAATCTAAACTTCATCTTGCCTGCTAAACTCACTCCAGCCACAGCCTTCTCAGTTAATGATAACTTCATATCTTCTATTTGCTTCTAGTCCAAATGTTCTTCTCTCACACCCTAAATGTGCTTTTTCAGGAAACCCTGCTTCTCTTCTACCAAAATCATATCTAGATTCTGTTGACTTCTCTCACCTCCATGGACACCACACTTATCCAAGCAGGGATGATTGCAATAGCCACCCAGCTGGTCCTCTGTGCCCACCCACACCCACTGCATGCATTCTCAACACAACAGGCCCATGGAACCTTGTGAAATATCAGATGAGGCCATTGTTTTCATCAGATTCTTTCTTGGCTCCTCTTTTATTCAATATAAAAACCACAATCCTTTCCATGGCCCACAAGGCCCTATAAATCCTTATATGCCCTCACTTACCCCCTTCAAACCACAGTGGTTTACTTGTGGACTATAGAACTGTGTAGGAAAACTTCTGCTGGAGGGCTTTTGCTCTGGTGGATTTCTCTGACCCAGAAGCTCTTTTTCAGGGGCTTCCCTAGTGGCACAGTGGTTAAGAATCCACTTGCCAAGCAGGGGACACGGGTTTGAGCCCTGGTCCGGGAAGATCCCACATGCCGTGGAGCAACTAAGCCCGTGCGCCACAACTACAGAGCCTGCGCTCTGGAGCCCGTGAGCTACAACTGCTGAGCCCACGTGCCACAACTACTGAAGCCCGCACGCCTAGAGCCCGTGCTCCGAAACAAGAGAAGCCACTGCAATGAGAAGCCGGCGCACCGCAACAAAGAGTAGTCCCCGCTCGCTGCAACTAGAGAAAGCCCACATGCAGCAATGAAGACCCAATGCAGACAAAAATAAATGAATTAAATAAATAAATTTATTTTTTAAAAAAAGCTCTTTTCCAAAATATCCTGGCTTACCCTCTCATGAAAAATTATCTTAAAAATTATCTTAAATTTAGCAGTAAGACAAAAACTTTTAAAAGGTGGGTGTTAGGTCCCTTCATTGTCATTTGGGAGCATTATTTGACAAGCCTACCCAAGGATTACTTAAAGAAATGCTCTTTGTTTGCGTCAATGTTTCCTACTGGGGACTGAAAAAAGATTTAGTGAAGATTTGGTGGAATTGCATATTGGCCTATAGACCTTTCACTGGTAAAGAGAGACGTAATTTCTCCCCAGTAGAAACAAAAGTCCCACAGGTTATGGCTTACAGTTCAGAAGACATTAACCAGTTTTGTATCGAACCGAGCGAGTTTACTCTAATATCCCTTACTAAATCACCTATAAATCCCAAGCTTTGCAAAATGCTCTTTGATGAGATCATCTTACTGATCTCTCATTAATTAATGACTGGAAAAAGATCTTTGGTAGGTGCACATTTTACATTTGTATGAGAGTCATGTTTTAACTATTAAAAATTATACTTTCATAGGATGTTATCTTCTTCAAATATTTGTATAAAAATCACCTTCTCAGTGAATCCTGTGCTTATCATCTTATTTTAAAAATTGCCATACAGCCCATCTCTAGCACCTCCTATTGCTTTTCCTTGTTATTTTCTTTCAAAGCACTTCTCAGCTTCTGACATACTATATAATTCACTGTTATATTTATGTTCTTTCTCCCTCCTGTTGGAATATAAATTCTACAAGAGCATAATTTTTCCTTCTTTTAGCTCACTGATGTACAGTGAGTTCTGCTCTAACATAATGTATGTGTTCCTAAAAATCACCACAAGATGCAAAGTTGCACAATAAAAACCACAGGATTTGTGGGGAAAATGGGGTTAAGGACACAAACTCAAAAACTTAGTGACACATTTAAAGAGTGATAACACAGATTTACACATGTTACATGGTCAAAGTATATATAACCTTTCATTAAGTATGGCACTTTACCTTGAAAAAAACTGAAGTTGGCTTATGGAAGTGGCCTTTAGAAGGGTTGCAAGTGGTACATTATTGTAAGGTAGTGGAAGGAAGTTTATCTGAATGGAACGGCAAGTTATCGCATCATATGTAGATGGATGTCACTCATAATACACGTGATGAACTGTTAGGTTTGAAGTGTGTGAAGTGTGTATGTGAGCGTGCTTGCATGCATGTGTGTGCATGTTTTGTGTTCCTATGAGATTTGGTTCAGCAGGGGATAGTTTCCTCTATTCACCAAGTGTTTCTCCTTAAGGAAATCATGCATAAATAAATGCAAAGTTGATGTTATGCTCAGATTTTCCCCTAATAGAAGAATTGCATTCAAATATGTACATATTTTCAAAATAAACAAAATAGAACTGACTGTATCCCCACATCCTAAAACAGTGCCTTGTACACAGTACACTCTCAATACATACATGTTAACAAATGACTCAGTAAGTGAGTCAGTAAAATATATTTCCTTATATCACAGCCTAGAGGCCCCAGAAAACGATGAGCAGACAGAAACTACTCACAAAAAATTTGGTTTCCCTTCATCTAATATGGCTATTATGAGCATACAAAATAAAGTGAAAATGAATTGGAAGTATTGTACTTCAATGAATTGTTAAATTATATGTAATAGAGATATTCTAACCTAGAGATTAGCATCTGCCTGAGAGATGTAGAGCATTGGGATGTTCAGGGTAGAGCATATTAGTTTGAAAAAGCATATTCAATGTTTCATCAAAATTTTACAATTTTAAAACAACCGCCAAAACAACTATGGTTATTTTTAAATAAATTACAAAAAGTAAAACATAATTATTTTTTTATTTGTGGTGATAGTTATGTAATAAACTTTTCTCAGTTTCCCCTAGGGCTGCTTATTATTCCATATGTAAATGAGATCTTAAAATTTATCCAAAAGGGCACGGGATTTGAAAGAATAAGAATAACTCTACTTAGTTAGCATATGAAGCACCACATTAATTACTGCTGTCCTGGACCTGAGTGACTGCAGCCCAAATAATTAACAAGTATATAAAAATACATTATTGTGAAATAAATATAAAACGATCACATGTCTGTTGTGGCCAGAGTCTTCTTCATCACCCTGATTAGATCTTGGTCTGGACCAAGGAAACTTTTGTTTCAGATATTTTGTTTGCAAGGAGCTTAAAGACATTAACAAGATTATTTCCTCAAACATTTGCCATACACTGTCTGTCAATAAATTAGTATAAAAGTTCTCATTACAAACCTCCCTCAGTATAAAACACACAACTCAGGTATTCAACTTTCTTCTCTTTTCATTTTTTTCTGGATAGTAGAAAGAAATGCTTGAACAGTAATCCAATACAGAATTTAGAGAAAACAAAATGTCCACAGAGAACCTACATTCTTTGTTAATTCTAAATGGTTAAAATATAACCACTGGTTTTCAGACCATGGCTTTTGGAGATTACAGTAATGCCTACCATCCACCTCCATTCCAACAGAAAACACACAATTGCCATTCCCACAAGCCATGCTAAATAAACATACACTCTAAACAAGAACAGAGAGCTTATTAATAAATGCAACCTAGTCCCTCCTTTCATTAGCATGTCAATTTAAAGACCATCCTAATTGGAAGTCCTGGAAGAACCACAGAGCACCATTTACTGGGGTCTCACTTGGATGAATAATCAATTGACAGAGATGTTTGAGTTTATGTAGTCAGAGTAAAATAGACAAAAAATTTCTAGTAATGGAATTTATATTTTGTAATTATTTCTAATTTGTGCAGGCATTCTGCACAAACCCTTCTTTTAAAATATTTTAGTTTCTCAGTTTCTAATTTCTAGACCTGATCAGTCTAATTTTTTCTGTAGTACATACACTGTGCTTATGCTACTAATACTGGTAGAAAGACTTGTGGAAAGGTGGACAGAAATAAAATCATGTGTGTATAAAGAAAAATGTTCCACTTATACCTCATTTGCCTTGTAGATGTCAGAAATGACTGTGTAGTTTCATCACAATTGGCTTTAAAAGCTGAAGCCAATAAAGGACAATGAACTTTTGGTGATTCTGGGATACCAGATGCGAACAGGATCTAATGCATTGAAGACCCTGTCCCGACCAATGAACAATGGAACATATTTTCATCCAACTGGGTATATACCTACACATTCATCTCATACTATTAAGAGTGCTAGTTTTTCATTTTTAATCAGCATTACCACCATAAATACTACCTTCCTTTTTGCAATTAAAATTCCTATAGTTTTCCCCTTAGCAGTCTACACAGTGGATTTCTTCACTGACAAGTATTCCCTTGCCGAAAAAATTAATAGACCTACTGTAAAGTTATTTTTAATCCTGGTGGTGGCTATTTTATTTATTTTTGATGTATAAAAGCTATAACTTCCATGATAGAGTAACCACTTTAAAAATAATTTTAATTTTACATTGTGAGTTATTTTTCTTGCATTTTTCAAGCATTGTATTCCCAATAAATTAAATTGTTATTGAAAATCTAATGTACTCTATCCTACTGCTGGCATCTGATATTGTGCTGATTTCTATTATTTTGTAAATTACTACATAATTTCCATGTACTGTGTAGTTAATACCTTGTAGCTAGAGATAGGTTTATTCTTACTAATTGAAAGACTATAAAACCAATGACACATTCATTATTGGTTTTAATTATTTGACAGACATTCCTAAGTACTAATGTCAAGCCACTGAAGCCAGATCGTTTTAAAGAGGGAGAGAGAGGAAGAAAATAATAGAAGGCAAAGTAAAAGAATGTTTTGCTAACATTTTATAGTATAGAGTTTTATAGTGTCTGGCCTTATATTTAGGTCTTTAATCATTTTGAGTTTATTTTTGTGTATTGTGTTAGGAAATGTTCTAATTTCATTGTTTTACATGTACCTGTCCAGTTTTCCAGCACCACTTATTCAAGAGGCTGTCTTTCCTCCATTGCATATTCTTGCCTCCTTTATCAAAGATAAGGTGATCATATGTTACTGGGTTTACCTCTGGGCTTTCTATCCTGTTCCATTGATCTATCTTTCTGCTTTTGTGCCAGGACTATACTGTCTGGATTAGTGTAGCTTTGTAGTATAGTCTGAAGTCAGGGAGCCTGATTCCTCCATTTCCTTTTTTTGTTCTCAAGATTGCTTTGGCTATTCGGGGTCTTTTGTGTTTCCATACAAATTGCGAAATATTTTGTTCTAGTTCTGTGAAAAATGTCAGTGGTAGTTTGGTAGGTATTGCATTGAATCTGTAGATAGCTTGGGTAGTATAGTCATTTTCACAATGTTGATTCTTCCAATCCAGGAACATGGTATATCTCTCCATCTGTTTGTATCATCTCTAATTTCTTTCATCTGTGTCTTATAGTTTTCTGCATACAGGTCTTTTATCTCCTTAGGTAGGTTTATTCCTAGGTATTTTACTCTTTTGTTGCAATGGTAAATGGGAGTGTTTATTTTTCTTTCAGAATTTTTATCATTAGTGTATAGGAATGCAAGAAATTTCTGTGCATTAATTTTGTATCCTGCTACTTTACCAAATTCATTGATTAGCTCTAGTACTTTTCTGGTAGCATCTTTAGGATTCTCTATTTACAGGATCATATCATCTGCAGTGACAGCTTTATTTCTTCTTTAATGGTTTGGATTTCTTTTATTTCTTTTTCTTCCCTGAATGTTGTGGCTAAAACTTCCAAAACTATGTTGAATAATAATGGTGACAGTGGGCATCCTTGTCTTGTTCCTGATTGTAGAGAAAATGGCTTCAGTTTTCCACAATTTAGAATGATGTTGGCTGTGGGTTTGTCATGTATGGCCTTCATTATGTTGAGGTAAGTTTCCTCTATGCCTACTTTCTGGAGAATTGTTATCATAAATCATTGTTGAATTTTGTTGAAAGCTTTTTCTGCATCTATTGAGATGATCATATGGTTTTTATCTTTCAGTTTGTTAATATGGTGTATCACATTGACCGATTTGTGTATATGGAAGAAATCTTACATTCCTGGGAGAAACCCCACTTGATCATGGTGTATGATCCTTTTAATGATCCTGCTGTTGGATTCTGTTTCCTAGTATTTTGTTGAGGATTTTTGCATCTATGTCCATCAGTGATACTGGTCTGTAGTTTTCTTTTCTGGTGACATCTTTGTCTGATTTTGGTATCAGGGTGATGGTGGCCTTGTAGAATGAGTTTGGGAGTGTTCCTCCCTCTGCTATATTTTGGAAGAGTTTGAGAAGAATAGGTGTTAGCTCTTCTCTAAATGTTGGATAGAATTCACCTGTGAAGCCATCTGGTCCAGGGCTTTTGTTTTTTGGAAGATTTTTAATCATAGTTTCACTTTCAGGGCCTGTGATTCATCTGTTTATATTTTCTCTTTCTTCCTGGTTCAGTCTTGGAAGGTTGTGTTTTTCTACGAATATGTCCATGTCTTCCCGGTTGTCCATTTTATTGGCATAGAGCTGCTTGTAGTAATCTCTCAGGATCCTTTGTATTTCTGCAGAGTTAGTTGCTACTGCTCCTATTTCATTTCTAATTCTGTTGATTTGAGTCTTCTTCCTTTTTTCTTAATGTGTTTGGCTAGTGGTCTATCAATTTTCTTTATCTTGTCAAAGAAACAGATTTTAGTTTTATTGATTTTTGTTATTATTTCCTTCATTTCTTTTTCATTGATTTCTGATCTGATTTTTATGATTTCTTTCCATCTGCTAACTTTGGGGTTTTTTTTTGTTCTTCTTTCTCTAATTGCTTTAGGTGTAAGATTAGGTTCTTTATATGAGATGTTTCTTGTTTCTGGAGGTGGATCATATTGCTATAAAGTTCCCTCTTAGAACTGCTTTTGCTGCATCCCATAGGTTTTGGGTCGTCGTGTTTTCATTGTTATTTGTTTCTAGATATTTTTTCATTTCCTCTTTATTTCCTTCAGTGATCTCTTGGTTATTTAGTAACATATTGTTTAGCCTCCATGTGTTTGTATTTTTTACTGTTTTTTTTCCTGTAACTGATATCTAGTCTTATAGTCAGAATAGATACTTGACACGGTTTTAATTTTCTTACATTTACCAAGGTTTGTCTTGTGACCCAACGTATGATCTATCCTGGAGAATGTTCCATGAGCACTTGAGAAGAAAGTGTATTCTGTTGTTTTTGTATAGAATGACCTATAAACATCAATTAAGTCCATCTTGTTTAATGTGTCATTTAAAGCTTGTGTTTCCTTATTTATTTTCATTTTGGATAACCTGTCCATTGGTGAAAGTGGGGTGTTAAAGTTCCCTACTATGACTGTGTTACTGTCAATTTCCCCTTTTATGCCTGTTAGCACTTGCCTTATGTATTGAGGTACTCCTATGTTGGGTGCATAAATATTTACAATTTTTATATTTTCTTCTTGGATTGATCCCTTGATCATTATGTAGTGTCCTTCTTTGTCTCTTGTAATAGTCTTTACATTAAAGTCTGTTTTGTCTGTTATGAGAATTGCTACTCCAGCTTTCTTTTGATTTCAATTTTCATGGAATATCTTTTTCCATCCCCTCCCTTTCAGTCTGTATGTGCCCCTAGGTCTGAAGTGGGTCTCTTGTAGACAGCATATATATGGGTCTATGTCTTTTCATTCAGCCTCTCTATGTCTTTTGGTTGGAACATTTAAACCATTTACATTTAAGGTAATTATCAATATGTATGCTCCTATTACCATTTTCTTAATTGTTTGGGGTTTGTTTTTTTAGATCGTTTCCTTCTCTTGTGTTTCCTGCCTAGAGAAGTTCCTTTGGCACTTTCTGTATAGCTGGTTTTGTGGTGCTGAATTCTCTTAGCTTTTGCTTGTCTGTAAAGTTTTCAATCACTCCGTCGAATCTGAATGAGATCCTGCTGGGTAGATTAATCTTGCCTGTATTTTTTTTCCCTTTCATCACTTTAAATATATCCTGCCACTCCCTTCTGGCTTGCAGAGTTTCTGCTGAAAGATCAGCTGTTAACCTTATGGAGAATCCTTTGTATGTTACTTGTTGCTTATCCCATGTTGCTTTTACTATTTTTCTTTGTACTTAATTTTTGATAGTTTGATTAATATGTGTCATGGTGTGTTTCTCCTTAGATTTATCCTTTATGGGACTCTCTGTGCTTCCTGGATGTGATTGACTATTTCCTTTCCCATGTTAGTGAAATTTTCAACTGTAATCGCTTCAAAGATTTTCTCAGATCCTTTCTTTTTCTCTTCTTCTTCTGGGACCCCTATAATTTGAATGTTGGTACATTTTATGTAGTCCCAGAGCTCTCTGAGACTGACCTCAATATTTTCATTCTTTTTTCTTTATTCTGTTCTGTGGTAGTTACTTCCACTATTTTATCTTCCAGATCACGTATCTGTTCTTCTGCCTCAGTTCTTCTGCTCTTGATTCCTCCTAGAGAATTTTTCATTTCATTGATTGTTTTGTTCATCATTGTTTATTGCTCTTTAGTTCTTCTAAGTCCTTGTTAAATGTTTCTTGTATTTCCTCCATTCTATTTCCACGATTTTGGATCATCTTTACTATCATTACTCTGAATTTTTTTCAGGTAGACTGCCTATTTCCTCTTCATTTTTTTGGGCTGGTGGGCTTTTACCTTGCTTCTGCATCTGCTGCATACTTCTCTGTCTTCTCATTTTGCTTAACTTACTGTGTTTGTGGTCCCCTTTTCACAGGCTGCAAGTTCGTAGTTCCCATTGTTTTGGTTGTCTGACCCCAGTGGGTAAGGATATTTCAGTGGGTTGTGTAGGCTTCCTGGTGGAGGGGACTGGTGCCTGTGTTCTGGTGGGTGGGCCTGGATCTTGTCTTTTTGGTGGGCAGGGCTGTGTCCAGTTGTGTGTTTTGGGGTGTCTGTGAACTTACTATGATCTTAGGCAGCCTCTCTGGTAATAGGTGGGGTTGTGTTCTTGTCTTGCTAGTTGTTTGGCATGGGGCATCCATCACGGGAGCTTGCTTGCCATTGGGTGGAGGAGCTGGGTCTTAGCATTGAGACAGAGATCTCTGGGAGAGCTCTCGCTGATTAATATTATTTGGGGCTGGGAGGTCTCTGGTGTTCCAATGTCTTGAACTCAGCTCTCCCACCTCAGAGGCTCATGCCTGACACCAGGCCAGAGCACCAAGACCCTGTCAGCCACATGGCTCAGAAGAAAAGGGAGAAAAAAGAAATAAAAATAAAAATAAATGAAATAAAATTATTAAAATAAAAAAAGAATAGAGCAACGAAACCAATAAACAAATTCACCAATGATAACATGTGCTAAAAGCTATACTAATATAAACATAAAAATCAGAAACAAGTCAGTCACAGACAGCAAACCCCAATTCTACAGTTGCTCCAAAAGCCCACCACCTCAATTTTGGGTTGATTCATTGTCTATTCAGGCATTCCACAGATGCATGGTACCTCAAGTTGATTGTGGGGATTTAATCCACTGCTCCTGAGGCTGAAGGGAGAAATTTCCCTTTCTCTTCTTTGTTTGCACAGCTCCTGGGGTTCAGCTTTGGTTTTGGCCCCGTCTGTGTGTGTAGGTCGCCCTCAGGATTCTGTTCCTGCCCAGCCAGGAAGGGGGTAAAGCACCGGCTGGTTAGGGGGCTCTGCCTCACTCATGCTGGGGGGCAGGGAGGGGTACAGTAGTTGTAACTGGAATGTGGGGCCTATGGTGCACTGTGTGTTTTCCCAGGGAAGTTGTCCCTGGATCACGGGACCCTCGCAGTGGCGGGCTGCACAGGCTCCCGGGAGAGGAGGTGTGGATAGTGATCTGTGCTTGCACACAGGCTTCTTGGTGGCGGCAGCAGCAGCCTTAACATCTCATGCCCGTCTCTGGTGTTGGCACTGATAGCCGCGGCTCATGCCCATCTCTGGATATCATTTAGGTGGTGCTCTGAATCCCCTCTCCTCGCGCACCCCTAAACAATTGTCTCTTGCCTCTTAGGCAGGTCCAGACTTTTTCCTGGACTCCCTCCTGGCTAGCTGTGGCACACTGGCCCCCTTCAGCCTGTGTTTACGCAGCCAACCCCAGTCCTCTCCCTGGTGTCTGACCTCCGAAGCCCAAGCCTCAGCTCCCAGCACCCACCCACCCCAGCGGGTGAGCAGACAAGCCTCTCAGGCTGGTGAGTGCTGGTCGGTACTGATCCTCTGTGTGGGAATCTCTCTGCTTTGCCCTCTGCATCCCTGTTGTTATGCTCTCTTCCAGGGCTCCTAAGCTTTCCCCCTGCCCACCCCCAGTCTCTGCCAGTGAAGGGGCTTCCTAGGGTGTGGAAACTTTTCCTCCTTCACAGCTCCCTCCTAGAGGTGCAGGTCCTGTCTCTATTCTTTTGTCCCTGTTATTTTCTTTTTTCTTTGCTCTACCCAAGTACATGGGGATTTTCTTTTCTTTTGGGAAGTCTGAGGTCTTCTGCCATCATTCAGTAGGTGTTCTGTAGGAGTTGTTCCACATGTAGATGTATTTTTGATATATTTGTGGGGAGTAAGGTGATCGCCACATCTTACTCCTCTTCCATCTTGAAGGTTCCCTTCGTATGTTTCTGTTTTAAAACACTTTATTTTATATAGTTTGTTGATTCCTTAAATTGAACTCACAACCTGTAGCACTATAATTCATGTTGGAACAAAGCTTATTTAACACACAAATTTTCTCCAAAAGGGATATCATAGTTTTCTCCCACTTTGAAACACTAGACAGCATTTCAGCACTATGCTTGGGGGCTATTTTAAACATCAAAATCACCAATCAAAAGCACAAAAATGTGACACCTAATATACAGCAAAAGGGGCTTTTTTACAGTATAAGAACCAAAGCAAG
Source organism: Orcinus orca (assembly GCF_937001465.1). NCBI lineage: Eukaryota > Metazoa > Chordata > Mammalia > Artiodactyla > Delphinidae > Orcinus > Orcinus orca. Next base: position 24,502,756 of record NC_064563.1, read on the forward strand.
AAGTCACTGATTCACCTTGACCAACCTAACTGGGAACTTTTGACTGAGGTCAAAAGTTAAATTTATTCACCATTCTGCATACACACGTCAGGGAATGACCAAAAAAGCACTTCAAGTATTGATTTTAGTTACAAATACAATTTAGCAAATAGGCAAATAAGCATATAAGGAATCTGCTAATAATGAGGATCAATTCTGTGTGTGTGTTTGTATAACCTCTATATAAAGTTGTATTTTTTAGTATTATATTATGAGCATTTTCATTTCAAAAATTATTTAAATTCATGCTTTGAAATTACTATATTTGGTATATGATACTAGTATATTTTATATGATTAATCAATTAATCAGATATATTTAAGAATCAAGATTTTTGCACTCCTTTGGTATTATAAATACTTTTTTCAATGAACAATTTCTCTATTTTTCCTAATCTATCTTCCACTAGGAGTATGTAAGCTTCATGTAGTCAAGGATACTTTGCTATTTTGCTCACTATTAGAATCTCTTTCCCTGGATGATTACTAGAACATAGTAGATGTTCAATTAATCTTTGAATGAATAAATAAACACACCTAAACTCCTATGGGATGAGGAGATCTGGATTCACTGACTTCTACTCTCAAAAGGAAAAGAGGGCTTCCCTGGTGGCGCAGTGATTGAGAGTCCGCCTGCCGATGCAGGGGACATGGGTTCGTGCCCCGGTCTGGGAAGATCCCACATGCCGCAGAGCGGCTGGGCCCGTGAGCCATGGTTCCTGAGCCTGCGCGTCCGGAGCCTGTTGCTCCGCAACGGGAGAGGCCACAACAGTGAGAGGCCCGCGTACCGCAAAAAAAAAAAAAAAGGAAAAGAGAAAAATATTCTTCCATACTTCTAAGACATGTGTTAGTCTTAAGAGTAAAACAAGAAAAGATTCTGTAGTGAAAATTAATCTTCAAGTTTCCTGTCTATCTCAGAGTATATCCATCCATATCAGAGCAAAATAACAAAGAGTTTCTACTTTAGATATTTGAAAGGGGATTAAATTTTCTGTTTTCAAAATAATATATTTTCAGAAATAATTGAAAATAATACATACCACTTTTTAAGTTATGTATAGTTTAAGGTCAATATGGCAACATACTCTATTTACATATCTGAGTAAAAACGACTTGAGAAAGCCATCTGTATAGAAGGAATCTATAACTAATGTGAATAGTTTATGTATTCTGTTATAGAACTACTATATAATCTAGTGCTGTACATAGTAATGATAAATGTAATTACTTGAACTTTAGATAAAAGTAAAGGATCTGACCAAGTGAACCAGAAAGAATCACTAAATGCATTTCTTGAGTAAGATGAATGTCCCTTATGCCCAACCTAGCTTAAGTTCAACAACCCATTAGCACGCGAAGTTCTCACATGGGTAGAATCTGCTTTTTCTGTTTCCTCTCAAAGGCTTAGTTACATGAATGTCAATTTCCTAAGAAAGTAGGTCAGTATGGTTAAGAATATTTGAGTGAAACAGAAAAGTACAGTGGTGCCTATTGATTAAATGGATGGTCTCTGCTTTGCTTTAGGGAAAATACAAATCTTGAATCCTTCTTTAACAATTCGCTGAGTTCCAAGTCACATATCTCAACCTCTAGAAACACTATTGAAAGTATTAATTATTAGGATTAATAGTCTACATTGAAGTAACCATAATTCAATTTGCAATTTATATAAATATTTTGAGTCTTTTCCTCCACCTTCCATAAAGATGCCTATAAGAAATATTGTTTAGGGCTTCCCTGGTGGTGCAGTGGTTGAGAGTCCGCCTGCCGATGCAGGGGACACGGGTTCGTGCCCCGATCTGGGAAGATCCCACATGCCGTGGAGCGGCTGGGCCCGTGAGCCATGGCCGCTGAGCCTGCACATCCGGAGCTTGTGCTCCGCAACGGGAGAGGCCACAACAGTGAGGGGCCCACGTACCGCAAAAAAAAAAAAAAAAAAGAAATATTGTTTAGCCATTCAGTTGGATTTTCTGATATGCATAATAAATACCTTTTAAAATTATGCTTATGGCTTTCTACAAGATTTAGCACAAGAATATGTTTAGTGACCTTGACACAAAATATAGTCCATAAATTGGTAGGCATGGAGTGAAGTGAAAAGTGAATGAGAAGTGAAGAAATGAATATAACGTGAAAAAATCTTCAATACGTTTATGAATAAAAATGATAGAGAAAAAGAAGTAATGGTGGAAAGTTGTTGTTTTTAAATTTTTTTTTAAGCTTTGGGGACATTAGAGTATGTCTGTGTGCTTAGGGGGATGACCTATGGAATAAAGAGAAAAGGATATCTGGGTATTCATCCAAACCAACTTCATAAAAAAGGCAGTCACTGTTAATTCTATTTCATTTAAATAATATAATAAAGTGCTAAGAGGAGTATTAATTTCAGATGATAGTATGCTAAAGATAAAACCAAAGAAAAGGAATATAAATCATTTTTAGTTTGATGAAACATTACCATGTGGCTACACAGGTACTAAATTAAGAAAAGGAATATATGTAAGTAATTTTTATATTAGCATATAATATTATATTTTCAAAAATAAAGATAAAATAATTGAATAACTGAAATGTTGAATTGTATTTATTTTAATAAACAATTATTATTTATTAAATAAGTGTGATAAATCATTTATCTATTAATTTGTTATATTTTATTTATCCTTTATTCCTCTAGATAAAAAGTAGGGGATTCTCATTTTTAAGTAAAGGGTTCTAACACTATACTGTTGAAGCCTTAATAGGATGACAATTGAGATGAAAAGCAGACTTCTAGGTAGATTGTTGTAGACACAGATAGTAGAAAGCTATTTAAATATAAGCACAGTGGCAATCTTCTGCCACTGGGAGAATAGATCTAATAAGCTAAACTATTATGTCACTTTTGAGAACAATCTTAGCATGGGTGATGAGTGCATGCATCAGCAAAGGGCATCTCGCAAAGAAAGTTGGTCTTAAACAGTGGTGATTTAGGTGGTTTTAACTGAAATGATGAAACTAAGAAATTTCACATCTTAGATTTGGTCTAGGGATCTGCTGGGCTAAGATTATCCATGAACATTTTCACATTTCTGCACGTAGTCTAGACTTTATGAGCCAAGGGCAAAGGTTAAGTGATATCACTATCACTTATCTTCCCCAGACTTATCTTCCCCAGAGCCATTTGCTTGCATTCCAGGATTGTGAAGCTAGAGCTCCTTCTCTCCCTCTCCCTCCCTCCATTTCCCCTCCCACCTCAAACAGAAGGAGCAGCTGTGTCACCCAACTCAATACCATCTTCGATCTCATAATTTCAGCATTGCTCTCCTGTGTTGCACCCGCACTGCAATACAGGGTAACATGAGGCTCTCACATCCAAGAAGATTGGCCTCTGGGAACTGATACCAAGATGCTCTGTGAGTAATAAGTTATCTGTTCTCTGTTCCAGAGACCTGATGCTTCCTGTCAGAATATTAATTGCAATAAATAATTAGCAGTTTCTTGGCAAAGGGCATCACAGAGAAAGGCACAAAATCGCAGCCCTCAATTTTTGCTCAATGAAGATCTTACTTTTAAATGAAATCACCATTACAGAAAGATTCGAGCCAACATCTTGACTCTTTTTATGGCTGATATTTCTCATTTCTTGCAAAATTATATTCAAGATACATCCACTCTTGAGCTGCCTCACCCCCACCTACCTAATACTCATCTAGTTTAAGTGCTATTTGTATCCTGTCATTTCTAGTGGTGGAAACTACGTGAATATACACATGTTGTATGATTTAGATCTGAAAATAGGAAAAAGTAAACGTCTGGCTAGCTTTCCTTGGGGTTTGCTTGGATTCGTGCATATTATGTTTTATTCCCTATTCAGAAGATTCCTTCTCTAAATGTTCCTTTCTACCTCTGTGTTTCTAGAGATGGAAAAACTTATTGACTCCTATATCATTTTTATATCTTCCTCTTGCTAAGTTAATTTATTCCTACTATTCCCAATCCTGTCACATTCTTGACAACAGCATTTGACAAAGCTTTCTTTAAAGTAGTTTAACCTATCAGATGGCGTATTTTGGGTAGTAAATATCAAGAAAAAAAATACATTATTCAAGATATGATATTATAATTTATGACATTTAAAAATAAATTTAATATTAGGTTCACACTAAATTAACAATAACATATTCTCATAATTATAACAATGAAATTGAAATATTTTAATCATTTCAAATAGGTGAAATTATTTTTACACATTTAATCTTCATTTTAAATATTTAAATTTATGAATACAAATTACCATTTAGTTTTTCAGTTGATAAAATTGATTGCAACACTTTAGAACTTATTAGCACAGACCTCATAAATCACAGGTTTCTTAAATATCGGTGACATGAATAAAATTGACAGATACTCTTCTTAATATTCACAAATGCTGTTATTAACTGTGTCAGCAAAGCTGTTAGCAAGCCAAATAGGGCCTAATTGTTTCTGGATATGACATTTGTCTTAATATTACTATAGCACTTTCATGAGTTGTATTACAAATCTCTGCCCCAAATGAGTAGACATTTTTTATTATGCTGTTTGGATTTGGCCTGATCACCTGCATTCTTCACACACATCCACACTTGGGACAGATGCCTGAAACTTCATTCTGAGTATAAATAGTGACTTTGAAAGTCTAACCTCTGGACCCAACACTACATACACATATAATAGAAATAAATTATTTAATCTTATTTATGAAACACAGAGCAAAGGCAACGAAGCAAAATAAAAGTAAGATAGATATTAGATTGTAAGCATAGAGGGGCACGTTCTAGAATTTGGGTTCCCATAGTTGTAAACATTCATCCCACCCACAGAGAAGATAATTTCTTTCTACCCCAAAATATCATACCTTACTGCACTTTGGTATCCATATACCACAGTATCCATGGTATTATATTTAATGGGAAAAGGGAAGATAGGAAAAATAGCAGCAACCCCACTATAGAGTTTGAGAAGCAGCTGCCTACCTTGTTCCATTTTTGAGACTCAGGCTCTGGTTATTCTGATGTAACTTCTACCATTCATGAGCTCTGGTGTTTAGTGGGAAAAACAAAAAAACAACAATTATAATCCAAACCTCTTTCAAAACTTTAATTATTAAAATAAAAAACTATTTCACTTAAAAAACTATTTTAACAATATTTACACATATTAATTCATTTTATTGTTTTCCTGAAAGTTTGTAGGGCAGATTATTTGTATTATATGAGTGAAGGTCAGTGAGAATATTGCAGAATCATTAATGACAGGGCTGGAGACATCAATATATCTGATCTAGTGGCCTTTAAGTTACTCATGCAGGATGAACACTTAGACACACAGTCTGTGAACACCTACAACCGTACACTCAAGCCCTGGGACCTGCAAAGACACTAGACAGCACTCCTTTTCCTGAGTCTCCTCTGGTTAGGATCTCAGCATTGAAAACTTAGGAAGGAGCAGGTTCATAAATATTACACCCTATTTGACAATTAACAAGCCCTGGTAGTGAGGGAGATTGAAGGAAGAGAAACAAATGTTGAAGGACATCAATTCCTCTTGCATGAAGACATTGAGTTACCCTGATATTTGTCTATGGTGTCCAGTACCCTAAGATAGATAGGGCTGTTGCCATGACATTTCAACCTGAAAAAGCAACTGATGATGGTCTCAAGGCAATGAGGGGTAAAAGCAAATGTCACTTTAAAAAAGGGCTGGGGCTTCCCTGGTGGCGCAGTGGTTGAGAGTCCGCCTGCCGATGTAGGGGACACGGGTTTGTGCCCTGGTCCGGGAAGATCCCACATGCCGCGGAGCAGCTAGGCCCGTGAGCCATGGCCGCTGAGCCTGCGCGTCCAGAGCCTGTGCTCCGCAGCGGGAGAGGCCACAACAGTGAGAGGCCCGCGTACCGCAAAAAAAAAAAAAAAAAAAAAAAGGCTGTTCTGGTCTATCTAGCTCTTCTTCTCAGGAGTTCAAGGCAGGCTTCAATCAGTTTAGGGTTCTCTAATGTTTATAATTTCATCAGAGAGCTAGAAGCAATTCTAAGAGAAATATCTTAAATATTTGACATCTCCCCTTGGTATATTATTTCTTCAAAGACTTGCCCCAAACCATGCTAGTGGGGAGAGATTTGTGATAATTTCAGAACCTAAAATCAATTCAATCTTCCCAAGAAAAATTCTTTATAACCAAAGATTACTCACAGCATTCCAAAATTGTAAACCTTTTGAAAAGAAACCAAAGACATGGTACCTTAAACTTTCCATTTCAGGATGGGGAAACTAAGAGTTTAGAAAGGTCACATAAATGGTTTCTTAGTAGAATTAGAACTATGACTTAACTACTGACTCTTAGTCAAGTATTATTTTCCCCTAAATCTGCTCTAAAACTTAATTTCCTCACGAAATCCTCTCTGTGACAGGTATTTCTGGAATGAAAAAGCTGTTTATGAAAAAAAAAATGTTCTTGTACAAAGGACATAATCACTTTTCCCTCTTCTCTGTAAGACAGTATAATCTCACACTTCCCTAAAAACATGGTATAATTTGATGGTTATAAATAGATATGCAGAGACCAATACTAAATAATGCCAACAGTCAATAAGGGAATGCTTTACCGGAAAAATTACTTATTCAATTTTTAACGTTTGTATGATTTTCCTTCTTCATTCTGTCAAAAGTACTTGCCATTACAAGAAAAGACAGATAATCAGGTACATTTTTTTAAATTAATTAATTTATTTTTGGCTGTGTTGGGCCTTAGCTGCGGTGCACGGGCTTCTCATTGTGGTGGCTTCTCTTGTTGTAGAGCACAGGCTCCAGGCGCATGGGCTTCAGAAGTTGTGGCTCGCGGGCTCTAGAGTGCAGGCTCAGTAGCTGTGGCACACAGGCTTTGTTACTCTGCGGCATGTGGGATCTTCCCGGACCAGGGCTCCCACCCGTGTGCCCTGCATTGGCAAGTGGACTCCCAACCACTGCACCACCAGGGAAGCCCTATAATCAGATATATTTTGAAGGTTGTCTTCTGAGTCCACACATGATACCAATACTCTTTTCAGGGAGCAGATGGTACAGTCAAGGAGGTAATTTTTTTTAAATGTAATGAATGTAACAAAGGTTACATTCAGTGGTGAGGTCAAGGTTAAAGGAACTAAAGTAAAGATGATGAAGTGCCCAGATCCAGCAAGAGCAGAAAGTCATTACCTGTCCTTTGCCTGACATGACGAAAGGAGGGAGATGATACCAGAACTTGACAAGAAGCAAGAGCTGGGATCAGCAGAAAGGTCTCTCAACAGGATCTGAGGTTACAGGCAGAAGGACAGAGCCACCGCTGAGGCCAACCAGGAAGTAAAGGGAATACATACTCTGACCACTCTCTCCTTGCAAATACCAATTTCCTGACAGTACCTCCAATTGTCTGACCCCAACCAGAATCTAGAGGGGAAAGGAGGTATAATAAAGCAGTCTGTAAAAACCATCCTTCCTGGGCACAGAGCAGAGTGGAAATGGGAAGAGAAAAGATCTAGATATGCAAACAGAAAATAATTAATAGAGTTGTTATTAACAATGTTGTGCTTTCAATCAGTGAATACAATTCTAACTACTATCTCCTAACTAATAGAGTGAGACAAACACCATTCAAAAGGTATGATCAAATTACTCAGAGAGCAAAGGAAGAAGTATTAAGCCTGCCAATTTGAGTTGGAGAATGTCATAGACGGTACTATAAAAACTGGATGCTGAAAGGAGAAAAATAACTTGAGCAGAGAGACAATCAGGGCATTATTAATGAGTAGCTTAGTTTGCCTTGAACATATAAGTACTGGAGTAAGGAGGTGTTTAGGAAGTGGGGAAGTTGCAGGTTATGTGACCAAAAGAGCACATTGAGATTAGATTTCTAAGAGTTTGGGATTAATTCTGTTAATAATGAGGGGAATACATAAGAGTATAGAGAGACCAGACATTGAGATATCATGATAATCTGGGATGTAGTACGCATGACCTCCTCCTGCATGTCTTGAAGAAATATTATGTAGAATTAAATACATTTCATTTTTTGTTGGATTTGTGCAGATGTAGTACAGTCTCTGTCAAATGGTAAGCACTTAATAAAGTGCTTAAAAACAGGAATAAATTCAGATTTTGTGGGGCATATATATAATTTGGGAAACTATGTTTAAGAAAAAGAGTAAAAATTAAGGGAAGAAAATTAGATGCATGGTTTTAGACAAAGTCATGTAATTAAGTGGCCCTACAGCTTAAGCCTCATTAACTTCACAGTAAATCATCCTCTGCTCTGGACTGGATAAATGGACACTGTCACATGTATAGACAATTACAATAAAAGTAAATTTTATAATAGAGAAAAGTACTGAGTAAGCAAAAGAAGGCTTTGTTACTTTTTCTCATTGTTACAGTGGGGGATGGAATGAGAAACAGTTGTTGAAAAATTTAAGCCAATAAGCTGTTCAGTAGTTAATTGATTCCAAAAAGATTTATGAGTGCATATAATGTGCCAGGAATTAAGCTAGAAAATGTAGAGGGAAAAGATGCAGTCACTGCCTTCTAGACAGCACATTATAATGGGAGAAACAAGGAATTCTAATTTACAAGCTGTGGCCAATACATGAAAATGGAGCTGGGAGAATACAGAAAAGAATTATCTTCATTAGTCTTGGTTCTCTATAGTTGGAATTATGATGAGAGATCAAATGGGGCATGTAAGCTAGATCTCCATTATCAAGGAACTGATGTGATCACATTTTCATTTTGGAAAAATCTTTGTTAGCTGCATGATGGAGGATGGATTGGTGATAGTATAAGCAGGGAAGCTACCACAGAAAAAGGGTTGTGGGTGAGATGGGAAAGGAAATCATTTATAATAGACAGAATTAAGACATGGCAATGTGTACTGAAGACAGGAAAATTGTAGTAGAGAGAGTCAACAGAGCTTGATTTTGGACAGTTGGACAATTATATGAATGGAAGCGAGAAAAGGAGGAACACCTTTTTGGATTACCTGGGTATTTTATGCCTTTAACCAATGTACAGAATATAAGATCAGATTATGGAGAAATGTTAATGAGTTCAGGTTGAGATATGTATCTTGCATCTGACCTTCCTGTAAGCAGCTGAATGTACAAATCTGGAGCTCATATATCTGGGTTCAAGATAGAGATTTAGGTAATGGACATACACATGGTAGTTGCAGCTATAAGCATGAGGGAGAGCACAAATAAAGGTTGCATTACTTCCATCTTGAAGTAATTTTTAAAAACCCTGAATAACAGTGGCTGAAATATAATAATATTTATTTTTCACATTAAAGTTCAGAGCCATCTTTTCCAGGTTTTATCTGACAGCACCAATCCACAAAATCCCCAGGAATGCATTGTTTCAATTTATCTGGCTCTGTAGCAAAATTACCCCCAAATTAAATGACATAAAACAAACATTATGCTGAGGTTGTATGGGTGAGGAATTTGGATGGACCACAGTGAAGATGATGTGCGTTTGCTCTAGTGTTGAAAGTGTCAGCTGGAAGATTCAAAGACTGGGAGATGGATTCATCTGAAACCTTGTTTAGTCATAAATCTGGTGGTGGTGCCTCTCCCATGGTGTCTTTTTACTTTTCACTTTCTCACGGCATGGGGGCTGAGTCCGAAGGGTAAGTGGGAAAGAGACCAGGTAATGCTGTATTTCCTTTTATGATCTAGCCTCAGAAGTCTTGTAATGTCACTTCTACCACATTCTGTCCTTTGAGGTCATCACAGTCTCATCCAGTTTCTAGTGGAAAGGAAACCACTTGCCTCTCTATAGGTAGTGGCAACAGTTATAGGTAACAGGTTCTAGAACTCTGTTTGAGATGTGAAATATTGCTGAGCTCATTTCTGGAAGAACAACCTATTACAGCTTGGATCCTTCCAATGTATTTATTTAGTGTGACCCTTATCCTCCTGGTGCAAAGTTTCCTCTCTAATACAGGTATCAGGATACAGGAAGGATGTGTCTAGGGCTCTCCTAAGGAAATTACTAAAAACTGACACAGAAAATACCCATTTATATCCCATTGACTAGAAGGTAGTCACATCTTCACATCTAGCTGTAAGAAAAGTGTGGAAATGTATTGTTCTGGGTGGCCATTTTTCCCAGCTAAAAATTAAAGCACACAGGGAAAGAATCAATTAGCAATCTCATTATGAGATAATAAAATTAGTAACTATATGAAATATGCTTTGTATCTACATAAAGTTTCAAACAAAGTTTCCACATTTCCATAGATAATTACATTGAAGAAAGCTAGCTGCTGCTTTGGAAAGAAATCAGTTCCTTACAGACACATCGCTTCTATTGTAATGTGTAGACTCATGAAAATTATGATATTCATCATTTTAAAACAAATTATTCTTCAAGAGTGTCAATTTTACTGTCTGCTAACTTGACTTCCCCTGCTTCTGAATGCTATTTGGTTTGTTTGACATGGAGTCAAATCAGTTTTAAAGTAAGGACTGTTGACAGCTGCATAGGTCAATTTTGAAAGATCAATTTAAAATGAATTTATTGAAGAAAGAAGTTTACTTTAAATATTTTTTGCTCAGGATTAGCAATGCCATCATTAATTCTGATCAGGGCTAAAAGCACTATTGTCTATTCCCAAATAAAACATTTAAAATGCAGTTTTCTGAACAATGGAAAAAAGTGTAATAATGGAATAATAAAAGACTCCCACTACCACAGCACTGAAAATGACAGACAAAATAATAGTGAGAGACATTGCTGGCTCTGTTTTCACCTATATACTATCATTCAACAGGATCCCTCAGAACCCTATTTCCTTAACCCATTAATATGCAATTCTACAGAATAGAGATATAAAGTTATACATTTTTGATATGGCATGATTTCTCAGACTCTTTAATATTCCAATGAATATAGTAAATCTCTAAGAAGAGATGCATTTTGCAATATTTTCTAAACCTATTTGTTCACAGATTTTCCTTCTCACAAAGCATCTTCAAAGAAGTAAAATGTCTCTAGTATTCCCTCTGCCTTGGGAGAGAAACCATTTTCCTTATCCTTGTCTCTTCCTGTTTTGGTTATAAATATAATCCAAATCACATACAGTTTTGCTCATACTCATATCAGAATTCACTCAAACATGTATGAATGTATTAAATAGCAAGTGCAGCTAGGTGTGGGGAATGCACAAATTTAACTGATATGGGTATTTTCAGCCTATGTCAAGGAACTCAAGAAGTAGTCTTTTCTCTACCCAATTCCACTGTCTTGTTTTGGGCAAGGTGCCATTCCTCTGTGACTTCACATCTCCCTGAACTGTCCTCCTCTCGTCATTATATACAATTCTCTGTGGCCATGGGTCTCCCCTATTACTTCTTGAGTAGGCTGCCTGGAGCAGATTATGTTTGATTTGAGTTGTAGAAGATCAGCACGAACTTAGTGACTGAGGAGGGGAGCTGAATATTTTAGATAGAATCAGAAGCAAGAATCTTGGCGTTGTAAATCTTCACATGGAGCACAGGATGAGAGGAGATAGAAACCAAGGCTGGAGGCTAGTTACAGAGGAGATTGTACATAATTTAAAGGAGCCAGGACTTTATCCTGTTGTGTATCACTGAAGGAACTCAACAGTGATGAGCTCTAGCCGTGGAATTCGATTTTCACTTTTAAAGATCATTCAGGTCATAATATAGAACATAAATATAATTCTGTACAGTTTATGGCTAGTTAACCAGAAAAAGAATTTGCTAAAGGATATCAGCTCATAGAAGCATTGAGATGTCTAGAAAAACAGGCTTGAGATTAAATTTATTGGAGAAATACCCAGAACCTCACCACAAGCTAGGTTAGTGACAGAGCTTTCCCTGATGACAGTAATCAACCCAGACTCTGCAAAAGAACAGCCTGACATTGAAACCTGTGCCACCACTTCTGCCACCACCTCTTACAGCATAAAAGATACCTCACCACTCACTTCAGTACTAGATTCTTGTCCATATGTGTCCGAGTAGAACCCAGATCACAAGGCCACATACTAACTGCATGGGAGACTAGGAAATAGTAGCTTTGGGATTCTACCATTTGAAGGAGGAACTTATAATGTGAGCTCATATCAAAATGAAAAAGTCAAAAATTGTTCAAAATATGAAGGCAGGCAAGAATAAAAAATGGGAGACAGCACAAGAGGAAAAGCAATTGTCCAGGCAAGGAAAGTTAGCACAGCAGGAGTCAGCATGATTCAGATGGTGAGGAAGGGGAAAAGTGAAGAAGCAGTTAGGATATAAAATAGCCCATAAGTTATAATTGATACATACATGCTGGAATATGAGTCTAACTTTTGACTTTAAAATGCCAATTGATAGTAGGCCTTTTAACAAAATAAGGGATACAGAGGAATGTAGTCTGTTTGAGGGATACTGAGGAGTAGAGCTGATAAATACAATGGCTATTTTTAGAATATAATGAGTTATTTTGAACACAAAGAGTTTGGGTTAGCCATGAGCATCCACTAAAAAACATCCAGAAAACAACTGATTTATAAGTTTGATACTATAGAGCATTCAGGGATAAGAGAATAGATTAAAAAGCATAAACATGGGTGGGAGTTAAAACCCTAAAAATGAAAATGAAAGCCCAGTGAATGTGAACCAGCTTATAATAAAACTATTGGAAAAAAGAAGATTGCAGTTCCTGAATTTTTTTTTTTTGGATATTTACATGGTTTGCATCACCACCCGTTGAGATGGGCATGTGGGTTTAGAGGCTCCAGAGTAGTGTATTAGTTACCTACTGCTGCTGTAACAAATTACCACATTAAGTGGTAGAAAATACCACATTTATTTCCTTTCAGTTCTGGAAGTAAGAAGTCCAAATAGGTCTCTCTAGACTAAAAGCATGGCATTGGCAGCGCTGTGTTCCTTCTGGAGGCTTTAGTGCAGAGTTGGCTGCTTGATTTTTCCAGCTTTGAGAGGCTGCTGTATTTCCTGATAGTACCCCTTCCTCCATTTTCAAAACCAGCAGAGTAGCATGGGCAAATCTCTCAACTCTAACTCTTCTGCCTCCCTCTTCCACTTATAAAGACCAATATAGTTACAGTTGACCCTTGAACAACTCAGGGTTAATCCCCTCTTAATTTACAGTAGGTCCTCCATATCCTCCGTTCCTCCACATCTGTGTATTAAACCAAACAGGGACCATGTAGTACTGTAGTATTTACTACTGAAAATTAACCCAGTATAAGTGGACCCATGTGGTTTAAATCCACATTGTTCAGGGGTCCACTGTACATTCTGCCCACCTGGATAATGCAAGACAATCTCCTTATTTTAAAGTCAGCTGATTAGTATTTTTAATTCCATCTGCAATGTTAATTCCCCCTTGCCTTATTCACATAACATGTTCACAGTTTCCAGAATTTAGGACATGGACATCTTTACCGGCATGAGAGCAGCATTCTGCCTAACACAGGTGGCAACAGGTTTTAATCTTTGGGTAATATCCTTTTTGTTTTATTCTCCTAGCCCTTTCATATCTTCTGTAACCACATGCTAGCTCTGAATCTATTTGAATTTTCTAGATGGGTTTCTGTATTCCTGACTGACACTGACTGAAACGAAGGATTGAGATCTGGGTTTATTTGACCAACATAAGAATTTTCCTGGTAGAGAAAACAGTTGGGACAAAGTCCCTGAGGCTTGACAAGATGTGGTGTGTTCAAAGACACACCTGAAGGTCAGTGTGGCAGTAGCAATGGAGAGTGGGGAGCAGCCAGAGGAGGACGGGGTGCAGATGAAAGCCCAGGGGAAGGCCCTAGATCTATTCTGAAGGAGACAGGAAACCATTGGAGGGTTTTGAGCACAAGTGACTTCATTTGACTTAGAATTTGAAAAGGATCACTCAGATTATATGGAGACCAAACTGCAGTGTGTGTTTTAAACTTCAAGTTTCCTCCATGCACATGTTAATAACACAGTTACAGCATTGTACAATATGGAACTGCACTCACTCTGACCTCAACAGCTTTCTCAATCCTTGTTAGCAGTAAAATCTTTAAAATATTTTATATGATTTGATTTTTTAAGTGTTCTTCTGGTCACTGAACTTCATTCAAATTGAAGGCACAATATGTCTCATGCCTATCCTGTTCCTTTTCCTTACATGTACAGCTGAATTATGTGCTAAAAAAACACCCTCAAGTTATCATTTCTGCCTTAAAGCTAATTCACTCTCTAAAGATTTAAGCAGAAAGAGAAAAACAAAGCACAAAAGAAACATAAGTAAAGCCCTCAAGAGAGGGAGTGATTAGCATCTAAGCTTCTTAAGCATTGAAATTACTTTCTTAGGCATCTATAATACAGAATTAGTGATCAATTCAGCTTACACATAGAAAAGTTTCCTGTATTTTTAAAAAGTGTTTTTGCTAGCATATCTTATCTGGGAGAAAGTTTTTGTCGCCAACATTTTAGAATAGTGGACTTTTTTTTTCTTCCAGAAACATTGCTTATGCAGTAGTACAATTCCATTAAGTTTCTGGAAAGAAAAGTTTTAAAATTCAGATTTATTTTAGAGTAGAGAAAAAAAAGTGAATACTTACCTGAAAATAAATTTCTTAGACACTTAGATTTTATCTCTTTTCATCATCTTAGTTATTCTATTTTGTCTAAAGCACTGTAAAGGAATTCAATTAAATAACATTCTAAAATTTTTGTCTTCCCTATAAGGCAGTTGCAAAAATCCATTAATTTCCACACTGTATTTGAAAGTGAAAATTAAAGTTAAATGGGAATGATGGGTTATTTTCAGTATGATGATACTAATAAAACCATTAATAGATATCAAAGTATTTGAAAGGTTATAAGTGCACCACAAATGCTATATATTGTTGGTAATAATTTTATAACAGTATTTAACATATATTTGCCACTCATATTGAGAATGAGTTCCAAATGAATTTCCCCAAAAGAACATAAAGTCCAGAAAAAGTAAATACAGTAGATTCTCTCTTTTCCAGAGGGGTGAACTGTTAGAAATACTTCTCTCAAAGGAAAAAAAAAAAAAAACGCCTTTAGAAATCGGCCTGCTGATATGCTATTTCCTGCCAATTTATGTTCTTATCTTACAAATTCAATGTCAATTCAACTATTGGATTTGAACTACAATAATGATTTGAACTGCATTAGCATACTCATCAAATGTAGGTTTTTATGAGATACTACTTAAAAACTAAGCAATCTATATCAATCTTCTGCATTACCTAAAAATATATTATGAAGGATAATATGAAGTATATTTAAAATTCTTCATCAAAAACTATACTTCATGATGTGGCTTATATTCCTCATCTGTAAAGTGGGGATAATAATGAAACTGTACAACTCAGATTGGGACTTGAACCCACTATCTTTTAATTGAGATCACACACCTGGTCTCAAGACTTAATGAAGCTCAGGTTCTTTATGTCTCATCACAGAAAGAATTCAGTGACAGACAAAGTGATAGATAAGAAGTGGGTTTATTTAGAGAGATTCACATTCCATAGACAGAATGCGGTCTGTCTCAAAAGGTGAGAGTGGCCCCAGAGCACGGGGTCATCTTGGAATGTGAGAGCGGCTAAGGGAGACATGTACTCCACAGAGTGTGGGCCATCTCAGAAGGTGAGAGACTCCAAAATATGGGGTGGTTAGTTTTTATGCACTGGGTAATTTCATAGGCTAATGAGTGGGAGGATTATTCCAACTATTTCAGGGGAAGGGGTGGAGATTTCCAGGAATTGGGTCACCACCCACTTTTAGGCCTTTTATGGTTACCCTCGGAACTGTCATGGCACTGGTGGATGTGTCATTTAGCATGCTAATGCATTACAATGAGCACATAATGAGGCTCAAGGTCTACTGGAAATTGAATCTTCCACCACCTTGGGCCTAGTTGGTTCTGACCAGTTTATGTCATATACTCAAAGGCTATGCCATTCTTTTAGAGGTTGTGCCATGCCCTCTTCCCTCCTGTTTCATTAATAGTATTCATCCTTTAAATTATCCTTTTGTCATTTATGTTTGTTTCCTTTATATTGTTGTCTTTATTGTTTAAATTAATTAATTAATTAATTTTATTTATTTTTTTTGGCTGCATTGGGTCTTCGTTGCTGCGCGTGGGCTTTCTCTAGTTGTGGTGAGTGGGGGCTACTCTTTGTTTTGGTGTGTGGGCTTCTCATCGCAGTGGCTTCTCTTGTGGCTGGGCATGGGCTCTAGGCATGCGGGCTCTAGAGCACAGTTTCCGTACTTGTGGTACATGGGCTTAGTTGCTCCGTGGCATCCTCCTGGACCAGGGTACGAACCTGTGTCCCCTGCATTGGCAGGTGGATCTTAACCACTGCACCACCGGGAAAGCCCTATATTGTTGTCTTTAAATTAATTAAATGAGAATGTTCTTTCATTGCCCCAGGATTAATTTACTGTCTCAGGAGTGTCACAGAGTTTAATAGTGTTTTTATGATGTAAATTTTTAAGATGAAAAATTTAGCCTCAATTTGATAATTAATTGTATTTTTGAACATCTTACTCAATCCATTAATCTTCATACTTCTCTCCACCCTTCCATATTAAGTAATAAAGTAAATTGACATTTCTGTGATTTGATTATTTTAGATTAACTAGTTTCTAGAATATTTACAACTTACTTTAAAATATGTCATTTTTTCAGTGTGGTATTATGCAGGTGTTATCTTGGTTAAAATATAATCCTGTACAGCTAGCATGCTAATTCAGAATACATAGTCTATATATAGCTATTTAGTATTATTTCATAAAAGCTGCATATCAGAGATGGCTCTTATAAAGGTTTTTAATTTGAATCTGATCAACAACCTACATTTATAAAAATAACATTGCAAATGCCAGAAATGGAGTTTTATTAGTGAAAATAATGTTCCATAGACCAGCATGATAAATATTTTGAATAAGTTCTCTTTGATAAATTTGAATGTATTCCAGTTGTGTGAAACGGCTAAGATATTTGGAAACACTTCCCACACATGAATAGGCAGTGTATAGAAATTAAGTGAGGCAGGACAGGCACATGGGGATGGCACTAGAGACTTGATTCTTAAAATGTACTGTGTCCAACCACTGGTTTAGGTGGATCTGTGATACCAACCCCAGTGGTTATAAAATCCTGCCTGGGTCTGGAAAGCTGAGGGTCTGACTTACCTGAATCCTTTAAGATGTGGTCAGAACACCTACAAAGACATAACTGTTCATTCAAGCTGACAGAATGAACAGTTTGGACTGTTTTGTGCTTGCTTGCTAATGAACACATGATTAATAAATGTCAGCAAGGGTGGCAGAGAATTTGGGACTTGCTTTTATTATAATCTGTTGAGCAATTTGTGGGAGAGTAGTTCATTTCCACCCACTGCAAATATTTTTGAAGGCTACAATGCATTACTCAGCCAGCCTGGAAACACAAGTATATCCTACAAATTCAACTATTTCTCCTTCAAATGAAGCAAAATGCAAACCAATATGAAAGGATGTATAGCAAAGATAAAGATTGACTGGGTTAGAGAATATGACTTTGATAGTGTCAGAGGGTATGATTTTAAAAGGAACTTCCATACAAATTTATCTGAGTATGAGAATATCAAGTTCCTCCTGAGCACCCATTTCCAAGGGAGTTTTGAATTTCAAACCCCGCCACCACCTCACTTCTCTTATCAAGTAATTCAAGGTTGCCTCAACTTCTGGTTTCCTGGAGATCATAATCCAAGGACAAGCCTTATGTGAGCTACACAACATCTTTGTCCCATTAGGAGATCAAATCCATAGTGTCAGAACCATATGCACTGGGGGCTTACCGTTTGGTCTACGGCAGTTTTTGCTGGCTCTTTCTATACAAGGCAAGCAATCTGTTTCATTCTAGAAGCCTCAGAGAGTCTGGAGATTTGCCTGACTCTCATACTGAAGCACAGGAACAACAACCCCAGCCCCTTGCTTTATATGGTCCATGAGGTTCTGTTCCCTGTCTTATGGGGTGTGTAAGTACCCTCTACTCACCTTCCCCAAGATTTAAACTTTCAACCACCTCTGCTTTTGGGGGGAAGTTTCAGCACCTATTGGGCTTTTATTCATTCTCTTTTCCCTCACACAGACCCTAAGAAGCCTGCGTACACGCACAGGTCACTCTCCACACCTCCCCTCCAGGGAGCTTGGGCAGCCCGCCACTGCCAGGGTCCCGTGATCCAGGGACAACTACCCCAGGAAAACACACGGCGTGGCCCAGGCTGGTGCAACATCACACTGGCCTCTGCCATCACAGGCTCGCCCCGCATCCGTACCCCTCCCTCCCCCAGGCCTGAGTGAGCCAGAGCCCCCGAAGCTGCTACTCCTTTAACCCCGTCCTGTCTGAGCGAAGAACAGACACCCTCAGTTGACCTAAATGCACAGGCAGGGCCGAATCCAAAGCTGAAACCTAGGAGCTATGCGAACAGAGAACAGAAAGGGAAATCTCTCCCAGCAGCCTCAGAAGCAGCGGATTAAATCTCCACAGTCAACTTGATATACCCTGCATCTGTGGAATACCTGAATAGACAACGAATCATCCCAAACTGAGGAGGTGGACTTTGGGAGCAATGATATATATATATATTTTTCCCTTTTCATCTTTTTGTGAGTGTGTGTGCGTGTATGCTTCTCTGTGTGATTTTGTCTGTATAGCTTTGTTTTTACCATTGTCCTAGGGTTCTGTCTGTCCGTTTTTTTGTTTGTTTCTATTTTTTAGTATAGTTTTCAGCGCTTGTTATCATTGGTGAATTTGTTTTTTGGTTTGGTTCTTCTCACCTTTATTTTTTTTAATTACCTAAAAAATCTCTTTTTAATAATTAATTTTTGTTTTTTATTTTAATAACATTTTTATTTTATCTTATTTTATTTTATCTTTTTTGAACTATTTTTCTCCCTTTTATTCTGAGCCGTGGGGGTGAAAGGCTCTTAGTGCTCCAGCCAGGAGTCAGGGCTGTGCCTCTGAGGTGGAAGAGCCAAGTTCAGGATATTGATCCACCAGAGACCTCCAAGCTCCACGTAATATGAAACACTGAAAATCTCCCAGAGATCTCCATTTCAATGCCAAGATCCAGCTCCACTCAACGACCAGCAAGCTACAGTGCTGGACACCCTACGCCAAACAACTAGCAAGACAGGAACACAACCCCACCCATTAGCAGAGAGGCTGCCTAAAATCATAATAAGGTCACAGACACCCCAAAACACACCACCAGACGTGGACCTGCCCACCAGAAAGACAAGATCCAGCCTCATCCACCAGAGCACAGGCACTAGGTCCCTCCACCAGGAAGCCTACATAACCCATTGAAGCAATGTAAGCCACTGGGGGCAGACACCAAAAACAACGGGAACTGTGAACCTGCAACCTGTGAAAAGGAGACCCCAAACACAGTAAGTTAAGAAAAATGAGAAGATGAAGAAACACACAGCAGATGAAGAAGCAACGAAAAACCCACCAGACCTAACAAATGAAGAGAAAATAGGCAGTCTACCTAAAAACGAATTGAGAATACTGATAGTAAAGATGATCCAAAATCCTGGAAATAGAATGCAGAAAATACAAGAAATGTTTAACAAGGACGTAGAAGAACTAAATAGCAAACAAACAATCATGAACAACACAATAAAAAAAGTTTAAAAGTCCCTAGAAGGAATCAATAGCAGAATAACTCAGGCAGAAGAACAGATAAGTGACCTGGAATATAAAATAGTGGAAATAGGGCTTCCCTGGTGGCGCAGTGGTTGAGAGTCTGCCTGCCGATGCAGGGGACACGGGTTCGTGCCCCGATCCGGGAAGATCCCACATGCTGTGAAGCGGCTGGGCCCGTGAGCCATGGCCGCTGAGCCTGCGCGTCCGGAGCCTGTGCTCCACAATGGGAGAGGCCACAACAGTGAGAAGCCCGCGTACCGCAAAAAAAAAAAAAAAAAAAAAAAGTGGAAATAACTACCGCAGAGCAGAATAAAGACAAAAGAATGAAAAGAATTGAGGACAGTCTCAGAGACCTCTGGGACAATATTAAACGCACCAACATTCGAATTATAGGGGTCTCAGGAGAAGAAGAGGAAAAGAAAGGGACTGAGAAAATATTTGAAGAGATTATAGTTGAAAACTTCCCTAATATGGGTAAGGAAATAGTTAATCAAGTCCAGAAAGCACAGAGAGTCCCATACAGGATAAATCCAAAGAGAAACACGCCATGACACATATTAATCAAACTACCAAAAATTAAATACAAAGAAAAAATATTAAAAGCAGCAGGGGAAAAACAACAAAAAACATACAAGGGAATCCCCATAAGTTCAACAGCTGATCTTTCAGCAGAAACTCTGCAAGCCAGAAGGGACTGGCAAAACATATTGAAAGTGATGAAAGGGAAAAATCTACAAACAAGATTTCTCTATCCAGCAAGGATCTCATTCAGATTTGACAGAGAAATTAAAAGCTTTACAGACAAGCAAAAGCCAAGAGAATTCAGCACCACAAAACCAGCATTACAAAAAATGCTAAAGGAACTTCTCTAGGCAGGAAACACAAGAGAAGGAAAAGACCTACAATAACAAACCTGAAGCAATTAGAAAATGGTAATAGGAACATACATATTGATAGTTACCTTAAATGTAAATGGATTAAATGCTCCAAACAAAAGACATAGACTGGTTGAATGGATTCAAAAACAAAACCCATATATATGCTGTCTACAAAAGACCCACTTCAGACTTTGGGACACATAGAGACTGAAAGTGAGGGGATGGAAAAAGATATTCCATGCAAGTGGAAACCAATAGAAAGCTGGAGTAGCAATTCTCATATCAGACAAAATAGAATTAAAAACAAAGAGTATTACAAGAGACAAAGGACCCTACATAATGATCAAGGGATCAATACAAAAAGAAGATATAACAATTGTAAATATTTATACACCTAACATAGGAGCACTTCAATACATAAGGCAAATACTAACAGCCATAAGGGGGAAATCAACAGTAACACAATCATAGTAGGGGACTTTAACACCCTACTTTCACCAATCGACAGAACATCCAAAATGAAAATAAATAAGGAAACACAAGCTTTAAATAATACATTAAAAAAAATGGACTTAATTGACATTTATAGGACATTCCATCCAAAAACAACAGAATACACTGTCTTCTCAAGTGCTCATGGAACACTCTCCAGGATAGATCTTACCTTGGGTCACAAATCAAGCCTTGGTAAATTTAAGAAAATTGAAATCATATCAAGTATCTTTTCTGACCACAATGCTCTGAGACTAGATATCAATTACATGAAATACTCTGTAAAAAATACAAACACATAGAGGCTAAACAATACCCGACTTAATAACCAAGAGATCATTGAAGACATCAAAGAGGAAGTCAACAAATACCTAGAAACAAATGAAAATGAAAATACGATGACCCAAAACCTATGGGATGCAGCAAAAGCTGTTCTAAGAGGGAAGTTTATAGCTATACAATCCTGCCTTAAGAAACAAGAAACATCTCAAATAAACAAAAGCAACACACCTAAAGCAATTAGAGAAAGAAGAACAAAGAAAAACCAAAGTTAGCAGAAGGAAAGAAATCACAAAAATCAGACAAATAAATGAAAGAAATGATAGCAAAGATCAATAAAACTAAAAGCTGGTTCTTTGAGAAGATAAACAAAATTGATAAACCATTAGCAAGACTCATCAAGAAAAAAAGGGAGAAGACTTAAATCAATAGAATTACAAATGAAAAAGTGGAAGTAACAACTGACTCTGCAGAAATACAAAGGATCATGAGAGATTACTACAAGCAACTATATGCCAATAAAATGGACAACCTGGAAGAAATGGACAAATTCTTAGAAATGCACAACCTTCTGAGACAGAACCAGGAAGAAAGAGAAAATATGAACAGAACAATCACAAGCACTGAAATTGAAACTGTGATTTAAAATCTTCCAACAAACAAAAGCCCAGGACCAGATGGCTTCACAGACGAATTCTATCAAACATTTAGAGAAGAGCTAACACCTATCCTTCTCAAACTCTTCCAAAATATAGCAGAGGGAGGAACACTCCCAAACTCATTCTATGAGGCCACCATCACCTTGATACCAAAACCAGACAAAACTGTCACAAAAAAAGAAAACTACAGGCCAGTATCACTGATAGACATAGTGGGAAAAATCCTCAACAAAATACTAGCAAACAGAATCCAACAGCATATTAAAAAGATCATACACCATGATCCAGTGGGGTTTGTTCCAGGAATGCAAGGATTCTTCAATATATGCAAATCAGTCAATGTGATACACCATATTAAAAAACTGAAGGAGAAAAACCATATGATCATCTCAACAGAGGCAGAGAAAGCTTTCGAAAAAATTCAACACTAATTTATGATAAAAACCCTCCAGAAAGTAGGCATAGAGGGAACTTTCGTCAACATACTAAAGGCAATATAGGACAAACCCACAGCCAACACTGTCTTCAATAGTGAAAAACTGAAACCATTTCCACTAAGATAAGGAACAAGACAAGGTTGCCCACTCTCACCACCATTATTCAACATAGTTTTGGAAGTTTTAGCCACAGCAATGAGAGAAGAAAAAGAAATAAAACGAATCCAAATTGGAAAAGAAGAAGTAAAGCTGTCACTGTTTGCAGAGGACATGATATTATACATAGAGAATCCTAAAGATGCTACCAGAAAACTATTAGAGCTAATCAATGAATTTGGTAAAGTAGCAGGATAGAAAATTAATGCACAGAAATCTCTGACATTCCTATATACTAATGATGAAATATCTGAAAGAGAAATTAAGGAAACACCCCCATTTACCATTGCAACAAAAAGAATAAAATACCTAGGAATAAACCTACCTAAGGACAAAAAGACCTGTATGCAGAAAACTATAAGACACTTATGAAAGAAATTAAAGATGATTCAAACAGATGGAGAGAAGCACCATGTTCTTGGATTGGAAGAATCAGCATTGTGAAAATGACTATACTACCCAAAACAATCTACAGATTCAATGCGATCTCTATCAAACTACCACTGGCATTTTACACAGAATTAGAACCAAAAATTTCACAATTTGTATGGAAACACAAAAGACCCCGAATAGCCAAAGCAATATTGAGAAAGAAAAACGGAGCTGGAGGAATCAGGCTCCTGGACTTCAGACTATACTACAAAGCTACAGTAATCGAGACAGTATGGTACTGGCACAAAAGCAGAAAGATAGATCAATGCAACAGGATAGAAAGCCCAGAGATAAACCCACGCACATATGGTCACCTTATGTTTGATAAAGGAGGCAAGAATATACAATGGAGAAAAGACATCCTCTTCAATAAGTGGTGCTGGGGAAACTGAACAGCTACATGTAAAAGAATGAAATTAGAATACTCCCTAACACCATACACAAAAATAAACAGAAAATGGATTAAGACCTAAATGAAAGGCCAAACACTATCAAACTCTTAGAGGAAAACATAGGCAGAACACTCTATGACATAAATCACAGCAAGATCCTTTTTGACCCACCTCCTAGAGAAATGGAAATTAAAACAAAACTAAACAAATGGGATCTAATGAAATTTAAACCTTTTGCACAGCTAAGGAAACCAAAAACAAGACGAAAAGACAACCATCAGAATGGGAGAAAATGTTTGCAAATGAAGCAACTGACAAAGGATTAATCTCCAAAATTTACAAGCAGCTCATGCAGCTCAATATCAAAAAAACAAACAACCCAATGCAAAAATGGGCAGAAGACCTAAATAGATATTTCTCCAAAGAAGATATACAGATTGTCAACAAACACATGAAAGAATGCTCAACATCATTAATCATTAGAGAAATGCAAATCAAAATTACAATGAGATATTTTCTCACACCCATCAGAAAGGCCATCATCAAAATATCTACAAACAACAAATGCTGGAGAGGGTGTGGAGTAAAAGGAACCCTCTTGTACTGTTGGTGGGAATGTAAATTGATACAGCCACTATGGAGAACAGTATGGAGGTTCTTTAAAAAACTAAAAATAGAACTACCACACGACCTAGCATCCCACTACTGGGCATATACCCTGAGAAAACCATAGTTCAAAAAGAGTCATGTACCTCAATGTTCATTGTAGTTCTCTTTACAATAGCCAGGACATGGAAGCAACCTAAGTGTCCAGCAACAGATGAATGGATACAGAAGATGTGGCACATATATACAATGCAATATTACTCAGCCATAAAAGGGAACGAAATTGAGTTATTTGTAGGTAGTTGGATGGACCTAGAGTCTGTCACAGTGGTCATGAAGAACCTAGGGGCAAGATGGGAATAAAGACACAGACCTACTAGAGAATGGACTTGACACGGGGAGGGGGAAGGGCAAGCTGGGACAAAGTGAGAGCATAGTAGTGTATATATGGACATATATACACTACCAAATGTAAAATAGATAGCTAGTTGGAAGCAGTCACATAGCAGAGGAAGATCATCTCAGTGCTTTGTGACCAGCTAGAAGGGTGGGATAGGGAGGGTGAAATGGAGGGAGATGCAAGAGGGAAGAGATATGGGGATATTTGTATATGTATAACTGATTCACTTCGTTATTAAAGCAGAAACTAACACACCATTGTAAAGCAATTATACTCCAATAAAAACGGTAAAAAAAATAAAATGAAATAAAAGGTAGTCTAAGTAAAAAAAATAAAATAAAATAAAGAAAAAGGTCCATCCAGATATGGTCATTATCATTTATGACACAGGTAACAATACAGGGTAGGGAGGAGGATAATACTTTAAGTTAATCATACTAGGTCAGTTGCACACTTATAAAAATCAATTTCAGGTGGATTGTCAATCTAAATGCAAAAAGTAAAATAATAACCTATAAGACTATGTAGAAAATGTTTTGCTGTAGTCCTGGTAACAAATATTTCTCAGTAGACAAAAATTATTAGATTCAAAAAAAAAATTGGACTACATTAAACTTAAAATTTCTGTTATTCAAAATATCTTTTTAAGAAATTAAACAATTATGCAGTGGGGAATAAAAGAATGTATATATATATGAAATATATTATATATATATATAGTATATATAATTCAGTTTTCTTGAAAAGGAGAAAAATGAGAAATGGGCAAAAGAAGTGAATACCCATATGACAAATGTATATATATATATGAATAGTGTTTAGCTCTTTTAGTCTTTAGGGCAATACAGATTAAAATCATCTTAAAGTATCTTTGGATACTACTAGAAATCTACAAGAATGGATGAAAAAGGATATGAGGTAAACAGAACTATCATGCACAACTAATGAATGTACATTGGTGAAAAACTCCATTCACAAACATATCATTTCAGAGAACGCATACCCCAGCCTAATCAACATATATGGAAAAAAAGTAAATAAGGACAATGAACATATCATCTTCCAAGGATTCAGGAAACTAGATAAGTTGGATCAACCTTCCTACCTAGGACCACTAAAAAAGTTGCACAATATATTGTTTTTGTCTGCTTGAAGTTATTGAAGGTATCAAGACAGTGAAGAATTACTTAACTCATATCTAAGAGCACACGGAATACCAGTGAACTGAATCTGGTGTTTAGGATAACTTTTAAACTCTGAAATGTCTATCATTCCACAAAAGGCAACTAGAAGGCTGAGAAGTTAAGCAGACTCAAAGCTCAGCTTATAGCAATTCAAAGACTCAAGCATATAGTATATGTAAAAACAACAATGGTATTCAGGACAACTGAGGAGAGATTGGTAAATCTCTTGATACAGATCAGGATTCTAAAATATGAGTTCAAAATAGACAGACCCTTGCAGTGATTGTACTCAGCTCTGAACTATCAGAATCCCTAAAACTGAGATTGTTAATATTCTTGCCAGAAGCAAACCAAAACTCTCTTTGGAAAAAAGATATTGTCCTTCTAGGGCTCAAATTATTTACATAAATATTATATATTTTGTGTGTCCAAAACACAAAAAAATTTATCAGGCATGTGGGCAGTGAGGAAAACATGAACACAAACCAGCATCACCAACAGGTGTAAGAAACAGACACACAGGCTCCAGATATAGTAATTATCAGGCATAGGACTTTTAAAAACTATGCTATAATATTTGAGAGAAAAAATCAGGCCTTAGAACTTTATCAGGAAAATTTTTAAATTATAAAAGGAAAAATTTTAATGGAAATTTAAAATAAATTCCAATAAAGATTCTAGTGATAAAAATAATAACTAAAATTAAATTTCAAATAGATATGTTAAATATGCAAGATCAGATGGTCAACTGCAGCACAGAGATTGAAACTATACAAAAAATCATATGGAAATACTAACAATGAAAAAGAAAGCAGCCACCATGCAGAAAAATTTCAACAGCTGAGGAACAAATCAGTGAACTCAAAGATAGGTGAACTTGAAGATAGAAATTACCCAAATAGAAGCAGAAAGAGGAAAAATAAAGAAAGAAAACAACCAGGAGCTGTGGAAGAATATCGAATGTTCTAACATATGGAAGAAGGAATGTTTGCAGTGATAATGACTGAGAATGTTCAAAAATAATGACAGACACAAAACCACAGATCCAAGTAGCTCTGAGAACACCAAGAAAGACATATAGAAAACACCCCCCTCACACACACACACATAGAGGCATATCATGTATTATATTCAACTACCAAAAACAGTAAAAGAACAGAAAAAAACCCTAAAGGCAGCAAGAGTAAAACCACACATTATAGAGAGAGGAGAAAGAAATTATATCAGCCTATCTCATCCGAAACAATGCTTGCTACAAGACAATGGAGCAACATCTTTAAAGTACTGAAAAATCAAAACTGCTGAACCAGAATTCTATACCCTTAAAATATGAAGGAAAAATAAAGGCTTCCTAGGCAAACAAAAACTGGGAGTTTATTGTCAGCATGTCTGTTCACAAGAAATGTTAGAGAAAATTCTTCACTCAGAAGGGGTATGATAAATGCTCTCTATTTATCATATCCCTAAATTTCTTGATCTTTCCTGACACAGTCCAGGTTAATCAATGACTTCAAATAATGAATTTTCCTTAACTGAATAAAATAATTTAAAGTTTATCTAATTGGGAATGACTCTTTGCATAGGCACAGAATTTTAACAATGCAGTTAAACAGTAATTTATTTTATGAGACCATTCATTAATCCATTGACAGTATTTTTTTAGCATTTGTTACATAAGGCACAGTACTAGATTCCATCATATACTCTTTTATTCATTTATTTAGTGACTAAGTATTTAGTATCAATAATATTCCAGGCTGTTTACTAGCCAAGATGTGAGATATACATTATTAATATTGCTTTATTCTTGTCTATATGAATCATTAGATTCTGGTTGGGGGGTAGATAGATGATAACTATAAGTATAATTAAGTTAAATAGGAATGGGTCACATCTGAAACAGCATCATAATATTTCAAATTATCCAAGTGTACAGCCATCAAGCCATTTTCACTTAATATATTACATTGTATATATTACATATAAGTAGCCACTAAATTCCATTTTCTAGATTTTTTTTTGTTCCAGCTGGTTGTGTGAGTGTGCTTTTATCCTTGTATATATTTGTGTGTCAAAATTTAGATACTCTCTCATTTTAAGCTAGCCCTCCCAGGTTTTACCATCCATTCACTTAACAAGTACACTTCAGATTTCTTCAGATTGTTGATCAAATACAGAACAGCACTGGCTCAAGGACAGAGTCCTCAAAATATGGAGGCAGAAACTGTTCTCTAGTCCAGGGGTTGGTAAATCTTTTCTGTCAAAAGGACAGATGTAGAAAATAAATATTTTAGTCTTTATGGGCCATATACTGTCTCTATTATTCTTCTTTGGATTTTTTTACAACTGCTCAAAATGTAAAAAAGTTTCTTAGCTTGTGGGCAGCACACAAACAGGTAGTAGACAGATTTGGTCTGCAGCCATATTTGGCCAACCCTTGCTCTAGACCCTAAAATTCATAAGTTTCATAACCTGCTTGAGATGGTTCAACCAAGTGTCTATTCTCCAAAGTTTAAAATCATGGAATCTGTATTTATGATCTTAGGCTACCACTATATAGTAAATTTAAAAAGATTTTGTTAGAATACAAATAAATGAAACTCAAACAAATTATTAAGTTTAATAAACTTAATAGGCTTAAAAAACAGGCTTAAAATCTTGGCTATGATCTGTCATAAAGGAATGCATGGTGATTTTTGGCAACTTGGGCTTCCATATCTAAGTTCTTAAAGACCACTTGATCTGATAATTTCAGAATTTTTATAAGGTTTGATCACATGCTTCTCTACACTGTATTTTCTAAAATCATCCTTTTCACTTTTTCAAAAATGTACTCAGATCTTGAGTTTTGGCACATAATTCCATGATTATATCCAATACCCTCTTTAGTACCTGAGGCAATAATATGTCTGGGCCTGAATCTTCACCATTTTAACGGCATTCAGCTTTCTTACCTTCCGTTTGAATATCTTTGACTTCAATTTCCTCTCAACTTTTTAAATTTTTTACAGATAAATATTTCTTTTAAATTGAATAAACAGAAGGGAAAAAATGGTCTATATTTTTCTCAACTATTGACATGGTTCCTTAGCTTAGAATAAACCAAATTTATAAACTCCTTTTTTGGTTGCCTACCATTTTACACAATCTATAGTTTATTCTGAATTTTAAATTTTTCCAGCTGTTCTTACAGAATTGTGCCTTTGGTTTATAGTATCTCCACCAGCTGCTTTATTGGAAGAGAAAAGAAACAATCTTAGAATAAAGGGTTTTTGAATAATGACACACACAAGGTCATCCAGACTGCAGCCTAGATGATGTTCTCTTTTCTTTTCTTTTTTTTCTCTCTGACTAAAATTGAAATGATCTATAAAACCCTATCAAAGTGAAAGTGGGTATTCATAGATGTTTTTGCAAAGCACCTTGATGGAGTGAGTTTGCATAGAAAAAAACCTGTTGTTTTTTTTCTTGACATTCAGCATTTGCATGGATTTTGGGCAGGGCAGTTAAGAAGGGAAATAGTGACAGTAATAGAAATACAGTTGATAAAGTCCATATACTTGATACAGAAAGTCACTACTTTAATAAATGAACAAAGACCTACTGCCTAAGGAGAAATCCAAAGGTCTCTGCAGTAAGTTAATCACTTCCAATATTAAGAAGCAGCCATAGTAAGATGGGATATGGGGCAGTTGGAAAGTAGGTCAGAAAATGTGGATAAAAAGTGTCAATATATTAAAACAATAAAAGGAGGAGACTCAAACAAGGTCAGATAGCTCTGCTCTTGCTAAGGGGCAGGGAGTTTGCTGGTGGGAGCAAGGGTTAATAATTTCACCAACTTTTAAGAAAATAGGGCTATAAATGAACACTAAACACAATTATTGAATGATTGCATGTTAGTTACATGAACTATAAGAAAACAATATACAGTCAATTTGCAGTAGTTTGTTAGCTAAAGGCACTGGGAACACTAATTAGCAAATACCAAATTATAATGGCTCTTAGGGAAAATACAGAGTTAAATTTCTGCCAGCCTATTGTCAACTGACCAATACATAACTTTATTCTATGTGTGTTTCTGTTTAAAGACAACTTATTTAATATAGATTGTTGATTCATTAACCCTGAACTCACTGTCAACAGCACTGTAACTTATCTAAATAAAGCTTATCTAACACATCTGTACTGTCACCATAAGGCACATCACAGCTTCCTTGTACTAAAGAACACTAGACAGCACTTTAGCTCTAGGTTTTAGGGGCCATTTTTAACAGCAGAATCAATAAAAAGCAAAAACGAGAAAAACATGACACTGAATGAACTGCAAAAAGGACACTTCTTTGCAGTGTGAGAGATGAAACAGGAAGACAGTCATTTTATTCAACTTCATCTGAGAATGTTCACCTGGGGAGACTCAATTTTTTCACTGCTCTGTCCATGCACATGTCTACAAATGACCACGTTAAGTGTTATGAATATTGATTTGGGGGTTATAAATAAATTTTAGCTAGTAGGTAAATTCTCAGATACAGAATCTGCAAATAATGAGAATCAAGTGTTCCAGAGTATGGGTTTCATTCTCACTATAAATTTTGTCACCTTTAGAGTGGTATGGTGTTACTAGGAAAAGGAATCTGAATAGGATGGATAGAAGTCCAGGACACACATTCCCATATGGAATGCAAGTGGAACACTGGACTTTTTGGCCATGCTGGAACTTACACCATCCTAGCCATTTATCCCACTAGAAAGTGGACTTCTTTAGGGCAGGATCTGGTCTGTCTTGATAACAATTGTGTTGTGAGGCTTACCACAGTATCTTGGCACAATGAAACCTCCCAAAGACAGTTGTTGAAAACATGTATTTATGTAAATATCACCCCCTCAGTACCATTTATGTTTTTATTGCCCAAATTTTAGTGTTAAGCTCTTTCCATATCACCCGCTCAGTACCATTTGTGTTTTTATTAACCACATTTTAGTGTTAAGTTCTTTCCATCACTCTCCACTATTCTTCTGTTTAAAATCTTTGGCATTAAAACAATCCTGGGCTTCCCTGGTGGCGCAGTGGTTGAGAGTCCACCTGCCGATGCAGGGGACACAGGTTCATGCCCCAGTCTGGGAAGATCCCACATGCCGCGGAGCGGCTGGACCCGTGAGCCATGGCTGCTGAGCCTGCGCGTCCGGAGCCCGTGCTCCACAACAGGAGAGGCCACAACAGTCAGAGGCCCGTGTTCCACAAAAAAAAAAAAAAAAATCCTATCTTGACTTAGCACACTTTTAATTGTGTTTTCCTAAACTGCATTTTGCTCCTCTTCTTTGACTATAATAGCTTCTAATATGTTATGGTCACCATCATCCAAGTTTTCAGTTACTTCCAGTCAGTCTTGTTCCATTGAGTATTAGGTCAAATTTATTAGTTCACGATGGTTCTTCAAGTTGCTAAAGTAAAACCAAGTTACCAAAGCCATTAAATAATCTCTAAAATACCCTGTTTACACACACACACATGGATTTCTTTCATTAAGGATATAGTAATTTGGGGTATTTAAGAGATAGAGTCTCCCCAAACTGCCCTGTGTCTTGGGATCACCTGAAAATGTACTGGAAAAACATCATCTATGTCCTCCATCTAGTTAGGAGGTACTAAACACACACCCACAAAGATGACATTCCTGTTTCTTTGCTCTTTTCTCCCTTTTTAACTCCTCTTCCACATCTTCTGATTTCTTACTTACCATACATGAATGTTTTAATGCACATTGCTGTTAATTCTATAAAAAGGCAAGGACAGTATATTATATGTTGCATATATTTCCTCCAACTCCTTGTTTCATTCTTTCCATATACAGCCTTAACTATTTCAGGATCTGACTCCCATGATAACCTAGATGTTAGAATCTGTGCCTCAGACTAATGAGTTATAACCTATGCTGAGAACACAGCTAAACTTAGAAAGACAACACAATAAAGTTGCTAATTTCTTATATTTTTAAGCCTGACAATTAAGCACATTCAAGTAATCTTTTTTTGTTTAAAGTAACAGAAATATATTCAAAAATTACTTAAGCAAAAAGCATAATTTTATTGTTAGCATAAAGGGATAATTTTTCATTTAAAATTCAGAATGAGCACATGCATTTATTTTCGCTACCTCCTGAGAAAATATAAACCATAACAAAGGAAATTAAGAGAAATAATTCTATAATAAAGAAGACAAGAGGAGAGTTATTAGTGGAACCCATTTGTAAGAACGTTGATCAGGGTGAATATTATATTCCTTGTTAAAAAATGGTGAAAAGCTAATTAATCAATACATGGTTGCCCCCAGTATGTGCAGGGTCCTCAGAAATTATTTTTGGAGGGCTTCTGTTTATATAAACATTATTGGTCACCAAATCAGCATAACAACACCACTATTATGGCCAGATGTCTCTTGATCCTATGAAAAAATACCATGCCAGCCAGTGGTAGTTATCTGCTTATCAGGCCATCCTCCTAGAGCATCCCCCAAGGAGGACCCACAAGAGTGACTTTCAGAACTCCTTGAAGCATCCTGTTGATTCAACATATGGGGTAAAGTATCAGAGAATGACCTGAAAGGGAAAATTGGGTGTTAGGGCTCAAATGGATACTTATCTGGAGAGGACGCCAGTGTGGATGGCACTGTCAGCCCTATCCAGCCCCTGGCAGTAAACAAAGATTCTAAAATGTCAAGAAAGGCAATCTAAAGTAGGGGCACCAGATTACCTACTGTCCAAGGCAATCAAAGGGCAGTACTGGATTCACAAAAGAATCAAATTCATGACCCTATGCTCATTAATTCATACAATGAAAATCTCAGTATAGACAAGGCTGCTATTAGTCCATACGGCACATTTTGACAAGTGGGGAAAAGCATCTTTTCCTTTGTTTTAGTTTCATTTGTCAGAAACTTGTGTAAAAAAATATGGATTTTGTCAGAACATGACACTTTCTACTGTAACAAATACAGAAATGCAGTGCTTTCTCTCATATCATTTAACTTCATTATTCTTGTAGACAAGACTCTTTGAAGGTTTGTCACACTGTGTCACACATGCCTACAGCAGTGCATGGCACATAATTGCTAAGTGTTTTGTTGAATGAAGGCATACTAGAGCTTAACTTGAATCATTTCTGCAACAACAATATAATCAATGTAACTGACATCAGTCAGTTCTTTGCAGGAAAACATGTTTGGTTTGATTCATTTGAGACATGTCAAATGATATGCTAAGCTAGGTCTTTTTTTAAGAAGTTGTGCTTCACGTTCTGCCCCAATTTGCTGAACTACACTCCACCCAGTACTTCACTTATTAGAATTACTTATTCTGGTTCCAAAGTGCATGCAATTACTCAAGAATAACAAAAGTATAATTATTTACAACTCAAGAATATTCTGCTTATGTCAGAGGACCCACTACTGAGCTGGATGAGCATTTTTTTTGTGTCTTCAGGAAGTAATGACATAAATATTATGATTAAAGAAAAAACCCAGATAACTGTGGCCAGTTGACTTTCACATTGAATTAGTTTCGGAAAAATTAGGTCATGGTAGGAGTATCAGTGGACTTACTCCTTGAAAAGTGCATTAATACCATATACACAAAAGAAGTTATTTTTCCTTAAAAATAAGTTTGATCATATCTATTTAATGCCTGAGTTTAACATTCTGTAATGGTTTGTATGCTTGTTCAAAAGGCATTGTCAAATACTATTTAAAATGTAATCTATTTAACTCTGCAGAAAAATGGAAATATGTACTAGCAATATCAAGGATTACTACTTTCATTTTTGTGTATCTTTTACAATTCCTATTGTTTTAGGAATATTACCTAGGAAGGCTTTTCTGATATTTCTCATAAAAGATATTATGCATGAGTTTTTAATGTAAATTGCAAAAAAAAAATTATGGTTTGTATTTCTAAGCATAATCAGAAATATACATAGTCTATAAACTATTGTAATCTATGCTATCCAGGATTTTACCCTTTACAAATGTGACTCACCAAGTGCAATAATAGAGTGGACAGCAAATGCCTGTAGAAGAACTCCTGTGGGCAGGAACCATGGTAGAAACTATAAGTATCGATAAGATGATGGTGTCTTCCTTCAATCTAATCGCACTTTATATACTCTTTAATCTCAGGTGTGCTACTCACCTCTGACATCTTTACACTCCTTGCTATCCTCCTTTACCCTCTCAGAAGGAAAGTGAATTTTCTAAGTCACCAAAACATCCATGTAAATTATATCTTACTATAACTTTTCCCAAGCTGTATATTTCTTTCATTTAATTTTACCTAGTTTCAGAGAGTTGAAGTAACTTACTTAAGGCCATAAAACATGTGTGCAAACGAACAGCCATGAATCTGAGATGTCCTAGGTCCTGGGACTCTTTCCCTGAACATAACCTTATTTGCTTAACTTCAGGTTCAAAACATTCAGAAAGCTTCTTTCCCCAAAAAGGGAAAAGCACAAATTAATTATAGCAATAATAATAATATGAATGCAGGTTTCATTAGGGTCACAGAGAGAATAAAAATAGATATACACATGCTAATATAATGTGTTCTAATAATGTTATGATAAATGGTTATTATTAGTATGGAGTAAAAATTATAGTGTCCTGTTTATATATCTTAGAGGAATATTACAGTGATAGAAATCATATAACTGTTAATTATCTCTAAAAAGCAATCTCTGCACAGCATTAACTATTCAAGTTAGTAATAAAAATGAGTAATTAAAGCTGTTATACTAATGAGCCTTTAAATTCACGAAGAGGTCATTGTTGTAGAATATTCTTTCAAATGTGATCCATGGTGCACAGGGATCAAAATACTATGTGTGTGAAGAGTCTTCCACTGTATAGCTCCATGACATCTGAACAATAGGACAGGTCAGAATCCAAGGCAATCCTGACTAAAAAATTCTTTGTGGTCAGTATCATGCTCAGTGACATAAACAATGAATGGGATAAATTAATTATATAAGACATATAAGGCATGACCTAAGGAAACTCAGAGGGGGAAAGAAGCATGTGCCATTTAGGTCTGGAAAAAATGCATTGTAATAAAATAAAATTTACTCTAAGTCAGAGACGCCATGCGAAATGCAGGTACACTAATATTGCGGGAAAGATATAATTATGCTTATTTCTTTAAAAAATTTTCCTTCTATGAGTCAGAAAGGGTTGTAAATCTCTACCAGTTCCTCAGAATTCTCAGTATTGCATATAATCAATCACTGTACAGGGGGTAGCCTAAACCTCTAAGAGTGAAATATGACTGTGACTGTTAAAAGTGAAGATGACAGAAAAGGCCATCACTTGCTATTCTAGAATAAAATGAGCAAATGAAGGTCAAAATTGAAAGTGAGGTGGGGGAGTAATAACTTAATAAATATTAAGTAAACATAGGGAAAATTTCAATCCTCAAATTACAAATTAATGTTTCCAAAGAATAGAAGTTATATGCTGAATGACTGCTAAATTATACAGATTCAGAATTAGAGAGAGCCATGTCTAACAGTTTAGGACCCTTTACACCTCACACAGTGAGTATAGCTGAAGCTAAGCTATATCATATAATGTAGAGAAAATTATTGGAAAGAACATCCCCATTTTGAAGAAATTGTATCAATGAACACATATACAAATTTATTTTCCTTTTTGTTACTCTCTTTCAAATTAAATGTTTTCTGCTAAAAGCAGTCCTTGATTTTAAATAAACTTATAATCATGTCAACTTCATGAATCTGAAATGGAACATTTTCAAAAGGACATGCCTCAGACCCTAAATAACTATACACTGTGATGCCTTTTAGCATAAGAAATGTACATACTTCTACACAGAAAGTAAAAATGAAACGGCTGATTTCCACATTCGCTTGAATGTGCGGAGAGGGTAATAAGTTGGGGAAGACCTCAGAGAAGAGGTAATATTTGAACTGACTTTGAAGGACACAGAGTATTTTATATGACCATTCAAGAAGAAGGAACAGCACAAGTAAAAAAAAAAAAAAAAGTATTCACTAGACAGAAACTGCAAAAATCATCTCGCTTGGTGATTAAAATACGGTCAGCCAGTTTTGTTGGCTTTCTAATTCTGTCCTTATATTGTCAATATACTTTCCAGCTGCAACTCAGTCAGTCTTGCCCAGGTCTTAAACCAATGGCCTACCAATATTAGCAACCCCTTTCTGATGTCTACTTGGAGCCTAGAATTTATGTAATTATCTCACTTTTGCTGTATGTTTTGTTTCAAGTGCACAGAGGCAGCCACATGGTCACTGGGCAGTGACTTATTGTTTATTACCTCATTTATCCAATTGTCATAACTAAGTTCTATTTCTCTCTGCTGCATAATTCCAGTCCCACTCTGAGACATGTTTTACCACGCACCCTCATTTTCAAAAGACTGTTACTAATAGTTCACTTTAAAACTGGTCATTTTCTGATAATTGGCTCATCCTCTTTTCTCTGATTTGTAATTACCACATAATTAACATGTTTAATTTAGAAGTGATGCTGTTCATATAATTAACACTTTCAACATACAAATGAGAAGTAATATTTTAGTCTCATGAACAATTTTTTAGCTTATGTCCTTAGAAGGATTTTACCAATGGCTTCCCCATTAAACTGTAACGTGCTCCATAAATGTAGTTGTCATAGCTCCGCGCTTGTACACATGCCATGCCTTCTGTTTGGCACAGCATTTGTCCTTCAGGATGACTTCAACACCACCTCTTTTGTGAAGGGTCTCTTGACTGGTCTCTAGTGGCCTCCCATTCTTATTAAGGCCTGTATTTCTCATTGATTCATTATAGAATTAAGTAATAGAATTATTCTTCACATGTGTGTCTCCTTCACCATGTTATGAGCTCCTTGAGAGCAGGAACTCTGTCGTGTTTCCATGATCCCATTCTTAGTACAGTACCTGATACATAATAGGTGTTTAATATGTATTCTTCAAATAAATATTGAATGAATTCAAAACATTACTAACCTCAGAAGTGGATATATATTTTAAGATAAATACTGGCTTTGTTAAGAACATGACAGCAAAGTGGGCAGGTTCTTAAATGTGTGGATGGAGAGGAAACATAAGAGATAAAAGAGGTAAGAAAAATCAAGGAAAGACAGTATTTTTACTGTATTATATATATTGAAAAATCCCCCAAGTACTTTGATTTAATCTAAATAATGGGAAATAATTAGTTGAAATACATTTTTTCCCTTTCCTTTTGTATTGTCCTGCTCAGCATCATTCCTTAAATTTTCCCTCCAGAGAACAGAGAGAAGAGCAGCATTCTTTTTAAAACACTTGGAGCTCATATTGTACAAAGCACTAAATACAGAATAGTTATTATAATAAATGCAGTATATCTATATTCCTACTGCACCCAAGTGCATATTTACATTATAATTGAATATGTATTTGTTGTATGCAAATCTGTTTGCTAGGACTACAGTGAGAGTATCTGAGAGAATACTTTTCTAATAGAATATTTTGCATCTCAGTCCTTGTCATAACTAAGCATAATATGAAAATCCATCAGAGCATTCAAAAATATGGTCAAGAAATGTAATCTGTCTTTATTTAGTTTAAGCCACAGCATTGATCAACATCTGGAATTCCTAAATGGAAAATTAAGTACATTCCTAAAACAGACTCCAACAAGTATCACTTAAAATACTTACTGGATTTCAGTTCAGATACCTGAAGTTATGGTTAAACAATGCATGTGGTTTTGTGTCTTTTTAATATATTTCCTGCATGTTCTTATTCATAAGAACATTCATATTCTGGTTAAAAGTGGCAAAAACCTTTCAATTTGCTATTTCATATGTTTAAAAAATGGATGGAAACTCAATCAATATTTTTATACTGTAAGAGTTAGGTAAGAAAAAGACATGTCTTTCTTATTCCATAAATATAAAAGGAGTTCAACTGTAATAAATCTGCCCTGAATAATGGTTTGATTATATGTAAAGTATAAACTATTTTGATATGACTTTACATTTATAGTATTATAAATCATGAATTCAAACATAGTATTTAAAAATAATGACTTTGGGTAACCGACAAGATGGGAACACTATGAAGAAACAAAGGGTTTAGTGCAGAGATGAATTGCTCAAGCTGTGTCTTGATGAGTATGAGGTACCAGCAGCTCATTCAAATGAAAATATCTCTCAGTTTGAAGATCAATTAGATGGGAAACACATGGAATGTGATTAAAACTATGACAGTGGAAACATACCAGGGTGATTATCAGAATGTGGAAAAAGAAGATGAGTGGGCCGAGGATGGAATCAGATAAAAGTGATATCTAAAAAATCACTCTCAAATAGTTTCCATACTAATACACATGAGAAATGGCATTTTCACATAAAACTCACATCTAGATTTTACTGAAACTTTCCAAATATGTTTGAAAATATGAAGCACTATCACAATTAATAATGGGTACATAATAGTGTCAATCCCTGTATATTAGGCCATAACTAAATCAGTTTCAGATTATGTGCAATTCCTAGTTATTGAGTAAAGCTCTACTACTAACTAAATTTCTCAAATAGCATATGGGAATGCAAGCGAGTGAGAATGGTACTCCTAAATTCTCTCTAATTTTCTTTTTAAGTTGATAATTTTTTGCCATATGGAGGCCTATAATGACTATAAGACCTCATATCCCACTTCAAATACATGGATAAAATAGAGCTTATGCATATGTGTCTGTCTACACATAATCGGTAGAGACAACATAATCCCTCCATATCAATGACTAACAATACATTTATAGAGGTTTAAAGAGGATATTAAAAAAAAACCCTCAGGTGTCAGAAACAAAGAAATACTTTGGAGCCAAACACAAATAATATAGTAAATCAGAATAACATGAAAGGAGGGCTGGGGTGAGGTGGCAGAAAGGCCACAGAAACAGTGCTAATTTTAAACTATTTTAGGCCAAATAAGTTTGAAAATACTTAAGGGAAGTTACTGTAGGAATCAAAATGAGTACAATTCCAAAGCAGCAGAGGGGGAAGAGAACAATACAAGATGGTTATATGATAAGAAAGGAGAGAAAAGAAAAAAAAAAAAGGAGAGAAAAAAGGAAGAACACAATAACATAAATAGAACCAAATGGAAGAAAGAAAAATGGAAAGAAGTGTCATCGTATTGAAAAGCACGAAACAAGATATTATGAATAATTCCAAATCTATCAGAATAGTGATAAATGGACTAAACTACTAGTTATGAGGCAAAGACTTTTAGACTTCAATAAAAAATTAACAAATATACAAATGTGTCACTACATAATTTTTAAAGGATCACTAAAAACATAGCTTACAAGAAAGAATGAAAGTAAAGAAATAATAAAATATATCCCCTAAGGAGCATACAATGCATGAATGTGATAGAACTATATTAATATAAGGAAAGAGATTTTATGGCAAAATGATTGTTATTCTTTAATAAATATAAATATATTAGTCATTAATTAAAGAAACAAGAAATAACAATCCTGAATGCGCATGAGCATAACAAATTATCTTAAAATATGGATAAAATCAAAATAGTTGAATTACTAAGTTAATTTTTTTAAAGCTATTTCTATTTCTATATATATATATATATATATATTTTTTTTTTTTTTTTTTTTTTGGCTGTTTTGGGTCTTAGTTGCAGCATGCAGGAAATTTCGTTGGGCGGCATGGGCTCTTCGTTGCAGCCTGCGGGCTTCTCTCTAGTTGTGTCATGTGGGTTTTCTCTCTCTAGTTGTGGTGTGCAGGCTCCAGAGCACGTGGGCTCTCTAGTTGAGGCACACGGGCTCAGTAGTTGTCCCGCGGCCTGTGGGATCTTAGCTCCCCAACCAGGGATCGAACCCACGTCCCCTGCATTGGAAGGCAGATTCTTTACCACTGGACCACCAGGGACATCCCACTAAGTTAAATTTTAAAAGCCACAATCATAGAAAGAAAGTTGACCACTCAGAAATTGACAGATCAAGTAGGCATTTAAACCATACAGTGGAAAAAGAAAGAAAAAAGATAATGTCTATTTTTTATTAAATAAACACAATGTTCATCTTCAAAAGCTGGTATAATTTCACAAAATAAATAACTAAGAATCAGTATACAACCCATATTATTTGACTCACGTAATAGAATACAAACAAAAACTGAGACTTCTGCTTCTGGCTCTGGTAGTGAGGACTAAAGCAGACATCACAACTGCTATAGACAGATAACTAGAAAAGCCACATAAAATTTAAAATCACATGGTTAAAGTCATGGGACAGCTGCTGAGGTGAACAGGATTTTTTTTTTTTTTTTTTTTGGTACGCGGGCCTCTCACTGTTGTGGCCTCTCCCATTGCGGAACACAGGCTCCAGATGTGCAGGCTCAGCGGCCATGGCTCACGGGCCTAGCCGCTCCACGGCATGTGG
This sequence comes from Orcinus orca, assembly GCF_937001465.1. Lineage (NCBI taxonomy): Eukaryota > Metazoa > Chordata > Mammalia > Artiodactyla > Delphinidae > Orcinus > Orcinus orca. The sequence continues at coordinate 24,542,920 of NC_064563.1, forward strand.
GATCTTCCCGGACCGGGGCACGAACCTGTGTCCCCTGCATCGGCAGGCGGACTCTCAACCACTGAGCCACCAGGGAAGCCCAGGTGAACAGGATTTAAGGAGGAAAAATTGTAGAGGTAGAGAAACAATAGAATGGCGAGGAGATACTCTGCAGCTTCCACTGAACTCAGAACTTTTGGCTATTTTGACTGCAGGAGAGGAAACCGAAGATCTACACAAAAGGCCCAGACAAAGGCCACTTCTGAGGCAAGGAACCAGCAAGCTTCCAGCAGTCTATGTAGATTGACAGAAAATAATCAGAGGCCTGAGGAGTCAGAAACCAACTCCACCAAGTCATATTTTGAGGGCTTCCCCTGGGGGGAGGGGGGGGTGTTAATTCCCTGGTACTTCTGGCTTGCCACAGATGGTACATGGACCCTCCACAAATCTGGTCAATTTTGCCAGTAGGCATGGAGATGCAGGTACTGGCAGTTTAGAAATTAGTATGACTGAAAGGTTGGGGGCATAGGGCAGTACAATAACTGGTACTTATATAAGACTTAAATGCTCCAGGCACTATATGTATGTATGTATGTATGTATGTATGTATATCACCTCCTATATTCTTGCCACTGGACTGGGAGCAGGGAATGAACAGGAGAATGAGATATACTGTCAGTCCTCAAGAAGCTGAGTATGGTTGAGTCAGGCTTGTACAGCCTGGTCCACGTTTATTTATGAATTGAGTACTGTCAAATCAGATATTTCTGGAAGAAATGCTAAGTCCTTAGATCACCCTACAATGGGTAATTTATATAAGAGAAAATCCAAACTGTCAATATATGTTTGCAAAGATGCTCAACTTTACCAGTAATCAGAGAAATGCAAATTAAAATAGTTCATACCTATCATTCCAGCCATTAAAAAATGACGATAATGATGTCAGTTGTGAATACTAAGTCTGTACTAAACACCAGATGTTTTATGCTTGTTCATGGATTAATTCAGTAGCTCATGAAAAAATTCTACGAGCTAGACATTGTAATCTCCCTCCTATAGATATGAATACCGAGGCCCAGATAAGTCATGAATAAGTGGTGGAGCTGGAATTCAAACCTCTTTGGAATGCAACCTTGAACATGCAATATCTTCGCTATTTTTCCTGACAGCAATAATAGCAACAAGAATAAAATGCTTAATCCTTAATCAGCTATTTTCCAAGCATCCTTCTAACATTTTTACATTTAATAAATCATGTAATCTTTACAGTAGCTCTATGAAGTAGGTATTGGGACGAAGGATGTTGCCTGCCATTGCAGTAAACAAAGAGTGTTGCCCACCACCAAGCCATCAGGCACTGCAGCTGCCCACCTAGACAGTGTACCCTGAGGAGGATTCAGAATGGAGAAAAACAGGATACTGACCCTAGATAGTTAAGATACATATGTAAGGAATAATTTCAATGAGCCCAGACTCTTTCATCTTCCCATACACAGAAAAAAATTAACCTGAGATGTCTGTTTTTTGTGATTAGCAGTATTCTTTTGACGTTTGACTACATGAGTTCTTTTTGTTTTGTTTTGTTTTGTTTTCCAGCAAAAACTCCTATATATCCTGGCTCCTCTGTTACCTTTTAGGAACAGTTCCTCAGAGATATTTGAGAGGCTGTCTCCCGAGCTATAGTCCTCAGTAAGGTTCCCAAATAAAACATAACTAGCACCTTTTAGGTTGTTCATTTTTCTTCAGTTGACAGTATTATACTATTCTCATTTTAAGATGAGGAAACTGAGGAACCGAGAAATTAAATTCCTGCCCAATGTTTCATTGCTAATAAATGTCAGAGCCAAGATTGAACTCCAAGGCATATGCGCTTAACCGCTATCTATATTGCCAATATGTGTCGGTGTAGATGGACGGAAGCAGCTACTATAAATACGATAGGAGGTAGCATACTGCATGTGACCACTATGGAAAACATTTTGGCAATACCTAATAAACTTGAAGGTGTACCTATGAAACGGAGCAGAACTCTATGGTCCTTGCCTGCCATGTCCTCCACCTGCCTTTTGTCCATGGAAAAACTTTAGCCAAAAAAATAAGTTTAATCAGAGAAGTAAGAAAATGCAGAAACAAAGGAAACAGTTAAAGGAGACCAAATAATAATGGTTTAGTCATTAAGTAAAGTCAAGGACCTTTAGTTCTTCCTCAAGGGCTACAGATAATATTCTGAGCCATATCCCATGAGCTGTCTTATAGATGCTGCAACCCCCACCAGGTGGAAGAAATTAACTACACGATGACCAGACTGTAGCCATGACATAAGCTGCCACAATTCCAAGAACTGGCCTCAAGGAAGTGGGAACAAACCAACCCTGAAACTGAAGATTAACTGTTTAAAACAATCAAGATGACACTGGTCAGACCACCATGTGACCAATTTCAAAATGACTATCGGAGCTGACTGTGCTTTTTCTACATTTAACCCCCTCCCTCTGCCTGTAAAAGCCCTTGTCCACTGATTGTCAGTGGGGGGGGAGGGGGGGAGGAGGAATCGGCCTTTGGACAGGAGTCCACCTTCCCCCCTGGTTGCTGGCACCTGAAATAAAGCAGACTTTCCTTTCTGGCAACTTGCCTCTTTATTGGCTTTTGAGTGGTGAGCAGCCAGACCCCCACTTTCAGTAACACATACACTATGACACAGAAATTCCGAATCAGTATATATTAATTAGCTTTTACACATTTGCACAAGCAAACATTTTAAAATGAGAAGTAAGGATTGGATTCAGGAAGGGGGGGGGGTCACAGCATTTGTCACATTATTCTGTATACTTTTCTGTAATTTGAAATATTTTGTATAAAATAATGCTAGCAAATAGGTGTGACATAATTAAAAGTAGTACTTTGTTAGTAATAACACAAATGGGACAAAATAAGACACCTAACAGTACCAAATAGGCACTTGCAAACCACTGATTTTAGGTAAGGGTGGAAAGATTGGGAAAGGAAAAAAAATCCAAAAGGGCAAGTGAGAAGTGAAAGGCAGAGACATAAAAGGAGGGGAAAGAAAAACCATGGAAGTTGTGGAGGGGAAAAAACATCATGTAAGGAGAAAATGATCCATAATACCAAATGCGGGAAGGAAGCCCAATAAAATAAATATTTAAAATATCTATTGAATTTATTGTGTAAGAAATCCATTAACTAGTTTCAGTAAAATGCTGGTGGTGGAAACACTATTGCAGTAAGTTAAGAAGTCAAAAGAAAATAAAAAATTTGAGACAGGACATGTAAGGTATCTGTGGCATAATAAGAAATATGTTTCATCTGTCTCTGGTTCAATGAGGTGACTAAGGGTGGAGACCCCTAGATAGTCTCAGGATGGGGTTGGTCACCAGAAACACCAAACATGTGATTAGAAGGTAGGAATTCTCAGCCCCACCCCGACCTCAAGGTAAGGAAGGAGACCTGGAGATAGGGTAATAACATCTCTTCAGGGACTTCCCTAGCAGTCCAGTGGTTAAGACTTCGCCTTCCAGTGGTGTGGGTTCGATCCCTGGCTGCAGAGCTAAGATCCCACATGCCTCGTGGCCAAAAAACCAAAACATAAAACAGAAGCAATATTGTAACAAATTCAATAAAGACTTTAAAATGGTCCACATAAAAAAAAATCTTAAAAAAACTCTTCAATTACAACCTTTGGAGAGCTGGATGTGCCACACACCCTGACTCCACAAGGACAGAAGCTCTTGTACTCAAGCACCTTCCAGACCTTGCCCTATGTATTTCTTCACCTGGCTGTTCAGTTGTAGCTTTTATAAAAACCAGTAAACCCAAGTAAAGTGATTTCTGGTGCTCTGTGAGCCATACTAGCAAATTATTGAACCTGAGGATGGAGCCATAGAAATCCCTATTTATAGCCAGTCAGTCAGAAGTGTGAGTGGTTCAAGAGTTGTAACTGGCATTTGAAGTTGGGGCAGTCTTGTGAGACTGAGCTCTGAACCTGTAGGGTCTACACTAACTCCTGGTAGTTAGTGTCCAAATTGAATTGAATAGCTGGACACCCATCTCATGTCAGAGAATTAGTTGGTGTCAGATGATGCATCACAGTATCCCATCCAAGAAGTCTGAGATAAAGTGAAGAGAGGCCAGTTAGTAACTGGAGGATCAAAGGAAGTTGTATTTTTTTTGTTTGTTTTTGTTTTGTTTTTTATAAAAAGGTTTGGAAATACAGTTGATCCTTGAACATGTGGGGCACCAATCCTCCACAAAGTCAAAAATCCATGGGTACCTTTTCAGTCAGCCATTCATATCCATGGCTCCACATTCACAGATTCAACAACAGGATCATGTAGCACTGCACTAGGTATTTAGTAAAGATGATTCATGCATAGGTAGACCTGTGCAGTTCAAACTTCTGTTGTTCAGTGATCAACTGTATTTTACAGGTTAAGGGAGTACTTAGGAGGAAGAAGTTAATTAGGAGACATTGAAGAGTGAAGCTAGATCACCCAGGAGGTGGGAGTGAAGAGGAAGTCATCAAGAGTAGATTGGGTAGATTTAACCGTGTACACTGAATGGGAACAAGGAGGAATGTGATTGTTGATTTTACTTTTGTTATTTTAAGAAGAGACAACAAAGTCATTTGAGTACATCTCTGATGGCTTAAATTCTTTGTGTAAAGAAGAAATTGAAATCTTCCATTAAGAAAAGGAAGTCCAAACCTAGTTAAGGGAAATGAAGTTTATACAGACATTTAGGAAATAAGAGACAGATGATGAGTAAAGAAAATAACTGAGTGAAATCCCTTTTCTTCACGTCTTTCTCTAGCCAACACAACAGAAAATAAAGATGCCTGAAAGAAAAGAAAACTTATTGAAACTTATTTTACAGTTGATTCTCTAAGAACAGAGCTCACATGTTTATAAACACAGAGAGTCTAACGGGAACATGGGTAGTTGATATGGGTATAGTGGGAAAATGTCTTGCTGACGTTAGCTAATAGCTTTATTTTGCCCCAACAGAGATTTTAACTCTCTATTTCTACCAAAGCACAGTTTCCACTGAATTGCAGTATTCAGTAATTTGAACCTTTGGATTTCACTATGTTGAACTGATTTTTATTGCTATTGATTTTTATATATAGAATAATGTATAGATTCAAATTGGCATTACAAAAATGTATCAGAGAATATAGTATATTTTAATCCACAATATAGTTAATAATCATATCTTTAGAGAGTAAACATTGTTACGTGTTTGTTAACTAAACAGATGTATCTTTAATATATAAGAATGTATTCATATTGGGAAATAAACTACTTTGAAAATATTTCAATCTGTATGTAACTTATTATTTTTTTTTTTTACAAAACACAGATTAATTTGAAACTTTAACTCCAGAAAATAAACTCCTGGAGTTACAATTTAAAACCATGTACAAGCATTGTTAGGATAATTATAACCATAACTTGTGACTTAGGCTTAGAATTTTAAAAATCCATATAATGTAATTACTCATAAAAATAAAATATCTGCCATAGTTTTATGTTTATCATACCTCCAGCATAGAATTCAGTTTATTTCGTTCCATATACACAGAGTATAACTATTTCACTCTTTAGTAATTAAATGGCATTAAAAAATGGTTTTGTCTCTTTGCCTGTTTTTTAATGACTCCACTGTTTAAAAATGGTAGTTTGATTTTAATACATATGCATCTTCAATCTGAGGGAGTATGACCTTCAAATAATTGAAAATTGGAATTAAAAACATTTTAATCTTCATTAGCTTTTAATTAGAGCACTCAAAATACTTTTTTTTTCAAACGTGGATTTCTCATAGCAACAATTATAGTGGCCTTATTACTCAATACTTAATTTTGTACTTAGCTATTAATTTAAATTAGAAAAGAAAGCAGCAGAAAATACATTACTTCTACAAGTGCATATTTGTGAGATGTTGCAAATGAACATCATTAACATCTTTAATAAATCTTTTAAGTGAATTAAAATGTTTGTTTCATGAAAGAGACCAAAATAGAATTACTCAATTGTAATCTAAAACATTCTGAATTAATCAATTTAGAATTGATATTTAATTATATGAATGCAGAGTTAAGTGATAATTGACATAGTTATTGAGTTTAAATGCCTGAGTAATAAAGCTATAATATGGTGAATGGATGTGAGTCTAATAAATTTTGATCATTCAGGTCAGCACAATTGTGTTTGCCACTGTTTTAGTTATGTATGCACATATATATATGTGTACTTATACATGTGTATATTTTTTTTTTTTCAAGTATCCGATCTTCCCTATAGTGACCAGGTTAACCTACCCATGAGAAACTTGGAAAACTTACTTATAAAGACTTAAAATTTACAAAAAACATTGAAGAGTTTAACAAAACAGAATAGTAGTGAATTACATGGATTATGCAAAAACAAAACAAACAAAAAAGCCCCATGAGTTAAAAGTGAGAATGCTTCCAAAATTTACTTTTAAAGTTAACCTACAGTTTTCCATCTGACTCTCCATTAAAATACAAGTATAAAATAAAATAAATTAAAAATAATAAAACAAAGTTAAGTTAGGCCCAGAACTATGTTCCCCTCAGTCCTTTTTGGTTTTTGGTGTTTTCTATCTCCATGCTGCTTTTGGAACGTCTTCCTTTATGCAAGTCTAAGCCTGGTGAGTGTGGTCTGAAACTTCATCCCACATGTGCTCATAGCACAGCAATAGAGTCTTCATTACATATCAGAATTAGAGAAAATCCAAACTAATGTAGCATATTACACAGAAGGTACTAGATAAAAATCAAGGAAAATTAACATAATTGCAGACAATTATGTTTGTCTAGGTGACAATGGCAAGGAAGGGTTATACAAGACCCAAGATCCAAGTGATCCCATACCAGCAATGTGTCTATGTGTTTCCCAGAATGGATTCCTTCTCTTTATCTGGGCAGCTCAGGAAAGAAAAGGAACTCATATTTATAGAACATTAGTAGTCAGGCAATCTATCTTTGCTTCACAGTTATTATCAATTCTATTCCTCACAACAACTCTAAGTGGTAGGTATCATTCTCTATAGTAAACGTCACTGAGGTTCAAAGATGGTAAGTGACTTGCTTTAAATGACAGAGCTTGAATTGAAACCAAAGTTTTCTGATTGAAATTGGATTTTTGTTCATTACAATCATGTTTCCCTAATGTACATTTTTATAAAAATCCTCTGGAAGTTTAACAAAAGGCAGATCCTTAAACCCTACCCCAGACTTACTGAATCAGGATCTGCAGGAGAATTCTGAGAAACTCCTACAGGTAAAAAGTTATCAGGAATTTGTGTACATACTATGGATTCTCCTTTCTGTCCCAAATGCTGTAACTTGTCTAAAGAACGTTTAAAATTTTAACTCAATCTATAATTATGCTGGAGAAGGAAAATCAAACAAACAAAAAAGCTATAGTGGATTAAAATTGTGACAAGTCCTTGAAAGACAGAATGCAAAATGGATGAGATGGAAGAAGAAGCTGAATACTGGAAATATTCACAAACCTAAAACTACTATAATTCACCCTTGACTAAAGTTTAAATGAACTATAGGTAATAATGATAACTAAGAAAATGTTCACAGAGAAGAATCCTGCCATATCAGATACCATGACAATGTTAAGCTAGTCATCAAAGAAAAGATGGCATTGTAGAGCAGAGTACTGCTCTTACAGGTTACTTGCATTCTAATATCCTTAAGGTCTAGGAAACAAAAAAGCCAAACATACAGGGGAAAGATTTTATTTAAAAATTAAACTTTAAACAGGAGTTTCTGTAATAAAGAAATTAAGCTCTCTGAGATATTCACTGGTGTTTCCTGAACTATTTAATACAAACTTCTTCCTAGAAGAATCATTCCATGTTAAATGCCAAGTGCTGGAATCTTGACTTATGTAGGACAATGTAGAAAAAACTCACATTGTATTTGCTAACTTGTAACTGATGTGTTTCATGGGGATCTATTTTATGTACATTGTATTGATTTTCTCTTATGTAGAAAATGCAGGATGCTTGGGTATGCTTTTCTCCTTGACATCTGGGTAAGAAAAATAAAAACCATGGCTCAAGTAGATTCAAAATCCAACATAACAAAAAACCCTGTTTACTTGTCATCAAGGATCAATACTGCACAAGGGAGTAGTGATTTGAAGTTGACTGTATATAATGATGTCAGAAAATGAGAGGGAGGGAGCCTGTAGGCAAGCAACAAGACTTTGTTGGGGTGCCACAACATGGAAGCTAGATATTTACACTTTATCCCTAGACTGGTCCACTCATGACCTAGATATCTCCCTTCTCTTTGAGGAATACTGTCGTAAATTGGGCAGAGGGAGAAGTTGTTATAAGTAGATGGAAAAGAATGGGAAAAATGGGCAGCCTTTGTCTATACCCAAGGGACAAGGCAAATATTCTCTCTTAACAACAGACTCCTTCCTCCAGTCTCCCTGAAAGTATGCCAGTATATATACCATAGTAAAACTTCCTATCCCATCCTACAAGGGAGACTTATTATAGTCTAACAGGAACTGTAAACTAAAAATTCAAGAGCACAGTCAAGAATTAGTTGTGTGTAGAACAATACTGTGATAGAAAAGAAAACAGCAGATATCCTTGGCCAACTTTTGACCCTAGAAAAAATGTAAAACCAAGGGAGCAGTCAGCCCTCAAGAGGATGGATAAGAGAGCAGCACAACCCCTGAGAGCATACTGGGGCTATCTGAACTAAGTATAAGGTTTCCAGGTGCCCTGAAGTGTGGTTCTGAGGTAGAACATGGCCCTGGCTGGGCAGGTGGACCTCACTCCTGTGATGAAAACATGGCTTGAAGAAATGTTTAGTGGAGATTTTGAGTGTGAGGTCCAGTATAGGAGTCCCCTGTGCTCAGATCTAATGTTATTACTGGTCCAGATCATCACCCAGGAAGGAAGTCATGAGTCCTCAGAATGAGAGGCCCAATTAAAGGTCAAAGAGGATAATGAAAATAAATTTACACCCAGATGGTTTTATAGATAAGTTATATCAAATTTCAATTAAAAAAATAATTCTTTTTGCCAGATTAACATATCCATTAAACAGAGATCCAAATAATAATAATAACGGTAATTCAGCTGTTGTGAATGTGATAATCCTTTGTGCAAAGCTCATATTCATGAATGAGATATTGAAAGGGAGAGAGAGGTAAGGAATTCATAGAGTATTTTCTGGTTGAATCTAAATATTAATCTGCTCTTGTCTACCTTACATTTTACTAAAGACAATCTTATTTACTTCAAGTATTGCAGGAACTCACAGCTATATTCTATGGTACTTAAAACATGTGGGTCCAGGCCTCCTTTCTGAAATTTTCTCATACATCAAGTTACCTATGTGATATTCCTCTAGAATTTTTCCCAGAACTTCTCAAGCAAAATATGTCCACAATCAAACTCTTAATCATCCCCTAAAAATCTACTTCTCCTCAGATCTTCACCTGAAGATATAGCACCACCCATGGCTCAAAAGAAAAAAACTGGAATCACCTTGAGCCCTCCATATCCTCCACCTTGTCCTACACAGCCATCATCCCATCCAATTGCTTCTATTATGAAATGCATTGTAAATTTTATCCACCTCTATGCTCTATGTTCTACTTTGAAGCACTAAAAGAGCCTACTAACTTGCTTGCCAGATTTCACTACTGACACATCTTATTCTATTCTCCATGTAGCAGCCAGGATGATCTTTCTTTTTTCTTTTTTTAAATACAACAGAAATCCCATCATATCACTCCCCTGCTTAAAAACCCTCAATAACTTCCCATGGACTTAATATCCCAAATCCTTGGCATGCCCTTGAAAGCTCTGACTTTATCTCCTCCCTTGCTGTTCACAGCAACCAGCCACACTGGTATTTTTCCTGTATTTTGAAAGTGTCAAACTATTTAACATAGGGCCTTTGCATCATAAAGTATAAGCTCTCTTACTCTTTATGTGAATAACTTCTCTTCACCTTTCAGATATTAATACAAATGACAATTCTTCTGTAAAATCATCCCTACCCTCTTGAAAATAAAGATCACCAAATTACTATCACTCTGGTTCTTTTCTTTTATAACACTCACAAATAATTATTTGTGATTGAATTTGTAAAAGTCCTTCTCTCCCATGAGTTTTTAATCTACACTATTGAACCTTAATTATAGAGACTATACTTGATACTTGGCAAGAATTCAATAAGTATTTCTTATAGTAATGGACAAATGATAGTATATTACCAGTTTTTCAAAAGTCCATACATTGAATACTAAGTAAAAAAATAAAAGGTCAGGGACTTCCTTGGTGGTCCAGTGGTTAAGAATCCGCCTTCCAATGCAGGAGGCGCGGGTTCAGTCTCTGGTCAGGGAACTAAGATCCCACATGCTCCGTGGCAACTAAGCCCGTATGCAATCTAGAGCCCGCACACCATGACTAGAGAGAAGCCTGCACGCTGCAACGAAAGATCCCGTGTGCCACAACTAAGACCCAACACAACCAAATAAGTAACTAACTTTTAAAAAAAAAAAAAAAAACCTCAGCAAGGTAATCATATATAATACTTGTTACTGAAAAACAATGCCACGTTTAATTTGTGAAATTATAATTTGTTTTTATGTTAATTTTAAAAGTTAAATAAACTAAGATCTACTAATTTTTGCTTTTGCTATATTTTAAAGTGCTAACTGAATCATTCAACCTGAGAAAGAACTTCATCATAGTCATCACATATAAGTCCCTATAGATAGCATAAAATATTTAGGCATTCAAATTAAATTAGATATTTAAAAACCATCAAAACTTAATTGTCAGTTGACAATGATCAAGTACATTCTTTGAAATATGAAAATGAAGTTTTCAAAGTAATGAAGATTAGCCAGGATCCCTCATGTGAGACATAAATATGAGCTGTTTAAGATGTTTAATCAAAATATTTTTCAAGGATATTTTAAATCAATGCCTATAAAGATAATTCATTTAGTATTTTAGAATATTTTAAATGAAAAGCTGAAAACTACTAGAAATCAGGTAATTTTTAAAAGTCCTTTGAAAGTGTGCATCATTTGTATTTTTTATGACGGGACTAGTTTCTTTTCAGTTTTTCTTTTTCCCGCCTTAAACTATGTTTCAAAAAACCCCAGGGCCTTCCAAGCCCTGATACAATTGCAACAGAAATTCAGTGTAGTTTTTCTTGCATTAAAGATAAATCTAGTTATCAAAGTGGCAGGGTCTGTTTGTTATCAGTTGGTCTCCAGGCAGTCTAGAAGATCAGAGACTGGCACCACAAGAGCTCAGGATTAGAAAGCTTGAATTACCTGCATAAAAAAGGTGAAGCTCTCTGGTCCATGACTAAAGAATATATATCTCCCACTACAGCTGTGTAAACCTGATACTTGCAAAGTGCAAGAAACTAAGAAACTATGGCATCAAAATACATATATATATACATATATAAATGTGATTATATATGTAAAATATGCGTATGTATACTTGATCCACTAGAGTATATGTCCCTGTATATCAAATGTTTGAAATAAATGAAAAGCTCTGGATTGTGCATTTCCACATGAACAAACAACTAAATAGAAACAAATGGGGGCTTCCCTGGTGGCGCAGTGGTTGAGAGTCCGCCTGCCAATGCAGGGGACACGGGTTTGTGCCCCGGTCCGGGAACATGCAGCAGAGCGGCTTGGCCTGTGAGCCATGGCCGCTGGGCCTGTGCGTCCGGAGCCTGTGCTCCACAGTGGGAGAGGCCACAACAGCGAGAGGCCCACATACTGCAAAAAGAAAAAAAAAAAAAAGAAAGAAACAAATGGATCCAGCACTTTTACGTTTGTCACAGAGACAACAGATACATTTCTAGGAGTGGTATTTTAGTCTCTGTCCCTTAAGTTACAAAGCTCAGTTAATTTTTTTTTTAACATCTTTATTGGAGTATAATTGCTTTACAATGGTGTGTTAGTTTCTGCTTTAAAACAAAGTGAATCAGTTATACATATACATATGTTCCCATATCTCTTCCTTCTTGCATCTCCCTCCCTCCCATCCTCCCTATCCCACCCATCTAGTTGGTCACAAACCACCTAGCTGATCTCCCTGTGCTATGCGGCTGCTTCCCACTAGCTATCTATTTTACATTTGATATTGTATATATGTCCATGCCACTCTCTCACTTTTTCATAGCTCACCCATCCCCCTCCCCATATCCTCAAGTCCATGCTCTAGTAGGTCTGTGTCTTTATTCCTGTCTTATGCCTAGGTTCTTCATGACTTTTTTTTCTTTTTTTTTTTCTTAGATTCCATATGTATGTGTTAGCATATGGTACTTGTTTTTCTCTTTCTGACTAACTTCACTCTGTATGACAGACTCTATGTCCATTCACCTCACTACAAATAACTCAATTTCCTTTCATTTTATGGCTGAGTAATATTCCATTGTATATATGTGCCACATCTTCTTTATCCATTCATCTGTTGATGGACACTTAGGTTGCTTCCATGTCCTGGCTATTGTAAATACAGCTGCAATGAACATTTTGGTACATGACTCTTTTTGAATTATGGTTTTCTCAGGGTATATGCCCAGTAGTGGGATTGCTGGGTCATATGGTAGTTCTATTTGTAGTTTTTTAAGGAACCTCCATACTGTTTTCCATAGTGGCTGTATCAATTTACATTCCCACCAACAGTGCAAGAGTGTTGCCTTTTCTCCACACCCTCTCCAGCATTTATTGTTTCTAGATTTTTTGATGATGGCCATTCTACTGGTGTGAGGTGATACCCCATTGTTTTGATTTGCATTTCTCTAATGATTAATGATGTTCAGCATTCTTTCATGTGTTTGTTGGCAATCTGTATATCTTCTTTAGAGAAATGTCTATTTAGGTCTCTTGTAGACAGCATATATACGGGTCTTGTTTTTGTAATCATTCAGCCAGTCTGTGTCTTTTGGTGGGAGCATTTAATCCATTTACATTTAAGGTAATTATCGATATGTATGTTCCTATTCCCATTTTCTTAATTGTTTTGGGTTCATTATTGTAGGTCTTTTACTTCTCTTTTGTTTCTTGCCTAGAGAAGTTCCTTTAGCATTTGTTGTAAAGCTGGTTTGGTGGTGCTGAACTCTCTCAGATTTTGCTTTGCTTGTCTGTAAAGGTTTTAATTTCTCCATCAAATCTGAATGAGATCCTTGCTGGGTAGAGTAATCTTGGTTGTAGGTTCTTCTCCTTCATCACTTTAAATATGTCCTGCACTCCCTTCTGGCTTGTAGAGTTTTGGCTGAAAGATCAGCTGTTAACCTTATGGGGATTCCCTTGTGTATTATTTGTTGTTTTTCCCTTGCTGCTTTTAATATGTTTTCTTTGTACTTAATTTTTGATAGTTTTATTAATATGTCTTGGTGTGTTTTTCCTTGGATTTATCCTTATGGGACTCTCTGTGCTTCCTGGACTTGATTAACTAGCTCCTTTCCCATATTAGGGAAGTTTTCAACTATAATCTCTACAAATATTTTCTCAGTCCCTTTCTCTTTCTCTTCTTCTACTGGGACCCCTATGATTCGAATGTTGATGCATTTAATGTTGTCCCAGAGGTCTCTGAGAGTGTCCTCAGTTCTTTTCATTCTTTTTTCTTTATTCTGCTCTGCATTAGTTATTTCCACTATTTTATCTTCCAGGTCACTTATCCGTTCTTCTGCTTCAGTTATTCTGCTATTGATCCCTTCTAGACTATTTTTAATTTCGTTTATTGTGTTGTTCATCATTGCTTGTTTCCTCTTTAGTTCTCCTAGGTCCTTGTTAAACGTTTCTTGCATTTTCTCTATTCTATTTCCAAGATTTTGGATCATCTTTACTATCATTATTCTGAATTCTTTTTCAAGTAGACTGCCTATTTCCTCTTCATTTGTTAGGTCTGGTGGGTTTTTACCTTGCTCCTTCATCTGCTGTGTGTTTTTCTGTCTTCTCATTTTGCTTATCTTACTGTGTTTGGGGTCTCCTTTTTGCAGGCTGCAGGTTCGTAGTTCCCGTTGTTTTTGGTGTCTGTCTCCAGTGGCTAAGGTTGGTTCAGTGGGCTGTGTAGGTTTCCTGGTGGAGGGGAATAGTGCCTGTGTTCTGGTGGATGAGGCTGGATCTTGTCTTTCTGGTGGGCAGGTCCATGCCTGGTCGTGTGTTTTGGGGTGTCTCTGGCCTTATTATGATTTTAGACAGCCTCTCTGCTAAGGGATGTGGCTCTGTTCCTGTCTTGCTAGTTGTTTGGCATACGGTGTCCAGCACTGTAGCTTGCTGGTCATTTAGTGAAGCTGGGTGTTGGTGTTGAGATGGAGGTCTCTGGGAGATTTTCACCAGTTGATGTTACATGGAGCTGGGAGGTCTCCTGTGGACCAGTGTCATGAAGTTGGCTCTCCCACCTAAGTGGCACAGTCCTGACGCCTGGCTGGAGCACCAAGAGCCTGTCCTCCACATGGCTCAGACTGCTGGTGTTGGAAGGTCTCCTTCAGAGGCGGGGGGCAGCTTCCCTCCAGGGATTGTGGAGCGCTGCTTTCTTAGAGCAGTGGTCTGACAAGCTTGGCCGGGTCCTCAGCTCAGTTAATTTTAAAATAAGACTTTCAAGATTCTCTGGTTGATTTTAAAATCAGTGTTCCTATCTAGACACAGCTGAAGGAATTTATTGTGAAATTGGCTGGGCCACCACAGCCTCTAAATCATGTTGGCTAATCTCGTGCTAGAGGCATGGGCTACATTTTCTGTTGTCCCCTTTATAGATGTGCATAGAATTTAACATGTTCAAATTTAAAATAAGAAAATCTTCAAAATAATAGACATTTTATTTTAAAAGTCATAAAATAAATGAATATAACAAGAAAAATAGGGCTTCCCTGGTGGCGCAGTGGTTGAGAGTCCACCTGCCGATGCAGGGGACGCGGGTTCGTGCCCCAGTCTGGGAAGATCCCACATGCCGCGGAGTGGCTGAGCCGGTGAGCCATGGCCGCTGAGCCTGCGCATCCGGAGCCTGTGCTCCGCAAGAGGAGAGGCCACAATAGTGAGAGGCCCGCGTACCGCAAAAAAACAAAAAGAAAAATAATTCAAAGCAGCAGTTCTCAAACTTTTTGGATTAATGACATTTTTGTACTCTCAAAGTTATCAAAGACCCTCCCAATGTGTTTCTATAGATTATATCTATAAAAATTTACTGTAAATGAAATGAAAACAAAGAAAAATTAAATATATATTTGTTTTAAAATAGAATAAACCCATTATATGTTAACATAAATAATGGTTGTTGTGAAAAACAATAAATTTTCCCCCTAAAAAATCAGTAAGAAGAGCAACATTGTTTTACACATGGCTTAATAAAAGACAGCTGGATTCTAATATCTGCTTCTTAACTCGATTTTTTGTGTCATATTGCTTTTGTTGAAGTATATGAAGAATATTCAATATCATATTTGTAGTTGGAAAGGGGAAGAGTATTTTAATAGACTTTAGAGGTGATTGTTCATATTCTTCTTTGATGCTATACCAAAACTCAACAAGTGGTAGGGTTTTTTGTTTGTTTTGATTTTTAGATTAGTTGAAATATGGATTCTGAAACAAGATCAATGAACTTTTCATAAACTGTTACATTCAAATCTCATTTTATTTTGCATGGATGTTTTACCCACACATGATTTTGTCATATTACATATTAGTCATCTGGAAAATATTGATTCACTGAGTTATATGGATCTGCCAAATGCTGACACATTTGAGTGAACAACATTTTTAAAAAATCACATTTGTTAGTATTATCACCAGTCTCCTCAGAAAGCCTTAGCCTATAGTGGCTGAGTGTTCTGAATGCCGAATGTTCACATGAAAGCTTAAATTGTGCTGTTGACAATTAACAATATCAGTTGTTTTCCTTAAAGCTGCAGACTTAGCTTCACTTTTGAGAAAGTGTTTGCCGGTCACTGTAAGTCTGAAAAACTATGGTTTGCTCATCAGGCATTCTTTCCAGTGTGTACCAAGAACAAAAGCAGTTCAGCTCACAACTCAAAAACAATAATCAAGTGTTCTTCCCCATAGAAGTCGTAATTTGGTATGTGGCAGAAGTCCTTTATGGATGTTTCCTATCTTGTCACACAGATAGTAAAAAGATTATTTTCAAGGGTACAGATTTAATAACATTAGTTGTCTTTACTAATGTATTAAGAATATTTTTATGTGAAACTGCCTCTTTAAAGAATTTTTCCCTTCTGAGAGTGGTGAAGAACACATTTTGGGACTCTCTTTTGTTTTGTTTTTTTTTTCTTTTTGCGGTACACAGGCCTCTCACTGTTGTGGCCTCTCCCGTTGCGGAGCACAGGCTCTGGACGCGCAGGCTCAGTGGCCATGGCTCCCGGGCCCAGCCGCTCCGTGGCATGTGGGATCTTCCCAGACTGGAACACGAACCCGCGTCCCCTGCATTGGCAGGCGGACTCTCAACCACTGCGCCACCAGGGAAGTCCGGGACTCTCTTGATTAGTGCTAAGGTTCCAGCAATTTTTCCTACCATATCACTTGCACTATCAGTGTAAATATCACCAAACTAAAAAAGTCAAATATGATCGTAGTAATATTATGACAGTAGTTTCGACCTGGCAGTTCCACTGAAAAGGTCTGGGAATTTAGGGGCCTACACAAATCACCCTTGAAAAGCCAGTGAAATAAATAATTCAAAACATGGCTAATTCAAAGAAATAATGGATACATATTAAAAGAAAACAAGAAAACTTGAAGGGGATACAGCTGGCTGAATCTGGGAAATTTTGAGCATAAAGTTAATAATTTCAGTAAAAGATCATGGTCCTTTGAATAAGTTTTCATGAAGTCACTGATTAAATACATAATTTAATAAGTGAAAGAGAAAGAAAAGCTCTGCTTTACTACAGAAAGCCTAATAATAATGTAGAAGGAATAATGGAATTAGAAAATCATTTGTCAACCATCACAAAAATAATTATGGTACTCAGAATCCAAGATGGCCTCCAATTATTCCACTTCCTGATAGTCACTCCCTATGTACTCACTTTTCACATTGAACACCTGTGTAATAGATAAGATTTAGTAGAAATTATGGTGTGTGCCTTCTTAGGCTAAGACATAAAACACATTGAATCTTCTATTTTATTCTCTCTTAGACCATTCACTCCAGGGTTAAGCACTTACCACGTCAGAAGGGCACACAAGCATCCTGATGAAGTCTCAAATGGGAAAGAGCTGAGACCATATGGCAGCCAGTGAGGAACTGAGGTCTCTTGTCAATAGTCATGTGAGTCAGTCATCTTGAAAGCAAATCCTTTGACTCCAGCCAAGTCTTCAAATTGACTATAGCTCCAGCCACCATCTTCATTGCCACCTATGAGAGATACTCAATTAGAACCATCTGATAAAGCAGCTTCTGAATTCCTGACCCACAGAAACTGTGAGACAATAAGTGTTTGCTGTTTTAAGATGCTACATTTTGAAGTAATTTTTTACACAGCAAGAGGTAACAGTAATCACTTCATGCAAGCTTATCGATGGATTCTAAAACTAAAGGTAAAAATCTGAAGAGTAAGTCAGTATGTGCATAGGTATAAAGTATCATCCCATAAATTGTATACTGATTACAAGGAGAAGATAGCAACTTTGTAGGAGACACAGAGAGAGAAGAAGGGAAAGAGAGGAGAGAGGAGAAGAAGTGGAAGAAGAATAAGAATAAGAAGGGGAAGAAGAAGGAACAAAAAGGGAGTCTTACAATTTTTCTGTAAGATTGAAACTACGTCAAAAGAAAAAAGAGAAAAAAAAAGGAATCCATGTATGCACAGTACATTACATGTATATCTATACTTTGGTATTTTATATAATTATGTACATATACACTTTATTTATACTTCAGAAAATAGTTGCACTTTTATTTTATGAAAATGTAACTTCTTGGATGGTAAGGGAAATCAATTATAAATCTGACAAAATTTTGTTTAAACAAAATACTTGTATTAATATGTTCATCTACCAAATGAATATATAGTTATCCAACATATTGATTATAATTATCAAACGTAAGCATAAAAAATCCTAGCATGTATATTCCAGAAGAGAAACTTAGTCATGAACATTAAAGTACCAACTCTGGAGGCCAAACATCTGCTTTCTGATCTTAGTTGTTGTTGTTTTAACTTACTAACTAAATGACTGCATACTATATGATTTCTCTATGATTGAGATGGGGATAGTTATAATAGTTACATCATTGTCTTCTTGTGAGGATCAAATGAGTTTATATATGTAAAATCCTTGGGACATTGTCTAGTACATAACGAGTGATATATTACCTACGAAGTTGATTTTTTGTTTGTTCTGTTTTTTAAATAGAAATTTTAAATCAAATTTACACAAATGAGAGTAGACATTCTCCAAGGGCTTACTGAATGTTTTGGAATGCCTGGCAAAGAATGCTTCATGT
Source organism: Orcinus orca (assembly GCF_937001465.1). Lineage (NCBI taxonomy): Eukaryota > Metazoa > Chordata > Mammalia > Artiodactyla > Delphinidae > Orcinus > Orcinus orca. The sequence continues at coordinate 24,561,427 of NC_064563.1, forward strand.
ACTAACTCTGCCCGACATCTACTCTTAGCATCTGTAGAGAAGGATTCCAATCAGGCTTAAGTAACCCCAGCCCAGTACTTGCCCAGGCTCAGACATCTTCTTTAATTCCTGATCTTTAAGACAGCAAGGAATACACTTATAATAACTTTACTGTCCACGTCCAGATTCTACTTTAGTGATAAATGTAAAAACACCTTTGCTTCAAATACTATATTGGAGAACTAATACTTAAAATCTTGTGGGTTGTTTCAAAATAATTCCAAATATTTTGAAAATTATAATTTACTTATATCTTATAATTGGAACTGAAGGGTGCCATGCAGAAGTCTGTTTATCAAGAATTAGCATCTATAAACAGTAATATAGAGCAGTGGTTCTTATTGGGGCAATTCTGCCCTGGGGATATTTGGCAATGGCCGGAGACATTTTTGATCATCACAAGTTGGGATCTTCTATTGGAATCTAGTGGGTAGAAGTCAAGGATGTCACTAAACATATGACAATGCACAGGATAAACCCCTCAACAAAGAATTATCCAGCCTCAAATGTCAGTACTGCTGAGATTGAGACACCCTGATGTAGAATATACAATTATAAAACAGTGTTCCTGTAATTCAGACTAAACAGTCTAAAAGCACTACATTAGCAAGATCTCCTATATTTGCCTTTGTTTTTAGAGACACTTTTAGTTTCCTAAGTAATTCTTAGCTGTATGGTGCTTGTTTATATGGTTATTTTTCATAAATTCCCCTTTCTCCTTTTAGTTTCTTTGTAGGCAGGAAGAGTGTCTAACAAACTCTTTCAATTCCCATATGTTTCAGAACAGATCTTTGTGAACCAGTAATCCTGGGTCTGCTCATAATAGACAAAGTTATTATCCTCTCTGAACATCAATTTCCTCTTTTCTCAAATGAGGGAAATCTGATAGGATTAGTGGTTTCCATACTGATTCACAGAAACCTAGGTGATGTTTTTAAAGTGCATTGAGGCCAAGAAGCAGGCTTAGCTGAGGGGCCTTGGACCTTTCAATCCTGTTTCAGCAGAGGGAGCTGTTCTATATATATCTGGTGTCCATATTAGTTTCCATTTGGACAAACCAGTGTTTCTCTGCTGAGTGATAAGAGTCTCAAAACCACTGTCCTGCACTGTAAATAAGCTCTCTTCACATTTCAAAATAGATTTCAAGGTTTTACAGAAAAATTTGTATAAATCAATGCTTCACTTTCATTAGCATCGTTCGTAAACTCCTTTACATTCCAAACAGTACTATACTTAGTGATGTACTAACTATTTTTTCATTCATACCTTATTTCATACGTATTAAAAGGGACATTTACTATGTTCCTTCTTTGTATGAATCCTTGTACCAGACATTGCAAAGGATATGACATTCTTTCTTTTTTCAAGAAGCCAACAAGTTAGGAATAAAACTTGTCCACAAATAAATATGATAAAAGTTGGCAGTGTTTATAGGAGTCAATGTGCCCTAAGGAAGGCATCTAAAGACATTCAGGAACGGGGACAGTTCTTTTTACTCATCTTATTGCCACATGATGTGGGTTCAAACTTGTCAGAGGGTCTAATTACTTTTAGAAGAAAAACTGAAAATAAAGATGTTTTATTTAAATTATTCCAATTTTGGATTTTTTGGTCACCCCGCGTGGCATGTGGGAGCCCAGTTCCTCAACCAGGGATCAAACCTGTGCTCCCTGCAATGGAAGCCCAGAGTCTTAGCAACTGGACCACCAGGGAAGTCCCAAAATTATTCCAAATTTTAAATATCGTCAACTTGCTTAACACTTATTTATGTATTTATTTATTTATTTATGGCTGCGTGGGTCTTCGTTGCTGCACACGGGCTTTCTCCAGTTGCAGCGAGCAGGGGCTATTCTTCGTTGCGGTTTGTGTACTTCCCATTGCGGTGGCTTCTCTTGTTGCGGAGCACGGGCTCTAGGCACGCGGGCTCAGTAGTTGTGGCATGCAAGCCCAGTAGTTATGGCACGTGGGCTCAGTAGTTGTGGCTCGTGGGCTCTAAAATGCAGGCTCAGTAGTTGTGGTGCAAGGGCTTAGTTGCTCCATGGCATGTGGGATCTTCCTGAACCAGGGATCGAACCCATGTCCCCTGCATCGGCAGGCGGCTTCCTAACCACTGTGCCACCAGGGAAGCCCCGCTTAACACTTTTTACTACTGTGTAGGTCAAACCAAATACATTTATAGGTCATTATTTGGTCCAAGACTGCCAGTTTGAAACTTCTGAATTAAAAATCATCCTCTAACCATTGTTTAGAAAATTAGGTTGTGGATGCATCATGTTCTGGAGCCATTATCCTGATATGTTTGTTTAAATGACTTTATTCCAATGTGGCTGTGGTGATGGTTAGGAGAAAGAGGTCTTTCAAAATGGAGGCAAAATCCAAGGTAGGTTTGGTTTGTTGTCTTTCCTTCCCTTGAGGATTTTGACTTATAGTGCACATCATTTTTGCATTTGAGGCTAAGAAGATATCCCTATGAACAACTGAAGAGCTATGACTTGACCTTATATCTACTTGTTCCAATGAGCTGAGATGCTTCTCTCACAGAGATCCCTTTTCCCTGGGGACCTCTCAGTGACAACCAAAATGTGTTTCAGAATTCAAGGCAAAAATCTCTTGGCTGTGAAAAACAAATCCTTTATCCATTTTTAGTCTTTTGTTCAGCTTTCTAGTTCTGAATTGTAGGTTATAATAGCACTCACAAAAAGGTAATTCTATTCACAAGCAATAAATTGTGTTAAATTGTCTAGAGTGGGTTTTAAATTTTTTTCTTTAAATGAAAAACTGATTACAGCTTTAATATTTTAGCTACATATGAGGCAGTCACAAAGGAACAATAAGTTAATCAATATATCCAGCAACTGTATCCAAAAAAGGAAAATATACTCATAATAATTACCCCTGGTGGGTTAAGATATGAAATATAGCAGAAAAGATGTTGATTGATTGCTATGAATTTTTGGCAACTGTAGCCTTTGAAGCATGAAATACATTAGCATTGTCTCCTAATGCCTTCAATAATTCTTCTGAGTTGATGCTTATCTTATGAAAAAGGTGCTTAATTTACTCAGAAAATAGCCAGTGGCTGAACAATTTAACATGTACAAATAAAATGACCTCTAGATTTTCAGTTGACACTTAGCCAAAGGACAAGATCAGAAGTAACTTGCACCATACATAATTGATAAAGGTGTAATTTAATGTTCATTGTTGAAATACTTTTGTCCTTTACAAGTTTTTAAATATTATCAGCTTCTAGTAAAATTTATTGCATCATTATATTTGCAGTATAGAGTCTTCTATTGTAAAGAATAATTGCCATGCAGTTAAAGCAAAATAAAATAGTGCTTCCTAGACTCTGCATTTAATTGTTTGGTGATTTTTTTGTTTTTAGTTATTCTAGTTATTAAATGGTATTCAAAGCACAGTGACAAAATCATAGACTTTATTGTATAGCCAGAATATTTTCATTTTAAGAGTTTTCTTTGAATATAACCTGATGGGAGAAAAGAAAGTGGTTTATTTTATCACAATTAGGAAATTTTAAGGCACACAGTGTTTCAGACACTTTTTATTTATTTATTTATTTATTTTTTGCGGTACGCGGGCCTCTCACTGTTGTGGCCTCTCCCGTCGCGGAGCACAGGCTCCGGACGCGCAGGCTCAGCGGCCATGGCTCACGGGCCCAGCTGCTCCACGGCATGTGGGATCTTCCCGGACCGGGGCACGAACCCGTGTCCCCTGCATCGGCAGGCGGACTCTCAACCACTGAGCCACCAGGGAAGCCCCCAGACACTTTTTATATAGTTTTGTTAATCTTTCTCTTACACCATGCATGGAGAGCAGTCCAATTATTTCATGATTACATGAAATTGTTCAACTTTTAATATATTGCTCTTCTCAGGCAAGATCCATTGAGATAACAATGTCTAGAGGTTTAATTATTGCATAAAAGTGTAAAGTACTTTTTTCCACCCAAACATGTTCACATGTATCTTCTCATTTTTCCCTTCCAAGCCACACTCTAAAACTTTTTTCCAACAAATATTACTGCCACCATCAGAAGAGTTCAATAATCAGATCCAGAACCCAAAGTTAGCCTCAAGAGCGTTCTGTTCATGTTGCCAGCATAAGTATGCATTGTTATATTCATTACTTTATATATTTTTATTAGAGCTTGTAAGAAACTGTAAATGTTGAAGCCTTTGTTTAGGTAACTTCAAGGTTGCACATGAGCATTTGTAGAGGGAGGGAGAGAGAGAGAGAGAGAGAGAGAGAGAGAATTAAGAATGAAGAACTAGAAAACATTATCTAAGCCATCCATATATTTTCCACATCTAAAGGCTAAGAATTTGAGGAGCAAGTGACACAACCAAGACTGCATAACCCAGGCCTGAGAGAATATCAACAGAAGGTCATGAAATTCCAGGGCCCATCTGTGGTTCATCCTTATGCTTAATTGCTGCTAATAAATTACAAACAAATGTCAAAAAGAACCATATAAGTAACTTACAAGAAATATGTTAATGTACTGTTTACTGTGTGTGACAGATACCTCACCAACATGTTTAATTCAAGAAAAAAAAAAGGATTTTTATATTGCCTTCTAAAGAGGAGGGGTCTGTTTACTGTTGTTTCTTGGTTGAGATGCACAACGTTTTTATGATGCACATTAGGAACAGGGACAGAACTAGAGAGCTATGCACACAGAAGGCAAGAAAAAGTCAGTTCCTGGAACAAATGTCAGCAGTAAGGGAAAAGAGCCAGTGCTAAGCTTGGGAGAAGGGGAAGGTAAGGAATCCCTGCTGGTGATGAGAAAGAAACGCCAAATGGACATTTTTGACTTGTTTGAGTAGGTTTAGTTATGTAAACTCATTTTTGTATAACTCCTCAAAAAGTAAAGTCTGCATTGCATACTACTGTATTTGTGAATATGTCTGCTGATGTGTGTGTGTGTTTGTGTGAGTGTGTGTGTGTGTAAGAGAGACAGAAACAGAGACAGAGAGCAGAGAGAGTGAAAAGTTCTTTTGAGTAAATTGTGCTGACTTCTATTTTCTGGTTGATGTGAAGTTGATCTTCATACCACAAAAATTTATTTAGGAGCTTGAGGATAAAGGGACCACTAATATCTGAAAAATCTGTCATCTATCGATCTATCTACCTATCTATGTATCTTTCTTACAATCCTAGAACCACCACAATATTCTAGGCACTGTACTAAATGTGTATAAAAAAATTAAAATTTTAGATAAAGAGAAATGTACCTCTTTAACACGGTAATTTTTAATTTCTCTTTTTAACAATTTTACTTTTTTCAATTATTAATAATAAACATGAATGTAGTTTAAATTTTTTTTTAATTAAGGGTATTAAGATAGAAAGAAAAATAAGGCTCCTCATTTGCTATGGTCTAAATATTTGTGTCTTCCCAAAATTCATATGTTGAAATCTTAACCCCCAAATGTGATGGTATGGCCTTTTGGGGGGTGTGTGTGTAAATCATGAGGGTGGGAGTCCTCATAATTGGGATTACTGCCTTATAGAAAATGCTCCAGAGAGACCTGTAGCCCCTCTACCCTGTGAGGACATAGTGAGAAGGTACTGGCTATGAACCAGGAAGAGGGCCTGCACCAGAAGGCAACCATGCTGGCACCTTGATCTTGGATTTCCAGTCTCCTGAATTGTGAAAAATAAATTTCTGTTGTTCATAAGCTACTGGGTCTGTGGTAGTTTGTTACAACAGCCAGAATGGACCAAGACACCAGCCTCTGTGAGAAGCTACAATTATTGTCAGAACTCAACTAAGAAGACCATAGATAGCCTCAGAGGAAAAAAATAAAATCTACCTATAGTGCATATCAGTCTCTCTTAAAATCTGAAGGACCACAGGATTTAACTGTTGAAATAGGAGTTACATGATTTTGTTTACTTTTTTGAAACTTAGCAACATCATTCCTGCATTTGGTTTCTATTTAGTGCTATAATAAAGACTGAGAGCTTAAAATTGTTGTCAACTACATGTTGAATAAAACACAAAAAATAGAATTACCTCCCTCATAGGGCTGTTTTAATTATTAGATGTGGTGCTATATATAAAGAGCTTACAGTAATATCTGGCACATGGTTAGTATTCACTAATTATTAAATGGTTTATTATTAATAAAATTACTATTTCAGAGCAAAAATTACAAAGATCTCTTTGGAAACAAAAAACATGGCTTTGCTAAACATTGAGTTTAATTTATCTGTTAGAACAAAAACACATGGGTATCATATTTGTTGCATCAACCTTGCTAGGATTTTCTACCTGAAAATAGCTTTGCCTGAGACCAGTCTGTCTGGTTATTTCCTTCTTGATCCAATCAGCAGCCACCTAAAAATAGTCCCCTTTATTTAACTGAGCATATGCTTTTTCGTATAATATTTCATTCTTTTAAAAACATGTCAATTCATTTTCCTGAACGTTATTTTCGTGCCAGTGAAAATGGCATTGATTTGCACAAATTTTGACCACTTTAAAAATATTTTCATTATACAAATATATTTTTTTTTCAAAAAGATACTGTTCAATTAAAAGCTAACTTAATCAGTAGTTTCATAAAGTTTAAGCCAATGAAAACAACCCTTGAATAATTGATAGAAGAATTTAAGTGCTTCAAGTTAAAAAAATCATATTATGTTAAGATGGTTATCTAATCTGAGCCTATTTCCACACAGAAAATTAGGAGATTAGACTAGGTTACCTCTAAGATCTCTTTCAATTAGAAAATGTCATAAAGTATGGTTTTATAATATTCTCAATACTCAGGGTTTTAACATGGCATGGGCAGTACATAGGAATGTCATCTAAAAATTACTGAATCCTGCTTTCTAATCCTAAAAATATTTAGTTAGCATACTTATAAGCAGCATTTTAAAAATGTCAAATTATCGGGACTTCCCTGGTGGTCCAGTGGTTAAGACTCTGTGCTCCCAATGCAGGGGGCCCGGGTTCGATCCCTGTTCAGGGAACTAGATCCTGCATGCCAAAACTAAATATCCTGCACGCTGCAACTAAGACCCCTAGCAGTCAAAATAAACAAATATTTTAAAAATTAAATAAAAGTTAAAAATATCAAATTATAATTAACAAAAATCAGGAATTCAAAGTCCTTGGACATGACCCTTTTTAGATACCAAATGATTATGATTTTTGCTTCTGCATCAAAGGGAGTAATTAAAACATGTTTAAGTCATCACTATCATTGATATGACTCTTATGAAAAACAAGACCCCTATCATTCCAGGCTTCAAGGCACATAAAATCCAAGCAACTATATTTCCAAAGCATTTTTTTCTAACTTCTCTGCACTTTGAAGTATAATTTGTAACTTACATTATAGCTAAAATCAGGGTAATGTGACAAAATAAATTGCATAGAATTGTTCTTCACTTTTTCCTAACACCAAAAAAACACCATGTAACCTATTTTTGTAAACTCATTTTTAGGTAAGGATGGAAAGTACAGAATTTTTTAAAACTTTGCATCTTGATATCATATATTAATAAAACAGACTTTTTCCTTACTTTTGTTGTTTTAATGATGCACCATGTTACAGACACAATATTTTCAGGCCTGAAATGTCAATAGATTAGCATCTATTCTTGAACTTCAACTCCCTCACCACTTTACTTATACACAGCACATTTATTTTATGCTCTCAAATTTCAGGAAAATCAATTACATTCAAATGTTTTTATTTATAAAATGAGCTTTCACACTGAACCTAAGCATTAGCTTATGGTTTTTTACACTATGCTCTAGAAAATGTTTCCATATTCTGGGAGACATATCATTAAACAATGTAAAGTCTTATATAAATTTTTAAAGCATAGGGATTTATGCTTTAAATAATGAACAGTAAGCAGAATCATTAAAAGTTGGACAATATAATAAAGGCTTTTACATTTCAGAGATTCTTTTATTTCAAAAGAAAAGATTTCAAAATAGGAGTTCCTTCTTATATGACTGCTATAGATACTCTCTTTTGCCATGTTATTTGTTTTAGTTTATCAAGTTATCTATTTATATATTTAATAGCCTGTATTTTAAATACAGTGTTGCTTTAGAATATGGAAATATGAAAATTAAGGAGTTTATATAATCTATTTTACCCAAGTAAAGAAATAAAATTTTCTTTTACTTGAAAATATCAAATACCATAGAGAAGAATTTTCTATAAAGTACTTGAGCCATGAGAATGGGCAAAAGACAGAGGCTAATTTTCTTTTTTTAGCATTAAGTTAATCAGAAGTATTGATTAAATACACCTAAATCATAAAGCACTCACAGTACACGAGGGAAGTTTTTGAATTCACTAAAAATTAAAGCATATGCTCCCACACCACTGCCATACAACAGGTATATGACTAATCTTTAAAAAATTAAATACATAAATAAAATTACCATAGTTGAACTAATGGAGGGTGTGTATATTGACATAATTAATGTTTTATCCTTTATTTTATTGGTTTAAATATCTTCATTTTGCTGAAAATAAATCTCTAAATTTAAACATTCTTGCAAAAACAAAAAATGCATTTATTGGTGACATGGTGAGTTTAAACATGATCGGGAGAGAAAATAGGTGTATCTGTTATCATCTGGATTTCTTTCTTTCTTCTTTTGTTTCTCCTCAACTCTCACATACATAAACTCAAAATCCATTTCTAAGGCAAACTTAGAACTTCTCCATATAGTAACTCAAGAAGAATATCATTTATAAGATTAATAGGTATATATTTATTAAGATAAATATTGTGGCTAAATTGTGAGACACTAAACCATTATAAATTTAGAAATGAAGATAGGTGTTACAGAGAATTTGTTCCTTTAACTAATTTAAGGACATATTTGCTCCAGTGACATTAGAAATAGAAATGGGGGACCAGCATAAAAATAAAGAATCTCAGAATGATTATAGATTTTGAAGATGTAACTGAAAAAGTGTTGAGAAAAATAAGACTTTCTATTTTAAAAAGTCAGACATTAAGATTTCCTTAGAGAAACTTTTCAAAAGGCTTCTTTGAACTCAAATAAATAATTTAAATAGTTTTAGTAAGAGCTAACTCAATGGGAATCAGAAACATATGGATTGGAGAAAAACTCCTTGAGGCCAAACTCATTAAAGGTTTTGCTAATGCAAAACATTTGAAAAACAGAGCATAAGCTAGCTGAATTTAAAACAACTCTGGTTTTCACTAGATTTAATTACCGAGCAAAATGAGTCCACGTTTACTCCTTTATAACTCCACCTTTTCTTTACAAAACCATACAAAATATCCATTAATTCATTCCAGAAACACTTACTGAGTTATCCATTTTATGCCATGATTGTTTTAGACTTTGGATATACAACACTGAACTAGGCAAAATACCTGCCTCAAGGAGCTACATTCTAGTGAAAAATAAGTAAATATCATAATGTCAGTATAACATAACTTAATATTAGTTTATGTATTGTTTTTCATGTGGCTTAATCTAATAGACTCTTATGGTCAGCTATAACACAAAAATCCTTAAAGAGGAAACAGAAAGGCAGGAGTATGAGCAATCCTGCTGGTACATGCAGTCTATCTAAATATGACTTATAGTTTCCAACTAAATTATTTTTTGACATCCCTTAAGTAACCAAATATATTTTTACATTTATTTTTTTGTTAATATCTGATACTTCTTGCTCTTAAATTCTTGCACCTCAAAGAGGAAGTTCTTTGAACTATTAAAACATTGTCAACATTTCTGCCCCAGGTAAAGTTTGAGGAACATCATTTCCTGTAAGCGAGCTGGCTGAGCTAAAAGTGGGTTGGGACACAGAGAGAATGACAAGGAATGAGAAAAGGAGCCAAGCACTGTTTCAACTCCTTTTAGCCTGTAGAGGTGTTATATTGTTTGATTTCAAAGACATCCTCATGTTCAAGGGTAATCATGAAATCCCATTTCAAAGGCAAATTTAAGCAGTTAAATTTAGAATTAGTGCTCTTGAATTTCCCTGTAGATATTCATTTAAAAAGGGTTGAAAATATATTAACATTCCTGGTCATCATTTTATAATGTGATTTTTAAGGCTGATAATGAAAATAAGCATTAAACAAAACCCAAATCAACATACTTTTATTGAGATGTTATGTTACAACAGTGTGCCAGGTGCTATATGGGAAGCAGAAGAAGTGTAAGTAGTATATCCTTCCTTCCAGAAACTTGAAACTACACCAGGCTACATAGGAGGTAAAATGGTACAGACAGTAGCTACCCCACTCCTTCTTGCTGTCATGACACTGTTTATATATATATATATATATATATATATATATATCTTTAGGCACATGTCATGGTGAAATCAGCAGTAGAGAAAAAGGTAGCTTATATTTATATTTATACCCCAATTCTTCACTATATGCCAAAGATTAGTAAGCACCGAATAAATTCTTTCAAACACTGGCTAGTCCAGGTCCAGAACTAACACAACTAGAGTAATTGGAAAATGTTCTACAAGGAAAGTAAACAAATAAACTATGGGAAAAAGTAGACATGGGAAGAGAAAATGAGGGGAATGAGTCAATAGCAGAGATATCTCACCAAAATGTCTACACAGACATGGACAAAGTGTAGTCACAGATGGTAAGGACTCTGTTCTGGCAGGAACAAACCATAGGGAAAAAGTCAGGAGATATTTGAATAGATAAGTGTGGCTTAATCAATGAAAGCCTTGCTAGTCAATCTAAGAAACTTTGACAATTCTTGGAAAATAATGTGGTGTCACTTAAGGATATGAATGAGGAACTTGAGATGTGTTTCCACCATGATAAACCATAATGAAATTTAAAAAGAAAAAAAAAAGAATGAGAGACAGCACGTCATTTAAATGTAAAGACTTGATCAGGAAAAATCACAACAGGCATGGAAATGAAAGAACAGGTAAAACAGATAGTTCAAATTTCATAATCACATATTTTATGATGAATTAATGTTAAAAAGGATAATTCCATACAAATTTTGTTTGCAAGATGAAAGACATGGCACTTTTGAAGGCAGAGCTATATGATGGATATGGTAGAAAAATCCAGTTTTCTATTAGCAAAGTAACTTAAGAGGTGAGGAATCAAATGTTGACTTGAAGTCACTGATGTTGAGTGATAGACAAATGCATCCTCCTTGATCTAAGCTCAGAGATGAAGGTCTTAACTTGGCACATAAGACCCAGAGCACATCCAGGAAAGTTGGATGAACTCTGGATAGTGTTCAAATCAGAAAACGGAAGCAGTTTTGCCCTTGTGTTAATAGTTCAGCTCACAGTTTAAAGTGAGACAAGAGTCATCCTCACATTTTACTCTATAAGCATCCATTATCTAGTAACAATTTCTAGGCATTGTGTAGGTACTAGAAAGAACTGATAGAACATAATCCTGGTTCTTGAAAATCTCACACTCTTGTCAGAGAAAGAGATAACAAGTGCAGTAATGGATAAACACTTAACCCTAATTAGAAATATTAGAAAAAACTTTTTTGAAGTGGTGATTGTTTTCTTCTGATTTCTGAAGAGGTGAGAAGGAGGCAATATGACAGGGGAGAGCTGCATCATGGGCTAAAACACGCCGTTAATGAGAAAATAATCTGTTTGAAGAATTACAAGTTGTTCACTATGTACACTATGTACACTCACTATGTTCACTATGTACCTCTACTGTAGTTTGTATATCTAGTTTAGAATACCCAGTTATATAAAATATAGCCCTCATTTATTGGCTGTAATATCTATTTATAAATTACTTGTAATAAATTTAAAAGGGAAATAAAGGCTATTTTTCATTATCAATATTACTTAAATCAAAGATAATTTCATTAAGCCTTAAGCCAGTGGGCTTTGCTAATTGACTAAATAATTGTTTAATAAGTGAATAATTTGCCGATGTGAAAATTTATTTCTGTGGAATCATAATTCTTAATATTGGGCCAGTAGAAAGAAGCGTTTATCTGTGGGGAGTGTGTTCACAGAGAGTTGGGCCTGGAGGCAGGAGATGCTGAGCGTAAGCCATGGGTCTCATTGTTGACAGTCTCCACGGTACTTGGGTAACTATTAAAATTAACTGATAAATAATAAAAGAATATGAAAAGTAGCCATTTCAGACAGAGGACTGTAAAATGCTGTTCAAAGAGCTAATCATGGCTTCCAAATCCCTACATAAAAGAAGAATCTGTTTTTATTGTGACCTGGAAGAAAAAAATAATAATGCCTGTCATGTATTTAAAGTGACAAATACAACCATAGCTAGCAGAAAAGGAAATGTTCATTTTTTGAAGAGAATTTACTTGCTGTAGAGAACTTTAACTATAGGTAAGCAGAGAGTTTCAACAAGCATTCATTCAATCATTCAGTCATTTACCATCTATTTACTGAACGTGTACTCTTAGATGTAATTCCAAAGAAAAATTAGGAAAGATCTCTGATGACTGACCTTAGGGAAATATCATACACAAGAGATGGCAGGGAAATTGAGCTTCTGATTGATGCACTAATTTGCACCAAACATTCTGCCAATGCCAACTTGTAAATCAGGAAATAAAATTTTCAAGTCCTGTTTTAGTCACTGGAGATTATCAAAGTAGCCAAGACATGACAGTCCAAGACCCGAATTATAGGTTTTATTTGTGTTTTTAGGAAGCAAAAGAAGTGATTCCCCTAAGTTATCCTTACATTTAGAATTAAAGCAGTATAAGATTTAACAGACAAACCTGAGAAGAACCAGGCAGACATTGTTCTAGTAACACTGGAGTAAAAGCAAGCCTCTGGTAAAATTTAATGATACACGGGGAGGGGGAAGGGTAAGCTGGGACGAAGTGAGAGAGTGGCATGGACATATATACACTACCAAGTGTAAAATAGATAGCTAGTGGGAAGCAGCTGCATAGCACAGGGAGATAAGCTTGGTGGTTTGTGACCACCTAGAAGGGTGGGGTAGGGAGGATGGGAGGGAGACACAAGAGGGAGGAGATATGAGCATATATGTATACACATAGCTGATTCACTTTGTTATACAGCAGCAACTAACACACCATTGTAAAGCAATTATACTCCAATAAAGATGTTAAAAAAGAAAAAAAGAATTGTCCTCCTGAGGAAAACAAAAAGATCTTCAAAATCTGGAAAAATAATAAAGTCTGGACAAGAGTATTCCCTTCTCTGTAATGAAATGTTATCATGAGTCCCTTAGAGGGAATAAACTGAAGATTTATATAACAAGATTCGTTGTAGCATTTGTAGGTCATTAAGGCAGTGGCCAAAGGGCTTTATTCTCATCTCATTTGAGCCTCATACCAGTGTCAGAGTAGATGGCTGAGTTTAAACACAAGTATTCTAATGTAAATGCCTAATTTGTTTACCACTATACTATACAGCATTTATCAAAGTCTATGAATTTAATTTTTTTCATAAAATTAGTATTCATGTATATCGATTACAGTTGTGCATTTCACATATTATAAACACATAGATATCTGGGCTGTACAGATTTTACCTGACTATTACTGTGGCCATACAACATAACAGAAGGAAAAGAAATTTCTCTCTACCCTTTTGAGTTCTTGGCTGAGAATGCTTGTAATAAAAGACAGATTAACAACAACAACAAACAAACAAACAAACAAAGCAGAAGTTTATTAACATGTATACCTCATGCACACATGGGAAATACCCCAGGGAAAGTTAATAGTTCTCAGAGAGGTAGCTTTAGCATTTAAGATTGAATACCATCTTAAGGAAATGGAAAGGGGAGAGGGTATGTAGGCTTCTTGGGGGAGAGAAAATGATTTCTAGGAAAGATGAATAGGACTTTAAAAGAATAGTTGAGGGCTTCCCTAGTGGCGCAGTGGTTGAGCGTCCGCCTGCCGATGCAGGGGACATGGGTTCGTGCCCCGGTCCGGGAAGATCCCACATGCCGCGGAGCGGCTGGGCCCGTGAGCCATGGCCGCTGAGCCTGCACGTCCGGAGCCTGTGCTCCGCAATGGAAGAGGCCGCAACAGTGAGAGGCCCGCATGCCGCAAAAAAAAAAAAAAAAAGAATAGTTGAGGGGTGTGGTAGTTTGTGACAGTTTGCCTGGGTGCGGTATCGACTTCTATTCTCTTGTTCTGTATAAAAGTCAATCTTCCCTGGTTAACGAAACTCCCAAGGAGGGGATATATGACAGCTGAGTTCCTTTGGGAGGATCTATCTTTAGGCAGGTAAGAGGTGTTCTGAGAAAACCTCTCCTTGCACTTGCAGTTTGCAAGTGCTACTGTTCAAAATAATCAATATATAATCAAAATATACCAAAGCGACACATTTTGGGGTGGCATGTCCTGAATTCCTACTATCAAAATATTTTGGAGTGGCATATTCTTCTATAGCTACAACTTCAATATCTACAACTACTTCTTTGGAGATAATTGATATAAAATATTAATATTATTCAAATAGGATAGTTCATGAAGATTTCCATTTGGTAGGGAACTTGTAGATACATGATTATAATTTTCATTCATATAACTCCTTTAGAATATCTTTTCAGTTCACTCACATTAGATCAAAAATCAATTTTTATTCACTCATGTTATTTTTATAACTCCTATATCTGATACCCCTTAGTTGTTATTTAAAAAGTAATGAAAAGCTCCCAGTTTCTATGTGAAGTTTTCAATTTTTGAAAAGTTCTTCATAACGCTCACTCCTTCAGAAAGAGTTTAAATAAAAATCTGAGTAAACCTATACCCGGTAGAATTGGTCCTCATACCATGTTTGTGACAAATGTCTTTTCTCAAATAGCTTACAAAGGCTTAACAATAATTGCCTTACTTTTCTCAGCTTTACAGCATCACATAAGCCTGCCATACCACTGTACAAAGCTGAATAAAGCTCAAAGTTGAATACAATGTGTAAACTTCACAGGGACCAGAAAAATAATACACAATTACTGAGAGATTTATGGGCATATGTAATGTGTGACAGTGAATCTTTGCAGAAAGAACAAAACAGCATTATGAAGTAGGCATTATGGTTTGAACCCCAAAAACGGTTTCTACAGCAGTTAAGACAGCATGAACAAAAGCAGCGGTTTGGTCCAGCAGGGTAATGCAGCTGCAAACATCCTCTTCTTTATGCGAGAATAATACATTTGTCAGTTTGCCTCAAGATATTAGAAGACATAAAACATGTCACAGTGGTGTACTTTGTTTTATGACAAATGAAAAAATTGAACAACACTTGAAACATAAAGTCTTTGGAGAAAGATGCATCTTGTTAAAACCTGGTATTATTTTCACCTTGAAACTGCAACATGTATATATTGAAATTTATTTCAGTTATTGCTCATATGATGTATTCAGTCTAGAAAACTGTAGGTTAGCACTGATACAGGAACTGAAATTAAGTGTTTCTTTATATATACAGTAACATATTAGTAACAAATTGTTATATACTCTTTTTTTTTTTTTTTTTTTTTTTTTTTGTGGTACGCGGGCCTCTCACTGTTGTGGACTCTCCCGTTGCGGAGCACAGGCTCCGGACGTGCAGGCTCAGCGGCCATGGCTCACAGGCCTAGCTGCTCCGCGGCATGTGGGATCTTCCCAGACCAGGGCACGAACCTGTGTCCCCTGCATCGGCAGGCGGACTCTTAACCACTGCACCACCAGGGAAGCCCCAAATTGTTATATACTCTTGAGAAAACATTTAATACAGCGATTTTAGTGGTTCATATCAGAAATATTTACTGACACTCCTGTGAGACAAATGGTTTATAACTGTGGATACATTAAACTATGGAGAGAATAATGATCTAAACTCAACATAAGCCCATCTGAAAAATTAAAACAACAAATGAACAAGAAGAGGAGTTAGGAAATAGCATCAATGTAGTGCAGTATTTCTCTAAGTGCAATGATAGAAATTATTTAAAAGTAAAAATGCTCTACAATTATTTGACTTGATGGTTAGTTGATTATTAAATCTATAGTTTTGTGATAATTTAACTTTCCAACATCTCCTTCCACACAACAACCTTTTTTCCCATACACCTTTCCTGCTTTTAGTTTCTCCATGAAACTCCATTCTTATAATCAGTCCCTACACTTACTCATCTGCTTCTTCTCTTTTCATTATTCATAGAAGTCCTAAAATCAAACTGTGAAGATAAAGGAAATACTGTTTACTTCATTTAAAAACTATGTATAAGAGTAGTAGTAATAGTCTCTCTCAAGGTTCTTGAAACACTAAAATAACTTATTAACATTCCATTGAAACTCTTGAATTTGTTACAACCTATTGGCATTCTGAAACACTCCTTCAGTGAGCTGAGCTCTTCCATGAATTCTAGCCTCCACCTTATGCCTGGCTCCTATGGGTACCCCAAGCATAGCTAACAAGAGACTGAAACATTGGGGTACCCCAGTGGTCACTGCAGCACTATTTACAATAGCCAGGACATGGAAGCAACCTAAATGTCCATCAACAGAGGAATGGATAAAGAAGATGTGGTACCTATATGCAATGGAATATTCCTCAGCCATAAAAAAGGAACAAAATTGGGTCATTTGGAGAGACATGGATGGACCTAGAGACTGTCATACAGAGTGAAGTAAGTCAGAAAGAGAAAAACAAATATCATATATTAACGCATATATGTGGAATCTAAAAAAATTAGTATAGACGATCTTATTTATAAAAAAGAACTAGAGACTCAGACGTAGAGAACAAATGTATGGATACCAAGGGAGAAAGGGGGGAGGATGAATTGGGGGACTGGCATTGACATATATACACTACTGATACTATGTGTAAAACAGATAACTAATGAGAACCTACTGTATAGCACGGGAAACTCTACTCAATGCTCTGTGGTGACCTAAATGGGACAGAAATCCAAAAGAGGGGATATATGTATATGTATTGCTGATTCACTCTGCTGTACAGTAGAAACTAACACAATATTGTAAAGCAACTATACTCCAATAAAAATTTTTAAAAAGAGACTGAAAGAACCACAGCATAAGAAAGTAATCTTTGAATCTCATGAATAACAGCAACTATTATGAACTTATTAAAAACATGATTTTGTCTTATTTTCCAGAGAATACCATCCTATTTAAATGCTTTGGACTCTCAGTCGAAAAAATCCAAATTATCCTTAGAGTATATTCTCCATTAATATTCTGGATGTTAGCAACATTTTAGTTGGTTTAAGGCCATATGTACCCACAGGTCAGTGAGGGTTTCAGAAACTCTGATTATGTGAATATATAGAAAGTAAAGCCTATTCTTTTCATGTGTATATATGTATATACATATGAAAAGATATAAAATACTTTTGAATCTCAAATCAATCACAACCGCATATTATATTAATGGCTTAAAAATCTAATAGAAATCTAATTTGTCTCTGTTAATTCCACCAAAAAATTGTTTGCTTTCAAATAAACATTTTGATTATAAAATTTAGAGTAACTGGAATAATACTGCAGTGATTTCATAAAAGCAAGATTACTTTGTTTTAATTCTCAAAATTAAATTTAATTTAAATTTTAATTTAAAGGAACACATATTGTGAGATGTTTTGATTATCCAAAAATTATTGCTATATTTAATGACACGCTATAGCAGTGTATAGCAAAACAAAATTATGTTCTGAAATATTTTAAAGCAGTGAACACTAAAATAACATATTCATATCTAATGATTCAAAGGAATTTTCAGGAAATTGCAATATTATAAGCTTTTTGTTTGTTTTTAATTGATTTAAAATACAAAGTGTAGAAAACTACCTTTATTATATTAATGAAATTAAAGTTCATTCATTATATTAATAAAATTAAATTGTCTTTTCTATTTTGTACATGCTAATTAAAACCAAAATGTTGAATTACTATAATTGGAAATAAATTGATATTAAGTCATAGAGAAAAATCATACGAAAGGAATATTTGAAAACTAGACTTAAAATAATGTTTTATACCAACTATACATCAATAAAAAAATAATGTTTTATACAAATACATATTCACTAAGTGGACCTAATACTTTTAAAAGTTTTCAACTAGATTATCCAAATATAACTAATTACATTATAAGGTAAATGACATGGAGATGCTAAAATTTACATGTCTGCTAGAAGCCTGTGGATAATTAGCCTTTTAAGCTTATCCTACAGCAAATTCAAAATATAGGCTGCTTTTCTTCAATTCTTCTTTAAGCAAATATAAAGCACCAAAACAAATACTAAAATAAGTTATTCTAATAGAGTAGTTATTCTAATTATTAATATGCTACTCACAATGACATACAATTAAATATTTCTGGGACTTGAAGATATGAAAGAAAACCTTTTCAGAAGATGTCTATAAAATAGAAGTGTAAAAAAAAAAAAAAAAAAGGGCTTCCCTGGTGGCGCAGTGGTTGAGAGTCCGCCTGCCGATGCAGGGCACACGGGTTCGTGCCCCAGTCTGGGAAGATCCCACATGCCGCGGAGCGGCTGGGCCCGTGAGCCATGGCCGCTGAGCCTGCGTGTCCGGAGCCTGTGCTCCGCAACGGGAGAGGCCACAACAGTGAGAGGCCTGCGTACAGCAAAAAAAAAAAAAAAAAAATAGAAGTGTTATAAATTCTTCCCAAATTTAACAATGTCTCATCATGCTCAAAACCGTCATAAAATTCACATGACATTTTAATATGAATATAGCATCTTGAATTATTTCTTTTGCAAAATTATAATACATTTTTTTCTCTGTAAAACCTTATGAATGATGGATATTTTGCTGATGCTTTGAAAATCATTAGAAATATAATTTAAATTTTATTACATATTTTTGAAGTAAGAAACTCATTTTTTCTCTATACAGATTTATGTGTTTTATGTGCATCTTTACCAGATAGGTTTTGGAATATTTACACATTTTATATATCCATTTGATATATGTATACTATAGTTATATGTTGCCTCTGCATTAAAAAGAAGAACATAATTTGGGCTTAATCAGTAATATTAAGATTAATGTCTAGACTATATGGCAAAGAAAAGTAATTTCTCATAAAACAAATCTAAAAAGTAGTTTCTGCCTAGATAATTGAATTGTACTTGTTTTTTTCTAGTTTTACTCAATTAATATCAACTTAAGCCAATATTTGAAATTTGATCATCACATGCTCTCGTTCACTTAAAATTTGAGTATCTATATGGAAGGGAAGGTGTTAAATACTCAGAGATAAAAATGACAACTTTGTTGCCTTGGGAGACTTTATATAATAGGGAGATAGTGGTAAAACAAACAGCTTCAATGTTTTGGAGAAAGCAGACTGGAGACACACCAACTGGCATATGAATACTGTTGAAGGATTTTAGTTCTTTTAACCTCAGTAGAGAAGTTGTGGCCATCTAAACAAAGAAGCTAAAGCTTAAGCCTGTTCCATGTAAAGATATGGGATACAAATTTATACTACATTTGTGAAATGGGGTTAGTCACACAGAAATGAACATATAACTAGGTTAGCACCATAGAAATTCCTAGGACTTCAGAAAGCAGCAAAAACAAAATTGCTGTGTGTTGAGACTTTCCCATTCCAGGGCATACAGGAATCCTACAGAAATAACAACCTAGGCAATAATGACTTAGCCATGAAACATTACAAATCACTGAATAAAATCACTATGAATGATAAGCTGAAGATTATACAACCTCAAAATTATAGATAACAGAGAAATTTCAAATTTTTAAAAAAAATCTTATGCATTAAGAAGGATTAAAGTAATATAAAATATAACAGAAATAATACTGAAAGAATAGGACAGCATGGAAAAGCAAGAAGCATATTTTAACTAAATCCAAGTTATAAGAACTTCTAAAGATGAAATTTATGGCCATTTAAAGTAAAACCTTATTTGACATGAAAGATAGCATATTACATGCAACTAAAGAGAAAGTGAGTTAACTGGGAAATATTAGGAATAAGTATAGAAAACAAATCATAAGGAATATAATACAGAGATACAGAGATGTAAAGAGATGGACCCATTCCAAAGAAGACAAAGACACAGAGAAAATAATGATAAGGTCCAATATATGTTGAAGTGGAACTAAAAAAAAAAAAAAGAACATAATGAAGAGTATGCCTCGTGCTTGAGTGGCCTAAATCTTCAGCATTTCTGGGGTCACCTTTCCTAAAATATCCACATAAGATAGCTGAATGATCATCCTCTGAGCCATGAGAAGTTCAGAGACTCTCTGTTTACCTCCAAGGGACTTCAGGGGAGGACCATCTTCTAATTCACACTTGCTGCAGCCTCTGTCTAGACTCCCTCCATCAGACCCAAGCCTCCAGCTTCCACTCTACTCCATATTGGACACAATTCCTCCCACTTCATTTCAGCAGAAACAATACAAACAGCGTTTTTCTTTGTACCATAGAGTAGAAAACAAAAAGCAACTTCAATTCCAGGGTGTCACAATTGCCATCTATTCTCTGCCATGAATTCCTTAGAAACAAACATCTTCTCAGGCCATAATGATGTGGTCACAAGACCTCTCCCTTGCATTTTTTGCTCTATCTTCTCCTCTATACTGCAGAGTTGGTCAAAAAATCTCAAAACTCTTCTCTTTATGTTATTCAGAGTGAATTTTCTTTTTGTTTTATCCTGTATTTCATAACACTCCAAAAGGGAAGAACATTCATCATTTACATCCAAATATTGGATGGGCCAAAAAATTTGTATGGGGTTTTCTATAACATCTTATAGAAAACCCCGAACGAGCTTTTTGGCCCACCCAATATATTCATCAAGGTTGTTTTCAATACAAAAATTCATCCATTCTGACACCAACCATGCTGCTGCAATCATTTGTAAAAAAAAAAAAATCAGATAAATACAAATATAACTACTACAAAAATAGTCCACCTATCCTTAAAGTATCACCTAACATACCAAAATTAATATTTGGTATCTGTGTACCCTAGATTTCAATATATACACTTAGAGTTATTGTCTCTTAATTAGACCAACTTCCTTGATTTAACCCCAAAGCCTAACTTAAGCAAAAAGAACATTTATTGAAAGGATAGTGGAGTAGTTCAAAAACTTGAAGAGACAATCAATGAAACCTTAGAAACTAGGCAAGTTCTGAGTCAAAAGGTAGTAGGAGTTAGGCACCTTCACCAGGGGCATTGCTATGAGGCAACTTAACCCCACCTCTGGTTTTATATCTCTGTGTAAATCCCAGCCCTCAAGGGAGAATATATGATTGGTCTAGCTTGGGACACTAATGCTGAACTTTGGAGCATTTAGTCATGGTCGAGTATTATGGGGATGAAAGGGAGAGCTTGGAAGAACAGACAGGATCGCAGGAGAAGTCCCTCAGAGCTAGGGAGTCAGACCAATTTGTGTCTACTCTCCCCACAAAAGTAACTGTGATAAGATGAATAACAATATTTTTATACACTTTAAGATTATATATGAAATTCATTCTGTTGTTACAAGGGAAGGAATAACTTTTACTGCAATAAATTTTATTTAACAATAAAAATGTAATTGTTTGAAATAACCTTATAATTTATATTTTTACTTCTAAATACTTAAAGACAAATACGCCTAATTATAAAGTTTGTATTTAGAGATATGTGCCCTGCTTTTATTTAAAGATGTCCTTGAATAATAACAAAATAAATAAACCCATTTTTCGTTGACATATAATGAGTTTTGTATAATAAATTGAGTCATCCTAATTATGCATAGAAATCACAATATATGCCTTCATATATCTCATACTGATTTGGCTAAAGGAAACTGTGCATATATTTATGTACATTACACATATATATAATTTGTATGTATATATATATGTAATTATAAAAATAGCAATTCCAATTTAAACAGTAGCTTCTAAGGACTAAAATAATTTCAAGTGTGGATTCTAGTTTGGTATTTATGGGGTGGCCAAAAAGTGCCTTCGGTTTTTAAGTAAAAATAAAACACACATTTTTAATTTTCACCAAGAATTTTATTGAACAACGTATTCACCCTTTTGTTCCACTACCTTCCTCCATTTTTCAGGCGACTTCATAATTCCATCTCCCAAAATTTTTTATCTTTTTGAGCACAGAACTTTTCCAGGTGCCTATTACAGTCTTCCAGGGAAATGAAATTTTTTCCATTAAGGGAATTTTGTAAAGACCGAAATAAATGGAAATCCAAAGATGCAATGTCTGGTTAATATGGCGGATAAATCAGAAGTTCCCGGCCAAGCTCTAACAGCTTTTGGCTGGTCATCAAAGAAGCATGCGGCTTTGCGTTATCCTGTTGGAAGATTATGCGTTTTCTGTTGACTAATTCTGGAGGCTTTTTGTAGAGTGCTGCTTTCAGTTGGTCTAATTGGGAGTAGTACTTGTTGGAATTAATCGTTTGTTTTTTCCAGAAGGAGCTCATAATAGAGGACTCCCTTCCAATCCCACCATACACATCACCTTCTTTGGATGAAGACCAGCCTTTAGAGTGGTTGGTGGTGCTTCATTTCGCTTGCCCCATGGTCTCTTCCATTCCACGTTATTGTACAGTATCCACTTTTCATCGCCCATCACAATATGTTTTAAAAACGGGATGTGGAAATACGATCAAGAAGATTTTTTTCGCTTTACTTATGTGGAACCCAAACATTAAAGCGATGAACATAATCAAGCCAGTGCAAATGATTTTCAACGCTTGATTTGGTATTTTGAGTGTGTGAACTATCACCCGCGTGGTATAACATTGATTGTTCTCAGTTAATGTCTTGATTTGATTGCTATTAGCTTCAACTGGTCTACCCCACCGTGGAGCATTGTCCAGCAAGAAATCTCCAGCACGAAACTTCACAAACCACTTCTGACATGTTCAATCAGTCACAGCACCTTCTCCATACACTGCACAAATTTTTTTGTGTTTCAGTTGCATTTTTACCTTTCTTGAAATAATAAAGCATAATATGCCGAAAATGTTGCTTTTTATCTCCCATCTTCAATATTAAAATGGCTACTCAAAAATTCACCAATTTTTATGTCTTTTTTTAAATACACGCTGATATGACAGCTGTCACATACAATCTAACAAAATTGTTTCGAATGAAGTTAAAGACAACTAAGTGCTACTGGAGCCACCTTATGGAAAAAACTGAACTAAACTTTTGGCCAACCCAATATATGGAAACTTTGAAATTAAAAATTTTAAAAAGATATTTACTTAAAATTTCAGAAATAGAAGAGCAATGTATATGGATATTTATAATTATACCATAATCATATTGAACTACATTGTAACTAAATCATGTAGAATACATTAGAATCATACATAATGACAGACAAAATACATTACAACTGCCTTGTATAGAGAGGTTTTGTTTGTTTTTTGCTATACTTTTTATAGAAACCTTAACTAATATACACGTATGATCAATGCCATGGTAGTAGTTAAGGAAAATATTAGCTTATTCATGTCTTATATATACATAAATAGAAAAGAAGGAAAAAATGCACTTTTAAAAATAATTTTAAAAATAAAATGAAGCCACATTGGCACAAGTCAATTATTTCATGCTTGTAACAAATGATTTAAGAAATAAATTAAAAATCTGAGGTCTTTAAGCTTGAAATTGTGTCTTCAGACAAGAAGTGCTGGCTTAAAAAAATATTGGAATTAATTAAGCATCATCAGATACATTCAAAACAAAGAATTTTAGAAGAGTGTGGGAGGTGGCATGTAGAGGGAATATCTTAAATATTAAGTTAACTTTTATCTACATTAAAGATATTCCAAACCCTTTAAGTGATATATGTAGGAAAATTATCCTTATTCCTAAATACACACAGATAATTAAAATTTAAGAACTTCATTTATCTGAGAATTTTCTTTTAAATTTAAAATTACATTTTCAATGAACATTTAACTATCGGCAGGCCTACAATATAGTAGGATCTATGAGGGAAATAAAAAGAATGAACTGTATTACTTTATTAAGTAGCTTCTTCTATCTTAAAGTCCTTAAGGGTAGAAAATTTTCTGTATGTTCAGTGCTGTATGCCTCATGTTTATCATGAGTGATCAACACAAAGGAGATATTCAATATATACTTAAAAAGTGAATAAATAAATGAGTAAATGAATGAATAAGTGAAGCAAATTAGTAATATATTCTTCAATTGAAGACTATACATATATACAGATGGTGTGTGTGTGTGTGTGTTTACATATGTGAGTGTGCTTTATGTGTATACTGTTAAATTTACCTAAATTATGTTAATTTATATTAAGAAATAGAGACCTAACTTTCAGCCAGAAAACATTTAAGTCCCCACTCAGTCACCTTAGTGATTACAAACTGGGATAAATCAAAACACATTTGAACAGAACTTTTAATTATTGCCAAGGTGGAATAACGGGTCAAAATATTCCTACCTGAAAAAATAAAACATGGATAAGACATAAGAAAACAACAATTTTCAAGACAATGAACATCAGGCAATGAAGGAAAGTGGTCCCTGAGAGGAAATGAATGATAAAAGCCCAATAATTGCCCCCAGCTTACTGCTTAGAGAGCATTTCCAGTCCTGCGAGTGAGAACCAAGGTGAGGTTGGGGACAGAGAACTGAGAGTCTGGGGACACCGAGTTAGTAAGAGTCTACATGCAGAGTGCTGGAGAAAGTGTGCAGAGATAGAAATTCAGAGATCTGCAGAAGGTCCCTGTCTACAATTCAGCAGATGTATGTGAGGAAATTACTTGAGGCCAGAGAATGAACTACCCTCAAAGAATTAGAGTTAGTAATGCCCAGTGCCCACATGCAGCTGGGAATAAGGCTTCTCCCTAACAGCCAGAATTGGAAAATCCTATTATTCACAAGTGTTTGGGAAGATTATACTTGCCTCAGTAATGCAGAATAATTATCCCTAGACTGATTGCTACTGCTGTGCTACCTAAAAAAAAAAGAAAAAATTAAGAGTAGCATCCGAAAGGATCAAACTGCTTCCAAGTAACTGAACTGCATCTCAGAGTGATGTTCAAGAATAGTTATAGGAAAATAAAATATCCAGCACCTGATGAGTAAAAATTCACAAAGTCTGGCATCCAGTCAAAAGCTACCAGTTTTTTTTGGCAGTCTTCACTGCCAAGAAGGCATGAAAACATGACCCATAATGAGGGGAAAAATAATCAATAGAAAGCAATTAAGAACAGATGTTAGAATTAGCAAAGACATTAAAATATTTTTATAAACTATATTCTATATGTTCAAAAGTTCAGTAAAGACATAGAAGCTACAGAAAATGCCCAAATTAAATCCATAGAGAAGTAAACTACAATGCCTAAGATGAAACATAAATTGAATGGAATCAATAGCAGATTAGATATTGCATTAAAAGCATGAATGAACTTTAGAGCATAGTAATTGATATTATTCAAAATGAAACACAGAGTTGAAAGGGAACTTTTAAAAGTGAGCAGAGCATTAGAGAACTGAGAAAAACTTCAAGTGGCCTAATATACATGTAATTGGAATCACTAAGGAGAGAGGAAAGAAATTATTTGAATAATGGTTGAAAATCTTCCAAGTTGGATGATTATAAATCCACAGATCTAAGAATCTCAACAAATTCCAAGAAGAAGAAACAGAAGAAAACTATTATAAGGCACACCAAAATCAAATTGCTCAAAACCAGTGTTGAGAGAAGCCCTTAAAAGCAGCCAGAGACAAAAGACTTGTTATATGCAAAGAAACAAAGATGAACATGACAGCATATTTCTCATCAGAAACAATGCAAGTGAGAAGATGGTGGAGTAACATGGGTTTTTTTTTGTTTGTTTTTAACATCTTTATTGGAGTATAATTGCTTTACAATGGTGTGTTAGTTTCTGCTTTATAACAAACTGAATCAGTTATACATATACATATGTTCCCATCTCTCTTCCCTCTTGCGTCTCCCTCCCTCCCACCCTCCCTATCCCACGTCTCTAGGTGGTCACAAAGTACCGAGCTGATCTCCCTGTGCTATGCGGCTGCTTCCCACTAGCTATCTACCTTAAGTTTGGTAGTGTATATATGTCCATGTCACTCTCTCACTTTGTCACAGCTTACCCTTCCCCCTCCCCATATCCTCAAGTCCATTCTCTAGTAGGTCTGTGTCTTTATTCCCGTCTTACCCCTAGGTTCTTCATGTTGTTTTTTTTTTCCTTAGATTCCATATATATGTTAGCATACGGTATTTGTTTTTCTCTTTCTGACTTACTTCACTCTGTATGACAGACTCTAGGTCCATCCAGCTCACTACAAATATCTCAATTTCGTTTCTTTTTATGGCTGAGTGATATTCCGTTGTATGTATGTGCCAAAAGGGAACACTCTTGCACTGTTGGCGGGAATGTAAATTGATACAGCCACTATGGAGAACAGTATGGAGGTTCCTTAAAAAACTAAAAATAGAACTACCATACGACCCAGCAATCCCACTACTGGGCATATACCCTGAGAAAACCATAATTCAAAGAGTCATGTACCAAAATGTTCATTGCAGCTCTATTTACAATAGTCAGGACATGGAAGCAACCTAAGTGTCCATCATCAGATGAATGGATAAGGAGTAACATTTTTAATATATGGGAAGAAAAATGCTGTCAACCTAGAAGTCTATAACCACTCAAACAATCTTTCCAAAACATAAGAAAATATAAAGGCTTTTGTACACATACAAAACCTGAAAATATTCATCACCAGCAGAACCACACGTCAAGAATTACTAAAGGAGGTTTGTTAGGTTACAGGGAAAGTCATCCCAGATAGAAATGTGGCTCTTCACAAAGTATAGGATACTGGAAATAGTAACTACATTGATAAATTTATAAAATTTTTCTTTTATATAAATATCTCTAAAACATGATTGACTATTTAAACAAAATAACATATATTTTGTTTTAAAATATATGTAAAAATGAAATGTATTATCTCAATAGTACAAAATTCAAGAGGGAAGAAATTGATATATACTATTGAAAGGTTCTTATACTGTAAGAATCCTCTCTTCTTATGAAGCTCATTTTTATGATGTAATAGAAGTACCTTTCAAATAATAATCCTCTGTACAAAAATAAGATGTAATTAATGGACAATATATGTTTTAAAACTTGTCCAGTAGAGCAAGTAAACCCCTGAATCTAGACTGGAAGCACATGATTCTTTTTTTTTTTTTTTAATGTGATGGAACTGCACATTTTTTTAAAATTTATTTTTATTTTTTGGCTGTGTTGGGTCTTCGTCTCTGTGCAAGGGCTCTCTCTAGTTGCGGTGAGCGGCAGCCACTCTTCATTGTGGTGCGTGGGCCTCTCACTGTCGTGGCCTTTCTTGTTGCGGAGCACAGGCTCCAGACGTGCAGGCTCAGTAGTTGTGGCTCACGGGCCCAGCCGCTCCGCAGCATGTGGTATCTTGCCAGACCAGGGCTTGAACCCATGTCCCCTGCATTGGCAGGCAGACTCTCAACCACTGCGCCACCAGGGAAGCCCCCAATAACATATATTGTGTGTTTTAAAATATATGTAAAAATGAAATGTATTATCTCAATAGTACAAAATTCAAGAGGGAAGAAATTGATATATACTATTGAAAGGTTCTTATACTGTAAGAATCCTCTCTTCTTATGAAGCTCATTTTTATGATATAATAGAAGTACCTTTCAAGTAATAATCCTCTGTACAAAAATAAGATATAATTAATGGACAATATATGTTTTAAAACTTGTCCAGTAGAGCAAGTAAACCCCTGAAACTAGAGTGGAAGCACATGATTCTTGAAAGAGGTAGGACTTTAGCCAAGTCCTAATGAATGTTTATGATTTCAGTGGGGAAAAAAAAACACATGCTCAAAAGAATGAAAATTGTTACCATTTATTAGCATATACTATACGCCAGCTATTGGTACTACTTTTAAGGTTTATTTTTTAAATCATCAAACAACAGTTTGATGTAAAGATAATTATCCGACTGTTTCAGGTAATAAAACTTATACTTGGAAAGGTTAGAGCTTGTTTAAGGCAACACAGTTATTAAGTAGCTGAGCCAAGAGTCTACCCTGGATATGTCTAAATACAAACCCTGTCCTCTTCAGCTCTCACAATGATGCTCTTTAGATGACTAATATCCATAGATTGGGAGGTGGAAATGTATTTGGAAAGTAGTTAATAAACTGGTCTTACAAAAGGAAAGGCTTGTGTGATCAGTGAGTAGGAAGCAAACAAAGCAAAGGCATTAACTACAACCAAAAAAAATAACAGAGGTAACAAGAAGGCAGGAAGAGAATTAGAATAATGTATTTCACTAAATCTGTGAGAGGAGAAAGCATCAATAAGGAAGGTATGATCAGTGTCAAGGTTTCCAGAGATGTCAAGGAGAAGAGAGACTGTAAATATGCTCTTCCATTTATCATTAGGAACTCAGTTGTGTCCATACTGTCTAAGACTAGTTCTTAGTTCTCAGGTAAGAGTTTTGAAGCTAGTGAGGGTAAAAAAGAACAGAGAAGAGAGAGAAAGAGGTATGGAAATGGTTGCAGGTACTGTAAACCTTAATTAAAATGTTTGGAAAGTAATAAAATTTGGATGATTGCCCAAAGGGGAAGAATATTCATATATGTTCAATTTTGTTCTTTATTTCAAGAAGAGACAACTTTTACATGTTTATAGAGGTAGGGAAAAATGACTAATGAAATGAAGATTGAACATGCTGGGACAAAATGGAGTGGTTGAGATATGAGGGTTCCAGACAAAGTGAAAGGAAATTTGTTCATGATCAGTGGTGAAAGTTTTAGTTTTCCAAATCATAATTATATTTCTACCTCTGTGCCTTAAAGGAAAAATAACAAGTTCTTTATTTTATCTCTACATTTCAAAAGTGGCTAGGCAGACACTGGTGCAGTAGATGGTGAACAACAACAAAAAAAGTGATCTTCGGTCTCAGAACTCATAGTATAGTAGCTGTAATTGTTAAATAAATAAAGTTTATTCACACTACACTTAAATAAACAAAGAAAAATACTTTATTTATTTCATGATAACTAAAATTATCCTTCTAGTTAGTTCCTAACCTTCTGACAAGGGGTAGGGATGTTTTGGTGTTGAGGGAAACTAGATGAATTCTGATTTGGTAATCTCAGGCCAGTTCAATAATTTGGATGAGTTTTCTTGGAAGTTAGTATGTGCCTAGATGACCCTGTTAAATACACATCCTTTCAGAAGTATTCCCACTTCCACTTCTCCTCTTTAAGATGTTATCTGGGTATACGGGAAAACTGTGGGTATACATGGAGTATAACCATGTGAAATTTAATGAGGGGAGCTACTGAGATCTGCTCAGCATCCTTGTGATCCCTGCTAATCTCTGCTGAGGTGTGACAACTCATTCCAGACACTTTGGCTTCTACAGCTCAAATCTGATGCTAATGTAACACATGGTCTATGTTCTTAATTTAGACAATGCTCCTGTTGACTCATCCACCACTTTCTGATGATTCCACTGATAGTCCTATGAGCTCTGATTTCTCTCTAGCAACTAGTCTAGGAAGCCCATCCTTCAGCCCTCATCTCTAGGGACATTTCCCTGCAGCATCTGCCTCTGACATTCTGAATGTCCAGCAGGCTAGGCTATTAGCTACACTACCTCCCCATTTACACACACACACACACACACACACACACACACACACACACACACACGTCTACACACAACAGGATCATGATGGAAATTACAGGTAATTTTCCAACAGTGGAGAGCCAAGGGAAGATAAGGACAGCTAAACAGATTCTTATGTTCTCCCTCTACAAGGCCAAAACTGCTTTAGCTTGACCACATGCAAAGCAGACTCTTGTTAAAGTCCCAAACAGAAGGTGAAATAAAAGACCTCTTACCCTTGACAGACTGAAAATTTTCAAGGACTAACAGGACTTCTCTGGAACTCAGGCCAGAAGAAGTAGTCAGAAAATGTAGTTCAACACAGATTTATTCCCACAGGTCATTTTCCTAGAAATTTGGGGATTTTCTTCCTTGTTCTCATAGTTTTGAAACATCACTTAAAAAAATAGCTGCAATAAAGTCCATTGACCTGCCTTAAGATATATTAAAAGAGGGTAATGAAGACATTTTTGAAATTTTTCTCTCTCAACTACATGGGCTTTTTATCAAATATTGTCTATTAAAGTAATCAAGAATATTTGAGACTGAAAGCTGACGAACAGCTTGATTTGTTCTTGGTAGTTCCCACCTTCTTTCTTCCCCACGGCAGTAAATTTCACTGCTTTGACTTGGAGATATAGAGTTGTAAGGGATATTAAAAAGGATATTAAAAATAACATTTTCCAAATATCATGTGCAGTCACCTCATTTGTAAAATTTTTATATGCAGTCACCTCATCAGTTAAATTAAATTAATAATAGTGCCTACCTTAGGATACATTCAAATTAGCGTAGTACCTATAGTTAGCAAGAATAGTAAACAAAGTCGAAAATGAGGCTGGTGGAAATGGAGGGATTACTTGATAAAAGTAGAAATTATGGAATTATTCTTGAGGAAAGTAGTAAAGTATAAAAAAACACAAAAAATGGGGCTGCTGAGTAACTTCAACGAATCAGTTGGAATCTGACATTATGACTATATAGCATGAACCAAGTTTTTAGTCTTTGTATCTCTTCCATACACTTTATGTATAAAAAAAGAATGAAGAAATAATTTGGTGGTAGTGGCCTAGGTTTTGGAACCAGACCACAATCACTAGAGAAATTCAAGGATGGGTGGCTATAGGGTATTATTGGAAGCGGGTATATAATTAACTGATTCTGGAGTAGGTGAGAGTGCAAGTGAAGCCAGAAGGATGCTATGACATATTTTAATCCAGTCCATATTGGGATTTGTGTAACTGAGAACTGTTCTTTGTCACTAATTTAATGACATTTTGTGAACTGTGGTAAGAATTGGGAACAAAAATGATGCAAGTCTCAAAAGTCCCCACAGGCTGCTGCTGTATTCTGAACCATGAGAACTGAATCAGAACTATAGAACTGTGCAGTGAATCTATGCTCTTAGCACTTTCCAGATGAGAACATGGGTCAGAAATTTCCTGTGTCTCCTGTGAACTCTTTTAGTGACTGTTGTCATTGATCATATATCAAAAATGTGTTGTGTGTACATATTTATAGAATAAACTGTCTTCAGAAATCAGCTCTCTCTCATGCTCTAAAGATATGTTCATAATCATAAGACAGTTCTATTTTCCTCTTCTGTTAATTTGTACCTCACATAGATGTCAGGGAGCCAGCTATTCACTCTATGTTTTATCTACATTCTTAGTTTGTCAGATGTGCCCCCATGTCCTTTCTCTAAACTCTTAGAGCTATGACCAATAAAGAAGAGCTAAACTAAAAGTCCTTTAAAAGGATTTTTTCTTATTCAAGAACCATCTGCTACTAAAGAAAAGAGAAGATACCGGGCAGTCTTCTATACTTATAAAAGGTAAAATTATCTCACCACTTTAATGGGCATTTTTCTTACCTAATACTGTAAAATCAGAAGTTTTCATCACAAATTTCTATTTGAGTATTTGAGTTGATTTGAAGAGACAGTGAAACCAAGCCTCATTTTCCCAATATTTCAGGTTAAATTTTGAGATTCCTACCAAGCACCACATTTAATGAGGTTCTTCAAATGCTCCCATAGTAAATTGTCTGTTCACAAAAAGAACAACCACTATTTGAATTACAACTATAGAAGATATTTTTTCAGTAATTCCTTTTTATAAAAATACATTCTCTCCCAAATCTCTAAGTCCAGAAAAGACATCTGATACTCATACAATGGAAACTGGTAATACGTGCTCTTTCTGTAATTAACACTTGATTTGAACTTAAGAGGACCTTTCCGATGCATGCGTTTCAAAAAGTTAGAGGACCGAGATTGCCAACAGAGATCCATTCTGTATTTTCAAGTGCTCAAAGAAAATTGCTCAGGGTTGCACTGCCAGCCAATAACTTAAATATCTGCAAATCCCTCTTTTTCCGCTTGTCCTTGGAATTTAAATTTAAAAGCTCAAATTCATAGCTTTGATATTCAAATCACAATAATACACACATACATGTGTTTCAGAACTTCAGCTTGCTTAACAGAGTGATGCAAGTATTTAGAATAGTTTTGATTATCTGATGTGTAAGTAATTGTGTCATTTGAATAAAGGATAGAGAAACTGGTGTGCTACATTTAAGGTCTGTAATGGGTAGGGGAGAGGTATTGCTGGGAATTCTGGTAGAAACATGGCTCTTTCTATTCCCATAGCAGGAAACCAGGAAAACAAAGACAGGCTTGAGGTGCAAGAAGATGGTACTCTGCTCTTTGTTTACCTGATGAGTGGTACATACAAAAGGTAAAAGGAAAGATGGGTACAAACTGGAAACATTTTAATTTTTAATGTTAATTCAATCAGTGTGAAAAAAAATCAGGTATCTCCAAAAACTGTTTATTCACATATTCAGTTTAGCAGAGAGGAAAAATTATATGCAATTCATTTGAATATAAGACTGCTTTATTAGAGATGCTGAAATTTTAAATGGCTCCCTTCAATTTAGAGATAAGATCTAAATATTTTCACACATATACAATATGTATAAAATGGATAACTAATAAAAACCTGCTGTATAAAAAAATAAATTAAATAAAATTCAGAACTTCAAAAAGAAAAATAGAGGATTCTCATATCGTGGTCCTGTCTACACAGTCAATCTCACCTCTTATCACTCTCCCCTCACACATCCCACCACCATTTCTGAATGACATGGAGATCCCTAAATAAATCATAGACTCTAATACAGCCCTGACTTTTGAATATGCCACTTCTTCTGCTTGGAATGTGCTCCTTCCCTCTCTGACTCTCCTCCTCCAACCTGAATTTGCTTAGATAATTCATCCCTTTAAGCTCAGTCTTCAAGCACCAGTTTTAAAACTATTTTCTTTAAGACTCTCACTAAGCGGGGGAAGCGGGGAGCGGGGATGAACTGGGAGATTGGGATTGACATATATACACGAATATGTAAAAATAGATAACTAATAAGAACCTGCTGTATTAAAAAAAAAAAAGGACTGTCACTAATGTGTCCCTTTCTCTTGGGCTCCGGCTGCAAAACCTGCATAATCTCTTACAGGCATTTTCTCACCTTATCATAGATAGCAGCCTGCAACTTTGCAGCCCCGACTATAGCACCTTGAGGTTAGAGACTTTCCTTTCCACCTTTGTGTCTCCTAGCAAATATACACTTAAAATACATTTGCTAAATTACTGACTGTGGTGTTCTGACTAGTAAAACATTTACTGAATAGAATTGCAGAACTGAGGGGAAATGCTTCTTACCAGAGTCCTCATAAAAGTGTTTTTCAATTGAATTTTGAATCATCAAAAATGTGTGGGAAATCTGCTATATTTTAATATTTTATATTTACATGAGGCTCTAGTCTCATGAGGGGTGCAGCCTGTTTTCTTATCCATTTCTCTCCTGGCTGTGAGGCAGGCTGCCCTTGTCATTTAGGTAGTGACTGAGACTGACATAGATGGATGGCTAAATACTGTAGTATATTTTTCCCAACTACCATAAATATGTTTCCCCATTTCACTGCTGGGGACCACTGGGATTTAATGGTTAATTATGGTACTAAAGAAAACATTTACAAAACACAAAATTTACAAAACACAAAATTTTAGTCCAGAGCCCAAATAATACATGTTTAGTACAATGTAAATATTATAAGCCAGTTACTAGATAAATATGCTAACTTAAACATTTATGTATAGATGATTTTAGAAACTTTTATTCTGTGTTCAGGCAGGAAAAAAAAAAAAACTATTAAGTTTGCCTCAGGGATATTACCTTTTTTCTTTTCAAGAGGTCCAGAAGAAAACAAGAAAGCTCACCCAAAATGGGAAAGCAAAATTTACTTGCATATAAACTGTGGGAAGTAAAGTTTTTAGTTTTGTTCTTTCCATTCTAACATTCTATAGTTATAATTTAGATGCTTGTTACTCAAAATATAGTCTGAAGACCAGAAGAATTACCATCACATGGGAGCTTTTTAGAAATACAGACTTACAAGACCCATCTCAAACCTACTGATTCAGAATCTGCATTTTAATAAAATCCCTAAGTGATCCCTCTGAAAGGTAAAGTTTCAAAGTATGGTCTAGATTATCATTCTTCATACCTGCTAGACTCTGCCTTTACCTTAAGGGTTATCTCAGTCATCTGACTATTTTTTTTTTTCCTTTTTGAAGTAAAGCCAAAAGCACTAGACCAGGAATAATGTCTGTCATTCAGACTCGTCTCTTTTCTTTAAGTGTGCATGTGTGTAAACATGCCTGAAGAAAAAAAAAATCACACACATACATAGGCTTTTGTGTTAAACACATGACTTTATTTTATTTGATGCCTTGTCCCAGAAGTGAGAAAGAGTTTCTCAAGGCAGAGGGCTTACCCACGGTTTCACCCACCCACCCAACAGCAGTCAGGGAACACCAATGGAGAAAAAGAGGAATAGAGCTTATTTCAGCAACCTAAAGTTCTCCTTCAATCACAAATACCCTTCTGTCTACTGTTAATGGACGTCTTGCATCAGGGCCTCCCAGCAGTTGCCATCAGGCATTTCAGGCAGGAGATCTTTACTGAATTGTCAAGTAAAGGGCAGCTCCTCCCTTTCCAGGAGGGCACTGGAGTGTGTGGCAGTGGTTCTTATCAGTTGAAGCCAGATGTGCTCAGCTGTTCATTCTCCACTTCACCCCAACCAATCAATTAACCTTGTTCAAAATTCAAACCAACAGACAAAACCTTCAAAATAGTGCTTATATTTTTATGCTTACAGCTTCTGCTGATTAGCCAGTAGTTTTTGGATGCTCTAAGGCAAGTCTTATTCCATGTAATAGGCCCAGAGAGATTTCTTAGCATTTCCCCGGCACAGTCATAAACCTTTGAGTGATTCTCTTATTTCTTCCTATCTCAATGTGCATCTATATAAAATAAAGAGAATATCCCACTGACCATCTCAAATCTTTGAGGATTATAACATGGAAGGTACACTCATCCTTTGACAACTATGCCATAATGTCACTTTCTAATAGAACATCGGGTTGGGTAGTACATGAGATACACAGAATAGCATTTCAAAGAGATCTTATAGTTTATATTTATAATATTTACAAATTGCCAAGGAAACTGTAGACCAGATATACATTCCTTATATATTTTTTTGCACTAATTACTATCTCTAACTTCATGAAACATACTTGAATGGGAATATTTCTCATAAATTTTCCTAAAGATTTACTTCTATTTTTCAGTAAATAATGTTTTGTTCAACTCCACCCCCAAATAAAATAAAAAATACAGTTTCATAGTCTAAGAGTAAGTCTGGTATCTCCACTATAAGCATCTGGGAACATCAGGACATCTCAGTCCCAATGATGCACATTGTTTCCCCTCATCAACGCGAGTATGGACAAAAGAACACCTGCATCATTGTGGCGATTCTGTTGTCAGCTGAATCAGCCCTTCAAGAGATGTTTTAAGATATCATTTTCAAAATGAATGATGCAAATGTGCCATTTTCATTTTAGTTGCTTAACTTATTGCAAAACCACTGCAGAATTTTATTGCTCATAAGACTGACTTCTATTTTTAGTTTATTATATGTGCTTAAGCGCTGTCAAAGTTTTCAAAACTAATTCATATTTGAGAAATCTGGTAGGTTAAGCACAATTTAAAGACAAATACTTCCTCACTAGAGTGAATCTCATCAAGCATTATAATATAAAATTCTAGGCTATATGCTCCATTTTCTGGATTTGAAACCCTAAAAAATTTATTAGAAGGTTTGGTTGTCTTGGATAATACATTAACAAGATATAGTAGCTCCTCCTATGTAATAAATTTGAATGCTCAGGAAAGTTTTCTGCTAGCCTAAGTGTAATGTATCATTACTCTAAGTCTCTACTTTCTCCAATTTATGTGCATTCTGGTGGTTGAATCAAGTTGATGAAATGCCTATTTTCTCAGAACATAAACCAACATGAACCTTTCTAAGGCTGCAAATATATTTAGGATAATATATAAACCATTGCTTAACAAAAAATTAAGGCTAATTTAAACTCGCTATCTGGAAACCTTAAAGACTTTTTTTTAGTTGTCACTGTCTGTTATAAGGTGACTGTTAATGTTCCTTGTTAATGAAGTTTGATCAGTTCTTAGCAACTCAAGGCTATAAAATGGTCTAAGTAGAAACAGACTTGGGGGGGAAGGTACGGCATGGGGTGGAACAGTAAAGGTCATTCTAATTCCCCCCATCAGCCCCCCTGTTTATAATACACAAAAATTCGATCTTGAAAGATGAATTGAAATTGCTTTTATGAAAGGTGTATAATTCTTTTTAGTATTGGTCAGGAGCCATTCAATATTCTGGATAGAGCAATTAATGAGTTTGTGCAAACTTCAAAATTTAAATGTTATGTAAAAACAGTGACCAATTGACTTTTTCTGCTGAGTAGTATCAGATTTGTTATATTTTCTCTCCTTGTCTTCTTTCTTTGGAAAAAACATGTGTTGTTTAATATTAGGGGTATTCAACTAGACATGAAAAATTTAGCTGGTACACTGTGATTCAAAACGACTCCATCCCTTGCTTAGAGTATTTATTCTTACTGTTAACTAGCTGACTTAGCCAGGTGTACCATAGATACTTTATACAGTAAGGATGAAACTGTATCAACATTTTGATTCATTTATTTATTCTTCCACAAGGCAAGAATTTTGCTGCTACTATATGTCAGAATTTCTTTGAAATATCAGTGGTCTCATCCCAGTGGTGTCTACGGGGTAGCAGGCACAAGAACTCTGGGTTCTCCATTCTTTTTGGTGTATATTTGGCAATATACACCAATATACACCAATATATTAAAAAATTTAGAAACTGGATGGCAAAACTCACCTACTGATATATTAATTGAAGACAGTATGTTAAGTATGCATAAAACTATATTGTTTAATTATCATATGTATCAATATATCAGATATATAAGTATCTGCTTCAGTTCCCACAGGTATATAAACATTCAACTGCCTCACATACATACAACTTAAAAATCTTCATTTATCCTTGATTCATTCTTTCTTTCTGCATTATTATAACGTCAATTTCAATTCACACTATTCTTTGACAGACCCTCCCATGGTCTTTTTCTAAACGATTTCAATGTCCTGCTAAATACTCTCTATTTTAGTTTGTCTTCTAACCAATTTCCTCTCCCTTCCTCTCTCTCTCTCTCTCTCTCTCTCTCTCTCTCTCTCTCTCTCACACACACACACACACACACACACACATACGGAAGCCATTTTAATAAAACACAAACATGACCGTATCAGTCTGCTAGTTAAAAACCCTCAGTGAGGGCTTCCCTGGTGGCGCAGTGGTTGAGAATCCGCCTGTCGATTCAGGGGACACGGGTTCGTGCCCCGGTCTGGGAAGATCCCACATGCCGCGGAGCGGCTGGGTCCGGGAGCCATGGCCGCTGAGCCTGCGCGTCCAGAGCCTGTGCTCCGCAACGGGAGAGGCCACAACAGTGAGAGGCCCGCGTACCGGAAAAAAAAAAAAAAAACCTCAGTGATTCCTTATTCTCCTACACATTAAAATTCAAATATTTTAGCACCTTCAAACTCATCCCAATAAAACTCTCCAGATATAGCTATGGTTACTTTTTTGTCCCTCTCAACTCCTAACACACATTTTCATTCTTCTTTAAATATGTTATACATCGTAGACACAGGAGTATTAATATTCTCTAAACGTTGTCTATTTGATGAATATTACCTGTATTTTAAGTTCTTTCCCTGGGAAGAAAAATCTTCCTTCAAGAAAATATTAAGGGTTTTATTATTTGTTTTCCCACAAATAAATTATCGGTTAATTCATTCAGCCAATCCATCAATTATACATTCACTAATTATTTATCATGTGTCTATAATGTTAGTAATTACTGAAAATAACAGTGTCTTTACCCAAATAGCAGATGCATAATTATGAAAAAATTAAGGAGATTATGAAGTGTCATGACCAATCCTATCTTGGACGATAGCTCCAGATGCCAAGTGTGACTGTTAATAGGAAACAGAGAGGGTCTCCCTCCTGATCCACAAACCTGCAAGATTAGGGTTAGTTCACTCTTTACTAGACAGACAAGCTGATGAAATTTAGGGTGATTTATCCAGATAAGATACCCTAAAGCAGCTGATTACTGCTAGTTTGGAACTGATCAGGTTCATTCCAAATATTTGCAGGGCTGGGAAGAAGAGCACAAATAGAGGCCCACATACCATAGGCCTAAATAAACAAAGATGTAAGTGAAGCCAACAAACTACTTAGTATGTGCTAACCTCCTAGCTTGATAAAATATATTTTCATGATGTCAAAATTTCTATTTTCTTTTCACTTTCACTCTTTTCTGAGCTACACTTTCATATTTTTTATTTCTTCCTATTTCTTGCACTTGTACTCATCCTCAGTGATTTAAAGGATTAAACATAAAATATAATTGTATTCAAAGGGTAAAAATTTGAATATATCAACAAAAAGAATAATATAGTTAATTAAAAAAATTTTAATTTATTTTGATGTTTAAAATATTTTCTTCTAAAATATTCATTTTTTCTATTAAATTTATTAGTCAATATAGTAACTATAATTGAGAAAATAAATATTTAAATAAAATTATTTATATGAAGTTGAATTTGGTGTAACTGTTAAGATTAAATATAATTAAATGTTTTAGAAAGATTAAACTGTGATTTTAACATTCATTGTATATCTGGTTGCTAATATAAAAATTAGTAACACTTTACAGGTACATTCAGGGATTGGCAGACTTCTTGTGTAAAGGACCAGACAGTAATTCTTTTAATTTTATGGGCTATACATAAAATTACTGTTACAACTACTCAACTCTGTCAATGTAGCATGAAAGTAGCACATATAATATATAAATGAATAAGTATGACTATGTTACCAAAAGAAACTATTTCCAGAAACAGGCAGCCGGCTAGATTTTGACTGTGGTCATGGTTTGCTGATCCCTGGTTTAGAATTACATATATACAAGTGTAAGATTAATTTGAATTGTTTTATATTAGAACATGTCTCTCTAGACATCACATGAAACCACTGAAATGTTACAGTAATTCATGAGTACTTCCACAACCACAATTTGTGGCATGAAGAGTTAAAAGAAGATAAATGGGGGCTTCCCTGGTGGCGCAGTGGTTGAGAGTCCGCCTGCCGATGCAGGGGACAGTGGTTCGTGCCCCGGTCCGGGAAGGTCCCACACGCTGCGGAGCGGCTGGGCTCGGGAGCCATGGCCGCTGAGCCTGCGCGTCCGGAGCCTGTGCTCCGCAACGGGAGAGGCTGCAACGGTGAGAGGCCCGCGTACCGCAAAAAAAAAAAAAAAGAAGAAGATAAATGGGAGAATCTATTTCAATAATATTACTGAAATTAAAGGTTTGACAAGGTAATTTATGTGACTTTTCTCTTATAAGCACTTATGCAGTTCAAATCTTTTCAATCTGTCCCTGAGGTAGAGGCAGCAAACTTTTGTGGTATAAGGAAGCAAGTTAACTTTTGTTTGAGAATAAATGCATGAGATATAGAGTGTTTTCCTTGAATGGTGCTAGTCATGTCTGCAACAGTTAAATGTTATTGGTAAAACTGTGCAAGCCCTACGAGCCAAATCCTGAGTGACCAAGGTTTCCACATGCTCGTTAGTAAGTGTATTTTTGTGTATGTGTGCATGTGCATTCCTCCTTGCCTGCAGGTGGACTCAGCAGAGATTAAAATATTTCCAGAAAACAGCCTCATAGAACTTTGATTGAATCTGGGTTCTTCCACATGTTACCTGTGTGACCTTGAGAATGTTCCTTAGAATCAAAGAACTCTAGAAACAACGTAAACATTCCTGTTTTGATTAAATGTACACAAACGGCTTGCATTTGGTTTGAAAAATAGTAAGAATTCAATACTTATTTGTTGAAACAGATATCTCCACTCTCCAATTTATCATTTAAAAAGCTGACAGATTAGCTTTCACCAAACATTATGGTTTCATAATAGCAGAGTAGAGAAAATAAACGTGAGGCCATAAATGTAACAGAAATTCAGCCTCTTCCATCTGAAATGTGATCGAAAAACAAGTTATATGATATCATTTTGTGACATTTTATGTGCATGTCTCACATCACTCTGGGCCTATACAGAGCTGCACTTCTACTGTTGTCTGTGATTCAAACCGCATTCCAAAGTATCATGCTCTCGGATGGCAACTTTGGATAAAGAACCACAGTGATAACCACCCAAGGGTAGGACAGCACATATGGAAAGAATGCCACAGCAATGGAAGTTTTCCATTAAATACCAAAATGTATGCAAAATCATTTAAAATTATTCATGAGATGAAACTAAGTTTAAGTAACAGACTTTTTTAAAAAATTTTTATTGGAGTATAGTTGATTTACAATGTTGTGTTAGTTTCAGGTATAGAGCAAAGTGAATCAGTTATACATATACATATATCCACTTTTTTTTTTTTTAAGATTCTTTTCCCATATAGGCCATTACAGAATATTGAGTAGAGTTCCCTGTGCTATACAGCAGGTTCTTATTAGTTATCTATTTTATATATAGTACTGTGTATATGTCAATGTGGTGGGCGTCCAAATTAGGACTACCTTTCCTCTTGAATCTGTAATTACAAACAACAGCCAGATCTCACTGCTGGTCATGATGGCTACCGATTTGAGGAGACCTTCCATCTTGATGCGGAGGGAACATTACCACATGCCAAATATCAAACTCGTTGCCACCTCATTCATTCTTCTTCAATGCCAACAACTATCAAGGACTGTCAGATTAGGAAAATGAGGTTCAGAAAGTTCAATTTATTTACGTCAAGATAAAGGCTGTTAATCTAGGTCTGTCTAACTCTAAAACCGATACTGAATAGCTCACTACTATATAGCAATCATTGAATGGAATCAAAGTGATTGAGTTGTAATTGTTATCTTCACTTACCACTGGAAGAACCAGCTTCAAGTTCACTGTGAAGTGGTCAGAGATGTTCCCCTATACTCCTTATTATACCCTCCTATTCCTATGACTCTGGGGTCCCATTTCTCCCAGTTTGCAAATTGTTCCATTCAAACACTCAGTTGGCTTGCTGGGTGGAAAAGAAAGTTCTATTAAACTATTAACGACCTATCATGTTGCTCCCTTCTGACTTGTAAACTATGAGTAGGTTTCTTCTGGACTCATTTTTTTAAAAGTTTCCAGAAGATATTTTTAAAATTTTCTTTGAGATACGAAGAGACAGCTTACTAATAGTGAAATTAAAGGAACGGTGACATAAGATAGGGTAAATTTTGTGAAAGATGAGATTTCCTGATGTATCTGTATTATATTTGTAATATTCAGTGCACTTACTTACAAGTGAGAATCAAAATTGACCCTACGTTAGGTGTTTTGAGTAGGGAAAAAGAAATGTCCATTTTGTGTATCTTCAAGAGCTTGGTGATTTTTAGCACATGACTTGCATGTGCCCTTGTTTATCATTATTTGTAATCTTCCCACTGGAAATTATATAACTCTCCTAACACTGAAGCTACTCAAATTAAAAGTATCTGTAAATGATTACACTTTTTGCAAGCAAGGTGTGCTATAAATACTATTCTTGCAGTTTAAAAAGTCAAGTACTATCTGTAAAAAACTTTGCCATTGTTTCCACTATTAAAAAACATTTTATGTGATCTGGTGGTTAAGTCAGATTTTGGATTTAATATCTATTAATTCCATAAAAGACAGAACTATTCCCCAAACTGGTGATGATCAGATGGATAATATGAGAACTTCTCTCAATTGTGTCTTTCAGTGAGAAAGTGTATCCTCTCATGTGTCATTATAAAGGGCACCTTTAATTCCCTTTCCCCTATCTTCTTGGTATTTACATTTGTAACATTGCCCCATAATTGTATTTTATAAAGCCCAAGACTCATTTAAATGTCAGAAAATTATGCCAAAGGGATTTCATTTACCACTGTGTAGGGGATAGAGTTATACAACCCTTATTAATGCTAATGGAAGTTCATGAATAAATCTTCAAGAATACAGAGAAAAATGTATCCCAAGAAGGACATGAAATGAAGACAATAGGCTCACTAGAGAAAAATTAAATGGCAGTTTGATTTTTTGAGCTAATACCTCATAAAAATAGAAGTCACTTGCACTTAAAATCACTTAAGAATAGTGATTTCTTTAGTGAGAATTCACATACCTCTGACAACTTAACTCATATAATTTGCACAAATAACGAATTTCATTATTGGCAATTACCTATGGTTTTCCAATATGTGATGACCTGAGGACCATTTATATAGTACCCTGGTTCCTTGTTATTGTCATTGAATGAATATCTAGGTGATAAAACATGTTGTTATAAATAAATCAACATGAAATCCTATGGTTGTAGTTTTAATACTACAAATTAGAAGGTACTGCTTATATGAACTTCCAGAGATACTAGAAGAAGAATGAAACATTTTTATATGGTTTATTGGCAAATGGTAGAGCTATATATTTTTTAAAATATGGTGGGAGTCTTTTAAAACTAAAATATAATTATAAATATTATAAAAGTTATTCTCTTTAGGTTTTTAATATGTTAAAAAGCTATTAACTGTTAAGATTCAAACTTTTTATTTTGGATGATTCTTGTATTTATGTTTTTTCAGTTTAGAACTAAATTGTTTTTGTGGAGCAATTGAGATTTTTTTCCATAGCTGATTTTGGTGTTTCATTATTTTAACAGAGGGGTCTTCATACGCAATGAAAATGAAAGTATATTTAATGTCATATTTATGCATATTAATGTACTCACATTTATTGAAATTGAGTCTATATTAATTTATTAACATTTACTAAAATTGCATTTTCTAAATATGTCAATAAAAATGAATGACCTTTGAATACAGAATAGTTTCTACTAAAAAAAGTTTGAGTCACTTAGTTTCTGTCAAAATAATGGATAATTTAATATTTCAATTCTTAGGACTATATACATACTGTCCATTTTCCTATTCAATTTGCCTTTATGAAATAGAAGTTTGCTACATAATACACCTCAACGTTTAAATGTTATCTCTATAAACAGATTAATAATAACTTATAAGATAGGTTAGGTGCAGAAGAGCTTTATTAAAATACATCTGTGAAGATGAGGTTTTAACTCTCTTAAATGATGACAATAGCAACAACAAAACAAAATATTTCAACTGCAAGAACACAATACACCTACAACATATTTTAGGTTTATATTTTTGAATATATTATTTGAACTTTTTAAATATAAATTGAACTTAGCCCTGAACGTATATATTGTTTGCTAAGATTCACCATTATCACACCCATTGATTTGCTTCTTAATATAAGAGAAGCAAAGTAGTAGGAGAACAGGGATGTCAGATGTCATCTGGAGCCACCATTCATGAAATGCTTGTACTTAAAGCTCAAAATATGATGACTCCTAGGCACCTCACACCCTAACTTTCCATAGTCCAGACTTGTTGATGGTACTACAAGTTCAAGGGGAAG
Organism: Orcinus orca; assembly: GCF_937001465.1. Classification (NCBI taxonomy): domain Eukaryota; kingdom Metazoa; phylum Chordata; class Mammalia; order Artiodactyla; family Delphinidae; genus Orcinus; species Orcinus orca. The sequence goes on from NC_064563.1 coordinate 24,605,213, forward strand.
AAAAAGGCATCATATATAAAAGACCATTGTGAAAACACATATTACCTGATACCCAGAACAACATAGTGAAAAGAGAAAGGGTTTTAGGGTCAGACAGCCTGCCTTGAATCTTAGATTAAGTACTTAGTAGCTGTGTCACCTTAAGTACATACTTACACTTACTGAGCTTCAGTTTCCTCATCTTGTATATATATTGGACAAATAATATCAACCTTACAAAGTGATTAAATATACAGATCATTTGTTAAAAGCTTTTAACATAGTAGGTAACCATTACTTAACAATTATTATTCAAGTATGTGCTGATTGTACATAGTAGTGGATGGCTGCTTGATAGTATCAACTTCCCTAATGAGATCAACACTTACCAAATTGACATCAGCTCCATCTGAATTCATGGAGTTTTACATTTTTCCACCTTTATTTCCCACCTCTGAAATACCTCTGACTTATGCAATGAGATCAGCACCTGATTCAACAACATCATACATGGCAATCTTCTCTTTGTTGTTTCCAGAGTCTGATTTCCCATGCTACTTCTGAATGGCACCTCAGATAGCTGGAGGAATAGCCACTTATCCTGAAACTCCCAAGTGAGTACTTTTGGCATGATCCAACAGAGTACTCATTACACTCAAGCTGTTGAAATCAGGAGTAGAATAGTCAACTATTGAATGACTGATAGGAATAGAAATCAGTGGACTATATTTTAGAAAATAGTGAACCCTCTAGCTCCAAATCTCTCTTACCAAGAAAAGAAAAAGAAAAAAATATCCTCCATCCTGGAACCCAAGACACCACACACTTTAACAGCCCAAGTGAGCTCGCTTAAGATGGATGAGGATAGAGAGTGAATCCACTTGAAACCTGGTTTGCCCACTGCAGAGCTACTTCAGTATCTTTTTTAAAGGGAAAAATCAGTACACTGGGTCTGTCATTGCTTAGATAAACAGAATGTTCATAGTGGCAGTCTCAGCCTGTTACCAATGCACTATTTATACAACAGACCTCACTCAAGGTCATTGCCATCAATCGCAGTCACTGCACATGAATCCATCTTCTTATGGGTCTTATATCAGTATTCCTAATTGCTTTACCATTTCTCAGTCCACTTAATTACAAGGGGGGTGCTTTTTGTTGTTGGTTCAACTGTCCTATGAAGCCAAGTGTGGAACCCTGTAATACCGCAAGGAAATAAGTAGTAATGTGCATAACATTTCATCCACACTTTAAGAGTATACTTTACAAACCAAATCTTCAGCTTTCTCATGAGTCTTATTTCCCTTTTTCCCAAGAAGATATAATCACAACAAAATTCTTTAAGAACTCTCCCATAATCTCTTTGATGTAGGAAACAGTCCAGCTGCAATTTATTCCCTCTTTCTTTTATCTCCTGGGAAAAGGAGAAGCTGGCTGGTTTAACCTAGTCCTAGCCTTTATCACAGAGAAAAAAAAATGTTTCCTAAAGGATGAAATAGGGTGATGGAGAAATTTCTCCCTGAATGCCGATGCAAGATTCTGTCTTGTCCTTCTAAGTATCATACCTAATGTATTTTACAGAAATCTATAATATCCCAACACTGGTTTTTAGATTCAACAGAATAGGCATATCTCCTTTACTGTGAAGGTTTTAATGCAAAAAGGAATACAATGAGATCTTTCTTCTAGAAATCACTGCTTGCTTCACACAGATCATTACTCTTATAAAGGGATAGTGGCTGGAAGCTTGTACCAGATTCATACAAGAAAAGCTCTTAGGGGGTAAAACAGGTGTTTATGCATTAGCAGAGCAATGGGTGATGAGAGCTGGTGAGAATGTACAATTATTAGGCCAGTAGCATGGGTTCTAATACATGTGATCAATAGTAAAAAGTGATCATATGATAGGTAATCATTTTTTCATTCAGTAATCTTCTTTTCAATGATACTTTATGGGTATAACTTCATTGTTAGTTTTAATTTGCTTTGTCTATATTATAAGAGCAATGCATACACTAGATAGCAAAATTTGTCAATGTTAAATAAGATCTATCCCCCCCTAAAAGTTGACACTTTTACAACAGTTCCATCCTTTACTTCTACACTTCTAAATCTTTGCTAAATGTATATATACATTTATTTTCATTTTTATTCTATTATAACCCTTATATTTGTATGTAACACACTTAAACATCTATTTCTTTACTCAAATATTTTTAGAGAATTGAGTTTTAAAAAGAAAGAAGAGAGAAGGAAGAAGCATAATGGATTTATTTATTTTACATATTCTTTATTAACATACTTGCTTGCTTGTTTGTTTTCTTGTGTACTCTCTTAATAGCTACCTTCAGTTTATGCCCAAGGGCCTCTAGCTTACTTAACTGTTTGTTATAAAGAACCCATTTTTTAAAGGAATTTTCTGGAAGTTCAAAGAATTCCTATTTTAATTTGTATCAACTGCTTTCTAGGCCAGTTTCACAGTTTTCATCTTAGAATTGTACTTTCTTTTGATTTCCTAGGTGAGGCCCTGTTTCTTGGTGGCCCTGAACTCGCCACAACAGCTGTACTACTTAAGAAAAGGCCTGTGAGTGGTAGGCACAATATCTGAGCTCTTGTATGTCCAAATTAAGTCTATTTTACTCTCATGCTTGATTGATGGTTTGGCTGATATTCTGATTCCTCTGTGTTCAGTTTGTCCATCATGGTCCATGTTTTTTGTGTTGCTGTTTTTCTCTTCTCTGGTTGCTCTCCATCACCCATTTATGTTTGTCAATGAAGGATTCTGTTACTTAACATTCATTGGTAAAGTGGATGTTCTCTCTAGAAATGTATTTTATAGCTCTTAAGGGGTTTTAAAATATCCTCCACTTTAGAATCTCAACAGCTCTTAAATCCCTTTTTTTATATCAATATATGTTTTTTATGATATCCTCTTTTTCATTATAAGATTTTGTAGAAACATCCATATCATTTTATAAAGGATTAGACTACATCTTTTTTCCATTTCTACTGGGCCTACCCCCTGTTATCAATGTTCATAAATTCGTGCAGTGATTTTGGAATGGCCTCTTCACTGGTCTCTTTGTCACTGGCCAGCATCTATTTATTTCAAGTTAGAAAATAGCTAAACATTTTAGAAAATAATACACTGAGCCTTCCATATCCATTCCTATAGTGAAATAAAGAGAGCAGATGCGAAAGGTCATTCACTTTTCTCACATTAACTTAAATTCCTTTGGAATCCTTGCACTACATTAATAAATACAGATCACTAAGGTATATTGACCTGAGAACATATAAATATTTAACGCAGTTTCTTTCAGACATGGTTTCAAGTGGGAAAGATTGGCATTAAAAATGAGAAACTGTATATTGGAAAAAGGTACATTATAGCTGCCCAACTAACTACTGTTTTCCATTAGAAACAAGTGAAAAAGAACTAGATGCTCAAGTAACCGCTTAAAGGATTTCGTTCCTAGTAGCCTGAGGAAGTGTTATAATTACTCTGTTAGGGGGTTCCATTGGAGGACTACAGAGTTTTACTCAGGTCTATTTCCAAAATAATTTTTGGATTTAAAAGTAGAATAACTCAATAATTGTCATTCTCACTGGGAGTCATTCCAGGTCCCCCGAAGCTTCCATATAAAGACAGGAGCTAAAAAACAATGAATAAAATAATCCTTTTAAATCTTTCTCTTGATTGTAAGCAGTTCAATTTCTTCCAGAGGTAGATTACTATGAAAAAAATTCTAAGTTAAGCTTCCTCAACATGTCTTGCTCCTGGGATCTCTAGAAATATTTTAGAATATTCTATTTTGACATTTATTGAAATGTACCTACATTATTTTAAATTGTCCAACATCTTTTGCCCCTTCCTCTGGTAGTAACACCTCACTTTGTCTGGGAGAACTGCTTCTCCCCACTCCAGCAACGTGGAGGGTTCTATCCTATAGCCACTTGACCCCTGCTCAAAGGTTACATAAGTAGTTGAGACTGTGTTATCATTGTGTCCTTCAACTCTGAGTCAGTATTTACCATGTCGTCAGAATCTTTCCCTGGGATTTTTCTTAAGTCCTTTTTGGTTATAGATCTATACATACATGAATACAAGGCATGCCAGTTTGAGAGACTGAAAACAGTACTATGAAGGAAGAAGAAATGTGAGGTTAAACAAGGCTTTGCTGGCAGTAAGCTGTGTCTAGGCCTCTCCAGCTCTTGCGGAGTTTCTGCTTCTCCTGAATCATTCTATAACTTTCATTGCATGAATTACCCCAGTTTCCTACCAATAAATCCTCTATTTTCTGATTTTCAAATAAAAATACTTTCTAACATAGAAATCATACTGTCTAGACATCTGATGTTACTAAATGTACTACATTTTGGAGTGCTATGTATGATATTATCAAAATCATAGAGTAGGATGTCAACCTCAAAGGGTCAGGAATATTTTAAATATTTATAAATGTAAGAATTACATAACAATCTGGAGATTGTGCTTAGAATATGTTACTTCCACATATAGAAATAATAGCTGTTTATCAAAAACAAGCATTAGGATTAGTGCTTGATATTCACTGCTTTGAGTTGTATCTGTATTTGTATGAAGTACATACAAAACTTTATTAGCTAACTGTGAAATAGTTTTATGTAATTATATATCTGTGGTTACTAAAGGAACTGTTATAATTTTCTTATTTCTGCTGTTGTTATTTCATTCCTAAAAAGTTGAGAACGAACTTCTATGCTGATACACAGAACTCATTTTACCATTTTTCCAAATATGATTTAACAGTGTTTAAATATTCTTATCTCCAACTTGTTGTAATGACCTCAAAATTAGCTGTTCTAATAATTGTTTATGTTACTTAGAGAAATTTAACAAAGCCTGGAACACAGGCACTGAGTAAATGTTTAAGTATGACTTTTAAGCCACATGCTTAGACTTTGGAGACATGAGAAATGGTAATTGTTTTTTCCTAGTACATTGCCATTTTCTGGGGATAATGTAAATCTGAAAAATACACTACATATATAGGTAGTCCTCTCCCACCATAAATATTTCATACCAAACAAGGAAGGGAGAATAATCTTATAGAAGGTAAAATTCCAAAAGAAAAAGTTAGTAAGAAATAAAAAAAGTCTATTATTGTTATTATTTTTTTAACATCTTTATAGAAGTGTAATTGCTTTACAATCGTGTGTTAGTTTCTGCTTTTTAACAAAGTGAATCAGTTATACATACACATATGTTCCCATATCTCTTCCCTCTTGTGTCTCACTAGCTCCCACCCTCCCTATTCCACCCCTCAAAGTTGTCACAAACCACCAAGCTGATCTCCCAGTTCTATGCGGATGCTTCCCACTAGCTATCTATTTTACGTCTGGTAGTGTATATATGTCCATGCCTCTCTCTCACTTTGTCACAGCTTACCCTACCCCCTCCCCATATCCTCAAGTCCATTCTCTAGTAGGTCTGTCTTTATTCCCATCTTAACCCTAGGTTCTTCATGACCTTTTTTTTTTTTTTTTTACTTAGATTCCATATATATATGTTAGCATGTGGTATTTGTTTTTCTCTTTCTGACTTACTTCACTCTGTATGACAGACTCTAGGTTCATCCACCTCACTACAAATAATTCAATTTTGTTTCTTTTATGGCTGAGTAATATTCCATTGTATATATGTGCCACATCTTCTTTATCCATTCATCTGTTGATGGACACTTAGGTTGCTTCCATCTCCTGGCTATTGTAAACAGAGCTGCAATGAACATTTTGGTACATGACTCTTTTTGAATTATCGTTTTCTCAGGGTATATGCCCAGTAGTGGGATTGCTGGGTCGTAAGGTCGTTCTATTTTAGTTTTTTAAGGAACCTCCATAATTTTCTCCATAGTGGCTGTAACAATTTACATTCCTACCAACAGTGCAAGAGTGTTCCCTTTTCTCCACACCCTCTCCAGCATTTATTGTTTCTAGATTTTTTGACGATGGCCATTCTGACCGGTGTGAGATGATATCTCATTGTAGTTTTGATTTGCATTTCTCTAATGATTAATGATGTTGAGGATTCTTTCATGTGTTTGTTGGCAATCTGTATATCTTCTTTGGAGAAATGTCTATTCAGATCTTCTGCCCATTTTTGGATTGGGTTGTTTGTTTTTTTTGTTATGGAGCTGCATGAGCTGCTTGTAAATTTTGGAGATTAATCCTTTGTCAGCTCCTTCATTTGCAAATATGTTCTCCCATTCTGGGGACTGTCTTTTGCTCTTGTTTATGGTTTCCTTTGCTGTGCAAAAGCTTTTAAGTTTCATTAGGTCCCATTTTTTATTTTTGTTTTTATATCCATATCTCTAAGAGGTGGGTCAAAAAGGATCTTGCTGTGATTTATGTCATAGTGTGTTCTGCCTATGTTTTCCTCTAAGAGTTTGAGAGTTTCTGGCCTTACATTTAAGTCTTTAATCCATTTTGAGTTCATTTTTGTGTATGGTGTTAGGGAGTGTTCTAATATCATACTTTTCCATGTACCTGTCCAGTTTTCCCAGCACCACTTATTGAAGAGGCTGTCTTGTCTCCACTGTATATTCTTGCCTCCTTTATCAAAGATAAGGTGACCATACGTACGTGGGTTTATCTCTGGTCTTTCTATCCTGTTCCATTGATCTATATTTCTGTTTCTGTGCCAGTACGACACTGTCTTGATTACTGTAGCTTCATAGTATAGTCTGAAGTCAGGAAGCCTGATTCCTCCAGCTCCATTTTTCTTTCTCAAGATTGCTTTGGCTATTCTGGGTCTTTTGTGTTACCATACAAATTGTGAAATTTTTTGTTCTACTTCTGTGAAAAATACCATTGGTAGTTTGATAGGGATTGCATTGAATCTGTAGATTGCTTTGGGTAGTAGAGTCATTTTCACAATGTTGATTCTTCCAATCCAAGAACATGGTATATCTCTCCATCTATTTTCATCATCTTTAATTTCTTTCATCAGTGTCTTATAATTTTCTGCATACAGGTCTTTTGTCTCCTTACATAGATTTATCCCTAGATATTTTATTCTTTTTGTTGAAATGGTAAATGGGAGTGTTTTCTTAATTTCACTTTCAGATTTTTCATCATTAGTGTATAGGAATGCAAGAGATTTCTGTGCATTAATTTTGTATCCTGCTACTTTACGAAATTCATTGATTAGCTCTAGTAGTTTTCTGGTAGCATCTTTAGGATTCTCTATGTATAGTATCATGTCATCTGCAAACAGTGACATCTTTACTTCTTCTTTTCTGATTTGGATTCTTTTCATTTCGTTTTCTTCTCTGATTGCTGTGGCTAAAACTTCCAAAACTATGTTGAATAACAGTGGTGAGACTGGGCAACCTTATTTTGTTCCTGATCTTAGTGGAAATGGTTTCAGTTTTTCACCATTGAGGACAATGTTGGCTGTGGGTTTGTCATATATGGCCTTTATTATGTTGAGGAAAGTTCCCTCTATGCCTACTTCCCACAGGGTTTTTATCATAAATGGATGTTGAATTTTGTTGAAAGCTTTCTCTGCATCTATTGAGATGATCATACGGTTTTTCTTCTTAAATTTTTTATATGGTGTATCACATTGATTGATTTGCGTATATTGAAGAATCCTTACATTCCTGGGAGGAACCCCACTTGATCATTGGTGTATGATCCTTTTAATGATCCTGCTGTTGGATTCTGTTTCCTAGTATTTTGTTGAGGATTTTTGCATCTATGTCCATCAGTGATACTGGTCTGTAGTTTTCTTTTCTGGTGACATCTTTGTCTGGTTTTGGTATCAGGGTGATGGTGGCCTTGTAGAATGAGTTTGGGAGTGTTCCTCCCTCTGCTATATTTTGGAAGAGTTTGAGAAGGATAGGTGTTAGCTCTTCTCTAAATGTTTGATAGAATTCACCTGTGAAGCCTTCTGGTCCTGGGCTTTTGTTTGATGGAAGTTTTAAAATCACAGTTTCAATTTCAGTGCTTGTGATTGGTCTGTTCATATTTTCTATTTCTTCCTGGTTCAGTCTCAGCAGCTTGTGCATTTCTAACAATTTGTCCATTTCTTCCAGGTTATCCATTTTATTGGCATAGAGTTGCTTGTAGTAATCTCTCATGATCCTTTGTATTTCTGCAGTGTCAGTTGTTATTTCCCCTTTCTCATTTCTAATTCTATTGATTTGAGTCTTCTCCCATTCTTTCTTGAAGAGTCTGGCTAATGGTTTATCAATTTTGTTTATCTTCTCAAAGAACCAGCTTTTAGCTTTATTGATCTTTGCTATCGTTTCCTTCATTTCTTTTTCATTTATTTCTGATCTGATTTTTATGATTTCTTTCCTTCTGCTAAATTTAGGGGTTTTTTGTTCTTCTTTCTCTAATTGCTTTAGGTGCAAGGTTAGGTTGCTTATTTGAGATATCTCCTGCTTCTTAAGATAGGATTGTATTGCTATAAACTTCCCTCTTAGAACTGCTGTTGCTGCATCCCATAGGTTTTGGGTAGTCGTGTTTTCATTGTCATTTGTTTCTAGGTAGTTTTTGATTTCCTCTTCGACTTCTTCAGTGATCTCTTGGTTACTAAGTAGTGTATTGTTTAGCCTCCATGTGTTTGTATATTTTACAGATACTTTCCTGTAATTGATATCTAGTCTTATAGTGTTTTGGTCAGAAAAGATACTTGATACGATTTCAATTTTCTTAAATTTATCAAGGCTCAATTTGTGACACAAGATATGATCTATCCTGTAGAATGTTCCATGGGCACTTGAGAAAAATGTGTATTCTGTTGTTTTTGGATGGAATGTCCTATAAATATCAATTAAGTCCATCTTGTTTAATGTATCATTTAAAGCTTGTGTTTCCTTATTTATTTTCATTTTGGATGATCCGTCCATTAGTGAAAGTGGGGTGATAAGGCCCCTACTATGATTGTGTTACTGTTGATTTCCCCTTTTATGGCTGTATCTGCCTTATGTATTGAGGTGCACCTACATTGGGTGCATAAATATTTACAATTGTTATATCTTCTTCTTGGACTGATCCCTTGATCATTATATAGTGTCCTTCTTTGTCTCTTGTAATATTCTTTATTTTAAACTCTGTTTTGCCAGATATGGAAATTGCTACTCCAGCTTTCTTTTGATTTCCTTTTGCATGGAATATCTTTTTCCATCCCCTCACTTTCAGTCTGTATGTTTCCCTAGGTCTGAAGTAGGTCTCTTGTAGAGAGTAGGTCTCTTGTAGCATATATATGGGTCTTTTATGTGTATCCAATCAGCCAGTCTGTGTCTTTTGGTGGGAGCATTTAATCCATTTACATTTAAAGTAATTATCCATATGCATGTTCCTGTTCCCATTTTCTTAATTGTTTTGGGTTTGTTACTGTAGGTCTTTTCCTTCTCTTGTGTTTCCTGCCTAGAGAATTTCCTTTAGCATTTGTTGTAAAGCTGGTTTGGTGGTGCTGAACTCTCTCAGCTTTTGCTTGTCTGTAAAGGTTTTAATTTCTCCATCAAATCTGAATGAGATCCTTGCTGGGTAGAGTAATCTTGGTTGTAGGTTTTTCTCCTTCATCACTTTAAATATGTCCTGCCACTCCCTTCTTGCTTGCCGTTTCTGCTGAAAGATCAGCTGTTAACCTTATGGGGATTCCCTTGTGTCTTATTTGTTGTTTTTCCCTTGCTGCTTTTAATATGTTTTTTTGTATTTACTTTTTGATAATTTGATTAATATGTGTCTTGGCATGTTTCTCCTTGGATTTATCCTGTATGGGACGCTCTGTGCTTCCTGGACTTGATTAACTATTTCATTACCCATATTAGGGAAGTTTTCAACTATAATCTCTTCAAATATTTTCTCAGTCCCTTTCTCTTTCTCTTTTTCTGGGACCCCTATAATTCGAATGTTGGTGCGTTTAATTTGGCCCAGAGGTCTCTGAGACTGTCCTCAGTTCTTTTCATTCTTTTTCCTTTATTCTGCTCTGCAGTGGTTATTTCCACTATTTTATCTTCCAGGTCACTTATCCCTTCTTTTGGTTCAGTTATTCTGCTATTGATCCCTTCTAGAATATTTTAAAATTCATTTATTGTGTTGTTCATCATTGCTTGTTTCCCGTTTAGTTCTTCTAAGTCCTTGTTAAATGTTTCTTACATTTTCTCTATTCTATTTCCAAGATTTTGAATCACACTTACTATCATTATTCTGAATTCTTTTTCAGGTAGACTGCCTATTTCCTTTTCATTTGTTAGGTCTGGTGCGTTTTTATCTTGCTCCTTCATCTGCTGTGTGTTTTTCTGTCTTCTCATTTTGCTTATCTTACTGTGTTTGGGTTCTCCTTTTCGCAAGCTGTAGGTTCGTAGTTCCCATTGTTTTTGGTGTCTGTCCCCAGTGGCTAAGGTTTGTGTAGGCTTCCTGGTGGAGGGGACTTGTGCCTGTGTTCTGGTGGATGATGCTGGATCTTATCTCTCTGGTGGGCAGGTCCACGTCTGGTGGTGTGTTTTGGGGTGTTTATGGCCTTATTATGATTTTAGACAGCCTCTCTGGTAATGGCTGTGTTCCTGTCTTGCTAGCTGTTTGGCATAGGGTGTCCAGCACTGTACCTTGCTGGTAGTTTTGTGAAGCTGGGTCTTGGCGTTGAGATGAAGATCTCTGGGAGATTTTTGCCGTTTGATATTACGTGGAGCTGGGAGGTCTCTTGTTGACCAGTGTCCTGAAGTTGGCTCTCCCACCTCAGAGGCACAACACTGACTCCTAGCTGGAGCACCAAGAAACTTTCATCCACACGGCTCAGAATAAAAGGAAGAAAAAAAATTAAGAGAAAGAAAGAAACAAACAAACAAACAAAGAGGAGAGGGAGAGAGAGAGAGAGAGAGAGAGAGAGAGAGAGAGAAAGGATAAAATAAAGATAAAATAAAGTTATTAAAATAAATAATATTATGAAAAAAATTTTTTTAAGTATAAAAAAAAGAAAGAAAAAAAGAACAGATGGACAGAATCCTAGGACAAATGGTGAAAGCAAAGCTATACAGACAAAATCTCACTAGAAGCATACACATACATATTCACAAAAAGAGCAAAAGGGGTAAAAATAATATATCTTGCTCCCAAAGTCCACCTCCTCAATTTGGGATGATTCGTTGTCTATTCAGGTATTCCACAGATGCAGGGTACAACAAGTTGACTGTGGAGGTTTAATCCACTGCTTCTGAGGCTTCTGGGAGAGATTTCCCTTTCTCTTCTTTGTTTGCACAGCTACTGGGGTTCAGCTTTGGATTTGGCCCCACCTCTGCACGTAGGTCACCTGAGGGTGTCTCTTCTTCGCTCAGAAAGGATGGGGTTAAGGGAGCAGCTGATTCGGGGGCTCTGGCTCACTCAGGCCAGGGGGAGGGAGGGGTACGGAGTGCCAGGTGAGCCTGCGGTGGCAGAGGCCGGCATGACGTTGCACCAGCCTGCGGCATGCCATGCGTTCTCCTGGGGAAGTTGTCCGTGGATCACAGGACCCTGGCAGTGGCAGGCTGTACAGGCTCCCGGGAGGGGAGGTGTGGATAGTGACCTGTGCTTGCACACAGGCTTCTTGGTGGCTGTAGTCTTAGCATCTCATGTCCATCTCTGGGGTCCACGCTGACAGCCGCAGCTCGCGCCCGTTTCTGGAGCTCCTTTTAAGCAGCGCTCTTAATCCCCTCTCCTCGCGCACCAGGAAACAAAGAGGCAAGAAATAGTCTCTTGCCTCTTCGGCAGGTCCAGACTTTTTCCCAGACTCCCTCCCAGCTATCCATGGCACACTAGCCCCCTTCAGGCTGTGTTCATGCCACCAACCCCAGTCCTCTCCCTGGGATCCGACCAAAGCCCGAGCCTCAGCTCTCCCAGCCCCCGCCCATCCTGGCAGGTGAGTAGACAAGCCTCTCGGGCTGGTGAGTGCTGGTCGGCACCAATCCTCTGTGTGGGACTCTCTCCACTTTGCCCTCTACCCTCTTGTTGTTGCGCTCTCCTCCGTGGCTCCAAAGCTTTCCCCGTCACCACCCGCAGTCTCCACCCACAAAGGGGCTTCCTAGTGTGTGGAAACCTTTCCTCCTTCACAGCTCCCTCCCACTGGTGCAGGTCTCATCCCTATTCTTTTGTCTCTGTTTATTCTTTTTCCTTTTGCCCTGCCCAGAAACGTGGTGAGTTTCTTGCCTTTTGGGTGGTATGAGGTCTTCTGCCAGCATTCAGTAGGTGTTCTATAGGAGCAGTTCCACGTGTAGATGTATTTCTGATGTATCTGTGGGGAGGAAGGTGATCTCCGTGTTTTAGTCTAACACCATTTTCTCCTGGTCCCCTTATTATTATTATTCTAAAGAGCAAAGTGGTGTATAAAGGTGTCAAAGAACTCTTTTAGGCAGAAAAGTTAAAAGTAAGTAAAAGAACAGATACAAGCACCAAAAATAAAGTGCAAGGCAACTCCATTTTGTAGACAAATAGTCAGAAATATTTTATTGTCACCTTTTCATGGCAAAATTTATGTGTCGTTTCTTAATGAATTAGTTTAAGAAATGTATCTTTTATTCTGCAACTCACTGTGGTTAAAAATGAGTTCTATTTTGGATTTAAAATCACAATTTTTCCAATCTGTGTTTTATGAAGATTTCCAACTCAAGAAGGAGAAACATGTAACAATGCTTCTCTAAACACGTATGTGAGCTGTCATCTCACACGTCTCTCTCTGCTCCTCTATTCTATTTCCCTTTCATTGTATTTTCTTTACTTCTGTGGGAAGCTATGGCGGTCATGATGGCAGCAACAACAGTAGATAAAGCTTGTAAGGAACACTGATGGCTCAGGTCATAGAGGAAACATGAGAAGGGATAATGTGATAAGGCAGGTAAGTTACAGCTTAGAAGGAAGAAAAGCACCAGAAGAGCTCAAGCTGTTCCAGCTCTGAGCTATTTGTTTCCCACAGCAGGTAGCAGACACTTTGTGAGTGAGCCTTCAAATAATTTCCACCCCAGCATTTGAGCCACCCCTGCACACACTGAATGAAGCATAAATAAGCTTATCATTGCTAAGCCCTTCATAGAATGCAAATTCACAAAGAAAATGAATGTTGTTGTTAAACCACTAAGTTTGGGAGTGGTTTTTACACAACATTAGGTAAGTGGAACACAGGGGAAGAGTGATCTAAGTGACTACAGACTTTGCTTCAGAAATGATGAACGCCAAAAACATTTGAAAAAGCACATTTAAGGTTTTAAAGACAGAATGATCAACCCAGAATTATAGATGCAGGGAATACATTCCTCAAGAACATGATAAAATAAAGACATATTTAGGGGCTTCCCTGGTGGCGCAGTGGTTGGGAGTCCGCCTGCTGATGCAGGGGACACGGGTTCGTGCCCTGGTCCGGGAGGATCCCACATGCCGCGGAGCGGCTGGGCCCGTGAGCCATGGCCGCTGAACCTGCATGCCCGGAGCCTGTGCTCCGCAACGGGAGAGGCCACAACAGTGAGAGACCCACGTACAGAAAAATAAATAAATAAATAAAAACATATTTAGGTAAAAGAACATGAACATAATTTGTTCCCAGCAGAGCTGCAATACTAGAAATAGTAAATGTAGTTCTTCAGACTGCAATAGAAACTCAGATCTTTAAAGACAAATAAAAAGTATCAGAAATTTAAGTAAATTTGGCTGTATAAAACAAAAATTACCATCTTTTTAAAAGATATCATACCTTGGATAACTGTACCATAAAAGATGATAGGGTTGGAAAAAACAGGCTAGACAGTTGCAGGATTTTCTGCATTTTACATGAAAGTTTATAATATTAACTCTAAATGGACTGGAGAAATTAGAGGATTCAAAATATAATCCCTGGAGCAACCACTGAAAGTCATGTATAGCTAAAAATCAATAAATAACTAAAATAGAATTCTGAAAAAAAAATCCAAAATAAGTGAGAAAAAAGTACAGAGAAATAAAAAACAGAGGTGACAGGTCAAGTAAAATAATAAAAAATAAAATGTTAAACCTAAATACAGACATATCAGAAATTATATTGTATGTAAATTAATGATTGATATAATTAAAGGAGACAAAGGTGGCCAGAATGTATAAATAAAGAAAATGCAATTCCATGTTGTCAACATTTACTCTAAATATAAAATTCTCAGGTAAGTAAAAAATAAAATAAATAAATATATATATATATATATATATGACAAAGCCTCATTATTCACAGATCCTATATTTGTTAACTTGCCTACTACCCAATTTATTTGTAAGGCCCAAGTCAATACTTGCAGTACTTTCATGATCATTCATAGACGTGTGCAAAGCAGCAAAAAATTTTAGTCAACTTATAAACATATTCCCTGTTGAGGTAAAAACAAGGCCACTCTCTGCCTTCTTATATTAGCTCTCATACTACCAAACTAAATGACAATGAAAATACAGTGTATTCAAAGGAGTATTTCAGAAAAAAATAAGTTTAAGTGATTATTTTAGAACAAAAGAAGTTCTAAAAGAAGAGAAGTTTAAAGTATTGCTTTAAGGTGCTTGATAAGAAAAGTAAAGCTAAATAAGTAGAAAATAAGATATAGTAAAGATTATAACAGAAAGGAATGAAAGAAAAATAAATATATTAATAAATCTAAAAGCTGATTTCTTGAACAGATCAATACAATTGATATGTCTCTAGTTAAAGAGATTCAGTTGAGAGGGAGAGAGAGAAGATAAATCACCAAATCAAGAAAGAGAGATTATCACTACAGATCCTCCAGACATTAAGTGGATAACAAGAAAATATCATAAGTGGATAACAAGAAAATATCATACACAACACATTTGATACCTTACATGAAATGGGCAAATTCTTTGAAAAATACAACTATCCAAAAGTGATACAAATTAATCTACAGACCCAATAAATATCAATTAAAATTCTAGTAGATATTTTTGTAGAAAATAGCAAACTGGTGATAACATATTTATAGAAATGAAAACAACCTAGAAAAGTTTCCTAGTTTTGTAAAGGAGAATGCAGTTACAGGACTTCTACCTGAGTTCAAGACTCATTCTCTGGTTACAGTAATACAAGAGAATGTGGTATTGATAAAAATAAGGCACATGGATAAATGGAATAAAATAGAGTCCAGAAACAAACCCATACTGTAAGGTCACTTGATACTTGATAATAACACAGACAATTCAATGGGGGAAAAAGTCTTTTCAGTAAGTGGTACTGAAACAACTGGACATCTATGTTGTAGAAACCACAAGAAGAAATCTTTGCAACCTTGCAGTAGTTACAGAATTCTTAAGGAGGACACAAAAGCAAAGACCATAAGAGAAAAGATGATAAATTGGAATTATTCAAAGTTAAAATTTTACCCTGAAAAAGACAATAGTAAGAAAATTAAAAGACACTACACCAACTGAGAGAAATTTCTGCAACAAACATATCAGAAAAAAGACTTGGTTCCTGAAGATATTACAACTCAATAATACAAATCAAATAATAAATGGGCAAAATATAAGAATATGCATTTGACAAAAAAAGACATGAATATTCAGTAAGTGCAGGAAAAGGTTCAACATTATTTGTATCCAGGGAAACACAAATTGAACTATAAGACACTATTATGTATTCAATAGAATGGGCAAAATTTTAAAAACTGATGATAGTAGATGTTGACAAATATGTGGAATAGGTTGCTGCAGGGAATGTAATATGGTATATCCACTTTGGAAAACAGTAGCTATTTCTTTATGAAATGATCCACTAAGTCTACTCCTAGGTATGTATCCAAGAGATATAAAAAAGTCTAGACAAATTTTTATAGAAACTTTATTCATAGTAGTCCGACATTGGAAAAAACCCAAATGTCTTCCAACATGTGAATGACTAAAACAAAATGTGGTATACCCACTCAATGGAAAATTACTTGAAATAAAAGTAATGGACCATAGATATATGCAACAACATGAATAAATCTCAAAATCATTCTTTTTTTTTTTTTTTTTTGTGCGGTACGCGGGCCTCCCACTGCCGTGGCCTCCCCCACTGCGGAGCACAGGCTCCGGACACACAGGCTCAGCGGCCATGGCCCACAAGCCCAGCCACTCCGGGGCATGTGGGATCCTCCCGGACCAGGGCACGAACCCATGTCCCCTGCATCAGCAAGCGGACTCTCAACCACTGCGCCACCAGGGAAGCCCCTCAAAATCATTCTTAGTGAAAAATCTCTGACAAAAAGGAATACATACTACATGATTCAATATATACACATATATAATTCTTGAAGAGACAAACTCTATAGTGACAAAATGCAGATCCATCTTTGCCTAGCACTGAGGACAACAGGACTGATGAATTGTAAAGAATCACAAGGAAACTTTTGGGGAGCATACAAATTTTCTGTATCTGGATTGTGGTGTTGGTTTCACAGATACATACACCTAAAAAATGTTTTTTATTTATAAAATACAAATAAAGTTGATTTAAAATCGTATGTACAGTATACATACAATGGAATATTACTCAGCCTTAAAAAGTAAATTCTGACATATGCTACAACACGAATGAATCTGGAAAACATTATGTTAAGTGAAATAAGCCAGTCACAGAAAGACAAATTCTATATGATTCCACTTAAAAGAGGTACTAAAAGTAGTATTAATCATAAAGACAGACAGTAGAATGGTAATCGCCAGGGTCTGGGGGGAGGAGGGAATGGGGATTTATTGTTTAATGGGTATGAAGTTTCAGTTTTGCAAGACTAACTGGGTTCTGGAGATGGACAGTGGTGACAGCTGCACAACAATATAAATGTACTTAATACTACTAAACTGTACAATTAAAAATGTTAAGATGCAGAATTCCCTGGCAGTCCAGTGGTTAGGGCTCAGCGCTTTCATTGCTGGGACCCAGGTTCAATCCCTGGTTGGGGAACTAAGATCCTGCAAGCCGTGTGGCAGGGACAAAAAAAAAAATAGTTAAGATGGTGAAGTTTATATTTGTATTTTACCGCAGTAAATTGGAGAAAGATGTGTACAGTCACTGGCACAAGGAATAAGATTATTACATTGAATACTAATTATCATGTTGTCCATTACTGCATTTTGAGGTATATTTCTGATGGGAGAGGGTTTCCATTTGTGTACCAATGAGAAGTGAATTCTCTACTTAAAATTTTACACATCTCTTTATTAACTATCTAACTTATGATTCCAGATACCTCAAGCCTTGTTTCTTATTCACTACCCATGTACTTCCTTTGCCAGGCAGCTGGGGTACATTTTGATCCTGTACTGTTTCACCATGACACCTATTTTGTCATGATACCAGGTATGCTCTAGTAGATGGAATTAGTATTTCTGGAAGTCACACTTACATTCAATGACTTGCAGTTACTTAGCTATACTAAGAACCACATAAGTATATCCCACTAAACCAAAACCAAATTATCCTCAACTTATCTTTACCTTTGTCAGCATGAACTTTTGATATCACCAGGCAGGAGAGGAGCAAAAGGAGTCTCAGCTAACTATTGTTAAATATCCTAAATTTATAGTATTTATTTTTAAAATTGATGGACCTGTTTACATATCGAAAGTTCCACTCAAAATACCTCAGAAGGGGCCTGTGCACATGCAAGTGATGGACCTTGAAGCTTAAGCTTCATTAATTACCCCCCTAAAATCCACTTCTGATCATGCAAAACTAGACAAGTACTCCCATGCACTATAAAGAAAATCCCTGGAATTTAAGGGAATTACATAGATTTAGACAATGAAAATAGCAGCAGCAGCAGCTATGATGGACTAGAAAGTAGGGGCACTTCCCCCAATTTATAAGCACCACATTGAGATCTTTGTGTGACTCTGTCTAGTGAAAAAAATGAAGTTCCAATAATTACAACACCTTGTTACCAAAGCTACTGACCCAGAATCATACCCCTGCCCCTCCCTGGAACGGAAACCAATTACTCTTATCTAAGTTTCAGGAGGAAGCTGCAAGAAGAAAGAAAGCTAGAACCAACTAGGCCCAAGATGTTGGAAGATTTGACTTCCAGTAGACCTTGATCCTCATTATGCACGTATGGTAATATATTAGCATGCTAAATGACACATCCACCAGTGCCCTGACAGTTGAAGATTGCCATGACAACAACTAGAAAAGCCCATACAAGGACTGAAAAGAAGAGCTGCATCAGTTCCAGGTCCAAACCACACTCCTGTTCTCAGATAACTCATGAATATTCCTCCCACTCTTCCGAAATCCCTCCCTTTCACTTCAACCCTTCTATATATTTGATGTCTCCGCCTGAATTGGGTTGAGAAGTTGATTTGCAAACTAGGTTCCTGCTTCTCCATTCTTTGGCCACTGAATAAAGTTTGTGCTGTTCCAGTCTCAGCACTGGTTTCATTACTGGGAGCATGAATCCGATCAGAAAAAGAAACTTCCTGTCTGAGACAAGGGGTCTCTGCCCAGATGAGGACCCCAGGATGGGTCCAGTCAACAAATTCAGTAACAATCTGACTTGTCCACTAACTTGGGAAGTTGAGAGTTAGATCTAAGCTGACAAAATATTTCTGTTCCAGACCCCTATTGATAACTACAAATTGATAACCACACAATAAAAAATGAAATGAGCATAGTCCCTATTCCTGTGTTAATCAGTACTGGAAATACTCTCCCCTATTTTTGTTAAACAATACTGACAATAAGTGAAAATAACCTAGCTGTTTGTTCCAAGAAATATTTTCTCTTGAAAGATAAGACTGTGAACCAACTAAAGAGCTTATCAAAACTTACTCACTATGAATCAAGACCTTTTCCTTGCTGTGCTCTCCAACCCAAGGTTAGTATGTCTTAAACTTTGTTCAGTCATAAACTAGTTTCCTTCTTTGCAAGACATACCTGAAAACCGTCCAGTCTAGACTCTGAAATGCTACAATGTTCCCCCTGAATTCTCTCTCTGAAACATGATCAAAGTTCTGTCAAGGCGGTGTTCTCCCTTCCTGAAATGAATCTAATACACTTGGCTTTGCTTGATCAACAGTTTTTTCCAATAGGCTTTTTGGGAGTTGGCAGTTGACACAAGGAAAAACAATAAACAAATGACTGGGAGGTAGAAGGCACTTACAAGAAGTCCTCAGGTTTTAAGCAGGTGTCTTTTTCATTGAGATATTTTATTGTACACTCTCTCATGGAAGGAATTCAAACCAAAGGTTCAGCATGAATGGAACCCACATATAAAGCAGATAGGTACTGCTTGATTAAAGTTAGAACATGGATAAAAATAAGGACAAGTGTGAACTTTGCGTTTTTATGATATACAGAGTTGTACCACTCAGGAATTTAGTAAATGCTTCCTGTGGTATTGAATGCTTCTCTTATTGAGTAAAGGTAAGCAAGATACAGGATATAATAACTCCCCCCACCCGATTTTCCTATATTGATTAACTGCAAAAATTGTTTCAGTTATCTGTGTTTTAGTTTCCTCATCTGTATAATCACAACACTCTCTACCTCTAATTATGATGAAAAGATAGTATAACATAATTACAGTTTAAAAATCTTTCTCGATTCTACAAGAAACATTCAAAAGGAGTCTATGTTAAAACTGGATTTTCATTAAAAACAATGCTTCTTACTCCTGAAATAATTAATAAAGACACTTTATGCTATGATGAAATGTGGCTTCTCTAAGCACAGAAAAAAAATAAAAGTCTTTTAATTGAACTTTGGATTTTCAGAACTGAAAGAAATCAATTTTGCCAAGCTATTTGTATACACAAAGAATTCACAAACTGAAATTAGCTAAAGGTCAAGCATAAAATGAATCAGTTCTTAAATACTAATTAGTGCTTTACCAGAGATTGTATGAGAACATTTATGGATACAAAATTGAATAGTAGAGATTAAAAATGGAAAGTGCAGGTAGCTTTAATAATTTATTCCTCCCACACTAATAAGGATTCTATTTCATTTCTCAAACACAATTAAACAGTCTTCTCTTTCCCTCTCTTCTTCTATTTTTTTCCTTTGTGAATAAGACTGTTGATATAACTTTTAATTCATCTATGTTAATAACAAAAGGGGAAATATTCATAATTGAGCAGGGAAACATATTTAAATTTAAAAGCTTTTTTACTTGTTTATACACCACACTTCATTATCCTCACTATTATGTGTCAATGAAGTACTTTGTTCCAGAAAACAATGGGTTCTCCAAATACAGTCCTTTTATTAGATTCATTATTCCCCCATGGCTTGCCTTTAGCATAACAACTGCATTTATAGTTAAGGTCATTTGCATATATGACTTGAAAACTGAGATAATTGCAGTAACCTGTGAGAAGATTATTTTAGGATAATAAATTCCTTTAGGAACTATCTCATTTGTGTGGCCCAGTATGCTGACATCAGTTTCATGAGGTGTAAATACAGTAAGGTACAGACAAAGTCATAATATGCATATGGTTTTTTCCTGGAAAGGATCACAGGAACTGAAATCTCAGAGAAGCTGCAACTAGTTATGAAAAATAGAAATTTTGGGGGGAAGAGAAAATAAAATCCCCCAAAAAGGTTTTCTGATATTTCTTCCTACAGTCACTTGACCTGGAAGAAGAATAACTTGAACCCAGGTTTCCCAGATCCAATCTCTTTCCCCAACTGCCCCTCCCCCATTTTTAGAACAGTTTTAGATTTACAAAAAAACCCAGCAGATTGAACAGAGAGTTCCCATGTAGCAACCGTCCTCCACACACAGTTTCCTCTATTATTAACAACTTACATTAGAGCAATACATGATACATATGTTACAATAAACGAACCAGTATTGATACATTATTAACTAAAATCCATAGTTTACATTAAGGTTTGCTCTTTGTGTTACATGGGTCAATGAGTTTTGACAAATACATATTATCATATATCCACCATTCCAGTAGTATGCAGACTAGGTTACTACTGTAACCAGATGCTTCACCTGTTCATTCCTTATCCCCTCCAACCCTTGTCAGCCACTGATCTTTTCACTATCTCTATAATTTGCTTTCTTCATACAGTTAGAATCATAAAGTAAGTAGTGTCTTCAAGCTGGTTTCTTTCACTGAAATATACAAAATAAATTTCATGTATGAAATTTATTTTGAATTTAAAGTTTCTCCATTTTTTTTGTGGTTTGATAGCTTATTTTGTTTTACTTCTGAATAATATCCCATTGTATGGAGGTACTACAGTTTGTTTATCCATTCACCTATTGAGGAACATCTTAGTTGTTTCCAGTTTTGACAATTATAAACAAAGTTTCTATGAACATTAATGTGCAAATTTCTGTGGAGACATAAGTTTTCCAGTTAATTGGGTAGATATCTGGGAATACGATGAGTGAATTATATGATAATACGATGCTTAGCTTTGTAAGAAACTGCCAAACTGTCCTGCAAAGTGGCTGTACCATTCTGTATTCCTACTAGCAATGAATGACAGTTCTTTTGCTCTGCCTCCTTGACAGTACCTGGTATTGACAGTTTTTGAATTATAGCCATTCTAATAGGTATATGGCCGAGTCTCACTGTTTTCATTTCCAACTCCTTAATGACATATTATGACCATCTTTTGACAAGCTTATTTACCATCTATATATCTTCTTTGGTCAGGTGTCTATTCAGATCTTTTGTCTATTGTTTAATTTGGCTGTTTTTTAAATGTTGATTTTGGGGATTTTTTTGGTATATTTTGGATATAACTCCTTTATTAGATATATTCCGCAAATATTTTCTCCCAGTCTGTCTGTGACTCTTCTTTTCATTCTCTTAATAATGTCAGCCACAGAAAAATTTTTAGTTTTAATAAAGTCCAACTTACCAATTTTTTTCTTTCACAGATCACACTTTTGGTGTTATATCTAAAAAGTCGTTGCGGGTCTTCCCTGGTGGCGCAGTGGTTGAGAGTCCGCCTGCCGATGCAGGGGACACGGGTTCATGCCCTGGGCCGGGAAGATCCCACATACCACGGAGCAGCTAGGCCCGTGAGCCATGGCCACTGAGCCTGCGCGTCTGGAGCCTGTGCTCCGCAACGCGAGAGGCCACAACAATGAAAGGCACACGTACCACAAAAAAAAAAAAAAAAATCTTGAAAAAAAATAAAAAGTTGTTGCTAATCTCAAAGTCACCTAGACGTTCTTCTATGTTATTTTCTAGAAATTTTATAGTTTTGCATTTTACATTTAGGTTTATGATCCTTTTTAATTAATTTTAGCATATGGATATCAAATTGCTCTAGCACTATTTGTTGGAAATAATTTTGGTTTTCTATTTAGTTGCTTTTGTTTCTTTATCAAAGATGAGTTGACTAGATTTGTAAGGGTTTGTCTCTTGGCTCTCATTCTATTCCATTGATCTATTTCTCTATGTTTAACAATACCATATTGTATTTATTAGTATGGCGTTATAGTAAGTTTTGAAGTCTGGTAGTATCAGTCATCTGAAATTGGTCTTCCTCTACAGTATTTTGTTGAGCAACTGTTCTCCTGCCTTTCTCTCTTTCCTCATTACTCCCAATTCCCTGAGACAAAAAGATCTTAAAATTAGGCCAGTGAACAACCCTTCAGTGGCCTCTAAGTGTGCAAGTAAAAGGAAGAGCTGCATATCTCTCATTATAAATCAAAAGTTAGAAGTGATTAAGCTTAGTGAGGAAGGCATGTCAAAAGCTGAGACAGTCCAAAAGCTAGGCTTCTTGTGCCAGTTAGCTAAGTTGCAAATACAAAGGAAAAGTTCTTGAAGGAAATTAAAAGTGCTACACCAGTGAACACACCAATGATAAAAAGGCAAAGCAGCCTTATTGCTGATATGGAAAAAGTTTTAATGGTCTCCATGGAAGATCAAACCAGCCACAACATTCTCTAAGCCAAAGCCTAATCCAGAGAAAGGCCCCAACTCTCTCTAATTCTACGAAGGCTGAGAGAGGCAAGAAGCTGCAAAAGAAAAGTCTGAGGCTAGCAGAGGTTGGTTCATGAAGTTTAAGAGGAGGACCTGTCTCCATACCTTAAAGTATAAGGGGAAGCAGCAAGTGTTGATGTAGAAGCTGCATCAAGTTATCCAGAATATCTAGCTAAGATAATTCATGCAAGTGACTACACTAAACAACAGATTTTCAAGGTAATCAAACAGCCTTCTATTGGAAGAAGATGCCATCTAGGACTTTCATAACTAGAGAGGAGAAGTCAATGCCTGGCTTCAAAGCTTCAAAGACAGGCTGTCTGTCTTGTTAGGGGCTAATGCAGCTGGGAATTTTAAGTTGAATTCAATGTTCATTTACCATTCTGAAAATCCTAGGTCTCTTAAGAATTATGCTAAATCTACTCTGCAAGTTCTCTATAAATGTAATAACAAAGTCTGGATGATGGTACATCTGTTTACAACATGGTTTGCTGAATATTTTAAGCCCAGTGTTGAGAACTACTGCTGAGAAAAAGATTCCTTTCAAAATATGACTGCTTATTGACAATGCACCTGGTCACCCAAGAGCTCTCATGAAGATGAACAATGAGATTGAGTTTGTTTTCATGCCCACTAACACAATATCCATTCCACAGCTCATGGTCCAAAGAATACTTATGACTTTCAAGTCTTATTATTTAAGAAATACATTTTGTAAGGCTATAGCTTACATAGATAGTGATTCCACTGATGGGTCTGGGCAAAGTCAATCGAAAACTTTCTGGAAAGGATTCACCATTCTAGATGCCATTAAAAACATTCATGATTCATAGTAAGAGTTCAAAATTTCAACATAAACAGGACTTTGGAAGAAATTAACTTCAATCCTCATGGATGGCTTTGAGGGATTCAAGACTTCAGTGGAGGAAGTAACTGCAGATGTGGTAGAAATATCAAGAAAACTAGAATCAGAAATGGAGCCTTAATATGTGACTGGATTACTGAAATCTTATAACAAAACTTTAACAAATGAGGTGTCGCTTCTTATGGATGAGCAAAGAAAGTGGTTTCCTGAGATGGAATCTACTCCTGTTGAAGATGCTGTGGAGATTGCTGAAATGACAAGAAAGGATTTTGAATGTAACATAAACTTAGTTAATAATGCAGAAGGAGGCTTTGAGAGGACTGACTCCAATTTTGAAAGAAGTTCTACTGCAGATAAAATGCTATCAAACAGCACTGCATGCTACAGAGAAATTGTTTGTGAAAGGAAAAGTCAATTAATGTGGCAAATTTTATTGTTGTCTTATTTTTAAAAATCGCCACAGCCATCCCAGCCTTCAGCAACCACCACCCTGATCAGTCAGCTGCCATCGACATCAAGGTAAGACCCTCCACGAGCAAAGATTACAACTTGCTGAAGGCTCAGATGATGGTTAGCATTTTTTAGCAATAAAGTATTTTTAAATTAAGGTACGTACATTGTGGTCTTTTATGGATATAATGCTATTGCACACTTAATAGACTACAGTATAATGTAAACATAACTTTTATATGCACTGAGAAACCAAAAAAAAATTTGTATGGCTTGCATTAAATTGCATTACATATCTCTGATGTACGCCTGTAGTTTCCTTTTGATTAGTGTTAGAATTGTATATCTTTATCCATTCTTTTACCTTTAATCTAACTGAATCTTTTTGCTCAAAGCTGATTTCTTGTAGACAACATATATTGGCTATCTTTTATCTGCTTTGGCAATCTCTGTTTTAATTGTTGCAGTTAGACCAGTCATATTTAAAGTGATTATTGGTATGGTAAGATTAGCATCATTCATAATTGTAATTGTTTTCTATTTAGCAGTCTTGCTCTCTGTTTCCTTCTTTAATCTTCACATCTTTATCTGCCTTCTCTTATTTTAAGTGAGAATTTTATGACAACATTTTCTCCCTCCTCTCAATATATCAATTATACTTCTTTAAAAAAAAAGTGATTTAAACTAAACTAAGTTCTCTTTCAAATAACACTGTACCACTTCATGGGTAATCCTGGTACCTTATAACAGAATATTCACAACCCCTCCGTGTCTCATGTAATATTGCTGTCATTCATTTCATGTATCTATTCTCTATAAAGACCCAATACACTGTTGCTCTTATTACTTTTAACAAATAGTTAGCTATTAGATCAATTAAGAATAAAAACAATAAAACATTTTATTTTATCTTCATCTATTTCTTCTCTGATACTCTTCACTTCTTTATGTAGATCTGATTTTCTGACCGTCTACACTTGTGGGAATTTTTCCTTTCAGAACATTAAATATTCACTTCATTCTCTTCTTGTTTATATTGTTTTCTGACAAGAATCTTATGTAATACTTATCCTTGTACTTCTCTAGGTAAGTTGCCCCCCTCCTTTGACTTCTTTCAAGATTTTCTGTTTTTGTTTTTCATCACTTCCAATATTATATGTAAATTTATATTACAGAGGTGTAAATTTATTGGTATTTATCCTTCTTGGTGTTTTCTGTATTCCTGGGTCTGTGGTTTGATATCTGTCATACATTCTGGAAAACTCTGAGCCATTGTTACTTCAAATATTTCTTCTGCTCCTTTCTTCTTTTTCTGGTGTTTCAATTATGCATATAGTTCATGTTGTGTAATTATTCTGAAGATATTGGATATTCTTTTCTTTTTTTCATTCTCCATTTTTCTTTGCTTTTAAGTTTAGGAAGTTTCTATCACCCTATCTTTAAGCTCACCAACTCAGCTTAGCCATGCCCAGTGAATAAGTAAATCAAAGGCTTTCTTCATTTGACATGGTGTTTTTGATTTTTAGCATTTCTTTTTGTTTCTTTCTTAGAGTTTCCATTCCTCTGCTTATATTAACTCTCTGTTTTTTATGTTATCTAATTTTTATCCCATTAGAACCCTTAACATATTAATCATATCTACTTTAATTCCACTATCTGGTGATTTTAAGATTTGTGTCATCTGTATCAGGTCCTAATGTTTGCCTTGCCTTTTCAGTCTATTTTTTCTTGCCTTTCAGCCTACGTTGCAATTTTTTTGAAAGCCATACATGATGTATTGTGTAACATGAATTGAGGCAATTAGCCCTTTACTGCAAGATTTTATGTTAATCTGTCTAGATGTTGGGCTGTGTTTAATATTTATAGTTCTATAGATGTCAAAGTCTTCAGTTTACTCTAATTTCCTTTTGCTTTTTATTTTCCTCCTTTATCTTTGTGTTTCCCTAAAATCTCCTTCTTAAATAGTGTCTTGCAGCTCTCTTTGTTCTAATCTGCTGCTATTATACTGAAATCCTGTTGAATAAAGTGGTAGGTTTTGGGAAGAGGAAGTATTCTATAATTGTATGATTAAATCTCATTTTTTTAGTGGGCTTGAATCTCTGGGCTGTCATCTTCAGAATAACTTATTAGCTCCCCCCCTTTTTTTCTACCATTATATGAGACAAAGTCTAGAAATGGCTTGAGTTGGCTAACTGTCCTTCCCAGAGGTCACTTTGTTAAACTGGATTCCCTTAGAGGGTAGGCTTCTGTTATGAAAAACACACTGGGGTATTACAAAATGGTTACTTTTTCCTTCCATGGCCAGAATCAGGATGGAAATGTTTTCCAATCTTTATAGTGAGAACTTAATGGAATGGCTGGAGGCAAAACCCATGCAATTATGGGGGTCCTTTCAAGACTCAGTTCCCAGGAATTTTCAGCTCTTACACCAACCCACACTCAGCCACCAGCATTCATCAAAATTACCAACTAAATGTTCCTATCAGTACTGATCATGTAAGCTGATATTGACTGTGATATTTTGAGAATGTTGGTTTTGAGATGCTGGTTTTACCTGTGACCTCAATTCTCTGATGTATCTAGAAAAAGTCATTGGTTTCAGTTTGTTAATTTCTTTCTTATGAGGATGGGTGTGATGAGTTCCAAGCTCTTTAGGTGTCAGAGCTCTTATTACTATGTCCATTTCTTTTTACTGATAAATTTTAATATATAGAAATTTAAATTACTAGAGTCAATATACAAAGACATTTAAGGAAAAGGCATAATTCATCTTCATCAATTACTGTTTCTGGTCAAGCACCATCCAGTTCATCCTAGGAAGCAAGTCCTCATACTTTAAACAAATAAAGTTTCATAAACTTTTTCAACAAGTTTAATTCATTATAGTATTTCCACTACATAGAGGAAATATTTGTATTTTCTATTGTATTTCTATTTTCTGTAAGTATTTTCTTTTGTGTCTTATGTTAATCTTTCTTGTGGGTATAATTTTGGCTTTCATATCATTTAAAATGCTACCCTCCCATAAGCAACCTCCATAAAATATTAAACTGTATTTGGATATTTTCATAATCTGAATAGTAAATACTCTGCTGAGATTAAATCACTGTAATTCTTTTTACATTTCTATTAGTTAATATTTTACAAAAAGTATAAGTTGGTTAATTTTCTCACCTCTCAAATTAACTCTAAAAGCTTTTCAGCCAAATTTAGCTTAAATACTACACTGTGGACATAGCAATGCACTGTTTCAGTTTCTGATTTTTTAAGCTAAAGAATCCTGCCATTTACAGACAGTATAGAGTATAAAATCTGGTAATATACAGAAATTCATAAGTATAGAACTCAATTTATTCAAATGTAAATATCATTCAAGAAGTCTATAGTTTTTAAGATTAGACAATTAGGAAAAAAGCAAATATTTGTGTACTTAATGTTGAGGGAAATGTTGATGACACCATTTTTAGTGAAAATTAATTCTTAGTTTAAAAGTTAATCTAAGAAAAATTCTATTGAGACAATTAGAATGATCTTACTAGTGAATTGGATTGAAAATAAATATTTTTAGCAGCTTCTTGGCAGTATGCATCTGTCCAAGGTAGAATCATTTTAAAGGTGAGCAAAGAAAGGGAAAGGAAGCTTTCTCCCTCACTCAAGAATGGCACAAATCTCACTCATGAGGGCTCTGCCCTCAGTACCTAATCACCTCCCAAAGGCCCCACCTCCAGATAACATTGGGGGTTAAGCTTCAACATATAAATTTTAGAGGGACACAAACATTTATTCTATAGCAGTAGTTTATACAGGCACATAGTCAAAGACATATATACAGAGTTTGAATTGGAAATGCATCTAGTATTCATAATTTCTTTTATAGATAAAGGAATTGAGGTTTAGAGGGATTAAATAACTTACTGAGTTCACACAAAAGACAGAAACATGACAGAATCCCTTTACAAAGGTGAATATTCAAGGACAAGTAATTTGTCACCAAGTTGACTGGCCTTCTATCTTAATAGTCAATCATATATAGAACATTCTTGTGTAGGTGAGCAACTTTCACATAAACATGGATTTATTATAATTTATTATACATAAAGAAGAGTCCTTAAAAATAACATATAATCACAATATCCCTATATATAGTAAAGGTCTTTAAAAATATTGTAATTGAGGAGAATCTATTTGGATATTATAACTGAAAAGTAACCAAAGGCTATATTTCAAATCTGAGTAACAAAAAGAAGAAGCTGTACATAAATTTTTTCTTTTGCTTCAAAATAAAAGAGTCAAATTAAACAGCATTTTGATATTTAGTTGAAGAGATGCAGACGCCAACTGGGAAGAGCTGATATAATTTGCTCAGAAGTACACTCCCTTTCTATTATAATTAAAATTAATCTGCTCCCAAAATCTTTTGTTCCATTGAAGGCACCATATTTTAAGCAATCCATCTTTCTTCTGCTTCAGCCTGATGATGTATTATATTAATACATCATTAAAGAGACAGTTTCAGAAATGATGTATTAGTACAACACATCACTGGAGAAATCAGTAAGGATGCATGACTCATTAGAGCTCATACTTGTCTTTGAAGTAGAGAATTTTTTATTTTGAATGAGTTTCTTAAATGTGGAGGATCACAATAGTAGCACATCTGATTACCAATAAGTTATCCCAAGTAGTTGAAAATAAATGTGGGCAGAAAAATATAACAAAGTCTGAGGAATGGGATTATGTGTCTTTGATAATAGTCCAAGATTCTAAGATGGTCCTTCTAAACAAAACTGAAGAATGAAGGCAATCAAACTTAACCAAAACGTTCTTTAAATATCTAATATTTAATATACTACCTGTCATTCTTTAATAGGATTTAAATAAGGAAAACATTGCTTTATCAATTCCATCACTTTAATATCATTAATGCTTCATATTTCTAAATCTCAGGCCTCATGGGGCAATCAGTACCTAAAATAGCATGACATTACTGAATTGTAATAAGAAGCGGTAAATCTAGAAATGTAGATTGGCTTTGCTTGACCTTTATATAATTAACAAGCAAAGTCTTTAAGAAAGGGTTCTGGATACATATAGCATGGTGGTTAAAACACAAATTAACCAATACTCATAAAGCCAAGTCAAGTAAAAAATCAACAGTCAGAAAATGCTTTTTAAAAACTGTTTTCTCTACAACCACATTTGTATATTTCTTCCATTGTATGGCTCTCATTTTCCTGTCCACTGGTCATCAAGGCTTTTATGAACTGCTAAATTGCCTGCTGTATGGCATATGGTGAAGTGAAAGAAACTGTAAGAAAATAACATAATTAAAGAGCTTCTTTTTTCCATTTATTTAACCTCTCTTGCAAATTCTCATTAAAATTTCATAGCAATTTGGTTTTGTAGGTGAATCATAAATTTTCTTTTCTGAAAGGAAGAATCTGACCTTACTTGGTTTACTATTTTTACTGCTCAAAGGTAAATATTCAGAAATATTACTTCCTATAAAAGCTGGGATAGTGAGTTTTGTTTGGCAGAGTGTTTTAAATCAACCTTATATATTAATTGACAATTTGGACTCAAATAACTACTCCTTGGAATCGCTGTATGTGATATTATCCATAATAGTCCAGGTGGAAAAATAATATGTTTTATAATAAAGAATTTAAAGAAAAGTAATCTTTACTTACATCACTATTCTGCAATGTTTTTAAGGCATTGTTAAAACAGTGTGATGCACATTAAGGCACAAATATGCCTGGTCTCACATTCAGATTTTGCATACTGTGTAGGAAAATCAATTAACTGGCAATTCTGAAACAACCCTGAAATTAGTGTTCAATACAATTAGTGTCATTTTAAATATGCACATTTATAAACTTTTTATTTAATTTTCAAAGGCAAGAGAAGATTGATGGACTTTTTGTTCTATTTTGTGAAACAATTTATTTTAGGGAAATGGATAGAGAATTTTCTGTGTGCCTTAGAAAATCTTTGCTTGGCCCTCAGCACAGGCCTTAGGTACAGTCTCCTCGATTTAGTTCAGGGCTTTGTTCATTTGAAGTGCTCTTTTGTGTATACCCCTGTACCTGTGTGGCCTGTATCCAGCTTTAAAAGTTAGCTTCCAGGCACTCATGACACTTCTGTCTCTCTCATACTAGACACCAACTGAGACTAATCCCAGGGTTTGCCTTAGCCAAAGCCCTCTTTCCCAGGGTGTCACAGGATTCCAGCAAACTGCAACTAAATGAATCAAGCAGGTGAGCATCTCCATAAAAAAACTTGCTAATACCACAAAGACCCACATACGAAAAAATAAAGCATGGATTGAAAAGGCAATTTACTTACTCAATAAAAAAGATGTTTCCCTAATAGCCTGGCCTACCAAACCCACATCTAACAGAGGATATTTGGAGTAAATTTTTTGTTTGTTATATAGAAGTTATGTAGTTGTTGACACTTGCATAAATTTTATTTTAAAGCCTGTAAAAATGAATGAGCTGATTAGTCAATATAGGTACTATTTAACTTAAAATTACATTTTCATAATGTTAAACACATGCAGATAGAAAGTCTATTTGGCTAAAAAACATATTTTAATTACTTGTCAACTTTT
Source organism: Orcinus orca (assembly GCF_937001465.1). NCBI lineage: Eukaryota > Metazoa > Chordata > Mammalia > Artiodactyla > Delphinidae > Orcinus > Orcinus orca. Next base: position 24,636,049 of record NC_064563.1, read on the forward strand.
TCAAAAGATTCCTGGTAGTGTCTGTACAGTATTTTCCTGAAATAGTATTGTAGCTTTTAGAATAATGGCATCTGAGGTAAATGACTCTATGATTTACTGACCAAAGGTAACTGAGCCTTCTGACTAGATGAAACCAAATTTAACACAATGCATCAATTCTATAGGTGATCTGAACAAAAGGTTTCTGTAATTTCTAATTATTCTGAGATTATGGGTTTCGTTTAGTGTCCCCTCCCCCAGCCTATTTTCTAATGGGCAATATCAGTTACTTTGAGCTATATTAATCCTAAGAGTCTAGATTCTATGGACCACAAATGGTAAGTTCTGCTTATGACAGTACCATGTTTGATAGAAAGGTACATATCATATTTTGGAACACCCCCAAAATACTATTTAGGGAAAACAGGATCAAAATGAACATTCAGGGGTAAGAAAGAAAAGTATGATGAAAACTGACATAAGGCCTTTATATCAAATAAAGAAAGATGTGTTGCCTAGAACAGTCCACTTAATTCACATTCATATCATGTTCTGTCGATATCCAAAATGTAAATATTTTGGGCCAGCTATCTGCTCTTACTGAATCTTGTATACGAGCCTACATTTCCTTTTTCTCACTCATACTCCCATCGATCCCTATTCACACACATCTGTTTTTGACGCCCCATGAAATTCCAATCTGTATCAAAGATCCTATCACTCTTCCTTTATCATCAACACTGTAAACTCCCTTATTTTCTTAAATCACTCCAGGATCTCTCCTAAAGACCCTGATCTTCTCTGAGGGTACATATCTCCTTCAGCTCTTTTAAGTAGATGCTGTTTATTATTTTCCATCCCATGTAAACAAGAGTCATGCACTAAGTTATTACTTCTCCTCCCAAAAGCAGATGTATTACTTCTCCCAAAAGCAGATCATTTTTTACCGCTGTGTCTCCTTACTTTTAGTTCACCTGCTCTCTCCCTTTTGTTCCCCTCATGTATTGGAGATTTCTTTGTCTTCCTTTACTCCTTAACCATTACCAAGCTCAGGCACAGTCAGAGGATCTTCAGCATCTCACTGAATGATCACCCAGTACCCTCACTCCTCAGCTCCATTTCTGTTGTTTGCACTCCAACTGCACCTCAGTCACTCACAGCCCTAACCCTGCATGTAATCCTTCCCAGAAAACAGGAATTCTGAACAAGAAGAGCCAGACCTACTTTCCTCTGAGTTCAATCTTCTCACCTGACAAATCAAAATGTGATAGTAGCACTACTGCTTCATTTGTGACCCCAAGTTTAAGTGAAGTGCTCGGACCTGCTCAACTCCTTTTAGAAGGCCAGCTCTTCAAGAGACCCATCCCCGCTAAAGGAATCAGTCTTTCACTGATTATTGCTATTATTGTCATTACTATTGTTATCATTTTGTAATACTCAATTAGAGGTACTGGGCATTAAATTATTATTGGCCAGAATCATCCATTTTCCTTAGAGGGACAAGTTTGACTTGGTGTCAAGTTCCTTATATTGAACCCCTTCCAACCCAAAAGTCACCATGATACATCTTGACTAGATTTGACTCATATTCCAAACGTAGTTTTGCCTTTCAGCCACTAGTACTTCAACCAGCACTTACATCCAAGAACTTAAAGAGTGTTTGACCCATCAGCTTGGATTCTGTTTAGCTTCTCAATGAACCAGGAGACCTACTTTACAATCAAGGAAGTACAGCAGTGATGCATGACAATGGGATACCCTGGTACTATCACATGCCATACCTTCCAGAAATGGTCAGCCTGTAAAAGTGATTGATCAGCTGAGGGCACAGCTCAGGTGCTAGCTTAGGGATGATACCCAGTGGTATCCTATCTTTTCAGGATGGAAGCATTCATTTTCTAACAGCTGTGGGAGTGTTAATGGCTTTAAGTTTTCAGCTGAGTTTGCACTGCTCCTCCACCTCTGCCTTCTCCCCCCATGACTGTCATGATTGTCAACAGGTAAAGAGAGCTTTTTCAAGGTCATGTCCCCTTCCCTTCCAAATATTGGTGATAAAAAGGGCTAACACCTGGTAACGTATCCCCCAAATGGGAAAACTTTTGGCCATTCCAGCTCTAAAGTTCCCCTCAGGATTGGCTAAATCCTTTATTGTGTCTGCCTGGCAATACTTATCAATCTCACTTTCTCATTTTTCTGCTGGTATTGATACTGAAAGTATTCCTCAGTAAAATTCCTTCATGTAAATCTTCATCCCCTAGTGTGCTTCCTGGGGAATCTGACCCTCATTACTCTCCTACAATGGAGGTTGGGAAATGTAGCTTTTAAGGTTGGTGGCAATGTTCCTAGCTAAAAATCGGTGTTCTAACTAAGGAAGAGTGGTATAATAGTTATTGGAGATCTTTCACTGTCACACTACTGTAGTGTGTATCTAAAATATAAGATTTCCATGAGCAAGAAGAGTTTGTTTTTCACCATGGTATTGACACTGAGATATAGAAGCGGTCTATAAATATGTTTTTGAATAAATAAATGAATAGAAGCTGATTTTTGTATATCTACGTATGCAATTGTATAATTTTTAATTATAATGTCCCCACAAGTATGACAGAATTTTTTAAAAAATGAAATGTCTATGAAGATTATGGTAGTGATTATGTTTTGCTATTTGAGTCAGAGAGATTGCAAAAACCAAGAAATGATACACTTAATGCTGTAACAAAGGGCCGTCTTTTGAAGCAAAACATGGTAATTCATGTGTAACATTTTCCATCTAAAGTTATTCATGTGACAAGGCTCCAAATATTCAGAGAAACATCAGTTAATCATCAGGTTTGTAGCTGCCTGTGATTCAATGAAGATTTTTTTCACCAAGGGTGATTCTGTTCAAATAGAGTTTGCAGCAAGGAAAGCAGTAATTCCATAAAAAATAAAAACAATCAGATTTTCAATCACACCCTAAGCCAATTTCCATATTTTCTGAAACCAGTTTTCATCAACATTAACAAGCAACACTTTTTTTTTTTTGGCAACTGGAATTGAATAAAATGTTGCATTGTATTATTATAATAGCGTTTGTAAGGTAACAGTATAAAATAAAAATAAAAGGCAAAATTAATATGAAATTTCCAAAGCTGGATGTTTTTCAAAGCTTATCATTTACTAGCTACTTCCACCCTTCTGCCTTATGAAGATATCTTCATTTTAATACAGGTAGCATAACGGCCAACACCCAAACATGAATCACAATTAGTTCATCATTATTCCCTTCCCTGAAGACTACACTCACTAGGAATTAATGGTGGCGATGTGACATGGTCATGGCCAGTTAGCACATGAAGGAAGGCCTACTTGGAGGGTGTCAGGAAAAAATTTTTGCTTTTTGGCAAAAGGGACAGGATTGCAAAGGTGGCTTACTTTTGCCATCTCTTCCTTTCTTCCTCCATGCTTAAAATAACTGCTATGAAAATGTAATATCTGGAGCAAAAAGAATAATTTTGTGTCCCACAAGAGAGAAAAATAACTGAGATGTCAGACTTTTGCTCTGATATCATTGAGCTGCAAAATAAATGCTAGAACTACCTGTTCCTAGATTTCCTGTTAAGCAATCAACAAATATAATGGGTTAAGTCAGAACTACTCAGATTATTATTGCTTGCCCCTAGAAATTCCCATAATTTAAAACATTTATTGAGAGTTTACTATGTGTCAGGTACTGCTATTAGTGATTTACATGCACTAATTAATTTTCAAGAAAATCCTCTTAAGTATATACTATTACTATCTCCATGTTACACATGAAGAAAATGAGCTGTAGAGAAACTGCCCAAAGTCCCACAGTGAATAGGTAATGAAGAAAAAATTAAAATCAAACCATTCAAAGACTTTTCAGAGACTGGTTCAAGCTGGCAGAGTAGAAGGACGTGCACTCCCTCCCTCTTGTGAGAGCACCAGAACAACAACTAATTGCTGAACAATCATCGACAGGAAGACACTAGAACTCACAAAAAGGATACCCTACATCCAAAGACAAAGAAGAAACTGCAAAGAGATGGTAGGACGGGCACCATCACAATAAAATCAAATCCCATAACTGCTAAGTGGTGACTCACAAATGGAGAACACTTATACCACAGAAGTCCACCCACTGGAGTGAAGGTTCTGAGCCCCACGTCAGACTTCCCAACCTGGTGGTCCAGCAACAGGAGGAGGAATTCCTAGAGAATCACACTTTGAAGGCTAGCAGGATTTGATTGCAGGACTTCGACCAGACTGGGGGAAACAGAGACTCCACTCTTGCAGGGCACCCACAAAGTAGTGTAGGCATCAGGACCCAGAGGAAGGAGCAGTGACCCCACAGGAGACTGAACCAGAACTACCTGCTAGTGTTGGAGGGTCTCCTGCAGAGGTGGGGTGTGGCTGTGGCTCCCTGTGGGGACAAGGACACTGGCAGCAGAAGTTCTGGGAAGTACTCCTTAGTGAGAGGCCTCCCAAAGTCCATTAGCCCCACCAAAGAGTTGGGTAGTCTCCAGTGCTAGGTCACCTCAGGCCAAACAACCAACAGAGAGGGAACCCAGCCCCACATATAAGCAGACAAGCAGATTAAAGTTTTACTGAACTGTGCCCACCAGAACAACACCCAGCTCTACCCACCACCAGTCCCTCCCATCAGGAAGCTTGCACAAGCCTCTTAGATAGCCTCATCCACCAGAGGGTAGACAGCACAAGCAAGAAGAACTACAATTCTGCAGCAAGTTGAAGGAAAATCACATTAACAGAAAGACAGACAAAATGAAAATTCAGAGGACTTTGTACCAGATGAAGGAACAACATAAAACCCCAGAAAAACTGAATGAAGTGGAGATAGGAAGCCTTCCAGAAAAAGAATTCAGAATAATGATAGTGAAGATGATTCAGGACCTCGGAAAAAGAATGGAGGCAAAGATCAAGAAGATGCAAGAAATGTTTAACAAAGATCTAGAAGAATTAAAGAACAAACACCAAGAAGAAAGAACAAACAAACAGAAATGAACAATACAATAACTGAAATGAAAAATACACTAGAAAGAATCAATAGCAGAATAACTGAGGCAGAAGAACAGATAAGTGACCCGGAGACAGAATGGTGGAATTCACTGCCATGGAACAGAAAAAAAGAAAAAAGAATGAAAAGAAATAAAGACAGCCAAAGAGATCTCTGGGAAAACATTAAATGCAACAACATTCGCATTATAGGGGTCCCAGAAGAAGAGAGAGAGAAAGGACCCAAGAAAATATTTGAAGAGATTATAGTCGAAAACTTCCCTAAAATGGGAAAGGAAATAGCCACCCAAGTCCAGGAAGCACAGAGATTCTCGGGCAGGAAAAACCCAAGGAGAAACACGCCAAGACACATAATAATCATATTGACAAAAATTAAAGACAGAAAAATTACTGAAAGCAACAAAAGAAAAAGGACAAATAGCATACAAGGGAACTCCCATAAGGTTAGCAGCTGATTTCTCAGCAGGAACTCTACAAGCCAGAAGGGAGTGGCACAATATATTTAAAGTGATGAAAGGGAAGAACCTACAACCAAGATTACTCTACCCAGCAAGAATCTCATTCAGATTTGATGGAGAAACCAAAAGCTTTACAGACAAGCAGAAGTTAAGAGACTTCACAAGAAACCAGCTCTACAACAAATGCTAAAGGAACTTCTGTAAGTGGGAAACACAAGAGAAGAAAAGGACCTACAAAAGCAAACCCATACAATTAAGAAAATGGTCATAGGAACATACATATCGATAATTACATTAAAAGTGAATGGATTAAATGCTCCCACCAAAAGACACAGACTGGCTGAATGGATACAAAAACAAGACCCGTATATATGCTGTCTACAAGAGACCCACTTCAGACCTAGGGACAGATACAGACTGAAAGTGAGGGGATGAAAAAAGATATTCCATGCAAATGGAAATCAAAAGAAAGCTGGAGTAGCAACACTCGTATCAGATAAAATAGACTTTAAAATAAAGAATGTTAAAAGAGACAAGGAAGGACACTACATAATGATCAAGGGATCAATCCAAAAAGAAAATATAAAAATTATAAATATTATTCACCCAACATAGGAGAACCTCAATACATAAGTCCACTACTAACAGCTATAAAAGAGGAAATCGACAGTAACACAATAATAGTGGGGGACTTTAACACCTCACTTAACCAATAGACACATCATCCAAAATGAAATAAGGAAGAACAAGCTTTAAATGATACAATAGACTAGATAGATTTAATTGATGTTTATAAGACATTCATTCAAAAACAGCAGATTACACTTTCTTCTCAAGTGCACACGAACATTCTCCAGGATAGATCACATCTTAGGCCACAAATCAAGGCGTGGTAAATTTAAGAAAGTTGAAACCATATCAAGCATCTTTTCCGAACACAATGCTATGAAATTAGAAATAAATTACAGGGAAAAAAAGGTAAAAAACACCAACACATGGAGGCTGAACAATATGTTACTAACGAACCAAGGGATCACTGAAGAAAGCAAAGAGGAAACCAAAAAATAAGTAGAAACAAATGATAATGAAAATACGACAATCCAAAACTGATGGGATGTAGCAAAAGCAGTTCTAAGAGGGAAGTTTATAGAAATACAAGCCTACCTCAAGAAACAAGAAAAATCTCAAATAAACAATCTTACCTTATACCTAAAGGAAACAGAGAAAGAAGAACAAAGCCCAAAGTTAGCAGAAGGAAAGAAATCATAAACATCAGAGCACAAATGAATGAAATGGAAACAAAGAAAACAACAGCAAAGATCAATAAAACTAAAAGCTGGTTCTTTGAGAAGAAAAAAAAGTTGATAAACCTTCAGCCAGACTCATCAAGAAAAAGGAGGAGAGGACTCAAATCAGTAAAATTACAAATAAAAAAGAACTTACAATGTACACCACAGAAATACAAAGCATCATAAGATAATATTACAAGCAACTCTATGGCAATAAAATAGACAACCTGGAAGAAATGGCCAAATTCAAAGAAAGCTATAACCTTCCAATACCGAGCCAGGAAGAAATAGAAAATATGAACAGACCAATCACAAGTAATGAAATTGAAACTGTGATTAAAAATCTTCCAAAAAATAATAGTCCAGGACCAGATGGCTCCACAGGTGAATTCTACCCAACATTTAGAGAAGAGCTAACACCCATCCTTCTCAAACTCTTCCAAAAAACTGCAGAGGAATGAACACTCCCAAATACATTCTATGAACCCACCATCACCCTGATACAAAAACCAGACAGAGATATTACAAAAAAAAAATTACAGACCAATATCACTGATGAATATAGGTGTGAAATCCTCAACAAAATAATAGCAAACAGAATCCAACAACACATTAAAAGGATCATACACCATGATAAAGTGGGATTTATCCCAGGGATCCAAGGATTCTTCAATATACGCAAATCAATCAATGTGATACACCATATTAATAAACTGAAGAATAAAAACCATATGATCATCTCAATAGATGCAGAAAAAGCTTTTGACAAAATTCAAAACCCATTTAGGATAAAAACTCTCCAGAAAGTGGGCACAGAGGAAAACTATGGCAACATAATAAAGCCCATATATGACAAATCCACAGCAAACATCATTCTCAACGGTGAAAAACTGAAAGCATTTCCTCTGTGATCAGGAACAAGACAAGGATGTCCACTCTTGCCACTATTATTCAACAAAGTTGAGGAAGTCCTAGCCACAGCAATCAGAGAAGAAAAAGAAATAAAAGGAATACAAATCGGAAAAGAAGAAGTAAAACTGTCACTGTTTGCAGATGACATGATACTATACATAGAGAATCCTAAAGATGCCACCAGAAAACTACTAGAGCTAATCAATGAATTTCGTAAAGTTGCAGGATACAAAATTAATGCACAGAAATCTCTTGCATTCCTAAACACTAATGATGAAAAATATGAAAGAGAAATTAGGAAACACTCCCATTTACCATTGCAAAAAAAAGAATAAAATACCTAGGAATAAACCTTCCTAAGGAAACAAAAGACCTGTGTGCAGAAAACTATAAGACACTGATGAAAGAAATTAAAGATGATACAAACAGATGAAGAGACATACCATGTTCTTGGATTGGAATAATCAACATTGTGAAAATGACTCTACTACCCAAAACAATTTACAGATTCAATGCAATCCCTATCAAACTACCAATGGCATTCTTCACAGAACTAGAACAAAAAAATTCACAATTTGTATGGAAACACAAAAGACCCCAAATAGCCAAAGGACTCTTGAGAATGAAAAGCGGAGCTGGAGGAATCAGGCTTCCTGACCTCAGACTGTACTACAAAGCTACAGTAATCAAGACAGTATGGTACTGGCACAAAAACAGAAAGATAAATCAATGGAACAGGATAGAAAGCCCAGAGATAAACCCATGCACATATGGTCACCTTATCTTTGATAAAGGAGGCAAGTATATACAACGGAGAAAAGACAGCTTCTTTAATAAGTGGTGCTGGGAAGACCGGACAGTAACATGTAAAAGAATGAAATTAGAACACTCCCTACCACCATACACAAAAATAAACTCAAAATGGATTAAAGACCTAAATGTAAGGCCAGAAACTATAAAACTCTTAGAGGAAAACATAGGCAGAACACTCTATGACATAAATCACAGCAAGATGCTTTTTGGCCCACCTCCTAGAGAAATGGAAATAAAAACAAAAATAAACAAATGGGACCTAATGAAACTTAAAAGCTTTTGTACAGCAAAGGAAAACATAAACAAGACGGAAAGATAATCCTCAGAATGGGAGAAAATATTTGCAAATGAAGCAACTGACAAAGGATTAATCTCCAAAAGTTACAAGCAACACATGCAGCTCAATATCAAAAAATCAAACAACCTAATCCAAAAATGGGCAGATGACCTAAATAGACATTTCTCCAAAGAAGATATACAGACTGCCAACAAACACATGAAAGGATGCTCAACATCACTAATCATTAGAGAAATGCAAATCAAAATTATCATGAGGTGTCACCTCACACCAGTCAGAATGGCCATCAACAAAAAATCTACAAACAATAAATGCTGGAGAGGGTGTGGAGAAAAGTTAACCCGCTTGCACTGTTGGTGGGAATGTAAATTGTTACAGCCACTATGAAGAACAGTATGGAGGTTCCTTAACAAACTAAAAATAGAACTACCATATGCCCCAGCAATCCCACTACTGGGCATATACCCTGAGAAAACCATAATTCAAGAAGATTCATGTACCACAATGTTCATTGCAGCTCTATTTACAATAGCCAGGACATGGAAGCAACCTAAGTGTCCATTGACAGATGAATGGATAAAGAAGATGTGGCCCATATATACAATGGAATATTACTCAGCCATTAAAAAAAAAACGAAACTGAGTTATTTGTAGTGAGGTGGATGGACCTAGAGTCTGTCATACCAAGTGAAGCAAGTCATAAAAAGAAAAACAAATACCATATGCTAACACATATATATGGAATGTAAAAAAAAAAAAAAAAAAGGTTCTGAAGAACCTAGGAGCAGGACAGGAATAAAGACACAAATGTAGAGAGTGGACTTGAGGACACAGGGAGGGGGACGTTTAAGCTGGGATGAAGTGGGAGAGTGGCACTGACATATATACACTACCAAATGTAAAATAGATAGCTAGTGGGTAGCAGCTGCATCGCACAGGGAGATTAGCTCAGTGCTTTGTGACCACCTAGAGGTGTGGGATAGGGAAGGTGGGAGGGAGACTCAAGAGGGAGGAGATTTTGGGATATATGTATATGCATAGCTGATTCACTTTGTTATAAAGCAGAAACTAACACACCATTGTAAAGCAATTATACTCCAATAAAGATGTTTAAAAAAAAAGTAAAAATAAAAAATACTATTGCTTTTAAAAATCAATGGAAACAAGTAGATATAGCAAATTAAATCTCTTCTCCTGTGGAATTTTATTAAATTTGTATGGATGCAGAGTTGAAGGAGGTGTTAAAAACCATGTCTATCCAGCGATAAACAAGCAATGGAAATAATGAAGTTAGAATATAAAAACTGGGGATAATTCATGCACTGTACAGTATTTGTGTTTCTCTATCTGAATTATTTCACTTAGTTTAATATCCTCTAGGTCCATCCATATTGTTGCAAATGGCAGAATTTCATTATAATGGCTGAGTAACATTCCAGTCTGTACGTATATCACATTTTCTTTTTCCATTTTTCTGCAGATGGAAACTTGGGTGGCTTCCATATCTTGGCTATTGTGCTGCTATGAAAATTGAGGTGCATGTATCCTTTTGAAATAGTGGGGTTTTTCTCTAGATTTATACCTAGGAATGGGATTTGTGGATCATACAGTAGTTCCATTTTTAGTTTTCGGAGGAACCTCCGTATTGTTTTCCACAGTAGCTGCATTCTTTACATTCCCACCAACAGTGCACAAGGATTCCCTTTTCACCACATTCTCAGCAACACTTGCTATTTATTGTCTTTTTGATAATAGCCATTTTTGTGGGTGTGAGGTGATTATCTCGTGGTTTTGATTTGTATTTCTCCAATGACTAGTGACGCTGAGCATCTTTTCATGTGCCTGTTGGCCATCTGTATATCTTCTTTAGAAAAATGTCTTTTTGGATCCTCTGCCCTTTTTCTGTTTCTGTTTTTTGATGTTCAGTTGTATTAGATCTTTGTATATTTTGGATATTAACCACTTATTGTATATTTTGTTTGAAAATACCTTCTCTCATTCAGTAGGTGGACTTTTTGTTTTGTTGATAGTTTCCTTCACTGTGCAAAAGCTTTTTAGTTTGGTGTAGTCCTATTTGTTTATTTTTACTTTTGATTCCCCCGCCTGAGAAGACATATCCAAAAAATATTACTGAGAAGGATGTCAGAGAGTTTACTACCTATGTTTTCTTCTAGAAGTTTTGTGGTTTCATGTCCTACATTTATATCTTTAATCCATTTTGAATGTATTTTCATGTATGGTGTGAGAGAGTAGTCCAGTTTGATTCTTTTGCATACAGCTGTCCAGTTTTCCCAACACCATTTATTGAAGAGGCTTTCTTTTCCTCATTGTGTATTCTTGATGCCTTTGTTGTAGATTAATTACCTAGGTAAATGTGGGTTTATTTCTGGGCTGCCCATTCTCTTCCATTGGTCTGTGTGCCAGTTTTTTGCCAGAAACATACCTCTTTTATTACTGTATCTTTGTAGTTCAGTTTACAAATAGAGAATGTCATACCTCCAGTTTGGTTCTATATCAAAATTTTTTTGGCTATTCAGGGTGTTTTGTGTTTTCATATGAATTTTAGAATATTTGTTCTATTTCTGTGAAATAATCCACTGGTATTTTGACAGGGATTGCATTCAATCTGTAGATTGTCTTGTTTAGTATGTTCCTTTTAACAATGTTAATTTTTTCAATCCATGAGCACAGTAAATTTCCATTTGTTTGAGTCATCTTCAATTTCTTTCATGATGTCTTATAATTTTCCAAATATAAGGCTTTTACCACCTTGGCTAGATTTATTCCTAGGTATTTTATTATTTTTGATGTGATAGTAAATGGAATTTTTTTCTTAATTTCTCTTTCTGATAGTTCATTGTTAGTGTATAAAATGCAAACAATTTCTATATATTATTTTTATATCCTGCAACTTTAACAAATTCATTGATGAGCTCTATTAGTTTTTTGGTGGCATCTTGAACATTTTCTATGTAAAGTATCATGTCATCTGCAGTGTCAGTTTTACTTTTCCTTTCCAATTTGAATTTTCTTTTCTTTTTTTCGCCACACAGCACGGCATATGGCATCTTAGTTCCCTGGCCAGGGATCTAACCTGTGCTCCCTGCATAGGAAACATGGTGTCTTAACCACTGGACCACCACAGAAGTCCCCTGAATTTTTCTTTTTCTTTTCTCATTGCTGTGGCTAAGACTTCCAATACTATGTTCAATAGAGTGGTGAGAGTGGGCATCCTTGTCTTGTTCCTGATCTTAGAGTAAATGTTTTCAGCTTTTCATTGCTGAGTATGTTAGCTGTGGGCTTGTCATATATGGCCTTTATTATGTTGAGGTATGTTCCCTCTCTACTCACATTGTCCAGCGTATTTATCATAAATGGATGTTGAATTTTGTCAAAAGCTTTTTCTGCATGTATTGAAATAATCATATGATTTTCAGTCTTCAGTTTGTAATGTGGTGTATCACATTGATTGATTTGTAGATTTTAAATTATCCTTGCGTCCCTGCGATAAATCCCTCTTGATCATGGTGTATGACCCTAATACTGCATTGTTGAATTTGGTTTGCCAATATTTTGTTGATGAGTTTTCCATCTATGTTCATCAGTGATTTTGGCCTATAATTTTCTTTTCTGTGGCATCTTTGTCTGGTTTTGGTATCAAGGTGATGCTGGCCTTGTAGGAGTTTGGAAGCAGTCCTTCCTCTGCAATTTTTTGGAATAGCTTGAGAATGATAGATGCTAAATTCTCTCTACATGTTTGGTAGAATTCACCTATGAAGTCAGCTTTTCCTGGACTTTTGTTTGTTGGGAGTTTTAATATTACTGATTCACTTTCATTACTGGTAATTTGTCTGTTCATATTTACTATTTCTTCCTGGTTCATTCTTAGGAGATTTTAAATTTCTGTGGTGCTGGTTGTAATTTTTTATGTTTCATTTCTGATTTTATTGATTTGGCCCCTTTCTATTCTTTTCTTGGAAAGTCTGATTTCCATTTGCATGAAACACCTTTTTCCATCCCCTAACTTTCAGTCTGTGTGTGTCTTTAAGCTCTGAAGTGAATTTTTTATAGGAATCATATATATGGTTCTTGTTTTTGTATCCATTCAGCCACTCTATGTCTTTTAATTGGAGTACTTAATCCATTGACGTTTAAAGTAATTATTGATATGTATGTACTTATTGCCATTTTCATAATTGTTTTTGCATTGTTTTTGTAGTTATTTTTTGTTCCTTTCTTCTTTTGCTCTCTTCCCTTGTGCTTTGATGACTATCTTTAGTGCTATGTTTGAATTCCTTACTCTTTTTGTGTGTGTCTATTATAGATTTTTGGTTTGTGGTTACCATTAGATGTGCGTGTATATATATATATATATATACACACATATATATATATATATACATATATATATGTATATATGTAATTTTAAGTTGCTGAGCTCTTAATTTCAAATGCATTTTAGCAATCCTTCATTTTTACTTTCCTCCCCTTTACGTTTTTGACATATTTATTTCTTTCTGGTTTGTGTATCCCTTACCTACCTACTGTGGATATAGATGATTTTACTACTTTCAGCTTTTAACCTTCATACTAGCTTTATACATGGTTGACTTACTACCTTTACAGTATGTTCGCCTTTATCAATGTGATATTTCCTTTCATACTTTTCATATTTCTAATTGAGGCCTTTTCTTTTCCACTTAGAGAAGTCCCTTTAACATTTCTTGTAAATCTGGTTTCATCCTCCTAAACTCTTTTAGCTTTTTCTTGTCTGTAAAACTTTTGATCTCTCCTTCAAATCTGAATGAAAGACTTGCTTGGAAGAGTATTCTTTGTTTTAAGTTTTACCCTTTTATCACTTTAAATATATTGTGCCACTCCCTCCTGGCCTGCAGAGTTTCTGTTGAAAAGTCAGCTCATAGCCTTATGGGAGTACTCTTGTTGCTTTTTCCTTGCTGCTTTTAATATTCTCTCTTTATCTTTGTCATTTTAATTACTATGTGTCTTGGTGTGGTCCTCTTTGGGTTGATCCTGTTTGGAAATCTCTGTACTGCCTGGACTTGGATGTCATTTTCCTTTCCCAGGTTAGGGAAGTTTTCAGCTATTATGTCTTCAAATATATTCTCTGTCCCTTTCTCTCTTTTCTCCTTCTGGGATCCCAATAATGCAAAAGTTAGTATGCTTGATGTTGTTTCAGACATCTCTTAACTTGTCCTCAATTTTTAAATTCTTTTTTCTTTTCAGCGTCAGTGATTTTCACTACTCTGCCTTCCAGTTCACTGATCCATTGCTCTGTGTCATCTAATCTACTGTTGATACCTTCTAGTGCATTTTTCACTTCAGTTATCATATTCTTCAGATCTGTTTAGTTCTTCTTTATATTTTCTAAATCCTTGTTAAAAATTTCTAACTTCTGGGCTTCCCTGCTGGCGCAGTGGTTGAGAGTCCGCCTGCCAATGCAGGGGACACGGGTTCGTGCCCCGGTCCGGGAGGATCCCACATGCCGCGGAGCAGCTGGGCCCATGAGCCATGGCTGCTGAGCCTGCACGTCCGGAGCCTGTGCTCCGCAATGGGAGAGGCCACAACAGTGACAGGCCCATGTACCACAAAAACAAAAACAAAACAAAAACAAAAATTTCTAACTTCTCTGTTCATTCACTTCCGAGTTTTCTTGAGCATCTTTATGGTCATTAATTTGAACTCTTTACCATGTGGATTGCTTATCTCTGCTTCACTTAGGTCTTCTTCTGGGGTTTTACCTTGTTCCTTTGTTTGGAACATATTTATCTATCACTTAATTTTGCCTAGTTTGCTGTTTTCTTTCTATATATTTTGTAGGTTGGTTATGTTTCCTGATCTAGGAGACATGGCCCTTTGTTGGAGACATCTTTTGTGTCCCAGCAGCACACTCTCTTCTGGTCACTAGAGCTATATGCTCTAGAGGTCTCTCCTATGTGGGCTGCATGGGCCCTTCTGCTGTAGTGGGCTGGCTGCTGTGGGCAGTCTGGTAGGCATGGCTGACTCCCATTCTGATTTTTTGCCAGGTCCTGTGCCATTGGTGTGTGGAGTCAAGTGTCCCTAGGGTCCTGGAGGTAGTGCTGGCTCACTGGTAGATGGTGCTGGGTTCCAGAGTGGATAGTTGTGAGGCTATGGATCCTAAATCTAGTGTCAGTCTCCTGGTAGGGTCCAGTTCGTGACATGGCTGGCTGTGGGGTCCAGGGTGTCTCTAAGCTGGTATCAGCCTCCTGGTGAGTGGTACCTGACCCCAGGGAGGCTGGCTGTGGGGCCCAAGGTGTCTCAGAGCTGGTATCAGCCTGCTGGCATGGAAGGCTGGAGCCCAGGCATCCCCAGGGTTATTGCTGGCCTATTGGTGGGTGGGTTCAGGTCCTGGGGCTCTGGTTGCTGGGCCCAGGGGTCCACATAGTTGTTTTTGGCCTGCTGGTGGGCAGGGCTGGGGATTAGAGGGTCCCAGGGAAGGTGCATGCCTGCTGGTATGTGGGCTGGCTACAGGGCTGCAATGGTTCTGGGGCTGATGCTGGCCCACTGGTGGGTAAGATCAGGTCCTGATGTTAGTGCCAGCTCATTGGTAGACACAGTCAGGTCCCAGGGTCTTTGTAAGTCTCTGGAGGCCCTGTAGACTGTGTTGGCCCACTAGTGATCAATGCCAGAGTTCAGGGGGTGCTAAGGCTAGTGCTGGCCTTTGGTGGATGAGGCCAGGTCCCAGGGTTGCTAGGGGTTCAGAGGGCCCTATGGCAACTGGCCTGCTGGTATGGGGGCTGAGTCTCCACCAGGCTAGCTGCTTGGACTGAGGCATCCCAGTCCTATTGCTGAGAGACTGGTAGATGAGTCTGGGTCCCAGGGCTAATAAGCTAGAGGTAGAATTCCAAAGTTGTTCTTGTCAGCGCCAGTGTCCACATGGTGAAATGACCTCCCCAAAATGGATGCCACCTGCTAGACTACAGTTATTCTTTAAAAACAGTAAGTCCCTTACATACGAATGAGTTCTGTTCTGAGAGTGCATTCGTAAGTCCAATTTGTTCATAAGTCCAACAAAGTTAGCCTGGATACCCAATTGACACAATCGGCTATATAGTACTGTACTGTAATAGGTTTGTAATACTTTTTACACAAATAATACATAAAAAACAAACACAAAAAATAAAGAAAACGTTTAATCTTATAGTACAGTACCCTGAAAAGTCCAGTAGTACAGTATAACAGCTGGCATACAGGGGCTGGTATCAAGTGAACAGGCAAGAAGAGTTACTGACTGGAGGTGGGAGTTGGTAGAGCTGAAGGATCGTGAGCAATAGGAGACGGAGGGCAAGATGAAATTTCACTCACACCTGACAATGATGGAACACACGTTCACATCTTTGAAAGTTCGCAACTTGAAGGTTCGTACGTAGGGTATTACTATAGTTGTAATTTTGGTGTGCCCTTGGGAGGAAGTGAGATCAGGGGCTTCCTCTTATCATTTTGGCCAAACCTCTCTGAGCACTAACTCCTGATTATCACTTTTTATCTAATTTACTGCTTGTTCTTAGATCTGCAGGCTGCTAATAATGATACTGGTCTGACTGAATGGGTACTTTTGTCCAAACTACTGGCAAAATGAGTGTGGAGAATATCATCATGTATAGTTTGATTCCATGTTCAAAAACAGAAAAACAAACTAAACAATTTTTTTGCTTGGAATAGATATATAGGTAGTAAAATCTAAAGACTTCATGGGAATGTGTAATCTAAAATTCAGGTTGGCGGTTACTTCTTAGGGAGGAAGAGAAGTATAAATAATTGCTGAGGGGAACCTTGTGAAGTACTGGTAAGCTTGGCAGTCACTCTGCTTTAAAAAAAATCTATCATCTATCTATCTATCTATCATCTATCTATCTCTATATCTACATGTTACATCATACATATGTGTATGTTTTAAGATATGTACTTTTAAGATCACACTTTTAACTTAAGGTATATCTTTTCAGAGTTTCAGTTCTACTTGGGGATTTCAGGTTATCTTTCTTATTCTATTAGGCTAAGACCCATTCTCATATCATAACATGCTGTTAACATCCAAAATTTAGTTTCCTGTGTTTGTCAGCTTCCCTCAGGGCAATTTCAGCTCCCAGGTTTTCTTATCAATTTGCTTTCAAATTTGTGTGTGTGTGTGTGTGTGTGTGTGTGTGTGTGTGTGTGTGTGTGTGTTTGTAGGAGGAGTTGGGGTGCAGGTAGAGGGAAATTCTTGGGAATTTCTGGTGCCACCTTCAGAGTTTGCAGAGTTTTGCAAATAATTTAGAAATACGTTTGCTGTAGTTTGTCCAACCTCTAGGTGTTTTGTGGCAGGAGAACTAGTTTGCCTTGCTGCCCAGAAGAAGAAGTCTGCCTTGGGAAGCTTTAATTTTTTAAATTGCATATAAAAAAGAGGAAAACAATTCTTACCAAAATGAGTCATTCTTATTTAGCTAAATGACCCAAGGAAAAGAAAGCAAAGACACCATATATATATATTTCTGAGTTAATGTTTCAAAATTTCAAATATATGATATCTATGTGATCTATATGGTTAGTTCCTAGTTTCCACCCTTACCAGGATCTTGTTCACTGTTCTCCTTACTTTTATTTTAAGCCAATTTTCCCCTAAATACATTTTTTTAATTCAAATATGTCATGCTTTTAGAAAAACACACAGGACAATGGTCATCAGCTTTAATTAAAAATTAATGAATTAGGGATTCTACTCGTCTTTTCACAAATTTGGGGAACTTTTTTTAGAATACTTATGAGTCTCACTATTTAAATTTTTTTCTACATTGACTAGAATTTTTTATTTCTTCTCATAAATCCAAAGTCAAATCGAATGTAGAAAAACAGAATAATAAAGTACAGATACATTGACTCTGAGTTTGTTATTTTCACAAAAGGGAAAATAAAAATCTATTTTTGAGCTCGCTGAAATTCAGACTTTTATTTTTACGTATGCCATGGGATACCCTTAGAGCAGTTAGTAAGGTGAAAATATTTTACTGCTCAGCTGGAAATGTTAAAAAAAAAAAGCATCTGAAAGTGACAAGCTTAAAGGATTCCAAGAGAGAACTTGAAATGCAACATAACAGCCAAACACCCAGAACCTTACTTAAAATTTTACAATTAAAAATACCTATGGAGGGCTTCCCTGGTGGCGCAGTGGTTGAGAATCTGCCTGCCAATGCAGGGGATATGGGTTCGAGCCCTGGTCTGGGAAGATCCCACATGCCACAGAGCGACTGGGTCCGTGAGCCACAACTACTGAGCCTGCGTGTCTGGAGCCTGTGCTCCGCAACAAGAGAGGCCGCGACAGTGAGAGGCCCGCGCACCGCGATGAAGAGTGGCCCCCGCTTGCCACAAATAGAGAAAGTCCTCGCACAGAAATGAAGACCCAACACAGCCAAAAATAAATAAATAAATAAATTTATAAGATCCCGCATGCTGCAACGAAAAGCCAGCATGCTGCAACTAAGTCCCGGCGCAGCCAAAATAAATAAATAAATAAGTATTAAAAAAAAAAACAAAAAACTATGGATTCAGTGTCCTACCAAGTTGATTCTTCTTTATGTTCATGAACCAATGACTTAAAAGCAGATGGAAGGGCATATCAAAGTATCCTGATCAAAGAAATGAAAAGTAAGCAGAAAAACCAAATTATTGATTACATATAAATCACATTAAGATGGCATTAGATTTCTCAACAGTTGACAAACCTGTAGAGAGAACTGTCAACATATTTATGATGCTATAATAAACAAGAATGATGGGGAAATAATATATTTTTAACAAAGAGCTCACTTGCACATTTTAAATAGTAAGATGAACATAAACAACATGAAATTTCAATTTAATTTCATGAGAGGTATTTTGCAGCCAAGTGCTGCAGCCTCTGTTCTAGTGCACAACTAAACTATCATATTCAGTGTGAAAGATTCATCAGCATAGAGTCAGAAGTGACGTGACGCTCTCTATCTTTTGGTACCCAACACCAAGCTATTTAAAAATCCTTGTTCTGTGCTTAGTCATTGTTTCAGAACAGTGGTAAAACTCACAGAAATACTGTGATGCTGAACTGCACATGTTGGAGCATCTGGTTTAAGAATATCCATGATCTTGGTAAATAAGGAATTCCCATACAGTAATGACAACCACAGGTAGTGGAAAATTCCTTTAAGCACTAAGCATGGGGCCTAGTCCTCAACTATAGGCAAAGCATCACCCTGGACAGCAGGGCCTGACACAGGTGTAAGAGTAGGCAGCTCACAGAGTACATGCTGTGGTCAGATGCAGTCTAAGCGTCATGGTGTCAGGGGTCACAGGCCCCACACAGAGGCAAGGCTCATGAATCAGTGAAAAATCCTCATGTGTGCTTACCATGGTGAAAGGCACTTGTGCTGAGGCATTGACTTTTTGCATCCAAACCAAACTGACAGTCGTAATCATGGACCCTATTACTTTAAAATGTGCATCTTCAAACTATCAAGTTTTTAAGAGATCATTTTACCTAAAATACATGAGAAAACATTCAATTTCTTTAAAGTATACTCAGATACATCACAGAAGACTAACTTTCATGTACCCACTCCAACATTTTAAGATACAGAATTGAGATAAAATAAAATAATGCTGAAATTCTGATTAATGTCCCAATTATCCTGTTACAGGGACTACAATGGGACATCATTTAAAAGTGAAATGTTAATTAACCAAAAGACAATTTAACTTTTGAGAGAAGGCATCCCAAAATGGGAGGCTTCATATGAAGGAGTAAAATTCACTTCTAAGTGAAAATGATTATTCACACGTCTTGCCAGTGAAAACTTGAGTCCTCTTAAAATCAGAGAGGCGGTTTCCTTAGGGCACTATCTCTGCTCATGTATTCGTATGTTTATAACAGCACATGCTCCTTTAAAGTACATATGTTAAAATAAAAGACGTTATTAAAATGTGATTATTTTAGCATATATTAGGAGAATTTAACCAACTAACTACTCTTCCCTTTGCTTCATGACAAAGAGCTGTCTTAGGCTGAACTCTTTCTTGGTGTAAAATTTTCCTGGTTTTCTTGGAATATTTTAGCAAAACTGCTTCCTGGTATCAGAGCAGATAAACTGATAAAAAAAAATTCAACCCTAGAACTTAGCTCTCACCTTTATCATTATTTTGAAGGGCAATGTGTTTTCACTTAAAGCCTTTTCTCTCAAAGTGATATTTTTAAGGGAATCATCCTGTGAAAGGAAAAGCAAAACGGAGTCGGTATTGCTAAGAGAGCTCTCCAAAATGGAGCCAAGAGGCCATAGAGGACATGTGACTTATGCATGTCTCAGTCTGGATAGAATCTGACCTTTTGACCACTACTGTCCTAACAAAGGCATCCAGAACATCCGCCAGAAACTCAAGATACTTATCAGATCCTTAACCTAAAACAACTCATGACAGCCTCTCCGTTTAGGACAAATATTTCTTTTCTTGTGTAAGAGTACAGCCCCATGGCTTTTGCCTTTACAAGCCCCTGACTCTTTCTTCTTCCTCAAAATACTTTCTTCGTTTTAACCAAATCTGTGTCTCCCAAACTCCAATTCTTAAAACCCAAAAGAAAGCTCTTTTGTTCTTTGCAGCCTTAATATTTATTGTTTGACAATCCTCAGTAAAAATATAAGATTCTAAAACTCATCAAACTGTTGCATGTTTGCACTATACCATAAAATCATCTGTTACCCATATTCTGTGCATACTCATTAGGGTTTATCCTTTCTCCTCTTTCATGCTGTAATGTCACCTTTTAGCAAGGACTGTCAAATATATTTCCTTGTGAGAAAAACTGACTTGGTCTACTGACTACTTAGTAAGTTGTTTTTCAGACACTTGACACTTGGCACTTCAATTTCACTATATGCTGGTTGACATTTAACATACAATAGTATGAAAAGGGGAACAAATTTGTAAGGCAATTTTGCTCAGTAAATGAGCTTATTCTGAATTGTAAATACATTAGGCTTTCTGATAATTATAGTAATGTAAACATTAATCCCAGATATTTTATAAGAAAAAGCTTACATGATCAAAGAAAGAAGTTACTTCCAGTTATTTAGGGGATTAAAAATATGGTTTATTATAAATTTGATTCAAGTTTTCTAAGCAAGGTGCTATTTTGACCTTTAGTTTTAAATTTAAAAAAGAAACATCATAGAAACAAAACCCTCTCTAAAAATATCAGACAAGAGTATTGTGATGGAACCAAGAAAGTGAAAAAGTTTTAGTCTTCTTCGATATTCTCCTTACTTTAATGCAAACACCCCAAATAAAAACAACAACCAAAGAAAAGTATAGTGTTTGTTATATAAATGTAATTTCAAGACAAATAATGTAGCCATTACTTGCAATTTGACTGCTCCTTTACACCTTCTCTATAGAAATTATGCAGTCATCATGGAGTATAGAATTGAATTTAGATTTTCATTATTTGTTAAAATGCTTAGGATGTAATTAACTTAATTTCTGATAGTATATTAAGTTAAAAAAAATAAAGTATATGAGTATAGAGAATGAAACCAGTTAAAAATAATAACTAAATCATCTACACATTTCCTATCATTTTCATCAGTATATAGTGATTCTTGAAAGTAATGCAAAATTACAAGTAGAAAGTAGAAAGAAATAGGAAATATAATGATGAAAAAGGGAATACGTTTGAAGATACATGAACCTGGCATTCTACACATGGGAAGGTAGAATCACTACTCATGTTACTGAGTCCAAGCTCACTCTGCTGGCCACACGACAGGCCAATAAATTGGGAGATGAGGTGTTGAGGCAAGGAATAGCAACTTTATTCAGAAACCAGGCATCTAAGAAGATGGCGGACTAGCATCCTAGAGTGCCATCTTATCGGGGTCTGGATGCTAGTTTCTTTTATAGAACAGAGAAGGGGAGGAGGTGAGGAATTAAAGTAAAAAGGCCATACATCTTGGAAAACATCTCCTGGTTTTGCCCAGCCTCCGGAGGGGTTGTGTTCATTTCTTCTTCTCTGCAGCCATTCACAGGTGGGCAGGGTCAGGGTGTTTCACTGTGAGCTAAACAAAGGCACTTTAGTTTAACATTCAGGCAGAGGGGCAGGGTTCCCCAAGGCAGGCCATTATGTATGTCTATAGCTATAGATAGAACAGAAAAAAAGCAACGGAAAGCAAAGGTCAAAGTAAACGAAACAGATTCAACATGGAGTCAGATTTTGTTCTTCCCTGTTACACGCACACACTTTTTGTTTGCTATTACATTTTGGCGATATATAATTAAAGAAAATCTTTATAGTATGTATTATACTTGTCCAACTAGGGGCATTGACCATATTTTTTTTTTTCTAAGATGTAAACTGCCTAAAGTTTTTTTCTTTTTCTTTTTTTACTCCTTTTTCTAGAGATACCACAGAATTTTGTAGGGTAGCAAAATTTGCCACCCCAAAATGTGTCTCTTTGCTATGCAGATTATTTTGAGCTGAAAACAATCAAAGACTGAAAGACTCAGGAAGAACCTTTGTTCTTCCACCTAACTACCTGAAACAATATAGATAGAGAACCTGTTTGAGAAAGGGTGCTATTGATGCTGAAAGCTCAGCCTCTCTGTACACCGGTGCCAAATCAAAACTGAGAGACAGAGTTTTGGGTGAAGTATAAAAGAATAGCTTTATTACTTTGCCAGGCAAAAGAGGACACAGTGGGCTCCTGCCCTGGAAAACTGTGTGTTCCAACCCAGGGGAGTTTGGTGAGGAGTTTTATGGCAACTGTTCAAAGGCAGGGTTGCTGATAAGATTAGGGTGTGTGCAAGGCCTGCACTCTTTTAATCTCATCTGAGGTAATTATATTTTCTTTTTAAATGATATTCTCCATTCTTTTTTTTTTTTTTTTTTTTTTTTTTTTTGCAGTACGTGGGCCTCTCACTGTTGTGGCCTCTCCTGTTGTGGAGCACAGGCTCCAGACGCGCAGGCTCAGTGGCCATGGCTCACGGGCCCAGCCGCTCCGCAGCATGTGGGATCCTCCCAGACCGGGGCATGAACCTGTGTCCCCTGCATCAGCAGGCAGACTCTCAACCACTGCGCCACCAGGGAAGCCCCCTTTTATTTTATTTATTTACTTATTTATGCCACATGGCACAGCTTGTGGGATCTTGGTTCCCAGACCAGGGGTTGAACCCACGCCTTCAGCAGTGCAAGTGCAGAGTCTTTACCACTGGACCGCCAGGGAATTTCCATCATCTCAGGTAATCTTCTTGATGAGCTTCTCTCTTTCCTTTAGCCTGGCCTCAGGTGGTCTTCTCTGGTATGGAGAACGCTGACATCTTCCAGTTTTAATTCTATAAATGGGCTTAAAGACATTGTTATAAGTATCTCTTGAGGCAGGGCCCAGGACCCTGCCCCAAGGCTGTACTATTGTGTCATGGCTGTTCCTCCTTGATTCTGCATCCTTTAAATTCTTTGATTAGCAACTGTTCAAATCTGCCCTTGGGAACTCAGGGAAGGTCATGGAGGCTGAACAGAAAGGCTCCCATGCCCAGGAGCAACCACAGGGTCCTGCTCAGTTTTTACTATCACCATAGATAATTAATATCAGCTAGGTGTGTAGACAGGGAGGAACCTAGCAGTCTGTTAAGATTCTTCTCTGTGTTCCACTGTCTTTTTGTGGCCCAGCAAACATCTGTTTACCAGATATTTGCTTTTCCATGTCCATGTGACTTGCATTCCTCCCCTTTGAAGTCCCAAATCACTACCCCCAACATCCTCATTTGTCTTTAGCTGAAGAAGGTATTTAAGGGGAGGATTTCAGCCATTTTGGCAAGTTTCTTAGTCTTCCTGGAGCTCTCCCATGTATACATATAATCAAAAATTTGTTTAATCTTTTCCTGTTAATCTGTTTCATGTCAATTTAAAACTTAGACAAGCCAGAAGAACCTAAAAAGGTAGAGGAAAATTTCTTCCTCCCTGAAAATTCTCTTTGTTAATTCCTATTAAAGGAACTCTTATGTGTTCTATCTCTATAATTTTATTTTTCACAACAAAAATTGGGGGGAGCAGGGAACAGTCTAAATATTTGAGGGTTGGTGACAATGGAATTATAAAGGGTACAAAATCTGACTCAGAAAAATATGAAAGCTATTGTTTGGAAAAAATTTGGAAGCTATTGTTAAATTTAAAATAAGATTCAAGTACTATGCTAGGGGCATAAGGATGCAGCACAACATAATGAATATTTCCTGAGTGCCTGCTCTGGGCCAGGCATGGGTCCTGGGAACACAACAAGGAACAAAGCGTCAAAGTCTCTGTTCACATAGAGAGTATATTCTAGTTGGAAGAGACAGAAAGATGATAAACAAATAGACAAAAACACAATCTCAGTCTAGTGCTGAGTGATATATAGAGAAATTTAAATGGGTGATGTAATAGAGAGTGACTGAGTGGCATCTTATAGTCACCTGAAGAGGTGACATTTACGTCAGCACATAAATAATGAGGAGCCAGCCACCTGAAGGTCACAGTGAGGACCTGTGTATGGGTGTGAGTCAACCTTGCTTAGTAAATAAGCATCATCAGAATTTGAAATTCATGAGGCTTTCTGGTGATGCTTGTAATTTAAACATTGCTACTGATATTTTTGAGAAAATGCTCATATGAGCAAATATGGATGGAATTCAGCAACTTTGAAAAAATCTAGAGAGCTCCACTCACAAAAGTATGCTGGGCTAGGTAGGTCAGAGGCTTGAGTTTCAAAGCAAAGAGGAAGATAGGGGATATGTTAGGGGAACCATTGACTGAAACCACCCACCCTGGCCAGACAATATAGTAACCATTTGCATGAGTTATCTTACAACAGGAGGTCCTGGTAAGGAAGATGGAACTAACAAGCTACCACCAACCGAAAGAATTCAGGAAAGGTCAAAAGGAAAGAGGAGACGCCAGTCCACATGTCCTACCAAATTTCCAGAATCCTTCTCTCTGGAATCCATCTTGGCTGAGCAAAGCACGCGCCACCAGGAAGGACCCTGAGTCAGAATGACTGGCCAGAGACAATCCAGAAACTAACTCCATTCCCCATAAAACCTGAGACTGCAAGCCATGTGACACAGCAGTTCTCCTGGGTTCCGTTAACCCTGCTGCTCTACACCCGGGCACCCCTTCTCAATAAAGTCTCTTGCTTTGTCATCACATGTGTCTCCTCGGACAATTCATTTGCAAGCATCAGACAAGAACCCACTCTCAGGCCCAGGAAGGGGTCCCCCTTCCTGCAACAGATAGATCATTTAGAGCTTTGTCAACAAGGATAGTGAGTTTAGATTTTGTTCTAACTTTACAAGGAAGCCACTGGAATTGCTAGAGCAGAGGAGTGACATGATCTGATTTACGTTTGAAAATATTACCTTGTCTGCTTGATGGAAATTTTATTGCAAAGAGGTCAAAGGTTGGAGTAGGGAGATGAATTAGGAGGACATTTCTGAGAAGAGAGTTGTGCTCTATTCGAATAGAATAGAATGAGGTAGAACAAATTTATGAGAAAAATCCCGAGTTCCGTATTGTC
Source organism: Orcinus orca (assembly GCF_937001465.1). NCBI lineage: Eukaryota > Metazoa > Chordata > Mammalia > Artiodactyla > Delphinidae > Orcinus > Orcinus orca. Next base: position 24,661,424 of record NC_064563.1, read on the forward strand.
CAACATATGTTCAAGATGTCATTTAGACAATCACGTAAAGATGGCAAGGAGACAGTCTGGCATACAACTGTAGGATTTCAGGGAGCATTTTGCACAAGAATGTTGTGATAGGTAGATAAATAGATAGATAGATAGATAGATAGATAGATGTAGATATAGATAATATAACCTACATACATTATGTAGATAGATGGCAAAGAGAAATGAGCCTAGGATAAATCTCTGATTTTTTTCAACCTTTATAGTCAAGGAGGAGGCACCAGCCAAGGAGACTTAGAAGAGAATTCTAGTGAGGAAAGAAGCACATCACCTAATGTGTGTTATCATGAAAGCCAAAGGATGGGTGGTTTCAAGAAGAGTGACAGAGGGTGTCAAAATTTTCAGTCATTTTTCTAAGTGAAGAAAACAGAGAAATGGGGCCGTAGTATAGGGTGAATGTGGGATTAAGCAGCGTTTTCTTTTTATAAGACAGAAAATATTAAAATATATGTGTATATTGATGGAAAGGATCCAGTGGAGAAGGGGACATAGATAGTATTAGAGAGGATAAATGCCAGATCAAAAGCTTTGGAAAGGTGAGAGTGAGTAGGACCTGTAGTTCCATTGGAGGTGTTGGCCACTGAAGGAATCAGGATATCTCCTGCTTGGCTATAAAGGGAAGGCTAAGAATCCGGGGAGCAGATGTATTCAGACCATGAGACACATCTTAATCTCTAAATTTGGAGCATCCTGCTAATTCTTTTTTGATTTTTTAACTTTAATCTCTCCTAAGAACGGACCAGAGTATCAGGAGTCCACCTAAACACTGGCTAGATTGTATCTCTTTGTGCTTGTTGATTTTTCTTTGTGTAATCCAGTTTCTCCAGGACCTTTTACTTATGGCAGTGTAACGTGATGGATCCCCGCCTCCTCCTGTTCCAACTACAGAGGTCTGTATTTGCTGAACGTTGCTGTGTTTACTAAATGTCTTTGTTTTTTTTTTTTTCCTCAAAGATTTTAACAGGCAGACATTTTCAACCCACACGTCTTTTGCCTGTGATAGAGATGAATGAAAACAACAACAAAAACCAAATAAGTGAACCAAAAACTACCCTGAGCATTTGCAATCCCTGCTTTCTCCAGTTGCCTAAAAAGTAGGAGTGTTTCTGTTGTGTGGTCAGTATTAATAGGCCCTGGTTTTGCCTGTAGGAGGGGAGATGGTGAGAACAGTGAGAAACTAAGAGACTAGGATGGTTCAGAAAGGCTATGTGGTGAAATCGAGGTAGAAAAATCTATGAAGGTGAAAGGGTAAGAAAACAGCAACGGCTTGAACACTGTGGATCCTTCGGGGGATTTGCAAAGTGGAGGAAAAAGGGAAGGAGCAAGAAAGAGAATAAGCAGCTGCGTCGATATGAGAGGGACTTTGGTAGAGAAGCAAGAGCGTGAGGAGCGCTGTCAGTCCTTTTACTCCACCTCCTTCTCAAGAGAAAGTTCTTTGAAGACTCATTCTACTCTGAATGCTTTGGGAGTCTTTCTTTTTCTTTTTTTCTTTTTTTTGCCTTTGACTCCCCGTTTTATTAGGATTAAAATTCAATCAGTTCAGCATTTGTTTGAAGCACACTTAGGTGTGAGGCTAAGTGCCCCAGAGAGAAAGAGTGACTAAAGTCCCACCCTTGTCCTCCAGCAGCACCCTCCTCTGGTAGAAGCAGACATGTGCACACACGGCCTTGTGTTATTTATCAGTTATTATGGAAATACAAAGGAGACAATCAGAATATCCTTTTAAGGGATTAGATAATTTACAGAAGTACCTTTGTAAGAAAAAAAAAGTCGTTTAATCTAACAGTTTCTATTTAAATCAGTATTCATTGTGAGATATTTCTCTGGAAAATGGCATCATTCCAAATTGTCACTGGTAGACCATTGTCTAAATGCATCATTTGAAAGTTGTTTCAAATGGCTTATAATAACCCTAAGTACTGTGGACTATATAATCAGGGAATGAAAATAGTCACTTTGGGTCTGATGCTGTTTTCTCTTCATTCTACCCAGAGGATATTTGCTGATTATTAGGTTTAAAAAAAATGCATCTGGCATTTGTAAAGAGTAAGACAAGACTCAAAAGATCAACTCAGGTTTTTGCTTTTAACTTTCAAAGAATGTTGCTTTTTAACAAGTTCTTGGTATTGTTTTCAGAAATTTCTCTTGTCCATACTGTCTAGATATCCATATTTTTCTCTTTTCTTCTAAGAAAAGGCTGTGACAATGTATCTTTATGTTTTGTTCACTGTTTTCTCTTTTTGTCGTTTTGTTTCACTGCTGAATTCCTTGTACCTAGAACAGTAGTCATACAGTAGTGACTAAATATTTGCTGAGTGAATGGGTAATGTGAATCTTTGTATCCCTCACATTGCCCAATATAATAATGCAAGCAGAAGACCCTCAAATTAATTTAAAATGGTTACCAACAGTTCTAACCAGCCATATGAATAGCGATGGATGTCAAAAGTAAAGACTGCAACCATCTTTCTTTATAAACTAGTTAATGACTCTAATTTTAATTGGTAGGATGTGTAAGCTATGGTTTTGCACCAAAACAGTGCATCTCAGCTTGCCATTTCATCAATGAGTATGAGCTTCTCACCACATTAGCTAGAACATTTCGGTTGAATTGATCAATAATATATGCATTTCCAAAATAAGAGAGTTGAAGAGAGGAAATCATAAATAAGTAGCCCTTGAAAACAACTTATCATAGCTTATTATGGTGCTTAACACATATCAGACACAATATAAGACTCATGTGGAAAATTTTACAAAAAATAATTGAAGAAAGAATAGATGAGTCTTCCCTGGTGGCGCAGTGATTGAGAGTCCGCCTGCCGATGCAGGGGACACGGGTTCGTGCCCCGGTCTGGGAAGATCCCACATGCCACGGAGGGGCTGGGCCCGTGAGCCATGGCCGCTGAGCCTGCGCGTCCAGAGCCTGTGCTCCGCAATGGGAGAGGCCACAGCAGTTAGAGGCCCGCGTACCGCAAAAAAAAAAAAAAAAAAAAGAATAGATGTTGAACACCAATGATAGAATGATTCATGTCCTCATGTCACCAAAAGACTTATTTTACATAACTCGAAGATTCTGGCTTTAGGGAACACAAAATGACTTTTTTTAACATTAAGTACTTGATTTCTAAATTTATTTATATAACATAATGGAATTATATTATGAATTAGGTGTGAAAATATCAGAGGTAACATAGACATAGGCATAAAAAAAGGTAAATGTGTACTAACAAATAAATACGACTTTTTCAAATTGGAGAAAATGGAGAGAAATTATAAAAACAGGTTTCGCAGTGCAGTCCTAAATTTTAAATACTAAATTTTATTTGGTAAGAATGATTTTATCATCTTAATGACTTTTCCATTTAACTACAAATAGTAATTATTTCATGAAATAATGCACACTGATTGGATTTAGTCATACTGCTTAATTTTCATTTCAAAATGTGAATTTTATAACTTATACCCCAAGTCTCCAGAGCATGAGGATTCTTTTAATCAAAAACTCAGAACACCTTTCACTTACTTGTCAGAGTTCTCAACTTGAAATTTGGTCTCATACAGCTGCTGTCAAAGCTTGACAATTGATATTTGAAAGGGCTGACCTAAGGGACATTATAACCATTTATTTCCATAGGTTTTTTTTTTAATTCTACCTTTCTAAAAAGGCAGACAGACGGCAAGCCAGGTAGCTGAACTCTATTATTCTGTTCTTCATAGAAACACTTTCACTGAACCAGGATTTAACATTTTGTCTTAAGGTTTATAATTGGTTGACCTAAGAAAAAGGTCATATAATGTTACAGTCATCATCTATTATAGTATCCTAATGATTTAGGATAAAAAATAGGAAAATGTAAAAATTTACCCCTTTAATAGTAAAGTCTTATACATAGCATCTAATAGTAAATGCTGGGTGTATTTTGTTTTCTTTTCTTATCCATTTATATTTCCTTCCTGATAAGCTGTGCTTCCTCATAATAGATAATGTGGATGACATTATTCAGCCATTTCCTCTTTCACCTTGGTTGCTAGGAAGCATAATACTGAGTTTAATGTTAACTTTATTTTTCCTTGCTTAGGATGCTTCTAATTCTTTTAAACATTAAACAAGATTTAAATTATTCCCAAAATAAGCAGTCTCAATTTAATCTAGTTTACTCCGATTTTGAAACTTATGTTTTAGTACCGTGTACAAATAATATAAATTAATATTTGTCTTTGCTAAAATTTAGTTGGTATAAATAACCACCTATGTATCACAAATGGGTCACAACAAATATCATACTCTATCAATAGTAAGACAATCTCTATGCATATATAGTTTGACTTTATGAATTGAGCAAGTTTTTAGATTCTTTAGATATGAATTTATGTCCTGGTTCCTCCACTTATTAACTGACTTTCTCATTTTGATCAATTGACCTGTCTAAGCCTTTGTTTTTTAAGTTGTAAAACACAAATAACTAATAACATCTAACAAACAATGCTTCAGATATGTTAAATAAGATATGGGGGGTAAATTGACTGGAATTTTAGTATGTATCGTTCTCCTTTCAATACCATCTACTGTGATCCATAAACTGATCCATAAACTGTAATCATTATTTCTTTTGTTAAAACTACACTTTTATCTAAGCATTTAAATCAAAATTTGAGAATTAAATAAGTGGTTTTCTTCTTAGACTCATGCACGTTCCTTAAAAATCACTTTACTATTCAAAAAGTGAGACAATCTCATTTTTACTATAGAGTTCCGGTAATTGTAGACATACATATTCCAGGATCTGTGATAAAGGATTCATTCATTTTATTGCTTTATTATCAATCCACGTTTTCAGCTACTTGGCTCTAATGTATCCATCAGCTCATTATTACATGTGAAATTAGAATAACAGGGTGTTATGGTAAAGATTTAACCCTAGTGAATAGTTTTTGAAATGGAAGCTTCACACAAATGACTTGTGCATAATACTATATCCACAGAACCTTCTTTCTTAAGACAGAAAATGAATATCCCTCTTATTTCCAAGATTTATTTAAAACTACATGAAAATATGTTGACATCTGGAGAAAAATACTTTGGAATCAACCTCTAATATGGTGTAAATGAATAAAATATGTCTTCTTTGTTGAGTATTTATAAAGTTAGACTCCATGCTTACATTACTAATTAATGCTTAAAACAAGCATTTGAGGCTGATATTGTCATTATTTGGATATTCTCAATGAGGAAACTGAAGCACAAAGTGATTTGTGATTTGCCCAGAACCTTGCAGGCAAAGGAGTTGGATGGAATCTATATCTATCTGACCCAGAACTGTATGCTCTGAGATACTAAACTAATAATATCTCCAACATATACAGTTGTGCTCTAAAGTTAAGACACAGCTTAGTGCAAAGGGACTGAAGCGGGAATTTGAAGGTCTTGTTTCTTTCTCAGTCTCTGCCAATGACTAGATAGGGGTCCTTAGGTAAGTCATCTCACCACTCAGAAACTCACTTTTTTTTTTTCTGCATGTAATTACAAAGCTGAAACATAGGCTCTCTAAATTCTCATCAGATAATCATGATCTACTTATTCATATATCTTTGCTTCCTAGGTCATACCAGCTTGGAGTTAAGATGTGGGTACCAAAACAAATATCGTATATTAACGCATGTATGTGGAATCCAGAAAAACAGTAGAGATGAACCTATTTCCAGGGCAGGAATAGAAAAGTAGAGGTAGGGAACGGACGTGTGAACACAGCAGGGGTAGGGGAGGATGGGATGAACTGGGAGATTAGGTTTGACATAAATACACTACCATGTGTAAAATAGACAGCTAGTGGGAACCTGCGGTATAGCACAGGGAGCTCAGCTCGGTGCTCTGTGATGACCTAGATGGGCGGGATGGTGGAAGGTGGGAGGGAGATCCAAGAGGGAGGGGATATGTGTATACACATAGCTGATTCTTCGTTGTACAGCAGAAACTAACACAACACTGTAAAGCAATTATACGCCAATAAAAACAATAAATAAATGCCTGTCATTTCAGGGGAAAAAAACAAAAAAACCCCCAGCCATCTCTGTTTTCCTCTGGTTCTACCCTCAGTGTTGGAAACATTGTCTTGCAAATCTCTTTTTTAGAACTTAAAGAAAGAAGTATCTCAATTGTGTTCAGAGTCACAACCTACCCTCACATGTGATAGCTGACGTTTCCTTTTTTCCTTACCCTGACTTTTTGTGATTTCAACTGGCCAGAGCACTGTTGAGGCCTCTGACTGATCTCTAACCTCTATAACTGATTATTAAAGAACGTCTGCCAAAACTGCTACATCTGTCAACGCCAGCATTTGTACCATTGCCCTAAAGGAAGTGTAATAACACAGGGATTTGTTTGTTTGTCTTTGTTTTTGCTTTATATTTGCAGCCCCTTCTCTGGAGGGTTTAGTCAAATGTGCATTAGGAAAATAGAAGATAATCTGAATGACAAAATGGTCTTGCTCTCTAACCCTAGCCAATTGTCCATGAACTTGTATTTTACACACATTCTATTCCCTTAATATGAATTTTTATCGCAAATACCCCAGTCATTCCTACAAATAAATCTAAAACAAGCTTGTGCTACAGACTACCCAAATATGCTTGTACATGCTAGTAACAAAATTCTACAGTGACCTCAGTTTGAGTACCAAATTTAGAAAACTGTCTCTATGTTTTTTAGTCAGGAGCCTACCATGAGCTTCTATCCTTCCTTCCTATTATTTTATATGGTTTAGTGATTCAGGATTTGGGCTAAAATGTACCTATTTGTATTGGGTCCATACACATTGGTAAAGAAATAAATAAAACAATGTATAAATAGTCAGTGCAGCATAATGAAGAGTGTGTATAATTTGGGGTTAGCCAGATCTTGGTTGCAATCCAAGTCCTTATACCTACTAACGCAGTGACCTTAACTCACTTGAGCCTCAGGAGATGAGGAGTCTCATCTATAAAATGAGGATAATTTTACATGTGAGGGAGTTGTTGTGGGTTCCAAAATATACAAAATATATAAAGTGTAGAAATTCAGTAAATTCTAGGTGTTATTATTATAAATGATTTTATATCTGAGTGGACACAAGGAAAAATAGGAGGGATCATAGGACTGGGCAAGTAAAGTACATAAGCCTCTCTAATATTACTGTGATATATACCTTCTCTCTTAAGAAGATAAATTAACTGATGATATATATCATGTGACTATTACATGGTGATTTTGAAACTTTTAATTGTATAAAAATTAACAGTACAGCTTCCCTGGTGGCGCAGTGGTTGAGAGTCCGCCTGCCGATGCAGGGGACACGGGTTTGTGCCCCGGTCCGGGAAGATCCCACATGCCGCGGAGCGGCTAGGCCCATGAGCCATGGCTGCTGAGCTTGTGCGTCCAGAGCCTGTGCTCCACAACAGGAGAGGCCACAACAGTGAGAGGCCCGCGAACCGGAAAAAAAAAAAAAATTAACAATAACACAAATATATATGTATGTAATGCATTTTAAGTTATCAACGTCTCCTTTTAAGTTCCTGTTAAAACTGAAGCATACAAACAGCATATAATTTGCCAGCACCGATTCCATAAGAACAAAACCACATCAGGACAGTTAGTCATACAACAAAAGTGACCTTATATCTCTAGAGAGAGTGTCACCTATTCCTCAAGCTGTCAGGCATACCAGGAATCCAGTGGTAACATTCAGCACAGAATTATTAAGTCTTCCTATGTCACCTCAGCCAGACATTTTTTTTTTAAGCTTTTGTCCAAAGGGAGTGGAAATTTGAGTAACAGGGAAATTTTGGAGTCCTGAGAAATAGAAAAAAAAAAAGCATGTTTTGGAAGACTATCCTAGAAGCTCCTTCTTAAAGTATAGCTGTAACATACCTGAAAGCAGCTCCAGTTATAAGGAGAAGGGATCGAAGTTGTCAACTGTCTGAAGTTCAATTTTTCATAAACAAATGCATTAGTGTATGTAGGCTCTTGTAATTTTTATCTTATTGCCCTATGATTTAGTCATGAATTAATAAAGTCTACAATTCAAGGAGCTGCTGGATATATAAATTTTAAAATAAGAACAAGATCCTGTTCAGTTAGCTTTCATAAAAAATCATTCTTAAGAGATATTAAATGTGCCTGCAATGATAATATCCCAAATGTACTGAAATTGAGCATATAGGCAATTAACAATTAGGTGGTGATGTTTTAAAGAATTCTATGTATGCTCTGAAACCAAATTGCTTTTTTAACTAAATGTTCATATGAAAATTCATTTGGGAAGATAGTTTTAGTCTGAGCAACAACAGCACAGCATAAACCATTGTTTCTGCTTTTTTGTGTGTGTGTGTGAGTCTTGCTGTTTTAAATTCTATGTCTGTACGTATAATACCTATTTAAACCCTGTCCTTGGAAAATTTTCTATGAATCACAGGCAAATATAGATAGTAAGTTTGAAAAATGATTTAGGATAAAAAATAGGAAAAAGTAAAAATTTACCCCTTTAATAGTGAAGTCACTCAATTTTATTGTCAATGACTATATTGAAGAAGAATAATGACTACATTGAAGAATATATTCACCTGTGTCTCATTTATTAAAATAGAATTATTTACTTATGAAAGATCACTGGACACAGATACAGACAGATATTCAAATTTTCTGTGACAATCTCAATTTCATGTCTTCAGTAACTTTGCCTCTATATCCTAAATTTGCCAATATTTAGCAAATAAAATAATTTAGTCATGGTCAGTAATGTTTAAGTTAAAAAATTAACATAAGCAAAAATATCATTCATCAAACTATGAGTGTTAATAATTTGGAAATTTGAAAAACGAAGTACAGAAGAATTGGGGGTCTTTTTTTCCCTAAAAATTCTGACAAAATGAGTTCATAAGATACTGAGAAAAGTCATATACATTTATGAACCTAAGGTTTCTATAGGTATTAAAATATATTCTGTAAATTCCAATCCAATTCACATATACTAGAGATTTAAGTTCTTGATCTAGCCACTCAATCAATTAAAATTTTTAAATTAAAAATAATTCGGGGGAAATTTCTTAGGTTAAAAAGGCAAAAATACTGAGCAAGAGAAACTCTAATTCTCTTCTAAGTATCTCACCAATCATTTCCTTATAGGCAGGATGAATAGGATTACACGGTATTTCATTTTAAATTAATTAAAATCCTACCGAGATATAATATGCTATTGAGTTATAAGGAAATATTCTGCTATAAACTATACCTCCCAACCCTCCACCCCTGAATTAGGCAGAAAAGTCCAAGATCTGGCCTCATACAGACCCTCTACCAGGTTTTAAATCATCCTTTAAATCCCACATCATTCTTGGCTCTAGCTAGTCTATTCTAAGATGACCTACTATTATTTTAAATAATTTATATTTTATTTTCTATTTCCAAGTTTAGAGTTATGTAAACTTTTATACCCAAGCTTGAAGTTATTTAAACTTTTATGTGTTTGTTTTGTTTAACAGGTTCTTTATCCATGTCATGTGGCAAAAAGCTACTTCCAGGAGACTCAACCAAGTGTTGCTACTGCTTCCTCTTTCTCTTTAACCTAAAAATAGGACTACTGTTTACAGGATAGTGACACGCTCCCTGTATCTTTCTAAACCTAGTGTTCTATGTGTGTGAGCTAACATGGGGTGTGGACTGGCTTTTGAAGACAAAGGCATCAAAAAACTGTGTGTCATTTTCTGGAATACCAGATAAATAACTTTGACCACAGCATAAAATAATAACAAGGATAAAGAGAGAAGATTTAGTGATAGATTAAAGGACAGTGAAACATAAAACATAAGTAATAATTACTGTGTATGTACTTAGGTTCTAGGTACTTTTTAAGTCTTTTCTCACTGAATTTTCAGGACAAACTTATGAAGATGGAAGAGAGGTTAAACTGCATATCAAATGTCACATTTGTGACAAACCAGTATTATGTCTCTTAGAGTGACTCTTATCCAACCCTGTGGAATTTCCTTTAGATTCTGTGTAGTTTATATGCTATGTATTTACTCAGATGTTTTGAGATGATTTTGAACTATGTATGGACAAGTTAAAATAACAACGCAATACTGAATAACATTCACACTGGAAAGAAATAATGTCAAGCTGAATTGAAGTTCTTTTCTTTTCTCTTCTTCCTTCCTCCTCCTCCTTCTTTTTCTTTTTCTTTTTAATAAATGGTTTTCATCTGTTTTTTTCAGCAGAATGTGAACTCTAGAGGCTGGAATTCTTTTTATCTCTTCTATTTTCTCCTTCCATTTGACATGAGGCATAGAGAAGCCCTTCAATAAATTATTGTCGAATGAGCATATGGATAACTGAACAAATTACTTTAGTTAGTGGTGGACATGCCCATTATTATGATACCCCTACTATGTACCAGATATTGTGCTGGGAATTACACACTTATTTCAATCACAAAGGTAGTGTAATTCATGTATTCCCTCCATTTTATAAATGGGAAAACTGAAACCTGCAAAAGTGTAATTAACTTTTCCATGATCATGCATTGCTAGAAAGTGGCATAAGAACAGTTTGAACAGGGCTCTTTCTACCTCTAAGGCATGGTCACATACTAGTGTGCCATGACACCTTATAGATGATCTCTTTTGATCTCTCCATTATGAAAATATCATGAAGTCAATGGTCTCTATCACAGAATCTTAAATTTGCCCTGCCAATGTATCAGAACGAGACATAAATCAGAATTAAGTAAGTCGTATGAGTGACTGATATGATTTCACATTTATAAAATAGCTTAAGAATTAGAAATATGCTTGTGTCAATTCAAAGGGCTATCACATGGTGAAAGAAAAAGATTTTTATTTAAAATATACGTTATGGGGGCTTCCCTGGTGGCGCAGTGGTTGGGAGTCCACCTGCCGATGCAGGGGACACGGGTTCGTGCCCTGGTCCGGGAGGATCCCACATGCCGTGGAGCGGCTGGGCCCATGAGCCATGGCTGCTGAGCCTGCGCGTCCGGAGCCTGTGCTCCGCAGCGGGAGAGGCCACAACAGTGAGAGGCCCGGGTACGGCAAAAAATAAAAAATAAAAATTAATAATAATAAATACATTATTCCAAACAAAACTTCAGAATGATTCCAAACAAATAATATATTAATATTAAAAGGTGAGTATTATAAGATAGTAGGAAAGCATGAATAGAAAATTTGATAGAACTGAGAAAAATATAAGTACGCCAAATGTATGCTATTAAGAGTGCATTGGAGTTTAGTGAGCAAAGCAGAGAATATTGTAAGGATTAGACCTTACACAAAAGTGGGAAGAGCTAGGAAAGTAAAGTCTGAAAGAGGATTTCTGGTAATCAGAGAAGTTGCTAAATTGGTTATTATTTCATCTGAAGCACATGTGTGGGCTAACAGTTTGTAGTGTTGATGCCTTCCAGCCAAGACCACCAGGAACATATCTGAACAAGTTGAATAAGTTGGGTTTATTATTCATTGCAGCAAGGGAGATACACACAATGGGAATGTCTTAGTGAAAGTGTGTTAGAAAGGAATTACTGTAAGATTTAGGTTTGTGTTAGGTGATTTGGGGGTAGGTTTATGCAGGCAGGTATTTACTCTGGAAACTAGGATAATTCAATGATTTGATGTCTTAAAAAATCTTATCTAGAAGGAGAGAAGACTAGTCCAATGCTATAATTATAATTGGCAGAGAAGCACAATTATTCATACTAGCTAAGATTAGGGCATATGTGGTCATTTTTGTGCATTGTATAATGTTCTTGTTTTGTTTATGTTCAGACATGAATATGGGGTGGTCTTGTTTTTCTTTTGATCCACTGAGGTCAGAGAGAGTGATCTTGTCTGTTATCAATGTTTCTGAAATTATTTATTTTGAACAGGAGAATAACAAGACCTTGCTATTCCAGGCCAACTCTTAAATGTCAAGCGCTCTTTTCTCTTTCTCCATAGCTTGCGGAGAAATGCAAAGTGTGATCATGAAGGCGAAATTTATGAAGAGGTTTAAGGGAAGCTATTGCCACTGTAGAATTACTGCCTCTGTGGTTCTGGGGACAAATACCTGGTAGTGGATGCCACTGTTGGATGGTAGTGCTAGCAGTCAATGAACATGAAGTGGAAGAGAGCAAGGAGAAGCTGAATCTGCCCAGGCATCTCTGCTCTGAGTTGGAAACTGTTGCTATCTCATTTTATAGATAAGGAAACTGAGTTACAGAGACCTTAGTCATTTGCCCGTGGTTACAGAAGTACTAACTAGAGGTGCCAGGATTCAAATAGAAGCATCTGTCTTTAAAATCCATAGTCTTAACTATTTGTTTTTGTTGGGTCTCAAAACGAACAATAAATGCATAAAAAGATCATCAAAATTGATGGTGTTTAGGAAAATTCCAATCAGTGCAAAATTAAAAAAAACAATTCAATCCTAATTTATCAGAAGGTGGGAAGACCAATGTTGTTGCAGACAAGGCATTAGGAAGGAGGGTCTTCAGGTACATTCCTGGTTTGACAATGAATTACAGTAACCTTTAGAAGGTCATTGTCAGTATCCATCAGAGCAGTTTACATGACACAGCAACTCTGCCTCTACAAATTGATCTTGTAGAAATAAAAGCATAAGCGTCTAAAGAAAAAAGAAACAAGTAGTTAAGTAAATACCTATAATGGCATTATTTATGACATAAAATGGGAAACAGCCTGAATGTCGCTTAATAGAGGAATAAGAAAAAATTACAGTACATACATTCTATCAACTTTCCAAAGCTGTGCAAACAATTAGATCTTCTTCTATGTATCTAGAAAGATATTCATGATGAGCTCATAATTTAAAAATTCATAATTTTCATAATGCAGTTCCATATTTAAACCAAAAAACTCAATACTCTGCATGTATGTTGATGTCAGTATGTGAAAATTATGGAAAATACATGCCATACTGTCAACCTTGCCTTATTTCAGGATAAAGGATTGGGAAAACAGGAAACATACTGAAAGAAGCACAATTAATTTATGCTCATCTTTCTTTATATTTGTGGATTTTTTAACTTATTACTTTGAGTGCATATAACTTTATAACTAAAGAAATAATAAATACAGAATGCTTCTTAGGAGGCTAAAGGGATTTGATATTCCTTAAGAAGATTTAAAATAATTTTTATTGAAGCAGAAATGTGATAAAACTAGTTTCGATTTAAAAATCCTTCAGATTATATTTTGTGAGGGAATTGGAATCATAAAATAAGTTGATATTGTTATATTTCACAATAAATAAATAAAAAATGATCTCCATAAAAATATAGCAGTATGAGAGGAACCTGAGTGGTCATTTGCACATATGAGAGATAGATAGACAGATAGATAGGTAGACAGAGAGAAAGACTGATGTTTTTACATTCTTATTTGATTTCTATTTCAGAAACAACAAATTCTACATTGGCCCAACAGACTCTGGTTCAGAACAGGTGATTTTTAAAAATAGCTCTAGTTTAAATATATTTCAGGGAATCAGAAATTTCTTAGCTGTATCCATTAATGGAGTCTAGGATGGTCTTTGTATTTAAGCAATATTTACATTTTTTGACATAGTTTCATTATGAAGAGTAGTACATGAGAAGCTGGGTTGGCTAATTATGTTTTCTTTAGGTCACTGCCTCTCATTTGAAAAAATAATGCTCAATCATACATACATAGTATGTATGTATATCCATAATATAAGCTTCTTGCATAATTAAACACACTGAATAATATTTATTAAAGCATAGTATTCAGATTACTCTCCAAAAAAAAGAGAAAACTTGGAAGAACCACTTCTCAAAATTAATTTTCCAAGCATCTTAAATCCCAACATCTAAACTTATGTTTGAGGCACAAATATTCACTTTATGCGAAGCATTTGTCTGTGTGTGTGTTACTGAAATATAAGTTCCGTTTTACTCAAATAAAATTCATCTGATTCATCAACATATTTGGCTTAAGTGATAATGGATGTGGGTAAATTAAATTGAATTTAATAGGTGATAATGATCCCCGGTAAAAGTTCCTCATGATAATCTAATAGTTATTTCATGCTAATATTAAGCCACACAGGGAGTTTTGAAAGGATCCAACTTTAAGTCAAATACACTGGCCATTATAAATTGTCATCTCATTTCTATATATGTATATATCTACCCTCATTTACTCTCTACAATTCACCTCTAAAGGGAGTGTTAATTTCTGAAGTTATAATATCTTACAAAAACATTTTCTTCAAAAACTATATAAACTCACTTGTCAAAAATGGAATGTTTACAGTTTGACTGACATGACCAATTTAACAAAGTGTGTGAAGTCTTATTTTGTATTTTAAAGTTTACAATAGGTCCAACATGTAATAGTTAAAATAAAAAAACAAATAAAGATGGTCTACTGAGCATAAAATATTATAGAGCTGTTGTACTGATAGAACCAGAAGTACAACTGCAAAGTATATCCACTGAGTAATTTCATGTCAAGTGTCAAATTTGCCATACTGTTAAGATCTTGAGGTTACCTTGTCCCACCTGAAATGCAAATACTCTTAGACCTAGTGGCCCATTCATTGTGATGGCTTTGAGCTCTATTACACAAGACAGTCGATGAAAATTATCTGTTAACCTACTTGGAAAAAGCCATCCGTAATTAATGTCTGCAGATAAACAGCATTCCCATCTTGACAAGGAGCATCAGCACTAATAAGTCTTCCACCCAGACAGTTTTATGTGTCTTCTCTACACTAATTACCATTTTGGAACGCTTTCAAGTGATACCTCTTATTATGGTATAATAGTTTTCTGATAAAGTTCTGATATATGTGCCCTTATTTAAGGTGAGATCTAAGATGCCTAGGCATCTTAGAAGTCAAGTGTATAAATTTATAGGTACCCAGCTGAAGAACTCCACTTTTTAAAAATACGCCTAGCAGCAAGAAACCCACTTCCTATGGGAATTATTTGTTCCTATAAAATCTGCTATCAAAAGTCAAATTATGTGTGTGTGAACAGATATATTTCCTGAAGATGTTTGACTTTTTTGATGTTCAGATCTAGTATTCTCTTTTCATGCAATTGACTTTTATAACCACACAAATGATGGATACTTATGTGAAAAGAGATTCCAACATAAGATTAAAATTAAACAGGGATTTAAGGAAAAGTTTAATTTGTCATCATTTTTTTTAATCTTTGGGAAATAAAATAAACTTGAGCCATGAATAAGAATAATACTTAATTTTGTTCAAAATTCACCATGGTTTCTTTGCTTTCTATAACATTTACTTCTCCTTATCTTACTTCTTCAAAATTTATGTCTATATGATTTTTTAACTTTTTGTGAACCCATTAGTGTAGGAAATAAATCTAATATGAATAAGTCAGATTACAGTATATATCATTCATTTAGTTAGCTGTTACATCACTCTGACTCAAGAAATTCCTAGATATATCCTATTTGTAACCAACTATTTCAGTTTTTCTGATGCCCAAATACAACCCCTATTAAATTGTGTTACATTAGTTTATCCATTATAATCTACTATTATAATCTACTATTAGTTGGATATACACATCTTTGGAAACTATATTGAATTCAACCACCTGAGTACCACTTAATGACATGTCATAAAATGCTTCACGATTTAATGAGAGCATTTCTTGTTTTCATTTCATCATAATGATATATCATAACAAGTTTTGTTAGATATTACAAATGCTGCAACAGACTGAACTTCAAATTTCAAGTCTGTCAAACTACAGTTGATAAAACGAATAAGCTGGCAGAACTTCTTATCTTGAAAAATACAATCTGCAAAATAAATTATGTCAATATTCAACGACAGTTTGATTATTATGAAAGCCAATGGTATCCTAAGAAGTAGTCAAGTACATTTAGAAAAAAAAGAAGTTTGAGTCTTTTTAAAAATCTGGTACAATTTCTGATAGGTGACATAGAGGAATACTTTTATATGTTAATAAAGTCTTTATAAATTCTTATGGTAACATTTTAAATAACTGTAAGGAAAATTCTTTCCCTTATCGAAACACAGACTTTCCTATGTTTCTTAAACATTCTAAATAAATAATAGATAAATCTGTATTAAAATCAATATAAAAAGAAGTAACAGACAATACTAATTTCACTGTCACTTTTTTGACTTCTGTATTCCATCACTGATATCTTGAAGAGCCAGGAGCCTTCTCTGCATACATCTTAGTAAAACTGGATAGGAATTCATCTAGCAAGACTTACAGAGACACAGTAAACACGGGCTATCAAACAAAAGCAGCAAGTTACAAAAGTCGAAAATCAGCAAAATTCTATTTAAAGAAAGATGAAAATCTAAGCAATGTATTGTTTACTTATATTTATTTAAATTATAAAATGATACCCCAGAAAAGCAAGATAATGGTTATATATGGTGAAGAAAAAGGGAAATGTGAGGAGGCAGAAATATATATACATATATATATGTGTGTGTGCGTGTGTGTGTGTATATATATATATATATACACACACACACACACACGTTCTTAAAAGTCATTTTATATATGTGTGCATATGTGTGTGTATGTACTATGTATGTGTGTTTTAGATAGTCTTTGGTGTGATGGATATATTTCATAATTAATTTTAAATGGAAATTAAAATGTATTAATGGTATGTAATATCTGTGATTGATGGTGCTGCCTTCACTTGGGTCATGTATGGCCTAAGGATAGAACTGTAGTGTTCCAGCCAGAGGGGTGTGTTGGTTTCCATTGCAATATGTTAACATGTTCCTCATTTCCTTTTGAGCCCTAACCAGCATGGTCCTTAAAGTCCAGAGTTCTCTAACCAGACTGCTCAAAGCTTTCTCTTTCAGCACTTCCACAACTACCACACTGTCTGAGCCACCATAATCCCTAACCTAGATTTCAGCACTAGCTCCTCAAGTGTCTCCTTCTACTCATGCCCCCCCTCCATTTTGTTCACAAAATAGAAACCAAAATAATTGTTTTAAACATTATTCAATTATGTGACCACTCTGCTCAAATCCCCCCAATGACTCACCATTTTCCCAAAAAATATATGAAAATCTCTACATTGGCCATAGATCAGGGAGTGATAATTTTTTTTTATATCTTTCTATAAAAGGCTAGATAGTAAATATTTTTTGCTTTGCAAGTCTCTATCCCAACTACTCAACTGCCGTTGTTGTAGCACTAAAGTAGCCATAGACAGTATGTAATCAAATTGTCCTGTATCTCAGTAATTTTATTTACAAAATAGCCTACAGGCCACATTTGCTCATAGACTGTCATAGTTTGCTGACTCCTGTCATAGATTATCTGAACCCTCCTTGTCTCTGTGATGTCATTTCCTACTATTCCTCCCCTCATTCATTTTGCTCAAACTCTAGAGGCTTCCTGTTATTCCGAGATTACAACAGCCTTAAATCTGCCTTGGGATCTTTGGGCTGCCTGGTGTTCTCCTTCTATATATCCTGGTGTTCTGCCTGGTGTTCTCCTTCTATATATCCATTTGGTTAAATCCTTCAACTTTTCAATTCTTTGCTCGCATCTCACCTTCTCATTGAGATGTAGCCTAGTTGCATTATTTAAAAATTCGACCCCAACCTCATCCCCAGAACTCTCGATTTCCTGTATCCTGACCACCATTTTTTTCCTTAGACCATTCATTACCTTCTAAATTACTATATCGTTTTCTTAATGAGTATGCTCCACCAAAGCAGTGCTTTTTTCTCAATTAAAATCTTTTTCAAAAGGAAAGAAGAGGAGGGGAAAAACAAAAATAAACATTCAATAGTAGTTCTGATAATCAGTGTTCAGATCTATAAGTACTTCCCATACCTGCCTAAACAGACTGACACAGACACTCTGATGTTTAACAAAATATGAAGACAAACATTAAGTCATACATTCTCCAATGATATGGAACAAGATGATGGTGTATTTGAAAGTATATAAAAATTGTCATAAGCAGAATGTCTATGTTGAAACATGTTACTATCTTCATTTTGAATAGATGACTCAGGGTAGATTTCCAAATTAATATGGTGGTGATAATGATTTATAACATTAAAAAGAGCCTACAACCTATTTATGATAAAAATACAGCTTGATTAAATATTCCCCTGGAGTTTAAATGGTACTTTGATCTCATGAATATTCTTTTATGAATGTTATTTACTAACAAATTATTTGACTACCAGAGACTCAATCAGCAATTCTAAGCTTGACTTAAAAATCACAGACCTTTTCAGAGTAACGAATATTTCATGACTTTAACTTATATAGATGTGCATCATTTTCTGAATCTTAAAAAGGTTTATAAAAATGAGACAACTATTCCTACGTGGTATTAATCAAAAGAGGAAACATGAATATCAAGTGAATGAAATTCACCTATTTATGTGAAAAAATTTTAGTAAGAAGTATGTACAGCCACCAAGAGTATGCCTATTTACTATTTTTTATTTCTAATATATCCTAATAGTATGCAATTTCAATGAGAAACAAAATGAAATTGTGCATACATTTCTTTTTTGTGTATGTGTGTGTGTCTGTAAATTCAAATATATATGCAAATATAGAAACTATTGTGAAATACTGGGATTCTTCTGTTCAACACTCTAATTTTTAAAAAGTGTGACTATAGAATTGTCCTAAATTTCTTCCATCTCTTGAGTTAAAAATATTGAATTAAAAATATTCTAAGAGGGTTGTCTTTTTGTCTTGTTTATGATTTCCTTTGCTGTACAAAAGCTTCTAAGTTTCATTAAGTCCCATTTGTTTATTTTTGTTTTTATTTCCGTTACTCTAGTAGGTGGATCAAAAAAGATCTTGCCGTGGTTTATGTCAAAGAGTGTTTTTCCTATGTTTTCCTCTAAGAGTTTTATAGTGTCTCATCTTACATTTAAGACTTTAATCCATTTAGGGTTGGTTTTTGTGTATGGTGTTAGGGAGTGTTCTAATTTCATTCTTTTACATGTAGCTGTCCAGTTTTCCCAGCTCCACTTATTGAAGAGGCTGTCTTTTCTCCAATGTATGTCCTTGCCTCCTTTGTCATAAATTAGGTGCCCATATGTGCGTGGGTTTATCTCTGGGCATTCTATCCTGTACCATTGCTCTATATTTCTGTTTTTGTGCCAGTACCATACTGTCTTGATTACTATAGCTTTGTGGTATAGTTTGAAGTTGAGGAGCCTGATTCCTCCAGTTCCGTTTTTCTTTCTCAAGATTGCTTTGGCTATTCAGAGTCTTTTGTGTTTCCATACAAATTGTAAAATTTTTTGTTCTAATTCTGTGAAGAATGCCATTGGTACTTTGATAGAGATTGCACTGAATCTGTAGATTGCTTTGGGTAGTATAGTCATTTTCACAATATTGATTCTTCCAATCCAAGAACATGGTATATTTCTCCATCTGTTTATGTCATCTTTGATTTCTTTCATTAGTGTTTTATAGTTTTCTGAATACAAGTCTTTCACCTCCTTAGGCAGGTTTATTCCTAGGTATTTTATTCTTTTTGTTGCAAAGGCAAATGAGAGTGTTTCCTTAATTTCTCTTTCTGATTTTCATTGTTGGTATATAGGAATGCCAGAGATTTCTGTGCATTAATTTTGTATCCTGCAACCTACAGAGCTACCATATAACCCAGCAATCCCAGTGCTGGGCATATACCCTGAGAAAACCATAATTGAAAAAGAGACATGTACCACAATGTTCATTGCAGCACTGTTTACAATAGCCAGGACATGGAACCAACCTAAATGTCTATCGACAGATGAATGGAAAAAGATGTGGCACATATATACAATGGAATATTACTCAGCCCTAAAAGGAAATGAAATTGAGTTATCTGTAGTGAAGTGGATGGACCTAGAGTCTGTCATACAGAGTAAATTAAGTCAGAAAGAGAAAAACAAACACCATAAGCTAATGCATATATATGGAATCTAAAAAAAAAAAAGTACGGATGAACCTAGTAGCAGGGCAGGAATAAAGATGTAGGCACAGAGAATGGACTTGAAGTCACTGTGCGGAAGGGGGAAGCTGGGACGAAGTGAGAGTAGCATCAACATATATACACTACCGAATGTAAAATAGCTAGTGGGAAGCAGCAACATAGCACAGGGAGATCAGCTCAGTGCTTTGTGATGACCTAGAGGGGTGGATAGGGAGGATGGGAGGGAGGCTCAAGAGGGAGGGGATATGAGGACATATGTATGCATATGGCTGATTCACTTTATTGCACAACAGAAACTAATATAGTATTGTGAAGCAATTATACTCCAATAAAGATCTATTAAAAATTTAAAAAAGCAAAAGGGAAAAAAAATATTCTAAGATTACTTAGAAATAATGTTAAATTACCCATAAAATGAAAGCGTTTCTATATCTTGATGTTCCTGTATCGATTCTCCTCCTGACAAAATGGATCAATTAATATGAAATTCTTATAGCACCATGGCCTATTAAATATATGGAAGAACATTCACTTGCTTAGCAAGCATTTGGGGATTTTTAAATTAAAGACAGTTGTAAAATTAAATCATACATATTAACTTCATTTGGTTGAATTCCCCTCCCTTCCCATTAGACTTCTTTACTCAATTAAGTGAGGATTCCTCTGTAATTCCAATATTATATTTCACCCCACATCAAAATCTCAAATCACATTTATAAAGGCAGATTTCCATATGGCACTACTACTTCATTAAAAAGAGAATTAGAAAAAATATAATGTAACAAATATTCACAAATATATATTTGTGATATATATTTGTTTAAGATGACTTTCTCAGCTAAAGTTTTATATCAGAGTGAATAGTTTTCTTTGTTTTTTTTTTTTTGGCTGTCAGATGGGCAATGATCACTGCTATAATCTTGGTCACCCTTGGAAATATCTAATTTAACCAGAGAAAAGGAGAAATTACACATCTATATCTTTGTGTAACCTGTTGATATAATTCCATAACAAGGCTTTCTTTTTAATTCCTAAAAACAGTTTTTGAAAATTGTCCATTTTTCCATGCATGATTTGTGCTCAGCTTCATGCTCACACACCTGATACATCACATCTTCTTTATTACTACAGCATATCCAGTTGCATAAGAGAAGAGCAGAAAAGAAATATCCACCAACTCAGTCTCCCTCATATGTCATACAGTACACATAGCAATATTGATTACACTGCTAGATGTCAAATGGTTAGAAGTATGGGTGATATTCAACATCTTTCACAACCAGTCTGGTCCGAACAAGGCAGGACGCTGACCAGTACCTGCTGAACATCACTCATAGATGGAAGATTCCCTTTGATTACCAAAAGCATTAAGCAGACAGCTACTTGAATGTTGTTTCAGGTGAAGACTGTGAATCTAACTTTCTTTCCAACAATAACATTGATAAGTATAATAGTATAGTAAGGTAATAATACAGCTATTGTTCATTGAGTGTTTACTGTGTCACAGGTACTCTAAATACATTATTTCATTTAATGATTTTGAACCTGATTTGAGTCTAAGTGGTATGACTCTAGAATTCATACTCTTAACCACTACCAGTTATCTTGCCTTTGCATAGACTGGGAGACCAACTTCATTAACCAAGCCATCTGTGATCTTTCTATAAAATATGGATAATAATATCAATCTCACAGTATTACTGGAAACAAAGCACAATATACTATATACAAAGCACATATAGTAGATGCAAGAAAAATGCCAATTTCCTTCTTTCTCATAAACATATCTCCTGCAAACCTGTATGAGTCATCTTCTATGCATAATAAATGACCCTATTGAGATTCTGTAGCTTTAACAGATTTATTACCATCTGGTTTTTATTCTGCTTTCTCTTTATAAAGAGGTGCCAGTTCTTCACTGTAACAGTCTAATACCCATAAAGAGAAATATTAGAATTTTACCAATAACATTCAGAATAACTGGAAGAATACATACCATCTATTGAGTTTTATGAGCCAGACACCATGTAATCTGTTCCCCATATATTATCTCATATAGTCTTACAAATCTATGATTCTTATTAATTGAAATATTACAGATAGGAAAACTGAGCTATGGGTGATTTCAGTAATTTATACAAGGGTCCACAGCTAGGAATTAGTGGCAGATCACAGATTTAAATCCAAGTCTGATGACTCAGAAACCCATGCTTTTAACAGCCAAAGTTTTCTTATTCTCTAGTGGCAAAATGTAAAATTTTCATTTTATTATCCTTAAGTTTTTATTTCTCTATTTTAATGTTATGTCAATATAGAAATTGGAAATTAGTTTGAAATGCACTTCATCTAAAAATATATAATTATATATAATTACATTTTGACATGCAATCTAAAAAATGTAGGGAAATGTCTCCTGATTTCATTCTACTTTGTATTCTGATTAAATATTACAGTATGAAACAATGGAATATTAATTTCCAGAATCAAACCCTTTCCTGTGCTTTTAAAACTAGCATCTATTCCCTATATTGTAATACTTGTGGCTAAATTGGTCTCCAAGTTCCCACTAGCTGGTATGATTCACTTACTTTGCACATTACTAACATCAGTGGTTTGAATACAAATGGGTCATTTATTCCCTGAGAATAATTTTTTACACGTGTTGTTGAACTCTAAGCATTTCTGCAAATTAACTGTAGAAGAAAATACAGCAGTTTTGGATAAATGTCCAGAAAACTATATAGCTTTTAAACACAGCAGTTTTAAATTATTATTTATTTATTTTTTATCTAGACTCTCTCAGCACTTTCTCTCATATTTGTTGCACAAATTCTGTTTTTCTGTCCTTAAAATGAGGCTCTTCCATATCCCTTCACAAATTATGTGGTTGTTGCTATCCCTTCCCATCTTCTATGATTCAGAGTTTTCAGCTTCTATCTTTCAAAATTCTGAAATCATGTGATTTACTTTTATTTAGCCATTATCTTCTAAATCATGATGATCACAAAAGGCATGGTGACAATCAATGCATTAGAAATCCCTACTTCCTCTCAACAATCATGATGGGTGTTTCCACAAAATATTCCTCATCCAGTAGGTGAAAGACTTGCCATGACAGAGCAGGTTTCTCTTCCTGGAGCAGGTATACACTTACCTCTGCTAGGGTTTACATTTATAGACAATGACTACATTCAGCTGTTTAACATTTAACAGTTTGAAAGAGTTTTCATATGCATGTTCACACTGCCTTAAATCCTTTTTGGAACAAGGCATGATACAACATATGAAATAAATAAGAGTTTAAAAAATGTTACCTTCCCAATAAGTCTGGCAAGAATGCAGGGGAAGTATTAATATTTCCATTGAACACATGAGAAACTTCAGGCTCTAAGATGTTACAGAAATTTTCTCAAGGTTATATAGTTAGTAAACTTTGGGGCTCAGATAAGCAAATCTTCTGAATCAAGGACAAGACCCTAGCCCCTCTTTGCTTCTGCTTTCTCATACATAGAGAGACATGGTAGTGATGAATTTAAAAGTTCTTGAAGTCAAACTGTTTGGATTCCTGCTCTGAGCCTGCTGGATTTCTCTAGCTGTGTTAATTTGGGCTAATCACTTCACTACTCTGTGACTCAATTTTTTCTCTTCTCTAAAATCTAAATAATTTTATTGTAAATTTTATGTGACAATGCTTGGTCACATTATTAAGTATACATATAAATAAGCAATAATAAACCTCTACCCACCTGTTTTTGGGTGTTCATTTTCTATGTAAAATTTTGTAACATCAACAGTAAAGGAATACCTAAGTTACTTTAGAGTTGGTAATGCCCAAGCAAAGATGAATGCCTTAGACACCCATGGACTATGTATGGTCCAACACAGGAGAAAAAGTGTCAGGAAATTAGGGAAAGTGAAAGAAAATCTCTGAAAAGAAAAGGAAGAAATTGAGATAGGTATTGGGTATCTTAGGTACTCCCACAAAAGCACCTTACTTCCCAACACCTGCCATGAACAAATTAAGAAATAATGCAAGAGAGTGGCAGAGGACACCAAAAGATTACCTTTATGAGTGATAAACCAACCAACAAACATGGAGACATAACTGAGCATGAAGCAAAATAAATTTGTTAACTAATCCAGAATTAGGCTACTTTACAAATCCAGGCATAGATACGTACCCCACCTCCTCCTGAATTAGGAGAGGGTACTCATTACCTCCTTTAAAGAACCATCAAGAGAAGGCTTCCAGTACTCTGTTGGCTCCTGGGAAGGAGGGAGGTTAGGGCTGAGCCTAGCATGCAGATTTACTCCTCCCAAACATACTGATGAGAAAAAAAAAAAAATCACTCTATAACCCTGGAATGGAGAAGTAGGAAATAAATAATAGAAACATCTAGAGTGGGGAAGAAGGATTTTCCAATAAAAATAGAAAAAATGCAAGCCTTACAATAACAAAAAGTCAATTTTTGAGGTATAGATGTGTTAAGTAAATGTGACAGAGAAAATGAATCATGAATTCTTACATGAAAAAGCAAAAACAGGTATTAACTTCAATACAAATAAGACTATTAGAATGTGTGTGCTCCTTCAATGTTCTACACCTGCTAGGCACTCACAATGAAATAGTCCTTTTAAATTCTCGTGATAGCACTATGCAATAGGTCTTT
Source organism: Orcinus orca (assembly GCF_937001465.1). Taxonomy (NCBI): domain Eukaryota; kingdom Metazoa; phylum Chordata; class Mammalia; order Artiodactyla; family Delphinidae; genus Orcinus; species Orcinus orca. The sequence continues at coordinate 24,686,146 of NC_064563.1, forward strand.
CATTTTACCAGTGAGATGGGAAAATCAGAGAAATTTTAGTTGTTGTCTGTGTCATGAAACTAATACATGGAAGAATTGGGAATGAGATCCCAATCACTGTGATTACAGTTTCCCAGCATAAAGTAACACACATGGCAGCAGGACACAATTCTCACATTAAGGTAGGTATTAAACTATTATCAAAATGTGCTTGTAAAGCAGAAAATAAAACTAAAGAGCAACTGAAAACTCTAATGAGAAATAATGATAGCCTAATGTCCTCTCCATTATGAGAATATATTGAAGTATAATTTTTAAGAAAATCACGACTCTCATGCAAATGTAAAATGAAGCCATGTCAGAGATTTTATTCTGCTTATTAATTAAACCACCAGTTCGATGTTTAAACCGGTTTAAAGATCATTTGAGAAACTAGGTGTATATGGGCAATTCATCAAAATAACAGTAAGATAAAATTGCTACATTAGAGTATTTTAAAGTGGTAAATATCTAACGGAGCCATAAACTGTAATCTTCAGTGTATAATCTGTTGCACTGCACAGAAATTATTTGCATCTTTACTTGACAGAAATCTACAATTTGACTTCTGCCCTGCCCTTCTGGATGTGAAAACTGGCTGGTCAGTAAAAAGTCAAGCTTTTGTAAAAGAGGACCCAGTAATCCCTTTCATCTGTTTCCAAATCCCAAATAAATATTCTGACAGATATATGTAAACACTTGCTACTTGCTAATTAGGACCAGTTTATTTTCTTGGTCATTCAAAACTGTGTCTGCCGCCTCTTCAGTGCTGGAGATATGCAGAAAAGTATTCATCTTTGGCAACTCACTTTTTAAATCAGTCCACTGCTTTAGTCATATTGCATGATGTCCTTCATTGGATCGCAACTTTCTTTTATATTTTTCCCCAGATTACCTGACTTGGTCACTTTGATTGGATTACAAATTATTCTAGTCTATTAACTGCATAAAAAGAAATATCTAATTCAAAATAAAAACTGAAAAACTAAAACCAAATAAAACACACACAAGTTCTTCCCCAGGACTTTTGTGCCCTAGCCCATGGACCTTCCATGGGCCACAGTCAACATCAGTGCCATTGAGAGTAAACAAGAATTCCTAGAGGACTTTCTTCAATGAATTATGGACCAGGGATGGCTATAGGCAGCTCCTGGCTGGCTCTTGAAGATTCTACTTTAGGGTGACAACCAAAGCCAGCCACCGTCTGCATTCCTTCTCCCTTGTTAAAAGCTTTTCTCTCTTTATTCTTCTTACATCTTACCAAATATATCTTATTTTTTTCAACAGTGCTTATGCAATTCCCTATGTCTTCTTACCCCTTATTTACGCTCTAACCACAATTGTTCAAATGTCAGTTCCACTGTGAAGACAGCTCATTTCTCCCATTATGCTCTCATAGACTTTAATTCACCTCTGATTTTAAAAATGCATTACTTTATTCTTTTGTTATAATTAGTCCCTTATATATCTATCTTTCCATGCCCTTTGCACAAAATATGTAGTATGAATTGAATAAATGAATGAAACAATGAATGAGTGTGGAGACAGTATTTAGTAGAAAAAAATATTTGCAAATTATCATAATTGTACTAGTAATTTATCACGTGGAGAGGTATAAGTAAGTGTATGTATATAACATTTTTATGTTAAGAAGTCCAACCCGTTTTGTTGTTCAAGATTCTGTTCAGAGGTTGACTTCCTTCATGAAGTCTTCTATCCTCTGCCAAGGGAAAATATCTTGTCCTTGTAGGGACGATAAGGTTGGTAAAGGAGTGAGAGATGCTAGAGTAGTGGTGAGAAAAACAGAAGCTGGAATAGAGAATACAGTAGTTTTTGGTTTTTGTTTTGTTTTGTTTTAGTGGAAGCACTACCAGAAATTTGTACTTAAGTCAAAATTTCCCAAGTGTCAACCAAGCACATTGGTCATATGCAGAATAACTTAAAGCAATTTCAGAAAGAAATGCTTTCTCAAAAATCTCATGGTTCCCATGATAAATTTCCCTGTACTAGATGTTACATTCCATGCAGAAGCCATTCTTCTGAATCAGTCACCTTGTGAAAGAAACAATGTTTATGTATAATCTTCCTCTCCCTTACAAAGAAAAGAAAAATTCTGCATGCCTCATATCTGGCAAAATTGATGAATGGTTACATGGCACATAAACTAATGAGACTGCTAGACAGCTTTCTGCAGACTATAATCCTAAGAATTTCCAAGACAATGTTTTCCCATCAAATGTTATGCAAATTATAATGAATTATGATAATTAATTTCAAATGCAGATTTTCTGCTGAGAAAAACTTTCATTCAAACAAATGTGTTTTCCATGCCATTGGAATTACAAGTTACAAACACGTCTAGTCATTTATTAAGAGCCTTTTATTCAGGTTCAGGTGCTTGAACACCAGTTGATTGTCAGAAAGATTAATCAAATTCTTTCTATAAAAAAATCATAAAGTTTTGGGGCCTCTAGTAATGTATCAGCAAGTATTCACTATTATCTGAATAATCAAGCCTATGTCACTGAGAAATTGAAACAGTGTGGTACCTAAAGCCTATATGTAAAATAGAATAATAAATCACATTTCTCCATACAGCTACTCTAACATCTACAGCTAGAACTTCAGATGAGGGGATTTTTGTTTTATGTTTCATCCAGAAAAATACCAGGTTCTTAAACTCAGGCATAAGGACAGCCTTTTTTACATTTGCTTACGGTTACATTTTGGTTAGTTTTTTGCAGTTCTTACCTCATCTTATTTAGGCAGCTGTCATGTACTCTTTAATTAAACATATAATTTCAAAAGTCATACTCAGAAGAAAGCAGTAAAAATGTATGTTGGAAGCAGAAGGCATGGTTCCAAGTAAAGGCCCCAAACCCTGATGAGTTTAATTAATGAAAATGAATTTTATCATTTCTGTCTCAGGCTGTGTAGTTCAATCTACTCCAATTCCCTAGACGGAAGTGTTCTTAGTGTAGTCCTCACACATATACAAAAGAATGTTTTCTTCATACCTTCTAGTATGCTCCTAATCTTATTAAAGTGTAACGATGAGGCATGTTTATCTGCTTGATATATAAGGACAGAAACAGAATTTCCTTATGGCAACTGCTTTAAAATCAGTTAACACTAATTCACTCTAGCTTTAGTTATTCTTTATATTTAAAAATCACAAAATTATAAAAATGCAAAGAATATGGCATCAAACAAATTCTCATCTACTTAGAACAATAATTTTAGACCTTAAAACTAAGTCAGCTTACTGACTTATTAAATAAATATTCATTTACACTGGGACTTCCCTGGTGGTCCAGTGATAAAGAATCCACCTTCCAATGCAGGGGACACAGGTTTGATCCCTGGTTGGGGAACTAAGAACCCACTATGCCACAGGGCAACTAAGCCCACGCGCCACAAATACAGAGCCCACGTGCCTTGGAGCCCGCCCGCCACAACTAGAGAAGAAAAATAAACATGTGCTACAACTAGAGAAGAGGAAACCCACATGGCACAACCAGAGAGAAGCCCGCGCACCACAACGAAGAGCCTGAATGCCTCAACAAAGATCCCGCCTGCTGCAACGAAGACCCGACGTAGCCAAAAATAAAGAAAATAAATATTTAAAAAAATATATTCCTTCACACCAACGATTTTCTAAGCAAAGGTTAAAAAAATCTGTTTTGTTGGAGGAAAAAATGGTTAAGAATAACACAGACAGAACTATCCCTTCATGTAACATTTTGGCTTTGTAAATTTGTCTAAAACAAAGCAATAACAGGAGAGCACAAGAGAACAATCTGCCAAAGGGTTTTTGAGCAAAAGTTAAGAATATAAAATTTCAAAATAATTGTCTGAAATCTGAATCATTCCTTTAGGCACAAGTTTGAGTTTAAAAAATCCATGAGAAAATGGTGCTTTAAACACATTCTAAAGCTTACAAATCAAAGCATAAATTATGACACTTTCCAGAGCTGCTGTTGAAGAACAATTTTCAGAGGGTATTCACTGAGCATATTTGGGCTGTAAATATGAAGAAACAGTGAACAACAGTCTAGTAGTGGAGGAATAATAAATATTCAAAAATAATAGCACAGTCAGAGAATGACAGTTACCATAACAGAGTCCAGAATAGATTTCTACAGGACGTGAAGGAGGAAGAGACTATGTTCTTTCTAAGGAACCCACAGTCTTGCCAGAAATGATGCGTTTGTGCTGGACTTTGAGGAATGGGTTAAATTAAAACATTTAGAAAGGTAGTAAGTTTTGTGAGCAAAGTCACAGATACCGGAATTGAGGGACCATGCTTAGAAAAGAGCAAGAAGAATTTCTCTTTGGATAAAATGCAGGCTCTATGCAGGGGGTGGTTGGCAAGTAGACTGAAATAGTACGCCATAATCACATCTGAAGATCCTCAGACCCCACGCTGACTTGTTTGTATCAATTCCGTAGGCACTAAAAGTCTTTAAATACGGAACTAGCAAGCTCCAAACTCTAAAAGACAGTAGAAACCAAAAACTAATTATCTTGCCACCACAATGCTCCTTCCAATCTTACAGTGAAAATGTGGATAGAACCAGAGAAGTACACAAGTAAGTATAATTAAGGTTGTGCCACACATGTATTGTTTAAAATTATTTTTACTGGAAACATACTTTAATGTATTTACCAGGACATTCTAGCCAAGAGTTCAAAGTGTATGTTTTTGAAGTATATGACAATATTTGTTTAGGTTTCTGAATATTTGCAATTTCTGAATTTGAGTTATAACGTCAGAGAGAACAGATTTTTTACTTCAGAAAAAAAATATGAGGAAAGTAATTGGAGATGTAATCTTTAAATTACTGAATAATCTATGGCAAAAGATATGCCTAACAAAGCATATATCCCCTAATATCAAATACTCCATTTTTGAAAATCCAAGTTTTAAAAAATAATTTTATTGGGACTTCCCTGGCGGCATAGTGGTTAGGAATCTGCCTGCCAATGCAGGGGACACCAGGGTTCGAGCCCTGGTCCGGGAAGATCCCACATGCCGCGGAGCAACTAAGCCCGTGCACCACTACAACTGAGCCTGCGCTCTAGAGCCCGTGAGCCATAACTACTGAGCCCACATGCCACAACTACCGAAGCCTGCGCGCCTAGAGCCCATGCTCCACCATAAGAGAAGCCACCGCAATGAGAAGCCTGCGCACAGCAATGAAGAGTAGCCCCCGCTCGCCACAACTAGAGAAAGCTTCTGCGCAGCAACAGAGAACCAACGCAGCCAAAAATAAATACATAAATAAATTTTTAAAAATAAAAAAATAATTTTATTAATTCTGCCTCCCTGAAGTATTAAAATTAAATACAAAATGGAGACTTGAGAATGGACTTGAGAATTCTCTGAGCAGGCAAAACCATTTAGGCCACATAAGCAAAACTAAATCAATCTCATTTCATAAACATAAGCAAAACCTACCTTAGGTTATTTCCTATAAATGCCTCTGACAATCATGAAAGAGACTTAAGTCATCTTACTAAAAATAGTATGAGGTAATCATTTTTAACCAAGCCTCTGCTGCCTGAAACCCTCCATTGTAATAACCAATCACTGGAAAGGGTAAAAAACTTTCTCATTTTTACTTTGTGAGCCATCCTATAACTTCATGCCCCTGAGTTTCATATTAGTTTTTGAATTTGCAAGTTCCCTGTTCTCAAACCATCCTTATATGCACATCTTACTAAATATTATTTACTGTTTTCGTGGTTTTAGTGTTGCCATTTCAGGATTTTTGACAAGAGAAAACTTTCAGTTAGAACACAAAGAACTGAGGAAGGTATTAAAAGCAGAATATCAACATAGAGCTTGTGTCTTCCAAATTAAAATTACTAGGTCAAATAGCTGATGTCAGTTAAATAAAATATAACTATGCTTCTATTGTCAAATTCACAGGAGAAAAATCAAGTAGGCATTTTATTAAAGTTTTCAATTGTGAGCAAAATATTGAAAGATAAACATACATAGTTCAAACTGTATACATATGTATATAAATATTGAGAAATATATATATATATAAAGAGAGGGAGAATTTTGAATTTTTAAGTAAGGGCTAAATACATTTTTGGCTTTTAACAAAGGCAAAAATACACAAACTTGCATATAACATAATATTCACTGAATGATTATATACCCTTGAATAATATGACAACTGCTAGTGAATAATTAATATTTCTGCCAAGACATAATCACATGATTCCACAGTAAATTACTTGTGAATGTTTTGTATTTCTGGTCCTGAATTAAAACATCTCACACAGGAATAAAAACACAGACCTACTAGAGAATGGACTTGAGGATATGGGGAGGGGGAAGGGTAAGCTGTGACAAAGCGAGAGAGAGGCATGAACATTATATATGCTACCAAATGTAAGGTAGATAGCTAGTGGGGAGCAGCCGCATAGCATGGGGAGATCAGCTCGGTGCTTTGTGACCGCCCGGAGGGGTGGGATAGGGAGGGTGGGAGGGAGGGAGACGCAAGAGGGAAGAGATATGGGAACATATGTATATGTATAACTGATTCACTTTGTTATAAAGCAGAAACTAACACACCATTGTAAAGCAATTATACTCCAATAAAGATGTAAAAAAAAAATCTCACAATTTCCAAGTTCTTAAGTTCTTGACCTTCTCTTCCTCAGAGAAGACTTTATTGACTGCCTCTCTGTGGCAGGTCCTCTCAGCAATGCTCTATTGCAAAACTCTGCCTTTGATGATGGTAGTCTCAGTGTAATCCTTCTATTTATGTTTTGCCCACATCTCCCAGTAGACTGCAGGCTCCCAACGTCAAGGACCTTACCATTCTATGTTCTATTATATCTCTGGTGCCCAGAACTCACTGACATTTAATAAATGTTTGTTGAAATAAAATATAATTTTTTTCCAGAAATCTAATAATTTAATAGAGGAAATATTTTAATCACTTAGATGTCTATATATTGCCAACTCCTGAAATCTACAGTGATTTATTATTGATAAAAGTATTCCTTGTGTTTAAAGAATAAGGAATTTTTATATAGAATCAGGAAAACTGAAAGAAAAAATGATTTACTTTTAACTTGATTATTTGTTGGAAAACAAAATTGAAAATATAAAACAAATTTTACTTTTGTTCATTCTACACATTTTTATTGGATTCATACTATGTACAAGGTACTATATTAGCTCTTATGGGAGATGGAAAGATAAATGAGACATAGTTCCTCCTTGAAAGAATGAATTATACAGGACAGATATGAAATAGAAATATTGTAATTCAAGATAGAAAATGACAATTGGCTTTAGAGATTTACTACAGCAGTGCTTCTCAAACTTCTTTTTACTTCAACCCACAGTAGTAAATGTATTTTCCACTGTCATGTACATAAAATGGAAACAAATGTGTCACAGAACAATATTTTATCTTTATTCTATGTATAAGAATACATATTTTATGTATCTATTTTGTATTCTATTTTATCTTTATTTTAATACTTTCTATACTATTGTTCTATACTATTTCTATACTATTGTTAATATATTGTTATTCTATTCTATTCTATTCTTTTTGCTTAATAATGGGTGTTCACTTATTATGCTACTCACATAACACAGTGATAATCAGCACACAGTTTGAAAACACTGAACTACTTGGAGAATCAACTTCTTCAATGAGATAGTATTATGTTAATGTTGAACAAAAAACTGTCTAATATTCATACATGTAAACTTGAGGAAAAGGAATCATTCCAGACAGAAGGAAGACCATACATAAAAGTATTGAGAAAATATGTGAGGCATGAATAAGTAAGAGCAAGTAGTTCAATTTGGCTGGTGTAATAAGCAAAATTCTAAGATGGCCCCTAAGATTCCTGCATCCTGATATACATACTTTGTGTAATATGCTGTTCTTGAGTGCAGCAGAACCTGTGACTATTAGGGCATATTATTGCCATGATTATACTACTTTCTCTAGCAAACAGGATTTTTATAGATGTAACTAAAGTCTCTAATCAAAAAAAGACTGTCCTGGGTGGGTCTGACCTAATCAGATGATGCCTCAAAGGGAGATTCAAACTCAGAGATGCATTTTCCTGACAACTGTGAATATTCAGCCTTCCTGAACTTATGGTGCAAGGGAATGAATTCTGTAAATACCACATGAGCTTGGAGGAGGACACTGAGTCAGCTCAGCCAACATCTCAGGATTGTAAGACCCTGAGCAGAGAACCCAGCAGAGTCCACCAGACTTCTGCCTTACCGAAGGGTGAGATCATAAATGGGTGTTGTTTTAAGCCACTAAGTTTGTGATGATTTCTTACCCAACCATAGAAAACAGCTGGAGTGTGGGTGCACAAAGAAAACTAGTGAAAGAAATTCTTGGAGAGAGAACTGAAATTCAGATCATAAGGTGCCATGAGAGCTGGTTAAAAACTTTCTTCTTTAGGAAATGTAAAGTTATAGAAGATTTTGGAGGAGGAAATTGCTTGGAAAGGAAAGTAAACACTGGAAGAGACGTCCCCACAATCATGCTATTCTCTAATTTATTTATTATTTTAAATGTATTTTGCTTTTACAGTCCAGTGGACAGAAACATAAGTATGGGTATTGGTTTTAGGAATAGAAATACATAATGGAATAGGTATGGGTGTTGCTGGTAAAACACTATGTGGAAAAATATGTTAACATCATCATTTCTAGATTACTACTAATCTTTTAGATATTGATTATTCAAAAATTAGAATATCAATCAATACATCGAATTCCTGCAATTTTGAACAAAGGCAAAAAATGGATCATATACCTTTTTTCACTAATATTTTGCTTCTTTCCTTGACATAAGAGCATGGCATTGATGATTACTCTTTGTAACGTAACATTTGTCTTTCCATCATAAGAATGTGATATTTTACTTATTACTAAATGACTGAATTAGACAATCTTAAGGTATAGAAGTCCTCAGACTTTAAGAAAGCTTTGTGGGGACATGAATGGCCAGAACAGTAACTGCCATCCATGAACAGTTTGACCCATTTACACCCAAGTACCACATACATTTTATCATTTTCTCTGTGTCCTATGATGTGAAATGCTTGGGAAACCCTGCCTTAGGGACTATTTTGCCTTTAGAAATACAATTATGGTTTCCACATCCCTCAGTGAGCAGCTTAGAGCCAGTGACATTTTCAGAGCTCTGTCAATCAGGAAACTATAGTATACCAACTATGACTCATACTTTTGACTATATGTTTTAAGTCGAAATATTTCCTAAGATGCACAGTGAATGACTTTAAGAACAAGTGCTTCTCAAGGGATACTAGCATTTTGCATATCATTCTTTCAAGGTTTGCAGACTTGCCTAGTATTAAAATTTTACTAATTTAAAATAGACACCTTACCTCTGAACTGGATAAAAAGGAAACAATTCCTAAGTCGTTATTCCACAACATGAAATGGTATAAAATCATTATTAAATGCACATATTTGTTTGAAATGCAATCAAATTCTGTCCTTCACAAGCACAGTGAACTGCAGTGTGACATTAAATGGTTAAAATGCAATACATACATTCTCTGTCTCACACACACATCTACCTAGATTTTCTTAAATTAGCAATGGCATCATATAATAAAAAGAAAACATATCTTAGATTTTTTTAAAATATCTCTGAGCTCTAAAAGAGACTATTTTTATATCATACTCTCTTCAATAAAACAATACTACCTGATATAGCCAAAGAAAGAAAGCAAAAATCAACCAAATTATATTTCCCACCTATTTTATGCGGTAAACACTTTGATATCTTTAAAAAAGATTTTATTAGTGACTTTAGTACCACTTTCAAATTAACTTGTAAGCTTGCTAATTTACAACTGCAAAATCAAATCTCCCTTCCCCTTCTAAGTACCATGGTGGCACTTTTTCCTTGCTAACCACAAGGCAGTTTTTGCAATGGGCCAAAGACTGTACCTCTCTGTAAAAGAAATCACGTAATTTTTATGTGTTAAGAAATTGAGTTTTGGGGTTGCAAAGCACAGTGGATGGTGATCATGGGCCTCCTTCCTTTTTGCAACACAACACTTCAGAAATGGCTTAATATATTTAAATCTGATTTATCTGATGTGTGGTCTTAATAGCCATACCAATGCCCATTGCTTATCATCATGCTTAAAGAATGATCAATTTTAAATGAATGAATTAATTAATGTGATATAAGATTAAAATCGTAGGAGGCATCAATAAAAACTTAAGGGAGGGCTTCCCTGGTAGCGCAGTGGTTGAGAGTCTGCCTGCCGATGCAGGGGACACGGGTTCGTGCCCTGGTCCGGGAAGATCCCACATGCCATGGAGCGGCTGGGCCCGTGGGCCATGGTCGCTGAGCCTGCGCATCCGGAGCCTGTACCCCGCAACGGTAGAGACCAGAACAGTGAGAGGCCGCATACCACAAAAAAAAAAAAAAACTTAAGGGAGTGAAGCTGGAAGTAATATGTATAATTTTATGAATTCAATATTATTATAAAAGTGGTGGTGCTCTCCTTCTATATGTTGAAAATATCAGCTACACAATATCTCTAATGTTGCTACTCACATCATGTTTTACCTGCTTTATCAACAGCAACCTCAGTCAGCCCACAAAATGTCTGATTTAAATTTTACCTTTGGAAGCAAAAATCTACTTAAGACTCCCTAATCCATGCCACAGCAGTGAGCACTTTTTTGGTGGGGAATTGTATAGAAGTCTTCTCAAATAATAGGCAGAAATTTTGTAGCCATCTCTGATAGTTCCTGACTATATTCTATGTACTCAGTCTGTTGCTAAGTGTTGTTGATTCTTTAAATTTTTAAAAAATTCTGTATTTTCACTTTATTTCTACTGTTTACACTCTAAGTTAACCTGTTGTCTCCTAAATGTCTGGATGACTACAACAGTCCTTTACCTAAATTTACTAATGGGCCTCTTTTCTCAGAGTAACAAAACTAATCTCCTAATGCATTGCTTATACCAATGGAAAGGACCAACGTACCAAAAACACTGCCACTGATAGCAAGTCTCAAAATCATATTCTAGCTTTTTAGACTCTCTATGTTGTGCATACCTTGCTTATTAAGTTCTTTTTACTAGCAGTCCTCCAAATGAACTCCAATACTGTTAGACTGAATTCTTTATAGCTATGATTATCAACCATGATGTATATAAACATAAGGGTATATTGAAAAATTAGTAACAAATTGAAAATTAAAGGATCAAGGTTTGATTGATAACACAAAGGCTCAGATTATCAAATTAAATTCAAATGAACAGAGATATTTCTCAGTGTTAAACTTTACTAAAAATTCAAATAACACTGATAATAAGATACAGGTCAAAGCACAGAGAAGGTTTAAAGTATCGACTAGCTCCCCAGATAGTTTTTCACCACATTAGGACTGACTCTAGTCCATATTTAACATATGAAGTGCAAAATGATGCATATGAGACATGGCTTGCAGAAAAGGAGATACTTCAGTCATGAAACAACTCTATTTTATACTCTAATTATTATACAGAAGAAATGACATTCCTAGCAGGTCATGAATCCATAAATCCATAAATTCTACATTTATTTACCATAAGCAATTTTCAGAGCCCTGAAACTCCTCTTAGATGTATTCCATAGATAAAGACTCTTCATTATCTTTCTGATATCAAATATCTTCATAGATTTGGCATGACCATTTCTTTTCTTTACTCCCAGGGACATTAATCCTCTGGAAAGTAGAGTGAGTTGCTACTAACCTTTTGTTTTCAGCTTGCAAATAGCTCCTGAGGAGGAAATATGAGGATATTTCATATACATGATCTCTTGGGTGGGAGAGAAAGAGGCAAGGTTACAGGAAGATTACCTGGGAATAGTGAATAACCCTGGATTCAACCATTATGTCTATGTGCATATCTGTTCATATAATCTACTGAGTGTTTGTGGCCAACAGGAAAACCAACAAACTGACAACTGACGATCCTTTAAAAGTGGTTGCCAACTTTCATGCTTTCAGAAGCTACACATTTAATGGAAATATATAAAATTGCCTGATCTAAGACAATACACAGGTACTAGTGGAGTACAAAACATTGAAGGGTTCAAGCTGCACCTATAAGCCGTTGATTTTAAATATTTAAATTCTCTGCTGGCCACCCAAAAGAGTGCTATGCAATATTTTATTAGCAAAAAAACAAATTGCCATTCTGATAAAAGAACACTTTTTTATTGACCATATATATTAGGAAAAAATAAATTTATTTAGACAGTAATTTAAAAATCATTTATTCAAGTATATAAAAATGAGTAAGACATGATCCCTCATGAGAATATAAAGAAATCCTCACACTCTTAGGAAAAGACTAATTGTTCTATGACCATGATAACAAGTAGTCACCAGAACTGATTTAAAAACTGCTTAATCTATAAATGACATTTTTATTCTGTTTGTCCTTTAGATTTTCTGTCAGCTGAGCAATGATCAACAATGGTTTGACCTCTGACTGTTTCACTGAGTACATGTTTCTGAATTTATTCTATTATCCTAGGACATATAACCAAATAAGTCTTTGCAAAAAGTAATTGTGTTAGTTCCCTGTGGCTGCTGTAACAAATTACCACAAATGCAGTGGTTTAGAAAACAAATTTATTATCTCACAATTCTGGAGTCCAGAAGTTCAATATTAAGGTAGTCAGTATGGACAAATTGGCAACTGGTCTAACTCCTGACCCCTACAAAATCTTCATAAAAGTGCCCCTGTCGATTTGTGAAAGAAAGTTCTTTTTCTTTAGACCATATTTTGTGGTAAAGGTTGATGAACTGTTGATTGTAGGACCCTTTTCTAGCCCCTGCCTAGTAAACTGAGGATCATTCATAACCACACATTTTTACCAATTGTGATGGTCTCTTTCTTGTTTATCATGAACTTGTCACTATCCAAAATATCTAGAAGATATTCTGGTTCCTTTTATAAACTCATACTATAATCAAAACTTTGAAATTAGTTTGGTGAAAGGTAAAAATTTTGTCTTAAAATAAGAGTGGCCATTATGGGAAATTTTTGACATGTGAAAAATCAACTAACTAATACATTGAAGAGGGAGCTCTAGAAAAATTAGAAGATAAAATGCAAAACAGTCAGCTTCCTTAATCAAATCCAAAGAAAAATCTAATTCCAAAATAGTCTCTCTCAACCATTCTCTTTTTAATCTTCTAAAACCTAATCTCCTTTCACTGCTTTCTCTCTCAACTTTATCAGCCCAACGCACCTATATTCCTTCTTTTGCTTATGCTTCCTTATCTGACCTCCAAATGTGCTTATCCTTTCTTCAAGTATCTTCAAGAAAATAACAATCATTTACAAAATTCATATATCTTAAGACAAATCTTTACACGCTGGCTTTAAACCCTGTTCTAGACCTGAGTGGAGTGCTTTAACTAAGGATTTCCTTAAACTTCAGAAACTGAAGAAATCAGGATTGTATTAGATGCATAGTGTCCTGGACTATGAGATGTTAGCAAATTAGATCACTTAATTAATAGTCTTTCATGAGAGACAGAGAGAAATAAAAAGAAATGCTTAAAATTATCAGGGTAAAAAGATTATAAATATCTAATCTAATTATATATTTAAAAAAATTTTTTTAATTGAGAAGGAAATATACTATTCAAGTCCACTTTAAAAGCTTTTCACTTATGGGCATATTCCGCAAAGATTGAAAATTTTAAAGAAAATTAAGATAAGAAATTGACTACAGGAAACTTTCAAACAGTGCTCTGGTGTATTCTGGTATGGATTTAATAGCTGAAGTAAAGGGAACTTTAGACTCTGTTTTCAGAAATAGGGAAGTAAAATCAAAATATAGAATTGCCAGATATGGGGATATATGTATATGTAGAGCTGATTCACTTTGTTATAAAGCAGAAACTAACATACCATTGTAAAGCAACTATACTCCAATAAAGATGTTAAAAAAAAAAAGAACCCAAAACAATATGTAGCTGAACATTTTTGAAAAGGTCTTAGAAAATAAACAAGCTAGAAATTAAAACAAACTTATGGTGCACTAGATAAAACAACTGGTTTCAGAAATAAAAACAAGATCAAAAAGTCTTCTGTTCTTTCAGAGTTCAGAGCCTATTATGGGTAAAGACCTCAGCAGATGCTGCAAACAAAGGCCCATTAGAAGAAGCAGTGCCCCATGATGCATAAGAAACAAAAAGGCAACTGTACAGAATTTGCCCAATTATGCTCTGAGGGCAATGTTAGCATTGAAAATTTCTTAATTTTTCTCTAAATTTCCAAGAGAACTTTATTTATATTTATAAATATAGGTAGACAATAATTCAGCTTTCTTGTTGACAGAGTGCCACCTCCATAGGCCATCAGATCTTCAGAGTTAATTTTAAAGGGATTTTCAAAGGAAAAAGGGAGGTTAATTAACCAGCTTTAAGAGTGAAAGCAAAAAAGAAATTTCATTTAAATAAAAAATGTCTGATTGGGCCAAAATATGAAAGAATAAGGTAAAAGACAATCTTGAAGTGGATAGTAAATTGTAGAAAGCTTGACAGGGAAATGAACTATTTGCCTTGGTTTGCCAGAACCACTCAAGTAGATGGAATTGCCAACATTTCTAAATCCTTTCCCACGTCTAACCTGTAACTCATTTGGTGACTCATCAAAAAGATACTTCTTACATCTTGTGTTATAACCCCTAAAATGTAATAGGTAGAATCTACTTCGAAAATCAACCTTTCCAGTAATATACTATAGAAAGATTATTTCGTTTTTTGAAAAAGTTTTCTTAAATATGATCAGATTACTGCTGATCTTAACATTAATATACATGTACTATGTATGATTCAAAAAAAAAAGGAAAAAATCTTAAGAATCATCTATGGTTCTAGAATCCCGAAGGGAAAAAGACTCCATGGTACAAACAAAATATGTGGAACAATACACACAGGAGTACAGATTAATTCTTCCAAGATTATCATAATCTTTTCATATGCATGAAATGTTAGGCTATGCTCTGGGATTTTTAACAGCATGGCACACATCAATGACCTGTTGCCTATCGTAGCCTATCTCTTGATATAGTAGTCAAGTCTTACTCTCCTTGCCTCAGCAATTTCAGCCTTGGGAAAATTAACTACAGATTCTTCAGCACTTATACTAGATAACCATTAAATCTGATGGTACCTTATGTAGAATAATTCCTAATGTTAATGGAAAACATTCAATATGTTTTAAACTAATTGACAAACTGATTATGAAAAATTTTTGCTTTCTTTTCTTTCTGTAGTAAAACACTCTCAATTCGTCACCTCTATCATTCTTAACCAAAGAAGGAGTAATTCATAATTATCTTTCTGAGGCCTAAGAAGTATTCATGTACAGATTCTGATATTCTGGATACTCTGTTAACAAATTCTGAAGTATTATTTTTTGTTTTTATGTCTTCCTTTGAAAATTAAAAGTGACAATGACAGTCTGGTGATGCAATAGCTAATCTATAATATCCAATCTTCACCAGAAGTCAATCAACTCCAAAAGCCATAATTATGGCATTTCAAGAGCATCTCAAATTACTAAAAATAAAAGTATATAGTATATTATGGAATGATTATTACTTGATGCCTTCATGGTACCAAATAAATTGTTGCAATAAGTTTAGAGGATCACAGTATGTAGAGAAAATACTTTAACAGATAATCATGTTAAACTGGTATATATATATGACTAAAGTTATGTTTATGTAAAAGAAAGAAAAACCCATTTAGAAATTTAGGGATCTCATTATGTACACACAATGTGTGGCCTCAATTCGATAAAAATTTGAATATAATTGAGTTGTTAGGTTCATGAGAATAAGATCTGGCACAGCCAGAATGGCTGCCTAGCAGCACCAGATATAATTTCAAGTTGACATTTGCTAAAAATTCTCCATGAGACAATCTCTCACAATCAGTACAAATTGATCATCATATGAAATAGTAATTAGCAAAATTTTTTTAGAATAATATAAGATGTAGTCATAGTATGCTGCAACTTTAATTATATAAAAACTGTAATGGTGGTGCATAGAATTGAACCATATCCTGAAGAATACTTTGAACATCTGTAAGTAGCTTATACAATTGCTTCCCTCTATTAGTTATAAAAATATTCTATTAATAGAATTCATATTTTTGAATGGACTTGAAACATTATATTGTCAAAACCACAGCACTGATAGTGGGAAAACCCCCACAACTATAAATATCATATTTCTTATCTAACGTATTCCACATTACCTGTCCAACAGTAAAGGAACACATTTTACTGAGATAATTATTATGAATTATGCAAGGCTGGTCTTTTGCTCAAGAACTTGACTCTTTTCATTATCTTTAAACTCTGGAAAAATGGAAAGAACTTTACAGGAAATTGAAATTTGTAATATTTGATGCCTTTAACTGTGATTCTAGATAGAACCTCCAGAAAATGAAGATCAACAGAAGCTGTCTAATGACTCAAGATCCTCAAAACAAGTTGATGCCTTCCCTAAGTAGATAGTTTCCACCTAAGACCAAAGGGACACCTGAAATTATTGATTTTCACACTCAACTTTGTTAATTTGGTCATATATTTCTTCTTTATGTGTGTGTACATGTGTATGTGTGTGTATAATTTCCCTTTAAGATTTATTAAGGGCAATTACCACTCTAAATCTATATTTCAACACTCCCAAGTTATTCCTAAGACAAACACTTTAAATAATTATTGAATATGTTCTGTAAAATGAAGAGATTATTTGAAGAAGATGACTTTTTATCATCCTCTATTTATTAAGTCTTCTTTAAAATAGTCCAAAGAGATAAAACCCTTCCTGGAAAAAAAAATAATTGTCAGTTGAAAGACTCTTGAGGATAGTGCTTTCATCCATAGAAGTTGGAAAACATAAGACGGTCATAAAAAATGTGTGTCTTATTTTGTTTAACATAGCTAATAATTCAATTCATGCTTTCTGATCCCCAAGTCCAATTTCAATTTCTCAGATGAAAAACAAAATAGCTTTGCCTTTTTCTTTTGGTCAAACATAGGAAATCTACACAACTGGTAATATTTCATGTGTTATCTGGCTTAACACTACAGGTAAAATTAAACAATCCATAAGTTAAAAGAAAAGCTAACTTGCTTATTTCAGATAGATAGACTTAAGGCATTACTAGGACTTATCTTCTTGAACATTTGTGGGTAATATTTATATAGAGACATCCAGTGCCATCTTTTATTACTTTTAGTTTTCTGGTCTCACAGTTGCTCAATGTATATATAAAGAATCTTAAATAAATTTATATATACACTATTCAAAGAGATAGTTCAAAAAATAATTAAAAGACAAAAACATAATGAAATTAAGCTAATTGATACTGGAGCACAAAATCAGTCCTTCACCAAAAAACAAAGTCCCAAATCCTCATGCTCAAAGAAAATTAACAACAATGGTTAAAATCTAGTTAATCCTTGATAGTCTCTCCTGCAGCCTTGGCTGAAAAAAATGAAAAAGGAAAGGGTAAGATTAAAAACAAGTCCCCATATCCATGGGGAAACCAACTGTTCTTTAGCCATGATAATAAGTAGCCACTAGAACTGGTTAGACATGTTTAATCAATAAATTATAGTTCTATAGTTATAGAACAACCAAAATCCAGTGTGCATTTCTATTTAACCAGTGACTTTTTTTTTTCCTCAGTGAACAAGCCTCTGGACACCAATCAGATAACAGCACCTCATTTTACTTATTTATTTATTTATAGACAATCAGACATGGATTCATTCCCATAAATGGACTCCTTGGACCAACCTATCACCAATGGTCTCACCTGAGTAACCAGACTTCTACAGCTGACATTAACTCATTCATACCTCTGAAAATCTGCCAGTAACTATCTGAACATAAACAGCCTCAAAAGCCATCTCAGTTTCTTTATTAAGCATTTTGGCGTTAATTTTTTCTTTGTTTTCTTTTTAAGCAGGAGGATGACAAGCATGTTTACCATCAAAGTCACTTTTGAATTTAAATGGTAACTGTAAAAGAGAAAGTGGAGTTCGGAGAGATATGAAAGGAGTTAAGAGTCTATGTGAACGTGTATGGGAGTTTGAAGTAAAGCAGTAGGAATGCAGATAGAGAGGATGAGGTGCACTTTAGAAAGAAGACAATAAATTGAGTTCAAGGATAACATGAAAAGATTTTTTTTTTAATCCAGATTTTATCAATGCAGCACCAGGTAGAAAAAACACATAATTAATACTGTTTTATATCCCCTGTCAAGATTAGATGCTGAGCCCAAACCAATTTAGAGGTAGTAATGATCAATCACTCTGTAAAAATATTCACTAGTCATTAATTTAAAAAAATATTTTTCCAATAGTGGTACTTACACCAAATTGTGGACTTAGCTTAAAATAGGTGTCAAACCTTTCTACCAAATGAGAATGCAAAAGGATGAAGAAAATAAAATACTTAAAAAATAATGACTCCACTGGTTCTATATTCTCAGAATAAAAATAATAAAATAATTCCTATTTAGTGGTGTGCTTTGTATATCATTTTCATTTACCTTAAGGTCAAATGGTAGACTCTGAACTGGGAGAAGTCTGAATAACAATTTCTGAAGACTGTGGAATTTGTATTGCTTTTTCTGTTGTTTCTTTCACCTTCTATTTTTGCTGTGCTGTAAGTTTACTGCCTGATTAATAGGGTACATTAGCACCAACACAGCATCTGGTTATCAGTGAAAACTTGCATTCACAATTTCCTTGATGAAGATACAAGTGGATGAAATAACTCACCCTGAATAGCCAAGATGCCATCAGCCTTGCCAAATTTAGAATTCAATATATTTTTAAAAAAATGTAATCCCTACCTAGACGACAAAATTTGAGTTCCTACTGAGGAGTCCAAAATAATTTAAAATGCTTGATGTTCTACATGAGAAACAGAAATATTGTATAGCAATATTTAATTATTATAGTTATAATACATTGTTTATAGAAAATAATGACATTAAATAATTTAGAAGACAATACCACCTGGAAAGAGCTGATTAAAAAAGAAGTATTGGATGTTTGGTACCTATTTGAAGGTTTTCTTTATTAAGTAAAACCAATCTTCTATATTCTCAATGATGGCATAGCTGTCATGTAATAATAAAACAAACCTGTCTGGGAAAGTCATTGTGTTAAGCTCAACATGGCGCAAACATGAATCAGACGTGAGTCTCAATTTAAGGAGCTCAAAGTCTAGTCAGAGACACAGTGACATGTAAATTTTACTATACTACAAAAGGATAAGTGCTATAATAAAGCTATAACAAATGGTGTCAACAGAAAGAAAGGAGTTATTTATTCCTTCTGATTTATGCATTCTTACCTTTGCTTGGTTTGTTACTACAGTGTCTGAATCAATATTTTTCAATGCCGACTGTACAGTATAATCACTTGGGGGTAATTTTTTAAAAAAGGTAAATATTCCACAACTAGAATTATGAAGATAGTCTCTTCAAAAAATGGTGTTGGAAAACTGGACAGCCACATGCAAAATAATGAAACGACCACTATCTTATACCATACACAAAAATTAACTCAAAATGGATTAAATACGTGAACATAAGACCTGAAACTATAAAACTCCTAGAAGAAAACACAGGCAGGAAGCTCCTTGACATCAGTCTTGGCAATGATTTTTTTGGATTTGACATCAAAAGCACAAGCAAGTAAAGTAAACAAGCATGACTACATCAAAGCTTCTTAACAGCAAAGGAAGTCATCAACAAAATGAAAAGGCAATCTAAAGATTGAGAAAATATTTGCAAATTATAAATCTAATAAGGAATTAATATGCAAAATATATAAAGAACTCATACAACTCAATAGCTAAAAAACAAACAATTAAAAAATGGGCAGAGTATCCTGAGACATTTTTCCAAAGATATACAGATGGTCAACAGGTACATGAAAAGGTGCTCAAGATTGCTAACTGTCAGGGAAATACATATCAAAACCACAATGAGATATCACCTCACACCTGTTAGAATGGCTGTTTTAAAAAGACAAGAGATAACAAGTGTTGGCAAAAATGTAGAGAAAAGGGAACACTTGTGTACTGTTGTTAGGAATGTAAATTGCTGCAGCTACTATGGAAAACAGTATGGAGCATCCTCAAAATATTAAAAATAGAACTACCATATGACCTAGCAACTCCACTTCTGGATATTTATCCAAAGAAAACAAAAACACTAACTGGAAAAGATATATGCAACCCCATGTTCATTGCAGCATTATTCATAATAGTCAAAATATGGAATCAACCTAAGTGTCCATCAATGATTAAATGGATAAAGAAAAGAAGTATATCACATATTTATCTGGGTATAGGGGCTCAAAAGGTAGAGACTTCCAGTTAAAAAATAAATAAGTCCCAAGGATGTAATATACAGCATGGTTACTATAGTTATTAATACTGTATTGTATATTTGAAAGTTGCTAAGAGACCAGATCTGAAAAGATCTCATCACAAGGAAAAAAATTTTAAGTGTTGTTGATGGATGTTAACTAATTTTATTTTAGTGATCATTTCACAATATATACAAGTATCAAATCATTATGTATATTTGTACACCTTGATGGAAGACATTTTCATATACTGAGGTATGGGGAAGTCATTCTGGCTTATACATGATTTAAGTTGAACTTTATGCTAACTAGAACAGCCTGTATTGTGCCCTGTCACATATGCAGTATACACATGCTTTAATCATTACAGAAAAGAATGCATTTAAAAAATTAAGATGAAGTGACTGTGGTTACAGCATCCAGGACGGAGCACAGTGGCCATTTTGGATTTGGTTTCAGACATGTTTTTTCATTACTGATATGATAACTTGAATTTTCTGAACTGTATCAGACTCAAGGATACCACCAGCCATTCTCAAAACAATATCTGCTAGGAGCTACCAGTTACAACCTTATTGTCTCAACGTCTCCCCTTGTAATTATGCAAGCATTTCAAACCCCAAACAATCCGTACTTAACAAGCACCCTTACTTCTTGTCAGTTCCAATCCTAATTCTTGACAACAGCTTATGTAATTTTGTGCTTTTTGCCTTTATAAGCCCATTTTGTAGTCCAGTGGACTACAGTACTTCCTGAATCTGTGTCTCCTGAGCTATAGTCCTCAGTTTGGCTCAAATAAAACTCTTTTCTATTCTTATTATAGATTGGTTATTGATTATTTTTGTTGATAACCTGAAGCTAATATAATGTTATATATCAGTAATACCTCAAATTTTTTTTAAAAAAGCATACACACACAAAGAAAACTCAACTACTATTAGAATGACCATAAATTTAAAGTTGCCAATCAATGAGGCTTTAACAACTGAACAGTGATACAACAGTTCTCATGCCCACCTAATGCCTTGTACTGACTGGTTCCAGGGTGCTAAGCCTCAACAGACTGGCATGGAAGGGCAATAGCAGGAGACTCACCAGGTTTTCCAGTAATTTCCTGAGCATCTCTAATTCATGCTCTCCCAGCCGGCTCTTCTGCAGGGGTCCAAAGGTGCTCGCTGCCCACTTCACGGAGCTGACCTCATGGAGTTGGTACTTCAGCTCCATGAAGATTAGGTTCTCCATTTTCCCAGGACTGGATAGAGCAGACACCTGGGACAAAGAGCAGAAAACTGTCAGCTCATGTGTGTGTGCACAGGTACCCAGACACTTACCTATGTCCATACGTGACCAGGGAGGTTTAGGAACAGAAACTTCTGGAACACTGACTGCATTGGGCTTTTTCTCCCCAGAGGAAAAGCCACCCCAAATTTGTTGGGCATGCACCCATTTCCAGGGAAAAAGATATTAGTAGGGTTTTTTTCTTAATGTCAGTGCTTAGACAGAGGGGGAAATAGCAAGTATTAAACCTTAAGAATAAAATAATACAGAGGACTGAAAATTTACCTAGGATACACACACACACAAACAAAAAGAAAAGGTAAATGGGCCATAACTAGAATAATGAGTCAGTGGTAGGGAATGAACATAGGTAGTGTGAAAAAATTTCAAGTGATTTTACTATGCAGCAAAGATTAAAACCTTCTTTTCATCCATTTCCTCTCTAAATTAAACCTGGTTCTCATCTGATCACGTTTCCCCTGGAATCACTCTCAAGGGGTGACCATTCATTTTTTTTCTTTTTTTTTTTTACATCTTTATTGGAGTATAATTGCTTTACAATGGTGTGTTAGTTTCTGCTTTATAACAAACTGAATCAGTTATACATATACATATGTTCCCATATCTCTTCCCTCTTGCATCTACCTAGCTCCCACCCTCCCTATTCCACCCCTCCAGGCGGTCACAAAGCACCAAGTTGATCTCCCTGTGCTATGTGGCTGCTTCCCACTAGCTATCTACCTTACGCTTGGTAGTGTATATATGTCCATGCCTCTCTCTCGCTTTGTCACAGCTTACCCTTCCCCTTCCCCATATCCTCAAGTCTGTTCTCTAGTAGGTCTGTGTCTTTATTCTTGTCTTACCCCTAGGTTCTTCATGACATTTTTTTTCTTAAATTCCATATATATGTGTTAGCATACGGTATTTGTCTTTTTCTTTCTGACTTACTTCACTCTGTATGACAGACTCTAGGTCTATCCACCTCATTACAAATAGCTCAATTTCGTTTCTTTTTATGGCTGAGTAATATTCCATTGTAAATATGTGCCACATCTTCTTTGTCCATTCATCCGATGATGGACACTTAGGTTGTTTCCATCTCCAGGCTATTGTAAATAGAGCTGCAATGAACATTTTGGTACATGACTCTTTGAATTATGGTTTTCTCAGGGTATATGCCCAGTAGTGGGATTGCTGGGTCATATGGTAGTTCTATTTGTAGTTTTTTAAGGAACCTCCATACTGTTCTCCATAGTGGCTGAACCAATTCACATTCCCACCAGCAGTGCAAGAGTGTTCCCTTTTCTCCATACCCTCTCCAGCATTTATTGTTTCTAGATTTTTTGATGATGGCCATTCTGACTGGTGTGAGATGATATCTCATTGTAGTTTTGATTTGCATTTCTCTAATGATTAATGATGTTGAGCATTCTTTCATGTGTTTGTTGGCAGTCTGTATATCTTCTTTGGAGAAATGTCTATTTAGGTCTTCTGCCCATTTCTGGGTTGGGTTGTTTGTTTTTTTGTTATTGAGCTGCATGAGCTGCTTGTAAATTTGGAGATTAATCCTTTGTCAGTTGCTTCATTTGCAAATATTTTCTCCCATTCTGAGGGTTGTCTTTTGTTCTTGTTTATGGTTTCCTTTACTGTGCAAAAGCTTTGAAGTTTCATTAGGTCCCATTTGTTTATTTTTGCTTTTATTTCCATTTCTCTAGGAGGTGGGTCAAAAAGGATCTTGCTGTGATTTATGTCATAGAGTGTTCTGCCTATGACCATTCATTTTTAACAAACCAGTTCCACTAGGCCTGCAGTGGGATAGTGTCCTACTCTCAGTTGCTTCCTTCTCTCTAAAAAAAAGCTTCCAACTTTGAAGTTAGTACAACCTATCCTTGTTACAGTCATGGACAGATCTCTTTGGTCACCTGTTCATTCCTTGAAGATCTTCATATTTGCCTCAGTCTCTCTCTCTCCAAAACAATTCCTGCCATATTACTTATAATTCCAGTATCTACAGAGAACTTTTTAATAACCTAGATCCCTTCCTCCTAATTATCTTCTCCATCCCCCTATTTCAGTTATTCATTTTACATAGACTTAGACTTTGTCACTCTCAATAACTATATACCCTCCATAATCTTTTTCATTTATAAATTTTTTTAATATAAATTTAAAAGGTTACACTCCATTCAGTTATTACAAAATATTGGCTGCATCTACTGTGTTGCATCTACTGTGTTGTACAATACATTGGGTTTTTTTTCAGATATATACCCAGGAGTGGAATTACTAGATCATATGGTAGTTCTATTTTTAGTTTTTTTTGAGAAAATGCTATACTGTTTTCCATAGTGGCTACACAAGTTTACACTCCTACCAACAGTGTACAAGAGTCCCCTTTTCTCCACATCCTTTCCAACATTTGTTATTTGTGTTCTTTCTGATGATAGCCATTCTGACAGGTGTGAGGTGGTATCTCATTGTAGTTTTGATTTGTATTTCCCTGATGATTGGCGATGTTGAGCATCTTTTCATCAATATACAGAAATCTGTTGCAGTTCTATACACTAACAGCAAACTATCAGAAAGAGAAATTGAGAAAATAACCCATTTACCATCACATCAAAAAGAATATAATACCTAGGAATACACCTACCTGAGGGGCAAAAGATCTGTACTCCAAAAACTGTAAAGCACTGATGAAAGAAATTGAAGAGGACACAAACAGATGGAAAGATATACCATGTTCTTGGATTGGAAGAATCAATATTGTTAAAATGATCATACTATCTGAGGCAATCTACAGATTCAATGAAATCCCTATCAAATTACCAATGGCATTTTTCACAGAACTAGAACATATGACTTAAAAACTTGTATGATTTGTAAAGCAGAAATAGAGACACAGACGTAGAGAACAAACATATAGATACCAAGGGGGAATGAGGGGTTGGGATGAGACTGGGATGACATATATACACCATTGATACTATGTATAAAATAGATAATTAATGAGAACCTACTGTATAGCACAGGGAACTCTACTCAATGCTCTGTGGTGACCTAAGTGGGAAGGAAATCCAAAGAGAGGTTATATATGTATATATATATACCTGATTCACTTTGCTGTACAGTAGAAACTAACACAACATTGTAAAACAACTATACTCCAATAAAAAATTTAAAAAAATAAAAAATAACTAGAAATCAAAAACAAATTTTTTGTATGAAACACAAAAGACCCCAAATAGCCAAAATCATCTTGAGAAAGAAGAACAGAGCTGGAGGAATCATGCTTCCTGACTTCAGACTATACTACAAAGCTACAGTAACCAAAACAGTATGGTACCAGCACAAAAATAGACAGATCAATGGAAGAGGATAGAGAGCTCAGAAATAAACCCATACACTTATGGTCAACTAATCTATGACAAAGACGGCAAGAATATACAATGAAGAAAAGACGGTCTCTTCAATAAGTGGTGCTGGGAATACTGGACAGCTACATGTAAAAGAATGAAAGTAGAACATTCTCTAACACAATATACAAAAATAAACTCAAGAGGGATTAAAGGCCTAAACGTAAGGCCAGATACTATAAAACTCCTAGAGGAAAACATAGGTAGAACACTCTTTGACATAAATTGCAGCAATATTTTTTGGATCTGTCTCCTAAAGCAAAGGAAATAAAAGCAAAAATAAACAAACGGGACCAATTAAATGTAAAAACTTTTGCACAGCAAAGGAAACCATAAACAAAACAGAAAGACAACCTACTAAATGGGAGAAAATATTTTCAAATTATATGACCAATATATAAGCAGCTCATATAACTCAACATCAAAGAAAAAACAAACAACCCAATTAAAAATAGACAGAAGAAATGAATAGACATTTTTCCAAAGAGGGATTGCACATGGCCAGCAGGAACATGAGAAGATGCTCTCCATAATCTTAATTTCAATTGTCATGCTCTTTGATCCACATCTACAACATAACCCCAAGACATTTTCCAATACCATGATTTTAATTTCTTTAAATTCCACTAGAATTGTAAGTCCACTGATCTTATCATAATTTTACTGTTTTGTTTACAGTTTTACTAAATTTTTTACAAATGCCTCTTTTCATGGATTAAATTAAATCCTCGATCATTATCAATCTTTTGATGTGCCCTTAAGTCTCTTACCTTCCATTCATTATATGGTACTATACTAACACAACAGCCATTCTGTTTAAAGCCAACTCTTTGTATGTTCCTGGGCAGCTAATAACTGGAGAAAA
Source organism: Orcinus orca (assembly GCF_937001465.1). Classification (NCBI taxonomy): domain Eukaryota; kingdom Metazoa; phylum Chordata; class Mammalia; order Artiodactyla; family Delphinidae; genus Orcinus; species Orcinus orca. The sequence goes on from NC_064563.1 coordinate 24,712,200, forward strand.
CCATTTAATCTTGTAAACTTGTCCCATCATATAATGATTAATAACCAGAAGTGGAACTATCATAATGTCCAACAATCTTATGGCTTTCTAGAATACATTCAGTCCCCCATCTTTTAGATGACTACTATGCCTCCTCATTTCCCATCACACCTCCAACTCCTCTCCCCCACATTCTCAGTGTCAGCTATTGATCCTACTTTCTATTTCATTGAGAAAATACAAAACAATCAGTGCTTCTAAAAGTTCCCACCACATTTACCCTCTTGCCTACAAAAATGACAATTAGTTTTGTTTTCTTTTCTGATAAAATTTCCATATTCCTACTTAAATGATCATGTATGTGCTAGATCCCATAATCTCTTGCCAGCTCAACTGCCTCAGAAGTTGCTTATTTTCTCTTCTGAATTATCATTTTTCCTTCTAATGTATAATTCCAAATGTACTCTAACATTTCCCATCGTAGTGAAAAATTTTCTCTTGATCCAACAGCTCCCCAAGCTACCACCATATTTATTTACTCCTGTTCAGAATAAAACTTCTGAATGACTTTTATATACTCACGCTTCCAATTTCTCTCTCCCAATTTTTTTTACGTTGAGTGTACCCCAGTAAAACTTCTGTGATACTTACTCGATTGAAACAGCTATTGATAGAATCACTCATGAATCCCACTTGATCAATTCTCCATCTTCATGTTACTTAATGTAACAGCCATATTGGGCATAGTTTCTCATTCATTCATTTTTGAAATAAACTTCACGTGGCTTTTAAAAACCACATTGAGATATTTTTATATTCTACTTCTCTGGCCACTGCTTTACAGACTCCATTTTTGGTTTCTCCTATTCTCCCTGCCCTCTTAATGCTGGAGTGCAACAGGTGGCAATTTTGCCCCTCTTCTCTTTTGTTGCTTCACTTACTCCCTAGATATCTCATGTAGTCTCAAGGAGTTAAATACTATCTCAACACTCAAAATTATATATATATATATATATAATTATTATTTATTTTTTTTGCAGTACGCGGGCCTCTCACCGTTGTGGCCTCTTCCGTTGCGGAGCACAGGGTCCGGACACTCAGGCTCAGTGGCCATGGCTCACGGGCCCAGCCGCTCCACGGCATGTGGGATCTTCCCGGACCAGGGCACGAACCCGTGTCCCCTGCATCGGCAGGTGGACTCAACCACTGCGCCACCAGGGAAGCCCTCAAAATTATATCTTCAGTGTCAATCTCTCCACTGGACTCCAGAGCCATGTTTAAAATGTCTATTCAACATCAATACTTGGTGTCTAAAGGCATTTCTAATTGAGGTCCTGATCATCCTCGAATTCTGCTACTTTCAGTCAAAGTAAAAGCCAGCATCATTTTTTTCAATTGCTCCGACAAAAAACAAAAATCGTTATCATTCTCGATTTCTTCCCTTCTCATGCATTTTACTTCCAGGCTGTCAGCAATATTGTTAACTCTACAGATTTTTTTTTTTCCAGAATCTAACCACTCCCTACCACTTCAACTGCTACCAATCCAGTTAAATCAACATTATCTCTAGACTAGAAAACATAGCCTCTAACCAATCCCCCACCTTCCATCCTCTCCCCATTGTAAACTATTTTCTATGCTGTGAGCAGAGTCATCCGTTTTAAACTATAAATCTGATCATGCCTCTCTTCTACACAAAACATTAGAAAGGAAAATAATTTTAATTTCAAAACAACCTTTCCAGAGTAAAAGGCAATTGTTTTTCCAATGGCCCAACATTAGTTAATGTAATGTTAGCTAGCTGCCATAACAGAGCCACAGATGTATAAGGGCTTAAATGTAATAAATGTTTACTTTTGATTCTCATAAGTCTTAAAACAAGCATTTCTAATTGGAAGGTATTTCCCTTGCCCATGGCAGTTCAAGGCCATGAATTCAATCTCATGTCTCCACCCTCTTAAGCACGTGGCTTCCATGGTGACTATGCTTATCTGTCTCATGTCAGCGAATGAAGAAAGAGCATGATGATCAAACCTGAGAGATTTTTATAGGCCAGGGCTAGAAATGGAATACATCACCTCACTTCCTGTTCTACTGGATATAAGTCAATCACATGACTACATCTGATCCAAAGAAAACTGGGAAATGTTGTCTTTATGCCCCATCAGAAGAGGAATGCATTTTGGTAAAGAAACTGTGACAAAGATCCCAAGGCCTTATGATCTGACTCACTCTCACCTCTTTGACCTGAATTCCTGCCATTCTCCCCTTTAGACTCTCAACCCCACACACTGACATACTTACATTCCTAAAACAATATGAATGTATTTGATGCCACTGTGCTTAATGCTCCCTTTACCTTGAGTGCCCATCTCCAGACCCACCCTTAGACCCCTGAACATTCCTCAGATGCCACCTAATCAGCAAGACCTTCTCTGATTCTGTTTAATGTAAATTAGGAATTGCAAACACCAATATTCTCTCTTTCTTCTTATTATCTGTCATTTTTCTCTGTAGAGCTTACATCTGTTTGCTTATTTAATGCTTTATCTGTCTCCTACTGCTTTATATGCAAGGCGTTAAGAATATAGTAACCATTCACTAAATTCTTAACTAAAATTATGAATAAAAGAATGGATTAATAAATGTATCTATAAACTGATCCTGCCAATCTCAATATATTACTTTGGGCATCTCAATATTCTAATTACTACAAAAAATAAGGATGCCTCTCCAAGTGGCCCCTGTCTCCACTGACCATACTAACAGCTTCTCCTTCAGTTGTTCATACAACAGCTAGCAAGATGGAAGAGTAGATGAATTTTTAATTTGGCTGAAATGGCCTAGGGTTGACGGTGCGTCAATGGAGTTGAGGTTAAGCAGATTAAATGTATAATATAACTGTGAAATCAGTTCTTCATTTTAAATTAAAACTTGCCCCAAATTCCTTTGTAAACCCCTTTAGTTGGTTTCAAAAGCCTGTTTACTAAAGCGAAGAATCCTAGGTAATCAAAAGAGCACAGGTACAGCTCCCAAATGTGTGCTGTAGGTGTCTGCTTGCGAAAGAGTACATGTTTTGTGGTAGGGAGGCGGATTTGTATTCTTCTGATGGTTTGCCTAATTGATTGAAATACAGGAGTTTTTAAGTGACAAAAATTTACTGTAATACAAATCCACATTTTTTATTATCACATGGTAAAATGATTAGACCATAATATATTGAAGGGGATAAGTATTTTTCAGCTTTGATTTAATATTAACAGGAGAAATTAGAGATTAGTGAATAACACCAGAGTACCAGCAAATCATGGTTTCTAATATTTAATATAGTTCCTGGAAGAATTAGCTTCTAAAGCATTGCTTCTAAGAACCAAAACACACTGGTTTTTTTTTTTTTATTACCTTTCAACTGAATATGTTCATCTGATTACCTCGTTTCTCAAACTCTCAACTTTTTAGCTTGTCTGTGTTTTTTTTTAGCTTGTCTGTTTTTATAGTGATATGTAATAATAACTGAATAAACCTGCCTCATTTTTTGGACTGACAGAATCCATGAGAAAAATATACAGGTACAAAACTTCATGATTTTCACTAAAAAACTTAGCTGTCTGATCTTACCTAATATTATTCTGTGTACTATAAGATTTTAAATATATTTGTCTTTAATTACTTATCTGTTATCTTTTCATTTTTCATGAAAAATGCTCCTTAAGCTGTTTCCTATGCATGTGGTTTGCTTGGGAAGATGTATCTAAAATGTTGGAGGAAGGGTCTTTGGAAGGGTCTTTGTCAAGACTAATTTTCATTCAGTCAACAAAACTTTCAAAGACCACTTTGTGACAAAGTAATGAGGAGTCACTGAAAAATTTTAGGAAGAAGGGTGACACTAAGAAGCCGGTGTTTTACAAAGTTTCTTCCTTCTTAATAAGGGTGATTGTCAGAATTGAAGCTGAGAGGCAGTAAGACCAGTGTGGATACAGGCACTGAAATAACACACATTTGAAAAATGATAGTTTCCTGGATGATTTTCATTGCAGTGAGAATTGAGAAAGTAGATGCAATCATAAGCTATATGTTGGTAGAAGAGAAATACTGGGTGATGAATTGAATAAGACTTGCCATGATAACCTGTCCAGCACCTGGTCAGCCTGATAACCTGTCCAGCCCCTGGTCAGCCTTCATGTGGCAGACATACTTCCAATATTAGAATTTTCAAAACATTTCCATGTTTTTGATCTCAGGCACAGTTTGCCCACAGGTCCAGAAAGAGAAGTATTTTTCCTTACTTATTTTAAGAGTTACTTCATTTCCTCCTACACTTGACCTTCTTCCAAGATTTGACAATGGGTTCAAGTGAAACTCAACCCACTCACATAAAGAGCTATCAAGTCCATGGCCGGGATAAATCTAATCAGATTAGTTGACCATATGCTTCCAAGATTCTGGATTATTAAGTCTCAAATGAGACCGTATGTGGCTCAGCAAAAAAGGGCTCCAGGTAGCACTGTGCCAAGTTCAGGGCAGTTGTTTTCCATTCTTTACATTGGCAAGAGATGAAGATACTCTAGCCTGCATGTAATCTGTACTGACACATGATCTTCACTCTTAACCTCCTGTGACCAAGAGGTGACACAAGCACTCACATATCTAAAGACGAAAAATATTTTTTAAGTCAAAGCCATTCTAAATCTAGATGTGAGAGAAAGGCATTTTCTACATTTATTGTGCATAATTGTGCTAAAGTCACACGAAATTCAGATTCCTACACAATATGTTCCACATACACCACATCTCAATCTGAAGTTACTACATTTGTGTTATAACAGAGTCAGGTCTTGAGAGAAAATTTCCACCAAATAGTTACATTTTACCTTATACATGTGAAAATAAAAGACACATTAAAGAACTTATATCATGCTAAGAACGATTTCTCCCAAATGTAAAAATTTCAAGACCAAGGAATGGAAACCGCTTGTTTCTTTCAAAATGGTAAAGTCCTAAGGTACACCAAGCACTCCACACATTGTTTCATTTCCAAATTTAAGAGACATTGATAGAATCCACACTACCTATCAGAGATATCTTCACTTGTAAATCAAAAATTGTTTGTGGTATTTGTATGTGTGTATTTTTCTTCCCTTTGAGAGGGCCTCTCAATGATTGCCATTTATGTTTATTCTCTAATGTACTAACAGAATGTCTATTCAGTCTATACTCTACAGTTCTGGAATCAGTCTTTTTTAAATTAATTAATTTTTAGCTGCATTGGGTCTTTGTTGCTGTGCGCAGGCTTTCCCTAGTTGCAGCGAGCGGGGGCTACTCTGTCGCGTGTGCGGGCTTCTCACTACGGTGGCTTCTCTTGTTGTGAAGCACGGGCTCTAGGCACGTGGGCTTCAGTAGTTGTGGCACGTGGTCTCAGTAGTTGTGGCTCGTGGGTTCCAGAGCACAGGCTCAGTAGTTGTGGTGCATGGGCTTTGTTGCTCCGCAGCATGTGGGATCTTCCTGGACCAGGGCTCAAACCCGTGTCCCCTGCATTGGCAGGCAGATTCTTAACCACTGGGCCACCAGGGAAGTCCCTGGAATCAGTCATGTTTTCCACTCCTGATGCCACTAGTCCAGATCATGGCTTTTTTATTTTTTAATTTTATTTTTAACTAGAACCCATGTTATTGTACTCGCCTCTTCACTAACCTCCAAAATGTTAATTTATTTAGTCACCCTACTTATCTCCTATACTGCTACTTGAATTACTTATGTACAAGTAGCTGAGATCAGGTCGCTTCCAGGTCGCCCATACCCATTTTACAGAATAATATTCAGAATCTTCAGTGTCCTTGTCAGGCCCCAGTCAGGGTATGTTAAGGATGAGTGAAACTGCTTGGTGGAGACTGTGGGACTAAAGATCACGGATCAAGACTGTAATCATTCAGTTATCTTCAAAATATTTTTAGATGACATTAAGCAGCCATACAGACTAAGTAGAGGCCACGGATCTTTAGTTTGCAATTTCTGAACCTAGAAAACCTGGTTATATTTTTCCTTCCTAGATTCTATTCTTACTAAATATTTTTCACCGAGCCAGACTGAATCATGGGTCTGCCCTGTATATTCTCTGAATTTTACTGCCTTTCATACATTAACTCACAAATGATCCGTAGCCAAGAATGGCCTCTCCACCTCTGTAGCTAAAACAATATTCATTTCCTTTTAGACTGTGCTCAAATGAAAGTCTATCCCTAAAACTGTCCATGATTTCAGAACTAGAATCCATAGTGCCTGATCAGAAGTTCTTTAATGTTGTTCTTTACTTTGGTCCTCAAGTCAATTATTAGCGTGTGTGTGTGTGTGTGTGTGTGTGTGTGTGTGTGTGTATTAGTATATTATATGTATATATATATATATTTTAAATTACTCACACAGTTCTTTTCCTCTATATAGATGGAATGCTCTGGCTCTCAGGAAATGTACTTGATGATCTTGTGTGACTCTCACTCTCTGATATAGTGTCTTGGATATACCAGGTCCTCAGTAAATTTTCATGAAAATAAATATGTGAAAGGGAAGCATCTGAGTAAATAAAATGAATGAGTTTTGAATCTAAAAGAATTTGGTCTGGGACTTCCCTGGTGGCACAGTGGTTAAGAATCTGCCTGCCAATGCAGGGGACACGGGTTTGAGCCCTTGTCCAGGAAGATCCCACATGCCGCGGAGCAACAAAGCCCATGCACCACAACTACTGAGCCTGTGCTCTAGAGCCCACGAGCCACAAGTACGAGCCGGCGTGCCACAACTACTGAAGCCCATGTGCCTAGAGCCCATGCTCCGCAACAAGAGAAGCCACCACAATGAGGAGCCTGCGCACCGCAACGAAGAGTAGCCCCTGCTTGCTGCAACTAGAGAAAGCCCACAGCAGCAATGAAGACCTAACACAGCCAAAAATAAATTAATTAATTAAAAAAAAAAAGAATTTGGGCTTTATGTTTCTGCTTATTAGCTAAATAAATTTTACCCATTATCGAAATTCCCTGAGTCTCAATTTGTTCAGCTCTAAAATTATCCTAATAAAGCAGACCTCACAGAGTTGATATAAGGATTAATCATAATCTAGTATATATAAAGTCCGTGACATGTAGTATGCACCTAGTAAATAGTGGCTTTTATTACTAATATTAACCTTTGCCCATTAAAATGACTTGTTTGGGGGGTTTTCAGTTTTGTCCACTTAAAATTCTTTTTGATGGGATGGTTCATATTGAACTCTTAATCATTTGACATAAACTACTGCTGTCCCCACAATAAATTTAAAAATAAAGCACTATGGGACTGAAGCACTATATATGATTGAATATTGTCTAATATTGACTGATGGAATGTATAAAGTCTGATGGAAAGCCCCCAATAAAATAGAAACAATTCCCAGTTGTTTGACAGCTACATATCTATATGATAAACTAGGGACCATTTTAAGAATTTTCAATCATTTTATAATTTAAGATACTTTCACTAGCAAGTAACAGAATATACAACTCAACCTGGCTTAAGTAATCTAGGGGACTCAGTCTAGAGGCTAAGCTCGAAGCATGTTTTTTGTTTTTTTTTTTTTAACACCTTTATTGGAGTATAATTGCTTTACAATGGTGTGTTAGTTTCTGCTTTATAACAAAGTGAATCAGCTATACATATACATACATATCCCCATTACTCCTCCCGGTTGTGTCTCCCTCCCACCCTCCCTATCCCAACCTTCTAGGTGGACACAAAGCACCGAGCTGATCTCCCTGTGGTATGCAGCTGCTTCCTACTAGCTATCTACTTTACATTTGGTAATGTATATATGTCCATGCCACTCTCTCATTTCGTCCCGGCTTACCCTTCCCCCTCCCCGTGTCCTCAAGTCCATTCTCTACATCTGCGTCTTTATTCCTGTCCTGCCTCTAGGTTTTTCAGAACCATCTGTTTTGTTTAATTCCATATGTATGCGTTAGCATACGGTATTTGTTTTTCTCTTTCTGACTTACTTCACTCTGTATGACAGACTATAGGTCCATCCACCTCACTACAAATAACTCAATTTCATTTCTTTACATGTCTGAGTAATATTCCATTGTATATATGTGCCACATCTTCTTTATCCATTCATCTATCAATGGACACTTAGGTTGCTTCCATGTCCTGGCTATTGCAAATAGAGCTGCAGTGAACATTGTGGTTCATGACTCTTTTTGAATAATGGTTTTATCAGGGTATATGCCCAGTAGTGAGATTGCTGGGGCATATAGTAGTTCTATTTGTAGTTTTTTAAGGAACCTCCATACTGTTCTCCATATTGGCTGTATCAATTGACATTCCCACCAACAGTGCAAGAGGGTTCCCTTTTCTCCACACCCACTCCAACATTTATTGTTTGTAGATTTTTTGATGATGGCCATTCTGACCAGTGTGAGGTGATACCTCATTGTAGTTTTGATTTGCATTTCTCTAATGATTAGTGATGTTGAGCATCCTTTCATGTGTTTGTTGGCAATCTGTATATCTTCTTTGGAGAAATGTCTATTTAGGTCTTCTGCCCAGTTTTGGATTGGGTTGGGTTTTTTTGATATTGAACTGCATGAGCTGCTTATAAATTTTGGAGATTAATTCTTTGTCAGTTGCTTCGTTTGCAAATATTTTCTCCCATTCTGAGGGCTGTGTTTTCGTCTTGCTTATGGGTTCCTTTGCGTACAAAAGCTTTTAAGTTTCATTAGGTCTCATTTGTTTATTTTTGTTTTTATTTCCATTTCTCTAGAGGTGGGTCAAAAACGATCTTGCTGTGATTTTTGTCATGGAGTGTTCTGCCTATATTTTCCTCTAAGAGTTTTATAGTGTTTGGCCTTACATTTAGGTTTTTAATCCATTTTGAGTTTATTTTTGTGTATGGTGTTAGGGAGTGTTCTAATTTTATTCTTTTACATGTAGCTGTCCAGTTTTCCCAGCACCACTTATTGAAGAGACTCTCTTTTCTCCATTGTATATTCTTGCCTACTTTATCAAAGATAAGGTGACCATATGTGTGTGGGTTTATCTCTGGGTCCAAGCATGTTTTGATCAGACATTAGACCCACTTTTTGGCAATTTCATTTATTCTGATCTTTCCTATTTATCAGCTTCCTCTTCAAGCTTCGCTTCAAAGGAAGCAAAGTACTTGAGGCAGCTTTAATTCTACATCTATATAACATGCTTTTTAAGAGAAGGTAGAAGCACTACTCACCACTACCACCACCGCTGAATGACATTTCTGAGCTTTACTCTGATTGGGCAGACACAGGCGATGATCCCTTCCCTGAACCAATCAATTAGTGAGGCCAGTGAGGCCACCTTAGCTGATAGGTGATTAGTTTAGTTGAATCAGTGCCAGTCTAGCAACTGGAGTTAGGTTAATATAATCAAAATAAACAGCTACTACACAATGGTAAGATTAAAATGAGGAATTCTGGGGAGACAGTCACTGTCCTAAGTGTGTGTGTGTGTGTGAAGACTGTCACTTAATTTTTCAGTAATGACCTGAGTCTGGTTTAGTTGTAACCAGTATAAATGTTATCAATATATCATTTCAACTCTCCATTTCAAATCTTATAAATATTTCCTTTTACATAATATGGGTGCAAAAACCAGTTCTCAGGAAAATTTTTGAGTGTAAAGTTCTCCCTTTAAATTCATTACTCTAGTTTTTACTTTTTTATTTTATTAATCTGAATTTCCTTAATAAAGGATCTAAAGTGTTTCTGTGTTTTTTATTTAGTTGTAGAGGTCATGGAATTTACAAATAATATTTCTTTGGAGAAACAAGAAACCAGCTACTAGTTACAAAATAAGAAGTTTTAGAAAATTTTCCTGTTCTTAATTTTAACATCCAAAGAAAACAGACCTAAGTAAGTGTCTCCTAAAGTCTTTTATTACAAACTGCTGATATCATTAAGGTCAACTTAAAATACCTGAAAAAAAAGTGGTATTTTTCAAATATATTCAAAAAGTGAAAAATCTCAGACTCAGTGACTTAGCAGTTTAGTAAACCAGAATCTTTGGAACCAGAAGTATTTTCCTGCTAATTTAGAGAAGTTGTGCCCTCTAATTAAATAAGTAGTTAGTTGATCTCAACTTTTTTTTTTACACATGCTTTGATCTTTTTTAACATGACATGGTGGATCAATGTTGGTTTTAAAACTGAATTATGGACTCTAACACAGTACATGTTTCCATATTCACATCATAATGGTAGATAAATGAGAGGTAAGGAACATGGTACCTCTGCTTGCCTACAACATTAGACCATGGTCAATCTATGAGTGTTTTGGCACAATGACATAAATGTTGTTAATTATTGTCATTTATGAAGGGTGTGCTGGTTCTGATCATTTATTTTCTAGGAATTATAAAGTCTTCCTAACCTTATGTATCTGGATTTCAGAAGTCAATCTCTACCAGTATGTTTTCCAAGAAAGATTAACATCATCAATGTCAAAGTAATATATATTTGTGTAAAGAAGATGGTTGCAACTGCAAGGAAGAGTGCCCAAATATGGAATATGGAGAAGGGTGGAAGAATCACTGCACCCTGATCAGACCACGAAAGATGGCCCACAGTCCCACAAGGGACCTGGTGTCCTTCAAAGGTAAATAAACTATTGTTCAAATAACAACTCATGTTTTCCATGCTGAACCGCATACAAAAGTATATCGTTTCCATATTTTTCAAAGTTTGTGCGTGTTAATTAAACCTAATTAACTAATGAACCTAATTAATTGTACATGTTAATTAAACCTTACAACTAAGACCATTGTAAATCAAGGCTCTGCTGGGATAAGATTAAAGTCTTAAATATTTCAGTAGTTACGTAAATTAGAGTGTATTTAAAAGTTTACTTGATCATCTGAGATTTAAAGAAAAATAAATGTTTTTTGAGATAATGAATAGGGAGAAATCTAACCTTTCTAGTCAGCTGTGAAAGTCCCTCATGGTCTTTCAGATACAGAAAGGAGTTCCAAGAGCCTGATTATTGACATTGTATCAATTCATTCAGGTATGTATTGGCAGCTATCCTTAAGAGAAAAAGTTAGTAGGGTTAATTAAGCGCACCGAAATTGAAGAGAGAGACTTTTTACATCCACTGTGCTTTATGTAAAAGCACTTTGCTTTTTCATTTTTGGCAGAAGTCTTAGGAAGATATGTGTATGTGTGTGTCTGCGTGTCTGTGTGTGCATACACAAAAATACCAAAAGATTACTCTGGAATCTTCTAAGATAGACCTACTAAATAATCATCCACCATACAACTTTGAACAATTTATATGCAATTTTTTTAGTAAATGAAAAGTAAAATAATACAGTAATATAACACTCCATGGGAGGCAAAGCAGGTTGTTAACTTTTGCTCCAGCAATTTCTATTTAACAAGCTCCATTAGCATGAAGTTTCTGATTTCTCTCTGATGCGTAGAAAAAACCACAGCATTTCTTTCTGCTTGTGCTCATTTTAATAGAGTGAATCAGTGACTACAGTAAAATTTAGGGCTTCTGTAGTATTAGGGAGGCAAATAATTTTTTATTAACTTACTGTCAGTCATTCAATCTACACAAACATTGTGAATGTATCTTGTGTCAGTGTGGCCTAGATGTGAAGGTAATAGACTGACTTACAACAATATCCTTTGCTGCTAGGTGCGGATGAAGAGGGTGTGCTTAAAATACTGCATAGGAAATGTCAGAAGCTCTGAAATTTATGCACGGTGAAAAAAAACAGTTTTCAAGCAGTGTTCAAACTGGACAGACTCTCCTTCTGAAAGCTAGAATTACATACAGTGAAAACACGTTTTTATTCAGTGTATAAACTGGAAATAGTTTTGCTATCACAGCTGCAGATTTGTACTACAATCTCACTTTATACCACTACCTTCACTTCCACCAAAACAGCCTCTTTCTCCTTCTCTTTTCTCCCTTTTCTGTGCCATCACCACTACTATAGGAGTATAGCTAGTGAGGTATAGACAGAAATCAGAGCCAAAGAGAACAGCCAGAGCTGAGCACAGAACAAACACTGAGAGAAGGCATTTCCCAGGTCTCAGGAAGCAGACATTTTTTGGAAAATGTATCATAGGAAAATGAAGCATCTTAAATCCCAGCATCTCAAGGATTGGAGTCATTAGAGATGAAAAAAGCCAGAAACAAAAATAATGCTGAAGAATCTCCACTTAACTAAATTCAGATGTTTGAGTAATTACATGTCAAAGAAACATTTTCTGCAATTTCTGGAGAAAACAATACAAGGAAACTGCCATTTGTCACAAACAGACATGGGGAATGGAAGAGTTTGAGCCCTTTTAAGCCATTTTACTAACTGACATTATCAGGAAAGAAGTCCTAACGACGGAGGAGAGATATTGACGCTTGAAGGATGTTCCCATTTCTTGGATGCCCTCAATTCTTGGAGAAAGAGGGAGAAAAATTAGTGAAGAAGAAAGAGCAAGGTAATCAATAAAGTAAGAAATGAACCAGGATGATATGTCTCTGACACAGAGAGGGCAGGATCAGAGGAGCACGTACCTTTTCGGACGGCAGGGGTCACTACTAGTCATTCATCCCTGACAAGTAAATCCTGTGAATATTCACAATGCCGACGCATTCAGATACTGCTAGGACTCTGATATTTCTATCAGTCTTTCATAGTTATTCGAGTAATAAAAACACCATACTTCATTTTCACAAGATGAATGATTTAGTTGCTTAGTTGCCTAAATTTGTTTCTGAGAATCCACAAAAAATCAATTTTCAAGGACAGCACATGCCCTTCTGAAGAACTCCTGAGTGCTGCTAAATGTAGAGGGTATTACAAAGCCATGTGATCATGAATTATCTTCATATGCATTATATGCTCCAGAATCATCCCTTTTACATACCATAGCTGTTGAAATATAATACACTGCACTGGTAGACAAACAGTGATGTGAACCAAGATCAAATATGTAATGTATTCCCTTCATTGTCTTGGGCTACTTATTAGATGTGCTGTATTAACAAGCTGAGTCTAGGCATCTGGCAGACAGGACAGCTGGGCAGTTGAGTCAGCAATTCTGACACTATCATATTGCAGGTGCAGAAATGAAACTCTCAAATACTTGAGAACAGTGGCCTTTGGGCCAGCTATGAACTTGACCTCATTTCAGATAGCAGCTTTTCTTTCTTACCGCAGCACAGCTGAAGTTTAGAATAGAATTCATTTAGCTCAACTTTCAAAAACAAATTGATTTAAAGCCTACTTTCCTAAGGTTCCTTTGAAGACAAAATGCTACGCATTTTTTCTTTGCTGTTTAAAAGGTTTATGAAGAATTAATTACCTAGATTTTTCTTTAACAAGTGAGAATAAATTCCATACTTCTGTTTCTAGCATAGACTTTATTTAAGGTACATTAAGTGCTTAGTGAAATTTTGAAAGCATTTTCTTGGGCATTATTTTTTTATTCTGATAAGATGTAGTCCTTGAATTAATGAATAATTTGATATATTTTTATTAGACTACACAAAATTTAATAGAAGTACACAATGTCCTGATCATTTTTTTTCTATTCAGGGCATTATTATATTGAATTGCTCAGTCCAAAAACGTGACCCCAGCAATTGCAAATTTTTTATTGAGAGGTATCTGGACACCTTTCCAAAATTAGAAATAACATTATAAACTTTAGGTATTTGAGAGATCTAAGAACTAGAAAGTCTCTTAACTCTGAAGAATAACAATTTGCTAAAAATATATTTTACCTCATAATAAGGCAAAAAAGTACTCAGTGATTATTAAACCAAAGAGTTTATATCACTTGCAGATAAAAATAATCCTGCTGGTAGAAGCTGTTCAGTTTAGATCCTGAAGTGATTAAATGGAAATGGCAATGGGAAACCTCTGAAATACCACTTGAAGCGATGGTTAATGGGCTTGGATAAGACATTGACATGGTCTCTATAACTGTGGAGTGAAGAAGTAACTTTCCACTAAAAACCTTTAGACTGTCTTGTATCTTGTCCCTCCTAACACACTTAGTATACAGAGAACACTGGATATTCCAGAGGACAGAGACACCAATATCTTTTTATTTTTAATTGATGTGACATTGCCAAAATCTATGTCTATATACATCTGCAGTGACTCCCTTCCCACTAGAGCCCCCCCTTCCCAACTCATACCTTTTACCACCACACATGCCTGTCATGTACTGGACCTGATCATGTTCTATGTCATTAAGTGAGGAAAATTTAACCCAGTAAATATTTTTTAGTGCCAAGAACTAGGAAAGGATTTGTTTGTGATATGAAGATAACTAAACATCATCCCTGCTTTCAAGGGGTTGGTCAGCCAAAAAAGAATGTGACATACGCACAGATAATACATTAAGGAGAAACTATAATATTTAAAGGAGTAATAAAATGGGGTAAGGGAGAATCATGATTCTGGGATGTTATCATGAAGACCTGCCAAGTGAATTAATTCTGAGTGACTGTATGGGACTGTCAAGCAGGGGTTGAAATGGCAAGGAAGGGAAGGCTTTCTCAAATAGAGGAAACAGTATGATCAAAGGCTCAAAAGGAGAAAAGAGCAGGAAATTCTGACAGTGCATAAAAAAAGAGAGGAGCCTCTGTACTTGTTAATTTCTACTTATGGTATCTTTTTTCTCACCCTACTCATTCTTTAAGACTTAGCTTGTAAATTACCTCCTCAAAGAAGTCTCAGAAAGTAGAAATATGTAGTTGGCCTGGTGATGTCTATCATAATATATTTTCAGCATCTACTGTATTGTATTATAATCCATTTGCATACATAATTGACTTCGTAACTAAACTGTAAATCCTGAAAGGGCAGGGTTTGTGACTTAATCATCTCTGTATCTTGAAACCATAGTCCAGTGCCTGATACTTTGTAAATATTTGTTGAACTGATGAATAATTACTCAAATACTTTATATTAAGATATATATTCACATCATCTTTTTTAATACTTATAGCATATACCAGAGATATACCTATATCTGTATCTATGGTAATGTGCTACAGATAATATTTATAAATGGTTAGATATTATCTGTCATATTCAGGCTTTTGGAAAATAATTTTATTCAAAATGAAAGTCTCTACTCTCAAAGATAAAGAAGTTGTTGTACTGATATAATACATCCACATCAAATGCTTGTATAAGCTTGATTCCAGGCTATAAATGCAGTAGTAGGTCAATGTTAAAACATTTAACTTTATATTGAAAGATTTATTTCTGTGACATAATGCTCCGTATTGAGGCTGCATTCAAGTTTCCCTATGTATCTATTTCTAGCCTGGGATTCTGAATGTTTCAACCTCTCTTTCACCCAATACCATCTATAAGAATATGATAACAGTAACTGACGTCAGGAAAAATGCAACAAAACTGATTGGAATTATATGTGAGTGTGTTAACAGTTAATTTCTTCTTTGAATAGGTGTATACCAATTCTTCTTTTTCAAGACTAAACAGAGCATTAAATTTTTTATTATGTCAACAACTTCTTTGTATTCTTAGCTGCAAAGATTAGGGACATTTTTTTTCTCTCCAGAGTTAAAGCAATTAGAATCCCACTGATGACTCATCCCCTAAATTTAACTCAGTTTTTGGCTTTCTATTTTTAATCTTACCTATTTTGCTTTAATTTTTAATTATAAAATATTAATATTTATTAACACATATTAAAGTATTTAAACAATACAGTCGTAGTAAAAATTCTCTTTGATTACCAGCTCATTCCAATTCAGTCCTTCCCCTAGGTGTAACCATTAACACCATTCTGTGTGTCCTTCCAGAATTTTTTAAATGTTTTACATGCCTATATTGTACCCATAGAAAATAGAAAATATAACTTGTGTGTGTTAGTGTATTTTATATTAGAGGTGTCATACTGTAGATATTGTTCGGCCCTTAGTTTTTTTATTTAGTATCTTAGAGCTCTTCACGTCAGTATATATAGATCTATCTTTTGCTTTTTATCTCTGCTTAATATTCCTTGATGGGGCTCTACTCTACTTCACATAGCCTGTGATGGATCTCCTCATCATTTCAATGAATGATGGGTTAAATGATACATTTATTAATGCCAAATTATCCTCCAAAACATTTACTAATTTTTAATCTCACTTGACAGTCGATATAAGTATTACATTCAAATATTAGTCAATTTTCTGTTGTAAGTATTACAACCATCTTCCTCACATAGTTTTATTTGCTCTTTAATTGTATTTATGGAGTACTTTATTTTACCAATTTTTTAAAAGTTATGCAATTAACTTTGTCTATTTCTCTTTAAGCACCCATACCTCATCCCCCACATCTCTTTTCCCAAAATTCCTATATAAAATATTTTTTTCAACACCTTTCTTTGGAAACATCTAGCCAATTGTTTTAAAACTGTTCTCAAAAAAAAAAAACTGTTCTCAGAAGCCATTAATAGGTTAAGTTGCTCTGACATATTATGAATATTCATCTGCTTAGACTTAACCCCTTCCATTTTATTGTATGTGTATATTAAGCTTTACAAAATTTTAACACAACTCACAGCCACATTTTCTCTCCATCCTAAAGTTTCCCTCCCTAAATAAGAAATATTAGTGTTTTTACCTGCCTTCTCCTCCTTCTTGAATGTTCCACACCCTATAGGGTTCCAGCAACCTCGTCATTGAGATCTTCTGATATTTTATTTCCAAGTTGCTATTAAGTTTCAATTTGTTAAAATAATAAATTAAAATCTGTTTTAGATTACTTCCTATATCACAGTCCTGAGTTGTTGTTTTTTTCTTTAATTTTGCTCAAGTATGTGCTCTAGAAACTGGGCAGTAAGGTTTTCCCTCAGCATTTTCACTGTGTTTCTCTACTTTCCTCATCTATCTGGTAATACCAATAAGATGTCTGATGATAATCTAGTTTTCTTTATTTAAAGTAAATCTATTCATTCCCACTGGAAGGGGTTTAGGAGTTCACCCTCAATACTCAGTACTCTGACATTTACTCCAACATATGTCTAGAGATGAATCTCTTTTAAATTCATCCTATTCAGTCCTTGTTAGAGCCTGTCAATCTAAGGATGTTGGCTTTATCTCAGGCTGTGAGAGTTGTTTTTTCTTTGTTTAATGTTTCCTCCCTTCCATTTTTGTGATTATTTTAAAAATCTTCTCTTTTGATGAATACTGGTCCATGAATTATTCTGTGCCTCTGAATTTCCTTTCATTTTTCTCATCTGAGTTCACTATTTCAGTTCACCGATTTGTTCCTCAGAGCTTTCTCTTCTCATTCCCTTGGGCCTTTCCCAGACTTCTCAGTGTCTCCTCACTATTCATGTTCACCCTGTTCCAGAAGGTCAGTATATTTCAGCAATCAGCATTTCCAAGTCTTTCCAGCCTCTGTCAATAACTGATCATTCCTCACAACAGTGAATCCTGCTGAACACACTGAAATATTTGCAATTCCATTACCCTGTTTTCCTATGAGAACAGAATGTAGAGTCAGAGTCAAAAAGGAAAGAGAGATAATCATGCTCCCATTATGTTAAGTCATATCTTTTATTCGAAGTTTAATCTTACTCACCTCGGCAGTGACCCTTTGATAATTCTAGATGGTAGTGTGAATTTTGCAGAAATGTGCAAAGAGAAAGTGTGTGAAATTAAAATGTCATGAAATTACAAATGCAGGTGACAGCTAGTGGCAGAAATTGGAAAGAATATTTGATTGTACTTGAGCTAATGGTGGTATTGATTTCATGCTCCAATAGACCCTAAAGGACAAGGCAGCGTAATGGTACTTCATTTCCATTTAACATTATGGGTGTAATACAAGTCAAGGTACTTTTGCTTTTCAATGTCTTCTTTTAAAGTAAGGTGAATTGAAGATACAGAAAAGAATTACATATAAATCATATTTATCCGAGGTGCATGAGTGCTTCTCCAAGGAAATGCATATAAACTATCATTATTATTAAAACATACCTCACAAAATAACTTCTCAATCAACTTGATGTAAATTGAGAAAGTAGATGTGAACAAAAACAAATAGGTGCACAGGCCTAAAATAACAGTTTTATAATAAGTCTAGACACTGTAGAGCTCTTTACCTTTAGCAACAATGTGATTAAAATATTTATTTAGGCTATCACGCTCTGAGTACTGCGGAGTGAGAACAGAAATGGTTACTCTTCTCAAGGAGCTTAAGTTCTGCGTATAGAGACAGACATTATTAAAATAATCACAGAAAAAGGGGCACAATTACAAACTGAGACTGAGTAGAGTCTAAAGAGGGAAGGGGGTATTGTATATGATAGTTTCAACCTACCGAAAGACACAGGAGTATCAGGTCAAGCTTTCCTGAAAAAAAGGTACTTGAGCCAGTTCTGAAGGGATGAATAAGATATAAGCAGGAGAGGGGGAGGTTGGTGAGCATTCTGAAGGCTAAATACAATATGTGTAAAGGCCCTGTGGCAGGAGAAAATAAGAGAAAACCTTTAAGACTGGAGAGCAGTGAGACACCAAGAGAGAGTGACACCAGAGAGGAGTGGCAGCTGGGCAAGGATTCTGCATCACTAAGTACAGTTCTTTAGACTTTTTTCTAAGAACAATGGGGAGGCAATAAAGGGATTTCAATCAATTTATTAAGGAGTGTGACAGTATCAGATTTTTATTCTGAGACCAGAATAGCAGTTTCAGTCTGAAGAACAGATTGGACACTAGGAGACCTGGTCGTGGGATATTGCTATAGACTGGACAGGTGAAAACAGAAGCTTGCACTAGGGGGGTGGCGACAGAGAAGCATATAAATAGGAAATGTGTTGAAGATGTAAAATTGTTAGAACTGGATAATGGAATAACTATGTAAGGTGAGAGAAGCCAGTATTGATCATTTTTAGGCTCAGACTTCTGTGCTTACATGGAAGGTGGTAAAACTCACCAAGATGGGAAATGCTAGATTAGAAACAAGAAATCATGCTTGATTACTGCCTAGTTCTTTACATGCGAGAGAGTATTTATAAGATCAGGGGTTTGGTCTTAGGACATACTGAATTTGAGATGAGACTGAAACATTCTAGAGGAACGGGAATTTTGAGTAGGTAGTTGGATATATACATACATAGGTTTGGCGCTCAAAGGAGAGATCTGGTCTGGTGATATACATTGATGAGTCATTATTACATGGATGATAAATGATAACAAGGAAAAGGATGAAATTGCCTCAGGAGAGGCAACAGAGTGGAAAGAAAGAGAGACCCTAGAAACTCTGTTTATTCTCTGGGTTAATTTTAACGACTCCTGAGAATGAGATGAGGTGACTTAAGAAATAGAGGAAAAATAGGAAAAGCATTGTGTTATAAATGCTAAGAGTGTTTTGTGAAGAAAGGAATGATCGGTTCAATCAAATGCTGATGAGAGGTCAAATTTCAGAAGAACACTAAAATACATCCTTTAGCTGAAGAGACACAGAGATTATTAGTGTCCTTGGCATAATGGTGGGGAGTGTTTATTTAAAACATGACTAGAGTATCTCAATGAATACTCAACAGTAAATATTACTTCTTCCCATTTAATTATTGAAGAACAAATTCAAAGTAGTTACATCTTGCTCATGTTTCCAGTGTCTGAATCAGTATTTGAATCTAAAGTCTTTCACTCAATATACTCCACATACAAACCTTCTATACAATAGAGATTAATTTTTAAAAATTAGGGGAAATAACAGACAAAATGGGAAAATTATGCATATTCCTATGTTAATTATGGGTCATTAAGAAAAGAATGAGAAACATTTATTAATATTTCTCTTGCCCTTTTCCCCATACGTATCTTGTATACTGTTTCTCCATCTGGTTAGTTCCAGCTAACTTCTACCATTTCTCTACTGGCAATTAGGCCAAGAGAAATAAAGTCTTCCAACCCGGAACTAATTGAAACTTGAAGAGAGCAATTGAGAAACTTGCTTACTAGAAGAATTACTAGTAAGAACAACCAGATGGAAGCAAGCTAATAATCCTTTAGCAAGAGAAAGTAATCACCTGAAAAACAAATACACTTAAAGAATCTAACCACTATTTAGAAGATCTCGGTTTACTCATTTCATATTTTGTAGTTGGCCAGATTTCATCCAAATTTCCCTGCCATAAATAGCATCTGTATAGACCTCACCTATGTCAATTATATTCTTAGTATCATAGTTAATAAGAATAATAAACAATAGATAGAAATATCTAAGAATTACTAGTACCTTTTTATAACTGCAAAACAGATATGTCTTATGAGGACTACTGTTTGATGAATAAGTAAACATATATTCCAATAATACTATTATAGAAAAAAATCTGTATGCTGCATTTCAATAATAATACAGTGCTTCATATTTGACAATGTACTTTCATATACATTTTAGTAATGAGTAACATTTGTCCAGCGATTTACAATGGGGTTTCACATTGTCTAATTTAAGCCTTATAACAACTATGTGAAGTGAGTATTAATACCCTATCTTGCTGCTAAAGAAATTGTGACTTGGAGGTGTTCAGTGATTTGCTACTTTCACTCAGGTAGAAAGAAGAAAATCAGGGATGCAGCTCATGACTACCGATTACAAATTTAGGGCAATTTCCACATGCATAGCTACCTAAAAGAATTCTTGCTTATCTTAATTATTTCTTCAGATATGGCTTTATTTTTTCCCAATATTTTTCAAGATTTAGTTAAATGAGAGTAGATTTCTCATGTTTCTTATGTCATTCTTCAAATACTACAATCACTTCACATATTTATTATCATATGCTACCACATCCACTGTATGCAACAGATATTGCTAATTTTACAAGCACCATATACTTAGCATACCTCTTCCATACCTCGGCATCCAGGTTGAAAGTTTGTTCTCAGGTATATTCTATATAAATATTGATAGAAAATAAACATGCTAGAAAGCAGCTCCAATTTTATTTTTAGTTCCAAATAGACACATTCTTTGTTATTACTGATATTTGCAGTTAACGGATAATACACACTTATAAAATTAAAAGATTACACCATCCTTGTTACAAATGAATTAAGACAGAAATAATTTAATCGCAGTATAAAATGCTTTTAAAATAATATACTTGATAACACACGAAGACCAGAAAGATAAGAATAAATGAACACCATTGAATGAGTTTTCAAAGTCTAAAATGCTAATGAAATTTTACAATGTAGAGAAACAGCTTTCAGGAGCAGGTTTAATCAGATTCTGGTTTCTATAAAATTTGAGGTTCATTTTTAGCAATTGGGATAAGGTGATGCAAAGTGTCATTTAAAATAACAATTCAAATACTTCTAATAAATATACTTTAAAATGTTCTTAGAAGAATTTGGAAAGTAGAATGTCACCTAATATTCAAGTTACAAGCTTCATCATTCATAGATTTATGGGATTTTCCATAAAATTTAATTTCAAACATTCTTCCCACAAAGAACATCATCTCATATTTTCATCCATAAGCAAGCTTTACTGTAACAGTAAAGTAGACTGTGATTCTCCCAAGGAAAAAGTGCATTTTGAGGACAAAAAAAGTTTTACTTTATAAAATTAAAAGCATTTGTATACAGAGATATTTTATTGAATTTCAGTAATGGACTCGGGATAGTTAAGAAGGGAATTTGTATTTATTGAGGGCCTACTATGAGCCAATAAATGTGCTGGGCACTTCAAATACAATATCCGATTGGCAGACTCTTGTTTCTGGTCTTTTACCAGCTTTAGGAGATCCAGGATAATGAACTTCAACATTAAAAAGAAAATAAACTTGCTAAGTATGTTACTAGTTAACTATAGGAGCAATACTCCGGGATGATTTTCCATTTACCATCCATACCTATCCAAAATACACACACACAAACACACACACACACAAATAAACACATATACATAAAAACACACAGTTATCTCTTTTAGCTTTACAATTATACATCATTTATGGAACTGATTTGACACTTTATCAATACTATCTGATTGAATACTCAACACCCCTGAGAGATATCAATTTTAATCTCAATTTACAGTTGAAAAAATTGAGGCTCAAATAAATGATCCTGCCATGGTCATTCAGCAAGTAAATTTATAGTGAAAATTTGAACTCAGTGTTTCACAGAATGTGCCCTTGTAAACACTATAATATATTGCCTCCTGACAGATCTTAGCAGATTCCAGCAGTAAAGTTCAGGGACCGATCAGCTCCCTCCCCTAGAGGAATGCAGTCCTAAATCCGCAGTATCTTTGGCTCAGCCTTCCTTATCTCTGTCAAAGCTGCATTGCAAACCTCTCTATTTCTACCCTGCCAATGTTTTATACAACCCTAATCCTTTTTTTTCTAATTATCACCAATTTTCTAAATGGGTAACACATTTTCATAAATTTAAAACATGCCAAGGAATATTCAGAAACCAGGATTCAAAATCTGGGAACTGTGCTAGAAAATACATATTTCTTCACTTATATAATATTTCATGTCCTGATTTAAATGTTTAGTGTTCATCCAGGAACAAAAGTAAACTTCTGACTCCCACTATTAACTTCAGTGTATAGTTGTAAACTTTTTTGCAAAGTATTTCTCTTCTCATATATTTTATACTTAATTTCATTGTAGAACAATAAAGCAGGAAAATGTATATATTATTTTTTTCATACAGCACACTATAAACATTTACTATTTGTCTTAAAATAGATACAATCAATTTAAGGGGGATTTTCTCTTTTCCTTGAGCTGATTCAATGGTAAACAACAGAGATACATACTCAGATCAGAATGACTTAAGATCTGTGGTGGTTTGGCTGAACGAATTGAAAAGTATATATATATATATTTTTTTTTTTTGCGGTACGCGGGCCTCTCACTGCTGCAGCCTCCCCCGCTGCGGAGCACAGGCTCCGTACATGCACGGAGCCACGGCCTCCCCCGCTGCGGAGCCACGGCTCACGGGCCCAGCCGCTCTGCAGCATGTGGGATCCTCCCGGACCGGGGCATGAACCTGCGTCCCCTGCATCGGCAGGCGGACTCCTAACCACTGCGCCACCAGGGAAGCCCGAAAAGTATATTTTATATTTTGCAGATTGTTCCAAAGCCAGGTGAGGTTCTATGATTCCTTGGGAAATAATAACAATTCACAGAAATTATTGCAAAATAAGATTCTGCAAAAGAACTTAGATTGATAAGTATTAAAGGTAAGTAGAAATATGGCATGTATAATTTTTTTAAGTGTTTCAGAGGATTGTGGCATACAGACTATCCCATTTATCCCTGCCTCCTAGTACTAACGCCTTTGTGCAATACCCTCCTGTTTCTTGTGTGTGGGACATGTGACTCACTTCTAACAACAGAATATGGCAAAGGTGCAGTGACAGGATGTCACATCAGTGATTATGCTACATAAGGTTTTAACATCTGTCTTACTAGAGATGCTCCCTCTTGCTGGCTATGATAAAGTCAGTGGCCATATTCGGGAAGTCCATGTGGTAAGGGAGCAAGGGTGGCCTTGTGTTAACAACCAGCCATAAAATGAGGGCAGCCCTTGGCTGACAGCCAACAAAGAGCTAAGACCTCATTCAGCCTGGAAGCATTCCCTCCCCAGTTTAACTTAAGTTAGACTGCAGCCATGGCCAGCACCTTGACTGCAGCTTTCAGATGAGATACTGAAGCAGAGAACCCATCAAAGCCATGCCCAACCCCTGACCTACAGAAACTATGAGATAATAAACATGTTTTATTAATCCAACGGTTGGTGGTAATTTGTTACACAGTAATAAATACTTGAAACAAGGACTACTTAGTGAAAGAAAAACATTGACTTTGTTGGGATCTCCTATCAGAACAGCCATCCTAGGCAACAGATAGATTTTGTCTCCTCTACTTTAGGATTTTCAGTTGAGAAACTCACAGACACTCCATAGACAATGAACAGTAAAACTGTCAATCTTGTTTCTGAGTATAGTCTGAATACTTGGGATAAATATAAATATATTTTATTTAGGATTAGATCTGGTTGTATGCATAAAACATACCAAATAAAATTGGCTCAAAAACAAAGGATTATACTTTCTTGTAAAATCAAATCCAGATATAGACAGTTCAGGACTGGTTTGTGGGCTCCATTGTTGGCAAGCTCACAAGCACTTTAAACATCCTCTCATTATCAAAGGTGACTGCTTTAGCTCAAGGCAAACAAGTGGTAGAAATAAAGGGAAAGGGAGAATTATCAGTAGTCATAGACAATGCTTTTCCTTACATTTAATATGACAAAATTTAGTTATACAGCTACACCTAAGTTCCAGGAAGCTATAGAAATCTAGTCTCTTAACAGGGCTCGTTGTCATCCCAAATAATATTACAGTTTTATTACTAAAGAGGAAAAGAATGTTGGAATTCTGAGAGTCAATTAGCAACCTCTACCACACAATTACACTTCTAAAGTGATTAAGTCTTGAAGAATGCTTTAGGTATAAAATTAGGTGGCATAGATAAAAGTGTTCCTGAATTATATTTATAGTTGTACAACCAGAGCATGAGTTAATAATAAAGCAAGATAAGTAGTGACACCATTTAATTTATGATAATTGAATTATAATAATTCATAACTGTACTCAAACCTCTGCTTTTAAGTTGTCACATATGCAAAAACACTATCCTAATGCTAAATAAAATCAATACCAAGCACACAAGATTTATAGATTGACTCCAAATAATGTGGTATAAGAAAAGTTAGATTATACTTTCAAAACATAAGGATGGCCCTAATATGTCATGTTTTAAATAAATCATCATTAATAACTGAGTCTATTTCTTTACCACTCTTCCCACTTTTGAACTAATTGACTTTGGATAATCTATGTACTTTTGACCAAAGTGGGACATCAACAACAAAAACAGAAAAAAAACAGGGAAAAGTAGCTGATAAAAATACAATTAGAGATGACTGCTTTTTCAGGGGACCAAACAAATGCAAATGATTGAATAAATGGCCTGTCCTGAATATTATATTGATCTCTGAGAGTTATTCTATTATGTTCTATTATTGTTTTATTTGTCAATAGTCTTATAAAGGTAAATTTTTTATATATAACAATTCTATATCTAGGCACTTATTTTGGGGGGTAAAAAGTATGATGTTTTTATTGCTGCAGCATGAATGATCATGAAAAAATATCAACAAGGCAGCTGCTAAACTGTAAGGGATTAATAATTTATGGTATAAACATACAATAAATACTTTTCAGACTTTTTAAAAGATGAGGTTGGAAAAATAAATTATGTTTATAATGTATCATTAGTTCAACTAATATTTATCAAGTGGTTCTTTATGGATTATCTTCAGGAAAATCTCCCATCATTGAACTTAAAACACTCAGTGTTATGAGGCTATTAATGTGATCACTTTTCCAACATGTGTCACTATGACATACTATGAACGAAATACTCATTAAGGGAGAGTTAGAAATAAATACAAAAATCTCTGCTTAAATATGTACCTTTAATCTAATTATAAAATTATAATAAATACAAAGATGAAAAATATTGACTATAGTATAAATGAACTTAACAGAGTAGTTAATTTTGAGGATAAGTAACAGCATAGAAGCAATAGAAATTTGACTGGTGAAGTTTAAAAGGAAGAATCTTCTAGGCTAAGGAAGCAACATGTGGTAAAGCTTAGCCATGGAAGCCTTGGTTACCACAGAGTGTGTGCTCTGTGATCCCAGTTTTGTAAAATTATGTTGATAAAGGTCTGAAAGGATAATAAATACTATCCTAAGTGATACCTTTATAAACTTTTCATTTATTTGTTTTAAATTTGTCTTCAGTTTATCTATATGGATATTTGGATTATGTTTCATTGAATCTAGATTGCTTTTGTAATGAGAAAAGGCACTTTTTGCGGGGGGGGGGTGTAAGAAAAAATATTCAGCATTACCATGGAGTAGATGTGCCCCTATATGCTCTCACAGTGTTCTGCTTCCCTCTGGAATAGCATTCTTCTTCAAACTGTGTTAAAATGACTATTATGTTCATCTGGTACCACTAGGAGACTGTGAGGTCCTTGAGGGCAGGAACTTTTCATCCACCCCTGGGCCTGCCATGCTCATTGTAAATGGCACAATCATTCCTTGTACTTGTCCCTCATAAATGCTTGTACCTGGGATCAGATTTCAGTCAGTTTGAATCCCAGGTTCACCATTTACTACCTGGTGTCTTAGGTCAAATTACACAAACTATACAAAGCCTTATTTCCTTTTATGTAAAATGGGGATAACATTAAAATCTACAATGTAGGTATGTTGTATTAAATGAGATGAAGCACACACAGTGCTTAGAAGACTGACTGACACCAATTAGTCAATAAATATTTTCAAACATCTCAACAACAGTCACCATCATCAATTTACAGTTTAAAAATGTCCAGCAACAGCTTCTCAAAGGGCATGCAGTACTATTAGTACTGTTACTGTTATTCCTACTACTACTAAGCCACCAAGGATTTATGGTCCTCATTCTATTAGATTTCTACATCTGTCTTCTAAGATGAACACACATTCCCCATAAAGAAATTTCAAGGAAAGTATATACTATAGGCATCCTAGATTTTTTATAGCATGGAAAAGATTTAGCAAGGAAAGAAAGAGTAATAAAAGAAGAAAATAAGAGTGATATGTAGAAAAAAATAACATATTCTACGTACCAAATTCTGTATTAACTGTCTTAGGTTTTATTTATTTTTAAAATTAAAACCCTATACATGTTAAATTTGGAAAAGTAAAAAAAAAAAAAACACTATATATATGAAGAAGAAAATTCAAATTATCTGTATTTGTACCGTCATGTTTCCAGCAAGATTTTAGTACACCCCCTTCCAATCTTTTGCTATATAAAAGTGACAGTGTAATTGGGAGAGGGACAGGAGAAATTTGGTGGCAGTTTTACGGATCCACAGCCTTTCCCCAGAGTCCTCATCCTATCATAAAAAGGAAAATTAGGGATGATACTTAATACAAGAATTATTAATTCTTAAAGAACTTGCAACCTCAAAATAAAACTTAGCACAGTGTGAATGGATAATTAACAAGGCAACAAATTTCAGTGGAAAAATATTAAAAATCATGTCACTTCACTAATTATAAAAAAGCAAAACATGTTACATATTTCGCTATTAAGTAATAAAGATATACTTTCATAAGAGGATTCTGAGTTGTCAAGGGTCCGTCAATAATGGTGATGGGTAAGTAAACAGTTAACATTTGTTGAGTAAATGAATGAGAAAATGATGGGCCTGCACACCAACAATAATTTCCAAAGGAAAATTTGGCAGTAAGGGTCAAGAACTTAACAATGTTTCAGACCCTTGGACCCAGAAATTCACTACCTTATACATATTTTAATTTAAAGATTATATATAGAATTAATTATGTATAATTATATGCATAATAGGAATACATAATATATGTAGAATTACATATATATAATTTATGTAATATATATGATTTAGAAAATCACCTTAGCTTACAAGTCAATGAATTGTCAATGCACTTGTGTAACCACTATCCAAATGAAGAAATAAAGCATTCCAAACCTCCCAGAAACCCCTCTCATTACCCTTTCCAATCACTACCCTCTCTCTCTTCCCAAATTTAAACACTATCCTGACTTCTAAAACTAAAAACGTTCACTTCAGATGGTGACTAGAGCTAAAATTTAAATCTAGTTTTGTCTGATGCTGAAATTCATGTTCTTTCCATTGTGCCATCCTACTTTATGTATGTTACAGGCTATGTAACTGTAAAATTGTATCACTATAGAATATGTAAAACATGCTTAACAATATAAAATGGATATCTGGTACCTGGACTTGGATTTCTCATATTGTTAGAAATATGGATCAACAATTCAATAAATATCATTGATTATCTTCTGGTCATGTACTAGTCTGGATGCAGTGGATACAGAAGTGAAAAAGAAAGGCACGGTATTGCCCTTGGAAATTTGCATTTTACTGTGAAATGAACACAAAGTAAATAAATTTAAAAAGTAAGTTCAGTGTCTGCTGAATGCTGTAAAAAAAAGTAAACACACTTATGTGATGGGAATTAATGAGGAGAAGCAGTGGATGGAGGATAAGTAGGTAAGCTAAGCCTGCAAAGGAGCCCAGCCATGTGCCAAGCCTGATGAATCAGACTCATTGAAGGGCAAAAGCACTAAGCCAAGCAAAGCCTCCATGTTTTCTCAGAGAAAACAGAGCAGGGCAGCTGAGCCTAGTGAGCAAAGGGGAGAAGCTATAGAATGCACTCAAGAGATAAGCAGGAACTGGCTATGCAAAGACTTAGCAGAGGTGGGGGGATGTCTGCGTTTAATTCTATGGTTTTATTTAGCAATGTCTCAACTAGTATTAGTCTTTAGAAGATCATTCTTACTTCTGTGTGGAGACTGAGCTACTGCCGAGTGAGAATGGAAGTGAGAAGCCTACTGAGGAGGATAATTAAGTGACCTAGGCAAGAGATACAGTGGCAAGGACTACGATGGCAGCCTTGGAGGTAGAAATCTAAATGTTGAAGGGGTTGCTAAGGGCATGGCTGATGGATTGGAGGCAGATGCAGTAGGAGGGATTAAGGATGCTTTCAGGGATTTGGGCTAGAGTGACTGGATGTATCACTCTGGGGAGTCACACTGTTACCTAGTGAAAAAGTTTACCTGATTCAGGAGACGTTACAATAGATACACACTACAATTTTCAAACAATTTGTTCTTTACAAATTAGACAGTCATTGCAGTTTTCCTATTGACACCATCACTCATTTACATTAATGGTGATGTGCTTTCTTAAGTGAGAGAGTGAGCGGTGGAGCTAAAAACAGCACACAACTACTGAGCCGTGTGCCACAACTACTGAAGCCTGCACGCCTAGAGCCCATGCTCCACAACAAGAGAAGCCACTGTAATGAGAAGTATGCACACTGCAATGAAGTGTAACCCCCGCTCACCACAACTAGAGAAAGCCCACACACAGCAATGAAGACCCAACGTAGCCATAAATAAATTAATAAATAAAATTAAAAGAGCACGGAGAATGTCCCACACATGTGAATGCCACCACATGTAGTGGTGTGTGTGTGCGTCTGTGTGTGTGAGAGAGAGAGAACTGAAGGAAGGATGGAAGGAAGGAAAGGAGGGAGGGAGAGAGAAAGAAGACTGACTATGAAGCTAGTGTGTTTGCTGGGATGAGATGGGATTGCTAGCAAACATCTGGCCTAGAGGTATCAAAGAAAGCGATTTTAGAGGTTTGGAAGTCTGGGCCTAATTTGGATATAGTTTTATTAGATGAAGTATTTATGCCTTTGATTTCAAATACAGTGTGCAAAAGTCAAAAACAATACAGCTTGAGGTCTTATTCTAAATTTAAGAGTAATAGTTTGTGGTTTAGGATCTAAAGCACAGGTTGATGGTAACTTCCATTTATACAAGAATTGAGGATTGAGACAGGAACCAGCCCTGTGTAAGAGAGATTGTGATTATTTTAAGGTTTATCAGGATGCTGCCATCTCAAAAGGTCATGAGGCTACCTGGTCAGAACAGCTTGAGGACACTGGTATCTGAGACTGTCAAAGGTTGGGGTATTATAAAAATTAAAATAAACTTAGAGAGAGCAGATTAAGTGTTAAAAAAAAGTTCACCCTCAGTTGTATTCAAGCCTGATCCAAAATAGTAGTATTTGCCAGAAAGGAATTCAAACCAAGGATTTCTCTGGAGACTACCTCATAAGAAATTCAATTTAACTTTAAATTGATATAAAAACATAAAGCATTAGAAACACTTTAGACATGATTTAGACCAACACTGTTTTTAAAATATGAAATTATAATAAGATCCATTTCATAGAGTAAGACATTCAGTTCACCTTGGTGCAAGCAAGCAGTAACTGGGTAACCTCTTAGATTACCTGAGTCCCTGTTTACCTTCTTTCCCAAGACACCAAAATTACTGCTTGATTTCATCAATTCAGCAAAAGTCAGTTTTTCTTGAAAATTTTAAAACTCTTCACTAAGTGAAAATGACCACTTAGTTAAATCAAAGCATCCACCTGTACTTGCCCCAAGAAACACACAAATGCAACACCAACCAAAGTGAGCCAATGAGAGTACCACAAATAACTGGCAAGCCTTTGCCCTTCCTCACCTCCCAAGCCCAATGGCATTACTAAAAATAAAATTTTAAATTAAAATTAAAAAATGAAAGAAAAGTAAAAAAAAATGGTGGCAACTAAATGACAGATGCCAACTTACTGAATAAAACTTGAGTATCCTGGGCTTCCCTGGTGGTGCAGTGGTTGAGAGTCCGCCTGCCGATGCAGGCGACACGGGTTCGTGCCCCGGTCCGGGAAGATCCCACATGCCGCAGAGCAACTGGGCCCGTGAGCCATGGTCGCTGAGCCTGCACGTCGGGAGCCTGTGCTCCGCAACGGGAGAGGCCACAACAGTGAGAGGCCCGCATACCGCAAAAAAAAACACAAAAAACTTGAGTATCCTGCAAGAGGACAAATAGAAGTCCTTTGAAAATGACTAATCTAAAAAAGATTAGAAGAGAACCTGCAGCAAATTCCCAAGAATGTTGATTTTCCTCTGATAGTCTTAAGGTTAAGCCTCATTCATTTGATGTGACAGAGAATGGTACAGTTATTTCAGACCTCACAGTGCTGAAGCTAAAAGCCAATTTAATAAGCATCTTTATCTGGCCACTTGGACATTTATTACTCTAGAACAAGATTTCAAAATAGCAGTGAATTCTTCTAGAAGTTTTAAAATGAATATTTTTATTCTTTCTGCACATTGTATCAGTAATTTTTTTAGCTCTTTAGTTTTCTAAGTGTATCTTCTATTTCCTACACTGTCATTTGTTCAAGATAACGCTTTCCTTCTCTTTATAACACAGAAATAAGGGAAAATAAAATTATATGAAAACAAACTTTACCCTAGATTCACTTTAGGTGTGTTTTAGGTGAATTTCAAAAATTGCCTTAATACAGAAACAGAATCATCTTTGTCTACACCATAGGCCATAGTCTCTAACAGCGGCCCTGTATGATGTTATTTCAGGTGAGCCAGGGGAGGAATCATTCAGTCCTTTCCCAGGTACCATATCCAGTTCCATCGTTGGCTACCCATAATCAGCTACCCAAATTCTTCTCAAATGAATCAACTCCTGTCAGTTTTCTCTACCAATGTCCTCTCTCTAATCTCACTCATTCCTCTAACAATCCACTTTTAGTCAGTGCATAGCTAGAATGTCATTATTCTGAGTCTATAATTAGCCCAATTATTTTAGTAGCTTTACTTTCCCATGGAAATGTTTGCTTGGGGGCAAGAGCACTTACAGATGACAGAATGGAGTTATCTGTGTTTGTGCTTAAAAGAGGTGATCATATTGATATCTATGAAATCTCCACTGAACTGCATACAGTCAGGGGGCTACAGATAAGGTACAAATCCCCAGCCATGTACCTTCTCCTTGGCCCCTCAGTGGTCAAGGTTACAAGGACAAACTGAGGGCTTTGAGATTCTGCTTCTAAAAATATTCTCACTCACGTATTAAACAAACATGCTTGAATGCCTAATATCTGCAAGGCACAGCCAAAATATAAAAAGCAGCAAATTCTGGATGGACCACATTTCTTTGGTCTTTATAGCAAGGCATATTTTAGAATTTTGGTGCCTTTTACCTTTCAGTTTACACATTTTATGTCCCCAGTGTTGATAAGGCCAGCTACTGCTTGCAAAATTCCTTCTTTATTTGCATTAAAGAACAGCATGGAAGGTTATCTCATCTAAACCATTTCATGGATAGTAAGGTTATAAAAGCAATATAATTTTAATAGATTTTAAATATTTATATGATAGAGGGATTTTTTTAAGCTATTCTTAGTATCTCTAGCTATATGGCATTTTATAAGTATCTAGAGACTGAATCTGTAACTTAAGTAAACTGAGATTTTTGCTTTTTCATTAGTGTTAAGCACTCACTACATCAAAAATATATACAAATCCACAAAGATTACACCATTTAGATTAATTTTTTTCCCTGAATTCTATCCAGATCTTTTAAAGCACACACACATACAGCCATAATGTCTTAATTTGGTATCTTTTATAGAAATTAAACTGTTGCTGGATCCAGTTCTACTTTTCATATTTGTTTAAATATGTATATTGTGGAAATAAATGAAAGCCACTGAAATGAAAACAGAGGCAATTCAGAACTTGCTATCACAAGGGAGTTAGTCCACCACCTGTGTTTGGCAGAGACTCAAGGCAGGCGGAGGAGTGGGACAGTTTCATAGTAAAAAAAAAAAAAAGGACAGGCTTCAGGTATGCTTGATTGGAAGTTGTTGGCAGGGGAAGCTGGAGGATGGCTAACTAGAAGCAGGGCCTCTTGTGTGATAGGTCTGGGGAACATATTTGGCTTTCTCTACTTGGTCCTGAGTTGGAAGCAGGAGGCAAAATAGTAAAGTTGGTAGTCATTGACCAAGTTCTGTCCATCTGGGTCTGGTTTATACAGAGGTTGTGATTTGGCTTCTGGGGCTGGTTGCTGCAGAGATTGGGAGCCAGAGAGAGCTCTATTTTCATATAACGGTCTGACTATTGTTCCTTTGAATATTCGGTCTCTCAGTGTAATATCTAAAATAAAACAGTCTGGCTGATTCGTTACCATAAAAATATATCTCTATAAAGTATGGTTAGGAGGCAATTCTCCCTGAGTTTCTTGTGTTTTCTGCACATCTTGTAAGCGGAGGCGTAGACATCTTTTTTTTCCAGATTATTTTTCAAGGATATTTGTATAAGAGCCTTAGAAGATATAGATAGCAGCCCCCTCCAGAGGGAAGCACAAGTACGTTTACAACTGAATACATCAAAGCCAATGTGAGCCTTCAGGAAAAAGTGTGGAGAGTTTGCTTTATAAAACATTTGAGTAGCCTAAGTTTAAGTCTCCTCAGTTGTAGCAAAACCACCGTGTGCACGACGTCCACTAAGGGCATTTCATGTGCCACTGTGGAATTTGGGGGCAAGGGGAACTGAAGCAAACAGGAAACTTAAGCTGCTTGCTGTGTTGTAAATTAAAGTCCTTCATCTCTGATCCAAGAGTATCATGCCTTCTACCAACACCCAGTTTCTACTTATAGAAACTGTGGCAGGATAGCTTGTCAGCTTAAAGCAAGATAAAATCTCAAACTCTTCTGCTCTTGACAAGTACTAGGTATTAATACACAAATAATCAAGTCTATGAGTGAATGCTATCTATTCCTTCCTCTGATTTAGGAATATAACCAGGATTACAAGAATAATGCACACAAATGTAAAGAGCACCTTAGAGAAAACTCACATAAATTAATTCAGACTGTCTTTGGTAAATGGAAAGCAATTTAGTGCTTAAGGACAAGTGGGACTAATGAAATAAGGCTTCAGATTGTGTTTGTCAAGATATATGTGCACTACTGTTCCCCAGGTGGTTGGTATTAAAATAAGGCCAATCATCAAAACTGTGTAAGAATGAAAAAGATTACAGAAAATGCTCAGATTTAATTTATGTTTAATACTAAATACTTCATCTTTTCCCAAATCTCATAAAAAATAATTGCAGCAAAGGTACAAAACATCTCTACTTCATGATAAAATATCAGTGCACCTGGCATATCTAAATTGTTTACTTACAAGCTGCCAACATTTTCATCTCAATGAATGTAATCTAACTAGAAAAAATTCATATGCTTAAAATACATCTAAATAGTCACCCATGGATTGGAAAAATAAATGACCTTTTTAAAAAATGTACTTAAGATAGCTTTTATGTCTCTCATATACAGTTGAGCACATGCTATGACACAGCATTTTGCAGAGTCATATTATGCTCAGCAGTGAGTCTATCTGTAAGTCAAGTTATTATTAACAGGGTCTTTGTTAGTCTAATGCTTTGTTGTCTGAGAATTTTTATATTAATTCTAATTTATCCAATAATAAAATTTAAGATTATGTACACAGACTACGTACTTTTAAAAGAATGACCCAGAGCTTGGATTAAAATATTCAGCTTCAGAGTTTACCATGTGTTAGGCCACAGAGGCAAGGACATTTTTTATTCTGCCAGGGCACTGCATTTTCTTTTTGAGAAGGAAGGCCAATACACTTTAAACTTCAAGGCAAGCTACTATATTTTTTAAAGTAAAAACTAAATATATGAGCAATGGATATATAATGGATATATAACCTTTAAAGTGGCCATCCCATAGAGCTTGTCCTTCTTTGGAGAGTATAATATGTTATCTGTGTGATAAGGATTATAATGTTAATTTTCAAGAATTGGGGACAACTTCAGACAAATATCCTGAAAGTAAAACGAGCAGTAATCACATATGCAAAGGGAAGGTTTATAAATGTATTGGGACCCAAATATCCCCTGGATCTAACCAAGAAGACATAGGCATCACCCCCCCCAACTCTATCATATTCAAATGCATGAGTTAAGAATTGTGCTCCCATAACATTTCTAATATAGTTTAAATTAAATCTAAAATGAGAAATTTAAAAGATGGAGAATTTGTTTCCTGTTGTTCAGCAGAGAATCTTAATGACTGATTCCAAAAGAACAACTTTATTTCATCGTGAACATTTTTAATATAAATCAGGATGTCATTTATGTACCATAATTTGATAAAAATATCTTGAGCATATCCAGCATCCTTTGTCCTGTTCCAAGCTTATATTGCTACCTTCAGATTTGTAATTTAGTCTCCTGAGTGGCAGAGGGAAGAGCTCTTTGCAGGAGAACAGCCCTAGTTCTTGAGCCAAAGCACCTAATGGCATGTCATTTGGTCTATTACATTGCTATGAGCTTATCTCTCACAGACTGAGAAACTATAAAATGATATAATTATTTTTCTCAGCCTGAAATATTAAGGACCAGATCCTGGGCCATGGTGATCCCACACAATTACTGGTGGAAGACTCTAGCTGAACCAGCTCATCTGTTCCTCTTTACTGACATAATGAGCTACCAGAAGAGATTTTGCATAAAACATAGTTTGTACTTACTTTGAAATTCAAAAACAGAAGTGAGAGTTCTAAAGAAAACCCCAGATGAAAAGATAGCCTCTCTATCTGAGTAAGAGCGACTGTAAAACCAAAACGAACATCTTTAAAGGAGATCTATAACCTTTCAAATCTAATTTTACAATAGTTCCTGTTTTAGGAGGTTAGGTGATTGATAAAATCAAATAAAAACGGAAAGGGTAGCTTTGGATGCAAATTTAAAATCTAGGAGTGTCCAATACAGACACAGGCTATATCTGGGAAAACTATCTAAAAAGAGGTGAAAAGCTCTAGAAGATTCGTTCAACTCCAAAGGTTGGAGAAAAGATTCTGCTATGTGGCTGAGCAACAGGGCTGTTCAATCACTACCATGTACAAAGAAACCTAATAAGATGGCAGATTGGTTACCTTGAGGTGGGACCCCAAGTCCTGATCCTTTTGATGCCGCATGACCTTACCTTTTAGTTTTGTTTTCAAGCCCTTTAAGCTAAGACATTCAGTTTATTTTAAATAGTACTTGCTCTTTGGAACAAAGTTTCTATTATGGCTAAAGCTTTGTGTCCCCTGCTAGTAGTTTAATTGTGTTTACATGATCCTGACAGGCAGTAAGAACCAACCTGGAAGAAAAGGTTCTCTCGGCAGTGGTTCTTAGTTGACCAATTAAGAAGTGGGGCATAGAACCGATAAGTTACTACAGAGGAATAGGTACTTAAAGGCAGATCCAGCATCTGTCAACAATAGTCAAGTAGGCAAGTAGAGCATAACCTAAAGTATGGTACTAGGTAGAGATTCAGGCAAGTCTTCGTTATCTTCAGAGATTTTCAGCAAGGGTTATATGAGGATGTTTTTAGACACGTGAAAGAAACCAAAGTAGAGTCTGGAAGAAGGACGTATCAGACAGGTGAGAGATGGTTATCATTAAATAAGGAAATCTATGGCAATTAATTATTAGGGTAAATGGGACTGGGGCCCAAGTTACAGAACTCCAGCATCCTGAAGGATTGGCAATAGTCATATAGGGTCCCCAACTACAAAGAAGCAAGATTCTAAGTAGATTCGAGGCTCATGCTCATATGCTGTTTACAAATCCAGTCATGTCTTTTGACATTTGTTCGTACTATGGTCAGAGGAACCAAACAAAAGCCATATCTGTACATTTATCTGCTGTCTTATAACGGATAACTTCATTTTTATTTGTTTACCACATTGTTGCTCAACCTCCTACTTTCAACCCAAAGTGTAGTTTCTCTTGTCCACAAGAGTTCTTGAATTTGTGAACTCAGTGC
Source organism: Orcinus orca (assembly GCF_937001465.1). NCBI lineage: Eukaryota > Metazoa > Chordata > Mammalia > Artiodactyla > Delphinidae > Orcinus > Orcinus orca. The sequence continues at coordinate 24,748,613 of NC_064563.1, forward strand.
TGATTTCCTGAGTATTTTAGCTTATCTGTTGACCATACTGGAATTGGCAGCCTGTTCTTTATGTGTGTTTCCTGACACACACTCTGGGTCCACCTGTTTTAACCTCGTGGTATCTAGTCTTGGGTCCTAACACATCACTGCTGCTCCTTAGGGGAACCTTACTCCCCTTTTCTGTCCTAGAGTACAAATCAGGATTGGGCTTCCCTGGTGGCGCAGTGGTTGAGAGTCCGCCTGCCGATGCAGGGGACACAGGTTCGTGCCCTGGTCCGGGAGGACCCCACATGCCGCGGAGCAGCTAGGCCCGTGTTCCATGGCTGCTGCGCCTGTGCGTCTGGAGCCTGTGCTCCGCAACCGGAGAGGCCACAACAGTGAGAGGCCCGCGTACCACAAAAAAAAAAATAATAATAATAATAATAATCAGGATTTACCTCCACTCAGCTTCTGCCCATTAACAAACAAGATCATAGTGAATAAGACAGAGAACAGGCTGCTAGACTCCAAATACAAGCTTAAACATAAATGAATTAGTTACTATAGTGTATATAATCACATTTTGTTGACTCATATCTCCATCTGCTTAACTTCAGGATTCTTACTACATTGTATTACTTGTCCTCTGTATGTATTTCTGGGAGGCTCTGTAAGGATGACTTACAGGTACTCCATTCCCAATGTTTCCACACTCAGGTATCAGGAACCCCAGTTCCTCCCAAACAGTCCCCTGAGCAGTTCCCTGCCAGGAGCCATGTCAGCTGGGCTGAGCATGGTGGGCATATCCACTGTACTGTACTGCTCTGTTATGGGGGATGGTTACCTGCTTTGTTCTGTTATCCTATTTTTACAGTAAGTATTACAGCTATTCCACATCAACTTCCAGGTATTCAAGTCAGCATTTAGGAAGCAAAAGATGCAACTGGAGTTTACAGCAAAACTGAGAAAGTGCATTTCTCCCCAATGGGTTACAATGTTTTCAACAGATCTCAAAGCAGGAGTTTCTGTGTTCCAAGATGTAGTAGCACAGTTTTTTGCTTGGCTTTGTTTTTTATTTTTTATTTTTCCTCACAGCCTGTTCTTTTCCTAGGACTTAAAGGGCTGGCCTGAGGACAAATTCAGTTCACAGACAATGGACCGTGTCCAGACTGCCTGTCCCCCTCAGGACAACAAGAATTAGTAACAAAAACTCAACCTGCTGACTCATCCCATAAAATATGCTCAGCCATGCAGTCCCACACATTTGCTACCCATGTTCCATCTCTGAACTGGTGGCTTAGCAAGCAGGCACCCAGTTCTTGGAATTTGGTCTACCTTGTGTTAACCAAGGAAGGCTGACTTTTTAGTAGGCTGATGATTAGAGAATAAATAGACATTTCTTAAATACTCTGTACTACAGAGGTTCTCAGCCCTAGCTATGTACCAGAATCACAATTTTACAATTTACAAGATGAGGCTCAAGGAGTTTACACAGCTTGTGCAAAGTCAAATATCAAGAGAATTATGGCCTGAGATGGCACTGAAACTGAGATTTATTCAAGTCCAAAGTCCATGCTCATTCTGCACTGCTACACTGCTTCCCTGTTCCTTATTTTTTTCCAACTAAGGAACTAATTTACTTTAGATCTAAGAAAACTATAGAAGCAATCTTAAACTTGACTTAGAATTTTTCTCCATGTTGTGAATTGCATCATTTGAAATGTTTCCTGGAGGATATAATATCTGAATATGATCAGCGCATGTGGATGTTATATATATTTATGAATGTGAATTATGAAAATTAAAAAATTGACCATGAAAATATAGACAGGATTTTGATGATTTATCATGTAATTGGCTTCTAGATTGATGGAAAGTTGCTTAGAATATAGAGTTGCATACATAATAGTTTGATCTTGTACTGCTGATTAAGTTAATTCCTGCTGATGGGCTGAGAGAAAATGTAAGCAGACAGAAAGCTTTGTGACACAGAGCCCATCATAAGAGTTTAACTGAATTTTTCACCCGATTTGAGCTGCATAAATTACCTGATCACTCAGTTTTCCCTTTGAAACTCTCCCAATGGGGATTCCACAAACTCCCAATTAACCTTAACAAGAGAGCCAAGCTACTCAAATTGCTTGGGTAATGCATGTCTGGAATGTGTTCACTATTTTGTTTCCTTAGTGCTTGGGGCCCAGACTGCTACTCAGTATCCATTCTCCCCTCTTCCTTAGTAACAAAATCCAGGTATTATTCTAGGCAACAATTTTCCTAGCTAAATAACTACATTTCCAATCTTCCATGAAGTCTGAGTTGACTAATGAGAAATAAGTGGAAGCTGCTAGGTAGAATCGGGGGAAAGCTCTTTTAGAAGCAGACAGAGCTGGCATATGCCCTCCCCTTTATTCCTGCTGCTTCTCTGAAATGCAGGTTATGATGAAGAGTGTTCACTCCATGAGCCATTTTGGATCTGGAGGAGATTCTAAAGATGGAAGACTTTGCAAAGAATGATGAAATGGAAAGAGAGGGAAAAAACAAAGGTAGGTCCTTGACTGAATCACCACATAGCAGTCAAAATAGCTCTGGACTATACAGAGTGAAGGAAGTCAGAAAGAGAAAAACAAATACCATTTGCTAACACATATATATGGAATCTAAAAAAAAAAAAAGGTTCGGAAGAACCTAGGGGCAGGACAGGAATAAAGACGCAGATGTAGAGAATCAACATGAGGACACGGGGAGGGGGAAGGGTAAGCTGGGACAAAGTGAGACAGTGGCATGGACATATATACACTACCAAATGTAAAATAGATAGCTAGTGGGAAGCAGCCACATAGCACAAGGGAGATCAGCTGGGTGCTTTGTGACCACCTAGAGGGTGGAACAGGGAGGGTGGGAGGGAGAAGCAAGAGGGAGGAGATATGGGGATATATGTGTGTCACTTTGTTATAAAGCAGAAACTAACACGCCATTGTAAAGCAATTATACCCCAATAAAGATGCTTAAAAAAAAAAGAAAAAAAATAGCTCTGGACTACATATTTCTACTTTTACTCTATGAGAGAGAAATAAACCTCTCTCATATTGAAGCAACTGTTATTTCTGTTCTTTGCCACTGCAGCCAAATGCAATTCCAAGCTGATACATTCATTGTCTTTTCTGTCTAGGGCCACCTGGTGCTCAATGAAGAAAAGGTCATCTAAGCAATGTCTGGAATGATATGTCTAGGAAGTTGACCTCTTCATCCTTCACCTCTGATCTTTTGTCTCTTTTGTCACAATTCCATATTACCTGAAGGTTGTGTTACTATTTTCCAAATGAAAGTACAGTTTGAATAGGGAAAATAGAGTTTGAGGTGATACTAGCAGTCAGTATGGTATAATGGAAAGGGCTTGGGATTTAGAATCAGTGAGTCCTGGATTCATATTCCAATTCTAACACTTTTCAACTGTGTGCCTCCTGTACAAATTATTTGGTTTTCCTAGGGGTAAAATGGGAATAATAAGAGCCACTTCATAGGGTAGATGTTTAACAATATTAGAAAGTATCATGATACTAAATAATAGCATACATTACTTTATTATTTAATTCCTATAACAAATCCTATCCAAAGCTTAGGAAGAGATTGTTATGGCCTCAATAAAGTTCTCTAACATTATTATCAATCTGACTGAAACACAATTTCTACCAATCCTGAGCTCTTATTACCACTTATATTTTATGTGTGCTTGGTTTTCCCTACAGATTCTAAGTTTTTTACATCTTAAATCACTACCAGAGGTTGTTCTAAACAGCAGCTAGTCAAGATATATTTGAGGTTGCTGCTGTAACTATATCTGTTCTCACAAATAGTAGAAAACATATCAGGTGGGAGGGAGGAGGGGTGAATTTTATCCATCAGAATTCAGTTATTTCTTTGCCACTGAAGCTGTATGTACTATAAGGCCTGAACTAGCAGCATAAGCACTAAGAAAGACCATTTTGACAACTTCTATCATGTGAATAGGCCTTATTTATTGTAGTTATACATTATACCTTATTCCCATTCTAATCCATTTTTCTGCACCATACGCATTAATTTTTAGGAAAACTTAGCAGATGTACAGAGACTACTTCTATGTACACTCTAGTACACACTGAATCCTTCATCACCAGTGTCATAGTTTTTTTCATGGATATTTTAAGATTGTTTTTTGGTATCATATTCGAAAATGAACAAATCCAATTTTATATTGGTTGTGGGTGTCAGATTAAATTCAAGCTGAATTGTAAGCTACTAAACCAATTAAAAACTTCCCCTGATCTTCTTATTCAATAATATGTGAAAATAACCTTGGAAGCCATTTCTAGTTAGTGTCATTATAATTTTAGCATGACTTCAGCATTTGGAAACATAATTATATAATTAATTTCATATATACATTACTACACATTAATCATCAACATGAGATATTTTAAATATAACATTCAAATCAATCTATCTTTGAAATCAGAGATTACTCAGCAAGGTTATAAATGGTAGTTAGTACCATTAACCTCTGATTACAAAACAAGTGTCAAATATAGACAACTATTATACTAAATGCTAATGTTAAATAATAATGTACTGATGCCCCTTATCAAAATATAGTTCCATAATACACTGAAAAGGTGGTAAATGCATGTTGTATCTCACATGTAATGTCCTCTCACTGATTATAATCACACTAAGGCAAAAACATGGACAGTTACGTAAATAGGAAATAAATTCAGAATAAGTGTATAAGTGGTAATACTTCATAACAATATAGAATACTTATTCATACTTGTATGTGTAAAAGATGCCATACTTAATTCAACTAATATACATTTGAAATTTTTCTACGTTCAGGTATTATATCAGGTCTTGGGGATTTTAATATTACTAACATATATTCCCTGCCTCCAGAGTGTTCACAGTCTAATAAGGGATAATTATAATGCAAGGTAGTAAATTAAATTATTCACATGTATATATGTATACACACACATACACATACATATGTATATAAGTATACAAACACACACATTCACACACAATATTGTGTGCAAACATATAAAGCATACTTAACCCAGCTGCAAACTTTAGGGAGGCTTTCTAAAGATATGATACTTAAAGAATCAAATTTAGACTGACATTCTCAATATCACACTGATTTGTCTTTTGCACTCTGTTGGCTCTTCAACTTGATATAATACTCTCCATGAAGGACATAAACAAGAGTCTTCAGGGAATGATGTAAGCACAGGCATTATTCCTGGCCCCTGCCCTTCCCATCCCCAGTCACCATTAACTGAAAGCTAAGGAAAGGACTAACAGAAAACACAATTAAGGAAGAAACATGTGAATTAGAAGTAGAAACAAACAAAAAAAAGATGTCACACATATGCCACAAGAATTGAAGAATTTTTCTAGGTTAGGTGAAATGCATATGGAACTAAATAATATTAAGATTCTAAGAAAAGCAATATACTTACCTGGAAGTTGCTGCTGTTTGAGTTGTTTCGTAAGGGGTGCTGGCAAAAGGAGAAATGACTCCCAATATATTTTGAGGAGCAAGCCAATTATGAGAGTGACTTATGAGAGAAAGATGTCCACTACACTTGGATTTTTTTTTTTGGCAATCGAAGAAACAACTGCCCATTGGCAAATCCATTGGCAACTGTGGCCAATTCCAAGTAGATTTACTAAAAAGATACATTTTTCATGAAATTTATAAATCCTTTGCTCTTTATTGTTTTCCTCATTTTATTAGAACTTTATTTTTTAAGCAGTGTTAGGTTCACAGCAAAATTGAGGGAAAGTACAGAGACTTCCCATATACCCCTGCCCTTATACATGCATAGACTTTCACTATTATCAACATCCCCTACCAGAATGGTACATTTGTTATAAATGATAAACCTATATTGACACATCATAATCATCCAAAGTCCATAGTTTACATTAAGATTCACTCTTGGCACTGCACCTTCTATGGGTTTTAGACAAATGTATGATGACATGTATCCATCATTGTGGTATCATCCAGAGTATTTTTACTGCACTAAAATTCCTCTTTGCTTCGCCTATTCATCTCTTGTGTCCAATTCCTGGCAACCATTGATGTTTTTACTATTGCTATGATTTTGTCTTTTCCAGAATGCTTTTCAGATTTGCTTCTTTCACTTAGTAATATGCATTTAAGATTCCTCCATGTCTTTTTATAGCTTGATAACTCATTTCTTTTTAGCACTGAATAACATTTCATTGTCTAGATGTACTACTTTATTTACCCATTTGGCAGGTGAAGGACATCTTTGGTGCTTCCAAGTTTTGGCAATTATGAATAAAGCTGCTATAAATAACCATGTGCATATTTTTGAGTGGAGGTGTTTTCAATTTCTTTGGGTAAATACAAAGGAGCACATTTTTTGGATCAAATGGTAAGAGTACATTTTGTTTTATAAGAAATGGCCAAATTGTCGTCCAAAGTGGCTGTACCATTTTGCAATCACACTTCCTGTGGCTTCACATCTTCACCAGTATTTGGTATTGTCAGTGTTTTGAATTTTGGCCATTCTCATAGGTGTGTAGTGGTATCTCAATATGCATTTCCCTGATGGCATGTGATGTGGATCATCTTTTCATATGTTTATTTGTTACCTGCATATATTCTTTGGTGAGGTGTCTGTTAAGGGCTTTGGCCCATTTTTTAATCAAGTTGTTTGCTTTCTGACTCTTGGGTTTTATAAGTACTTTGTATATTCTGGATAATAATCCTTTGTTAGATGTGTCTTTTGCGAATATCCTTTTCCAATCTGTGGCCTGTCTTCTCATTCACTTGACATTGTCTTTCACACAAGAGCAGAAGTTTTTAATTTTAATGGAGTCCAGATTATCAATTATTTGTTTCATGAATTGTGTCTTTGGTGTTATATTAATAGGGCACCACCATACCCAAGGTCATCTAGTTTTTCTCGTATCTTATCTTCTAGGAGTTTTATACTTTTGGATTTGACATTTACTACTGTGATTCATTTTGAGTAAATTTTTAAAGGGTGTTTAGGTGTGTATCTAGCTTAATTTTTTTTATGTCCAGTTGTTCCAGCACCATTTGTAGAAGTCTATCTTTGCTCCATTGTATTGCCTTTATTCCTTTGCCAAAGATCAGGTGACAATATTCATCGAGGTCTATTTCAGGGCTCTCTACTACGTTCCATTGATCTATTTGCCTTTTCTTTTGCCAATACCACACTGTCTTGATTGCTGTTGCTTTATACTAAGTATTGAAATTGGGTAGTGTCAGTCCTCCAATTTTGCTCTTCTTCAAAACTGTGTTGGCTATTTGGGTATTTCCTTCTCGGTATAAACTTTAGAATGATTTTGTTGATGCCCACAACATTAACTTGCTGGGTTTTGACTGAGACCACATTAAATCTATAGATCAAGTTGGGAAGAACTAATATCTAAACAATATTGAGTCTTCCTTTCCATGAACATGGAATATCTCTCCATTTATTTAATTCTTCTTTGATTTCATTCAGCAGAGTTTTGTAGTTTTCCTATATAGATATTACACATATTTTGTCAGATTTATATCTAAGTGTTTCATCTTGAGGGAGTTAATGTAAGTGGTATTGTGATTTTAATTTCAAATTTCACTTGTTCATCACTGGCATATAGGAAAATGACTGACTTTTGTATATTAACCTTATGTCCTGCAACCTTGCCATAACTGCTTATTAGTTATAGCAGTGTTTTGATCAGTCCTTTAAGATTTCCTACATAAACAACTATGTCATCTGTGAACAAAGACAGTTTTATGTCTTCCTTCACAATCTGTATACATGTTATTTCTATTCTTTGTTTTATTGCATTAGCTAGTACTTCTAATATGATGTTAAAAAGAAGTGTTGAGAGGGGACTTCCTTACCTTTTACCTATCTCAGGGGGAAAGCTTTGAGTTTCTCATTATTAAGTATGTTAGTGGTGTTTTTTTCTTTTTTTTTTTTAGTTATTTTTTATCAAGTTGAGGGAGTTTCCTTCTATTCCTAGTTTACTGACAGTTTTTATCATGTCTATAGTTATTGATAGGATCATGTGATTTTTCTTTTTTAGTCTATCAGTGTGTTGGACTGCATTAATTGATTTTTGAATGTTGAACTAGGACATTGCGTACCTGGAATAAAAACCACTTGGTCATGGGATATAATTCTTTCTATATACTGTTGGATTTAATTTGCTAATATTTTGTTAAGAATTTTTGCATTTATGTGCAATGAGAGATATTGGTCTGTAGTTTTCTTTTCTTGTAATGCCTTTGGTTTTGGTAATAAGGTAATGCTAGCCTCATAAGGTGACTTACAAAGTATTCCCACTGCTTCTATCCTCTGAAAGAGATTATAGAGAAGTGTTGTAATTTCTTCCATAAATGTTTGATATAATAGAATTCACCAGTGAACCCATCTGGGAATGGTGCTTTCTGTTTTGGAGTGTTATTAATTATTGATTCAATTTCTTCAAGAGGCATATGCTTATTCAAATTTCTATTTTTTGTGTAAGTTCTGACAGGTTGTGCTTTTCAAGGAATAGGTCCATTCCAACAAGGTTATAAAATTTTTAGTACAGAATTGTTCAATAGTATTCCTTGATTATTTTTCAATGCCCTATGTCCTCCATCTTATGCATTCAAAAATAGTTGTAGATTTTTCAATCTGTTCAAGCTTTTTTATTTGTTGTTAAGGCAGAGTGGTGACTTACATGTGGAACCAGAGACCAAACATCTATCAATCATTCTTTAAAGTTTTAAATAAACTTTTCAGTGTTTTTATTAAATTTTAAGGGTTTTGGTCTAATTTTTATATAAAACAATTTTATAACTTGTTTAGTATTTTCAAGAAGAATTTATCCTTTTTTAAGACTTCTGATTTGGAAGATTTATTTATTCTTAAAGACATCTGTTTTTAAAAAAATATTTTGACTTTATTCAGATTTTTAAAATGTCAAAATTTCTACCAATTATAAAATTGTGTTCACACAATTTTCTCAGAGATAGTTTTAAAATTCATTAATACCAGCAACATATACAGCAAACATAATGAATGATAAATGATGAAATGAATGATACATTTGAGATCTGGAAAATGGGTAAATATATTAAAATATATATAAATTGTATAATTGTATCTTAATCCAAAAATTAAAGTTAACAAAATTCCTTCAGATGATAAAAATTAAACAAAACCCTAATGGCAAAAAAAATTGCAAATATTATTTTTCTATACACTGATTCCTTTGATTTATATTCTCTTTCAACCACTTTGATCTGGACAAATTGTTTTAAAACAAATGATGCATTTCCAAACAGCTACGGCAACAAGAGTTCTGTGGAACTGTGGCTTTTTCCCATACCCAAGATTCCTCTAAAATAAGAGACCACTTGCTTGACATTAGAAGCTAACCCTGACAGGTCTCAAGTTTATGTATTTATGACTATCTTTTTTTAAAAAATTCAATGCTATATTCCCCACTATATTTAGTCTTAGCTGCTGGAAAGCAAGAATCATGACTGCTTTTGTCACCATTGTATACACTGGCGTCTAACACAGTGTTTGACATGTGGTAGGGGCTTAATATATATTTTTAAGTGAATGAACATTACACATTGATGACAGCTTCCTTCTTATTTATGTATGAGCTTTTAAGAAGTCCTATTCAGTTCGCATCTGCTTTCTGCAGAATACTGTTGCTTTCAGATTTGAGAGAAGAAAGAGAGAGAGATGGTGAAAAGAAATTATCTCAGTAGGATGTCTCCCTCCTGTTGATGAAAAGATTTAATAAGGTTTAAAGGAGCTCTACAACACATCATTTAAAGGTACCTCTGCTCTGTTCTCTTACACAAAATAGGACATCCCAAAGCAGCCAGCATGTGTATAAATGCAAATGTCCTGTAGCTAATTCTATATTGTTTGTGAAGTTGCAATCAAGAGGGAGGTGCAAGCCAACAAAATTATTTGAAGACTTTCTCCCAAGTGTGGGACTTTTTAAATCAAGTGCCATGGTCTACATGGGGAAAACCGATAATAAGGGACATAGACACACTTTTCTAAGGGTAAATATTATGTAAAACTCCACACTTGAAATATTACTTTGAGTTGAATATCTTCATCTTAGCCCAAAATAGAAATAGAGGTAAAGTTAATTGTTTCAAATATTTTGCCCTTAAAATTCATCCAAGTCAGATAACCATTTGGGGAAATCATGCATGAAAAAACTCCCTGTGGATATATGTATATGTATAGCTGATTCACTGTTATAAAGCAGAAACTAACACACCATTGTAAAGCAATTATACTCCAATAAAGATGTTGAAAAAAAATCCCTTGTGCTAGTTTTCTATTTCATTCATTACAATCTGAAATTAATTTGATTTTTTGAAATTACTTGCAAATACACAACCTCTTTAATGATTGAATCTAAACTCAGGAAAAGAAAATGCACTATTCTGTTATAGAATATATCTGTAGATATAATCGTTCATTGATACAAAGGAGGCATTAGTGCTTAACTGCTTGAATTCTTAATATTAAAGGATTTGAACAAGCATATGTTTATGATCAGATTATGATGGAAGGGATAGACTGCTTCTCAGGAATACGTTTGACTTTATGATCTGTTAGGAAGGAGTTTATCCCAGCAAAACTGACATCAGCACTTAAGTCCCACAGGCACTCCAAATTTTACATGTCCAGTGCTAAACTCATTTTTACTTTACCTCTCTCCATATTTATTCTTATTTACATTATCTCTATTTCAGGGAATGGTAACACCAATCACCCAGTCTCCCAAGCCAGGAATATGGAAGAGACTTTTTTTCATTCCTCTCTCTAAACCTGCACCCTAAATCTTTCAGAGCCATCCATTCATTCTCCCTCCTTCCTGTCTCTCAAATGTACTGCTTTCTCTCCAGTCCTTCAGACAACACCCATGTTTCAATTATTTTTCTGTGAATTTTTCTAACAGCCTCATTACCTGCTTCCCTAGTTTCAGTCATAGTCCTTTCTGACTGATTCTTCCACAGTACGTGAAGAGATCTTTTTAAAATGTGAATTACGAATGACTTTTCTGTTTAAAATCATTCACTAACCTCTCTGACTTTCAGAATGAAACCAAACTCTTTTCCATAACACTGTGGTTTTCATGTGAGCCATTCTTTAGATCACTAGTTTTATCATTTCCCTCAAGTTCCCAATTTCAACCCCTTGTCCCTTGAACTGAAACACAGCTGTTTCTCATCCTAGATTAGCCTCCTTCTACCTGAAAATTTGGCCATATTAACTTTCCTGAAAGACTCAACTGAGTCACTTCCTTTGGATCATTTTCTCTAATTTCCTTCCTCCAAAATCCCAACTTGACTATATTGGTACCTAAGCTCTAATTATCTTTTTTTAATTTATACTACTCTTAAGCTCCTCAAAGGCAAGTAGAGTTATATTTATCTCTTTGTATCTCAATAATCTTGCATAATGATCATACATCCATTTGTTCAGTTAGTGACACTGGATACCTTTCCATTCTGAAGAAAACTAGGGTACACCTCCTCTAAAGCTACACACAGGTATTCTGACAATCCAAAATGTAATACATATAGATAAAAGCAGTCTATGCCTTGCATCATAACTTGATATCTATATTCATAGCTACGTCATTATTCTTTTAAAATTTTATCTCATTGGTCCATTAAAAGCCATTAATATATTTAATATATTTAATGAAATTGAGTTATTCCTCATGCAGAATAAATATGTATTTCCAGAGTATATTTGATTGGGGAAAAAACAAAATTTATATGAATAAAATCATTGTCTATTGTTTTTACAAATGCCAACTCTTTAGATATATTCATCTTCCATATTATATACATGGATAAACATGACCATAATTTATGTAAAATGTTTTAATTTTCACCAAATCCAAGAATTTATAGCATTTGCTAGGTCCTCACATATGAAAAATAAAAAATTTTACTTTGTTCTTTTGAGAAGTGAAAATTGTCATTATATGCCAAAGTTTCTTTTCATTAAATGCTACCCCTCAGTCCTGAAAATTTTAAACATTATCTATGAAAACTTTTTAAAAAATATATATATATATATTTTTTTTGGCTGCGTTGGGTGTTAGTTGCAACACACAACTTTCGTGGTGGTGCGCAGGCTCTCTAGTTGTGGCACACAGGCTTAATTGCCCCATGGCATGTGGAATCTTAGTTCCCTGACCAGGGATCGAACTGGTGTCCCTTGCATTGCGAGATGGATTCTTAACCACTGGACCACCGGGGAAGTCCCTATGAAAACCTTTAAAGATACCAATTTTTATAGTCTGTCAACACACATAGTTCCTTCTAACTGTCCTTTTGAGCAAAGAAAGATTTCTTTCGGTAAAAGAGTTAATATTTTCTAAGTGGTCTAATAGTTACATGCATATTTATACTATGTTTTATAATCTTTAGGAGAAGGAACAGTGGAAAAAATAAAATGACATTTTTTTCTATCTATATTGTGCACCAGATAGTTTATGTATATCTCATTTAGTCATAAATGTTTAGGAAATTGTAGTTGTCATATTTAATATTAAATTATAATCTTGTTCCTTGGAAGGAAGCATCACTGCTATCCGAATAGTGAAGTGAAATTCTACTGACAAAAATAAGTAATTTAACAAGTAGCATCGAGATTGTAAAGTATTCAATCAGATATTAATTGAGAATAGTCATTAAAAAATAAAATACGTCTTTATATGTACAACTATCTGTATAAAACACTGTCATATAAAGGTTTACCCCATATGGTGCCAATTCTCCATAAGCTTCTCATTTTGCCAAAAACAGCCAACCAGGTAATAGTTATATTTCTATCTGGGTCAAAAGATGTATTGCTAAGGGTATTTCTTTTTATCCCTTATCACCTCTTTCTTTACTTTCTCATCATCCTTTTCATTTATGACCTTGGACTAAAATGTTTATGTTACTTTTCAAGTTATTTCTTTCTCGTAATTCTTTACAGACTATTTCATTTTCAGCTAAGAGGTTTGTGGAAGTTTTCTTACTGTATGTAGTTGAACCAGATACCTTTTCTTCTATCTCAGTAATAAGAAAGTTGCACCTATATCCTGCACAATAATGGGAACCCACTACCAAATGGGTGTCATTTTCTCTTATTTAGAGGGAAAAACTGAAAGTCAAAATTGTCTTTGCCATAACAACTGTATAACAGTTAGAGCATGTTCTTCAGAATTCCAAAATGTTTTGTACTAGATTTCTTGAAAAATACTTCAGTGATCAAAATGATAGTCAAAGGTATAAACTTTATGTAAACTGAATATAAGAATACCCTGTAAAGACAGTTGGTACTGTTTTAACAAAATAGCCAAAGTCAATCCTTAATTGCTACTATTCTTTGGTCATCTAGTTCCATAAAATAAGAAAATAAGAAATTAAGAAAGAATGATAAAATATAAAACCTAGCTTTAAAGTGAATTTATAATACTTTCACATTAAAAAACTTTCCAAAATGATGAGCAAAAATATTTGACTTACAATAAAGTAAAATAGGATGAGCATAAATATTTCCCTTCTGAAACATGTTTCTTACAATGGCTGTGTTTCCTAGCACCACCTTCCATAAATTACAATAAATGAATTTCTTCAATTTTTGTCAAAATGACCAAGTTTGTTGGGGTGATTTGTGATAACCAACAAAGCACAATTGTGAAATTCTCTAGAATAATCAGAAATAAGTGTAAAATAATATTGTCAAAAATTATTTAAAGCTGTGGAAAAAAATTAAATGAAATTAAATGCCCATGATAGGCACAAAATCTGTTATCCACAATTCCAAATATATATCTTTTTAAAACAAACATATGTTTGTGAATTGCAGAAAACTTATTTGAAGTCAAAGCCTGACCTGAACCAGTGTGAGGCTGTATATGTTCTTTGTGAAAATTATTTTTTCTTTTTTTTCTTTTTGCTGCTGAGATATTATAAGTTTAACTAAGTTCTACCACTTCAGGCCCTGTTGGCAGTGATAGATAATAAATGGTGTGTGAACAATCTTGAATTTACAAAACCCAAAACCTTTGATGTTAGAAACACACATTTTCCAAAAATTGGGAAAATGGCTTGTAGAACACTACTATAATTCTAAATCAGCAAGGTTTCTTTTTTTCTTTAGTTTGCTTTAGAATCAAAATTATGTAAGTATGTTATAATACAGATCTTTGTAGTGTTTTACATAAACTGGCAAATAATATATTCTGCTATTTTGTCATCACTTTATTCAGCAGTGTGAAAACTGTTTCTATATTTGAAGAAGAGAGGCTACCTTTACTAAATAAGAACATTCTAAATACAACATGGAAGAGAGAACTTTATTTTGTAGGTCCTCAGAAGGGAAACGAAATATGTGATATACTCTTAGAGTCAGAGTGGGAAGACTGACAATATGGTAGACAGGGTATCCCTGACCAGAGATAATTTATTTATAAATTATTTAGCCCACGTGCCTGAGCAATAATTGGTATTACTACTGCTACTATTACTACTCCCACAGCAAAAGACCTTATGCTCAAAGCCCCTGTTGAAGAAAGCCCCATCCCAACTAAACTGGGGTGTTTATAACTAAAGCCTGAGTTTCCTGCTGCTAAAGCCAGAAGACACAGAAAAGCATTTGACCAAATCCAACATCTATTCCTGATAAAAATTCTCAGAAAATGAAGAAAAGTAGGGAATTCCCTCACACCTGATAATGGGCATCTATGAGAAACTGATAACACTGTAGTTAATTTTCTTCCTAAAATCAGAAACAAGGATGTCCATTATCACCACTCCTACTCAACACTGTACTGGAGCTTATAGACATTGCAATCAAGCAAGAAAAAGAAATAAAATAAATACAGTTTGTAAAGGAAAAAGTCTTTATTCATATTGATCTGATTACATAGAAATCCCATTGGGTTTTCTTGAAATCTTCAGAAAAATGCAGTAGATTGTTGTGACTGGAGTGTGGGAGGAAAGATGGAGTAAAGAGAGAGAGAATTATGTTTATTTGAGTCCATTTAATGATTGCTGTATACAACTTGCAGCTACAAGGAAAAAATGCTTGTGTTATAATGTTAAAAAAAGCAGCAAGGCACAAATATATGAATGCATTATAATATTAATTATAATGCCAAGTATTTTAAAACAATTGCAGGGAGAAAATCTTCCTATGGAGAAACTAAACCAGAACGTTTACAGTGATTAAAATGGTAAAATTATTATCTTTTTATACATTTTCTGGCCTTCTATTTTTTCCCCAACATATTTTAACATAAAGAATTAAAAAAATCTTTTAAAATTAAAGTGTTCCAACAGGCTTTTCAAAAAACCTGTTTAATCTTACAACTTTCCAAAACTATTCCTTTGTTTCTCAAATTTAATCAAGACTATTCCTATACCATCCACTCAATGTGCAACTCTCAATCCTGTCATTATCCTTTTGCTTATACTGCTTATCTACTTGGATTCTTCCCCCATACTTCTGAAAATATCTTACAATGTTAACAATAAAACTGCTGCAGTAGCAGTGAAAGTAATTAATATTTACCATTTATTACTTATTCTGATTCAAGCATAATGCTAACCCCTTTAAAATAAGTTTGATTAAACTTCAAAATAACGTGATGTGAGATGATTATTTAAAGTACACTTCAAAATACCTGTTTTTTCTAACTCATCCTACTTAGATTTTCCTTTTTTTATTTAACAGTTTGCACTAAAATTTCACTCAAAGTACATTTTATCCTATTTGTAAATGTAGTTACTTGAAAGAGAGTGTAAGTTCCATATGGTCAAGTATGAAGTTAATCAGTCCTTCCTTATTTTCTTCCTTCCTCCCTTTTTTCCTTCCCTAATTTCCTATTTGCCCTCTCTTCTTTCTTTTTCCACCATTTATTCCACTTTAGGCATGTTTATTAATATGCATTATTAAAATAAAAAGGAAAAGTTGGATAATTTCCAATTATAAGTTTGAGAAACAAAACAATTATGTGTAGAATGACATGTAAATGTAGCAGGTGTATGTGACAGACGGTATTTGTTTAGACTGTAAATAACACAGAAGCACTAAAACCATATAATGCACTGAATTCATAGATTTTACTAATTTTTTTAAAATAAGCTTTATAGATAATAATAGCATAGAGAAGTTGCATTTGGATTCCATGATTGCATTCATATGATGTCATATTTAAGTGTACGGAAACAACTGGATTTGGAGATAACACTTTCAGATTTCATTTGAATAATTAGGATGATTGAGATCATTTTGGTGAAACACAGTTATGAATAATGTTAGGTTTCAATTCTATTTCAAATTTGACCATTTGTGAGAAAATAATGGAATCCACAAATGAGAAGCAGATGTCAAAAGTCTACCAAACAATACTAGCTTGTAGATGCTAAATTGTTGAGTTTACCTATAAAAATTGAGTCATGACAACTTTTACTAGAATGGAAAAATAATTAAATGGAGTCAAAATCTTGATGAGTCTACAACATGAAAGGGGAATACATTATTTAGAAAATATTAATGATATATTTAATAACTCTGGGGAATTATAATAAAAAAGTTAATGATAAAATGAGAATCCTGTGTGCAAAGCTGTTCAATCAAAATGGCCAAACACATACTTAACTTTCAGTTAGAATCACTTAAATTGAAAGAAAGCACACAACACTGATGTTTAGAAATAAATGTAGTAAAGGAGGAATCTTATACATCCTGAAAGATGTGTTGTCTGCATACAGAATTTGAGTGAGATGGACTTGAAAAAGAAGTATGCTGGACTTAAATTACTGAACTTTGGTAATACAAAGTTTATTTTTATTGAACTTTTGGTCTAGGATTATGCTTATATTTCATTACTTCATTATAGTATAAAAGAAACAAAGACTCATTTCAGCTTGTAGGCAAAGCAAAATTTTAAAAAGTATAATTCATCTAGTCTCAGAAACATGGTTAAAGTTTGTAGATGAAGAGCTTTTCTTTCAGATAGTTTTTTTCTTTGTTCCAATCTAGTAACATAATGGTGTTGACTCCTCAGATGAAAGAATTAAAATTTAAGAGCGCTCTAGAAAAATAAAACTTCATATGTGTAAGTAGTGAATAACTTGCCTGTGTAGATCTGCTTGTGTTTAATGTTATCATCACAAAAGACTACAGATCTTCAGGGAAGAGCATTTTAGTGTGACTTTTGACATATTTGAAAAAGAAGCAATATTTACAGCTGTTTCTACAAAATAAAGCAAAGCAAAACAAAAACAAAAGCAGAAAAGACTTGGAAGCAAATAACATACCGAAACCACTTTGACTGTGGCTAATTTGTGGAATTGTGTGAGAAGTGAAACATTTATGTGTTATAAATTGAGAATGAATATGTAGATTTTTTTAGGTATATATGGAGAGCTGTGATTTGTTAATAATGGCCTCCCCCAAAAAGGCATATTTAAAAAATCTTTCTTCAATTGCTCTCTATAGTAAACTTCTATAACATCATAGTTTCTATTGATCCTTAAAATAATTTAAAACATTATAAATACCTGCATAGACAGTTTTAAACTTAGAAACTAAGCTTGATCAGGGTGGGGACAAAATGGCAGAGTAGGAAGATCCTGAGCTCACCTCCTCCCATGGGCACACCAAAATTACAACTACTTACAGAGCAACTGTTGATGATAATGACATGAAGGTTAGTGGAAAAGATTTTCCAAAACCAAAGATATAAAGAAGAATCCATAATAAGACAGGTAGAAGGGACATACACAAAGTATAATTTAGACACACACCTGGGCGTGGGCAACCCACAAATAGGAGGCAAATCACAACAGCAGAGGTTCATCCCAAGGAACGAGGTGTCTGAGCCACAGATCTGGCTCCCTAGTCCAGGGGCTCTGTAACAGGAAGACAATTCCCAGAACACCTGGCACTGAAGATCAGTGGGGCTTGCATACAGGAGAGCCAGAGGGCTATAGGAAACAGAGACTCCACTCTAAAAGGGTGTGCACAAAATTTCACACACTCCATGACCCAGCACAGAGGCAGTAATTTGAAAGAAGTCTAAATCAGAGATAATTGCTGATCTTGGAGAGCCTCCTGGAGAGGCAGGAGGTAACCGAGACTCCCCTGGGGACATAGATGCTGGCAGCAGTCACTTTTTTGGAACTCGTTCTACTACAAGGACACTGGTGCTGGCAAGCACCATTTTTGAGTCCTCCCTCTAGCCTACTAGAGCCAGCACTTGCCAGCACACCAGCCAGTCAGCACCAGTCCTAGCACTCCCCAGGATGAGCATCCAGGTGTGGGGAACCAACTCTGCCCACCAGTGGGCCAGCACCAGCCCTGGGCTGCACAGCCAGATTTCCTGAAACCTGGCCCTGGCATATAGCTCTGATGACCAGTGGGGAAGGTGCTGCTGGGCCCTATATAACCTCCTATATTAGGCCACTTCAGAAAGATTGGGAAAAGTGACTGACCTACTTAACATATAGGAATAAAAACAAAGAATTAGGCAAAATGAGGTGACAGAGGAATATGATTCAAATGAAGGAACAAGAGAAAAAAAACCCAGAAGAAGAACTAAGCAAAGTGGAATTAAGCAATTTATCCTACAAAGAGTTCAAGGTTAAGATCATAATGATGCTCAACAAACTCAAAGAACAGATGAACACAGTGGGAAGTTTAACAAAGAGAAAATGTAAAGAAGAATCAAACAGAGCTGAAGAATATAATAAACGAAATTTAAAAATACTCCAGAGGGAATCAACAGTAGATTAGATGATACAGAGAAATGGATCAGCACACTGGAAAACAGAGTAATGGAAATCATCCAAGATGAACAGAAAAAAAGAAAAGAGAATTACAAAAAAAATTGAGTATATTCACAAGCAGAAAGTGGGTTGTGGCCATGGAGGATGATGCATAAAGAACTTCCCAGAGACTAGAGCCAGAGGAGAGTGCTCATAAGACCTTCTTCCACCACATTCTCTTTTTCCTTACTTCTTGCAACTCAGCTTTAACCACACAGATGTGGACACTGTCTTAAGGCTGGTGGAGAGAAAAGAAAGAAAAACCTGAGTTCCAGAATGACTACATAGAACAGAGAAGTCAGCTAACTTGGAATGCTGACTTCATGTTATTCATAGGAGAAAAAAATTAATTCTATCTTCATTAAGCCCTACTGATTTTTTTAAATGAGGATAGTTTAACAGACCTATTGAAAAACATTGAGCATATCAACACTTGCATTATAGAGGGGTCAGAAGAAGAAGAAAGAAAATGGAGCAGATAACTTATTTGAAGAAATAATAGCTAAAAACGTCCCTAACCCAGGAAAAGAAATAGACATCCAGGTCCATGAAGCACATAGAGTCCCAAACAAAATGAACCCAATGAGGTCCATGCCTAGACACATTATAATTAAAATGGAAAAATTAAAAATAAAGAGATAATCTTAAAGGCAGTAGACAAAAAAAAAAAAAAAACTAGTTATGTACAAGGGAACTCCCATAAAACTAAGACTGTCAGCTGACTTTTCAGCAGAAACTTTGCAGATGAAAGGGAAATGGCATGATATACTCAAAATGATGAAAGGAAAAAAACTACAACCAAAAATAATTTATCCTGCAAGGCTATCATTCAGATTTGAAGGAGAGATAAAGAGTTTTAAAGACAATTTACTGTCTGCTAAAAGAGTTTAATGCCACTAAAATAGCTTTACAAGAAATGTTAAAAGGACTTCTCTAAGGAGAAAAGACAAGACCACAGTAAGAAACATGAATATTACAAAAGGAAAAATCTCATTGATAAAGACAAACATACAGTAAAGGTAGTAGATCAACCACTTGTAAAGCTAGTAGGAAGTTTAAAAGACAAAAGTAGTAAAATCATCCATATCTACAGTAAGTAAAGGATACACACACACACACATGATGTAAAATATGTTGTCCATAACATTAAATGTGGTGGGTGGGGGAGTAAAAATGCAGGGTAGTTAGAATATATTTAAACTTAAGAGATCATCAACTTAAAATAATCTTTACTTATTTAATTATTTATTTATGTTGTTGTTGTTTAATATATAAACCTCATGGTAACCATAAGCCAAAAATCTCAAATAGGTACACACACAAAATAAGAGAAAGGAATCGAAACATAGCATTAAAGATAGTCATCAAATCACAAAAAAAGAGAGCAATAGAAGAAATAAACAAAAAACAACTTCAAAAACAGTTAACAAAATGGCAGTATGTATACACACATCAATAATCACTTTAAATGTAAATGGAGTAAATGCTCCAATCAAAAGACATAAAGTAGCTAAATGGATAAAAGAAAGCAAGACCCACATATGTACAGCCTACAAGGGACTTATTTCAGATCTAAAGACATACACAGACTGAAAGTGAGGAGATGGAAAAAGGTATTTATGCAAATGGAAATGAAAAGGAAACTGGAGTAACAATACTTTCATCAGACCAAATAGATTTTAAAACAAAGACCATAAAAGAGACAAAGAAGCACATTACATAATGATCAAGAGATCAATTCAACAAGGAGATATAACAATTAAATACATACATGCACCTTATGTAGATGTACCTAAATACATACAGCAAATATTAACGGACATAAAGGAAGAAACTGATAGTAACACAATAATAGTAGAAAACAATAACAGCCCATTTATATCAATGGACAGATCATCAAGACAGAAAATCAATAATAAAACACTGGCCTTAAATGACACATTATACAAGATGAACTTAAGAGAGATATCTAGAACATTCCATCCAAAAGCAGTAGAATATATTCTTTTCACATGAACATGGAACATTCTGTAGGAGAGATCACATGCTAGGCCACAAAATAAGTCTCAGTAAATTTAAGAAGATTGAAGTCATATCAAGCACCTTTTCTGACCGCAGTGCTATGAGACTATAAGTCAACTACAAGAAAAAAACTGCAAAAGACACAAACACGTGAAGGCTAAATGATATGCTAGTAAACAACAAATGAGCTACTGAAGAAATCAAAAAAGAAATCAAAAAATACCTGGAGACAAATGAAAGTGGATGATATAAAACCTATAAAACCTATAAAATGCAGCAAAAGCAGTTATAAGAGGGAAGTTTATAGTGATACAAGCCCACCTCAGGAAACAAGAAAAATCTCAAATAAACAACCTAACCTTGCACATAAAGGAACTACAAAAGAAGAAAAAACAAAGCCCCAAGTTAGTTGAAGGAAAGAACTGTTAAAGATCAGAGCAGAGATAAGCAAAATAGAAACTAAAAAACAATAGAAAAAAAAATCAATGAAACTAAGATCTGATTTTTTGAGAAGATAAAATTGATAAACATTTAGCCAATATCATCAAGAGAAAAAGAGAAGGCTCAAGTAACTCTAATCACAAATGAAAGAGAAAAGTTAAAGCGACACCACAGAAATATTAGGGAGCATAAAGATTACTGCTAACAATTATATACCAATAAAATGGACAACCTAGAAGAAATGGATAATTTCCTAGAAATGTACAATCTCCTAAGACTGAATCAGGAAGAAATAGAAAATATGAACAGTCTGAATAACAGTAATAAAATTGAATCAGTAATCAAATAACTCCCAACAAACAAAAGTCCAGGACCAGAAGTCTTCATAAGTGAATGCTACCAAACATTTAAAGTACAGTTAACACCTATCCTTCTCAAGCTATTACAAAATATTGAGAAGGAAGAAACAACTCTGAACTCATTTTATAAGGCCAACATTATCCTGATACCAAAACAAGACAAAGATATCACATAAAAAGGAAACTACAGACCAATATCATTGATGAACATAGGTACAAAAATACTCAATAAAATATTAGCAAACCTAATCCAATAATACATTAAAAGGATCATATGCCATTATCAAGTGATTTATTCCAGGGATGCGAGGATGGTTCAATATCCACAAATCAATCAATGTGATACACCCCATTAACAAATGAAGCGTAAAAATCATATGATCATCTCAATAGACGCAGGAAAACCTTTGGACAAAATTCAAAATCCATTATGATAAAAACTCCCAAAAAAGTGAGTATGGAGAGAACATACCTCAGTGTAATAAAAGCCACATATGACACACCCATAACTATCATCATACCCAATGGTAAAAAGCTGAAAGCATTTCCTCTATTATCAGGAACAAGACAAGGATCCCCACTTGTACCACTTTTATTCAACACAGTATTGAAAGTCCTAGCCACAGCAATCAAAAAAGAAGTAAAAGAATACAAATTAGAAAGGAAGAAAAACCATCATTGCTTGCAGATGACATACTATACAGTGAAAATCCTAAAAATGCCACTAAAAAGCCATTAGACCTCATCAATGAATTCAGTAAAGTTCCAAGATACAAAATTAATATGCAGAAATCTGTTGTGTTTCTATACACTAACAACAAACTATATGAAAGAAAAGTTAAGACAATAATTCCATTTATAATTGCATTAAAAAGAATAAAATACCTAGGAATAAATCTAACCAAGGAGCTAAAAGACCTGTACTTGGAATACTATAAAACACTAATGAAAGAAATTGAAGATGATACAAACAAATGGAAAGATATATCATGCTCATGGATTGGAAAAATTAATATTGTTAAAATGCCATACTTCCCAAGGCAATCTACACATTCAATTCAATCCTTATCAAAATACTAATGGCTAGAACAAAGAATTCTAAAATTTCTATGAAAACACAAAAGACCCTGGATAGCCAGAACAATCTTGAGAAAGAAGAACGAAGTGAGAAGCAACACACTTTCTGATTTCAAAGCATACTAACAAGGCTACAGTAATCAAAACAGTATGGTAGGGCTTCCCTGGTGGCACAGTGGTTAAGAATCCACCTGCCAATGCAGGGGACACAGGTTTGAGCCCTGGTCCGGGAAGATCCCACATGCCATGAAGCAACTAAACCCATGCCCCACAACTACTGAGCCTGCACTCTAGAGCCCATGAGCCACAACTACTGAAGCTTGCGCACTAGAGCCCGTGCTCCACAACAAGAGAAGCCACCCCAATGAGAAGCCCACGCACCACAACGAAGAGGAGCTCCAGCTTGCCGCAACTAGAGAAAGCCTGCACACAGCAACGAAGACCCAACACAGCCATAAATAAATAAATTAAATAAATAAATAAATAAAAAGAAAAAAACTTAAAAAAA
The DNA here is from genome assembly GCF_937001465.1 of Orcinus orca. Taxonomy (NCBI): domain Eukaryota; kingdom Metazoa; phylum Chordata; class Mammalia; order Artiodactyla; family Delphinidae; genus Orcinus; species Orcinus orca. Next base: position 24,771,897 of record NC_064563.1, read on the forward strand.
AAAAACAGTATGGTACTGGTAGAAAAATAGACACATGGATCAGTGGAACACAACAGAGTGCCCAGAAATAAACCTAAGCTTATATGGCCAATTAATGTGTAACAAAGAGTGAAGAATATACAATGAGGAAAAGACAGCCTCTTAAAAAATGGTTTGGGAAACCTGAACAGCTACATGCAAAAGAACCAAACTGGACTACTTTCTCACACCATATACAAAAATAAACTCAAAATTAATTAAAGACTTAAATGTAAAACCTGAAACCATAAAATTCCTAGATGAAAACTTAGTACACCTTTTGACATTGGTCTTAGCAATACTTTTTTTTTAGATCTCTCTCCTCAGGCAAGGGAAACAAAAGCAAAAATAAACAAATGGGACTATGTCAAACTAAAAAGCTTTTGCACAGTGAAGGAAACCATGAACAAAATGAAAAGGCAGCCTACGGGATGGGAGAAAATATTTGCAACCAATATATCTGATAAGAAGTTAATATCCAAAACATACAGAGAATTCATACTACTCAATATCACAAAAAAACAACCAGATTAATAAATGGGCAGAGGACCTGAACAGAAATTTTTCCAAAGAAGACATACAGATAACCAACAAACACATGAATAGATTACTCAAAATCACTAATCATCAGGAAAATGCAAATCAAAATGACAATGAGACAAATGAGATATCGCCTCACATCTGTCAGAATGGCTGTTATCAAAAAGACAATGAATTGCAAGTGTTGGTGAGGATATGGAAAAAAGGGAACCCTCATGCACTGTTGGTGGGAATGTAAATTGATAGTCACTATGGAAAACATATGGAGGTTTCCCAAAACATAAAAATAGAATTATCATACAATGCAATTCCACTTCTAGGTATTTTTCTGCATAAAACAAAAACACTAATTTGAAAATATACCTGCATTCCTATATTCATTGCAGCATTGTTTACAACAGCCAAGATATGGTAGCAATGTAAGTGCCCATTGACAGTTGAATGGATAAAGATGATGTGGTATATATACACACGAGGGAATATTAGCCATAAAAAAGAATGAAATCTTGCCATTTGTGACAACATGGATGGACATAGATATTATGCTAAATGAAATAAGTCAGAAAGACAAATCCCATGTGATTTCACTTATATTTGGAATCTAAAAAGCAAATGAATAAACATCATGAAACAGAAATAGAGTCATAGATATAAAAAGCATGTAGTTGTTTGCCAGAGAGGAGAGTGTGGAAGATTGAGTGAAATAGGTGAGGGCGATTAAGAAGTACAAACTTCCAGTTTTAAAATAAACGAGCCACAGGGATGAAATGTACAGCATAAAGAATATAGTCAATAATATTGTGTTAACTTTGGTGACAGATGGTAACTAGACTTATTGTGGTGATCATTTCGTAATGTATAGAAACATCAAATCACTATGCTGTGCTCCTGGAATTAACATAGTGTTGTAGATTAATTATGCTTTAATTTAAAAAAAGAAAGAAAAAGAAGAAATTAAGCTTGGACAAAATATATAAATACAGATAATTTCAATGCTTTAAAGATTTTATTCAACTGTTCTTTGATTCCTCTTATGATTGGAAATGTAGAATTAAAAAATGGGTAATTGACTTTTTAAAAATTATGAATAATTTCATTTAGGTTTTCTGGAAGAGGAAAACTAAAACCATATACAGAAAAATAATTACAGTGTTACATGATATACTTCATATAATGTATATATTTTCATGTTTCTTGCTCTTGTACATAAATGTTTGTACATGCCAGCATATGCACCTTGGTAATTTTAGTACAACTGTCCTTCATACAAAAGATTATCCAGTAAATATACATGATGTTGAAATCTACTCCCAGCAATTAGTGTTGTTTTGTGTATTATTAATCTGGGAATTACACCAGCTTCAGTATTCTCTGACAATGATAATGTTTTGTTTTGGTATTTAATATGTGTCTATTATCCACTTCTATAGTTTAATACATTGTGTTTTGAAATTGAAGGGATTTTTTTTCCTCTTTCACCTTTTTTATTTTCAGATAAAAACTGTAAAGGATACATTTATAGATACTCAAACCAGTCAGTTCAGAAAGATTTCCTGGAAAAATTTTGATATGATCATAATTGATGTTGTGTGAACTCCATGGAAAGAAACTTCCATTCTTTCTAAAGTGATCTAACAATACATGTGATAGTGCACTCTAAGCTAGCACTGTGCTTCTGTGTATTAGCAGTTGTCCAACTTTATCTTCTAGAGATATTTTCATTGTGTATTCTTTACTTGTTTGGCATTTTTTTTTAAGTTTCTAATTTCTCCAAATGTGGAAAGAAGATTATGAGACTATGTTGACGGAAATAATGTTAAAAGACCAGAGGAATATGTCTCTATGACTAGTAATGTGACACATCCTGTGTGACAAACCAGCATAAATCCAACATGACTTATCACAAATATCTTCCTGTTCTTGCATAGATTTGAGCCTTATTAGAAAACACAGGTTCTGATAGCAAATATTTACATATCAGTTATCTCTCTAGAAATAGTGACTCTCAATGAGCTTTTTCTCACAGCAATTGTTTATTCAAATTACTAATGATGAAACTTAAACGTTAAGAGTGACAGTAAATAAATTACCACAAACTTTGTGTTTTAAAGCCACAAAGTTATTATCCTACATTTCTGTATGTATAAGTCTGACACAGGTCTCACTGGCTAAAATCAAGGTGCTATCAGGACTGGAGATTTTAAGAGAGCATCCGTTTCCTTGCTCCTTCAGATTGTTGGCACATTCGGTTCCTTATAGTGTTGAGATCCTTGTTTTTAGAGGTCCCAGTTTTTAGAGGTCACCTGCATTACTTGGCTTGTGTCTCCCTCCTTATATCTTCAAAGCCAGCAACTGTGGGTCAAGTTCTTCTCATGCTTCAAATCACTCCTTTTATCTCATCTCTCTGTCTCACTCCTTTGCCCCTCTCTTTTGCTTTTAAGAGCCCGTGTAACTAGATTGGGCCCACCAAGATAGTCCAGGATAATCACCCCATCTCAAGGTTTGAAACCTTAATCACATCTGTCAAGTCCCTGCTGCCATGTAAAGTAACATATTTCCAGGTTCCAGGCATTAAGATATGAACATCTTTGGGGGACCATAATTCTGCCTACAACAGCAATAATAATAGTAAACAGTAATACTGTACACAAACACTTTTTAAGTGTTTTACATATATGAACTGATTTAAATCTTACAGCAACTCTATGAAGAAGATATTAGTAACTCCATCTTAGGGATGAGGAAAATGAAGCAGAGAGATAATGTAATTGCCAAAAGTCACTCAGCTTGAAAGTTAAATAATCTTCCTAGAGTCATACAGTCGTAAATCTAGAATTCAAATCTATGAGTACACAGATAGTCAGATGAGGGTTTTTTTGTTTGTTTTTTCCCTGCTCTGTCTTACAGGGAGTCAAGTCATAGCTCTGAACAGAAACAATTAAGGTAAAAAGTTTAAAGTACTTCTCTAATAATTCATCCTAGGATCTTGTCTGAAATCAATATGGGACTTATTAGCTGAGAATATGTAAACATATTCTGTCCTCACTTAAAAAACAAAAAGGATTAGGTTTTTTCCATATCAAGTTTTCAGGCACATTCACCCTCTCCATTATTTCCTAAAAACCATCATGCTGTCTCTGTTTGAAACTCCTTCAAAATCAAGATATTTAATCATGTAGGATCCTGAGTGTGGAGACTTGAATATATTTCAACAATTAGATGCCCTCTTGAAGTTGTAGAATCTTCCTAATAAAATGATCATTCTTTTTCAAGAGGCTATCACCACAAAAACAAGACTGGTGAAACAAACAACATTTGCTGGAATTTTGCAGTCAGAGTGTGTGCCTGCGCATTTGTGGATGCATGTATGTTAGTCCAGTAGAGTATTATAGCTGACCATCTTTCAGGGAAAAACTTAAGTAGCATAGTCATTATTAAAACACATTAGGAGTATTTTCTTCTATTTCACTAAACAAAAAAAAAGCCTTTTAAAATAAATCCTGAAATATAGAACTCATTAAATATAAGGACATTAACCTTGAAATACAGAAATTGTTCTCTATGTGTCCTATATGTGTTTGTAAATAAATATTATAACCACACCACACATATTTAAATAATAGATGGTTAAAACACAATCGCTAAAACTCAATAGTTTTAAGTTTAGTGGTGACATATTGCACCTTTAGCTTCTGTCACTACAGTAAGAAAAACATGCCCAAACGTATTTCAACTGTTTAACTGCAAATTGCAATAAAAACTCCATTACATAGAACAGACTACACCCTTATGAAGATCAATGAAGTCAATACGACTTTTTAAAACAATCTTGTTAAAAAAATTAATTAAAATAAATTAAATTAAAAAATAATAATCTTGGGCTTCCCTGGTGGCGCAGTGGTTGAGAGTCCGCCTGCCGATGCAGGGGACACGGGTTCGTGCCCCGGTCTGGGAAGATCCCACATGCCGCGGAGCGGCTAGGCTCGTGAGCCATGGCCGCTGAGCCTGCGCGTCCGAAGCCTGTGCTCCGCAACGGGAGAAGCCACAACAGTGAGAGGCCCGCGTACAGCAAAACATAATAATAATCATCTTGTTTGTAAATACACTTACATTACAGTATATGAATCCTATATTCTCAGTTGCATGTAACTAGATTTTATGTAACTAGCTATTATGTTACCAACAGAATAGTTTACAGATGAATATGTTTGCAGCCATGAAATAGTTCATTATTTTCTTAGCTAAAATAATGACTGCTTCTTGATCCCCTTCTTTCATTTATTCTGGAAACATATTGGTAGCAACAAGCATCATTCTTGAGCAAGTAAAGAACAAAGAGAATAGCAAAGAGATTGGATTAAAGGAGGAACAGAGCAAAAAAGGAAAGTGAATCACAAATATTTTGTTTTAAGAATGGCAGACTGTACATCCTGTTGGTAAATGTGTCCATTTCTTTTAAACATAGTATCTTCTATTCTGTTTCTCAAAAGGGAACAAAACCATATATTATCAACTATGTCCTATTCATAAGTAACTCTCTTTCCAGGACTTAGACAAATAATTTAAAGGTTAGGATGATGTATCTGCAAGAAATTATTCATTGTTTTAAAATTATTTCATCATGAATTGCTGAGGTCTGTAAACATCAGAATCATGTTTGCATAAATAACAACTTTTTGTTTCTATTACACATACTAAGACTACTCCAGACATCTCTACTTTATACCACTATTTCAAAAGCCTGCTTGCTTTTAGTAAGAATTTAATTTTTTTTTAATTTGGTCATGATTTGCCTAAAATAAACAGAAAATTCTTTGTAATTCTGTATACAAAAAGAAAAATGGAGGTTATTAGTCTTTCTGCCTGTACACCATGGTAGTTAATTGGCCAGAATTCCTAACTAACAGAAAAATATAAACCTCTTGATATTTTCTTTTTCCTTTTTTTTTCCCTTTTCTTAAAAAAATCTCACATGTTACTAGTATGAGCCTCCCTGAATTGAAAGGTCAAGTTATTAGCAAAAGTTGATCTCTGTAATGTTACTTTGTCTCCGAAGAAAACTGAAATGACTCCTGGTGATACTCTGAGAGGGATATGCTCATCCCAGAGAGTTAAGAAACTGAAATTAAAAGGTCAGAACGTCTTTGGGGATGCTGAAAAAGCAATGTGGTAGAAGGGGTAATCTTCTTCCCATGCTCAGGCCTGTCTATAAATGCAGTTCTCTAAAGGCAAGGCTAATTCATCAGAATTAAAATCAAAAAGAACCTTTTAAAAAATGCTTCATGTCCTGGGTACTAGTTATAAGAATACTTGTTTGGGATTCAAGATAAAAGGGCTAATCCCAATTCTGTCACTGAATTGATGTAGGACAATTTGCTGTATTTCTAGGCCTCAATTTCTTTATAAAGTGGTCTGGGATCATTGAGTGAGTAAATAGAGACATTTCTACCTTCTATCCTCAGTGTTTAAAATGTAGAATTCTGAATAAGCATTTTCAGAACTCTAATGGAAAACTGATGAATTCATAAAACTGCTAACAAAAGATCAAGATGAAAAAAAATTAATTACATGGGACTGAGTGAACTGATGAGGATGATTATAATTTTTGTGACTTTCTGTTTGAATAAAATTTTTTTAAAATAATCTCCCCCCCCCACACCAAAATGTAGAATTTAGATGGATTACTCACCCAGGGTGTAATTTGTTTAGAAACCTTAAAGTACCTAGCTGATCTCTAAAATCCTTTCTGGTTTTCACATTATGGTGTTAAGCCACATAAATGTCTCCGCATTTAACATCCTCTATGATTATTTTAATTTTTCATAATTGTGAGTCAGATACCTCCCATGTATTAGAGAATTATGCAGCAGAATTGTTAGAAATACAAAGCCATATAAGACATATAACCACCCTTAAGAAGTATAAAGTCTGGCAATTGGAGGAAGATATGTAAATAGGTAAGTGCGATAAAGAATTGCAGGTGTGCTGAGAGAGCTATTAAGTTAGGGAACTATGGAAGAAACCCAGTTTTACCTGGGGCATTTTGAGGTGATTAGTCCAGAAAAACATTATATAAAAAGTGATATTTGATATTTTTGGAAAGATGACAAGAGGTGGGTCAGATGCTTAAAAGAAAGGCACACCCAGACAAAAATAATACAATAGCTAAAGCATAATGACCCCAAGAAACAGCTAGCCATGTTTAGAGTCACTATTAACAACTCAATAGGGTTGGGGTGTAGAATTTCAGTATAGATACAGCAAGAGAAAATGTCAGAGAGGTAGGCAGAAGTTAAATTTTGTGGACTAGAATTCTTTCTTAAACGGTTTGAGTTACATCCTGAAGACAAAGGGATTTGGAGGAAGCAACAACATGAATAAAGCACCAGATTTGTATTAGAGAAAGCTGTTTAAGGAGTAGAACATTAAGAAGGTATTACTGATTTCATGTACGGATTTACTGCAAAGTATAATTTTCCAAAGGCAAAACTGTGAAACTCATGAAAGCAGAAAATGAATATAAGCAAATATTTTGTTCAATAAGTATTGTTAATTAGTGAGGAAAACATTAACATTCGAGAAACTAGTTATTTACAAGCAACTTAAACAATGAATGTTAGGTTAAAATTTTTGGATTAATTTTTGGTTAATGCTCAAAAAGGCAATCAACTACAACCTTTGAGCTTTTTGTTCCATCAAATGGAACTCATTTGCATTTCTACTGGGCAAAAATCAACAAGCTAACATTTAACTTTACTAAATCTGAGACCTTTAATCAACAGCATACAGTGAATTGAAAAGTATATTTCCCTAAACTTTGTGTGAGTCCATGTTCCTATATGAAAATACATTCTATCCACCTTCTTGCCCTATTTCCAACTTTTGGATAATTTTTTCTTATTTAGGGAAACTATATTATCAGTATTTTAGTATGTATTATCCCTTCCACTAAGCTTGTGTACCATGTAATTAAACAATTTAAAATATGCATACATAAATGCTACTATACCCTATCATATTGTATAACTCATTTTGAAATTTCAAGCTAAATATACCACTTGAGATAATTTCTCTAAGAAAATTTATGAACAGCATTAAGTGGTGGACTCTCTTTAACATTTTTGAAACCTGTTTTAGGTATATCTGTTTTGCCCAGCACAGTCATCTATTGTACTTTTTAAAAGGTAACTCTTTGTTCTTCCATCATATAATCAATTAGCTCACTATGCAAGTTTTCCTCCGGATAAATTGCAATCCTGGGCTTCTGAGGCCAATGTTCAAAAAGAGAAGCAGGTGGGACTTAGGCATGGCTATTCCATCACTGACATTGTTCTGCTCATCAGTAACTCTTAGATTATACTGAAGGAAACAAAGCATTTGTGACTTTTATTGGGTTTCCCTTGAATGTGGACTCTGTGGTCAAGAATCCAGTATGTGCCATGTTGAATAAACATGCTAGTATCCCTGCCTGTGGATGCTCATCCTGAATTTGTTTCAAAAAAAACCCAATTCTGTGAAATCAGCATCTTAACAATGTCTTACAGGATAACAACAATATTTTTTACAGGAAAAACTAAACACTTGATACCCTTCATTCACTCCCACATTCCTCAGTAGGGAATATGAGGATAAGTAACAATTTGCTTTATATACTGATATGGTTTTATTACTACAAGTTCACTAGGTGCCCTTGGTGCAAAATATGAAAAGTCCATTAAATACCATACGAAGAAAGTCCAGAGATCAACTAGTCTGAACCCTATGTGATTGTATTTTGGGCAAATGTCTCTCAATAGTTAACTGCTTTATATCTAAAGACCTGGTGCAACAAGTCAATAAACTCGTCTTCCTAGTTGTTTATTTTATAACTAATCTGTCTTGGAGAATGGACTTGTGTTACATAGTTGAAAGTTAATTTCATTCACTCATGCAACAAATATTTATCGAATTTTTCTAAGTTCCAGGAAACTGACAATCAAAAGCCCATGCTTTCAACCATCTTACATGGAAGTGGGAAAAGTCAGATGATAAGTAAATACATACATGCATAAATAAAAAAGAAAATTTCCTGTAGTGGCAAGTTCTTTGCAGAGAAATAAAAGAGATTTGTGTAACAGTGATTAAGCAGCTCTCTAGGTTAAGAGCTCAGGCTAAGATTTCTCTAAGGAAGAAACAGTTAACACGAAGTTGAGTGACAAAAGAAAGCTCGCCATGAGATGATAAAGAGGAAAAGCACACAAGTCCAAGGGAAGAGAAAAGGCAGAGAGGAGAATGGATGTGCCCGTTTTAAAAACTAGAATACCAGTCTGCATGGAACACAGGGGCAAAGGAAAGAGGAGCCTGAGATGCTATGGGTCATAAATGCTACAGGGAGATTTTGGTTAATAGCTAAAATGAGCACTCTATGTCATGCCATTTGAGAACTTAATTTGCCCATTTCTGTTATATTAAGTTCCAAATTTATTCATGAAAAAAATCATGAAGCTGCTTATGATAGTATATTTCTGCAGAGAAGTTGGTCTACCTTTTATCTAAGCAAGTATTATCCAATGACTCCATTTTGGTCAAAGGGACAATAGTATTGCTAGTTCCTGTTGCAAGAGTCATTGAGAGAAATAGTCCTTATAGGAGCTTGATTGAAGGATGTGGTTTCTATCATTCTATACAAAAAAATGTGATTGGACCCAACCTTTTTTTTCAGAGCTGAGCACCCGATCTTCATCCTACACCTTACCATTTTACTTCCTATTATCAATTTGTATATGTTTCAATTTCATTGATCCAAAATTGAAGGTCATTATAAAAATACCTCTGGTGGATAACCTGTTGAGAAGTGCTTTACTGTCTTGTTCTTGACAGTGTCAGACAGACAAGTTAGTGGAGGGAGGACCAAGCTGAGGAAAAACTCCATCCCAGGCCTTGCTATGTGAACCATTTGCCCCACAAAAGAAATAAGAAGTTAATATCCAGAGATGGAGAAAGAATAGAATTGACCCTTTGAGGGAACAGTTCTGAACTCAGTAAGATGGCTCTCCTGAGACTGGGAGGGAAAAGGAGGGTGGGGCTATGGATTATTCAGTGTTCTGGGCTGCAAGAAACAAACACAACTCTAGTTAATTGAAGCAAGGGGAAACTTTGAAACAACTGTGAGGGCTCACAGCATTTATAAGAAGTTTGCAGAGCAGGCTTGAGATCAATAGGAAACAAGAAAGATCCAGAAAAACAAGAGGCAAAAAGAAGGGAGTAACAGCGACTGTGCCATAACAGAAACTACGCGTCGGGAGGCAACTGCTGGTCCTCCCGATGCGGCTGGATCTCCTCAGCTGCAATGAGAATGCTTCATGCTTTTGTGTGTGATTCCTGTTATGTGAAGATCACGTGCACTGTGTTGTGCTCAGATGCAAATAATACCAACTGATTTACAAAGGTAGGTAGTAGAAGTCACGTAAGCTCCAAAGTGAAAAGAACATCAATAAATATGAATCTATTTGCTGCGATTTCATGGGCCACCAAAAAAACACTCTTATCCAAAAATACCTATAAGGTAAAATACCTTTACCTACTGTCACCGGTAAAGCCCATTAACAATTCCTGGGAAATAAAAATAGAATCTGGATAATAAAGTCTAACTATTTTTCTCCTTTGTGCTTAGTTTAGTTTCACTTGCTCCCGGGATACCACATACAGAGGCCTTGCACCCGACACTGCAGACCAGAGTTCCTAGTGTGAAACTGCCTGACCCTTCAGCTGGGCCTGCCCTGTGCCGAAATGTTGCACCCGGCACCTGGATCTGGAGTGCTGGAAGCAGCACAGGTGCACCCAACCCGCAAGAACCCTGCTCCCCACGCCGCTGACAAGAACCCTATGAAGCAGCACCCACCCATGGCCTTTTGGGGGGAGTGTGTACTCTGGTGACAGTGGCCAATGGGTCTGGCCTTGACTTCAAGCTATTACAAAAGTCCGTTGAGTCACTGGCCAACATGGTCCTGGGTAAGGGAATTGCCCTAGATTATCTGTCAACTGACCAGGGCGGGGCCTGTGCACTGGCCAATACGTCGTGCTGTTTTTATGTTGATGCAAGTAGCCCAACTGAAGAAAGTGTAGACAGACTACTCGAAAAAGCCGCCTGACTGGCAGAAACCAGTCGGCCTCATTTGGCCAAACAAACGTGGACTGAGCCGAGCAAAACAGGCCCTTCCTAGCGTCACTCAGTTTGCACCTTTCCTGGGCCCCTTAAGGACCATTATTCTCTTGCTAATACTTGAACCATGCATCCTAAATTGTCTCCAGCCGGTTAGAATCTATAAAACTCCAAGTGGTGGTCGCTCAGGGACAGGACCATTTAGGGCCAAGCCCTGGTGACGATCAAACATACTTAAAGGCAGCTGCAGAGAAGTTTTCTGCTCCTCTTCCCAAGGTCTGGCGCCCAAACTCAGCAGGGAGCAGTCCCAGAAGACGGACTGTCACCCCTCAGCACCCCTCAAGAATGACGAGCGGGACAAAAGACAGGAGGGATGTGTCACCGGCAAAGCCCATTAACAATTCCTGGAGAATAAAATTAGAATCTGGGTAATGAAATAAAGTCTAACCTTTTTATTTCTTTTCCTTTGTGCTTCGTCTAGTTTCGCTTGCTCACAGGTGGCTGCATGCAGAGGCCTCGCGCGCAGCGCTTCAGATCGTGAAAAGGCAGCACCGGCACTTCAAGATGGCGGCGGCGAGCTGCCTGCGGAGACTCTGCGCGGGATCTTAGATCCCGCGAGCTCTGAGATCGGGAGCGTGAGCAGCACAACCCCGCCCCGCACTCCAGAACCCCGCCTCCTCCCCTCTGAGGAGATCCCTGTGAAGCAGCCCCGCCTACCGCCTTCCAGAGAGAGCGTTCGGAGTAGAGAGCTGGAGCTTGTATCTCTCCATTCTTTGACGAAAGAATGAAGCTTTCCTTTGCTTTTTTTTGGTTTTAAATCTTCATTGGAGTATAGCTGATTTACAATGTTGTGTTAATTTCAGGTATATAGCAAAGTGAATCTGTTTCGTTTGCTTCTGAACTGAGCTAGGTCTCATTCCATCGATGTGGGCAACACTGCGCAGAAAAAATCTTATTGGGGACCATCGACTCGGGAGGGTAGGTAACACTAGCTAATATGAGATATTAGATGCATAGTAATTGGCATAGTCCTAGGTAATAATAATCATACATTCTATATTACCGATTATTATTATTAATCATTTTATAAAATTACTGGATATTCATTTTAGACAAACTTCTTTTTGTTTTATCAGAGTGATGCAAAGATATGTAAGTAATCCAATGGTACAAAAATCTATAATTAAAAACTATAGTCTGAGGCCTTTTTTTTTACATTTTTGTATAAAGAAATAAAACTAATACAGTCTCACACTCATTATAAAGAATGTAAGCAATTCAGAATCCTAGCACTTAAAATGACATCGTTCTGATCATCTTTTTCTTCATGCCTACAGAGAGAAGGCAAGATATAGTTTTATATTTTTTTAGAATAAAAAAAATTAGATATTTTTACATAATAAGGATGAAGAAACACTGAAGCAACTGCCAATATTTAAATACATATTTCTTCACCAAAAGATGTATTTCTTAAAAGAGCCTTATAAAATTGAGAAAATTGATTTTGTATTAAGGGGTCATTAGTTTTTAACTATAAATTTCAATTATAGAAAGTTGTGTTGACTTCCCTATATGAAAAACTGGACAATGGCCTAGTATTTTTTGTCAGTTATACTAGAGTTTTGTAGAATCTAAGTTGATAGTATTTGTATATATTGTGCAATAATCGAAATTTCTTCAACATTCCACAATATTCAGTGGTCTACATAAATCTTTTTAACACAGTATTTCTTTTCCTTCTTGTTTTAATTTTTAAATGGTTCCTAGTATTTTTGGATTTTTCTCTAACCAGGTAATTTCTACTAGTAGTGAGAAGAATGTTTTCTTTATAATCAAACTGTAACTTACCAGCTATGGTAATTGGATCACTCATTGTTTCAAGGTTTAGTAGCTATTATTATAATGCATCAGGCATTGAATGTTGCTGGGAAGTGTCTCAGGGCAATGTGTTTTGACTTTTTCTCTTGAAAGATTTCCTTTCTCTCCATGGATGCCCAAAATATTCTTTCTTTATGAACAGACTTTAATAAATCAATTAGACTTAACTTTTGTGTCACATGTTCTATATGGAATTTTTCTAGAACTAGATGTGCTTTTTCATACTGCAGATTAGTTCTTTATTTTAGAGAATGTTGCTCATGTTATATTTCTGAAGACTTTTTGATTTTTGATAAATGTGTTATGTTCTCTATTCTAGGGAAATCAATAATGCTTTAACGGGATCCATTTTGTTTCTTCCATATGATTTTGCTTCTCACTGACAGCTTTAATCTCTTTGTCTTTTTCATATATGTTTGCTGCAGTTATCTGAAATCTTTACTCAATGTTAGTAATTTTAATTTCAGATGTCTGTACATTTCTTGTCACTCTAATATTTTTTCAGCATTTTGGGGGTGTGTCTTGGTCCTAACTTTTTTTTTTTCACATCTTTAGTTTGCCCTTACTTCTCTTTCTGTTTTACCTACATATCTATGTATTTTGTTCTCTTGCATTCATATTCATATTGTTATTTTACAGCACAAAGTATTTCTGGAGAATTTATTTCTATTTCCCATGTTTTTCTTTCTCCAAGCTGGAGTAATTTTTTAACTGTCTTTTACAAAATATATATTTTTCTCTGATCATTTTAAAAAATCTTCCCATTAAAAAAAATCTTGCTCATGGTATTTCTCTGTGCTCTGACATGGTGAGTGAATTCTTCTTTCCCTTGTCCCAGAATTACAGACTAGCTCTCCCTCACCAAGACAAAGTTTGAGGGCCTGACATTTTCCCTCTCCTTTCTTTCCCCTCCATTTTCTAAAAACACAGCCATAGAAGGAGGAAGAGAGCCCAGTCAAGACAGGCTCTGGCATATCTTTTCTCATCTTGTACCATTACTGTGGAAAGACATTTTTGGATTTCAGATTTTAGAACTAGGAAACAGTCAATACTGTCCATTTGTTTATTTTTTTTTCCTGTTTCTGCCCCATAACTCTTTTCACCTCAACTTCATCACAAAAGGTAAAAAAAATAAAAAATAAAAGGAAATATTTACTCAATTTGCTTCACATATTTATAAAAATAAGAATTATTAGTGTTTTGTGAACTTATCAGCATGACTTCTGAGGGATGTAGGTAGATTTAGGGATATTGCTACCCCTCAAAAATGTTTTTCTTTCTTCAAAATCTATGGACTGGCTCTATGAATCCCCTGTTAAATGTTTCTGTGGTAAATACCTTCTTAAACAGTGGACAAATGTTTCCCAATGGAAATTAATTGTTAATGAAAAGAAATAATAAAGGTGACTATGAGACTGGAAAATTGCACAGTACCTTGTTTTATCAAGGGAGCATCTCTTAAAAATCATTTTCCATTGCCAGGATTCAGGGAGTGTTCTTAATTCATCCCTTTGATTTTAATCTGAACCAGTAGTTCTCAACTCTGCCTGCACATTCGAATTACCTGGGGAGCTTTAAAAAAAAAGTGTCTCTACTCAGGCCCAAACCTAAACCAAAGGAAAAGAAAAAATTTCTGTGGTGAGACTCAGGCATTCACATGTGATTCTGATGAACAGTGAGTGTTAGAAGCCACCAGTGCACACCAACATTAAAGCTGTTACTTGATTTGTTAAATATACCTTTGAACATTACTTTTTTCTACCCAACCTAATGTTTTATTAAACATTAATAACTTTCCATTACTAACATATAAGCTTTTCTTCTAAGAGACGAAAAAATACATATTACGTAAGCCTAGCAGAACTTCTAAGTAAAGCTAATATTATGTGGCAGAACTAACAATTCTTTCATCGACTGAACATGTTCTATTGCACTTTTCATATATAGTTATGCCGTTAGCTATCTAATGTCATATACTATTCAGAATGTTACAACTGGGAGCCACTGGTATTGGTCTCCCATCTCACCAAAATCAAATCAATGTTATGTGAGAATATCTATGAAGCAAACTGTTAAGCAAGATGTTAAAGTCCTTACTCCACCAATTCTTTTTTAAAAAATCTAGTAAATCAGTCTGTATTTAATAGATTCCACTAATATTTTTTTTCTGTTAGCCTTTTACCTAATAAAAAAAGAGAAAGAAAAACCTTTGATGTGCTTCACAGAGTATCTATCAATGCAATATTTTACTGCACAGTTTAAATCAGAATATTGTGCACTGAAGCAATTTAAAATTTCAGTAGGGAACATATTCTATTAGTCACTTCTGTTGTATCACTTGGACCTTGGAAATTGTGTAACAAAATGATCTAATGTAGGTTCACCCCAAGAGATTTACTGATGAACAAGGATGTAGTAATAAGTAATAGAACAAGCTGAACACTGTGGTCAAAAGTTTATGTTTGTCATCTGAAGAGTAATAAATGATTGTATTTGCTGTTTGGATCAATGGCCAGTACATTTCCTATTCTAAGTTATACTTCCAAACATCCCTTTCCAGATAGCCCAATTTAAGGGCTAAAATTTTAAACCAGAGCATTCATAAAACACACAGCTGGGAGTAAACCAGTGAAATATCATAGTTTAGCTCTGTGAGACTGCTCAGAATCACAATTTCAAATTTATTAAGGGATTTTGACAATTATATTTTGTGAATCCTATAGACTTACATACCATTTCTGAAATGGAAAGTAAAGAATTTGCTTCATGACATTTGTTTCATGAATTCCCTAGATGTTAGTAGCTGTTCCAGTATTGAAATCTCTTCCTGAGATTTTATAGCTCTCCAATCACTGGTAAGGCCAGTCTTACCCAGAACTAGATCTTGGATGAGATACTTATTCATAGTTCAGTACTGGATAACTTACTTTTTTTTTTTTTTTTTTTTTTGCGGTACGCAGCCCTCTTACTGCTGTGGCCTCTCCCGCTGCGGAGCGACGCGCAGGCTCAGCGGCCATGGCTCACGGGCCCAGCCGCTCCGGGCACGTGGGATCTTCCCAGACCGGCGGACGAACCCGTGTCCCCTGCTTCAGCAGGCGGACTCTCAACCACTGCGCCACCAGGGAAGCCCAACTTACTTCTTCTTTTGAGCCTCAGTGACCCTATCTGTACAATTATAAAGATAAAACTACCTTCTTCACAGGTGTGTTTTAGGTACCTACGTTTAAGTTAATGTTTATATGTGTGGAAGATATTATCTGTCATATAGCAGTTGCAGAGTACCTTAATAAATTTAAAGTAACAACATTATTATTAATAATAATAATTACAATGATATTGTTCTCAGAAGCCACCAGCCTTAGAGTTCAAGGTCATTCTAATCACTTCCAAATTGGTCTGCTGGAAAAAGAACTTCATAGCTAAAAAGGGAACTTACTTATTTAGAAAGTAGGCATGGTTTTGTGAAATGTTACATTCAAACAAGTACAGCATTTGAAATTTTGTCTGGTTATACTTCTTGTTGGGATCCTACATTTACTTCCATTTGCTTTTCACCATTTCATATGGTTGGTTCAGAAAATTCTTACCTTTGTAGATCAAGTTTAGGAAGAAAATAAGCCAATATTTTGATTGTGGTTAATTTTAGTATGGATTCCTTTGCCATCTGCTATAAAAGTCCCTGAGTAGACTCCATGATTTAAAAATATTGCTGTCATAAAGTCTTCCAAAATATCTGAGTAAAATAAGCCAATATTGATCTTGTTCTGCAGGAATCTAAAGTTTATCTGAACAGAAAATCTCATTAAAGCTTTAGCAGCTGCCCTTTGCTGCTATTGTTATTTTAAAATGTCTTTTGTACAATACTTTTCTTCCTGATTAAATGGCCTCAAGTGTGGAGGAATCAATGCAGTTATCTGAGACATTTGGTAAATAAAAATTATTGTGTGGCAACAAAATGAACCTCATTGCCATACTTTTAGTGACTGGCAGGAAGGAATCTTTAATTTGTACTAAAGCATCAGAAAACCTCTAAAATACAAACTGTACTTAGGTTCTTTTTTTTTTGTTTCGAAGTGGCAATTTTTCTGTTCTAACTGTGTATATATTTTTCTGCTCAATATAAATTCATTTAATGGCCATGAAGCATATTCAAAGTAAAGACAATAAATTTTGATGATTGGAACTTATTTTAAGAAATCATATAAGCCTAACTTTTTGTGCCAAATGTGCTTTTAAGAGATCTATTATTATAAGAAATAACCAAAGCCCCAAGCAGCTACAGAGGCTTAATTAATTTCTTTCCTTAATGGATATAACTGGAATTATAGTCCTCTATGCATTCAAATACTGTCTTTAACTGTCATAGTTAAGACTATTTAGCTTTTTTTTTTTAATTTTCAGGATATAAGGTAGCCCTCAGGAATAACTCATTTGAAAGAGAGACCCTATTTGAGAGCCCAAAGGAACAGCTTACCATATGGGGTTAGGTTAGGAGGAGGCTTAGGTCTTTCTTGAGCTTGGGGCTACTGTTAAAAACAAACAAATAAAATAAAACAAACAAACAAACAAAAAGACATTATAACCATACCTGTCCAGGCAGAGCAACAATTCATCCACACTGAGTAAATACCAGAAAGCATCACCTGGGACCTCACAGAGGCAGCTATGGATATGCCAACACCTGCTGGGTGCCAGGTGGACAGGATGCTCTGCAACCCAGCAGCTCCCATCACTTGGTGCTCTGGAGCTGCACATGCAGCAATCACTGTCATGTGATGAGGCACTCAGGAAGTGACAAGGGAATGACTGTCAATGTTTCTGCCTTTCTAGAGTATATGTTCTTTGGATTAGGGATTGCTTATTATAAATATTTATATCCACAGAACCTGTGTCAGTAGACATATAACTTCATTAATCTATTTAATAACTGAGTATTAATCATGAATGAGCATTTTGTTGCAGGCAAAAACGGACATTTGTGTGTTGTGTGTATGCATGTGTATACATGCTTGTGTATGTATGTTTACATGTAGGCTCCTACATAAGACAGACAGACAAAACGACTGACCAAGTGATTGAAAAAATCAAGTTCATACTTGTAGACTTGCTTGTTCTTATTTTGAACCATTCTTTCATATAATTTTCTTCAGAACAATATATAAGACCTTATCAGTGGAAAGCAAATGTGAAAAATGTCACTAAGACGTTTTTTGAACTGTTATAAAGCAGTAGTCTTCAAAATTCGGAACATAAACACCCAAAGATACACAAAGATTTTCTAGCAGGTATGTGAGCAGGACATAGATTCTAAAAAAAAAAATCAATTTCTGGATGCTTAACTTTTTTTTTTAACATCTTTATTGGAGTATAATTGCTTTACAATGGTGTGTTAGTTTCTGCTTTATAACAAATTGAATCAGTTATACATATACATATGTCCCCATATCTCTTCCCTCTTGCGTCTCCCTCCCTCCCACCCTCACTATCCCACCCCTCTAGGTGGTCACAAAGCACCGAGCTGATCTTCCTGTGCTATGCGGCTGCTTCCCACTAGCTATCTATTTTACATTTTGTAGTGTATATATGTCCATGCCACTCTCTCAGTTTGTCACAGCTTACCCTTCCCCCTCCCCATGTCCTCAAGTCCATTCTCTAGTAGGTCTGTGTCTTTATTGCCATCTTACCCATAGGTTCTTCATGACATATTTTTTTCTTGGATTCCATATATATGTGTTAGCATACGGTATTTGTTTTTCTCTGACTTACTTCACTCTGTATGACAGACTCTAGGTCCATCCACCTCACTACAAATAACTCAATTTTGTTTCTTTTTATGGCTGAGTAATATTCCATTGTATATATGTGCCACATCTTCTTTATCCATTCATCTGTTGATGGACACTTAGGTTGCTTCCATGTCCTGGCTATTGTAAATAGAGCTGCAATGAACATTTTGGTACATGACTCTCTTTGAATTATGGTTTTCTCAGGGTATATGCCCAGTAGTGGGATTGCTGGGCCGGACCCTTAACTTTAATATGTGTCCTTTCCAGAAATCAATCTGCCAGAGAAAATCTATGATTTGCCAAATTTTTTCACTTCCCCTTTCAAAATTACCCTTTACCACTATACAAAGGAAAAGGGTACATCTCAGCCACCCCACATAATGTGGTACATTGCCACAGGATGAAAATTCATGTAGACACTAAAGGAGTATTCTAGATACACTGCTTTTTTAGGGAGCACCATGAGGGCAAAATAAAGAGAAAGATGTTGAAGGGAAGCACCTTATCTCATCCAGGTGACAAAGTGAGGGTATGGCTTTCTATACACTTGATCTAACCTGTTTATCTTAGAATTAAGTAGAGATTTCTGTCATGGTAATAAAAAATTGATTATATTTAAATTAATAAAATGATGGCAGATGTTTTCATGGAAATTCAGTCTGATTTTAGCTAAGAACTACCTTTGCTGTTTAGGTTATATGATGACTTTTTCCCAAATTTGAAAAGACTAAATCTGAAGCTTTATGGTTTTGATGACAAACATAGTGAAAGCCCACCCTACCATTATAAGTGAAGTTCAAATATTTAAGTTGCACTAAATGCAGAGTTGAATTATTGCAAGCTTAACTAAGTGACCAGAGTGAAGCTACTCTGAAGGATGGAAACCAATAGCATTCTATCTGAGTTGGTGGTAGCGGTGGGTGTCATTGTCTGTTTAAAGGAGGATACAATCAACAAAATGTCAGAACATTTTACAGTGTATAAAATTATGATAATAAATTATTGACAAGTTTAAAATGTGCAAGGGTATACAGAGTTTTTTTCAAAATTCTTTTAGTACATATAAAATGAAAAAGTTTGAATATCACAGCATTGTGTGCAGGCTGGTTTCTAACTTTATTCTTAATTTGTATGATAGTCTTGTGAGCAGTTATAATTGCATGGAAATTCTTGATTTAAGTAAAACATGACCTTCACCTCCTCCTTTCCATTCCTCTCCACCTTTTAGAATTAAAGTAAGTAGGGAGTAAGGTAGGGAGATTTAAAAGATGATCTCTAAGTTTCAAAATGTTGGACAGAGCACATCAGTTGGCCTACCTACTCCTCTGACTCCATTAATTCATTTACATCCTATATAATTATTTATATAGTAGGTTTTAAGTCTACCATCTTGCTGTTTGCTTTCTAGTTGCCACATTTTCCCCCCTTCCTTTATTCTCCCTTTCATGTCTTCTTTTGGAGTAAAATTTTTTTTCATATACTAATTTAATACCACTATTGGCATTTTAGCCATACTTCTTTGTGTAACTATTTAAATAGTTGCTTTAGGGTAGGGTTTCTCAACATAAGCACTATTGACATCTAAGACTGGATAATTCTGTATTATGAGGGGCTGTCCTGCATATTGTAGTATATTTAGAAGCATCCTTGGCCTCTACCCTCTAGATGTCAGTAGCACTGCTTTTTCAGAAAACAAATATTATTTCCAGATATTCCTACAAGTCCTATGAGGGAAAAAATTTACAACTTGTTTAGAACTAGTCGTCTACAGGGTACAAAATGTAATGACAAGTTGTCACCATCAACTCAAAGATAATATTATACCACCTGTATTGACTACATTGATCTCTATAAGAACTCTATGAAATAAATATGATCTTTATCCCCATTCTCAAGATGAGTAAAGCAAGCACTGAGAGGTTCAATAATTTGCCCAAAGTTACAAAGCTAGAATCACTGTAAAGTTTTGATTCTTATAAAAATAACATACTTTTATTTTTAAATTTTCTATTCTCTTGAATTTCTTATAATTTAAGAATCTGTGAAGTAATTCCCCAACTCCACTTTTTATTGTTTTTACAATTAACACCTTATTAACTGTGGACAGGTGTTTCCCAATGGGGGATTGAGTTCCAACCAGGTGTTAATGAAAAGAAACCAGAAAGTTAGGTTAATAGAACATGGGGAATTTGCCATGTATCTAAAATAGGAATGTAAATTAGCTTGTTCTATCGAAGGAGAGATGTATTTTCTTTCAAAATCACTTCTTGCTTTCTGCCAAATTTCAGGAACCTTTAGAAATTCTTTGATTTTGACTTTAGTTAAGGTAACATAAAAATCTGCTGATTTGATTTACATAAACATAGCCTTGATCATTGATCTTGTATCAAAATGAATGCTTTGTAAACCCTCTTTGAATATACAATGCTAAATAATATATTTTATAATAAAAAAAGAGAATGGGAGTAACAATGGAGGCTGAAGTAACACATATTATTAATGTTTTGTGACAGAACTAACAACTTTTTCATGGGATAAACATGTTCTTTCAATCCTTTGCTATATGCAGTCATGGCATTATGTAATATACTATGACCTTCAGTGAAACCAAGTTCTTATAACATTCAAGATTTTATAAATAAGTTGTATTGGAATTTGATTTGTCCAAGTACAATTATATATGTTAAGGGAAAATTGTTAGGTGTCTTTTCACAAAGATGATTACAGCAAGTAGGTAGAATATTTCTCAGAAACCAATGTTGATCAATTTAGATATAATGGCCAGAATATCTGATTTAAAATGGAAATAATAGGACATGGAAGCAACCTAAGTGTCCATTGACAGATGAATGGATAAATAAGATGTGGCACATATATACAATGGAATATTACTCAGTCATGAAACAAATTGAGTTATTTGTAGTGAGGTGGATGGACCTAGAGTCTGTCATACAGAGTGAAGTAAGTCAGAAAGAGAAAAACAAGTACCATATGCTAACACATATATATGGAATCTAAAAAAAAAAAAAAAATGGTTCTGAAGAACCTAGGGGCAGGACAGGAATAAAGACGCAGACGTAGAGAATGGACTTGAGGACACGGGGAGGGGGAAGTTTAAGCTGGGATGAACTGAGAGAGTGGCATGGACATATATACGCTACCAAATGTAAAATAGATAGCTAGTGGGAAGCAGCCACATAGCACAGGGAGGTCAGCTCAGTGCTTTGTGTCCACCTAGAGGGGTGGGATAGGGTGGGTGGGAGGGAGACACAAGAGGGGGGGAATATGGGGATATATGTATATGTATAGCTGATTCACTTTGTTATACAGCAGAAACTAACACAACAATGTAAAGCAATTATACTCCAATGAAGATGTTAAAAAAAAATTGGAAATAATAAGATAGCATTTTATGCCTCTATGCTTAATAAACATGAAAAATATCTACCAATTCTAGAGAGGATAAAGTGAGTTGTGTACTTCTATATACATCTGGTGGAAAATAAATTGGTAAAATACACCAAGGGATGTATAGGGTATGACAGTGAAGAAAAGGAAGGGCATGGTAATGCCTTAATATGTATCAAGAGATAAAATCACACATGGATGTATTTTATACATCCATGAATGTATGCTACTAAAGTAATCACAGATGTTACCAAGTTTATATTTTAATGTAAATGGTGGGGTCAGTACTGTAAAAGTGAAGGGAGAGGTATTTGCAATTTAAAGTACGGTGGTCGTGGTAGATCTCACTGAAAAGATAACATTCAAGTGAAGACCTGAATGAAGTAAATATTTTTTCAGAACGCTCAGACTTTTAATCCATTTGAAATATGAAAAGACCAGGAAGTAAGATTCTTTTTCTCTCCTCAAAAATGGATGGACAATACTGTTAAACTCCAAATTAAATTTCATCCATTGTGTTGCTCTGCCAACATTATCATATACTAAATACACATATATTCATGAGCCTATTTCTGGGATTCTTTCATAATGTCATCGATGTATTATTTTATCTATTGCTGACTTAATAACACATGGTGTTAATTATAATATGTAATTTTTAATTTACATGTAAATGTGATTTATAACTTACAGATTTGTATTATAATGTACAGTATAATTATATTTTGAGGCCTGATAAGTTGTCTCCTTCTTTATGTGCTTTTGCTTACATATGGCTTGGTTTAGGTTTATACTTCCCTATGCTTATCAGAAATATCTGTGTTAGGAATAACCTTTGTTAGGAATATTCTGTAAGCATGGAGATTTTTATTATACTGAACTTATAGATGATTTGGGGAGAATTGACGTCTTGTACTTCAAATATATGATATACCACTCCATTTAATCTGATTTTCTTTAATGTTAGTATCTTCATCAAAGTTTTATTCATTTATTTTTAGGTTTATTCTTTGCTAGTTTAAAAATTTTTTGCTATTATAAATGCAGTCTTTTCTATTATTTCTTAATTCATTATTGCAGGTTTATTACTTATGTATACTGACACGTGTCCAGCCATGTTGCTAAAACCTCTTCTTAGTTATAATAATTTGTCAATTAGTTTATTTTCAGTTCTCTGGAGAGACATTTTTGTTGCCCATAAATAATGATAGCTTTCTCTGTCTTTTCCTTCTTTTGAAATATTTTAGGACTGACTAGAAACTCTATAACAATGTAGAATTTTGTGCTGTTCTTGATTTAATGGGAATATTTATACTGTCTAACTGTTATGTATGATAATGGCTGTGTTTATAGTTGAATGTTCTTATCACATAAAAGAAATGCCCATTTATACATGGTTTATTAAGATATTTTACCAAAAATGTGTGTAGAATTTCATCAAATGTTTTTCCTGAAATTGTGTTCATTTTGTAATTCTGATCTGTTAATGTAAAGAAAATGAATAGATTTTTAAAGTGTTGCACAATCTTTTAATTCCTAGTTGGTTGTGATTTCTTTTTATTCAATGCTGGATAAATTTGTTAATACTTACAAAAAACCTTTTTGCTTTCATATTTACAAGATTTTCCCCCTGTTTTTTCCTAGTAGTAAAATACATTAATCTCTTTAAAATGAATTCAGTCATTTTTCAGCTTTTCAATAGTCTATAATTTTATAATTTAAGAAATATCTACTTCTTGAAAGTTCATTATAACTTATCAGTGCAGTTATCCAGGGCTGCTGTCTAATTTTGAAATTAAATATCAATTTTTAAATGTATGGTTATTGATAATTCCAGGTTTTCTAACTGGGATGTATTTGCTAATTATATTTTTTTCTGTAAGTTGATCCAATTTACCTTGTTTTCAAAGGTATTGTTTTAAATATATATACATTTAAAATATATATATGTATGTATATATATATATGTGTGTGTGTGTGCATATATATATATATATATATATATATACAGCTGATCCTTGAACAACTCTGGGGTCAGGCACCCAGTTGAAAATCCAAGTATAACTTATAGTCAGCCCTCTGTATGGGCAGTTTATCCATATCCTCAGTTCCTCCATATATGTGGTTCTGCATCCCTGGATTCAGCCAATCATGGATTGTGTAGTACTACAGTATTTACTATTGAAAAAATATCCACATTTAAGTGGACCCATGCAGTTCATGTTGTTCAAGAATCAATTGTATATTCATAAATTTTAATTTCATCTGTATCTCTAAGTCAACTCAATTCTCAGATTTTGTATATGGCTTATTTGAGCATTCTGACCTTTATTTTTTTTCCATATTTGCAAAAATGTTGCCTACTTTGATAATATTTTGGTCTTTTGGAATAATCAGATTTGGAATTGATCAACTGTATTACTATGTTCACTTTAAAAAATGATGTCTGCTTTATTAACTTCTTTTAGTTATTAGAGAAATTCAAAGAGATGAAAAGAGAGATCCTGGCGAGAGATATAGGATTCAGGTGGTTCACAGAACAAAAAGAAATTGCCTAAGTCTCAAAGAGAGTCATAGGGACCAGACATTCCTATGTCAACTCATAATGAAACATGAGTAAAGTGATTAATAAAAGCCAAGATTCATGTTTCATCCAGTAGGCACTAGGGAGTTGGAACCAATGGTTTTTGGCCACTGACCATCCTGTTTGGTCAGTTGTCTCTCATGCCTATGCCACAAGGATCTGATCGTTATTTGCATTATCACTCCCACTCACAGAACTGACAGTGAAAACTGGGGTATAATAAGGCAGTATAATGAATGTAGGAATTACATTTTTAAATCATAAAAAAAATTAAGTTTAAATATATTCAAATGTATGTCTTGTAACTTTCACTTAATCTGAGCACAGGCTTGTGAGTGGGTCTTTGATGTCTCCAGAAAAGTAAACTATGTGACTCCATTACTGTATTGAAAATATTTCTCCAAAGTTTTAATTCCCTATCATTTCTCCTCCATTTGTCTGAAGATGCTATTCAGAATTTTAAATAATTCATTTACATAAGAATCCTTTTCATAGCTCCAGACAGTGTGAATATTTTTATGCAGATTAAAAGTGTACTCATATGAAAATTTTAGGGTGAAGAAAACCCAGAAAACAGCAACAAAAAAAACAATTCCCAGAAGCCAAAATCAGATTATAGAACTAATCAGCTGCAGTGAATTCATATGTGCTACAACTGCTGCAGAAATGTGAAAACGTCATCAGGTAAAATCCAATTTAGATAAAATGTTCTACTGTCTGTTTATTATTTATATTTATTCTGGGATAGGAATTTAATATTTTACATATCTCACAAAATTATTATGCACTGTATAAAACTTCAAAGATCAGATTGCCCAAAGATCATCATATAAAAATATGGATTATCAAGTATAGAAAAATGCAAGATGATTTCCCTCCTGCCTGATGTTCCACTAGCCAGATATAAGAAAACAGTATAATGAATTTGAAAACAAGAAGCTAACATATTCTACTCCCTTAAGCACTTTACATTTTCTAATGAAAGAAACATCTCCTGCTGAGTTTCTTGTCAGAAAATCCAATAAAGTTTTTATTAAAATGAACAGTCACAGAAAAGGAAAGTTTAAAGTAAATTCTCTGTGTGGTTTAATAGACCTTTTCCTCATAAACAGCACTTAAGTCCTTCATTAAAAAGATCAATAAGACACTCAAAGGTATAGTTTAGTGCAGCAGCCATTAATTAGGTTTTGAAGAATATTGTATGGCTGGAAGAAATCATCAATATAAAAGCAAAATGAAAACAGATGTCACTTGAAAATAACTAAAATGAAGGTTTCGGGCTTCCCTGGTGGCGCAGTGGTTGAGAGTCCGCCTGCCGATACAGGGGACACAGGTTCGTGCCCCGGTCCAGGAAGATCCCACATGCTGCGGAGCGGCTGGGCCTGTGAGCCATGGCTGCTGAGCCTGCGCGTCCAGAGCCTGTGCACCACAACGGGAGAGGCCACAACAGTGAGAGGCCCGCGTACTGGAAAAAAAAAAAAAAAAGAAGGTTTCATTATGCACTTAAAGCACATAAGACTTTGGACTGAATATATAGGACCAATAAATTATCAAGCAACCATGTATGAAAGACTCCTTCAGATACTGTTTAGCAAGGAACTATTTTTTGATTAACTAGTGAAGACTCTTCCACTTTGAGAAACATTAAGAACCAACACAGATTTTGAACAAACCAAATATTGTTAGTATGAAGCAGAAGGATCATGTCTTCGACTGATGCAATGAATTCAAAGCCCCAATTCACACCATCCTATAGGTAAGAATTTGGAGAATACTTTCACTTACTCTTTTGAGAAAAACAAAAGAACTCTGTAACTGTACACAAAACTATTAGCAATGATTAGCATTTTGCCTGAAAAATAAATATGAAACAGGGAAACTAGTGATAAACAAACATGCACATTTTACTTTTTTTTTTTTTATGCGGTACGCGGGCCTCTCACTGTTGTGGCCTCTCCCGTTGCGGAGCACAGGCTCCGGACGCGCAGGCTCAGCGGCCATGGCTCACAGGCCTAGCCACTCCGCGGCATGTGGGATCTTCCCAGACGGGGGCATGAACCCGTGTCCCCTGCATCGGCAGGCGGACTCTCAACCACTGTGCCACCAGGGAAGCCCTACTTCTTTATTTTTTATACAGCGGGTACTTCTTTCTTTTATTAATGTTGGGGATTTTTCAATAAAAAATATAATCTTTCAGTTAATTGTTATTTTGTATATTATAATTTTAACAATATACAAGCATTTTATATGAGGTCTGGGGGAAAGAAGGATGAGTATGTTCTTAAATAATCTTTATACATGACTTACCATATAATTAGATTTTTTAATTTAGGCTTTGGGTTTTGAATTTTAAACATTTACCCAAAGTAAAATATATACCTCATATACCTGCAATGGGACCATGTCTCACACTTCCCTGTTCCTAAAGTGTTTCATAAAATGTCCTGACATGAGCATTACTGGGTATGGTGATCATACCTTAAACTGATTAAATGTTGACACGGTCTCTTTTTTGATATAGTCTCCTGTAATAACTTTCTTAAAACTAAGGGAAGATACACAGATAATATCAACAGAATGTGAACCTCACAGTCACAAAAGAACACAGTGAGAAATCAGTAGCTCTTCCCTTTTCACAGAAGAGAATCAATTATTTTGTCTTAAGAGCTATGAATCTAAGATATGTTCAGTGCACACCCGGACCATTTCCCATGCTTGCCCCTCCTTCTGCCTTAGCCATGTTTGTATGGCATGATGACTCTCAACTGCAGGCAAAGAACCAAAAACCCCATATTTTCTTCTCCCTCCTCTACATTAAGAGCCTCCTCTTAGAATTTCTTTTGTTTCTTCTTGGCATAGAAGAACTTTTTGACTACAAAGTCCTACTCCTATAGATCTTCTCTTTCTTTAGGAAAGTCAAGGTGAATTTCTTGTTTGATTTAACATACCTGAGCAGAACAGAGTTGAGATTCAACCCTCTGATAAATTGATTGGAAAAACATGGACAGTTAATTGCTGGGAGGAACAGTAGACATTCTCAACCCAGATTCCTTCATTTGTCAAGGAAGAATTCCGAAGTTCAACATTGTTAGAAGGTCTCACAGCTCTTCAGGGCAGAAAGGACTTAGGATCTAGGTGGGATACCAAACTCAGAGCTTTTTACACAGTGCAATTTTATAAAGCAAGTACAGGATTAATGAAAGCACATATTTATAGAAAATTTTAAAGTCTATAACAAATAGGGTCCATGTTTTTGTTTATATTAAATCATTTATTGGTAGATAAAATTCATCCTCAGAGAATTTGATGACTTGGCAAATCTACCCACTTTTCTTCACACCATTTTGGAATTCTCCATGCCACCAATCATAAATTTGAACTCATTTTATTTCAATTTTATTGTGTACAAAGAAATGTCAAAATTCTGAGTCTTGGCTGGGTGAAGATTAAAAGCAAAGGTAGTGAAGCCAAAAGATTAGGCTATTGGTGAACACACAGTACAAGACAAAAGGAGCATATGCTGGAAAACCACCAACTCCCTGTCCTCAACATTGTGGCTAACAAATAATGATTAAATTAAAAGGAAGACAAATCCCCTTGCTACTAGGAAGACAAGCATTACTATCACATCTGTATCCTCAGTAAGTTTTAAAGATTTTATGATGAAAGATTATAACCTGACACATTTAAATGGATCAAAATGTAATTGCATTCAGATTGAAGTGAATTTTTTTTTCCTGTTCTACACAATTGTATTCTTAAAGCTGTTAGCTTTCTAATGAAATCAGTTTGGTAATTAAAATAGAATACTTTGGGCTTCCCTGGTGGTGCAGTGGTTGAGAGTCCGCCTGCCGATGCAGGGGACACGGGTTCGTGCCCTGGTCCGGGAAGATCCCACATGCCGCGGAGCGGCTGGGCCCGTGAGCCATGGCCACTGAGCCTGCGCATCCGGAGCCTGTGCTCCGCAACGGGAGAGGACACAACAGTGAGAGGCCTGCGTAACAAAAAAAACAAAAAAAAAAACAAAAAAAAGAATACTTTTATCATGTTATGGACTGAATGCTTGTGTCCTACCAAAACTTATATGTTGAAACTCTAACCTCCAATGTAATGGTTATCAGAGATGGGGTATTTGAGAAGTAATTGGGGTTGCATGAGGTCATGAAGGTGGGACCTTCATAAGAAGAAAGGTGGGGGGGCCCTTATAAGCGACACCAGAGAACTCCCTCTCTCTCCCTGTATACACAGAAAGTCAGTGAGTACACAGTGGAATGGCAGCCACCTACAAGCCAAGAGAACAGGCCTCATAATGAAACCTACCTTACAGGCACTTTGATTTTGAGCTTCCCAGCCTCCAGAATCCTGAGAAATAAATTTCTGTTGTTTAAGCCACCCAGTCTATGATATTTTGTTATGGCAACCCAAGCTGACTAACACATATTATAACATCAATTGCCAAGAACATATAAAATGTGACTATTCTTGGTTTGCTTCCAGAGAAAACAATTTAAAAAGTAAATTAGCAAGATTTAAATAGTTTTTTTAATCTATATTAATTTTTCCATGTTTAATTTTTCTATTAATTCTGTACTTATATTCACAGTTACAGTTTCTTTAATTTTCCCCTCTCATGTCTTTAGTGAGTCCATATTCAATATTTTCATTATTATGTTGCATAAATTATAATAATTTAAATGAGTAGAGAATTCTGCTGTTCCTTGCAATTTCATTTACTCTTTCAATTGTAAACATATCCCATGTATTAAAATTTTTCCATTGTGATCTTCCATCATGCATTTGGGGTAATTTCACAAGTGCTTTCTATTTAAAACAAACAAGGAAACAGATAGATAGATAATAAATAGGTAAGTAAATAGACTTATTGGAAAGATGATGCCATTTTTTTACACCTGCTAGATTTACATGTACTTTATCTTCTGCTATTTATATTCATATATACTTTAAAATACAGACTAAAGTTTAACACAGTCAGCTTTTTCAGAGGGGGAGGGAATACGCACTAAAAGGAATATTAATTCGCTGGAGATCGGTTCCAAAATTTTAAATGGAACAAGCTATGGATTTCTTCTAATCTGTGTCAACAGAAGGTGAATTTGGAAATATTCATCAATAGTCACTTTTACTTTTCTTTCCACAATTAATATATCTAAATATTTAGAGAAATTCAATAAATTCTAATAATAAATTTCAGATTTTCTGAGTCTTTTACATGAAAACTCACAATACCTTGAGGTCAATTATTGCATTTCCACTTTCTTTTCATTATATAGTGTCCCAGGACAAGAACAGAGTTGTGTTAATCAGTATGGATCTTTCTCCACTTACCATGGGGTTACATTCTGATAAACCCATTATAAGTTGAAAATATTCTAACTCAAAAATGCATTTAAATACACCCAACCTCCTGAACATCATAGCTTACTGAGCCTAACTTTAACTTAAACATGTTCTGAACACTTACATTATCCTACAGTTGGGCAAAATCATCTAACACAAAGCCTTTTCTATAATAAAGTATTGAATATCTCATGTAATTTATTGACTACTGTACCGAAGGTGAAAAACATAATGGTTTCTGGGTACAGAATGGTTGTAAGTGTATCAGTTGTTCACCCTTGTGATTGTGTGACTGACTGGGAGCTGTGGCTGCTGCCTTGCCCAGCATCACGAGTGAGTTCCTACCACATATAGCTAGCCCAGGAAAAGATCAAAATTCAAAACTTAACGTACAGTTTCTACCGAACATGTGTCACTTTCACACCATCATAAAGTCAAAAAATCATAAATTGAAACATCGTATATAGAGGAAAGTCATTGAATTCTGCCTGTTTTAAGTTCTACAGCAGTATTCTCTCTATATGTTATACAACAGTATTCTCTACAACAGTTAGAAACGTACATAACAAAGAATAAGTAAAATTAGTATTGATTTAGCCTTATAATAGAGCTTTGTCTTTTTCATGCAGTAAGTAGCTCATAGTAAGTATTGGTTTGGTGTAGCAAAAACATCGAAACCTAGGGATCTGTGATTCTCTAGACCTTCTTTAGTAGATACAGGATGGCTGACTCAGTTCAAAGATCACAAATAATGTCCTGGCAGGAGGAAATAAAAAGGTGAAGACAAAGACAGGTACCAGCTGAGTTCGTCCTCTTTCCTAGGGGCTTTCATGTAAATAATACTACCTAAGTTCTAATTGTAGTAAATTTACCAGAACTGTGTCTAATACTAGTCATCTCTTGGCATTAATGGAGGTCGAGAAAAATAGTTTTGTAGCTGGGGACTTTGCTGTTACCAATAAAATTGAGATTCTGTCAGTAAAGAAGAGTAGATTGGCAGTTGGAAAAGCAACTCATATCAAGTCTCTTTTCCAACAATGGTGGTATGAAACTAGAAATCTATAACAGGAAGAAAACTGAAAACTATGAATATGTGGAAATTAAACAACACATTCCTGAACAACTAATGGGTCAAAAAAAAATCAAAATGGAAATCAAAAAAATAGATTCAGATAAATGTAATGGAAACACAACATACCAAAACTTACAAGATGCAGAAGAAGCAGTTCCAAGAGGAAAGTTTATAGCAATAAACACTTACATTAAGAAAAAGGAAAGATCTCTAATAAACAACCTAAGTTAACATTTTAACGAACTAAATGTAAATGAGCAAACTAAACCTGACATTAGCAGAAGAAAGGGAATAATTAAGATCAGAGTAGAAATACATGAAGTACAGACAAGAAAAACAATAAAACATATCAATGAAACTAAGAGTTGGTTTTTGAAAAGATTAAAAAAAAATTGACAAACCCACAGGTTAACTAATTCAAAAAGAAAAAAGACTGAAATAAATAAAATACAAAAAGGATTATAAGAAACAATTATGAGCACTCATATGCCAACAAATTGGCTAAGCTAGAAGAAATGGATAATGCCCTAGAAATATATACAGCCATTCTAACAGGTGTAAGGAGGAATTTCTGGTTTATATGCTATTTTCCCAGAATTTGTTATAATTTCCTTACCACTTTTCCAGCCTCTTCAAGGTAATGCTACATGTTCAAGGTTTTTGTTATGGCAGCCTTCTCACTCTGTGGATCAATTTCTGTATCAGATTTTTCTGCATAACAGACCATCCCATAATTTAGTGGCTTATGACAACAGCCATTTATTTGGCTCATGATTTTGTGGACCTGCAATTTGGTCTGGACTCAGCAATTCTTCTGCTAGTATCATCCATATATCTGTAGTCTGCTGTCAATTACCTAAAAGACTCTCCTTTGGAGGGTTTGGATGGGTATCAGCTAAGCCGCTGGATGATTCTTCTGGCCTGGAGAAGACTAGTCTCAACTAGGTTCACATATCCATCAGCTATCGTGTTGGCTATGACTAGCTGACTTATGATGGTTTTGCCTGGGACAGGGGATTTACTCTGTGTAGTATCTTTTACACCAGACGTGTCTACATGGCAATTGTGAAGTACCCAAACCAACAAGAGTGGAAGCTACAGGATCTTTTTTATGAATAAGCTTGAAACAGTCACAATGGCACTTCTGCTAAGTCCCATTAGTCAAAACAGGTCAGAAAGCTAGCCTAAAGTCAAGGATTTGGAAAATAGATTGCACGTCTTAAAAAAAGGAAATGAAAAGCAATTTCCTTGGCCATTTTGGAATGTTAAATGGTCCAAAAAGAAAATAGTTGACTTAGCCTGAATTTTTTCCGAAATGCAGAGCCTAAGGAAAGGGTTTTGCTGCAGACAGTTTTTTTCTCAAAATGTTCATAAGAAATAGTAATTTGAAAGATTGTATGAGGGGAAAACAGAAAGCTAATCCAATGGTGCATTAGCAAACTGGTCACTACTGGGTATCTAGTGCTAACTCTTGGGTAAGTTTACAATGATGTGCCATCGTCTGCCATGGTCAATCTGAATTTTCCAGGGGCTACACAGGTAAAGTCAAAGGAGATGTGGATACCACAACTTTTGTATCCTGTAAGTTTCAGAAATGTGCTGTGAATCTCTCTAATTCCTCTGAGATGCACATTTTCTTCCGATTTACTATTTGGAATTTGTGGGAGATTCACTTGGACATTTCTATAATAATGGCTCTGACACTCCTGATGGGGGAACCAAAACCAATGTGAGACTTCTGGCAATTGTACTTGCCAATCAGGGAAATCACCCCAGAGTGAGTCTCGGAACCCACTGAACTCATTGGCTGGGACTCCGTGCTTCACATGGCCTCCAAAAACCTCTACTCTTACTAGGACCATAATGGTATATGGGGTTCCCTGGGATTAACATCAACTCATACCCTGTATTCAACAGCTCTAGAAAAGTCTGAGTATCCCCCTTTTCCCCAATGTACAGTTAGACTGGCAATTGGCCATTGATCACTTTGGGAACAGATTAGGGTAATAATTGTCTTATGTATATATCTTATATATCTACTGCAGGGTTCTTCCTTAAGGGGGTCATTATCAAAGTTAAACTGATGTACTTTGAGAATAAGAATTGGGTAAAATCTGGAGATTGAAGAAAGAATGGAACATTTTCTATTGTAACGGCTGCCATCAGCCTTCTGCTAGCCAGTTCCTTTTCTGGTTATACAGTTAAATAGCGTAGTCTGGCATCTTATTTCTGAGAATACAGTGATGCATTAGCCATGATACAGACCCCTGCATGTTAAAGAAACTTGGTTGCAACACTGACTTGGCTACCCACCTCCTTGTCACTGATATTTAAGTAATTCCACTTGGCTTCTAATAGTCTGGAATTCCAACATTCTCACTGGTGCTAAGGAGCCCAGTTACTCTCAACACTGGTCTATAGATCACC
Source organism: Orcinus orca (assembly GCF_937001465.1). Classification (NCBI taxonomy): domain Eukaryota; kingdom Metazoa; phylum Chordata; class Mammalia; order Artiodactyla; family Delphinidae; genus Orcinus; species Orcinus orca. The sequence goes on from NC_064563.1 coordinate 24,805,109, forward strand.
ACCTTCATGAACCTTCTTAAAAATGTAGTTCATTTTTTATTGCCTAATTGAATGGAATTTATTCTGAGTTCTTCTAGGGAACCCATCTGGGGTGTGGATTCTCTGGTCTGAAATAAGAAACCTATTATAACATCTCTGCCTCCATGAATCTATAGACTTCTTCTCAATTCTGGGTCAGGGCAATCCTGGCATCTCTTCTATAGGCTATTGACATGTCCAAGCTTCAAGGAGTTATCCCAGCAGCATGTTAGGACTTGTTCCAAGAGTCCTTGCAAGGACTTTAAACTTTGACTCATGAGAGAGTGCTCCCATATAAAAAAAAAAGTTTTTTTCACTTTTAGCCTCTTAGTAAGGTCTCCCTGATCTAATACCCACAAGAACCACTCCCACTTGTATTCCCAGGTTATTAGCATACCTGCAGTGAGGTCCTATAATTCTCTCTGGGTATAAGCTGTTTACTTCTGGGGTAGAGACTACATTTCCCTTGCTCAAATTGTGCTGTAACTTCTCTCTGGTTATTCGTTTGGAGACAATGAGGGGTGAGAGGCACCCCCTTTGAAGAGGAAAAGCATAACTTTATGAGACACCTTCTTGAGATGAAGGTTCTGTAGTGTCTCTGGTCAAGAGGAAACTTCTCACCTCTCGCTGGGGGAGGAAGATGTTCCTATTGGCCTGGAGTGTTCAGGAATCGGAGATTCTCAAACTTGTCCACTCAAAGGCCCAGGAGGACTTAGGGTCTCACTCTTTCTCTGTCAGATCCATAATTTTGGCATAGGGAACCCACAGAGGTAGTTCATAAGTCTCGTTTGTGACTATAGTTAATAACACTGCATGGCATTTTTGAAAGTTGCTAAGAGAGTAGATCTTCAAAGTTCTCATCACAAGAAAAAATTCATCTCTATGTATAGAGATGAATGTTAACTAGATTTTTGTGATCATTTCACAATATGTACAAATATTGAATCATTTTGTTGTACACCTGAAACTAATATAATACTATATGTCAATTATACCTCAACAAAAAACAAACACTGATTTAACCAGTGATTCAAACATTTAATTTCCATTTAGCCATTCTCAGGAAGATAGAACATGTTTCACACAATGAGAAAGTAAAAAAAAAAAAAAAATTCCATGAGATCCTGGAAATGGGAGAACCAACATGGAAGAGAGAGGAAGAAAGCTCCTTAAAGTGATGGTAAAGGGGCTCTGCAGCAGGCCAAGAAGCCAAGTCCAGTTTGAGGAAGGATGGAGGTTTCTGTTTGATCAGATTAGATTGATCAGACCTATTAATAGTGCCAAACAATTGGAGGACCATATGTAATGGATAGGGTTATATATAAAATTAACAAAATATTAGCAACTATTGACTGCAAGAAAACAAAAACTGTTACTAGAAATGAAACTCAATTATAGTACACAGGTGACTGAATTGTGAACAATATTTACCTAGTTATACTAATGCAAACACTGAATATTTATAAAGGCAAAAATTATGTTATAACTATGTTGGGAATATAGAGGATAAGTGTATGTGTTTGAGGTGAGCACTGAGGAGAGTCAAGTTCTCACATTTTTCCAAAAGAAATCAATAAACAATATTGAAAATTAAAAATAAAATGTAAGTAGTAGAATAATCATTTTATTTAGAAATATGTAAGTAAATACCAGAAGTCCTAAAACTGTATATAGTGAAAGAATCATTAAAGGGAGTTTAAATGTTCCACTAGAAAATAGTTAATTAATGCAAAATAAAGGAGTAAAGGAGGACAGAAGAATGAAAAACCTTTTTTATTTAAATAATAAAAAAAAGAAGTATCAGCTAACAATAAAAATATATTTACCTCTGAAAAGCAGGAATCTGATGAGGAGGCTTGAGGCAAGGGACCACTCTTTACATTTGTTATAAGACATACAGAAATATTATGATATGAAGTTATGCACATTATTATTGTGATCAATTAAAATTTTAAAAAAATCAAAAAAGAAATAACAAGAGGAAAAGGTAAGGGAAGAGCACATTTTTGTTTGTTTGTTTTTTAAGAGCACATCTTTTGATACAGTATGGCTACAGTTCAGAGAACAACTCTTGTATAATTAACAAGATTACCAAAATAACATCTGTGTCTTGGTCATGGAACCCATAAAAAATGGTAGTGTTGAAGAATCAAAGTGTCCCATCTATGAAATATAACATGAGTTTTATTCTCAACTGTGACACTTAGTAGCTGTGTGGCCTTGGATGAATTACCTAGACTCACAAACCCCAGTTTCCTCACCTATAAAAAGAGTCACAGAACTGGTGTGAGGATTTAATCAAATAATCTATTTAAAACATCCTCCATTCTTCCTGACACTTAATAGCTACATGAGAAATATAGCTGGTTATTATTCTCTAGGAATCCATTTTTTAAATTGTCAAAATAATATAATCTATTAGTGAAGTTTCTATGCTCATTGTATTAATGGAATTATAGTTAATTTAAAAAAATCACACATAAATGAACCCATCTACAAAACAGAAATAGAGTCACAGATATAGAAAACAAACTTATGGTTAATAAGGGGGAAGTGGCGGGGGGAGGGATAAATTGGCAGACAGGGATTGACACATACACATTACTATATGTAAAATAGATAACTAATAAGAACCTACTGTGTAGCACAGGGAACTTTATTCAATACTCTGTAATGACCTATATGGAAATAGAATCTAAAAAAGAGTGGATATATGTATATGTATAACTGATTCACTTTGCTGTACAGCAGAAACTAATGCAACATTGTAAATCAACTATGCTCCAATAAAAATTAACTAAAAAATCACACATGCAAATAATTACATTGAAATTGTCTGTTCTCATGATTTCCCAAACTGACATCAATCACTGTATTAGTCATTTTGATACTTCTAACTAAGTAAGGCATTCCCCATACATGAGACTAACAATAACAAATGCAATTATTTGGGGATAATTCTTCTAAATATAATGAAAAACCTAGTAAATTCCTTCAATTCATAGAAGAGAAAGAATATCTAAAGATTTCCCTAAACATATTGCTGTTTCCTTTGTGCCTCATTGTCACTCTATATGGGTATCATATGTCAATGTTCAGGAGGTGTCAAATAGAAATAAAGTCGTGTGCTTTGGACTTCCTCAGTGCGAGCAGGATAAGCAGGAAAAATGCATTCAATGTCAGTGCTCCAATGTAAGTTAGAAGCTAGAAACGTAAAAACACTAGTGGGAAATGTAATATATGGAAATTGGTTTGCCTAAACCTACTTTCTGACAGAGAATGATGGCTCCCCTCTATGTATCTATTCGATATCATAAACTGCTTATCTCAGCTGCAGGGCTGATACCGCTTTCCATGAAGCAGATGGTGAATCACAGCTAAATCAAAAACTGCAACTGTTTTAAATGTAAGGAAGCGCAGTTTGTTTGTCTCCCAATGAGGACACTCCAGCACACATGAATTTTCCTTTCCAGTAACATCTGAGTGAAGATATTTTAAAATGCATCTGGTCAAGGACAGACTTTCATTATTTCTTCATCAAAGTGTCTTCTATTACTCAATTCAAAGAGAAAAATGGATCTCAGCTATACAAAGCAAATAATTGGCCATTTATACTTTGCATCTATCAAATATGCCAATTTTATAAGCCTAATGGGTATGTTTTAATAGTGTTTTTATTGTAGCTCTTTAAAGGAATACACAGTGTTTTGAGAAAAGCTATTTCTCTTGTTATATATCTTCTAAATATTTTTTCCAACATTATAAATACCATCTTGAGAGATATTACAGGATTAAGAAGAGTACTGAAAACAATTATTTTTAGCTTAGAACATTTATTATTTTAAAGAATGGATACAGTAAATGCTTGGTCAAGTAAAATAAATTACTGCAAGTCAATGAGAAGCAAGATTTTTAGTAGGTGATATAAGCGATATAAATGAATACTGAAGCAATCAAAGTGAGAAGATGACAACCATGAGGTAGAATTAGCTAGTTCTTAAAAAGAAGTTGTTCAACAGGGCAATAGATGGGATGAGTATATTCAAACATATTTTTCCATATATTTATTTATGAAGAGATTAAAAATCACTAAGAATGTGGCACTATTAGTGCAAAATTTTTTTCTAAATTTGAATTACAAGTCCATCACTGACAATCTGTATGGGTCATGTATTTACTATATTACTTGTAAAATATTAATGATTTAACTCATAGTCATAGACTTGTTTGGTTATAAAAGACCTAATTTATTTAAGTAAAAATAGGACAAATCTGACACAAAGCAGAAACTCAACAATCATATTTTGCTTATTTTCTGCACTTTTATCAACTCCTCAATTGCCTTCATAGTGGCATATTCTGACTCTATGTGTAAAGACGTTTTAAAGATATCTTATATACGAGAAAGGAACCCTATGCTAGCAAACAGGTCTATAAACGTTAGCCTTCCGTCTATGTCCATGGATGGTTCTCCACTCAAGGAGGTTTATCCCAGGGAAATTTGGAAATTATTGGAGGCAGTTTTGGTTAACACAACTGTGGAGGTGACCTAGTAAGTAGAGGATAGCAGTCATGCTAAACATCCCAAAAGACACCAAATACACAGGAGAGCCCTCTGACACAAAGAATTATCCAGCTCAAAAAGTCAACAATGTTGAGGTTGAGAAACCCTGGTCTATGTAATGAGAATGGTCCCTCAGGTTTAATCAAATGTTTTAAATGAGTGTAGAAATAATCCAGTTTTCTTTCAGAATTAGAGTTGCCTGGTAAATTTTAGGACAGAAGAAGATGAGAATGGCAGAAATACAGAAAAACAGAGCTCAGATTTTTCCAACTGAGAGACAGATTTACATAACTAATTCCAGTGAGTTCAATCTATGACGAAAGTGAACATGTTATCTCAATGTCCCAGAGCTTCCATTTCCTCATATCCCTAAAAAACAGGGATAACAATACCTTCCTTTTATGTCTCTAAAAATTGAATGGAAAACATATATAAAATTTCTATCAGAATGTATGACAATAATAGATTCTCAAAGAATAAAGACTCATTATATAGAGATAAGGCCAAGAATTAACTAAACTCTAGAATAAATTCTTACTCTTGACCAAAATGATTTGATTTTAAATCATTGTAGAAGCTTGCATTCTGACCTCAGAAACTAAATGACTGAACATTTTTATGATAGATCAAAGGACAATGCAATCATATTGCTACACACTCTGAGTCTCTCCTTGTCAATCACCCAACAGTGCTGGCATTTTTCTATGACTATTTTTAGTTCCTGTAACCAAACTTCAAATCTTTAGGATTAATGCTGTGTAAAAATTTTAGCATTATTGACTTTCTTCATTCTGACTTTCAGTTACAATATTCATCTAAAATAAACTGTCTCTTTTCTATTGATATACTGATTTAAAAGAGCTGACAAGGAGAATAGGAGAATTCACTAGGGAACACCAATCCACAGTAAAGAAAATTGCTAAAACCTCAACTCCCAACAAACAAGAGCTGATTACAAGAAACTCAGGCCATCTTTTCTTCTAAAGAAATCTAATGTGAAAACTAAAATCTATGAAGTATTTCAGTGCCTTTAAAGTTTCAAATTGTTCCCATAGTATATGAGCCGGAGAAATGTAATCAATCCAAAGAATGCAATGTAATTGGGGGCCCTATGGTATATTACAGGGAATTGTCAATGATAGCTGATCACTAATAAATAAGAAATATGGATAATTTCTACTTCAGAATACAAATAGTAGTCAAAATCCTGTATTATTATTATGTTTTCTTATATTAATAATGTATTATATGCCCAGTAATGGACACATTGTAAAACATTAAAAATCTACTTAAGCAACATAGAATAAAATTGGAATTTTTTTTCCCCTTGTGTCTTGGTTGTAACTTTAGAAATTATACTTAAAATGAATACACAATCATATCTAGTTATTGGGAGCCTACTGGCATATATGAATATGTATAGAGTGGAATACACTTTTTGAAAATGCCTTAAAATTGGCCTTTAAATAAATGAAACTTCAGTGAAATTGTGAGGTACTAATAGCATGGAATTCTTATAATCCTTGCAACAATAAAAATAAGACTTACATCTACGTTAAAAACAGCTATAACCTAGAGTGAAAAATGTAACACATGTCAATACCTAATATTGCTTTAATAAAATATTGCTTTGATAAGTACTGAATGCTATAGAAGTTCTAAAAAGAGGAAAACATCTCTACTAGTTAAACTAAGTAGAAATATTCTTTAAATTTTAAATTTTGGTCTCATAAATAGACTATGGGCAGACAATGATTTACTCTTCTGACAATATTATTCATAGATAATCCAGAAAAGACGGGTTCAAATTTTTGCAGAGTTTAGCAATTGCAAATTGAAAATTCCAAAGAAGTGAAAAATACAGTCATGAGATTTTTTTTAAAAGGGAATCAGAAATATCAAACTTTATTATCTTCAAGTATACATGTTGCTGGTAAACACTGTAGTTTATAAAGTTCTGAGATTGTTCTGCATGTAAAATTACTTACTCTGACAAAGCATCAATTACATTTAAAAGCAAATAAATAGCATCAATTACATTTAAAAGCAAGTAAATACTGGCTTATAAGTTCAAGAACTCAGAAAATTCAATTCTCAGACATTCTTTCAGGGAAAAAAATATTTGAGGGCAGATTGTAGCAAAGCAAAAAAACCAAAAATAATTGAATCTGAAAAAGAAGATGTGAGATAAAAAAATGGATAAAGAAAAAATAAATATTGATGATTTGAATTTCCTAAACTTTGAATTAAAGATTAAAGATTATTTCACATAGAGCACAATAAATATTACATCACAGCATGATGCAAGACAAAACAAAATAAAACCAACAAATAAAAATAGGCAACAAAAAATAACCCTCCAAAGTCCACTGCATATATGATTTATCACCAGTACAAGAGATGGGGCTTCTAGATTCTGCCTAACAATATGGGGAGCTAGAAGGAGCACTGCTCCCCACCTTATAATGAAAAAGAGCTGAGTTAATTTCAAATGTGAAACTTGTTTTACAAATTGCTGAGGTCAAATTGCTGACGTCACAGAACAACCAATTTGCACCAAATCTCAGAAGAGATAATGCATGCAGGGAAGGACACATAAGGACTCAGCCAGCATTGCCCTTGGGTTGATGGAACTGGACACTGGTAAACAGAGTTCAGCTAGAATAAGTGACAGATTCGTAAAGACTGAGTGCGGACTGGGAGGCAAGAAACGGGGGAGTCCACACCTTTTCACAGGCTCTTATTCCATTAAGGGCATAAAGTGCTCCCAGAAAAGACTGGAAACAGACCCAAGAAGTTAGGCACCCCTGATGGAAGAGAAGAACAGCAACATGAAAGGGCAAACAGTTCCACAAATACTCGTCTCCTCTGTATTAGTTTGCTAGGGCTGTCATAATAAAGCAGCAAACACTAGAAGGCTTAAATGACAGAAGTTTTTTTTTTTTTTTAACATCTTTATTGGAGTATAATTGCTTTACAATGGTGTGTTAGTTTCTGCTCTATAACAAAGTTAATCAGCTATACATATACATATATCGGCATATCTCCTCCCTCCTGCATCTCCTTCCCACCCTCCCTAACGCACCTCTCTAGGTGGACACAAAGCACCGAGGTGATCTCCCTGTGTTATGCGTCTGCTTCCCACTAGCTATCTATTTTACATTTGGTAGTGTATATATGTCCATGCCAATCTCTCACTTCATCCCAGTTTACCCTTCCCCCTCCCCCTGTCCTCAAGTCCATTCTCAACATCTGCATCTTTATTCCTGTCCTGCCCCTGGGATCTTCAGAACCAATTTTTTTTTTTTTTTTTAGATTCCATATATATGTTAGCATATGGTATTTGTTTTTCTCTTTCTGACTTACTTCATTTACTTTTCTAGGTCCATCTACATCACTACAAATAACTCACTTTCATTTCTTTTCATGGCTGAGTAATATTCCGTTGTATATATGTGCCATATCTTCTTTATCCATTCATCTGTTGATGGACATTTAGGTTGCTTCCATCTCCTGGCTATTGTAAATACAGCTGCAATGAACACTGTGGTACATGACTCTTTTTGAATAGTGGTTTTCTCAGGGTATATGCCCAGTAATGGGATTGCTGGGTCATATGGTAGTTCTATTTTTAGTTTTTGAAGGAACCTCCATACTGTTCTCCATAGTGGCTGTATAAATTCACATTCCCACCAACAGTGCAAGAGCGTTCCCTTTTCTCCACACCCTCTCCAGCATTTACTGTTTCTAGGTTTTGTGATGATGGCCATTCTGACTGGTGTGAGGTGATACTTCATTCTAGTTTTGATTTGCATTTCTCTAATGATTAGTGATGTTGAGCATCCTTTCATGTGTTTGTTGGCAATCTGTATATCTTCTTTGAAGAAATGTCTATTTAGGTCTTCTGCCCATTTTTAAATTGGGTTTTTTTTTTTTTTGATATTGAGCTGCATGAGCTGCTTATATATTTTGGAGATTAATCCTTTGTCAGTTGCTTCATTTGCAAATATTTTCTCCCATTCTGAGGGTTGTCTTTTTGCCTTGTTTATAGTTTCCTTTGCTGTGCAAAGGCTTTGAAGTTTCATTAGGTCCCATTTGGTTTTTTTGTTTTTATTTCCATTTCTCCAGGAGGTGGGTCAAAAAAGATCTTGCTGTGATTTATGTCATAGAGTGTTCTGCCTATATTTTCCTCTAAGTGTTTTATAGTGTCTGGCCTTACATTTAGGTCTTTAATCCATTTTGAGTTTAGTTTTGTATATGGTGTTAGGAAGGGTTCCAATTTCATTCTTTGACATGTAGCTGTCCAGTTTTCCCAGCACTACTTATTGAAGAGGCTGTATTTTCTCCATTGTATATTCTTGCTTCCTTTATCAAAGATAAGGTTACCATATGTGTGTGGGTTTATCTCTGGGCTTTCTATCCTGTTCCATTGTTCTATATTTCAGTTTTTGTGCCAGTACCATACTGTCTTGATTACTATAGCTTGTAGTATAGTCTGAGGCCAAGGAGCCTGATTCCTCCAGCTCCGTTTTCTTTCTCAAGATTGCTTTGGCTATTAGGGGTCTTTCGTGTTTCCAAACAAATCGTGAAATTTTTGTTCTAGTTCTGTTTAAAATGCCATTGGTAGTTTGATAGGAATTGCATTGAATCTGTAGATTGCTTTGGGTAATACAGTCATTTTCACAATGTTCCTTCTTCCAATCCAAAAACATGGTATTTCTCTCCATCTTTTTGTATCATCTTTAATTTCTTTATTCAGTGTCTTATAGTTTTTTGCATACAGGTCTTTTGTCACCTTAGGTAGCTTTATTCCTAGGTATTTTATTCTTTTTTTGCAGTGGTAAATGGGAGTGTTTCCTTAATTTCTCTTTCAGATTTTTCATCATTAGTGTATAGGAAGGCAAGACATTTCTGCACATTAACTTGGTATCCTGCTACTTTACCAAATTCACTGATTAGTCCTGCAGTTTTCTGGAAGCATGTTTAGGATTCTCTATGTATAGTATCATGTCATCTGCAAACAGTGACAGCTCTACTTCTTTTCTGATTTGGATTCCTTTTATTGCTTTTTCTTCCCTGATTTCTGTGTCTAAAACTTCCAAAACTATGTTGAATAATAGTAGTGAGAGTGGGCTACCTTGTCTTTTTCCTGATCTTAGTGGAAAAGGTTTCAGATTTTCACCATTGAGAATGATGTTGGCTGTGGGTTTATCGTATATGGCCTATATTATGTTGAGGTAACTTCCCTCTATGCCTACTTACTGGAGGGTTTTTATCATAAATGGGTGTTGAATTTTGTCCAAAGCTTTTTCTGCATCTATTGAGATGATCATATGGTTTTTCTCCTTCAGTTTGTTAATATGGTGTATCACATGGAATGATTTGCATACCTTGAAGAATCCTTGCATTTCTGGGATAAATCCCACTTGATCATGGTGTATGATCCTTTTAATGTGCTGTTGGACTCTGTTTGCTAGTATTTTGTTGAGGATTTTTGCATCTATGTTCATCAGTGATGTTTGTCTGTACTTTTATTTTTTTGTGACATCTTTGTCTAGTTTTGGTATCAGAATGAGTGGCCTGGTAGAATGAGTTTGGGAGTGTTCCACTCTGCTATATTTTGGAAGAGTTTGAGAAAGATAGGTGTTAGCTCTTCTCTAAATGTTTGATAGAATTCACCTGTGAAGCCATCTGGTCCTGGGCTTTTGTTTGTTGGAAGATTTTTAATCACAGTTTCAATTTCAGTGCTTGTGATTGGTCTGTTCATATTTTCTATTTCTTCCTGGGTCAGTCTTGGAAGGTTGTACCTTTCTAAGAATTTATCCGTTTCTTCCAAGTTTTCCATTTTATTGGCATATAGTTGCTTGTAGTAATCTCTCATGATCACTTGTATTTCTACAGTGTCAATTGTTACTTCTCCTTTTTTATTTCTAATTCTATGGATTTTAGTCTTCTCTCTTTTTTTCTTGATGGGTCTGTCTAATGGTTTATCAATTTTGTTTATCTTCTCAAAGAACCAGCTTTTAGTTTTATGATCTTTGCTATCATTTCCTTCATGTCTTTTTCATTTATTTCTGATCTGATCTTTATGATTTTGTTCCTTCGGCTAAGTTTGAGGGGTATTTTTTTGTTCTTCTTTCTCTAATCACTTTAGTTGTAAGTTTAGTTAGTTTATTTGAGATGTTTCTTGTTTTTGGGGTACGATTGTACTGGTATAAAATTCCCTCTTAGAACTGCTCTTGCTGCATCCCATAGTTTTGGGTCGTTGTGTTTTCATTGTCATTTGCTTCTTGGTATTTTTTTATTTCCTCTGTGATTTCTTCAGTGATCTCTTGGTTATTTAGTAGTGTATTGTTTAGCCTCTACGTGTTTGTATTTTTTACAGATTTTTTTTCCTGGAATTGATATCTAGTCTCATAGTGTTGTGATCGGAAAAGATACTTGATATGATTTCAATATTTTAAATTTACCAAGTCTTGATTTGTGACCCAAGATATGGTCTATCCTGGAGAATGTTCCATGAGCACTTGAGGAGAAAGTGCATTCTGTTGTTTTTGGATGGAATGTCCTATAAATTTCAATTAAGTCCATCTTGTTTAAAGTATCATTTAAAGCTTGTGTTTCCTTATTTATTTTCATTTTGGATGATCTGTCCATTGAGGAAAGTGGTGTGTTAAAGTATCCTATTATTATTGTGTTACTGTCAATTTCCCCTTTTATGGCTGTTAGCCTTTGCCTTGTGTATTGATGTGCTCCTATGTTGGGTTCATCAATATTTACAATTGTTATATATTCTTCTTGGATTGATCCCTTGATCATTAGGTAGTGTCCTTCTTTGTCACTTGTAATAGTCTTTATTTTAAAGTCTATTTTGTCTGATATGAGAATTGCTACTCCAGCTTTCTTTTTGTTTCCATTTGCATGGAGTATTGTTTTCCATCCCCTCACTTTCAGTCTGTATGTGTCCCTAGGTCTGAAGTGGGTCTCTTGTAGACAGCATATATACGGGTCTTGTTTTTGTATCCATTCAGCCAGTCTATGTCTTTTGGTTGGAGCATTTAGTCCATTTACATTTAAGGTAGTTATTGATATGCATGTTCCTATTACTATTTTCTTAATTGTCTTTGTTTTGTTATTGTAGGTCTTTTCCTTCTCTTGTGTTTCCTGCCTAGAGAAGTTCCTTTAGCATTTGTTGTAACGCTGCTTTGGTGGTGCTGCATTCTCTTAACTTTTGCCTGTCTATAAAGGTTTTAATCTCTCTGTTGAATCTGAATGTGATCCTTGCTGGGTAGAGTAATCTTGGTGTTGGTTTTTCCCTGTCATCACTTTAAATATGTCCTGCCACACCCTTCTGGCTCTAGAATTTCTGCTGAAAGATCAGCTCTTAACCTTATGGGGATTCCCTTGTATGCTATTTGTTGCTTTTCCCTTGCTGCTTTTAATATTTTTTCTTTGTATTTAATTTTTGATAGTTTGATTAATATGTGTCTTGGAGTGTTTCTCCTTGGATTTATCCTGTATGGGACTCTCTGTGCTTCCTGGACTTGATTGACCATTTCGTTTCCCATATTAGGGAATTTTCAACTATAGTCTCTTCAACTATTTTCTCAGTCCCTTTTTTTTTTCCTTCTTCTTCTGGCACCCTTATAATTCGAATGTTGGTGTGTTTAATGTTGTCCCAGAGGTCTCTGAGACTGTCCTCAATTCTTTTCATTCTTTTGTCTTTATTCTGCTCTGCGATAGTTATTTCCACTATTTTATCTTCCAAGTCACTTTTCTGTTCTTCTGCCTCAGTTATTCTGCTATTGATTCCTTCTAGAGAATTTTTAATTTCACTTATTGTGTTTTTCATCTTTGTTTGCTTTTTATTTCTTCTAGGTCCTTGTTAAATGTTTCTTGTATTTTCTCCATTCTATTTCCAAGATTTTGGATCATCTTTACTATCATTATTCTGAATTCTTTTTCAGGTAGACTGTCTATTTCCTCTTCATTTGTTTGGTCTGGTGGGTTTTTACCTTGCTCCTTCATCTGCTGTGTATTTCTCTGTCTTTTTCTTTTGCTTATCTTACTGTGTTTGGGGTCTCCTTTTTGCAGGCTGCAGGTTCGTAGTTCCCGTTGTGTTTGGTGTCTGTCCCCAGTGGCCAAGGTTGGTTCAGTGGGTTGTGTAGGCTTCCTGGTGGAGGGGACTAGTGCCTGTGTTCTGGTGAATGAGGCTGGAGCTTCTCTTTCTGGCAGGCAAGACCACATCCGTTGGTGTGTTTTGGGGTTTCTGTGAACTTATTATGATTCTAGGCAGTCTCTCTGCTAATGGGTGGGGTTGTGTTCCTGTCTTGCTAGTTGTTTGGCATGGGGTGTCCAGCACTGGAGCCTGCTGGTCGTTGGGTGGAACTGGGTTTTAGCGTTGAGACGGAGATCTGTGGGAGAGCTCTTGCTGATTGATATTACTTGGGGCCGGAAGGCCTCTGGTGGTCCAGTGTCCTGAACTCAGCTCTCCCACCTCAGAGGCTCAGGCCTGACACCTGGCCGAAACACCAAGACCCTGTCAGCCACACAGCTCAGAAGAAAAGGGAGATATAAAAAAGGAAAGAAAGAAAGAAAAAATAAATAAAATGAAATAATTAAAATAAAAATTATTAAAATAAAAAAATTTAAAAGTAATAAAAAAAAGAAAGAAAAGAGCAACTAAACCAATAAACAAATCCACCAATGATAACAAGCACTAAAAGCCATACTAAAAAAAAAACAAACCCCTAAATGGACAGACAGAACCCTAGGACAAATGGTAAAAGCAAACCTATACAGACAAAATCACACGAAGAAGCATACACATACACACTCACAAAAAGAGAAAAGGGAAAAAAAACTATATATATATATATATATATATATTTAAAAAAAGGAAGAGAGCAACCAAATCAATAAACAAATCTACCAATGATAATAATCTCTAAATACTAAACTAAGATAAACCTAAAACCAGAAACAAATTAGATGCAGAAAGCAAGCTCCTAGTCTACAGATGCTCCCACCGTCCACCACCTCAATTTTGGGATGATTCTTTGTCTATTGAGGTATTCCACAGATGCAGGGTATATTAAGTTGATTGTGGAGATTTATCTGCTGCTCCTGAGGCTGCTGGGAGAGATTTCCCTTTCTCTTCTTTTCTGCATAGCTCCTTGCGTTCAGCTTTGGATGTGGCCCCGCCTCTGTGTGTAGGTCGCTCTCTGGCGTCTGTTCTTCACCCAGACAGGAGGGGGTTAAAGGAGAGTCTTATTAGGGGGCTCTAGCTCACTCAGGCCAGGGGGAGGGAGGTGTATGGATGCGGGGCGAGCCTGCGGCGGCAGAGGCCAGCATGACGTTGCACCAGCCTGAGGCGCGCCGTGCGTTCTCCGTGGGAAGTTGTCCCTGGATCCCGGGACCCTGGCAGTGGCGGGCTGCACAAGGTCCCGGGAGGGGAGGTGTAGATAGTGACCTGTGCTTGCACACAGGCTTCTTGGTGGCTGCAGTAGCAGGCTTAGCGTTTCATGCCCGTCTCTGGGGTCCATGCTGATAGCCGTGGCTCGCGCCCGTCTCTGAAGCTTGTTTAAGCGGTGCTCTGAATCCCCTCTCCTTGTGCATCCCGAAACAAAGGTCTCTTGCCGCTTAGGCAGCTCCAGACCTTTTCCCGGACTCCCTCCCGGCTAGCCGTGGCTCACTAGCCCCCTTCAGGCTGTGTTCACGCAGCCAGCCCCAGTCCTCTCCCTGGGATCTGACCTCCGAAGCCCGAGCTCAGCTCCCAGCCCTGCCCACCCCGGCGGGTGAGCAGACAAGCCTCTCAGGCTGGTGAGTGCTGGTCGGTGCCGAACCTCTGTGTGGGAATCTCTCCGCTTTGCCCTCTGCACCCCTGTTGCTACGCTCTCCTCCGTGGTCCGAAGCTTCTCTGCTGCCAGCCTCCGTCTCTGCCAGTGAAGGGGCTTCCTAGTGTGTGGAAACCTTTCCTCCTTCACAGCTCCCTCCCACTGGTGCAGGTCCCATCCCTATTCTTTTGTCTCTGCTTTTTCTTTTGCCCTACCCAGGTACGTGGGGAGTTTCTCGCCTTTTGGGAGGTCTGAGGTCTTCTGCCAGCGTTCAGTAGGTGTTCTGTAGGAGTTGTTCCACATGTAGATGTATTTCTGATGTATTTGTGGGGAGGAAGGTGATCTCCACGTCTTACTCCTCTGCCATCTTGAAGCTCCCCCCCACAACAGAAGTCTTTTTCTCCCGTTCTGGATGCTAGAAGTCTAAGATCTAAGTATCAGTAAGGTTGGTGCCTTCTGCTGACTGTGAGGGAGAATACCTTTATGCCTCTCTTTTAGCTTCTAGTGGTTTGCTGGCAACTTTGGCTTAGGAACACCAAAGTTGTAGCTACAACAGATACATCACCTCACTCTCTGTCTTCATGTTCACATGGGGTTCTCCCTTTGTGAATCCTGGTTTTTGTGTCTAAAGTTTTTCCATTTTAAAAGGACGTGAGTCATATTGAATTAGGGCATGCTCAGATAACCCCATTTAATTTTTTTATCTCAGTAAGATCCTATGTCCAAACAAGGTCACATTCTGACCAAAGGAAATTAGGCCTCCAGCATATATTTTCTGAGGGACAAAATTCAACCCACAGCATTCTCTAACTGCAGTATAGAACATAGCTTTGATGGGTGGGAAAGTCAAGAATTGCAGTCCTTAGGTCACTAGTAAAAATTCATTACAGATGGGAAAGGGAACAGGAAAAAAATCCTACTCTGCATGAGAGATAGCATTATAGGCTGAATCCACAACCATAGCTGAGAGAGGGGAAAGAAAACTGAAAATGTCACACCTCTTAGACACAGTGACACAGAGCATGCCCAAATCTGAGGCTTAGGCAGAAAAATAATGAACGCACCCTCCCACTGCAAGCTAACAAGCTACAAATAACAAGTAGAAGCAGAATATTGCTGAAAGAGGAGCAGGAGAGGAAAAAGAATTTGTACAGAGACTCTAAGGCACAGCACAAATGGAAGATCGAAACCTCAGAATCAGGCATTTCTTTGGTAAACCATCCTCCACCCTACATGCAAGCTATCTCTATAGAAATTTGAAATCTAATGTGAAATCTGAAGGTAACCATAGCAACAACAATATCAAACCTAACCGAGGTCCTAAGTCTATTAAATGAAATCCTGCTATAAAGGTGTAGCAGAAGGAAAAGTGTACACACATCCTGACATGAAAACTATCTCAGTCTCTGCTGCCCCACATAAAATGTCTGCCTCTCATCAAAATATTCTGAAGCATAGAGAAAACAAGACAAAACAGAGTCAGAAAAGACAAAATGATCATAAGAATGAGACTCATATATGACACAGACGTAAAAGAATCGATAGGAAATGAAATTTCTAATAATTATGGTTAATAAGTTTAAGGCACTAATGGAAAAGGTAGACAATATACCATTTGGTATGCAAAGTGTCATAAAAATTAAATGGTGTTTCTATATACTAGCAATGAACAACTGGAAATTAAATCTTTTAAAGAAAACAGTACCATTTACAATAGCGCCAAAGAAAAAAAGAAAGGAAGGAAGGCAGACAGGCAGGCAGGCAGGCAGGAAGTTTTCCTGGCTGAATTGTTTCACTCTAAACATCCATATGTTGATGCCCTAACTCCCAGCTCCTCAGAATGTGACTGTACTTGGAGAAAGGGCCTTTTAAAGAGGTTACTAAGTTAAAATGAGGTCCTTAGGTTGGGCCCTAATCCAAGCTGACTGGTGTCCTTATAAAAAGAGGACATGAGGATACAGAGACACCAGGGATGCAAGCTCACAGCGAAAAGACCATGTGAGGATACAGCCAGGGGCAGCCATCTGCAAGCCAAGGAGAGAGGCCTCAGAAGAAACCAAACCTGCTGATAGTTTGGTTTTGGACTTCTAGCCTCCAGAACTATGAATGAATAAGTTTATGTTATTTTAAGCCATCTAGTTTGTGGTAATTTTTTTTTAATGGCAGCCCTAAAAAACTAACACAAAGGGAAGGAAGAAAAGTGAAAACAAAAGAAATGCGGAGATATAACTCCAACAAATTACCTATAAAATATGTGTGCTAAAAATGACAAAACATTAAGGAATAAATTAAAGAATACGTAAATTTATGGAGAAAGATAATGTGTTCATGGAATAGAAGGCTCAGTATTATCAAGAGGCCAGTTCTACCCGATGTGATTTATAGATTCAACATAATCCCAATCAAAATTCCAAGGGACAGAGAAAAGTTCCCTCACTGAATGAGTTTAAAAGTTCAGTGGAGATGAAAATATATTTTATTATTAATCCTGTCAGGAGTGCTTGTTTAAATAATCAGTTATTTAGTCATTTAGTATTTATATTGATACAAATATTATTTATGAAATCCAAACAAAGAAAAAATAATAGCCACTACCTGTAATAGAAAATTAAAAATAATAATTTAAATGAATTCCATCAGAAACATAGGATTTTTTTAAAAATATGTTAAGTGGAAAATTCTATAGCAATGAAAATTAAGTTTAATTTAAAATACCCCTAAAACTGGCTAGACACATAATAGAAGTTGATTAAGACATTGCTCATTAAGTGAGCGTGCTGCTTTCAGAAATATGAGGAGTCAAAGAATTCCTTAGAAAGGTAACCTGCCTCTCCCTAGGAAATATTACTTTGGTTACCTCCTTTGTACCCCTTGTATAACTCATAAGAAGGAAGATTCTACTTGTTAGAGAAAAGAGTGAAGTTCCAGGACAAGGTAACAGTCCTCTAAGGATGAAACACATAAACACATGTTTGGGGAATGGAAAATAATTCAGTAAATTAGGGCTTGGGGTTTAGGAAATGAAGTAAAGAGTTGATCTTCATAAAGTGAGCTATTTGAAAAGAGTGCCACAAACATGGGGGCTAAAAGAATTATATCTATTTAGAACACAACTGAATACTAAGGGCATATTGAATTAGAGTGAAAATAGAGACTGAATTCCAGTCAAGGTTAATAAACTGTCAAATTTTCCAAAGTGATACAATTATGAAGAAAAGCAAAATCTGCAGATAAAAAAATGGAAATGTGGATTTGAGGTTCAGGTTAAAGAACTTAGGCTAGGAAAGTAGGTATCAGTTATAACTGAAGCAATAAAAATAGCTGTCATCTGCCAGCACATTTTATAGATGTAAAAGGAGAGGCACATAAAGCAGACCTTTGGGACATACCAGCATATGAATTACTGTCAGGAAAAGGGAAGAGAGAGAGAAAGATTAAGAAAGGGAACTAAAAAAAAGCAGCACAAGCCAAATGTCAGAACAGCACAAGCTAAATGTGAGAATGTCAAAGAAGGTCAGATTCAAGCAGAGGGAAGATAGAACAGGTCATTGAACTTGGCAATTCAAAGCTTAAGCATAATTATAAAGGGAACATTTTCAGAGACATAATTTCCTCAATTTAAACACTGGGACTAGTTGAACTTTAATGTTCCTTCCAGCAATAACAATTCTGTTATCTTGGATCTAGATTCTGAATCTGAGTGTCTTAATTATATTGTTTTCCTTCAATTGCAGAAGTGATTTGTTTGAATATTCATTAATTATAACTACAATAATTGGCCATATATGCATGTCTATATGTATGTACCCTCAAAAAGTTTAGTTTATATAAAATTATTTGGGGGAGTCTTGAAGGTAAAGAAAATCACATCATCACTGTTTTTATTAAAAAGATCTCATCCAATAATCTACTTGGAATTCAGTATTTGTCCTTTTTTTTGAAAACAGAGGTTGGTAAGGAATAAGAAATATGGTTAGTTTTACTTAAGATAATCTTTAGTAACTTTTTATAAAGTTCTTCCTTCCTAATAATATCTGGTTGTAGAGAAACAACTTCATCTAAAAAAAAAATTTACTTTATTTCCCAAATTATATCTATGTGGTTATCACGATTTTGAAGACACTGAAACTATTTATTATTTAAGCAGTAATTCACTCTATTGTGTCAGGAATAGGTCATGCCATTCTGTATTAATAATCTGATGCTTTCTACTCAATTCATTTCAACAATAAATAGTCATTTTCCATTATGAACAGCTAACTATAATTAGTTATTAGTTCCCTTTGTTACTCTCATAAACATGATATTTGTGATACTCTGTATAGCCATTTAGCATATTTAGCAAATGCAAGATGAAATTTAAATATTCCACATAGAAAAACTCCGAGAATTGTAAGGTCTCTTTATTCTTGGAATGATTTACTATAGAGTTTACTCTGGTGGAATTTCTTTTGACATTTTCTAATATATTGCTTTTTCATATGTGTAGATTTTTAATAGGTTATCCTACTATAAATAAATAAATGTTTTAACAAATTATAAAACCTAATGGATGTATGAGAACTATGGTTTTATCTCCTGTTGTCATCACAATTGAAGGATTAAGAAATTCACAGTATTTTTCTAATTTCTTTGAAGTATGGCAGATTTTCATAATTGTATCTCTAATAAGTATAGTGCCTTGCTAAGGCTTAATATAGAAAAATCCCTTGCAACATTTTAGCTAAAATTATTATGGACATATCAACTTGGAAAACAAGATTAAAATGGAAATTTAGTTTACTGAGATAACAGAAGTAAACATGTAATAGTTCTTCAAACACAAGTACGAACAAAGAATAAAGATTTAAAAATAAGTTTTTAAATCTCATCTAAACCAACAATATCACTTAATAGTCCTGATTTTCAAGAAATAATATATTCCTAGATGTAACATGATATATCCCTCTTTTATATTCAAGTTTGATCTACAAAAATCTGTTAAAATTGTACAAATAAACCCCAACGGTAAAGATTTGCTACTAAAATATGATCAGTTTTTAGCACTAAGGCTATTTTTCCTTTAGTTTAAATTTTAAATCAGTTGAGTTCTTTTGTACATCTGAAGATAAAGCTTTTTAATATTATTTTAATGTGTTTACACATAGACAAACATTGAAGAGTTTTAGAACATATTTGAGGCTCTGTTGTATGCTGGAAAGAATGTAAGATTGGTTTGAAGAACTTTTGCCTCTACAGCTAAATGACTGTGTGATCTCTAGGAATGTACTCACACTGTCTGAAAGTTTCTGTGTTATTAAATAAAGTGAGGATAACATAAAAGGATCAAAATGAGATAGTATTTAAACATGCTTCACAAAGTACAAAGTGCCATATAAGTACTAATAATTTTTATTATCCCAGCCTCATTTTTAATCCAAGTCCAGCATGAGATCTTTTAAATAAATAAATAAATAAATATACCCGATAATTTGGAATTTTCAGGACTATATAGCTATAAATTGGTGAGTTAACAGGAACCTATTCAGGAGTCAGACCAATAATTAAACAAACAAAAAAATACTTCAGAATGAAAGGATTGCACTTAATTATGGATACTTAATTTTTATATGGTAAGATGTAGTTGTCTTTAGGCTTCATCAAAAATTTATGAGGAAAAATAGTATAGGAAGCCATCTACGATCCTCACTCAGTAATAAAAATAAAACAACCTGGGAAATGTATGTCCATGAACAGTCATAATCAAGAACATTTCAAACAAAGCCTAATGGCTATGCTTAGATTCAAAACAGGGTCAGACCTTGATGCTGTATTGTCTGTCAAGGAAGAGGTAGAATTTGAATAGTGGCCATTTTTTTAACCCACACTGTGTTTTTAAAATGTTTTAATTGGCAACATGAAAAAACTGACACCTTTCATACAAACATGTCAGTTCATAATTTATTTGAAAAATCGTAAGGTCTTGTGTGGCCACACTGAGGCTACTCTCCTGGCAGCTGGAGTTGAGAAGTCAGTGGTCTCAAGTTCAATGACACCCACCTAGCCCAATCTGTTTATTTTACCCATGTAAACTGCCCAGTGTAGACATTTAAATTTTACGTTTGTAAACGTTGGTCAAAATTTGTTCGCATTTACTTTCAATCCAGCTTTATCCTTGAAAATTTACTTTTATTTTAACTTGAGTGACAATTTGTAGTTTAAAAGTCTCTGAGACAATATATATTTAAGCCTAATATATGCTGCTACATGTAAATTTTACCTAAATTTTACCCTTTTACAAACCCTGTAATAAATGTATCTTCCGTTGTTTCAGGAGATGTCCCTGAGTTCTTCTGGTGTGCAGTTTGATTTTTCCTTTTCTTTGTTTTTTTTTTGCTGCCTTATTTTAATAGACCTATATTTAGTTTGCTTCCAAAGGTATTCATTATGAACCTACTGAACAAGTGCATGATGAAGTGTTGGAAGAACATTACTGGGCTGTAATCAAGCCAAATAATTTTACTGTTAGAGTATATCAACACATGGAGAAAAAAGTGCTTGAAGACAGCAGCAAAAGAAACTGACAGATTTTGTTCATATATTAAAATTTTCTGCAGTGCAACAGTATTTAATCTATTCGCCAGCTCCTATCTATAGCTTATAGTTTGGTGAAAAAGTTCCATTTGAAATTTTCATAAAGCATTCTGCTGCAATGCCAGCATAAAAACTAAATAATCATCACCATAATAATAAATTCCCAGTTGTTGAAGAGTTTCTTACATTATCTTAAAGTTTTAGTACAAATCTTAATTTCCTGTGATTCAATGGACACATGTATTTAAAGCGTTTCAATCAAAGTCGGCATATCTCCCAGGAAGCATTTGGAAATGTATAGAACATTTAGGAATGCTGCTGAGTGAGCAAGTAACACAGATACATAATACATGCAATGAATAGGACAGTGCCCTAAAGAAAGAACTATCACACTCAAATGCCAAAATGCTTGCCTATATAAAACACTGAACTGACAAGGCGTGGGTTTAGCTTCTGATATCAGCTTTGCAACTTGGCAAGTCACTTTCTCTCTGAGTCTTAGCTTTCTTATGTGTTCCAAGGAGACTGGAGTTAAGAGAATCATCTCTAAGACTTCTTCCTGCTCTTACATTCCTTGATTGGTTTATCTAGCAAATACTGATCTCCATTTCTAAAGGCCTATAACAGAGTTGTAGCAACACAGCTTAGCATTCATATATATATCCCAAATTAGATTTTCAACTTCTTGTAGACATAAACTTGGGTATATAGATAGCCATACATATATATATATATATATATATATATACACACATATATATTTTTAAAATAATACCTTAGGGGCAAAAATTGTTGGCAATTACTAAGTCCATAAATACTCAAGTAATCTTCTATTTATACATTCTCATACTTAATGTCATATGAGTACAATCTGTTGTTTCAATGGAGAAAATCTTATAATTTTATACCACGTCATATTTTCATTATTTCCTCATAGTTTTTCTATATGTTAAAATAATTATTACTTGGAAAATTATTTATGTTTACAAATCTATGATTTCCATAAAATGATAATGTATTGATAATGGGAATTCATTGTCCCAAAATTGGTAAGAAAAGACAATTTTCATAATGTGTAATTAATTATTAATTTACTAAAGTAAAGTTTTGAAAATTATTTTAGTCCATGAATCACATAAATACAAAATCCATTTAGTTAATCTTTGAAACCAATTTTATTATTATGGTATTCTCATTTTGTAAAGACACCCCAATATCCTAAGAGATTAGGTCAGTTGATATAAGCTTCTTCTAAACTTCTATCATCTGATTAAATTCCACTTGAAATTTTCTCTTTTCATTACTCAGACATACTCAACTTATATAAACTACATTAATAGATATCTGGGTGAAAGTGGGAATAAAATATAGCTTAGATGTGTTAATATTTTTTTAAAATAACTTTTTTGGCAAACTCCTAACATTGATTCTTATTCATTTCTTTGGGGTTTTTTGTTTGGTTTCATTTGGTTTGGTTTGGCTTGGTTTTTGTTTGCTTTTTGTCCGTTAGGATCTTCTAGTCCTAAAGATTAACAATATTCTCAAACTATTCTAGACTGTTCCTAATGAACCTATTAAAATATCCCTTCATCCAAGAAGCATTAAACAATTATTACCCAGTCATTTTGTTTTTGACTTCTTATACAGAAGAATGTTAAAGCTGTTTAAAATAACATTTGTTTGAGTTATCATTTAGCCTTCCACTAAATTTAAGCAATGAACTGTGTAACAACACTGTAGGAATAAATAGAGAACAAATATATAATTTCTGATAAAGCCTATTTCAACACCTCCTTTAATTGTCAATTGGACTTTCCTGGACAGCATGGATAATTATGTCACTATTACTTTTTTTCCTTTTCATAACATGCCATCTTTCTTGAATGACTTGCCTGAGAGAACATAATATTCAAGACAAGGAAAGAGAAGTGGAGAGATTAGGGGTGGCTGCAATATTGAATTATGAATCATTTCAAGAGCATTAAGAGGTACCGAATGCAGAGGTCCCTCTAGAAGCAACTCACCAATGATTAACCTGGAGGAAAATGCCTTTAGTGGAATTTTTTTTTTCCTTAAGAAATAAGTTTAAAAGAAGAAGATCCTGGAAGTATTACTTTAACTGAATGGTTAGTATGATAAAAATTCACTTCAGATAGGCCACCATGTAGGCAAAGTAATTATTATTCTTTTAGCTAGTACACAGTAAATAGAAAAGAAAATACTTCATTAACGCCTATGTCTTTAAAGTATGACATTTTACCTTAAAGTGTAAATCCAGGGGTAAAAAGAGGACTGAGACTAAAGACCTTCATATTGGCAAATACAATAGAAGTTTTCATTTCAATTTTATTGCAACATCCTGTTATATCTGATATATTTGATAAAACCCATCTTGATAAAGCCCACCAGGCCCTAACCTGTAAGATCTTATAATGTTAAGCTAATATGTACTGAAGTTGTTCTAAATGCCAAGGAGCTCATTGTAGACTGACAACAACCATGAAATAGACACTGTTCCTACTTTATAGGTGAGAAAGCCATATCACAGAGTAGATGATATTAATTAAAGCAACCAAGCATTTCTTGTTGTTGAATTAACTGTTCATTTGCTTTGTGAAGGCAGGCACAGCTGAATTGGCCAGTAAGGTGAGCAAAACTGCCTATCACTGTACTTTAGTGCAGCGCAAATTGGCTGTCTAATCTCCAGGTTTGGAATTACAAATGGTGCGTTACTCAGGTGAACTAAACGACTAAAGGGTGACATATCCTTACTGAAATCTAATGACTCAAACAATATTCTACTTTAATATCCAATTATACAGTTGTCCATGAAGTAAAGAATTATAAAGAAAAATGTTAAGGATGAACTTCTTAAAATTTGAGGAGTAAAAACTTGAATTTGTGATTATAAAAATCACTCATGTTGGAAATTTAGTATTTAACAGGACATTCTTTGCACATCTTATAATTTTACATGACACCAGACTAATAATCAGAAGACAAATGGGATAATTTAATATCACTCTGAAGTGTCTTGATAATGAACTCATAACAGATTTTTACAGTCCATTGAGAATTGCATTACTAGATTTATTTCACAAAGTCTGCTATGGGTAACTTATTCAACAACTCTAATCAGTCTAGATGGAACTGGATTAATCTGCATTCTCAGAAGCAAAAGGAAAAAATGGGAGAAAAAGTATCAAGAGCCACTAAAGCTTCAACCCAAGCACATTGAAAAGATGTCACATTAAACACCCCCAAAATATGCAATCATGTGCAAATGTTTAGCATGATGCTCTGGTTTCTGAAAATCTCTCCCTCAGGGAAAGCACTTTAATTTTCTAAGGTTCAAATACAAGAGGGAATTAAACAATAATTAAAGCATTATTATAAAACTCAACAACAAAATGGAGAAAGCTTTATGTATTATTTATCCCCATTTCCCTCTCTTTTCTCTGTCCTCCATAAACTATTTTCTTAAAGATTATTTAACATTATTTATTGAGAGTAATATTTTCTTCTTTGGTATTTTTACCGACTACTGCTCCCTCCTTCTTTATACAAGTTTAAAGCATCTCAAATTTCATTGTCTATTGACAGTATTTAATTTTGCTTTTGATGAATCATCTACTATGTTAGGCAGCATTGCATAAGTTGTCACAAAGTGGCAATGTGCTCGGCTAGTTCAGGAGTAGAATGTAAGCCCATGGTATAGGAATTTTGTTCTGTTTACCTCTGTATAACATCTAGAAAAATGCCTAACACATAGTATGAGTTCAATGAGTATTTGTGGGTTAAGTAAATGGTGAGAAAGGAGGTAAATGGTGCTGGAGATTAGGGAAACAAGGAGAGTTATATAATTGCAGAAAATTGGGTAGGGTACAGTCATGGGAAGCTACATAGATCATGATAAAAAATTTGGATTTTATTAAAAATTCACTGGTAGATTGTGGGAAAACAATGACAGCCAGACTGGCCAAAAACAAATAGCAAGAGGGAGGTTGACGTTAAACAAGAAAATAAAATTTTATGATGTTCAAATTGGCCAATATTTTTAATGCTAACACAATTGGCAAGTATGTGTGGTTACAAGCTTATTTGTAAAGTTCTGATGCACTTAAAAAAAAACAACTTATTTCCAACTCTGCGACATTCAGGAAAAGTCAAAACTACAGAGACAGTAAAAAGATCAGTGGTTGCCAGAGGCTTTCAGGGAAGGAGAGGTGAATAGGTGAAGCACACTGGATGGACTTTAAGCTCAGTGAAATTATTCTGTATGATACTATAATGGTAGTTCCATAACATTACATAATTGCCAAAACTCATAGAAAGTTCCACACCAAGAGGGAACCCTAATGGAAACTATGCACTTTGGGTGATAGTGATGTGTTAATGTTAGTTCATTGATTGTAACAAATGTACCACTTTGGTGGGAGATTTGCTGGTGGGAAAGCTGTACTTGTGTGTGGGGAGGAGTACATGGGAACTCTGTGTACCTTTTGCTCATTTTTGTTGTGAACCCAAAACTTTTCTTAAAAAAAAAAGCCTCTACAAAATAAAATTGTTGTAACATTTTTATTGTTGCCAATTTGGCATTAGGTATCTAAAGCCATTAAAGTATTCACATATTTTTATTTGGGAAACTTACTTCTACATTACCCTCACACAAAATAGTCAAAGATGTACACAGAGTTTTTGTTAAAAGTTTTTATCTTATAACTTTTTATAATAAAGAGACTCTGGAAATATCCGCAGTTTCCTGTACTAACAGAACGGGGAAACTAATTATAGAGTATCTATATACATTTTGCCATCATTATAATGTGTTAAAGAATGCTTGATAATTAAGGATATACTTATAAGAAAAGTCAAATAAAATATTGCTACAGTGTAACATATACAAAACAAAATTAATGATGAAAAGTGCAAGATAGATACATGTACCTAGGAGAGTGAGGGGAATAATGGAAAGACATCAAAATGCTATAGTCATGGTCTCTAGTGGATGGGATTTCTAATAAATTGTTTTCTTTATAAATAGCTGTGCTTTCAGAAATAATAAAAAGTCAAAGATTAAACTTTAAAATAGCCTTTGCTAAACATTTTATTTTATTAAGTAAACAAAATAATTTAATTGTTGGGGTAGGTAATGAGATCGAGAATTGAGAAAGGAGTAAGTTACAACAGCTTTGTGTAATTGCCTAAGGAGCATTTATTTATACATTAGCATTTACCAAAGGGTGTTTTCTGCAGACTCAAGCCCGTGAAATTCTCACTGGGAGGCAAAAAAAAAAAAAAAAAAAAAATAGGAAAAACTAGATATTATTTCACCTTCTTTAAGGTTAGCAACATATGTATTATGGTTAAGGCTCTAAGAAGCCCTGCATTTAAGAAGCTTGTTTAACTTTATTTAACCAATGTTTCCCAAATGTATTTGGCTTGAGGCATTTTAAATGCAATTGGAATCAACGTCCTGAGGAATACACTTTAGGAAATGCTACTGTAGGCAATCCGAGCAATCAACAGTTTGATTTAAATCAATTATTAATTTTTTTACATTGCAATATCCCCAAAGTAAAAGCCCAAAAGAAAAGTTGCAAATATAATGACAAATAATTATTTTCTAAACAATTTGGGAGTAAATTGCCAACCTCATGTCCCGCTTCCCAGGATAACTCCTGAGAACATTAGTGCTTATGTTCAACAAACAAGGACATTCTTCAACAAAACCATAATAGCAACATCAAAATCAGTAAACTAACATGGATACAATACTTCAATACAGTTTTCAGATCCCTTTGAAGTTTTACCTTTTAGCCTAATAATGTCCTTTGTAGCTGTGGTTTTCAGCTAAGAATTGTGTGTTTCATTTAGTCATCTGTAGTCTGGAACAATTACCTGGACATTCACGATCTTGACATATTTGAAGATTACGGGCCAGGTATTTTGTAGAATATCCTTCAGTTTGGGCTTGTCTGATGTCTCCTCGTGATTAAACTCAGATTATATATTTTTGTCAGGAAAATATTATAGAAGTGATACTGTGTTCTTTTCACTGTATTCTACAAAGTGTCACACAATTTCAGTTTACTGCATTACAAGTTAGATTCACTTTGATAATTTGATCAATGGAGCTTGTGCCAGACTTCTCTCACTGTAATGTTATTCATTTTTTCTCTTTGTAATTAAGAAGCTATTTGTGGGATGACACTTTGAGCTATGTAAATATTCTGTTCCTCACTATGGCAAACACTCCCTAAGGATTCCCACCTTTTGACATGCATGCCCTTGTACAATCTCCTCTATAGGCAGGAACTAGGACTTTCTTCTAACCAGTAGAATATGATAAAGGCAATGGAATGTCATTCCCCTGATCATGTTTTGTTATATAGAGTTTGTCTTGCTAGCTGACTTATTCTAGAATCATGCTCTCCAAGGCTGACCTCAAGGAAAACTAAGCCAACATGGGTTTTACAGCCATCAGGAAATGGATTCTTCCAACAACCTGAGTAACTTTAGAAGCAAAATTTTCCCTAGTCAAACCTCCAGATGAGAACCCAGCCCTGGCCAACTCTGACTGCTGTCTTACAGAGGACCCTGGATAACTCTGTGATTGTAGCCTCGCAGAGAACTCAGTCATTCTGTGCACAACTCTGGATCCACAAAAACTGTGAGATAATAATTCAGGTTGTTTAAAAGCTGTTATGTTTGTGGTAATTTGTTACACAGCATAGAAAAGTAATATACTTGCCAAACTTTCCATTAATTAATTAATCAATTAATTCCAGTATAGACTCATAGATTTTATTTATTCCTAATTTATTCAATGAGTTATAGTCTAATACTATCAATATTGATTTTGATGCTCAAATGGTGATAGATTTGGCCAGTGGCATTCACTGTCACTTTAATATATCCCCATTCATCTTTGAGCACTTCCTTACTTTCTGGTAGAGCATCATATTCTAGACTTAGCTTGTATGATCTTGCCCTAGCCCTAGGAATGAGCCATTTTCCCACTGAGCACTGATATATTTTAGTGGAGAATATTTAGAAAACAAGATCTATTTTCTAGATGTAATTATTGCTATAGGGTGTTCCCACTACAAAGCATAGCTAGGGACACACATACATACCTTCATAAAATATGCACATATATTTTTTTATTCATATACATAAATATATATACACATATTTCATTCTATATCTATTGAAAGGCATGAGTTTGCTCACATGCTTCAAATTCAGTCCAACACCACAGAGTTCATGCTAATTTTATCCCTTTTTACATTTCTAGTTCCCTTCTTAGACAATTAGAAAACTAGTGCCCATTATTCTTCATGTGTTTACTTATTTGTTCAATTTCCTGGAAGAGAACAATGCCCAATCTCTCTTAAACTCCTCCTCTTCTTCCTTCAGACAGGTGCCCTCTTCCTCTAGTTTGGGCTAAGAAATTTCACGACAAGTCACTGTCATTACCCTACCATTTAAGGGACCCTCTCCTCATCCTGCTCAGCCTTCAGTACCCCGTGCCAGGCAGTTCTCCCATGCAGACACTCTCCTCTTTCTCCTGGGGCTCTGACACTACACACTGCTGGGCTTCCTATAAAGACACCTGTTCAATCCTCTTGGAATTGACACCACATGGTGAATGACCCCCATCATAGACATCCTCTTCAACCTGATTGAGCTCCGCTGTCCTGCACTGAGCTGTATTTCCAGGGGGACATACATCTTATTCCACTCTGGCTGTCCTGTGAGGGATGCCTTTCAGTGTGGTTACCTTCTTGGCCACACTCAGGCCCTGACACCCCCATGCTGGTCTGCATACAGTCTCTAAATCTCAAGGCAATGTAGCCCACTATTCAAACTGAATTATACTAGCTCTACCCTTCTGAAATAAATAGGAGACAGAGAGACTAAAAGAGACAGAGAGACAGAAAAAAAAAAAAAAGAAAACACACACTAACATTTCTTAAATGTACTGATGGAAATCAGTACATTGTACAGTACAATGTACAGGAGGAAAAATGATCATAGCTTCCAAATGTAAAGTTACATAACCTGCCTTAGCAAAGTAATGATTTTTAATGCAGCATGTTGTAAATTTTCTGTTGTCATATCTTTCACATTTTGTAATTATAACATTTTATATGTATGTGTGTATCTATAAAGAGTATACATGCTCAGTTCTCCCCATGTTAACAGCTTAAACTCTTGATTAAATATTAAATGATTAATTACTTAAATATTAAAAATTTATTTTTTGCTGACTAGGGTTTAAGAATGTACACTTGACTGACATTCTAAAGAGAAAAACCAACCAAAAGGCACATGTGCACAGCAATCATTTTATGTAAAAGAAGGTAGCTGTGCATAAGGTTACAAATATGAGCAGAGCCTTTTTAGAAAGCATATCATAACTTCAAACAACATGTGGTCTTACTCTGTTATGCTAATATATATATATTAATTGGCTAACTACTTATAAATTTGTGCTTTATAAGTGTAAATTATGTACTTAAATCATTAAGAAAGCCAAAACACACATTTTAAGTAATTTTAAAGCTGCAAATGAGCTTACAATTCACTAATATGTGTGACAGAAAGATAAATAAGTTAAGACCATGCTCTCCAGGAATTCACATTTTGCTCAGTAAGGCAGAAAGTAAACAGTAGGTCGTTACAAAACAACACAAGACTTTGAAAAATTGTGATAAAATAAGGTGTTGAGAAGAAAATATGAAAGGAATAATCATGACTTTGGAAATAATCTTTCAGTGAATCTAAGGATGAGAAAATCTAAATGACTTCCCCATAATCCCAAATATTCAATGGTAGACCTGAGACTGGAATAAATTATTTCCTCATATGTCCTGGGGTCTTTTTCCTTACTTTCCAATATATCATAGGAAGTTTAATAGCAGACACTTTTAGGTATGAAATATCTTGGAACATAGTTATGTTTATACTAGATTAAAGCACTTCACAAACAAAATCATCAAATGTTCAGTAAATCATTCCATACCTAATAGTTTTATTGTTTTTATTGTGGCTCACATAAACTATGGAGATATAAACTACGTGGATATCTGTAAAACTTTTTATATAGTGCACACACACACACAAACACATACACACACACTGAGGACAGTAAAGAACTGGTTTGTGGTGAAGCATTTAATAATAAAGGAGTATAACTTCTGCATAGTCAGCATATCCACATCTGAGATTCTAATGATGTTGAAAATTAAAAGAAATAACAGCACATGGGTCTTGCCATGTTTTCTAACCCCTTTAGTCCTTTGGTGCTTTCTTTCTCAGATTTTTGCTTGACAATGTTTACTGTGGTGTTGATATAAACATTTATCATTGTGCAAGTGAGAAAGTATAAATTCCTACTGATTCCTTGACTCAACTGATACCCACCTGGGAAGATTAATAGAGACTGATTTTTCCTTTTTCTTTCTATAAATGTCTTTTATTTGAGTTTTCAAATCTGATAAAAACTCTAATAACCTTCTATAAGTTTGAAAATTAATTAAAGTGTTTATTTACCTTTGCCTCCAGTGAGTGCTCTATCAGCTTTTAGCTCAATGTCAACTAGATAAAGAAAAATGGGGCAAGAAAGAAGCCAAATTGAGAGTAAAGAAATGTTGATAAATGAGGTTAGAGGACTTAAGTATTTTGTACTAAATTCAGCCTTTCTAAAACAGCTATGTTGCAATAAATTCCAAGGCCAAGTTCAAAAGTGAAGCACTGTAAGTGGTTAGATTTAACAAATACAAACATAACTATCTGCTGCAAAGCTATGGTTACTGACCACTGTATTGAGCAGAGGATGATGATGCATATAGATTAGCATCATTTAGAATCAGATTTTAGATTTATTAAAGCAAGTGCTATGTTTTTATTGCTTAGTTGGCTACCTTTTCAACATCGCAATTGCCTAAGTAGTTCATGTAACCTAAAAGAGGCCATCATAAAAATATAAGTCAAATAGAGTAGCAACATTCAAAGGACAAATAAGGTTTCCTTCAAACAACAGAAAAAGATAAATTTTCTTTAAGATTTTAACAGTTTGTTTCTTAATTTCTATTGCAGAGTGAAATAAGAAAACAGAAAATACATATTTTCAATTTATTGTATGACTCCAGATCCCACACACACTAAACAGTTAGTAAAGTATTATACATAATAGCCAATGTTTTTTATGAAGAGGGTGCACACAGCACCCTGAGTGTGAGTGTATGGATAATATGTAAGTGTATGAAAAATATACTTTGTATGTATGTAAGTATATGTATCTATAATTTGTGATGGTGTGGATAACATATATAAGTTGGCTATAAATCTAGGAAAACTAAAGTTGACCATTTTGTTGTTGTTTAATTTACTGCTGATTTTGAAATGGTCTTAAGCTAAAATGGTATTTATTTCTCCCTTCATTCCTCACTTGGAACTCAGGGAGGTTAATCATATTCTTTTTATGATACACTCTCATTCCTACAGGACAATCATCCTGTCTCCCTACCTTCCCTGCCCAAGATGATCATTATCCCAAATTCTATTTTTATTGTTTTCTGTATTCCTTTTTATATAGTACATATTTCAATATTTTGGGGGTAATCTTATTTATTTTTTATTCTACAAAATGAGTATTATGCTGTATGTTATCTTTTAGGACTTAACTTTTGTCACTTAAACACATATTACTAATGAGAAATGCTCTGTAATGGCAAAATAAGGACCTGACTCCTCCATAAAAGCAACGAGAACACTAAAATTTGTTCAAAATTATTATTTTCAGAATTCCGGAACTCAATCAAAAAGGTTTGCAATAATCCACGAAGTGTTTATTCAAGGAAAGAAACTGAATGTTTTTAAAAACAGTGAAGTCCCTGGAATTTTTAACTAGCCTTGTTCCCATTGCCCTCACCCCAACTTTTCAGCAGCCTTGAAAACAACCTTATAACCGTGGTAGCTATGGGCAAAAGCAGCCTAGTAGCATTGGAGGGGGAATAATGGGTTTGGAGCTCCCCAAAACCCAATCCCCACAGAATTGTCATTATTATACCTGTCTGGCAGCTCCCTGGAAAAAAACCTCATTCACAGAGCATGTCTTTATTTCTTTTGCTTCAGACCACACTTGGTGAAAAATGACCAGTCCCTAAGATATTTGCCAAAGCAATCAGCAGCAATTGTTTGCCATCACAGATACAATACCAGTTGAGGCAAACAAGAGGTTGGCCTAAAAACTTAAAAATACCTCTGGGAAATAAGATGTCTTTAGAAGACTTCCAGTTTCTGGTCTGGCATGTAAGAAACTTGGAAGTTGCAGCTCCATCCTAATAACAAGTAAAAAGTTGAACAAACTGAAAAGTCAACAACTTTTTTTAGATCTGTCAGAGAAGTGAGGTTACAGAACAAACTAATGACCCCAAAACTGGAGAAACCAACAGGCAAATACAGAGAATCACCACTTTTCAGAGCAGACACTCTCTAGCTGAAACCTCTGTGAGAACCAGTGCCAGGGTAGGGAAAACTGAATTGTAATTGATGAACTGCTGGAGACAAGACTTGTCTCAGCCTGAGACAAGTTTGAAAGATAAAAAAACTCAGGGGGACTCAGTCATTAGGAAGCCCCACACTTTTGTGAGTTTTACTTCCTGGAGCTCTAGCTGGTCCTCACAATAAACGTCTGAAAAAAAAAATCCTCTTGCCTCTAGGAGGGAGAAAGGAAAAAGAACAATTCTGAAATACACTGGAGCATTCTGTTTTTCTTAACAAGATCTGACCTCCAGTCTAACATATTGGGATTTTATTAGAGCCTAAGTGACCTAAGGGAAGGGAAATACCCCCCTCAAGCCCACTCTAGCCATCCTGTCTCACCTGAGTGAAGGAGAAGACAGGAACAAGAAATACATGTGAAGTTCATAGTCCAGGGGTATAAAAACTCCCTAAAAGACTGAGACTTAATCATAACAATAGAGAATGTTTGCCGTTCTCCCACACCTAACCACCACATTACGGATGGCCTATTTATAGCAGTTTCTTTTACCTGGTACATCATGTCTGACTATCAGTGAAGAATTACAAGGCATAATAAAAGTCAAAGAGCACAGTTTGAAGAGACAGAACAAGCCTCAGAATCAGACTCACATATGGCAGCAATGTTATAATGATCAGATCAGAATTTTTTAAAATGATGCTGATATAAGGGCTCTAATGGATAAAGTTGACAATATGCAAGAACAGATGGACAATGTAAGCAAAAAGATGGAAATTCTTAGAAAGAACCAATGAGAAATACTAAAGATCAAAATACTTCAACAGAAAGGAAAAATGTTTTTGAGGAGCTTATTAGAACGCTAGACAGGACTGAGGAAAGAAATCTCTAAGCTTGAGGATACCTCAGTAGAAACCTCCCAAACTGAAAAACAAACAAAAAATAGAGCCAAATATCCAAGATCTGTGAGACAACTACAAAAAGTGTATCATATATGTAATGGGAATATCAGAAAGAGAAGAAAAATAGTAATATAAAATATATTTGAAATGATCATGACCAAATTAATGCCATACACCAAATCACAAATCCAAGAAGCTCAGAGAACACCAAGCAGAATTCCAAATAAAGCCACTACACCTTGGCATATCATTTTCAAACTATAAAAAAATCAAAGATAAAGATAAATTATAAAAGAAGCCACAGGGAGAGGGAGGAAAACATCTCTATTGAGAAGTAAAGATGAGAATTACATCTGACTTCTCCGAAGAAAACACATAAGCAAGATGAGAGTGGAATGGGGTGAAATATTTAAAGTGTGAAAAGGGGGAAAAAAAACCCCACCAACCTAGAACCTGTAACCTGGAAATTATCCTTCAAAAGTAAAGAAGAAAGATTTTCTCAGACTAAAAAAAAAAAAAAAACAATTGAGGAATTTGTTGCTAGTATACCTGTTTTGCAAAAATGTTAAAACAAGTTGTTTAGAGATAAGAAAAATGACATAGATCAGAAATTTGAATCTACATAATGAAAAGAAGAACATAGAAGAAGGAACATAAAGATAAATTTTTTTATTTTTCTTATTCTTAATTGAGCTAATGAAATAGTCTCTTCAAATAATAATAGCAATATTGTATTTGATTATATAT
Source organism: Orcinus orca (assembly GCF_937001465.1). Lineage (NCBI taxonomy): Eukaryota > Metazoa > Chordata > Mammalia > Artiodactyla > Delphinidae > Orcinus > Orcinus orca. The sequence continues at coordinate 24,839,261 of NC_064563.1, forward strand.
TCTTATGTGTAATTAAAATGAATATCAGCAGTGTTACAACTGACAGAAGAGAGGAATTAGTATTATTGTCTTATCATAAGGTACTTGCAATACCTGTGAAGTGGTGTAGTGTAATTTGAAAGTGTATTTGGATTGGTTCAAATGTATATTGCAAACTCTAGATCAACCACTAAAAAAAGTAAAAAGTATAATTGATGTTTAGAAAGGAGAGAAAAGGAATAATACACTTAATTAAAACCAAAAAAAGATAAAATAAGAATGAAAGATAAAAATAGGAAGAAAGAGAATTAGCAACAAATAAAAAACAGTAACAAACATGGTAGATATTAATCCAACATTATCAATAATAACTTTGCATGTCAATAATTTAAAAGTATCAATTAAAACAGAGCTTATTAGAGTGAATCAAAAAACAAGATCCAATGATATGTGGTCTATAAGAAACCCACTTTATATAAAAAGACACATATAGATTAAAAGTAAATGGATGGAGAAAGATATACCATGATAACACAAATCAAAAGAGAGTGTGAGTAACTATATTAATTTTGGACAGAGTAGACTTGAGAGCTACCTGGAGCCCATGCTCACTGTGCCACTAAGCCTGTTCTTGTGAAGACTTAGTTGCCTAAGAAAGAATTCAGGAGCCCACATTCACTGGATGCTGCTGTTTTCTCAACTGCCACCAGGATGCTGTCACAGTTACTATTACCACCACTATTTCTATAGAAATAGAAACCACCACTGTTTCTATTACTATGCTATTAATAATGCCATTGCCATGTCTTGTTAGCACCCTGCCAGAGGGGAAGGCAGCAATCATTAAAAAGTGGCATTTTTCTTTTTTTCTTGCCTTCCATTGACCAAACTGAGCAGGAAGTCAGCTGGTAAGGGTATCTGGGAAATGTAGTTTGTAGAACTCTTACATGGCTGGAGAGAGGAAGATACATAAAAGCAGATGTAGATGTGAGAGGTGACAGATGCTTTCCAGCATATTGCAAACTCTCCAACACTTGGCATACTTACACATCTTTCTACCCATGTCTACTCTTTTCTGTAACAACAGTAAAAACTACATCATGCTTTTGTATAACAGAGAGCAAGTAGTCTTTATACAAAGATGCACTCTCCCAAACTGGCCCAAGTGTCCATGTTTCATCTCTGGAAATGCTAATTCATTTACAAATGCAGTCACAATCATATCTAAATAGTCTGCAACATAAAAACAAAAGTGTAAATTGGCCACTAGCAACTTAATTTAAAATAATGGGGAGGGCTTCCCTGGTAGCACAGTGGCTGAGAGTCTGCCTGCCGATGCAGGGGACATGGGTTCGTGCCCCGGTCCGGGAGGATCCTGCATGCTGCGGAGTGGCTGGGCCCGTGGGCCATGGCCACTGAGCCTGCGCGTCCGGAGCCTGTGCTCTGCAGCGGGAGAGGCCACAGCAGTGAGAGGCCCGCGTACCACAAAAAATAAATGAAAAAATAATAATAATAATAATGGGGAAAGGGGAGAGAAATAAAATGCCTAATCTGCAAAAAAAAATGTATATAGTATGCAAAGAAGGAAATATCTATAGCTACTAAAGTCCTTGTTTCTGTAACTGGTCACAAGGACACAGTCTTTATTTAACACTTCCATCTTTTAATCCCTATTCTAGAAAGTGTCAATAAAGTAATATATGGATCCATGAAAGACTCGCTGGCACGTAAAATCTAAAATTCAGGATATGCTTCTTTGCAATTTTTCATTACAAACAACATAAATTAGAAAATTGAGTATATGAGACATTTCCATTGAAGTCATTTGCATCAAAAAGCCTGGCAGATAAAGTAAGAATAATGATCCTACTTCTATTTTCTCCTTTGAGCCATTACGATCACAGTGGAAGTGACACTAAAAGACATTTCCATTGAATTCATGCCTATTGAGCTAGAGCCTTAATGGTACTAGGGCTTTTCTACCTTTTAACATTTGAGTATATTATTGAAAGTCAGTGAAGTTCACTAAATTTTGCACTGTTACCCTCTTCTCAATAAGTCATTCATTCTTGGTGTGCTTTCATATATAAGACAGGGATTCATAAAGCTGTCATTAAAAAAGCATACTGCAAAGATGCCAAATGAAACAAGTTGGAAGGACAAAGTGCAAAACTGCTTGCTTCCTACAAAATGCCTTGGACAAATAAACGTAATGATTGAATATAAATTACATAATTGTGTCAAAATAGATAAAGAATGTAAATAATAAATTATCAAGTAAAATTTGAGAGATTGGTTCAGGATTGCAGAGCAGGAGGATGGGTGCTCACTCCCTCTTGCGAGAGCACTGAAATCACAACTGCTGAAAAATCATTGACAGGAAGACACTGGAACTCAATAAAAGAAATACCCCACATCCAAAGACAAAGGAGAAGCCGCAGTTAGATGGTAGGAAGAGAACAATCACAATAAAATCATATCCCATAACTGCTGGGTGGGTGACTCACAAACTGGAGAACAATTATACCACAGAATTCCACCCACTGGAGTGAAGGTTCTGAGCCCCACGTAAGGCTTCCCAACCTGGAGGTCTGGCAACCGGGAGGAGTTCCTCCTCCCAGAGAATGAGACTTTGAAGGCTAGTGGGATTTGATTGCAGGACTTCAACAGGACTGGGGGAAACAGAGACTCCACTCTTAGAAGGCACAGAAAAGGTAGTGTGTGCATCAGGACCCAGGGGAAGGAGCAGTGACCCCATGGGAGACTGAACCAGACATACCTGCTAGTGTTGGAGGGTCTCCTTAACAGGCAGGGGGCAGCTGTGGCTCACTGGGGGGGACAAAGACACTAGCAGCATAAGTTCTGGGAAGTAATCCTTGGGTAAGCCTTCCTGGAGTCCACCATTAGCCACACCAAAGAGTCTGTAGGCTCCAGTGCTGAATTGCCTCAGGCCAAAAAACCAACAGGGAGGGAACTCAGCCCCACCTATCAGCAGACAAGTGGATTAAAGTTTTACTGAGCTCTGCCCACCAGAGCAACACCCAGCTCTACCCACCACAAGTCCCTCCCACCATGAAGCTTGCACAAACCTCTTAGATAGCCTCATCCACCAGAGGGCAGACAGCAGAAGCAAGAAGAACTAAAGTCCTGCAGCCCGTGGAACAAAAACCACATTCACAGAAAGATAGACAAAATGAAAAAGCAGAGGACTATGGGACAGATGAAGGAACAAGATAAAACCCCAGAAAAACAACTAAATGAAGTGGAGATAGGCAATCTTCCAGAAAAATTATTCAGAATAATGATAGTGAAGATGATCCAGGACCTCAGAAAAAGAATGGAGGCAAAGATTGAGAAGATGCAAGAAATGTTTAACACAGGCCTAGAAGAATTAAAGAACAGAGATGAACAATACAATAACTGAAATGAAAAATACAATAGAAGAAATCAATAGCAGATAACTGAGGCAGAAGAACGGATAAGTGACCTGGAAGACAGAATTGTGGAAATCACTGCTGTGGAACACAATAAAGAGAAAAGAATTAAAAGAAATGAAGACAGCCTAAGAGACCTCTGGGACAACATTAAATGCACCAATATACACATTATAGTGGTCCCAAAAGGAGAAGTGAGAGAGAAAAAATATTTTCTTCAAGAAAATATTTGAAGAGAATTTAGTCAAAACTTTCCCTAACATGGGAAAGGAAATAGCCACCCAAGTCCAGAAAGTTCAGAGAGTCCTAGGTAGGATACACCCAAGGAGAAACACGCCAAGACATATAGTAATCAAATTGGAAAAAACTAAAGACAAAGAAAAATTATTAAAAGCAACAAGGGAAAAATGACAACAGACAAGAGAACTCCCATAAGGTTAACAGCTGATTTCTCAGCAGAAACTCTACAATCCAGAAGGGAGTGGTGTGATATACTTAAAGTGATGAAAGGAAAGAAGCTACAACAAAGATTACTCTACCCAGCAAGGATTTCATTTAGATTCAATGCAGAAATCAAAAGCTTTACAGACAAGCAAAACCAAAGAGAATTCAATGCCACCAAACCAGCTCTACAACAAATGCTAAAGGAAATTCTCTAAGTGGGAAACACAAGGGAAGAAAAGGACCTACAAAAAAACCCTCAGGGCTTCCCTGGTGGTGCAGTGGTTGAGAGTCTGCCTGCCGATGCAGGAGACACGGGTTCGTGCCCCAGTCCGGGAAGATCCCACATGCCACGGAGCGGCTGGGCCTGTGAGCCATGGCCACTGAGCCTGTGCGTCCGGAGCCTGTGCTACGCAACAGGAGAGGCCACAATGGTGAGAGGCCCGTGTATCACAAAAACAAACAAACAAAAACAAAACAAATTCAAAACAATTGAGAAAATGGTAATTGGAACACACATATCAATAATTACGTAAATGTGAATGGATTAAATGATCCAACCAAAAGACACAGGCTCGCTGAATGGATACATAAACAAGACCCCTATATATGCTGTCTATAAGAGATCCACTTCAGACCTAGGGACACATACAGACTGAAAGTGAGGGGATGGAAAAAGATATTCCATGCAAATGGAAATCAAAAGAAAGCTGGAATAGCAATTCTCATATCAGAAAAAAATAGACTTTAAAATAAAGAATGTTACTAGAGACAAGTAAGGAAACTATATAATGATCAAAGGATCAATCCAAGAAGAAGATACAACAATTTTAAATATATATGCACCCAACATGGGAGCACCTCAATACATAAGGCAAATGCTAATAGCTATAAAAGAGGAAATCAACAGTAACACGATAACAGTGGGAAAATTTAACACCTCACTTATACCAATGGACAGATCATCCAGACAGAAAATTAATAAGGAACCACAAGATTTAAATGACACAATAGACCAGATAGAATTAATTGATATTTACAGGACATTCCATTCAAAAACAGCATATTGCACTTTCTTCTCAAGTGCACATGGAACATTCTCCAGGATAGATCACATCTTGGGGCACAAATCAAGCCTTGGTAAATTTAAGAAAATTGAAATTATGTCAAGTATCTTTTCTGACCACAACGGTATGAGATTAGAAATCAATTACAGGGAAAAATGGTAAAAAACACAAACATATGGAGGTTAAACAATACATTACTAAATAACCAAGAGATCACTGAGGAAATAAAAAAATACCTAGAGACAAATGACAATGAAACCACAATGATCCAAAACCTATCAGATGCAGAAAAGCAGGTCTAAGAGGGAAGTTTATAGCAATACAATCCTACCTCAAGAAAAAAGAAAAATCTCAAATAAACAATTTTACCTTACACTTAATGGATCTAGAGAAAGAAGAAGAAACAAAACCCAATGTTAGTAGAAGGAAAGAAATCATGAAGATCATAGCAGAAATAAATGAAATAAAAACAAAGAAAACAATAACAAAGATCAATAAAACTAACAGCTGGTTCTTTGAGAAGAGAAACAAAATTGATAAAACTTTAGTTAGACTCATCAAGAAAAAGAGGGAGAGGACTCAAATCAATAAAATTAGAAATGAAAAAGACAAAATTACAAGAGACACCGCAGAAATAAAAAGCATCATAAGAGACTACTACAAGCAAATCTATGCCAATAAAATGGGCAGCCTGGAAGAAATGGACAAATTCTTAGAAAGGTATAACCTTCCAAGACTAACTAGCAAGAAATAGAAAATATGAACAGACCAATTACAAGTAATGAAATTGAAACTGAGATTAAAAGTCTTCCAAAAAACAAAAGTCCAGGACCAGATGGCTTCACTGGTAAATTCTATTAAACATTTAGAGAAGAGTTAACACCCATCCTTCTCAAACTCTTCCAAAAAATTGCAGAGGAAGGAACACTCCCAAACTCATTCTAGGAGGCCACCATCACCCTGATTCCAAAACCAGGCAAAGACACTACCAAAAAAAAAAAAAAGAAGAAAATTAGAGACCACTATCACTGATAAACACAGATGCAAAAATCCTCAACAAAAAACTAGCAAACAGAATCCAACAACACATTAAAAGGATCATACCCCATGAACAAGTCAAATTTATCCCAGGGATGCAAGGATTCTTCAATATATGCAAATCAATCAATGTGATACACCATATTAACAAACTGAAGGATAAAAACCATATGATCATCTCAGTAGATGCAGAAAAAGCTTTTGACAAAATTCAACACTCAGTTATGATAAAAACTCTCCAGAAAGTGGGCATAGAGGGAACCTATCTCAACATAATAAAGGCCATATACAACAAACCCTCAGCAAACATCATTCTCAATGGTGAAAAACTGAAATTCTTTCCTCTAAGACCAGGAGCAAGAGAAGGATGTCCACTCTCACCACTACTATTTAACATAATTTTGGAAGTCCTAGCCATGGCAATCAGAGAAGAAAAGAAATAAAAGGAATATAAATTGGAAAAGAAGAAGTAAAACTGTCACTGTTTGCAGATGACATGATACTATGCATAGAGAATCCTAAAGACACCACCAGAAAACTGCTAGAGTTAATCAATGAATCTGGTAAAGTTGCAGGATACAAAATTAATGCACAGAAATCTCTTGCATTCCTATAGACTAACAACAAAAGATTGCAAAGAGAAATTAAGGAAACAATCCCACTGACCATTGCCACAAAAAGAATAAAATACCTAGGAATAAACCTACCTAAGGAGGTAAAAGACCTGTACTCAGAAAACTATAAGACACTGATGAAAGAAATCAAAGATGACAAACAGATGGAGAGATATACCATGTTCTTGGATTGGAAGAATGAACAGTGTGAAAATGACTATACTACCCAAAGCAATCTACAGATTCAATGCAATCCCTATCAAATTACCAATGGCGTTTTTTACAGAAATAGAACAAAAAATCTTAAAATGTGTATGGAGACACAAAAGACTCCGAATAGCCAAAGCATTCTTGAGGGAAAAAAACGGAGCTGGAGGAATCAGACTCCCTGATTTCAGACTATACCACAAAGCTACAGTAAACAAGACAATATGGTCCTGGCACAAAAACAGAATTATAGATCAATGGAACAGTATAGAAAGCCCAGAGATAAACGCACACATCTATGGTCAACTAAGCTATGACAAAGAAGGCAAGGATATACAATGGAGAAGACAGTCTCTTCAATAAGTGGTGCTGGGAAAACTGGACAGCTACATGTAAAAGAATAAAATGAGAACACTCCCTAACACCATACACAAAAATAAACTCAAAATGGGTTAAAGACCTAAATGTAAAGCCAGACACTATAAAAATCTCTTATAGGAAAACATAGGAAGAACACACTTTGACATAAATCACAGCAAGACCTTTATTGACCCACCTCCTAGAGTAATGGAAATAAAAACGAAAATAAACAAATGGGAGCTAATGAAAGTTAAAAGCTTTTGCACAGCAAAGGAAACCATAAACAAGACGAAAGACCACCCTCAGAATGGGAGAAAATATTTGCAAATGAAGCAACTGACAAAGGATTAATCTCCAAAATATATAAGCAGCTCATGTAGCTCAATATCAAAAAAACAAACAACCCAAACCAAAAATGGGCAGAAGACCTAAATAGACATTTCTCCAAAGAAGATATACAGATTGCCAACAAACACATGAAAGGATGCTCAACATCATTAATCATTAGAAAAATGCAAATCAAAACTACAATGAGATATCATCTCACACTGGTCAGAATGGCCATCATCAAAAAATCTACAAACAATAAATGCTGGAGTGTGTGTGGAGAAAAGGGAACCCTCTTGCACTGTTGGTGGGAATGTAAATTGATACAGCCACTATGGAGAACAGTATGGAGGTTCCTTTAAAAACTAAAAATAGAATTACTGGATGACCCAGCAGTCCCACTACTGGGTATATACCCAGAGAAAAGCATAATTCAGTAAGACACATGCACCCCATGTTCATTGCGCACTGTTTACAATAGCCAGGTCATGGAAGCAACCTAAATGCTCATTGACAGATGAATGAATAAAGAAGATGTGGGGCATATATAGAATGGAATGTTACTCAGCCATAAAAAGGAATGAAATTGGGTTATTTTTAGAGATGGGAATGGACCTAGAGACTGTCATACAGAGTGAAGTAAGTCAGAAAGAGAAAAAGAAATATTGTATATTAATGCATATATGTGGAATCTAGAAAAAATGGTACAGATGAACTGGTGTGCAAGGCAGAATAGAGACACAGATGTAGAGAACAAACATATGGACACCAAGGGGGAAATGCAGGGGGGATGGGTGGTGGTGGTGGGATGAATTGGGAGATTGGGATTGACATATATACACTAATATGTATAAAATAGATAACTAATAAAAAAATAAAAGGCGATTAGCAAAAATGAAAGAAAAAGTATAAATTTTGCTATGTGGTAATTCAATGGTTAGGCAGAGAGGGTGGCAAAAGAGATGTGGACTGGCCCTGAAAAGAGAAAGCCAGTGTCCCAAAACAACCCCTCCCTAGAATATGAAATTGGAAGACTCTTCATTACTTAAAAAATTTAAGTAACAATTAAAGGATATTTCAGAATGGGAAAGAAGAAAGAAAATGACAGCAGACACGAACAACTGTCCATAAAAAGGGAAGTTAAAAGAAACAGTTTAAAGCAATAATAACAAGTATTTCCATGAATATATGGTACAGAGTAAAACTAAACACTAATACCCATTTTGGCTCTTTGCCAGAAAAAAAATAGTTAATTACATGTAAAATAGTTTTAACACAATATCTACTACATTGTAAGAGCTTAATAATTTCAGTAATTATTTGAAAGAAAGCATATGACTGAAGTTTCTTAAAATTTCAACCAGTAGATCTGCAAACCTAATCTGTCATCTTCCTTCCTTTCAAATAAATGAAATGTAACAATGGTGGTGCCTTCCCTCCTGTCTTGTAATGGAAAAGTTACTTCATTCCTTCATTCTCCAGCCCTAACCTTAACCCAAGTTCAAACCCTAGTTCTGTCTTTTCCTTCATAATCAATCACTCACTCATGCACTACTGGATTTTTTGCATCGTGTGAGGCATGTTCTTCTAAATCTCCCATCTTATAATTTAGCCTTTAAAACTCACACCTCTAGATACCAACAAGTCAGAAAACTTGTCTAACCACTTTCTTATTACCACTCAATCTCAAACTAAATCAAAATTTGCTTCTCTTTCCATGTTCCATTGAAACTGATCTTATGTGTTTCTAAATCAACTGGGTAATTTTTCACATATTAGCCTTTCAAATGACTGCAGTTTCCTCATCATAGAGTTGTCTGATGTCAGACCACTTCTGCAGCACAGTTTTCATCATTATTCCTGAAGTCAAGCCTCCAGCCTACTTCTCCAGAACTCCCAACAATTCTCCTTGGAGAAGAATGGTCTAAAGTGAGAACACGGACCTAGGTCCCCAAAGAGAATTCACAGATCTTTTAGCTGGGATGGTTAAATCAAGAATGAAGGGGAGGGCTTCCCTGGTGGCGCAGTGGTTAAGAATCCGCCTGCCAGTGCAGGGGACATGGATTCGAGCCCTGGTCCGGGAAGACCCCACATGCCACGGAGCAGCTAAGGCCTTGCACCACAACTACTGAGCCCACGCACCTAGAGCTGATGCTTTGCAACAAGAGAAGCCACTGCAATGAGAAGCCTGCACACCACAACGAATAGTAGCCCCTGCTTGCCACAACTAGAGAAAGCCTGAACGCAGCAACAAAAGGCCCAACGCAGCCAAAAAATTTTTTTAATTTAAAAATTAAAAAAAAAGAATGAAGGGGATCCTGAGGACTCCTGGAGCCTAGTACAGATTAGAAGACTGACTCTGTAGGTGTAAATAGATTGTAGGCAAGGTTTTAAGGTGTGGTAAAGTAGCTGATAAATTTTGCAACTCTCACATAGTAGCTTCCTAAGGAAAAAAAATTAGTATTTCACAAGGAAAAAAAGATAAAGTTTTTCATTTTTAACAGTTAATAACTCTTCTCCAACATAAGAAAATTAATCTTTGTTTTTACAGACCTCTCTTTAGAAAAGGAGTTGTTACCTTGGAGATTTATGATTTCTGCAAGACAACTGAGTGAAAAAAATATGATGCTTAGAGGACAAGAGCATAGAAATTATTTTCTACATGGAATAATCACCCTGGAAGTACAAAAGGTAAAAATGCTAAAGTGAAATTTCCATTGGTAAAAATATTAAAAGGAAATTTCGTTTTGAAACCTCCTTTTTGTAGCAGATTTACTGAAGTATAATTTACATAATATAAAATGTAGCTATTGTAAATGCACAGGGTACAATGAATTTCAATAAATTCATAGTGTTGTGCATTGATCACCATTGTTCAGCTTTAGAATAGTTTTATTATGCCCAAAACGTTTCTGAATGCCATAGGTTATGGTCAAGCAATGATTGGGCAAAGATTGTACTCAATCACTAGAGCCCATAATGCTTCCCTCTGGAGACTATCTGTATGTGTGTTGGGGAGATGGGGAGTACATCCAAAGTTCAGGAAATTTTAATGTGTCTGCTTCAGATTTTACTTTCTGTCTGGCTTCTCTGGTCCCTCACCACACACTTACAGTTTCCCAGTCAGCCAGGGATGCAAGGAAACCTTGTCGAGCCCTTATATGAATTCTTCGTTTCTAGGATCTCCATATTAAATTTCCATCTGGTCCTCCACTTGCCTCAAATCGCAACCTCAAACTAGTTGAGCTATGGTTCTCCCCATTTGTTTTCTACCAAAGTTATCACTCTTAATGAAAATTTTACTAGACGGATGTTTGCCCTCTACTCCATAGCACGTCAGTTCCCTTTGAAAGCAAGTCCACTGGAATTCACGGTCAGCTCTGCCTTCATTAAATCCCCTCACCCACAGAGCTGCGGAGCTGATCTGAGCAAGATGACTGCCACCCCTGTTCTTACCTGGAGTTTATGAATAAGCTCTTCTCAATTTGTTAGCCTTTGATCAAATTCCAAAACCCTGAAATGGTCGTTTGTAACAATTTTGTCCAGTCTTACACTTGTTTGTTTGGGAGAGGTCTGCCAACCTCTTAATTCCTCCATAAATTCCCCAAATTTCTCCTTTTAAGAAATTGAGATTACATATGTGATCTTACCTAAAGAATAAATGTATAATCTAAAATCTAAAAAGGTATAAATATGAATAATTCCAGAATAACAAAGCGTTTGCACATTCTATGCTGAAATGATCACAACAATTTTAGAACAATATTAATCAATTTCTGTATTGTAGACATATTGTTAGGGAAGAGATGTTCATGCTGGACTGGAGCCAACCGGGATAAAGAGAAAAGAAAAACACACTTTATTTTTCCAAATTTAAAAATCGTCTGAAAAAATATATTTTCCCTGTAGTGTTACTTTAGGGAATGAATAATGAGACCTTACTGAATAGTGAGACTCAGCTGATGTCCCACAACTTAGCTCTAAATAACTGCAACCAATCTTCTATTCCCCACTTTGGAGGATACTCTACAGGGAAACTGAGCAGCCTCAAATAAACATCCTATAGATTCTGACATTTCAGTGTCCCCATGAAGTTGTTAAGTCATCTGTAGAATAGTTCAGTTAAGAAAAAAAAAAAAAAAGCTTCCCATCAGCATCTTAACATTTCAGTCTTAAATATTCAGCTTTAAAAACTGCATGAAATAAACAAATGGAGAAAAAGAATAGTAGATTATTTAAGCCTCTAAGCATACAATTTTAAAAACAAAATGAGAAACTAAAAAACCCACAAAAGAAAAACAACTAAAAAAATAATTGGGAACATGTGGGCACATTACGTTGAATGCAGAAGAAAACTTGAAAAATCAATAATTATGATTAATAGCTTCAGAGAGATGAAAAAGAATACATTGTGTCCATGTAACTAGAAAGAAAGTTCTATAAAAGGAGAGAAAAAAAAACTCTTGGAAATACAAAAGTATGATAGAATAAATTAACAATTCAATAGACCAGCTGAAAGATAAAGCTAAGAAACATCCTGGCAAGAGAAAAAAAGGAGACAGAAAGTATGAGAGCAAAGATAAGAACTCTAGAGAATTAATACAGATGGTTCAATATCCAACTATAAACAAAATTCCAGAGAGAAAAGAAAAAAAAATATATATATATATATAAAATTGTCAAGAATATCAAGGATTGAGGGTGGGAGGGAGCAATAGGCAATGAAAGAATGAGGTGGGGAAACATTCCAGGCAAAAGAGGAGAGAATTATATGGGAAGGGAAATGACATGTGACATGGTACCTAGAGAAAGTGGCAAATAGTTTGTAGGACTGAAATAAAGGCTGTGCTTCAGAAGGAGCAGAAGATAAGGCTGAAGGTTTTTGGGAACCCAAGCAGAATGAACCTTGTTTGCTAAACGAAGGAGTTTGAAATTTACTCCAAAGTACCTGTGAGTTGTGGATTTGATGAAGTTAGAAGACTAGTTGTTCGCTTTTTTAAAAAGTTTCCTCCCTTTTCATAAAGTTACAAAGTTACATTTTCTACCAAGGAGAAATTCTCAACATACCAGCTGACCATGGGTTCACACCTGCCTTATGAAGGTGGACTGAGGCTTGAGGCAGAGGTGGTAGCAGGAGGTAAGAGGCAGCAGAGGATGAAGCGACTTCAGAGAAGAGCAGGAAACTGAGTTCTTGCAGGAAACATCAGAAACCTCCAAACCTCTGATTTCACAAACCTCAGCGGTGAGGGTTTCCTCAAATTAGGTGAAAGGACTAGGAGATGTGGGGAACGATTCTAACTTGCTGAACACATATGAAGTTGAGCTACACTTTCTGTTTAAATTTATATTTCTAGTTACTAGAAATAAATTGGAAATAAATTTAACTCATGAAATGAATTGTTTGTAACTGAATTGCGAAATACAGAGGAAAGGCATTGGGGCTTCAAATAGTGGCACCAGTAACTGGATGGGAAAGGTGTTGGCCTTGACTGCATCCACGAGTTGGTGCTCCTGTAGGGCTTTTTGTGGTTGTTCATCTGACACCTAGCTGTTCTGTAGAAGCCTCCACAGGCCTTTTCAAGGGGGATCATTACCGAGACCAAGCTAACTCTTGCTAATCTGAAGGCTGTGTGAAAACAAGATGTGCTATTAGTCTGTGCTAGTGGGTGACTCATTATGTTTCTTCAATCCGCCCCCCTTGGTTCCAGCTCTTAGGAGGCTCTATCATTTTTTCCCTCATAGTTATTGCATTTCATTTTTTTCTACTGTTCTGCTGTTTTTTGAAGTTATTTTAGTCAAGAGGAAAATGCAACTTAATATTACTAGAATCAAAGTGACGGTCTTCTTAGTACTAATATACCTCTCACTAAACTACATGCAATCTGAGGTTTAGAGAAGATCATTTTGTCGTCGTTTTGTTGTAAGTTTTACCTATGAACACAAATCAAAATAGGTCAGTATGATGTGCTGGTCTACTTTGTTGAGATGTCACCATTAAGTTTTTGAGCTATGTTATGCCTTAATATACTATACTTATATATATACTGTATCTTAAAAATTTGTAGTAATACAGAAAAAATTTCTTGAGTTCTCCATGCAACAAAACATCCTGTTGCATCTACAATATTGCCACACAGAGTAGTTAATAATATAGGAACTAGGAAACATTTCAAAAAAAGTTGATATAATTTAAACTGTAAGTCTAAAACAGAATGGTAATAACCAAAAAGTAGATACTACTTTTTAGTTTCGAATTTGTTTTCAAACATATTAAATGAAAAATATCAATGAATGTCATCTCAACAAGTATAAAACCTAATTATGATAGATATTCTTATCTGAAAAATTAAGAAACCAGATGCCAAAAGTTTGAGTAAAGCACCAATGTATGCACAATTGAAATTAGCAGATATGAGACAATCTAAAGTCAATTTTGTATTTTTTCTACTGCAAGACATTATTTCCCCATTTGGGTCCACATTATAAAATTACAACAATGCCATATTCATACAAACACACAATCCTGGATAAACAAAACTCCAGCTATATTGGGAAATGAATTTTCATGTGTTCAACAATTTCATATATTCATTAGAGACTAATGTTAACTCAAAGCAGTAGCAGAAAAGATACTTTTCTCTCAGTCTCTTAGCTGATAACGTTCATTAATATTGAGACTTCAATACATCACACCACACTCACCAATGCAGTGAAATATCTGCTTTCAGTACTCCGATGCATAAAGCATGTTAACTGCTACTGGGTTTAAAGTTTACCTACAGTTACATATATTAAAATGTTTTACAATGTAGTTGAATGTTACAGAAAGTATAATTATTTTACTATTTACTTCATCTCATAAGGGTTTTTCTTATTATTAATTCATTATAAATAAGCAAAAGTCCTGTTACCAAGACAACTTGAGAGATGCTCACAATTTATACTGAGAGCTCAGCTTTTAGTCTAACTCGGCTGTTCTCTATTTCTGTAACTGCAACAATATATAATGTTATATAGCCCTAATGTCCTGTTTCCTTCCGACTTTCTTTCCTTCCTTCCTTCCTTCGCTCCCTCCTTTTCTTTCTTTTCCTTTCTTTCTTTCTTCCTTTCTACAATTTCTTATTGAGAGCTTCCTTGAATCTTTACTTTTCTTGTAATTAACCTTGACACCTTTTCCTCACTCCCCCGTAAATGGATTCCTCAAATATCAACGCAGATAACTGTGTGTAGCACAGAATTAGTAAGAAGATAAGGAGATTTAAGCTTTTCAGTCCACCTCAGTGTAATCTTTGATACTTCAGTATAGCGTTACCCATTAAACTCCTGTACTTCTAGGTAAAAATAGCACAGTCATGGTTACACCAGTGTTCTAATTCCACTTATCACTGAACACAGCATTCATACGTGGCTACAGACCAGTGGTCATAGCACTCTATAACAAAAGGAAAATTTCTAATCCTTTGTAGCTTGTTATTTATATATTTTTCTTATTGCTTTTTCCTGAAGCAATAAGCTTCAGGCCTATTGCTTGGTTATTATTCAGTTTTCAAATCTAAATATCACATTGTGGTCAAAGACTGACAATTCTTAGATATTTCATCATTGCCTTCTTTGGCTGACTTTAAAGAGCAGATCATGGAGAGTCTCAGAATATACTTAAACTAATTCAAATAGACTGTCAGCAAATGGCTGTTTTGGTACTTAACTTTATCAATAACAGCTTAGCAAAAAATTGCTTGCTGAAAGGAAGCATGCATTTGGACGTTGCTTTTCAGTTACATTAACATCGTTTAAACTCTTCAAATTTTTTCTCGCCAATAAACAACTTTAAATCTAAGTACCTTTTTCTTCTAGTTTATGTCTTTCTTTTTATTTTTTTTTCTTTAACGGGACTCTAGTACAGTGTGTGTGTGTGTGTGTGTGTGTGTGTGTGTGTGTGTGTGTGTGTTTGAGACCTTTCCAAAAATCTTCAGAAGACTGTGGTTCAAATTGTTTGTTGGCATTGTTTCTTTTAGAAATCAAGATAAAGGAATCAGAAGGACCAAGACTCTGAACACTTGTTAAGAAATCTTCTTCATTTTCTTAAATTGGAAATCCATTTGGGATTTCATACAAACACATTATTTATGTAAAAAATACACTAGGGAACATAGAAAATATGTAGTAATAAAATCGCTCATCATTTTAGAATCAAATTAATAACATAGCATTTCTGGAACGCAAATAATACTTTGATTTCTAGCTTCAAGATTTCTGTCATTAAAACAAAATTTGTAGAGATTTAGGAAAAGAAATTTTAGGACCTGAAAGATTTGTATTTTATGACATTATTGTATTTGGCTAGAGAAGACAAATGCCTTTAGAGTGAAACTATTCTTAAGAGAGAGCAAAAAAGACTATAAATTCAGAATAAAAACAAACGGTGACAATAAGACAGATATTATAATGATATATTATTGAATGAAAACTTTTCAACACTTCTTCCTAAATTCCTAAAGGTTTTAGACATGAAATAGAAATTCCAGGGAAAAATGTTGTCTAGTTAAATCACAATGAATTTTGTATTTTACTTTCTTTACATGTTAAGATATTTTTCAACATATCTTTCTAGTATTCATCCTCTGATTCTTATTCAAAATATAAAGTTTATAAAAATGGCTTCAAATCCATCCTCTTCCTGAGTTCAGAATTTTGTACCTAAAGGCAACAGCATAGGAGCATTCTTTTAACAAGATTCCCTATTGGTTTTGTACCTGTCTTTTGAAGTGAAGGGACAAGGAAACTTCTGCCATCAAAGAAAGGCCACGTTGCCACACAGGCCCTTGGTTGAGGGCAAAGTAAAGAGTGAGTGAATAAGTAAAAAGTGGGTAAAGAGCATTGGATAATTGGGCTTTGGGTCAAATACCAGGCTTCAAATCCTAACATCCTTAGATACTGGTGTTGGAAATGTTAACTCTTCTGGACTCGTTTCCTTATAGTAAAGAGATATAATGCTAACAGAGTATTGTGACAAATAAAATGACTATGTAAAATATTTAACCTATATTTTTAATTCTATTGTAGCACACAAAGACTAGAAATCAGGTAGCAAAAATCACTGTACTGTATTTCTCCTGAGATTTTAGTTTATTTTATTACGTTAAATACGGAAGAATGAATGATCTGGGGAAGACATTAGATAGAATGCTCTCTATATTGGCTTAGCACAGAGCCACTGGAGTCAGACATCTCAGTTTTACCATATATTGCCCGAATTTGGACAAAAGATACATTGTCTAGCTTCAGTTTCCCATTTGTAAAATAAGAATAATAATAGCCTCTGCATTATGGTGATTTATAGATTAAGAATGATCATCTATGTCTGACATGGGATCTGCATGTACAGAGCATCCTATAGGTGCTAAAGATGATACCTGCCATCAAGGATGCTCCATTTCATTCCCATATGGAAACAACAGATTTATAAGTAAACCAAGGGTTTGTAAGAGGCAAAGGAGAGGGCTAAGTGGGAGACAGGGGAAATGTAGGGAATGGAGAAAGTCAATTTAAATTGTGCCCAAACAGGACATCTGATGACAGGACAGGAGGACAGCCTCGATGGAGCCGCCATGCAGAAGTCATGTTCTGCTGTAGCCACAGCCTCACCTTTCTTGTGTCTCTAGCTCAAAGGCCTGGCAGTATTTGGGCTGGTTCTAACTCAGATTTCTTTCCCCACACCTCCACAAAATTTTATAAATTAGTCACCTCACTTAAACATTCTGATTTGTGGCTTCTACTGAAAAATAAGATCTGGCATCTCTGGGCTGATATTTCAACATGGCGACCACCATTTGAAGTTGCATGATTGTGATACCTTTAGACTGTGTTTTTGTGCTGTTTTTGATCACAGTCCCCTCTACTCCCCACTCTAACCCAAGAGAAGGAATCTGTTGTGAGCTGGTGTCTCTGAAAATTGGAGTGAACTTGAGTGGGGCATGTGGAACCTTGTGCTGGTCCCCAAATCTCAAGTTATCACAAAGTACTGCTCCAGCCACACCTGGGAGTCTATGGAAAAAAACTCAAAAGCTGGTTCAAATCTATTTGGGAATGAAGAGGTAAGTTTTGCAAGGTGTAATTTTCTGTAATTTTTTAGGGGTTCAGGAAGGCATTTGTTTTGTTGTGTTATGTTTTGTTTTTCTTAACCTAAGCTCACTTATGAGGACTTCATTAATTTTCACTTTGTGAAATTATCTGAGAAAAAGTATTTTCAGACTCTTGCAGTAGCTTAATTATCATAAAACACTATCTGGCATCTCCTTTCTAACACTTTTGCCAGCTGCCATGCTTCAGAGCTCCATTTTCAACTACAACTGAAACAGCCCCTTGCTTCTTTCCCCGCTCTCCTCATTCAATCTGTCCTACACACCAGTGCCAGAGCTACATCCTCAAACAGATCAGGGTGAGGCAGGAGCTGGTGGGCCGTTTGATTCCTCTATGTTTTGCCTGTGTTTGGAGACAGCAGGAAAGAATTTAATATGGACTTGCATGGATACTTGCTTATGAGACTTTTAAGTCAAGATGTTACAAGTAATTTCAGAATAGGACCTCCAAAACTTCACGTTTTAAATATTGGATTGCTTCATTTTTTTAGTTCCCAATCTCTGTTCAATTCACAGCGATGTGTTCAAACCAGTTTGCGTGATCATATCACCTGGGGAAACTTGCAAAAATACAATGCATGGGTCCTACTCTAGATTGATTAAGACTTTCAAGAGTTGAGGCCCTAAAATCAATTTTTCTAAAATGATACCAAGGTGATTGTAATGTGAAGAGGGCTGAAAACCACTGGTGTAGAAAATGATTCTATTACTGTATTTGGTAAAAATTATTTAATTTACTTTAAAATGCACTATGGTAACAAGTTGCTGAATCAGGATGTACCATAAAAAAGGAAGGGGCAGGGGGCTTGGGATAGCCAATCAACATGGAAAGGGGCAGGGGGCTTGGGATAGCCAATCATCAGCATGGAAAGGGGCAGGGGGCTTGGGATAGCCAATCAGCATGGAAAGGGGCAGGGGGCTTGGGATAGCCAATCAGCATGGAAAGGGGCAGGGGGCTTGGGATAGCCAATCATCAGCATGGAAAGGGGCAGGGGGCTTGGGATAGCCAATCAGCATGGAAAGTGATAAAGTAACCATTGCTTTCTGCCTTTCAACGCGTTTAAGAAAAGCTTTGTTTTTCTGTTTGTTTGTTTTCCACTCCTAGCCACCCCTTAGTCTGACTGCAGGAAGAGGGATAAGTTATTTCATTGTGAATTTTGTAAATGGTTCACTATGTATATGTGACCTAAGCTCTTTTGGGCTCTTTCTTTCAGAGATGCCCTCAAATTGAGCCCCTTCTCCTCTCTCTCCTGAGTCAATATGATAAAAGTACCCAACTCGAGGCCCAAGACAGTATTAGAAGCTACCAAATACGTCTCAGGGCATCTTCACTGGAGTTCAAGCCAGAGTCTGAGGCTTCCTGGAAAACTCCTTGAAGCTGTGTGGAGACCGTGCGTGTCAGCTGGCTCCTCTCCCTTCAGTGCATCCGAAGGATGTGACATGGGATGGAGGAGACAATTATAAAAACCTTAGATTATTCTCTATTTCACTGCTAATATTGTTATTTCTTTTTTAAAATAAATTTATTCTATGTATTTATTTTTGGCTGCACTGGGTCTTCATTGCTGCGCGCGGGCTTTCTCTATTTGCGGCGAGCTGGGGCTACTCTTCGCTGCAGTGCGTGGGCACCGCACTGTGGTAGCTTCTCTTGTGGCAGAGCACAGGCTCTAGGCGCGCGGGCTGCAGTAATTGCGGCACACGGGCTCAGTAATTGTGGCTGTCGGGCTCTAGAGCACAGGCTCAGAAGTTGTGGCGCACGGGCTTAGTTGCTCTGTGGCATGTGGGATCTTCCTGGACCAGGGATCAAACCCATGTCCCCTGCATTGGCAGGCGGATTCTCAACCACTGAGCCACCAGGGAAGCCCCAATATTTTTATTTCTATCGGATTCCTGTGTACAATTCGTAGCGGACAAATAAAAAGTTTTATTACCTTTTGAAATTCCAGTAAAAATATTCTCCCAGGTAAGGAAAAGAAAGGAATTGGAAGAAAGTGAAGGAGGGAGAGCTGAAGGGAAGGAAGGAGCAAAGGAAGAAAAGAATATAAGCCCTTTGGCTGTGGGAGCCACCCCTTTATCACTCTCCTCTTCCATAGGATTCAATAATCCTTAATGAACTGCATATAAGTAAGTGTGCAACACATGGTTTAAATTATCATTAAACCTTCAACTAGTTTAAAAAATAAGAATGGAAGCACCTATCACAAAGGCATTATTATTTTCCCCCTGGAGTTTAAACATAGTAGATTTTAAAAAAATCAGATGAGTTCCCCAACTATAAATGGATTCCCTTTTTCAAAAAATGTTCCTAATGTAAAAACTTTCTTAACTATGATGGTCTTTTATCCAAGGTCTCCAAAGCTTTTAACCAGGACCTAGGTTAAAATTTAGAAATATCAACCTCCCCTCTTAACCTATATGTCCAAATGAAATTGATGCCATGGTAAACAGATTTCTTCCTCATTTATTAAGCATTGTATAATTAAAAATAAAACAGGAGTTCCCTGGCAGTCCAGTGGTTAGGACTCTATGCTTCCACTGCAGGGGGCCCGGGTTCAATCCCTCATCAGGGGACTAGGATTCCATAAGCCACGCGGCACAGCCAAAAACATAAAATAAAATAAAAAAATAAAACAAATCCTTGTAATGGTGAATATGGAGAATTGACCTGTGTGCATGCCTACACACACACACACACACACACACACACACACACACACCCCACACACACACTTTACTTGTATGAACTGATGACAATAATTCAAATACTCTGCTAGTAACAAGATGTGTTTAGATCCATGTCCTGGATTTAATAAGTATAATCTATCATTTGCTCTTCATTTTAATTCTGCCTGCCACTGCCTTCATAGATGACCCTGGGAAAAAGCATTTAACCTCCTCTCACCTTAGTTTTCCTTATATTTAAAATAAGGTTCATAGACTTTGCTGACACCACGGAGACATTTCCATTTCATTCAAGGAGTAGTTTAGTCTTAATGAAAATTTCTCTGCACTGAATTTTTCTTTTGACTACAATAAAAACGTAGAGAGAACTTACCACAGTTCCCTATCACAATGGATTTTAAAATAATAATCAGTGAAAATAATTGAAAACAATTCAGTATTATCCAATTCATTTATAAGTATGCTTTATTTTTTGATGGAGAATTAAGTCTTTTTTGTCTGTAAAATATGTTTCTCCAGATTCTCCACATCTCATTGGGGTTCACCATATATTATGCCAGCTTGAAATTTTTACTAGTCAGCATTCTGTTTTGACATAATGGACTAAATCACAGATGAAATTTATTGTGCACTTTGAGACCCTCTGATTGTGTACCAGTTCCTTAAAATTGGTCATAGCCTTCTAAATTTCTTGTGAAATAGACAAGTACAAATATTAATGTAGAGCCTGACTACTTGTCATCAAATACCTTACACTTCTCAGTGCAGCCTACTTTATTTACTGGGATAAAGGAATCTGTCCTGTGATTTCCTCATTACCCATTGCTGGAGAAATTCTCATAGGTATTCCTTCAGTTAAAGTCAACAGGGGCACTGGTCCGCCAGTAGTGGATTGGGAATCTCAAAATTTGCTATGATTCCTCTAGGTGTGAGGTTTTCCTCATTTAGCTATACTCAGGAATTTTGTTAGCAGTACATACTTTTGGATCTCAAAACTTTGGGAAAATGGTAACTACTTTTTCCAGAAATGTAGCTGCTATTGAATAGCCACCCGGTTAGCCTGGTAACCTTTCACCACTTTGATACTTTTTCCCCAAATGAATGGCAATATTTTTCTACTCTGATCAGAAAGAAGTGAAATGCATCCCTAAATCCTTACCCACACCATATTTTTTTCCCAAAAGAAAGTTAGAGAATATAATAATACCGCAGTATATCTCAAACAATCCAACCCATGTTTTATAAACTTTCCACTAAACATATCTTTAGAATTTTTACTTACAAACACTAAATTATTGTTGAACATAAACTTTTGCAGAAAACACTAATTTTTAAATATTTCAAATGGTTTAATAACATTAAGAACCGTAAGGACAATGTTATTAAGACCTTTGAAAGTAAAATAATTTTCTACACAATGTAGCTCTAGCATTGGAAATATAAGTAAAAAGAATAACTTCTTTAACAATAAGAGAAATATATTGCACTTTTGTAACATTACAAATCTGATCAAGTTCATTTGTGAAAATGAGTTACAATTTACCATTGGCTTCAAATGGAAAAAGAGACTGGATGATTTCAAATGTAGGTTTAATTTATTACAAGAAGTATGAGTTTGTTCAAGAATTTTAAGCCTAGTTGCATGGTCAGTTTATTCTTTATTAATCAAGATTATAACAGTGTTCTTCTTCTTTCTATTTATGACTTCTATCTTAGGGCTTGGACAGCTGTTCTGAATCATAGGCTAAATGAAATTGTGACTTTTCATAAAATATTCTTTACATAAAACCTTCTCTGATTTATGTAAGGCAACTTATCATCTACTGTACATTAATTTTGGAGCAATGTGTTCATTTATGGAAAAGGAGAGAAATATATAAAAACTAATAACTTATGAAAAGATGTCATAAATAACCAGACTATAAATAAATCAGAAGACAACTAGGGTAGTGAAACAGTTTTACAATATAAAGTATTGCTTTATAATAAAGGAAAAAGGGTAACTTATGACTTTGAAAAATTCCCCTTTACAAGCAAGTTGGCAAAATCAGTAATATTGATCCGAAAAGTTGCTTTTATTTAGTGAATGAAAGGCATATCAAAAGTGCTTCAAATCATATACAAAAAACATCCTGAGAAGCTTAAAAACATATGTGCAATATAAAAAATTTAGGCAACTTACTGAATCTAGCCAAATGTTATCAAATTCTTAACTGCCATTGGAAAATGACAGCACATATAAACCTGTTTTTAATGTCTTCTTGAAAATCTTCCTCAGAATTAGCACTAAAATATGTTGTTGTGATGACTGCTTCATAGTCAGTCTTACCTATAAGACTAAGACTTAGTCTTAGACTAAGACTAAGTTTGTAAGACTAAGACTACTGGCTTAGTCTTACAAACAGTGTAGAAGACTTAAAGATCACTTTTTAGTCATTACTGAATTATTTTAGATATGAAACCAGAATTTGGTGTTTTTCAAAAGTATGAATCAACTGTACGGTATATACAACATAGCTATTTGTACTTATATGATGAATCAAATCACAAAAACTAGTTTAAGTGGGAAAAGGTGGAGAATTTTAAAACTAATTCAGAAAAAAATAGATCAACGATATTCGAAGTGGTTTTAAGATGGGGATCCTCCCTCTGCACAGCCTAATTCACTTGCTAAAGAGTTCTTTCAGATCTGCTCCGGAGTCTGAGTGTGAATTGCTCTGAGGATGTGGATGGTACCTCACCAACACCATAGTCCTCACCTTCTCACCATCATGATCAAAAGTCACATTATTAAGAACTTAGTCTGTGCCTGCCACAAGAGTAAGCATTTTATATGCATTTTTCATTGTTAATGAAAGGCAGATACTCACTATGACTGGTATTCTCTCTGTTTTATAACTTCAGAAACCGAGGCCATAAATGGTTGAGTCAGTTGTCTAAGGTCAGAAGCTGGTTGAGTGAAAAACCAAAACCTGAACCAGACAGAGATGCTAAAACATCATGCTATTCCATTAGAGCAATGTAAGACCCACACCACCTTCTATTGTCATTACTAGTCTTCTCAGTTTATGAGATGCTTTCATGCGCAGGTACGTACGTTAGTCATTATGTCAAAAGGGCAAGGAGATTCAGAAGACTAGGTGACTTGCCAAGGGTTGTCTAACTGGCAAGTACTGCCCTTTAACTATGGCTCAGGGCTCCTTCACAGAGCTTCCCTGTTCAGACGCTTGTGACTTCCTCTCCAGACCGTGGTTCTCCTTCACTGTCACGACTGGCAAAAGTGTTCAGCCTGAGATCTCACCCAATTTAATATCTCAAGCCCCCAGCACATGACTCACTGCTAGTTCCCTTAATAATGGTAAGGTAAAGAACAGTGCACTGTGTAATAGAATCATAAAACTTCCAGACACAGAAAAAAAATCCCATGCGTATTATCTATTATTGTTAAACAAGGATAATGCTACTTACTAGGATGAGATTAAAAAAATTTTTTAACATCTTTATTGGAGTATAATTGCTTTACAATGTTGTGTTAGTTTCTGCTGTATAACAAAGGGAATCAGCTATACATATACATATATCCCCATATCCCCTCCCTATTGCGTCTCCCTCCCACCCTCCCTATCCCACCCCTCTAGGTGGTCACAAAGCACCAAGCTGATCTCCCTGTGCTATGCGGCTGCTTCCCACTAGCTATTTTACATTTGGTAGCGTATATATGTCCATGCCACTCTCTCACTTCATCCCAGCTTACCCTTGCCCCTCCCTCTGTCCTCAAGTCCATTCTCTACGTCTGCGTCTTTATTCCTGTCCTGCCGCTAGGTTCTTCAGAACATTTTTTTTTTAGGTTCCATATATATATGTTAGCATAAGGTATTTGTTTTTCTTTCTGACTTACTTCACTCTGTATGACAGACTCTAGGTCCATCCACCTCACTACAAATAGTTCAATTTCATTTCTTTTTATGGCTGAGTAATATTCCATTGTATGTATGTGCTACATCTTTATCCATTCATCTGTCAATGGACACTTAGGTTGCTTCCATGTCCTGGCTATTGTAAATAGTGCTGCAATGAACACTGTGGTACATGTCTCTTTTTGAATTATGGTTTTCTCAAGGTATATGCTCAGTAGTGGGATTGCTGGGTCATATGGTAGTTCTATTTGTAGTTTTTTAAGGAACCTCCATACTGTTCATCATAGTGGCTGTATCAATTTACATTCCCACAATGGCTGTATCTTTTACATTCTTGCAACAGTGCAAGAGGTTTCCCTTTTCTCCACACCCCCTCCAGCATTTGTTGTTTGTAGATTTTCTGATGATGCCCATTCTAACTGGTGTGAGGTGATACCTCATTGTAGTTTTGATTTACATTTCTCTAATGATTAGTGGTATTGAACATAAGATGAGATAAAATCTTCAAGGAACCATTTTTGTTTTCAGAATATCTTCTATTTATTATGTTGTGTGTTTCTGTGCTTAAATGAATCATTCTACTTCAGAGAGCATCCCTTCCATAATAAACACAATTTTTCTTCTTCCATTTTTGCCATTGAATTTGAAATATGGAGAGGTAAATTGTATTAACACTCACTGCATGATGCAAAATTTAAAATTATACGCAGAAAAATGCTAAATGGTTATATGTCAGAAATTTTCACGATGTGTATGCATTTAATGAAGTTCCCTCTGTTGTTAAACAAGTTTATGTGTCACCTAGTTTTGATATTTTTAAAGCTTATTTGTCTGTTTACTTAGACAATAAAGTAAGTCTCTTCTTTTCCTCTTGAAGGAACCTTTCTCTTTGTATTTTAATTTGTTCTCATGTGACTTCATACATGAGCAATGTGATAACCCAACCTACCCAGAGCGGCTCAAGAATTTTAATGATGGCTCAACAATTTTTAAACTGTTCTTAAAATTATCTTTCCACTTTTCTTATTTCTGTTGATTCTGTCTCTCTCTGAATAAGTCATAGCCCTAGGTCTATTACCTTCTAAGTTGTTAACTTCATTTTTTTTTAAATCAATTTCCTGACACACATTGCCCCACTAAATCCACCCAAGCAGTCATCTTTACAATTCTGCTGTGTCTCAGGAGGGCATGGCAAATGTGTGACTGTATCAGCTAAACACATTAATATCCTTAGGGGTTGTTGAATTACAGTATTTTTTTGTATAATACAAATAGATCATTTCAAACATACTTTTGTATTCCACTCTCCTCCCTCCAGTTCTCTGTACCTTTAATATTATTATAATATACTTATATCATTCTTTATCTGCAATTCTAAAACCAAAAGCTCTGGAAAAAATTTTGTTTTTGTTAAGTATGTCACAAACTCACTCAGCAGCAAAGCCTAATTTGATGTGAAGCTATTTATCCCAGCTAAAATGGACATTTTTTTGGCTACAGAAATTATTTATTTGATCATGGAGTTCTGCTTTAAGCATCTCTGAGATGATCCATAATATAGAGTATATGCAAAAATCAACATTCTAAAATATAAAATAGTTTGAATTATCAAACCCAAGAGCTTTACATAAGGGATTCTAGACCATGTATAAGATTTTTAAGAAATCTAGCGAAACTTTGATATGTGTATTTTGTTAGGTGGATGAACATTTAAAACCTCTACCACCTTGCATTCTCAGAGTTTAAACCTTCTCTTTAAAATAAATTCAGCAAACAATACACAACATGAGCTCAATATTATGACAGGTACTGAAGATACAAAAGTGATTTGCACTTGATTCTTGCCTTCAGTTGTGCTCATGCTAATGTTTTTGAGTCCTCTTGATCCTTTGAAAACATGATATCTCTAAATTAGGAGCATCTATTTCAAGGCTTCAACTATAAAACAAAATAAAGAATCCTGTATATACTTGACACTAAATTAATTATCAAAAAATGGTAATCACTGTATAATTCCCTAAATTTCTAAAATGTTTGTGTTTCTGTAAGAAGAAAACCAAATTCTTGAAATGGTTTTCCCTTGCCTTTTTTGAAAGTGAGTACACATTTGTCAACTTCCCTCTATACCCATAAAAACAAGGCACTGAATGGAAGACCCTATGAAATACGCTGGTATTATCACTCTGCTTATTTGAATTCTATGCACTCTTTACATGTTCAAGGCTAAAATAAAAACTAAGCATTTGATTAAAGTAATTTTCAAACTTGAAAACACAATCTTGTACTTTTCAATTGCCCAGCTGAAATATTCTTTTCCAAAACAGGGGGAAAAAAAAAAAAACTCTTCAGAAATTGAACTATTGTGTGACTATGGCTATTTTCTTTTCTGTCATGATTTACTTTTCTACCTGTGCATGATTGCCAGTTATTTTTCTTTGTAAATCCAAATGTCTCATTTGGAATCTACTCCCTTTATAGTCTCTATAAAAATTGCTTCTACTCTAATTAAAGCAATTTGCAAATGTTGGACATCATTTCAGAAGCATAACATCAATTAGAATGTCAGGATCATATAATATTAAAGCTGGGGAAAAAATCTTTGAAATTCTGTAATCCAACACTTTAATTTTACAAATGAGGAAACAAAGGTTTTAAAGAATCTTCAGAGATGGTTTAGATCCTTTTAACCTCTGGCAAAGTCCAGAGTAGATACCCATCTCCTACCCAAGAGCCCAGTGTTCTCCACATTCCACACTGTCACCCCATTATTCTTTGCCTTACTATGTAAAATGCCCACATTTCCTTATATAATACTTCAGTTATTACTTTCAGTGGTACCTTAAGTCATATCTTAGGTCAAATGTCTTCACTTTACCCTCCACATACAAAATAAAGAATGTGAGAAACTATAACTCCAAATCTGCAAGAAATTAATTTTTTATATTGAAAACTTAAAATTTATAAAACATTATGACGGCTGAAATTTTCCCAAAGTGTTGCTAAATAATAATGAACACATGGACAAATATCCATAACACTGATAACAAAAAGAGACAAGGAAGTCCTATGGTGACTCAAAAGTCAACTTAAATAGAAAGGATTTCAGTTAAAATGGCAAAATGAGCCCATACTTTGATGTGAATCAAGCACACATCAAGAGATAAGATGAAAAATAGAAAACCCAAACAAAATTGCCATGCATAAAAATAAAACAAACATCTCCAATACTCCAGAATTGGAATAGAAATGTTGAAAAATGATTAAGGCTATGACTTTGGAGATGAAGAATCCAGAAGTCATTATAATACCTGACTCTGGACAAAGGCCCTGAGTAGATACAGATGGAGGCAACTCAAAAAAGATGTGTAATCAAATAAATTAGAGAGAAAATAAATGAATAAGTGAATAAATAAACCAATTGCAACGAGCTAGCCAACACAAATTATAAATCACATGGAATAAGTAAGGCTAAAAAAGATACTCAACCTATATTAACTGCATCTGGAATATACTTATTTCAGATGCAATTAATTTTATAGAACAAGTGACAACTTATTTTACACGAAATACTTGTAAAATGAATGAATAGTGAAAACCTAAAGCATGAAATTTTGTAACAAAATTAGAAAAAATGAAATAAGAACAGGTGGTATGAAAATAACTAATTAGAAATCTTAGAAATGAAAAATGTACTAATTTAATAAAATGTCATTAGAATAGCCACAGTCTCTTGGAAAACTGTGAAACTGGAAGATACTGATAATTCACAGTACAGTAATAATTTAAAGAGCCTCTATCATATATCTTCAAATAGGCTTTGCAGAAGTCAACTGAGCAATGGCTGAGTTTCGGTTTGAAAGTATATTCCTAGCACTAAGCAGGATAAAGATAAACTCACATCTAGACACAACACAGTGAACTGTATGACATCAAGAAGAAAGAGAAAATTATTTTTAAAAATCAACAAAAATAAAAATATCCTTACAAAAAATAATTATAAGTGTATAAGTTCATCAACAAAAGTGATAAACAATGATAAAAATAATAAAGAAGTATTTTCCCATTGATTAGGAAAAGTAACTGTTAACCCAAAATATTATAACCTGTCAAACTACCATTCAAGTGTGAAGACAAAGTAAAGATACTATTTTCTAACATCTCAAGAGATAGTGATATTATCACACATGAATTTTCATGAAAAAAATTCCTAATGGGCATATTTCTTCTAGATTAAATAAGAAAACAGAAAGAAGGTATAGGACAAAAGGTATAGGACAAAAGGGAAATAAATCAACATAAAAATATGTTGATAAATATATTTGACTATTGAGTACAAAACAACTGTGTTTTATGTTTACAAAACTCACTAAATTTCTAAGCAATGATGGCAAGATGCTATGAGATGATATGCAGTGGATAGTTAGAGTATAATAAGAGATTTGTCATGCTTAGGATGAGATAGTCATGCAGAATAAATTTAGATTTAATGGAAAATTAGCATTACTTATATGGGGTAAAATTTAAACTATTACAAAATAAGTTACACATAGTTTGTAGCTTCTAAATTATCAGACTAAAATGGAAGAGAGGAAGAAAAGAAGAAAGGAAAGAAAGGAAGAAAAAAATGAAAGAAGTAATAGAAATCCTAATCAATCTCATAGAAGTTATAAAAGGATGGTAAAGAATATAAAAAAAATGATGGTACTCAGTAAACAACAAAAAATATGATTTAGAAATAAGTCCAAATATTTCAGCAATATAGGTGAATGCCCTTAACAAATGGCACCAGTATTTAGACTTTATTTTTTTAAATCAAGCTATACACTGCTTTCAAAAGACACATCTAAAAGAAAACCATATATTCAGATAAAAAATAAAGTAGTACAAACAGATATGGCACAAAGCCATGACAATATTATCAACCAAAATAAAATTAAGACAATAAAGCAATAAACATAAAGCAGGACACTACATAATATACTATGTAATATAACAATAATATAATAATACAAATAAATGTAATATATTTACAATATAAAATAAGAAATATCTAATTTATACAAATATAGAAAATATAATAAAATAATTATAAAAATAATGAAGAATATAATAATTATCTACCAAGAACATATAAAATGACATATAATATATAACAATAATGAACTTGTAAAGAACTAAAATAATAACACAAATAACTAAAGAAAATTACACAAAGAAATAAGCAAATCGTGAACTTGATGATTTTAATATGCATACTTCTATCACAGGATAAATCGAGTAGGGCAAGAAATTTAGTTAAGGTTAAGAGTAAGAAAACTTTAAATATATATACACATGTATGTTACACACACACACACACACATTGCACCAATCATAGAAAGAATATATTTTTCAAGTACATATGTTACATTTACCAAAAAAAAAGAAAGAAAATGAGCATGTACAGAGATTCAAAGTCTCATCAGATTTCAAAGAATTGCTGTCCCACTAACAAAAAGCTTGAACCAAAATAAAATTCAATGTCATCAACAATAAAATTATAGCTAAAACTCACAGCCCATTTACAAATATGCTGTAAAAACTCTATGCTTAGAAATTTGACATGTAATCTTAAATAATTTGTGGATTAAAGAGGAAAGCGCTAGAGAAATTATATAATAAACAAGAATGAATAAATCATATATCAAAACTTACAAAATGGCACTTCCCTGGCTGTCCAGTGGTTAAGACTTCACCTTCCAATGCAGGGGGTGCGGGTTCGATCCCTGGTTGGGGAGCTGAGATCCCACATGCCTCAGAGCCAAAAAACCAAAAAACATAAAACAGAAGTAATATTGTAACAAATTCAATAAAGACTTTAGAAATGGTCCATATCAAAAAAAATTTTTTTTAAAATTACAAAATGCAGTTAGAATAATACCAAGAAGTCAATTTTTCCACTTGAGAGAAATTTTTAAAAGCAAGAAAGACCGAAAATAGATGAAAAGAAGCTGGAAAAACAAGAAAGGGAGAGAGGGAGGAGGAGAAAGAGAGAGAGGGGGAAGTGGAGAAGGGGAAAATCAGACAAACATTACTAAAATATGAATATATAATCAAAATCTCTCCTTCAAAAATCCACCAGTTCTAGTCAGTGGGTTTATCAAACTAAGGAATGGATTTTTGTATCTTTTATAAATTATTCCAGGGAATAGAAGAGTAGGTGAAGTTAATTAATTCACTTCATAATACTAATAAAAATTTTATATCAAAACCCAAATAATATATACAAATATTCTAAGTTCTTAAAAAACAGAAAGAAACTAGCATATTAATGACAGCAGAGAATAAAAAGGAAGTGCACCATGGCTAAGTATGGTTCTTGAAAGCAAGTCAAAGCTATTTCAACATTAGAAAATTTTATTAAAATATACACCACAGTGACAGCTTCAAGGGGAAATTATATGATCATCACAATAGATTCAGGAATATATTTAAGAAAAATCACTGATTACAAAATAAATCGCACTAAGAAAACTTTCTTAACCTGATAAACAATCACAATATAACTTTAATGGGGAAACTTTAGACAAATGCCTTTCAAAAGTAATACCCAGATTCTCCCATCTCCAGGTTTACCAACTTTATACAGTTTATCACAGCCAAGGCAGTATGACAAGCAAAATAAAGTTATAAGACATGGAAGAAATGAGATAAAAATTTATCTTTATTGGCAGATACTATGAGTGTCTCCAAAGAAAATCCAAAATGTTATACAAATGTATAGGGCCACTAGAGATTTAAGCAAAAATCTTTGCTAGAAAATGATCATCTAAAACTTGATATAATTTTGTATATGCATAATAATTAAAGAGAAATGATGATCAGATTCAGAGAAACAAAATAGAACAGTATATAAATTCTCTGATTCTGACTAATAATATTTACTGGAATTTTAAAAAATTAACATCTCTGGGGCTTCCCTGGTGGCGCAGTGGTTGAGAGTCCGCCTGCCGATGCAGGGAACATGGGTTCGTGCCCCGGTCCAGGAGGATCCCACATGCCACGGAGTGGCTGGGCCCGTGAGCCATGGCCGCTGAGCCTGCGCGTCCGGAGCCTGTGCTCCGCAGCGAGAGAGGCCACAACAGTGAGAGGCCCGTGTACTGCAAAAAAAAAAAAATTAACATCTCTGAAGGACAAAAATAATATACGAATAAATGAATGAAGAGATGTATCACATTCATGAATTGGAAAACTTAGTTTTGTCTGAAGGTCATTTGTTTCAAATTATTTCATAAATTAAAGACATTTCATCAAATTTCGAATGGTTCATTAATGGAGACGGGCAAGCTGGTTTCATAATTCATGTAAACAGACAAAGGGCCAAGAGCAGTTAAAATAATTTGAAGAGCAAATGTAAGAATTGTCTTATCAGATATTTAAATTTTAGAAGAAAATGTGAAGTAGTTTTTATGTCAGAGTAGGAAAGATTTCTTAAACATCCCATAAATATATATTTCATAAACAAGAAACTGCAGCTCATCAAAAGTTACTAAAACAAAGGAGAATGACAAACCACCAACAGGAATAAAATATTTTTATATCATATAATTCATAAAAGACTAGTATGTATAATTTTTAAGAACTCCAACATATAAATCAGAAAAAGACAAACAACTCATTAGAAAACAGGAAAAGCGGGCTTCCCTGGTGGCGCAGTGGTTGAGAGTCCACCTGCCGATTCAGGGGACACGGGTTCGTGCCCCGGTCTGGGAAGGTCCCACATACCGCGGAGAGGCTAGGCCCGTGAGCCACGGTCACTGAGCCTGTGCGTCTGGAGTCTGTGCTCCGCAATGGGAGAGGCCACAACAGTGAGAGGTCCGCATACCGCGCAAAAAAAAAAAAAAAAAAACAACAACAGGAAAAGCATATAAACTGAAAACTAATAAAAGTGGAAACCCAAGAGACCAAGAAACATGAATAGATATTCAATATTAATCAGGGAAAGGCAAAAATAATAATAATCCATGAGATACATTTTCATGTCCATCAGTTTGTAAATAATTAAAATCTGATGATCTAAGTATTGCTAAGGAGAAGAAATGGAAAATCTCATGCACAGATAGTGAAAGGTAATGAGTACAGTCCTTTGGAGAAGAACTGGAGGTATCTAGTAAAGGTAAAATCTGCCTTCCTTTTCCTCCACATTCCCCGGACTTCTTTCTACATACTGAGAAATAAAGAAAGAAAAGGAAAGAAAAGGAAAGAAAAGGAAAGAAAGAAAGAAAGAAAGAAAGAAGGAAAGGAAGGAAGGAAGAAATGAAAGAAAGAAAGAAAGAAAGAAAGAAGGAAAGGAAGGAAGGAAGAAATGAAAGAAAGAAAGAAAGAAAGAAAGAAAGAAAGAAAGAAAGGAAGGAAGGAAGGTAGAAAGAAGGAAGGAAGGAAGGAAGGAAGGGAGAGAGAGAGAAAGAAAGAAAGGAAGAGAGAGAGAGAAAGAAAGGAAGAAAGAAAGAAAGGAAAGAAGGAAGGAAGAGAGAGACAGAAAGGAAGAAAGAAAGAAAGAAAGGAAGGAAGGAAGGAAGAAAGAAATGAAAGAAAGAAAGAAAGAAAGGGAAGAAGGAAGGAAGAGAGAGACAGAAAGGAAGAAAGAAAGAAAGAAAGGAAGGAAGGAAGGAAGAAAGAAAGGAAGGAAGGAAGAAAGGAAGGAAGGAAGGAAGGAAGGTAGGAAGGAAGGAAGAGAGAGAAAGAAAGAAGGAAGGAAAGAAAGAAAAGAAGGAAGAGAGAGAAAGAAAGAAAGAAAGGAAGGAAGGAAGGAAGGAAGAGAGAAAGAAAGCAAGGAAGAGAGAAAGAAAGAAAAACTTCCGAAAAAGGTAATGTCTACAATAATGGTCACTGTGGCATGACTTGTAATAGTGAAAACTTGACTATCTAAATGTTCTTCAGTAGAAGTAGATAGATGATATATGATACATTCAAACAATGAAATACAGAATGGCCATTAAAATGAAATATATATATATATATATACACACACACACACATATATGATGTTATGTCATATAAATTTTATATATTTATAAAGCATATTATATATCATAATGAGCAAAATAAGCAAGCAAGATGCAGAATAATACATACAATATCACATTTACAATATAGTTTAAATATATTCAAAATAATGCTACCTATTGTTTATAAATACTATAGTAATATTACAAGTATTTTCATAGAAATGATAATCACATAATTTAGCCTTTATCAAGAAAGGAGAATGGAAGATGGAATTTTAAAAGTATACTCAAGTATCTGTATTGTACAATTTACTTTAAAAGTCTGAAAAGGATATGCCAAAATGGTAAGATCTGATAAGGCTGGATAATGAATACATCAGTTTTGTTATATTTCTCTTTATATGCTATTTTGTATTTGAAATATTTCATAGGAAAAAGAAATTGCACAGCAGTATCTGAAAGATCAGTCACTTGAACACAATGAAAATAATGCCTTACCATTAGTAGAGGAGAAGAGGCTTAATGAAATTGGACAGCTGGCACAATTCCAGTCGTTGCAGACAAAAGAATTTCTCACTGAAAAGAAGCATTTCTTCAAGGCTTTGGAGGCTTTTCATTATTTAATTTTTCGTAGTACCAGAACTCTCACTGATATTACATCTCCCTAGACTGTTAGCTCCAAGAACAAAAAAATGATATCTGTATTTTCACTGTGCTTACTTCAGCACCTATTAGACTTCTTGGAACATAGTAGGAGTGTTTTGAAAAATAAATAACAAGAAGGAAGGAAAAGAAGAAAAGGAGAGAAGAAGGGAGGGGGAAGGAAAGAAGGAAGAAAGGAAGGATGGAAAGAAGGATGGAAAAGTTTAAGTTTATAAAAGAGCAGTGAAAAACAGTATTATCCTGATTTGATACATATGAATGTTAAGAGAAGGTAAAGACATTAAGCCCAGGTAAAGTTTTAATTCAGGTCCAGTGACTCATGGCACAATGTTCATTCTACTACAATTTACCAGAGAGCCAAAATGTTTTATTCTCTTGAAGGAAGTTTTACATGTCTTATACATTTTTCCAAAAGTTAGTGTTAGAATTACCCTCTCTGCTTTTGTACTTAGAGTCACATATTAAAATTTGTTTTTACGTAGTTATTTTTGTGAAATTACTGCTAATCAAATAGTTAATTACTGGATTGCTCTAGAGGTGGAAAGGGCTAGCAGAATCATTGCAAATTATTTGCAGTATTCTGACTACTTTTGCACAGTGTAGAATAAAGATGTGATTCTTCAATAAATCACCAGTGTAAGCCAGTTATATGCTTTATACTCTACATGAATTGTCTCATTTACTATACAAAATCTAGAGGAAGGGGCTGCTGTTTTTGTCATTTAGTAAACAAAGAAATTGAACCAAAAACTGCTAAATATTCTGTTTAGTTAGGAAATCACACAGTTAGCATGAACACCCAGGTGATCTAACATTGGAGCCCCCATTCTACAATATATGCTTTCAATAAGAGATTTTAAAGTGACAAAACAAACCCCAAAGTTTGCAGACTGACTCTATTTTAAACAGATTCTTGATGTAGTATTCTATTTTTTATTATCACATTAAAGTTATAAAATATTTTTCTCTAACTTATCATAGATTTGTTTTCTTTTATTCATTCATTCATTCATGTATTTAAAACATCCTTGCTATATTCCAGGAAATATGATAGGGACTGACCAATACAAAGACAAAGTCAACCAACACAATGAAAGACAAATGTTAAAAAATAATTACAGTAATGCAGTAATGTTTTATCACAGGAAATATAATGATTGGTAATTTTATTTTAAAATGTAATTTTCCTAGAAATATATATTGGAAATAAATTGTTAGTTTCAGGCAAAATTTTTCTTGTCTAATATTCTTGGCAGCATAAATACCTTAATTAAAAAAAATTTTATTTGTCACTCCTCAAGATGAGGAACTGGAACCTGGAGTTAAAGCCATAAATAAGCTGATACTGCCCTAGTCCTTATGGAAATTATGATTCTCATTACCTTATTCATTCATTAACCCATAAACTTATGGAATATTTGTTAATAACTATTGAGTGAAGGCCAGGAAGGACTGGGCAGTAGGTTTAGTGGCCCTTGCCTCCAGGAAGCTTATGTTCTAGTAAAAGTGATCAGATATATATGTCATTAATTCATCACACATGACAATTTGTTTTAAATGACATAAGATGGTTTGCAATGGCATGAGTTGTCAGAAAGGTCATTTTATAATAGGGCGATCCTGCAAATTTATACAACTGCAATTGAAGACTCTATTATAAAGGATGAAGGGAAAGAGGTGACAGAGCAAAGGGGGAAGGCACTGTCATATTCCAGAGAGAGAGGAAAATAGACTATTATATAAGCAAAGCATGGCACTGAAGCTGTAGTAGGCAATATGAGAGAAAAAAGACAATAGCGCACAATGTTTGCTAAACTATGTTAAGAAGAATGTTTTCATGAGTATGTGACAGTTTTTCTACCAGCTATTTTAAAAATTCACATTTTAATAGTGGTCAAAAACTGTATGATTTTAGAAATCATGGAAAAGAATGAAAAAAAGTTTCTATATTCCATGAACATAGTGATAGATTTGCAACATGACAAAGTTGACTAAGGCTGTATGATTCTTTCTCCTGGTCCCCACCATTGCCCATATCTTCAAGGGTGGGAAATTCTCTGTGCTGCACATGCATGAGCTCTACCTGCCTAAGATGCTGTCCTGTGATAGCCTTTTGTCATCAGTGTGTGAGCATATGAAGGGTATGATTTCTAGAATGTTTCATTTCCACTAGTAAGAATATTTTATATTAATTCATTTTTAAGAAAAAGATAAATGAGAGTAAAATTATGGCTGGTAAGTGATTCAGAAAAATTAAACATTTCTACTTTTTCACAATGTGGCATATATTTTTGAGAAAAAAATAAAAGAACCATGGTATTTAAAAATATCCTCTCAATCATCATTAACTTAAACACAAAATGATTTCCTGACATGGTGATATTTGATTAAAAATTTTTTTCAGATTCTTTTCCATTATATGTTATTAAAAGATATTGAATACAGTTCCCTGTGTTATACACTAGGTCTTTGTTGTTTATATATATAGAAGTGTGTATCTGTTAATCCCAAATTCCCAATTTATCCCTTTCCCTTTTGGTAGCCATAAGTTTGTTCTGTATGTCTGTGAGTCTATTGACTTTTAACACTATGTACTAATAGTACATACTAGCTGTCCAATTATTTAAGTCCAAAATGTTCTCATTGCTGTAAAACTGATTAAAGCATTTTTTTTTATTTCTCATAGATGCTTTAAGGCATTTTTTCCACCCTTCAGAACATGTGAGAACATTTCTTTGTTTAGTGTTAAAATAATTAAATAAAAAACAAACAACAATAAAAAAACAAAAACTCATGGGCTGCCACTGAGATGAATATACAAAATAATAGACAAAAGATATAAAGATGATGTTATAATCTACAATCTCATTTGTATATATATTTCAGCAAAACTTTCAACATATTTGAATACTTTATAGGCATTTTCCTTTGTAATCTTTACAATTCTATTAGTAATTACTGTTTGTGCGCTATATATACCAAAGAAAGCAAAGCGTGGAAGAATTTGTATAAGATCAAACAACCAGTAAGTGGCATGATCAAAATTTCAACTCAGGAAAAATTTAACACTGTTATATAGTCCCTCTCTTCGCCAGGTCTCCGAATTTAGCTTGAAAATCTATGCTGGTTCAGAACACCTTCTTCAGTTCAGACTTTGAGGACCAGCATAATCTGTGTCCTCCTGTCACTAAGGATGTTTAGGGGAACATTGCAGAAAGGATTCCCTCCACTCTATTTTTTTTTAATTTATTTTTTATACAGAAGGTTCTTATTAGTTATTTATTTTACACATATTAGTGTATATATGCCAATCTCAATCTCCCAGACATCCCACCACTGTCACACCCTGCCCCCTGCTTTCTCCACTTGCTGTCCATACTTTTGTTCTCTACATCTGTGTTTCTATTTCTGCCTTGCAAACCAGTTCATCTGTACCATTTTTCTAGATTCCACATATATGCATTAATATACGATATTTGTTTTTCTTTTCTGACTTACTTCACTCTGTATGACAGTCTCTAACTCTATCCGCGTCTCTACAAATAACCCAATTTCTTTCCTTTTTATGCCTGAGTAATATTCCATTGTGTATATGCACCACATCTTCTTTATCCATTTGTCTGTCAATGGGCATTTAGGTTGCTTCCATGACCTGGTTATTGTAAATAGTACTGCAATGAACATTGGGGGCATGTGTCTTTTTTTTTTTTTTTTTTTTTTTTTTTTGCGATACGCAAGCCTCTCACTGTTGTGGCCTCTCCCGTTGCGGAGCAACAGCCTCCGGACGCGCAGGCTCAGTGGCCATGGCTCACGGGCCCAGCCGCTCTGCGGCATGAGGGATCTTCCCGGACCAGGGCACGAACCCGTGTCCCCTGCATCGGCAGGCGGACTCTCAACCACTGCGCCACCAGGGAAGCCCAATATCACAAAATTTATAGCAAATTTATTATAATCAAAAATTATAGCCACTACTTGAACCTTCTAGTCCATGAAGAATCACAAATCATTCATTCTTTACCTGACAGGAATGAAAGATTTACAATCTAGAATTAATTCAGCTGATATAAAAGAAAAGGATTTTTGCCCCAACTTTTTGTTTTTAATGTTATCAAACCTACAGAAAAAATGGTTCAATAAACACCCATTTATTGGTGCTTTATCTTTACCATAATTTGCCAACTGTTTACATTTTGCCATGTTTGCTTTATCTCTTTCTACACATACATCCTTTTTTTCTCTGAACCATTTGAAAGTAAGCTGCAGACACAATGACTCTCCCTCAGCATAAGTCTACTAAAAATAAAGACATTCTCTTATGTAAATTCAATCCCAAAAACATATCTAAGGAAAGTACAATAATTCTACACTGTTATCTAACATCCTATCTATATTAAGATTTCCTAAATTGTCCCCAAATGTATTTTACACCTGTTTATTTAAATTTTCTATCCAACCTAGATTCATACATTGCATTTGATTATTATGACTCTCACTCTCTTTCTCTTTTTTAAATAAGCCAAGTCTTTTGTCTTACAGAATTTCAACATTCTGGATTTATCTAATTTTTTCGTGTGGCATAGCTTAAGTTTTTGCTTTTATTTCCTGAATCTTGTAAATAGGAAGTAAGCTTTGAAAGCTTTATTAGATTCAGGTTAGGCATTATTGGATATAATATTTCAAGGCTGATGCTCTGTATTTCACATTGCATCATATTAAAAGGCTTATAATATCAAGTTGCTGCAGTACAAGTGATGCTAAATTTGGTCCTAGTGTTAAGGTAGTCGCAGTGATGACTGTCAGTTTTCCCCACTGTATTTTCCTTTTTGTAATTAGTTAGTGGATATATTTGGTTAAGCAATCTATGGGGTTATATCTGGCACTGTATGAAATTCTGTTCTGCAACAACCTTTCATCCAACAATTTTATCATTCACTTATGACTCATGCCTGATTATATTGCATCAAGGGTTGAAAAAAAGTTATTTTTTGTAATTCTATCATTCCTTTAGGTATATTATCTAGCATTCTTCTGTAAGGCAGAGCTTTCTTTGTTTCAATCCAGAAAGGGCTTCTTTTGTGTCATATATTAAATTTGTCTGAATGTTTCCCTCAAAAAAACTTTAAAGTTTGGATTCCTTCTCCATGTTAGATGATTAAATGATGTGGTCCAGTGCAGAGGCAGGTGAATGGCTAAATGACTTTGGCTATCACTCTACAATTAAAGATCTAACATCAGCCTGAAAAATCTACCCTTAAGTGAAATCTTAAGTT
Source organism: Orcinus orca (assembly GCF_937001465.1). Classification (NCBI taxonomy): domain Eukaryota; kingdom Metazoa; phylum Chordata; class Mammalia; order Artiodactyla; family Delphinidae; genus Orcinus; species Orcinus orca. The sequence goes on from NC_064563.1 coordinate 24,878,386, forward strand.
TAACTGATTTGGTGTCTAAGTATTAAGCCAGCTATTGGTGATGTTGTGTGACACCAGGCTTTTGTGCTATGATTTGTAATATTCCTTGAGCTGTAAGGGTTTTATAACATAAATTTACAATCACATTTGGAAGAATTTAGAAAACCTGAAAGTTTCCGGCTTTTTCACCAGTCAGATTACATATTTTCTTTCATTTTGGCATCAATAGAACCAAATCCATTTTAAGAGGAAGTGGAACCATGATTCCAATTTAAGATCCAAATTAATTATTTAAATATATCTTATGAAAGTGTTATACATTATCAATGTACTTTTCATTGTTAATTAAGATTAAATTACTATATGCTTTCAAACACATATGTATCACATAAAATGAAGCATTATCATAATATTTAGGAGAGAATATGTAGCTTCCTGTTCTCTCACAAAAGTTCTACCTTCCTAACTAGTTTAGCTGGAGTACAGTGTTGAAATAAGATTTATGTCTCATAATAACTTTATTCAAGGGCAACTAATCAAAATATTCTTTGTTGTAATATTACAAAATGTATCTCTTAAACGATCTATTCTTAATAACTAAAACTAAGATTTGAATTCTGTGATTATAAACTTTTTGAGGTTTAGGAATAGGTCTTTATAGACTATTTATTACATTGAAAGCTCTTTAATTTTTCCCAAGGCTTCATAGAGGTATGCAGGCCCATAATTCTCTTTAAAAAATACAAAGGATTTTTTGAGAAAGACACTGCATTATTTATGTCCTTATTAGTAAAAACAATATGTGGATTTGGTAATTTAGAAAGAAAATGCATAATGGAGTTATCCCTTCATTCATTTATTCAATAATTTTTACCCAATAGTGGAAACATATTATACTATTAGATAGACATATACCACTAGATAGGTCATCTTTCAACTTTTCTATCTTGCATTTCAATCATCAATCCAGTTTCTCAACAAGGCAAAGTCTCTACTCTCTAAATTACATCATTTCACTCTAAATACTACATCGTCTCTTAACAAATATACTAACTTGTTCCTTATGTTTTTTTTTTTCTCTTTTTAGAGAAATAAATGAGTTTACAATTATGAGGGTTGTATTTCTTTTACTTAAGAAACTATCATTTTTTCCAGTTGTTACTTTTTCTTTTGCAAATTATATCTGTACTTCCGCATTTCTTACCTTCAAGCAATTTCTTTGTGATTTACTCTTTCCTTCATAAGCATTCAAGCTTCAAGCAAACCAAATCAGTGAAACAGTGTTTACGGAATATTGCAAGTTAATAAACAGTCTGTCTGCTCAAATTATATGCCACTCATTTATTCCACTCTGTTCTGCTTTGTCCTCAACTTCACAAATAAGTTTCATACTATTCATTTAAAACCTAGTCATTTATCCCTTAATTTTGCTCAAAAAAGCACTCTGTAGCTATGAGAGGGAAGATCTCTAAAAGCACTATTCTTATTCCTTTCTTCTAAAACAAAAGGTAAAGGGAAAATCTATTGAATACTTCCACTTTCCTTCACTTTGTAGTTTTTACCGAAGTACCAGGGTTTTCATCCTCACACTTCAAGAGTAGAAACGGCATAGAATTTGAAGTCACACAAAATTGGT